>NC_055988.1:14542802-15902802 GCF_018446385.1 Zingiber officinale
GGTATTCATTGACTTAGAAAAAGCTTATGATAGAGTCCCAAGAGAAATTATATGGAGAATTTTAGAAAAGAGAGGTGTTAGCGTAACATATATTGAACTAATTAAGGATATGTATGAGGATGTAACGACTAGAGTAAAAACTTCAGGTGGAGTAACTGAAGTATTTCCAATTAAGATAGGATTATATCAAGGATCAGCTCTAAGTCCCTATCTTTTTACATTAATTATGGATGAACTCCGCACATTCAAGCACGTTGTTTGCAGATGATATTATTTTGGTAGATGAGACACGTGAAGGAGTAAATGCTAAGCTAGAATCTTGGAGGGAAACACTAGAAGGGAAAGGTTTTAAGCTTAGTAGATTAAAGACGGAATATATGGAATTTAAGTTTAGCAATATTAGAAGTAATGAAACAATTGTTAAGATAGGAGAAGACGAGTTGCCTGGAACCGAGAAATTTAAATATTTAGGATCATTTTTACAAAATGATGGAGGGATTGAGAGAGATGTCTTACATAGAATACAAGCAGGATATATGGGTGAAATGGAGAGGAGCGTCGAGTGTTTTATGTGACCGTAAAGTACCTCTTAAACTTAAAGGTAAGTTCTATAAAACAGCAGTTAGACCTGCTATATTATATGGAGCTGAATGTTGGGCTATGACTCGAGCACATGAGCAGAAGATGAGAGTTGCAGAGATGAGGATGTTAAGGTGGATGTGTGGACATACGAGGATGGACAAAATAAGAAATGAGAGCATTAGAGAGAAAGTAGGAGTTGCATCTATTGAGGAAAAACTCAGAGAGACACGTTTAAGATGGTACGGACATGTACTTAGACGACCAATAAATGCTCCAGTTAGGCGATGTGAAACTATGATAAACATGCATATAAAACGAGGAAGAGGAAGACCAAAAAAGACTTGGTTAGCAACAATAAAACAAGATAAAATTTATTTAAATATAGATGATGATATAATAGGAGATAGAGCTCAATGGCGTAAAAGGATTCATACAGCTGACCCCACTTAGTGGGAAAAGGCTTGGTTGTTGTTGTTGTTATCATCCAGAGAAGAAATAGACATAAAAATTAAAAATAATATAATACAAATCGACTTTAGAAAACTTTTAACATTAAAGTTTTTTTTTTCTAAAAAAAACTATAATAAATTTTAGATTAATTTATATAATTTAATATTAATATATGATTTATACGATTGCCACGAGGTGAATTGAATTAGCACTTTTTTAAGGTAGTGCATTATCTTCTAGTGTAGTAGGTAGTAGGTGAAGAAGGTCCTTTCATCCGATCTTTTGTAAATAAATTTTCATTCAAAGTTGTTAAGATCTCGTAGTAAAGGATGAAGTCATCTTAACGGCTCTTTCAAGATGGCCCACATATTTTTCAGAAAATAAATTATAAAAACTTATTTAATTTTAACCGACACCTTCCAACAAATTTATTTTCGAAGATTAGAGTTGTAGTCTCCAAGAAGAATCCACGTTAGTTGATAATTCACCTGACTAATTCAAAAAATAGACGGTTTGTTCTCCTAATTCACTTACCTATAATTAATTATAGTTGAGCATAGAGTGTTGTCATATCAATAGTTGAGCTATAGAGTACTTGTCATATGAAATTTTAGGATCAAAACTCGACGTATTCAAGTATGTTTTCCCTTATGTTTTAATCACTTATATTAATGGTTAGTAGTCATCCGTGATTTATCTTCTCCGTGTTGTCTAAAAATATATTGACAAGAGCACTGGGAGTAAGTAAATCAATAGTAGAATCTAAATCTATTAGAATACTTTGAAATTTTATGATTAAATATTATTATAATTACATATCATTAATAATTTAAAAATCGACATAATAGATCATTTACATATAAATAAAATAATAATTTTACATATACGCATAATCATCGACATTCGATTATAACATTATTATTGATCTCGTTCAAAAACTGAGTAGATGAATACTAGAAAAAAGTGGAGAGCTGAGCTCCAGAGATCCAATAGGATCTATGACTGATCGGATTTATGTTGGGAGCTATACTTATAAGAAGTAGGGAGCTGAACCCTGGAGATCTGACCGGATCTGCAGCAGATTAGTTTTATGCTGGGAGTCATTACCACGAGGAGTGGAGAAATGAGCCCTGTTGAAAGTGGTTCGTTCGGATATGTACACCTTACTTTGACTGTCATATCATCTTAATTTTGACTATCACATCGTAGTCAACCACACAATACCTTTGGGGTCACTCACAAAGTTCCATATCAATTATCTATATAAGTTTAAATTAACAATAATTTAACTATCATTTTAGTACATGTTGACATCACATATAACATTATTATCTATATAAGTCTAAATTAACTAATAATTTAACTGTCATCCTATAACATTAGCACTTAATAATTTAGCTATCATTCTACTAACACAATAATAATAATCATATTCAATCTCAAGAATATTTTCTTAGGTCGCAAAATACGTAAAATCATTTGTAATGTAAGATCGTACTGATCCCAATGATCATGTTCCAAATGATATTTTTGGATCGCCGGATCACGATTCAGCAAATCATGCTCTAGAGTATTAGTCTCTAGTGATATTCAAAATTTATCTGAACGAGTTGGCATAGTTGGTAACTACATAAGTGGTTGCTCTAATATATTTGGATCAATTCTCAATGGGTGCAAAATACTCTATTGAGTGTCTGAGGTCACTGTACTAGGGCAAAAAATCTTCCATAATTTATCTACATATATTTAACCGAGAATCGATAATATTAGACTGTCTTAATGTTATCATCTTTTACTCCAATCTAATAGGATTCAAATCCCGATGCTCTTACTTGTCCGTGAATATTTTATCATTGCATCACACTTTTAAAGATAATTATTGTATTTTTCACGAGAGGGTACGATAGAAATAAAAACAAAGATTACGTTGGAAAAATAATCTGTCGGAGATTTGGGAAATTAATTGAATTTAAATTATAATAAATTAAATTCAACTTATTTGTCAAGATGACTTGAGTAGATAATCTCATACTGCCGGTAGAGGTTGGTTTCTACCAAGTGCTAAGTGCAAACTGCGCAGCGGCTAAGCAGGTAGAGCATGCAGCCGGCCGGGCGTGTGGCCAAACGAGCAAAGAGGCTGAGCAAATGAGCAGGTGAGCGAGTAGAGCGGATGAGCAACCAGAGCAAATGAGCAGAGTGGCCAAGAGAATTCGGGTTGTCTATTTTCCAGGCTACAACGACTAACCGTGATGTTCACTAAGCACTGGTGGTCACAGCGAACTGAGAGGTACCCGACTGCTACCACGGGTAATTCGCTGAGAAATGGATGCACGACATAGGAGGAGGGAAATGGAAGTGGAGAGCTTTTGCTTTTTGTGTGTGTAACCTTCTCTGCAAATGATCGCAGCCTCATTATATAGGAGCTCAGAGCAATGGGCAACGACAATGATCGATCAATGATCTTTCACTTTGCCGTTCAAATTCTGCATTAATCTTAATTTAATGCATCCGTTACAATATGCAAAAAGATTTACGTGATAAAATGTTGGTTGTTTCACTTGGGCAAGCTTTGCCTCAACCGTTCTGGCATTCGACATGCACCGATGATCCTCGCACACAAGTCAACTTGGTTCAATGCAATTCGAACTTTAGATTTACACCCTTTGCGTACTCACGCATGAGAGAAAACCTCTTTCCATGAATTTGTTCACATCATCAATGCATGTGAATCAATATAAATCAACCAATATATCTTGAAACTTTCAATATGGGACTAAAGTCTCATTCATAATGAAGTTTCTTTTCTCTTCCACTTCTTCTCCATTCACATATAATCCCAGTTAGCCTCATTAACTATCCCTAGGATAATCGACCCGACTTCACAAAAGTTTTCCACCGATTACCAGAATAAATTGGGAAGCGCACGCGGTGACCAACCCAGAAGGCCAACATTCTTTGATTATGTCATCTATTTGGAAAAAAAAAAATTATAAATATATCATAACTAGAGATCAAAATATAACTACTTAAATAATAATCTAAATATCCTATTATAATACCATAGTCTCGAGAACAACAATGGGAGAGAAGGATATGTTAAACGTAAAGGCTTAAATGACTTGTCAATTAATTAATTGGTTATTCATTTAGGACTTTCGACTATTTATTTACGTGTAATGAACGTAAATTAAGTTAATGTTCTCCTATGTTTAATTAAATTTGCATTAATGTCGATGCAAAGAAAGAGGGATATCTTTATTTCATGTCTATCCCTATAACGTGAATGAAAGGCAGCGGGAAGATACTAAGTCAACCGAAGTGAGTTAACAAGTTTCAATCATGACGAATTAAATTATCATCTTTATACAAACATCATTAATTATTGCATGACATATGAAACTAACTATACTATTGAATAAATTTGAATAATTAATAAATTCTTTTTCTTCTACAACTTCTTATGAAAGTTAATTTTAAAAAAATGCATGAAACTTTTCACAAAAATATGAACATGTAAGCAAACAACATCAATTGCTAACTTAATATTTTAAATTCATACGAATGAATTTAGCATGAGTGAAATGTAAGCTTATGATCTCCTAGGTGGCAACCATCAAATAGGACTAAGCTATCTATAAAATTACAATGACATTAAAACCATCATATTTTTCTTCTTAAAAATACTTGAATCCCAATATTATTGTAACAATTATGACCAAAGATATTATAACATAAAGCAAAATTATTCTAAATTAGTCAAAGTTAATTAAAATTATAAACATGAAATATTATTATAATAAAAATATTTTTTTTATCAATTTATTAAAATTATTCGAACTTAATTAAAATCACTTTAATATTTTTGCAACAATTATGGTCCAAGCTGTAGCAGCTATAGTCATAGGCATAGCTATTACAATAGTATTAAATTGATTTTGATCGAATTGAAATAGTTTTAATTAAGTTTAAATAATTTTAACTAGATAAAGAGATTTTAATATAATAATGCTTATGCTCAATTTGTTATAAGTTTAATTAAGTTGAAGTAATTTTGCTACAACTTATTCACACGGATATGGAGGGAGATAAATTCAAATACAAGTGAAAGACGCATAACGGGGAAACTTATTCACACGGATATGGAAAGAGATAAATTCAAGTACAGGTGAAAGACGCACAGCGGGGACTACCACAAACAGTGACATCCTAGGGTTCGACCCTTGTCCAATCTAGACACACTACCGCAACAACTATGCTCATAGCTACTATGAGTTATAGCTGCTGCCATAGTATAAAAATGAATATAAGAAATTAACATTGACAATTAGCTTTGGCATAACTAAATTTCATCAATCATTACACAAACAATTATTCGACTAGACGTTGTAATCAGATCAGGGATACAGTTATAAAAACCCCATTCTATGATTTTATCTAATGATAATTTATCATTGATTAAGAACATTAATGCTAATTTTTCAAAGTATAAAGTGCACTGCTACTGCTAATTTCAAAATATAATTACATACCACCAGTTACTCTTCATGGTTCTGCAGACTACATGCCTCCAGTTACTCCAACAAGAACAGAGGAAGAAGGTAGACTGCGTGCCTGCTTCAGCTTCATCTCCTTCAGCTCATTCACCCACAAGCTGTAGCTTGACCGCGGGGCTAACACATCGATCGACACCTCCTTTCTCTCGATCAACCCATTCACGTAGCTCTCAAAGCCATTGATGTTCTGCCAAAGCTCCACCAACTTAGTGGGATTCTTTTCACCACAAGCATTCTTGAGACACTCTCTTGCCTCTTCTACCTTGGCCCAGAAGCATGAGTCCTGAGTCAGGCCAGCAAACTTGCTCCTCTTCCGGTCGGCAGCCTTCTTAGACGACTCCTTGTCCTCATTCCACCATTTGTCAAACACCACGTACCTCCTCTCCCTGCCATGGCTCAGGTAGTGGCCCCTGGTCTTGTGGAGTTGGCACCGGTAGTACTCAGCAATGTCCAGGGGCTCGACTAGGAGCTTGTAGAACTGAGCAGCATTGACCCACTTGTCGCGCTTCAGGAAGTCGTGTGGCAGCTTATTGTCCTGCAGCATGGAGAGTAGCTCGTTCCAGAATTGCCCAAGCTTGATGCGGTTCAAATTGACCTTGCCATCGCGCTTGGCCTTCCGGAGCTTGAAACAATCATAGTAGCCCATGTCGTCATCACACAAGGCCTTGTACCACTCGATCTGAGCACGGCGTGGAGTCACCTTGGCTAGCTTTATTGCTAGGCTCGCACTATTTTGCTTCGGGCATTGACACATGCTCAATTCAAGCCACTCTCGCGCCTCCATGGCACCCGTGTCCTGTTATATTGTTCAACTGGTAAGTCATTGGTTCAAGGTTTCAAATCTAGAATGCAAACACGTACGAGCAAACTTATACAATTATACTCGACCTTTATACTCATCTCAGTTTAGCACACTGCTTTCCAGCATTTAAATTGTATATTTCAAAAGCCTACCTGGACTCCAATGCCTGATGCCTCCAGGGCCAGTGAGACCCCCATGCTATAGTTAGACTTGGTTTCATACTCTCCAAAGTCGAGTCTCTTCTTGAATTGTAGGTTTTCTGATATCTTTGATATGAGATCCCCATAAGAAACATGCTGTTCTTCAATGCTTCTGCTTGCATCACTTGTTATGAATGTCAAGTGGAGCATCTTCAAAACAGTAAGCGGATCACTCATGCATACCACACCTTCTGTGGAGCAAAAAGCATAGTTTCCGAATGGTCGATAAGGGCCCATGTGTTGCTTTTGCTCTGCCACTGCAGCTTCACTGATATGCGCAGATATATATTGATACAACTCTACTTTCTGGTCATCCGGCAAGTGCGATTTGGATTTTGAGCACTGAGGATTATGCATTGAGGTGTACCTTGACTGCATGAGATTGTGAATTAAGGTAGTAAACTGATTAGGCATGGAGTTGAGAGGGCAAAAGAGCAGCCTTGGCATGATGTCATGCTGCGTGACAACATTGCAGAACCTTCCACCCCATCGTTCTCTAAGGATTACTCGGGAGAGTGTCTCATTCCCTATCAATGGGCTCCCAAATGTGATGCACAGAAGGGAAGCAGGCATTGGAGCGTTTGGCTGAACAAACGACGAGCATAGGAAATAAAGGCCCAAAAGGGTGGCCACACAACCTCCCACAGAGTGGCCAGTCAGTACTACCGACTTGTTTTGGGTCTCTGATATCAGCAGCTAACAATAGCAATAAAAGAAACAATCACAAATCTACCCAGACAAGATAACATGTTATTACGATATTAATAGACATCAACTTATGCCCTTGAGAAACATAGGATCACATTATTACCTTAAAGAAAATCCAATTAGATGCACATCTTATTAAAATTTTAGTTTTTTAAAAATCAGGAGAGCTGGTGAATGGTATACAGGGCCATGATTAATGAATTAAAATCAGAACTTATCTTAATACTGACTAAACAACAAAAGGAGTATAGAAGAGGTCACATGCTAATTTTATGGTGGAAAGCAGATCAAACTTGGATCATTTGTCATCTTTTCATAATCTTCCTAATGTAAGACTGACTTGGACATCAAAGATTATGCTGCCTTCTCCAGGCATGGAAAAATTAGCCTATTTTGACTGAAACTTGTTGACTCTCTTTGTTAGAAAATGGGCAGTCTTCTTGGAGCATTTAATATAGAAATATGCATCTCTGACTCTGCTGTAGTTCTATAGACATGAACAGAAACAACAATAAACAAGGATGCCATGGCTAAAATCCTGATGCTTTTGCAGTCTGCTATAGACCTTCAGAAGAAGCTTGCTTACATGCGAAACAAACGTATGTTTTCATGTTCTTCCCTGATCTAAGAAGTCATTAAGAAAAACGAGAGTAACAAATCTCATGGAAAACGACCACCATATTCAATTAATGATACGATTGAGACGATTTGGTGAATTATTTTTTTTAAAAAAAACGACCCTAATTTGATTGAATCTGAAGCAGAGGAAACCCTAATCGAAGGGAAAAAAAAGATCGAGCGCGGACCTGGAACTCGGAGGTGTGGTACAAGCTCATAAACAAGCGGAGGGCGTCGGCCTGGAGGAGCACGGGCTGCGGCTTCCCGCCGTCGTCCTCTTCGCCTCTTCCCAGCGGCGCGAAGAGCTCGTGCGTGCCGCTGCATAGGGGAACAGGCTCGAAGAACCCTCCGCCGAGGCCAGACGGCGAAGCGGCGGCTTGCGCCCCGGAGAAGGCGACGAAGACCGCGTCGCCGCTCCTATCGATGACGAAGCTGGCGCTGCCTGCATTGGCACGCAGGCAGCGGGTCCAGGCTTGCGCCAGCAGAGGGGAAGATGCAAGGAGAGCACCAAGGACATGGCTCGTCTCGAACCTTTGGGAGGCAAAGGTAGCCAAATCAAGAGTGAGAGTGAGAGAGAGAGATGATGCAATCGAGCAGCAGAAACTTACATGGAACCCTCCACCTCCGTCCTGGAATCCATTGCCGTAGCTCGAATCTCGAATTCAGCAGCGAGTAGGAGGAAGAGGAGAAGTTGCGGAAGGAGGAAGAATTATGGTTCGGGCTTCATCGGCACAAACACTTTCGACACTGTTATTGACATTTTTATTTTTAATTAAATTTTCAATTGGCACCGGCATCATGTATCCATTTATGCTGATTAATCACCAAAATATCCGTCCCGTAGAGATTTTTCATCGGTAATCAACATAAATTTAAAAGTATTTATATCATCAACATAATATTCTTATTCTTAGATCAATCATTATCCTTGAGCTAGGATACAGTCGTATGATTCTGATTGTTATCTAAACATTTATTATTTGATCCTAACAATAGCAAGAAATTTTTTTTCTAAATGGAGGATACAAAAAGATATTAAATTTTTGGACTACTGATAATAAATATTTTTTAATTTATCTTGGTAGTTATTGACTTCTTCATTAGTTAGTGTGAACGCATGGATTGATCCTTTCAAAATGCTCTAGTGGTTAGCGTATGAAGTATTGTCATCGTGAGATTTGGAGTTCGAATTTCGACAAAGCTAAGGTAAATATTTTCTTTATGTGTTAATCACTATTCCAAAGGCTAGTAGTCGTCCGTAATTTATCTTCTCCGTATTAGTCTGGTACGGATTGGCGAGAGCACTAGGGACATGATTTACCTTTTTCGTGTTGATCCTGGGATAGATTGGTAGGAGCACCGTCTTTTGCCACCGTGAAAGTATTAATTGAAGGGGAGAAAGACAGAATTAGAATTAAATTATTTTAATTTCGTTTAAAATATTGTAATTATATCTAGAGATATATCTTCTAACTAATACATAAATGATAAATTGGGATGTTTTTAGTAAATTTTTTAAATTTAATATAGTTTTTATCATAAAAAAATCTATAAATTTTAGTAAAAAGAAAACCAACATGCCCCTTAGGTTGCGTTTACTCGTAGGCGTTGATGGAGGGAGAAAAATCCTTTGGGAATGAAAGAAAAATAAAAATAAAAAATAAAAAAAAAAGACAGGAAGGATGAAAACAAAATCCACAAGTAATGGGTAGTCGGATGAAGGGCGGATTTAGGTGCCTAAGATCTACATGAGAAGGTGCCAAGGAGGAGTCTATCCAGCCATCCAAGCATGAGGTATTAGGCGTCTGAAAGATGGACAGAAACAGGGAAGAATAGACTTATAGACTCAGGAAAATTTGCATATAGTCCTTATTGGCAAATATAATTTTACATGCAGTCTTCATTGGAACAAATCTTTGTTTCCATTCCCTAGTTAAATATACTTACCTAATTACCTCTGATATTTTAAGTATAAAAAGTCTAAAAATGAGTATAATTCCTCTTAAATTCAGTATATTAAACTAGAATCTAGTATATTTTCTATAAAATTGAGCACGATTCTTTTTCCACCTCAATTGGATGAAAAATATACTAGATTTTCTTTAAATGATACTCATGAAAAATATACTAGATTTTTTTTAAATGGTGTTGAATTTAGGAGAAATTATATTAAGTAGGAAAAAAGTAATACTCAATTTAATAGAAAATATATTCGATTCTAGTTTAAAGTGTTGAATTTTATAGGAATTATACTCATTTTTAGACTATTTATACCTAAAAAATATGAAGGACAATTTTAATAGAAAATATACTCGAATATACTAGATTTTCTTTAAATGATACTCAATTGGATAGAAAATATACTAGATTTTCTTTAAATGATACTTAATTGGATAGAAAATATATTAGATTTTCTTTAAATAGTATTGAATTTAGGAGGAATTATATTAAAATAGAAAAAAAATCATGCTCAATTTAATAGAAAATATACGATTCTAGTATAAAGTGCTGATTTTAAAGATCTTTTGTACCTAAAAATCTGAGGGGCAATTAGGTAACAATATTTGAATGAGGGAACTTTGCATGTAGGGAGTGGAAATAAAATTTATTATGAGTGAGGATTGCATGTAAAATTCAAGTTATATTGGAGATTTTTCTCTATTTTATAATTCATATTTTATAAAGGAGTTAATTGATGATTAACTCCTTATAAAAAAAGGCTTCACTTTGCAACCCAAGTCCAATAGACAATAGGTCATGAGATTTAATTTATGACTTTTTCTTTCCTGGTTTGTTGTGTCTGCTCTCTCTACCTCTCAACTCTCTTTTGTCTTTGCCACAGCTGTCCACTGCCCTCTGTCCGCTGCCCGTCACCAGTTGTCGACTGCCTACTACCTATCACCCGTCGATCCGCCACCCACCAGTCCACTGCCCACCGATCCCAACCCCTAGGCCCTAGCCATCACCACTCAAGGCCATTGTTCATTCATAATTCAAGGTTATTTTTTTATTATTCTTATTAAATTTTTAAATTTTTTTATTCCAATTTAAATTTGGAGTTTTAAGATTTAAATTAATTGTAAATGTTGATTTAATTACATAATGTACACAATTTTATTTTTAATTATTTATTTATGTAGATTATAGAGAGATTTTTTAAACCAAAATATTTTCATGAGGGTTCTTCCAATGATCCTAATATTAGTGAAGTTGTGGAAAATAAATCTTATGTGGAATTTGATTTAAATAATATTGTTAGTGATCCGGGATTACAAAAAATAATTGAAGAGTTTGATATTTCTACTCGAGATCAAGTCCGAAAAGAGTACTTGACTAGGGACATTGTCAACCAATTGGGCATATATATCCAAAATAATCTTTTGGTAATCAAGAAAGGAATTTCCAAGATAATTGGTATAAAATATATAAATAACTAGAATATAGAATATCAAAAGATGCGATGTTTTACTTATGGTGTTATCTTTTTAAACCATCAAATAAGGGCGGTAGATATAAAGAGGATGCCTTTGTAAAAACTAGATTCATTAATTGGAAAAATGCATTAGAAAGATTTAATTTGCATAATGGTATTGTGGATAGTTGTAACAATCATGTTAGAGTACAGTTTGAATTTTTTCAAGATCAAAGATATAGGGTTTCGAATATATTATGAGCACAAGGGCAAGATATAGAGGTTTCTTATCATACTCATTTAATAACAATGTTTGATGTTACTCGATTTCTTTTGAATCAGAGACTGTCTTTTCATGGACATGATGAGTCAAGCAGTACTTTAAATAGAGGAAACTTTCTTGAATTGCTTCAATGGTACAATCAACGAAATGAGGAAGTTTCCAAGGTTGTTAATCAAAATGCTCCTGGAAACAATCAAATGATTTCTCAAACAATTCAAGAAGATCTTATGCATGTTTGTGCCTCTGAGATCACACTTTCCATAATCAAAGATATTGGAAACAGTGTTTTCTCCTTAATGGTTGTTTAGTCTCGAGACATTTCAATGAATGAGCAAATGAGAATTGTTTTGAGATATGTGAACAAAAGAGGACAAGTGATTGAACGATTCCTTACAATTGTGTATGTATCTAACACTAGCTCTTGTTCTTTGAAGGATGCTACATATGCTTTATTTGTGAAATATGGATTATCATTATCCAGACTGAGAGGTCAAGGATATGATGGAGCTTCAATTATGCGGGGTGAATTCAATGAGTTGAAATCTCTTATTTTGCAAGAAAATTCATATGCAAGGTATATTCATTATTTTTTCTCACCAATTACAGTTAGTTATTGTTGTTGTTGCCAAGAGTAATCTCAATGCGAGTGATTTTTTTACTATGTCTCTATGATTATGAATAAGACTGGAGCATCATGTAAAAGGAGAGATCAACTTAGGCAAATTGAACATGATAGGATTGTTGTGTTGGAGGTAGAGAGATTAGTACGAGCATTGGCAAAAATCAAGAAATAAATTTAGTAAGGTCGGGGGATACTGTTAGGGATCACACTATTTGACATCGGCTCGTCTATTATCTATGTGGCCTTCAGTGATACAAGTGCTAGAGAATATTTATGACGATTCTAGTTCTTTTGATAGTTGAGTGGTTGTCAAAAGTTTGATTTAGAAAATGGAGAATTATGAGTTTATTTTCATGTTGCACTTGATGAAGATGATATTGGGAATGACACATGCATTGTCACTTGTCTTACAACAAAAGGATCAAAATATTATCCAAGCCATAAGTTTGATTGAGAGTGTGAAAAATCAATTTCAAATATTTAGGGAAGAAGGATGGTATACGATTATGGATAAAGTCAACACATTTTGTGAGTTGAATGAAATCCTAGTGCTAGATATGGAAGACAATTGTTTGATTGGTGGTCGTAGTAGGCGTAGAAGGAAAATCATCACCAATTTGTATTATTATCGTGTAGAGATTTTCTATTAGGTATTATTTCTAAAAAAAAATATTTATTATTATAATATTCATCAATATGATTTTCTTTACTTATTAATTATTATCGTTGCAAATTACAATGTTAAGTTGTTGATTTAGTTATACAGATGAATACTCGCTGATGCGGCGATAAGGGAGAGCTCATCTATCATGAGTCAATTGACATGGTGTTGGTCAAAGTCAAGAAGGTCAACGCCAGGGCTTACGTAAATAGCCTCGGCCTAGGGGGCTATCTGGTTATCCCGATCGACAAGGGGGTGGTCGAGCGGACCACTCGTTCGGCTTGGATTAACCATGGGTCGGTCGAACGAATGGACAAACCCATAGCCGGGTGTTCTGGTCGGCAGGAAAGAGAGCTGCTCGGACCGTCCGTCCGACGCAAGGAATGACATTATACAGGAGGGGATGAGAAAATAAAAAAGAGCACTCTGCCTATCATTAAATAGGAAGAAGCCAAAATAAAGACGAACACTCCATCTATCATTAATGCACGGAAGTCAAGATAAAAAAAAACCTTCCTTTGGAAATTAACATCATTAAATAGGGGTAGATGAACAGTCACTAAGAAAGGTATAAAAGGGTATGCCAGGTATGAGGAAAGGCAAGATTGATCTATTTTTCGATTACTCAGTTTCTCTTCCTACCCCTGATTTTGACTTGAGCGTCGGAGGGCCAACGTCAGGGACCCCTTCCCTAGTTTGGTTTTGTTTTTACAAAAGTGAGGTCTTCATCCCGTCAGTAGTCACCATATCCCCGGCTTTCCAGCTTCCCTCATTCGGACAGGAACACTCGCTTTTTAGAAGTTGGCACAGAATTACTTAGTTGTATAGCATGTCTTCATCCAAGAAATACTTTTTCTAAATTCAATATTCAGAAATTAGTTCAACTTTGTGATTTATATCCTGAGGACTTCTAAACAAATGATTATATAGTTATTGAGCAACAAGTTCATAATTTCATTCATAATATATGATAGGATCCAAATTTTTATGAAATTGAAGATTTGGGAAGTCTTGCTCAAAAAATTATTGAAACTATAAAAAATCAAGCTTATCCATTGGTTTATCTTCCGATTGAGATGATATTAGTTTTTTACTAGCTGCAACTATTTCTATTGAAAGAGTATTTTCCGCAATGAAGATGATAAAGACTTATTTATGTAACGGAATGACCGACAAGTGGATGAATGACAGTCTAGTCGTATACATCGAGAAGAATATCTTTTCAACCATTGAAAATGAGTAAATATTGCAGTGTTTTCAAAAGATGAAATGTCGTATGATGCAATTGCCTCCTCTTTCTTATCTGACGACCACATAATATGTCACCAATTGTTAACCAATATTTCAATAAGCAATAGTCTAATTGTAATTTTATAATTTATTAATTTAGCATTTTATCATTTTTATGATGTCGAATTGAACTTTTTGTTATTAAATATATTTATTATTGCAAAAAAATTTCTATTATCCCTCGTTAAAAATTATCTCTAGATCTGCCCCTGTCGTGTGGGACCCCTTATTGCAATGAGCAAAAGGTGGTTGTGCAAGGTCGCTCGTGACTCGTGGTAAGCGAGAAGCGATCATGCAGGGTCGGGTAGAGCAGGTTCGTGGTCTATAGCTTCTATGGTTGAGGGTAGAGTCATGACTAGGAAGGAAAGTCATCTGTGTCATTTTAAATAGATAAAAATATTTTCATAAACTAGTTCTCGAATGAATTCATAAATTTATCCATCTACTACTTTATAATAAGTAATGATGAAAAACATAAATAATCTATCATTTTTAATGAAATAAATAATGAAAAAAATTTCATGCGGAAAACTTTTCTCAATTTTTGGAATATCCTCCCAAGTAAGAGGTGCATTTGGATTAATGAATTGTTTATCTTAGTAAATACTTAATCCCCCCCCCCCCCAAACAAGTAAACAATGCTATTTTTTAAGTTAAACTTTTATTCCTTTTTAACCTAGTTCTAATTACCCAGCCAGGTAAATTATTATTTTGGAGTTACCAAGTAATTTGGTGTCTCCCCTGAATTATTAAATTTGGGTTTAAGTTTTAGGTTTATGTTAATTATTTTTATAGTTATAATAAACTTGATTGTAACTTGAGTTTAGTTTGAATTTGTGGTTATTTGATTTAATTTTAATTTTTTAATTTGAATTTGATTTGTTTGATCTCATTTTATATTTTATGTTTGGGTTTGAATTAGTTAGTTTATTTTGATTTGGTTTAAGATAGTGAACTTCAGTTTTAGGTACATAGAATTGATTGAGTCCTATTTGCTTAGTTAAACAAGCTTTTGGAACCCAATCTTTGGTTTATTTTGAATTTTGACTTATTAAATAGATGAAAATTTTATTTATAGAGCTAGACTTATATCCGAGTCTGGACTTATTGTATACAGCTTTTTGTGTTTAAGAATTAGGTCTAAATATTTTGATCTTGTGATGAAAGTTTCTAATAATCCTTTGAGTTTATTAATTTTACCTTTTAAAATTGTATTTTCGTCCTCAAGTTTTACGGCTTGATTTGGATTTTCATTTTTAATTTGAGTATTAATTTTTTCTTTGGGGTGTTGATTTTCCTCAAGAAGTATTTCAATTTATTTTTCAAATCTAATTAATTTTTTATTAAGACATGCAATTATTCTAAAAAAAATTAACAGTTAAGATAGAAGATACCTCGTTCAAATCTTTAGAAATGAGTACGGACTCGTGGCTTGATTCATATTCGGACTCGTCATCTTGTTCCGTCTTACTTTATGATTTCGGTCCGGATGCTATCACCACGAGGTAGTTGTGATGCTTCTGATCTTTAACATCTGATTCTTTGGAAGACGACTCGTTCCAAGTCGCTTTGAGTGTCTTCTGTCTTCTAGTTGTCTTAGGTTTATCCTCTTTTATTTTTGGGCACTCGTGCTTGTAGTGTCCTTTCTTGTTACACCCATAGCATGTGATCTTCGCCTTCGCATCGTTTGATTTGATCACCTTTTGTAAGTCCTTTGTAAAATTGTTCTCCCTTCTTATGAATATTTTTCTGACCATGTTCACGAGTTGTTCTTCTTTATTGGCTTCTGAGTCAAATTCATCTTTTGACTTAAGCTTGACTCGAGCTCTAGTCTATGTTTCTTTTGATGGACCTGCAAAAAAAAGCTACACCTTTCTCGACCTACTTTGAGTTAGTCTATTCATGGAGTTCAAGTTCACAAAATAGCTTATCTAATTTTAATTTATTTAAATTTCTCGAAACTTTATAAGCATCTACTATAGATGTCTACAGTGCATTTCGAGGAAAAAAGTTCAAGGCATACCTGATTACATCCCTATTCTCTAGTTGGTGACCGATTAGGTGGAGTCCATTGAAAATATCCTTGATTCTTGCATGTAGCCGAGTAGTTGTTTCTTCATCCAGGATTGTAATGTTAAACAATTATTTAATAATAAGTTACGCTTTATTACCTTTGCATCACTCATGCCTTCGTGCAGTTCGATTAATTTGTCCCAGAGCTCCTTGGCGCTCTTGAATGGGCCGACATAGTTCAGTTCTTCTTTAGTAAGTTCGCACTAGATTGTATTCGTTGCCTTCGAGTCAATCTGGAATTTTTCTTGTCTTCCAGATTCTATCTTTCTAGGTCGACTGGTACTTTTGTTGTTTTGTCTACCGGCACCCTGTATTGTCGTCGGATGGTAAACCATTGATCAATGTCGATCTTTAGATACACTTCCATCTGCTTCTTCCAATATGGGAAGTCATCCCCGTTGAAGAGAAGGGGGGTGGGCAAACGGTGTTGTATCCCTCATTTTAGGCCATTTAAGAATGGAACCTTGCACATAAAGAAAAGGAAGAAAGAAATCCCAACACTAAGTTTTAAATTAGCAACGTGGGACATAATAAAAGTATAAAAACTCGATTGGTGTTGCACCAATTCAAAGTATTTTGCAACGAAAAAAATTATCCAAATAAATAATTGTATAAATTTGGATTATATAGAAAAGCTCAAAATCGAAAGGAAAAATTAAGAGAAAGTTTAAAAGTCACCCCCTTGCCTAATTAGTGGTTGCACCAATTCAGAGTCAACTTGGCGCTGATACCACTTGTTAGATCTGAAAGACGCTAGAAGGGGGTGAATAGTGATCGTCACTTTTTAGAAATCGAAAGTACATAGTGGAAAATAAACACAAAATTTTAAACGCTAATACAAGTAATTTTTTACTTGGTTTGGAGTCTTCGATAACTCCTACTCCAAGACCTGCACATGAGAGCGCTTTTGATGGCCAATTACTATCAATTCAAAAATTATTTACAAAGATTTAGCACAAGAACTGAAATATAAAAGTTATCGATAAACAAAAAAAAAAAAATTAAACTTCGGAGCAGCCTTTTAGTGTCGTCGGAGCCTTTTCGAAGTAGCACGAAGGAATGAAAGTCATAGTGCTTGTTATTCTGAAGTCGTTGGTCGAAGGCCTTTATATAGGGCCATTCCAGGCACCTACCGCTGCTGATGTGGTAATCTCTCGTCGAAACTTGATCCATCAAGTTTATCCTCTTCCGAGAGCTCATACCATTGACGTGAGTTTGGCCAGTCGCCATACTCCAACTCAACTTCTAGATGATTTTTCTGGCCCAAATGCCTAGACCAGCTCCAAGCGCCCAGACCACCTAGGTGCCTACCTTGGTCGCCCGGACGAAGCTGGTCCGGGTGCCTGGACCCCTTCCGAGAGTTTAGACACTCTTTTTCAGCAACCTCTTCCCTGAAAAAAAAAATAATCTAGGTAATAAAAAATATGTTTATCCTATAAAATAAAGTTAGCACAACACATTAAGATAGTAGTAGTAATTAGATCCTGTCTCCTCAAGACTAGAATCTAGTTAAGGTCTTAGCTTAGGTTTCCTAAATGAATCTAAGCTGGACCGACGTCTACAATTCCCTTAACTAGGAACGCGTCCTCACTAGATCTTTCCTCTAGTCGCTTACCTTTTACTTACCAATTATAGTCGCTTAACTTGTCTTTGACCCAGCAAGTCTTCTCGCCAGTTGTCAGGTCCGGAGACCCAACTGAACTTCGGCCAGTTGTTAGGTCTTGCATATTGGAACCCCGTGGTAGTTTTGATGTGATCAACCAGGTTAAGTTAGATCTTGTTGTGTTTGATCCTTGTGTCTAAGTGTGCAAGAGCTTAGGAACACAAGAAGTTGAGCGAAAGATGCAAATAGCGAGAAGGATGGCACGGGAAGGGAGCTGACGGGCTCGGTACATCTGAGGGACGAGGTGCAGTGGAAGAGTACACCGGTGGACGAGATGGACATATGCGACGTTCTGAGGGACGAGAAGCTAGAGCGGAAGCTTGCTCGAGGATAGGGTCGAAAAATAGATTCGAGTAAGCCCTATCTTGGATGGTCGTGATCACCCAAGCGATCGGAGTAGAAGAAGAGCACAAAGAAGGCTGAAAATACTGCTGGAGGCACCTTCAAAGGGAGTTGAAGGCGCCTCCGCGCACCTCTACACCTTCACTGTGGAAGGCGCCTTACATGACTGAAAGGCTCCTTCGATGAACAGTACGAAGGCGCCTTCAAGCCCTATGGAAGGTGCCTTCAACTAGGCTGAGTTTAGTCGTTGCCAAATGATAAAGCTTTATCCTTTGGCGCCTCACTGGAGGCGCCTTCCAGCCACGGATAAGATTTTCCAGGAGTTATAAAAAGACCCCTGGACCTAGGAAATAGATATCAACTCTAGTATTCATTTCCTAGCACATTTCTGAGCTTTTAACGAGTGTAATAGGTTTCTCCACCTACACGAAGGAGATCTTTCCAACGCTTTCTTTTGCTTTGGATTAACAACCACCTAGGTTGTGTAGGGGATCAGTGGATGACTAGAAGGGGGGTTGAATAGCTAAGTCACCCCCAATTTGATTTATTCTCTACAAGGTTAGTTTGCACAAGTGGAAATGAAACTAAAACAATGAAAGCAATAAGTAAAGAACACAAAAGGCTAACATGATTCCTTTACATGGTTCAAAGATTGCTTGCTCCTACTCCACGACTTGTCCTTGAGATGGACAAACCCTTAATCCTGTTGATCCCTTTGGAGGTCGACAAGAGAGGAGGAGTGAATTGCCGTGAAAAATAAATTAACCCTTTCTCGACTTATAGCTAAATTAAGAATACGTGTAATTAAAAAATAACGAGACTAATTTAAATAGGAAATAGACACAAAGGAGTTATTTGATTTACAATCAGAAGATTGCTAATCCAAGGAGAATAAAGCACACTATCTGAAGATCTCCTTCGAGCGGAGTAGCCTCTTACAACATTAACAGCACACAAAGAGAAATAGAGCAAACAGAAATGGATTACAAGTTGTTGTTCAGCTTCTTGGACCAAGGCTATATTTATAGCCATGGTCGAGGCGCCTGGAAGGGTTCCAAGTGCCTGGGAGGGGATAAAACTTTATCCCTTTTCGCATAGATCACGTTTGACCATGATTTGGATAGAATCCCAATCCGGGCGCCCGAAATGATTCCGGGAGCCCGAACCAAGAAAGTCAACAGAGTTGACTTTTTTTGGTCCGGGTCCTCTGCTCCGGTCTGTTGACTTTCTTGGTTCGGGTCCTCTGCTCCGGTTCAGCTCGCCTCGGTCTGAGTCTTCCGCTCCGGCTCCGCTAGCTTGGGTGATCTCGGCCATCCGGAATAGGGCTCATCCGAACCCAAGTTCCGACCTTCTCCTCGAGCAGCCTTCCTCCTTGGTTTCTCGTCTCTCGAACGTCGCGTACGTTCTTCTCGTCCACCGGTGTACTCTTCTATGGCACCTAGTCCCTCAGACGCACCGAGCCCATCGGCTCTCTCCCCGTGTCGTCCTTCTCGCTAGTCGCGTCTTCCGCTCGACTTCCTGTGCTCCTAAGCTCCTGCACACTTAGACACAAGGGTTAAACCAAACAAGACCTAACTTAACTTGTCTGATCAGATCAAAACTCCTTGGAGTTCCAACAATCTCCCCCTTTTTGATGTGAGCAACCCAAGTTAAGGTAGGGTAAACTAATGCAATGTAAAAACAATTAATTTTGCAAATAAGTACAAAAAGATTTTTCAATTTAAAAATTAGATTATTATACCTCCCCCTACACTTAATACATATCCGTCTCCCCCTTTGATCACATAAAAAATGGGATTTCTTAACAAGTCTAAGGTTAACTTTAACACTTAAAAAAAATTGTAAAAAAGTTTAAGTGTTAACAAAAATTTAAGCAAGAAAATTTTCAGGCAGAAAAAATTTCTTAATTAAGAAAATTTCTAAGTAAGAACAATTTAATTTTCTAAGTTAAAAATAAAATTTTTGTGTAAAAAAAATTTAAGTGTTAGAAAAAATTTAAGTGAGAAAAATTACCAAGCAGAAAAAACTTCTAATTAAGAGTTCCCCGTTCATCGATGCTGGCTTACCATATCATACTTGAAGCCTAACTCTTTTCAGGAGGTAAGATACCATAATAAATCTGATCAGGAGGTAAGAGGCATACCTCACTTACCATATCATACTTGAAGCCTAACTCTCCCCCTGCTTCGCTGCATTCATCTAAAGTCGCTCCCCCTTCATCGATGCTGGCTTCTGATGTATTGTAATGCCCGAAAATTCTCAAAAGACTTTTAGAAATATTCTATTATTTTTTTGGAATTTTAGGATATTTTTATGAAATTTTTAGAGTAGCGGAAGTAGCAAAAATAAATAGAAACGTAAAATAGCCTAAGTGGGAATTGAACCCGAGACATATGAGTCTGATCAGGAGGTAAGAGGCATACCTCACTTACCATATCATACTTGAAGCCTAACTCTCCCCTTGCTTCGCTGCATTCATCTAAAGTCGCTCCCCCTTCATCGATGCTGGCTTCTGATGTATTGTAACGCCCGAAAATTCTCAAAAGACTTTTAGAAATATTCTATTATTTTTTTGGAATTTTAGGATATTTTTATGGAATTTTTAGAGTAGCGGAAGTAGCAAAAATAAATAGAAACGTAAAATAGCCTAAGTGGGAATTGAACCCGAGACCTATGAGACCCTATGTCTTATAGACAACTCTAGCAACCAGGAGGCCCCAGCAGGGGTGTGCTGAAAGAAGAGGGAAACAGTTATATTTAAGGTTTAGTTGGCCGAATAAACCACTTAATATAAATAGGAAAAATTAAGTGAGGAGTTATTAGTTTTCATCGGAAGCTTTTCCTCTCCTCACCCTAATTCCGCCGAACATCTCTTCTTTCAAACCTCATGACATCTCAACCTCCAAGGAACCTAGGGTTTCATCCCGAGGGCTATAGGAGCACCTTCCGGCGACAACTCTGGCACGAGAACGCTCCTCTCCAAGAGAAGAACACGTAGACGCGAGGAGATCGATGAAGGGATCTTCTCCACCGAAAATCTAGCGATCAGATCGTAAGGAAATCTAGCGCAGGATGTAAGAAACCCCTCACCTGCAGTATAAGTAGCTATTCGTATGTTTTATGCATTAGTTTAGTCGTATACAGATTTTCAGTACGTAGGGTGTGTTCTAGTGCACACCAAGTGTTTGATAAAATGTTTAGCTCAGTAAAATGCCACAGTAGGCATTTTAATAGCTCAGTAAATGCAGTAGAAGCATTTAAAATAGCATATTTAGTCTTGCTCCAGCTTATATGGGACTACGGTCCAATGGGTGGGCTCCCATAGTCGCCTCTAGGTTCAGATAATCTAGCTCTAGGTTCAGATAACCTAGTAAAAAGCAAGATATGATAAACTAGCTATAAACAGTATTTTACTTTATCAGTGGCACTGTACTGGACTTCAGTTGTCCTTGGGTTGGGCTCCCACAGTCGTCCCTAGGTTTAGATAACCTAGTAACCCTACTAGAATTGGGATTTGCAACCCCGAGTCTAGTTGGGGATGCGCGCATAGCAAGTACAGTTGTCGGGCCCATCAGCAGCATGATTAGTATTTTCATCTATTTATGATATATAGTTTTTCAAAGCTTCACAATTTAGTTATGTGATTACAGTTCAGAATTTGTATTAGCTTAGCATTAGTTTAGTTAGCTATTGTATCAGTTTAGTTCCATCTTGTTGATACTAGAAGATATTGCCATGATCAGCTTTTGATTTCTATGTTTTGTATGATAGTATGACATGCCATGCTCTAACATGTTCAGTATATATTTCAAATAGCATGTTTTAAAAGCATAAATTGCATCGTATGCATGTTTTGTGAGGTAGATGTGTTAGGATGTATACTAAAAGCCTAGCTTTTGGTATAAAACATTTATCTAGAAATAAGAATCACATTGGTCAAATGTCTACATTTGTGATAAATGTAGTTGTTCAATTAATTTATATTGTAAATAACATGGTGTGTGGTGTCACACACAGAAGATCATGTTATCAGTACCTTATAAATTATAAACAGTAGCTCACGACCATGATGGAAAGGAACAAACCATTGGAAGGTCGTAGTGTAATTAGGTGTTAGTTTATCTTAACTATATAATTACACTAGCTCACTAAGAGTGTATTGAGTAGAACCATTAGAGGTCGTTTCTTTTATACTGACTTTATAAAGGAACAAAGACCTCAGTTATTATGGAAGTGTGTGCTCTTAATCCTAATATAATAACAAGCACATATATTTGATATTTATTTCTTTAATTTATCAATGGGTGAGATTTAGTTCGATAAATCAATAAGCCCGATAAGTTGGGAAATGATATCACTTATAGTGTGTGTTGTTGATTATAGAAGGAAACTGTGTCCTAGTAATCTAGGTTGAGAATGTCCCCAAGAGGAGCTCATAAGGATTGTCATGTTAAACCCTGCAGGTGGACTTAGTCCGACATGACGATGAAGTTGAGTGGTACTACTCTTGGAGTTAGATATTAATTAAGTGAGTTGTCAGTAACTTATTTAATTAGTGGACATTTGTTATCTTAAACACAGGGAGACTAACACACTCATAATAAGAAGGAGCCCAAAATGTAATTTGGGATTGGTGCGGTAGTTCAATAATAGTTCTCTAGTGGAATGAATTATTATTGATAAAATTAAGTTGTGTGTTTGAGGCGAACACGAGATGCTTAATTTTATCGGGAGACCAAAACCAATTCCTCCTCTGGGTCCTTATCGTAGCCTCTTAATTATAGAGTACTATACCCACCTATACCCACCTTCTTACCCATCCCATAGGGGTCGGCCAAGCTAGCTTGGAGACCAAGCTAGGGTCGGCCAAAGTGTGGTTCATGGGTGCTTCAAGGTGGCCGGCCCTAGCTTGGGTTCAAGCTTGGTGTGGCCGGCTCAAATTAAAATAAAAAGATTTTTATTTTAAAATTTTTCTTATGTGGATAATGTGATTTAAAAGAGAGTTTAAAAATTTAAATCTTTCCTTTTATAAGATTCTACAAAAGATTAAGAGAAGAGCTAAATCTCTTTCCTTATTTGTAGATTAAAAGGTTGATTTTAATTTTGGTAAAAACTTTCCTTTTTAATCATGTTCATGATTTAAAAGAAAGTTTAAAAATTAAAAATTCTTTTTTATTAGTTTCTACAAAAGATTAAGAAAAGATTTGATATCTTTCCTTATTTGTAGATTGAAAAGAGATTTTAATTTTTAGAGATAACTTTCTTTTTTGGAAATTATCCACATGTTTAAAAGAAAGATTTTAATTTATAAAATTTCCTTTTTATTAACCAATCATGAAGGGATAAAAATTATTGGAAAAATTTTTATAAATTTCTGGAAGCAAATAAGGAAGTTTTAATTGGTGTTTAAAATTTTATTTGCTTGGAGATATTATTTGTTATGGCCGGCCATTGTAATTTGAAAAGAGAAAATTGTTTTAATTAAATAAATTTTCCTTTTCAATGGCAAAAGAATTAAGGAAGTTTTTATTAAATTTTCCTTATTTGCCAAGACCAAGGATTATAAAAGAGGGGGTAGAGGAGGCTTCAAGGCTAAGGACTCTATTCTATTTTTCTCCCTCTTTTCCTTGGTGTGGTGGCCGGCCTTTCCCTTTCTCTTCTCTCCTCTTGTTGTGGCCAAAATCTATCATCTCTTGGAGCTTGGAGGATGTGGCCGGATCAAGGAAGGAGAAGAAGGAGAGAAAGCATGTATCCCTTGGAGCTTGGTTGGTGGAAAATTCTTCATCCTTTGGAAGTTCTTGTGTTTGGCCGAAACTTGAAGGAAGAAGGAAGAAGGTGCCTAGGTGGTTCTCATCTTGGAAGATCGTTGCCCACACAACGTCCGAGGTTAGAAGAGGAATACGGTAGAAGATCAAGAGATCTTTCTAAAAGGTATAACCAGTAATTTTTCTTTCCGCATCATACTAGTTATTTTTGGAAATAATACTAAATACAAGAGGCATACGATTCTAGTGTTTCGAATTTGTTTTCGATATAGTGTTCTTTTGTTTTTTCTTTTCCTTGTGATTTGATTGTTCTTTTCGGTTGACCTAAAGTTATTTTAGGAAATTAAATATTAGCTTTCCTTAAAAGGTTTTGTCTAGTCGGTGGTGGTTGCTCCCATATCCAAGAAGGCCATGTGCCTCGCCACGTCAGTACTGGGAACCAATTTTGGAAATTAATATTTAATGGAATTAATAACTTAGGTGATTTGGATCAAACGTGTTAAGTTCCGCAGGAGATCCAAGTCAAAACCTAAAAGAACAAATAGATTAAGTTTTGGATCAAACGTGTTAAGTTCCGCAGGCGATCCAAAATTTAATTTAAAAGAACACTTGGTAGCTAGGAAAAGGTTCAGACCTTTGTACAAAATTTTTGTACAGTGGAACCTCTAGGTTTTCCGAGTAGCAACCAACAATTGGTATCAGAGCTAGGGTTTCGCCTCTGTGTATTTGGTATTAATTTAATTATGCACATGTCATACATAATTTAGGCAGGATAATAGTAGGATGTGCTAACTTTGTGGATGCATGATCCAACTATTATGGCTTATAGTTATTATGTGTGTGATTGGACCCTTGGACATGTCAAGGGCATTTATTGTGTGTGCATGATTGTATTATAAAATACAGCAGGAGCTGTATTTAGTTTTATTAGGATTTTATTTTGATCTAGTTACATGTGCATTCCTTTTATGGAATATAGGATCGATGGATGTAAATTTTTTTTTATGTTCGATCTAGTTTACATGTACATTCCTTCGAGGAATATAGGATCGAAAAATGTAAAATTCTATTTATGTCGCGGATCGAATCTTGAAAGGCGTGGAACCTTTTTGAGGACCAGAGGCGCAGCGGAACAAGGAGCAAGATGGATGCGACAACTAGACCCGGTGGCGGTGGACAAAGATGGCAGCAGCTAGGGTTGGCGACACAGAGGACAACAATAGATAAAAGCCATAATAGTTGAAAATTAGTTTTTCTATTTATTTCTTTTTATGCTGTGTTGTGTGTGCTTGTTAGTATGCATGTTAGGTAGACTAGCATAGTCAAAATTCCTCACTTTAAATAACTAAGTGGGAGAGGGATTTATTTTAAATAAATTCCACGGTCTCCATTACTGGTTTATAAGTGATGTAACAAGTTTGCGCGTTGGCTCTGAGTGCCTTCCTCCATATCGGATGAGCTTGTTTACAGATCACTAGATTAAACTTCCATTTTGGATGACTATAGAAAATTAATTAAGAGCGTGTGATCTTCCCCATCGGAAGGGGCATAATCTTATTAATGGACTTAGTGTCAAGTAATGGTATACACTTAGGCACGTCTAATAGTATTCTCCCCATCGGAGTCACTGCTATTATTTGTGTGACCGAAGAAAACCAACTATTAATTTGTCAAATAAATAGGTTGACAAGATAATAAAATTAAAAACCCCTCTTACGAATGTTTGATTTTGTATACGTCCACACTATCGTGGCATACAAAATTCATGGTGTTTGAGATAATTTTATTTGTCATAAAGATTTACTGACAAGGTAATTAATGGGTAAACCCCTCCTCTTACAAATGTTTAATTTTGTATACGTCCACACTATCGTGGCATGCAAAATTCACGGTGTTTAAGGTGTTGGTGAATTTAAATAATATTGTTTGAGGAATCAATGTTATTTTAAATTCAAAAAAAGTTTTGACCAAATATTTGATCAAAGACAGATCAACTATTAATTTTATTCGTCATAAAGTAAAGTTGACGAGATAATAAAATTAATGAATAAAATCTCCTCTTCGATTTTGTATACGTTCACACTATCGTGGCATACAAAATTCATGGGGATTTTAAGGAGTTGATCTTGACCAAATATTTTTATGATTCTTAGGATTTAAAATGTTTGTCAATCCCCTAGTAGTCATACTATAGAAAAGACTTAGTAGTCCCAATTGTAATGATTGGAAATAGGACTTGGACATTAAGGTAGACTGTCTTCTTAGAATTAAGAACAATATAGGTGTATTTAATTCATTAGTTGAAACATGTTTAGTGGTGTTATCTACCAGAACCTAGAGTGTAGATACAGATGCCATTAATCATGTCCGCAATTCATTGCAGGGTTCCAGGAAACCCGGCAACTAAATGAAAATTAAAACACCGTCCACATAGGCACTACTGTAAAAATGGTAGTTGTTGCAGTGGGAGATGTTTATCTTTTGATAAGAATAAAACATGGATTTTTGAGTAATTGTCTTTACGCACCAAGTTTAGAAAGAACTAGTTTTCAGTTTTTAAACTATTCAAAGAACTTGATATTCTGTCTCTTTTAATAACAAAGTTGTTATTAAGAAAAAGAGGGAAGTTATCTGTTCTGGTACGTTGGTTGACAATTTATAAATCCAATAACTCTCATGATGCAACAAATGGAAATTAGTAACACATCTTCTAACTTTAAGAGAAAGTAACCTTCGAAAATGAACCAATTATATCTTTGGCATCTAAGGCTAGGTTATATTAACTTGAGTAGGATTCATTGGTAGCTGATGAACTTTTGGGTTCATTAGTAGTGGAAATCTTTCCAACCTGCGAGTCTTACTTGGAAGGAAAAATAACCAAGAAGCTTTTAAGTCTAAGGGGTATGGAGTCAAAGATATGTTGAAATTGGTTCATTCTGATTTGTGTGATCCTATGACTATCCAGACAAGAGGTAATATTGAATATTTCGTCTATTTTATAGACAACTATTCAAGATACAAATAAATTTACTTAATGTACCGCAAGACTAAGTACTTTGATTAGTTCAAAGAGTACAAGGCTGATGCGGAGAAATGTTAAAGTAAAAGTCACTATGGTAAGATCGTAGTGGCAAGTATCTCTTGGGAGAATTTAGGAGTCACTTATCAGAAGTAGGGATTCAATCCCAACTAATTGCACCTGGTACACCCCAACAGAATGGTATAAAAAAAAGGGAAGGTATAGGACTCTTATGGAAATAAGTAGATTGATGAGTTATTACCAAAATCATTTTAAGGATATACTATGGAAACGGAAGTGAATATAGTACCTTCCAAAGACAGAACTCTCTACTCATATAGAATTGCTGAATAGGCGTAAGCCTATTTCGAAGCATATTCGGATTCGGGTAGTCCAACACATATGCAGAAGAGAGACAATGATAAGTTGGACAGGAATTCACTTGTTTGTGGGTTATCCTAGAGAAATGAAAGTAGGTTTATAGTCTTAAAAATCAGAAAGGTCATTGTTAACATCAATGACCGATTTTTAGAAAAGGACTATGTAATAAACCATGTGCCCATAAGAAAATTTGTTCTTAAGGAAATAATAAAAGACATGTCTAATCTAGTACCAACTGTACAAGATGAGATACCACAAGGAAACTGCAACACGTATCACAAATGATACACAATTGCAAAAAGTGCCTTGTCGTAGTGGGAGGGTTGTTAGGCAACCTAAAAAGATTCATGTTTTGGGAGAGTTTTTGGACTCGATCCCTGGAGGACATGAACCTGATCTCCGGACATATGACGAAGCACTCCAAGATAAAGATGCAACATCTTGGCAAAGAGTAATGAATAACAGAATTAGAATATATGTATTCTAATAAAATCTGGAAGCTTGTAGAACCACCAAATGGTGTAAAAGTCTTTGGGTGTAAAAAGGTCTATAATAGGAAAAGAGGGATAGACAGGAAGGTAGAAACTTTCAAAAGCAAGGCTAGATGAAAAAGGAAACTTTTTTACTAGTAGCCATGCTTAAGTCTATCCGGATTTTTTATCTATTTGGCAAGTGGATGTCAAGACAGCATTCCTTAATGGAAGTCTTGAAGAAAGCATCCATATAAAGCAACCAGAAGGGTTCATTGTAAAGGGCTAAGAGCATCTTGTGTGCAAGCTCAATCAGTCTATGGACTGAGGCAAAGCTTCAAGGTCTTGGAACATCCAGTTTATCAAAGTAATCTAGACCTATGGATTTATTGAGTAAACGGATAAGTCTTGTGTATACAAAAGGTGTGATGGAAACGTGGTGGTGTTTCTTGTACTATACGTAGATAACATTTTTGGTAGTTGGAAACAATATCAAAATGTTGTCAGAAGTAAGGATATGGTTGTCCAAATAATTCGATATAAAGGACTTGGGAGAATGTATATATTTTTGAGATCAAAGTAATAAGGGATCGCAAGAAAAAATATATATATATATTTTTTACTTATCCCAAGCTTAATACATCGGAAAAATCCTTGCTCGTTTTTAGCATGCAAAACTCCTAGAAAGGTTTCTTACCTTTTAAGCATGGAGTGTCTTTATCTAAAGAGATGTCTCCGATGACATCAAAGGAGATTGAGGATATGTAGGCAGTTTTTTATGCTTCGGCAGTTAGACAACCTAATGTATGTTATGCACGAGATCAGAAATATGTTTTGCCAAGGGCATAGTTAGCAGATATCAAAGTAACCCTAGACAAGGACATTGGACTGCAGTAAAGCATATATTAAAGTACCTTAGAGGCACTAGAGATTATATGCTAGCTTACAAGGCAGTTAATTTGGTTCCTGTGGGTTGCACGGATTTTGACTTCCAATCGGATAAGGACAATAATAAGTCGACCTCGGGGTTTTGTGTTTACTTTAGGAGGAAAAGTCATAACTATGGAAGAGTGATAAGCATAGGTGTTTTTCTGGACTCCACCATAGAAGCCGAGTATATGGCAAGCCTCTGAGGTAGCCATAAAAGCTGAGTGACTTAATAACCTCAAGATAAACTTAGATATGATTTCTAGTTTGTCCAAAAATTATTACAATTTATTGTAATAATAATGATGCAGTAGCAAACTCGAAGAAACCATGAGTCTATAAGGCAAGTAAACACAATAGAGCCCAAGTACTACCCAATACAAGAAATTGTATAACGAGGAGAAGTTGTTGCCGCCTAGATTGCATCAGATGATAACCTAAGGTCCTTAAGGCAAGAGCTTTTTGAAAGGCATGGGAATCAGATGTATGGCAGCAGATATGGCAGCTTAGTCTTTTAGTATAAGTGGGAGATTGTTAGGATGTATACTAAAAGCCTAGCTTTTGGTATAAAACATTTATCTAGAAATAAGAATCACATTGGTCAAATGTCTACATTTGTGATAAATGTAGTTGTTCAATTAATTTATATTGTAGATAACATGGTGTGTGGTGTCACACACAGAAGATCATGTTATCAGTACCTTATAAATTATAAACAGTAGCTCACGACCATGATGGAAAGGAACAAACCATTGGAAGGTCGTAGTGTAATTAGGTGTTAGTTTATCTTAACTATATAATTACACTAGCTCACTAAGAGTGTATTGAGTAGAACCATTAGAGGTCGTTTCTTTTATACTGACTTTATAAAGGAACAAAGACCTCAGTTATTATGGAAGTGTGTGCTCTTAATCCTAATATAATAACAAGCACATATATTTGATATTTATTTCTTTAATTTATCAATGGGTGAGATTTAGTTCGATAAATCAATAAGCCCGATAAGTTGGGAAATGATATCACTTATAGTGTGTGTTGTTGATTATAGAAGGAAACTGTGTCCTAGTAATCTAGGTTGAGAATGTCCCCAAGAGGAGCTCATAAGGATTGTCATGTTAAACCCTGCAGGTGGACTTAGTCCGACATGACAATGAAGTTGAGTGGTACTACTCTTGGAGTTAGATATTAATTAAGTGAGTTGTCAGTAACTTATTTAATTAGTGGGCATTTGTTATCTTAAACACAGGGAGACTAACACACTCATAATAAGAAGGAGCCCAAAATGTAATTTGGGATTGGTGCGGTAGTTCAATAATAGTTCTCTAGTGGAATGAATTATTATTGATAAAATTAAGTTGTGTGTTCGAGGCGAACACGAGATGCTTAATTTTATCGGGAGACCAAAACCAATTCCTCCTCTGGGTCCTTATCGTAGCCTCTTAATTATAGAGTACTATACCCACCTATACCCACCTTCTTACCCATCCCATAGGGGTCGGCCAAGCTAGCTTGGAGACCAAGCTAGGGCCAGCCAAAGTGTGGTTCATGGGTGCTTCAAGGTGGCCGGCCCTAGCTTGGGTTCAAGCTTGGTGTGACCGGCTCAAATTAAAATAAAAGGATTTTTATTTTAAAAATTTTCTTATGTGGATAATGTGATTTAAAAGAGAGTTTAAAAATTTAAATCTTTCCTTTTATAAGATTCTATAAAAGATTAAGAGAAGAGCTAAATCTCTTTCCTTATTTGTAGATTAAAAGGTTGATTTTAATTTTGGTAAAAACTTTCCTTTTTAATCATGTTCATGATTTAAAAGAAAGTTTAAAAATTAAAAATTCTCTTTTATTAGTTTCTACAAAAGATTAAGAAAAGATTTGATATCTTTCCTTATTTATAGATTGAAAAGAGATTTTAATTTTTAGAGATAACTTTCCTTTTTGGAAATTATCCACATGTTTAAAAGAAAGATTTTAATTTATAAAATTTCCTTTTTATTAACCAATCATGAAGGGATAAAAATTATTGGAAAAATTTTTATAAATTTCTGGAAGCAAATAAGGAAGTTTTAATTGGTGTTTAAAATTTTATTTGCTTGGAGATATTATTTGTTATGGCCGGCCATTGTAATTTGAAAAGAGAAAATTGTTTTAATTAAATAAATTTTCCTTTTCAATGGCAAAAGAATTAAGGAAGTTTTTATTAAATTTTCCTTATTTGCCAAGACCAAGGATTATAAAAGAGGGGGTAGAGGAGGCTTCAAGACTAAGGACTCTATTCTATTTTTCTCCCTCTTTTCCTTGGTGTGGTGGCCGGCCCTTCCCTTTCTCTTCTCTCCTCTTGTAGTGGCCAAAATCTATCATCTCTTGGAGCTTGGAGGATGTGGCCGGATCAAGGAAGGAGAAGAAGGAGAGAAAGCATGCATCCCTTGGAGCTTGGTTGGTGGAAAATTCTTCATCCTTTGGAAGTTCTTGTGCTTGGCCGAAACTTGAAGGAAGAAGGAAGAAGGAAGAAGGTGCCTAGATGGTTCTCATCTTGGAAGATCGTTGCCCACACAACGTCCGAGGTTATAAGAGGAATATGGTAGAAGATCAAGAGATCTTTCTAAAAGGTATAACTAGTAATTTTTCTTTCCGCATCATACTAGTTATTTTTGGAAATAATACTAAATACAAGAGGCATACGATTCTAGTGTTTCGAATTTATTTTCGATATAGTGTTCTTTTGTTTTTTCTTTTCCTTGTGATTTGATTGTTCTTTTCGGTTGACCTAAAGTTATTTTAGGAAATTAAATATTAGCTTTCCTTAAAAGGTTTTGTCTAGTCGGTGGTGGTTGCTCCCATATCCAAGAAGGCCATGTGCCTCGCCACGTCAGTACTGGGAACCAATTTTGGAAATTAATATTTAATGGAATTAATAACTTAGGTGATTTGGATCAAACGTGTTAAGTTCCGCAGGAGATCCAAGACAAAACCTAAAAGAACAAATAGATTAAGTTTTGGATCAAACGTGTTAAGTTCCGCAGGTGGTCCAAAATTTAATTTAAAAGAACACATGGTAGCTAGGAAAAGGTTCAGACCTTTGTACAAAATTTTTGTATAGTGGAACCTCTAGGGTTTCCGAGTAGCAACCAACAAGATGGTTTCTTACTAAGCTCCCAAGCTTACAGATACTTCTTTTCCTTATACTGCAGATAAAGGTAAAGGAAAGATGGATTAGCGGAGGTTGGAGGACAATGCAATGAAGATGTATGTGGATAGGAACTTGGAATAAAGATCTTTGGAGAAACTAGCAACTTAAGAACTTAGTATTTCTTGTAGTGTTACTTTTCTGTACTTTTAGTTATTAAGTGTCTTGAATTGCGATAGTTATGCTTATATTACTGATTGTCATGATCTTAGTTAGCTAGCCATGAGTAATGATAGGTCTAGTAGCTTTGTTTTTGCTTATAGAGTTGATATATGTGATTTGAGCACGAAACAATGCTGAAATCAGACTTCTGATACGAAATCAGAAACCCCAATCGATCAGCCAATCGATTGGAGGCTCCTCAATTGATCAGCTGATCGATTGGGCAGCTTGTTCCGCGAACAATAAGCTCCTGGATCGATCAGCCGATCGATCCGGTAGCGTTCTGTCGCGAACAGAGAGCTCTGGAATCGATCCCTGGATCGATTGGCCAGACTGGATCGATCAGCCGATCGATCCAGACGGGACCTCAATGCACAGTAGCAAGCTGAATCGATCAGTGGATTGATCAAACAGCTCCAATTGATTGAGTGATAAGCTCAATCGATCGGGAAGCTGGATTTTGACTAGAAAACTTTAGTTGTAGCTCCTTGACCATGGGGGATGAAAGATATGTCATGTATACCTTAGATCTCATCCCTTAGCACATGTAGAACAAAGAAATTGCATTAGCATAAAGAAATTTTAAATTAGATCAGTTTTCCGCACATTAAGAATAGCTTAGCAACAGCATAATGTAACCCCCGGCCTCGCAGCCTAGCCAGTAGGAGGTGGGGCGTTACAGAGTGGTATCAGAGCAAGTTCCATACTTCCTCACACACACATCAGCATTGAACCTACAGCTTCCAAGTAAGAATACCTCTCACTTCATTTATGTTTTGTTCGTTTTCATGTTTAAAGATATTAGAGCTAGTTTATATATGATAACATCTAACATGATAACAGTTGTTATGTACTTATGATTGTATTAGTTATGTATGTCCTCTATTCCTCTAGAAAATGGTACGAGGACGCCCAGCTAGAAAGGCACCAGCTACTGAGCTCCAGCAAGAGGCAGGCAGCTCAGTGCCTCCCCCAGACCTTGTAGCAGTAGTGGCTCAGTTACAGAAACAACTAGTTGAACAGCAACAGGAGATAGCCACCTTAAGGGCTAATCAACAGAACACTCCCACTGTCACTCCAGAACCGAATTTAGCAACCCTAGTAGTGATAGAGGTTCCACCAGTCCAACCTGCAGCACCAGTAGCCCTAGCAGCAGTGGCAAGGAGAGAAGCCTATCTGATCCAGTGGCAGAAAATCAAGCCAGAGAATTTCTCAGGCACCAGTGAACCATGGGATGCCCAAGCCTGGTTCGAAACACTGGAGAGTACGATGGAGCTTCTGGACTGGCCAGAGCATGAGAAAGTGAAGTGCGCCTCTTTCTGCCTGACAGGGGACGCACGTATGTGGTGGAAGCGAATTAAAGCGAAGCGCCCAGTGAACCAGATGACATGGGCAGACTTCGAGAAAGAATTCTTTGAGGAATTCTTTCACATGCGGGTTACAAACCGCCACTACGATGAGTTCACTGAATTTCGTCAGGGCAATCTTTCAGTTGAGGAGACCGTGAAGAAATTCAACAGATTGGCTCGTCTATGCCCTGAATTAGTCAGCACTGAAAGAGAACGAGTTCGGTTGATGCTCAAGATGTTAAGGCCAGAAATAGCAATGAATGTGGCTAGCGGCATTCATAGGCCGCAAACTACTAAAGAACTAGTAAGCAGTGCTCTGACCACTGAGCATTACCAGAACAGTATCAAGTAGCAGAAGCAAGCCTTTTCAGAGCCTAAGGGCTAAGGAGGCTCGGGTACTCAGAAACACCAAGGCCACAACTCTAATTGGAAAGGGAACTCCAGCCACAAACGCAAACCAGGGAGTTACCCAAAAGGAGGACCAGCTGGTAAACAACCTAGTTATCCCAAATGTTCCACTTGTGCGAAATTCCACCCCGAAGTTTGTCGCAAGGGCATGCGAGGATGTTTCGAATGTGGTCAGGAAGGGCATATGGCTAAGCAATGCCCGAATAAAATCAGCAATCCTCCACCGCAGCCGATTCAGTACAGAGATAAACCAACACAACTACACTGGATGCAGGCTGCAATAGATCGTCCACATATCAGTCAAGGCAGACTAGAAGCCCCCTCAGTCACAATGAATGCGAGGATCTACTCACTCACCAGGGAGGATGTAGCGAATGCCTCGACAGTTGTTACAGGTCAGATTAGTATTTTACAGCAAAATGCAACTGTCTTGTTCGATACTGGGGCAACTCATTCTTATATGTCCAGGGCATTTGCCGAAAGGTTAGCAATACCTCCAGATGTACTCAGTGGCCAATTTCTGACAACATTGCCTTCAGGAGAGATCATGACATCCACGCACTGGCACCAAGCAGTGTCAGTCATTATAGCAGGCAGAGAGCTTTTTGGTGATCTGATAGTGCTAGATATGACTGACTACGACATCATCTTAGGAATGGACTTTCTGATCAAGTACGGTGCCTCCATAGAGTGCCGTAAACAGAGAGTTGTATTACAACCTGAAGCAAGAGTACAATTTGGGTACACCGGAGAACCAAAGAGAAAGGCTAAGAAGTTTCTCTCAGCTCTGAAAGCATAGAAACTATTGGATTCAGGATGTACGGGGTTCCTAGCGCATGTAGTCAATACCAGTCAGAACAGGGACCAAAAGCTAGAAGAGGTCCGAGTTGTATGTGACTACCCAGCAGTTTTCCCTGAGGAGTTACCAGGCTTAGCACCAGACAGGGAGATTGAATTTGAGATAGAACTCGTTCCCGGTACAAATCCCATCTCCAAAGCACCCTACCGCATGACTCCAGCAGAACTGAAGGAACTTCAGGAGCAACTACAGGAGCTACTTGACAAGGGATTCATACGCTCTAGTCACTCACCATGGGGAGCGCCTGTATTGTTCGTGAAGAAGAAGGACGGGAGCATGCGCCTGTGTATAGACTACCGAGCATTAAACCAGGTCACAATTAAGAACAGGTATCCTCTTCCCAGAATAGATGACATGTTCGATCAGCTAAAGGGAGCAGCAATGTTCTCTAAAATAGATCTCAGATCGGGATATCACCAGGTTAGGGTTAAGGAAGGTGATATACCCAAAACGGCTTTCAGGACCAGATACGGACATTATGAGTTCGTAGTCATGCCCTTTGGCGTGACGAATGCTCCATCTACTTTCATGGACCTTATGAACAGAGTATTCAGAGAGTACTTAGATAAGTTTGTTATCGTATTCATCGACGACATTCTTATCTATTCCAAAACTCAGGAAGAACATGCAGAGCACCTGAAGATAGTACTACAGACCCTCCAACAGAACCAGCTATACGCCAAGTTCACGAAATGTGAATTCTGGCTCGATCAGGTATCCTTTCTGGGTCACATCATCTCCAAGGATGGTATCATGGTAGACTCTAGTAAGATAGAGGTTGTGAGTGTTGGATCGAGACCACGCTAGAGGGGGGGGGGGTGAATAGCGCTCGTGGCTATTTCGTTCGATTCGTAAAACACTCGAGTAAAGACGCAGCGGAATAAAAACAAACAACACAAAGACACAGGTCAATTTTACTTCGTTCGGAGCCTAAGGCGACTCCTACTCGAAGGCCCGCGATCCTTGATCACTTCCGGTGGGCAACAACTATAAGTTCGAAAGTATACAAAAGATGATTTATAAGTAATGCAGTAAGTAATCTTATACCGACAATGGAAAATACTAAATTGAAGCTTCGGGTTGTCGGTGTCGAGTTGCAGCACTTCGGGACGAGTTCGTTAGCAGCTAAATGCAGAGGGAAGACTTGAATCTTGTTGTTGTGAGCTGCTGGTCGAACCCCCTTTATAAACAGTGTTCAAGGCGCCTTAAACAAGCTCCAAGGCGCCTTAAACGAGAGTTTTATCCCGATCTGCTCGCTGTGATAACCCTTTGACTGTCGCGACCTGAAGGCGCCTTAAACCCTTTCAAGGCGCCTCCAAGCTGTCTAAGGCGCCTTCAACCCATCCAAGGCGCCTTAAGCCTGCTCTTCGCGCCAGCTCAGGATTTTGAACCCGAGGTGCCTCCAAGCCCCATGGAGGCGCCTCGGACACTGTTCATCCTGTTGGTTGCTACTCGGAAAACCTAGAGGTTCCACTGTACAAAAATTTTGTACAAAGGTCTGAACCTTTTTCCTAGCTACCATGTGTTCTTTTAAATTAAATTTTGGATCGCCTGCGGAACTTAACACGTTTGATCCAAAACTTAATCTATTTGTTCTTTTAGGTTTTAACTTGGATCTCCTGCGGAACTTAACACGTTCGACCCAAGTCTCCTTAAGTTATTAATTCCATTAAATACTAATTTCCATAAAAGATTCCCAGTACTGACGTGGCGAGGCACATGGCCTTCTTGGATATGGGAGCAACCACCACCGACTAGACAAAACCTTTAATAGAAAGCTAATATTTAATTTCCTAAAATAACTTTAGGTTAACCAAAGAGAACAATCAAATCACAAGGAAAAGAAAGAAAACAAAAGAACACAACATCGAAAAACATATTCGAAATACTAGATCATAAGCCTCTTGTATTTGGTATTATTTCCATAAATAACTAGCATGATGCGGAAATAAAATTACTAATTATACCTTGTAGAAAAACCTCTTGATCTTCTACCGTATTCCTCTTCTAACCTCGGACGTTGTGTGGGCAACGATCTACCAAGATGAGAAACCACCAACCACCTTCTTCTTCTCCAAGCAAGGTTCGGCCACAAAGGAAGAACTTTACCAAAGAAGAAAATCAAAATACTAACCAAACTCCAAGAGATGCAAGCTTTCTCTCCTTCTTCTTCTTCTTCTTCTCCAAGTAGTATCCGGCCACCGCAAGAGCTCCAAGGGGAGAGAGAGGTTCGGCCACCATAAGAGAAAGAGAGGGAGAGGATGATGATAGCCGGCCACACCAAGGAACAAAAGAGGGAGAGAAATAATAGAGGTTGTGTCTCATGAAGGCATCCTCACCCCTTCTTTTATATTCCTTGGCCTAGGCAAATTAGGAAATTTAATTACAATAAATTTTCCTTAATTTCCTTGACTTGATTTAATTGAGAGAAATAAAATAAAATTTCCCAAATCAATTTCAAATGGCCGGCCACATCATTGGAAAACAAAAGAGGACAAGTTTTAATCAACAATTAAAACTTCCTAATTTGTTTCCGGAAATTTTAAAAAATAAAATTTCTCTTTAAAATCTCTTCATGGTTAATAAAAGGAAATATCTATAATTTTAATTTATTAACATGTGAATAATTTTAAAGAGAAAATAAAACATCTCTCCAATCTACAAATAAGGAAAGAGATCTAATCTCTTTCTTTAATCTTTTGTAAATCTTTTACAAGAGAGATATTTTAATTCTAATTCTCTTTAAATTATATCTTCCACATTATAATAAAAATTAAAATTAAATTTCTTTTTTAATTTATTTTGGCCGGCCCTACTAGCTTGGGTTCAAGCTAGGGCCGGCCACCCAATCTCCTAGCTTGGTTCCCAAGCTAGCTTGGCCGGCCCCTTATTGGGTGGGTATAGAAGGTGGGTATAGGTGGGTATAGAACTCTATAAATAAGAGGCTACGATAGGGACCGAGAGGAGGAATTGGTTTTGGTCTCCTGATAAAATTAAGCATCCCGTGTTCTCCCCGAACACACAACTTAATTTTATCAATGATAATTCATTCCACTAGAGAACTATCATTGAACTACCGCACCAATCCCAAATTACATTTTTGGGCTCCTTCTTATTATGAGTGTGTTAGTCTCCCTGTGTTTAAGATATCGAATGTCCACTAATTAAGTGAGTTACTGACAACTCATTTAATTAATATCTAAGTCCAAGAGTAGTACCACTCAACCTTATTGTCATGTCCGGACTAAGTCCACCTGCAGGTTTAACATGACAATCTTTATGAGCTCCTCTTGAGGACATTATCAACCTAGTATCTCTAGGACACAGTTTCCTTCTATAATCAACAACACACACTATAAGTGATATCATTTCCCAACTTATCGGGTTTATTGATTCAACGAACTAAATCTCACCCATTGATAAATTAAAGAAATAAATATCAAATATATGTGCTTGTTATTATATTAGGATTAAGAGCACATACTTCCATAATAACTGAGGTCTTTGTTCCTTTATAAAGTCAGTATAAAAGAAACGACCTCAAATGGTCCTACTCAATACACTCTGAGTGTACTAGTGTAATTATATAGTCAAGATAAACTAATACCTAATTACACTACGACCTTCTAATGGTTTGTTCCTTTTCCATTTTGGCCGTGAGCTACTGTTTATAATTTATAAGGTACTGATAACATCATCTTCTGTATGTGACACCACATACTATGTTATCTACAATATAAATTAAATGAACAACTACAAACAAATGTAGACAATTAGACCAAATGTGATTCTTTATTCATAATAAATGTTTACAAAGCTTAGGCTTTCAGTATACATTCCAACACATCCGAGGTAAATCTTCGTTATTTTGTACCTGCAAGACATGTTAGTCCCAAACAACATCCTGCAACACAAAGTTAGCACAAAATAACAGTATGAATAATAAAGAATGTTTAAGACAGTCTCCGGACTGTCCGGGCCTGACTTCGGATTTCCGACCGAAAACCCTAGGTCGACCCGACGCCTACTGTTCCCTCTACGGGGAACGCGTCCTCGCCTACTCCACTCAGGAGATTTACCTGTTGCCAGTGCGATCCTCCAGATCAACTGAACTTTTGCTCAGCACTCGATACTTCCGGACTTTCTGCTGGACATCCGCTTCCCGGCTAGTCCAGTCTTTCACCTGGTTCGCGACACCAGGACTTTCCACCTAGGGTTACCACCCCCTAGGACTTTTTGCTTGAAGTCATCGACCTGCCAAGACTTTCTGCATAGGGTTACCACCCCCTATGACCTAGGGTTACCACCCCCTAGGGTTTATCCATTTGCCTAACCGCAGCTAGGACTTTCCTGAAATCATCAAGTAGACTTGTTAGAATACAAGACACCTTAACTTTGAATTCTTTGCCATTATCAAAACATGAGTTCGATCGTCGGATGCTTCCCGCACTAACAATCTCCCCCTTTTTGATTATGGCAACTCAAATTCAAAGTTAAGTAAACAAACGAATAGATAACCATTTAACACAGGCAAATTTGCTAATTATAGGTGAACACATTAACCAAAGCAAATTTGCTAAACTATATGCTCCCCCTTAACTATTGCTCCCCCTTAACTGATGCTCCCCTTTTATTTAAATTTGAATTTTGCTACTCTCCCCCTTTGCCATATATCAAAAATAATAGACTTTTGAATAACTTAGATACTTAACATTTATTTCTTATTTATAGTTAAGTGAAAAGATGTATCTTTTTGAGGGATTTTAAAGGCTAGGAGAAAAGTAATCTTTGAGGGTAATAAAAAGAACTCTGCAGGTATTTACAATGTTAGATTTCAAAGTTAGCTAGGTTCAGTAAGGATTTGATCATTAAGATTGTAACTTGGCTTAGATCTTTAGAAGTATTGAATTTGAAAACTTAGGTTAATAGTAAACTTAAGTTTGAACAATATTCAAAGTTGGTTTAGGTTATTTATTCAAGTTCAGTTGGTCCTTAAGTCCAAGCATGAGTTATAATCAGTAGACTAACTTACTAGGTATCAGAGCCCTAAAGATCAAAACATGCTTAAGCAGAAAACTGAGTGTCCTTTTACCAACTGTCTAACCTTTAGCTACTTGCTAACTGCCTATAGGGCAACAGCTTTCACATGATTAGTCAAGTCAAGTTGATTTGATCCAGTTAAATTTGACTAGAGCTAGAAGACTCAACTTGATTAATGTTTATTACGTATTTAACGCCCAGACTCATGTTGATGCACAGATATAAGCATTCTTGAGTCCAGGCTGTACCCTATGCATCTCACGTCATTCTATGTCTTTCAAACACAATCAAGGTAAACCTAGGTGTTTGTGAGATGCTCTGGCTTAATTCTAGGAGAACATGATTTCTAGGGGAAAACTTAAGCTAATTCCAGTGTAACGCCCGAATATTCTCAAAACTATTTTAGGAATATTCTATGATTTTTCTGGAATTATTAGATATTTTTCTGGAATTTTTGGAGTATCGGAAGTAGCAAAAATAAATAGAAAAGTAAAATGGTTTAAGCGGGAATCGAACCGGGGACCTCTCGGGTACGCTAAACCTTTAGTTAGCCTTAGTAACCGGTGAACCCAGCAGGGCCGTGCTGAAAGAGAAGGGAAACATTTATATTTATATTTGAGTTGGGCCTAGTTACCCACTTAATATAAATTAAAAACTTAAGTTGGTTTGGGTTATTTTTAGTTTGGTTCGGCAACATCTCTTTCTCAAAAACCCTCACCGCCGAATACCCTCTCCTTCTCCTCTTCCTTCTCTCGGCGCCCAAACAAGCCGAAGCCAACCCTAGGGTTCCCTCCCTAGGGCCCTAAGAGCACCTTCCGGCAGTGATTCCAACACAAGAACGTTCCCCTCCGCGAGAAGAACGCATTGGAGCGAGGAGATTATCGAAAGGATCGTCTCCACCGGAATTCTAGCGAATAGAGTTGTAAGAAAATTAGCGTACGAGGTAAGAAACCCCTCACCTGCAGTATAAGTAGCTCTCGCGTGTTTTCTTTTATGCATTAGATTAGTTTTAATGAATTTCGTCAGCATATAGTGTGTATTTTAACTCTTCTCACAGATTTAGGGATTAGTGAGCATCTCTAGATGGGCCAAGCACGTATATCCTCTGTAGATAGGGGTTTAGACGCTGCTGGGTGCCTAGAGGTGGTCTCCCTGATCGAGAGGAGAGTTAGAGAGCGCCAAATGCTCGACAAAATGCCTAGCACAGCCTTATGATACAGTGGACATTTAGTTAAATGCCATAGAACATGTTAATTAGCATGATCAGTTTTATTTCAGCTTTTACGAGACTAGATGTCCAAATGGGTGGGCTCCACATGCCTCTAGGTTCGGACAACCCGTTCTAGGTTCAGATAACCTGGATGCGCGAAATAGTATTAGCTATTTCAATATTTTACTTGGCACTGTACTGGATTAGATATCCATTGGGTTGGGCTCCCATAGTCGTCCCTAGGTTTAGCTAACCTAGTAAACCCTACTAGATTCGGAACTTGCAATCCCGGGTCTAGTTAGGGATGCGCGCATAGCAAGTACAGTTGTCAGGGCCCATCAGCAGCATGTTTAGTATTTTCACTTACTATATGTATATGGTTTTCAACCTTTCACAAATTAGTTCATGAATCCAGTACAGTCCTAGCAGTAGCTCAGTTTTTAGTATCAGCCTAGTTTTTCATTGATACCATGTGATTGATATCATGTTCATCTTTAGATATGCCATGATTGTATGCTTATATGTCATGTCATGTTTAGTTTATGCAGTATATTTAGCATATCCTTTCAACCAGCATGATTTAAAATCATATTTGCATCGTATGCATGTTTTAGTGAGGTAGATGGTTTCTTACTAAGCTTTTTAGCTTACAGATACTATTTTCCTTATACTGCAGATACAGGTAAAAGGAAAATGGACTAGCAGTGGAGGCTGGAGGTCAATGCAGGTCAAGATGTGTGTGGAAGGAACTGGAATAAAGATCCTAGGGATCTAGTTTTATTTTATTATGCATTAGAACGTGTTCAGTATGCATTAGTACTTATAGCAAGCGTTATCTTATGTTTCTGTTAGTTAGCAAGAGAACAGTTTAAAACCTTGTTAGTTTTGGTTTCCATGTGTTTACATGCCATGAATTAGTATTCTATGCCTTAATCATGTTTAGTATGTTAGCCATTACCTCGTAGAATGTTTCCTTTAGCTTTTATAGTGTTGTGTAATGGCTTTGGCACGCATCAGTGTTGATATCAGACCTTTGGGTCGAAATCAGAAACTCGGATCGGTCAGCCGATCGATTCGAGGGTTCTCGATCGATCAACCGATCGACTGGGCGAACAGAAGCTTTCTGTTCGTCCCCTGATCGATCCGTGGATCGATCAGGAGCTGGTTCGCAAAAAGTGGCTCACTGATCGGTCAGCAGACCGATCAGTAAGCCACTGATCGGTCTTATTGACCGATCAGAGACCAGCTGGATCGGTCGGCAGAGTTTTGCTGGTTGGGCTAGTTTTGCTCAGCTGGTTGGGCTAGTTTTACAGTTCAAAACTAGCCTTAAACCCTTTCAAGGCGCCTTCAACCCATCCAAGGCGCCTTAAGCCTGCTCTTCGCGCCAGCTCAGGATTTTGAACCCGAGGCGCCTCCAAGCCCCATGGAGGCGCCTCGGACACTGTTCATCCGAGGTAAATCTTCGTTATTTTGTACCTGCAAGACATGTTAGTCCCAAACAACATCCTGCAACACAAAGTTAGCACAAAATAACAGTATGGATAATAAAGAATGTTTAAGACAGTCTCCGGACTATCCGGGTCTGACTTCGGATTTCCGACCGGAAACCCTAGGTCGACCCGACGCCTACTGTTCCCTCTACGGGGAACGCGTCCTCGCTTACTCCACTCAGGAGATTTACCTGTTGCCAGTGCGATCCTCCAGATCGACTGGACTTTTGCTCAGCACTCGATACTTCCGGACTTTCTGTTGGACATCCGCTTCCCGGCTAGTCCAGTCTTTCACCTGGTTCGCGACACCAGGACTTTCCACCTAGGGTTACCACCCCTTAGGACTTTTTACCTGAAGTCATCGACCTACCAAGACTTTCCGCATAGGGTTACCACCCCCTATGACCTAGGGTTACCACCCCTTAGGGTTTATCCATTTGCCTAACCGCAGCTAGGACTTTCCTGAAATCCTCAAGTAGACTTGTAAGAATACAAGACACCTTAACTTTGAATTCTTTGCCATTATCAAAACATGAGTTCGATCGTCGGATGCTTCCCGCACCAACAGTGAGTAACTGGAAGAGACCTAAGAACGCCAGTGAAATCAGAAGCTTTCTCGGACTAACAGGCTATTACAGAAAATTTGTAGAGGATTTCTCCAGGATAGCCTCCCCACTGACAGCTCTCACCAGGAAGAACAGAAAATTTCAGTGGACAGAGGACTGTGAGAACAGCTTCATCGAGCTAAAAAGAAGGTTGACCAGTGCACCCATACTGACTCTGCCAGAAAACACAGACAGCTTTGATATTTATAGCGATGCCTCTAAATTGGAACTAGGAGCAGTACTGATGCAAAATGGCAAGGTGATCGCCTATGCCTCCAGACAACTCAAGGACTATGAGAGGAACTACCCTACTCATGACCTTGAGCTTGCAGCAGTTGTTTTCGCCCTTAAAATTTAGAGACATTACTTGTATAGAGCCCAGTGCAGAGTGTATACAGATCATCAGAGTCTGAAGTACTTCTTCACTCAGAAGGATCTGAATATGCGACAGCACAGATGGCTCGAGCTGGTCAAAGACTATGACATAGACATCCTCTACCATCTAGGAAATGCCAATAAGGTGGCAGCCGCACTTAGCAGGAAGTCCAGCGCTACCTTATTATCCCTATCAGCCATGTCACCGCCCCTACAAAAGGAGATTGCAGATTTCTGTCTCGAACTTATAGTTGGGCAACTCTCTTCTATGACATTAGCATCTACCCTGCTTGGTGACATCCAGACAGCTCAGGATCAGGACCCTAAAACTGAGAAAATCAAACAAGGGTTAGCAGAATCAGAAAGTGGAGAGTTCAGAGTATCTGATAGTGGGGTGTTATATTTTGGTGACAGACTATGTGTTCCGGATCAGGAGGAACTACAGAGGAAGATTCTAGATGAGGCTCACAGGACTCCTTATGCAATGCATCCTGGCTCCACCAAGATGTACCAGACCTAAGGAAACGTTTTTGGTGGTTAGGGATGAAAAGAGACATCGCTAGATATGTCAGTACCTGTCTGACCTGTCAGAGGGTCAAGGCAGAACACCAGAGACCAGGAGGAGTTTTGCAGCCTATTTAGATTCCAGAATGGAAGTGGGAGGATATTTCCATGGATTTCATAGTGGGATTACCCAGAACCACGCATGGTTTTGATGCCATCTGGGTAATAGTCGACAGATTAACTAAATCAGCCCACTTCTTAGCTATCAGAATATCCTACTTCATGGAGCAGTTAGCTCAGTTGTATCTCAAGGAGATCATCAGACTGCATGGAGTCCCACGGACTATCATTTCAGACAGAGACAGTAGATTTACATCCCACTTTTGGGAGTGTGTACAGTCAGCATTGGGCACCAAGTTAAAGTTTAGCACAGCCTTCCATCCTCAGACAGATGGTCAAACGGAGCGAGTAAATCAGGTACTCAAAGATATGCTCCGAGCATGTGCCCTAGACTTCAAGGGGAGTTGGTGCAAATATCTGAGTTTAGCAGAATTTACATACAACAATAGCTATCAGGCCACTATCGGTATGGCACCTTATGAGGCTCTCTATGGGCGGAGGTGTAGATCTCCAATCTGCTGGTATGAGAGTGGTGAACAGAAAGAGCTAGAACTTCAGACAGATCTAGTGGCAGATACCACAGCAGCTATACAGCAGATCTGCCAGAGGATAGAGACAGCTCAGAGCCGCCAGAAAAGCTATGCTGATACACGGCGTCGACCCTTAGAGTTTACAGTTGGGGATACAGTGTTCCTCAGAGTAGCTCCCATGAAGGGAGTAATGCGTTTTGGGAAGAAGGGCAAATTGAGTCCCAGATATGTGGGACCATACCTTATTACTAGAAGAGTTGGCAAGGTAGCATATGAGCTAGAGTTGTCCCAGGAAATGTCAGTTATCCACAACGTATTTCATGTCTCTATGCTGAAGAAGCATGTCCCAGATGCCACCCAGGTGATTGAGCCCTAGTTGGTACAAGTCCGCAAAGTGCTCAGCTAGGACAGTCGGCCTATTCAGATAATAGACCAAGCAGTTAAGAAATTACGGAATAGGGAAGTACCATTAGTAAAAGTAATTTGGCAAAATCACACAACAGAAGAGGCAACTTGGGAAACAGAAGCTAGTATGAGGCAGAAGTACCCAGAGTTATTCTAAGTTCGAGGATGAACTTTTTATAAGGTATGGGGGATTGTAACGCCCGAAAATTCTCAAAAGACTTTTAGAAATATTCTATTATTTTTCTAGAATTTTAGGATATTTTTATGGAATTTTTAGAATAGTGGAAGTAACAAAAATAAATAGAAACGTAAAATAGCCTAAGCGGGAATTGAACCCGAGACCTATGAGACCCTATGTCTTATAGACAACTCTAGCAACCAGGAGGCCCCAGCAGGGGTGTGCTGAAAGAAGAGGGAAACAGTTATATTTAAGGTTTAGTTGGCCGAATAACCCACTTAATATAAATAGGAAAAATTAAGTGAGGAGTTATTAGTTTTCATCGGAAGCTTTTCCTCTCCTCACCCTAATTCCACTGAACCTCTCTTCTTTCAAACCTCACGGCATCTCAACCTCCAAGGAACCTAGGGTTTCATCCCGAGGGCTATAGGAGCACCTTCTGGCGACAACTCCGACACGAGAACGCTCCTCTCCAAGAGAAGAACACGTAGATGCGAGGAGATCGACGAAGGGATCTTCTCCACCGGAAATCTAGCGATCAGATCATAAGGAAATCTAGTGCAGGATATAAGAAACCCCTCACCTGCAGTATAAGTAGCTATTCGTATGTTTTATGCATTAGTTTAGTCGTATACATATTTTCAGTACGTAGGGTGTGTTCTAGTGCACACCAAGTGTTTGATAAAATGTTTAGCTCAGTAAAATGTCACAGTAGGCATTTTAATAGCTCAGTAAATGCAGTAGAAGCATTTAAAATAGCATATTTAGTCTTGCTCCAGCTTATATGGGACTACGGTCCAATGGGTGGGCTCCTATAGTTGCCTCTAAGTTCAAATAACCTAGCTCTAGGTTCAGATAACCTAGTAAAAAGCAAGATATGATAAACTAGCTATAAACAGTATTTTACTTTATCAGTGGCACTGTACTGGACTTCAGTTGTCCTTGGGTTGGGCTACCACAGTCGTCCCTAGGTTTAGATAACCTAGTAACCCTACTAGAATTGGGATTTGTAACCCTGAGTCTAGTTGGGGATGCGCGTATAGCAAGTACAATTGTCGGGCCCATCAGCAGCATGATTAGTATTTTCATCTATTTATGATAAATAGTTTTTCAAAGCTTCACAATTTAGTTATGTGATTACAGTTCAGAATTTGTATCAGCTTAGCATTAGTTTAGTTAGCTATTGTATCAGTTTAGTTCCATCTTGTTGATACTAGAAGATATTGTCATGATCAGCTTTTGATTTCTATGTTTTGTATGATAGTATGCCATGCCATGCTCTAACATGTTCAGTATATATTTCAAATAGCATGTTTTAAAAGCATAAATTGCATCGTATGCATGTTTTGTGAGGTAGATGGTTTCTTACTAAGCTCCCAAGCTTACAGATACTTCTTTTTCTTATACTGCAGATAAAGGTAAAGGAAAGATGGATTAGTGGAGGCTGGAGGACAATGCAATGAAGATGTGTGTGGATAGGAATTTGGAATAAAGATCTTTGGAGAAACTAACAACTTAAGAACTTAGTATTTCTTGTAGTGTTACTTTTCTGTACTTTTAGTTATTAAGTGTCTTGAATTGTGATAGTTATGCTTAGATTACTGATTGTCATGATCTTAGTTAGCTAGCCATGAGTAATGATAGGTCTAGTAGCTTTGTTTTTGCTTATAGAGTTGATATATGTGATTTGAGCACGAAACAGTGCTGAAATCAGACTTCTGATACGAAATCAGAAACCCCAATCGATCAGTCAATCGATTGGAGGCTCCTCAATTGATCAGCTGATCGATTGGGCAGCTTGTTCCGCGAACAGTAAGCTCCTGGATCGATCAGCCGATCGATCCGGTAGCGTTCTGTCGCGAGCAGAGAGCTTTGGAATCGATCCCTGGATCAATTGGCCAAACTGGATCGATCAGCCAATCGATCCAGACGGGACCTCAATGCACAGTAGCAAGCTGGATCGATCAGTGGATCGATCAAACAGCTCCAATCGATTGAGTGATAAGCTCAATCGATCAGGAAGCTGGATTTTGACTAGAAAACTTTAGTTGTAGCTCCTTGACCATGGGGGATGAAAGATATGTCATGTATACCTTAGATCCCATCCCTTAGCACATGTAGAACAAAGAAATTGCATTAGCATAAAGAAATTTTAAATTAGATCAGTTTTCCGCACATTAAGAATAGCTTAGCAACAGCATAATGTAACCCCTGGCCTCGCAGCCTAGCCAGTAGGAGGCGGGGCGTTACATGTACTTTGTCCTTCATAGCTCGCCATCAGTGCTAGTTCGACATATTCTTGTATTTCAAATTCAAATGATGAACTGTCATCCCAAGTAGCTTTCATATTCTTGTGCTTCTTGGGTATCTTGACTTTATCCTTCTTGAGTTCTGGGCAATCCTCTTTTAAGTGTCCTTCCTTTTGACACTGGTAACAACGAACCCTTCTTCTATTTCTTGGATTTTTCTTATTCTGCATTTCTTTAAATTTGTTAGATCTAAATAATTTTTTGAAATTTCTTACCATATAAGCTTCTTGATCTTCTTCAGAGTCTGACTCGAGTTCTTCCTTCTTGGTTGCAGTTAGCGCCATAATCTAACTTGATTCTTTTGTAGTCCCTGCACATCTGGATTCATGTAATTCAAGAGTAGGAAAAAGTTCCTCTAGGGAACATACCTTCAGGTCCTTTGAAATATAGTAGGCGTCGATTATTGAGGTCCAATCTGGAGTCCTAGGAAAGGCATTGAGTGCGTAGCGTATCGTGTCCCTGTTGGTTACCGCTTCTCCGAGGTTTTCAAGTCCGGTGATTAGTTCTTTTACCTTTACGTGTAGATCGGCTACCTTCTCACTTTTTTTCCAAACGGATGTTTATCAGTTTGTTCCGAAGTATATCTCTCCTTGCAAGTTTGGCTTCGAATGTGCCTTCATGGAGTTCTAGGAATTTTTCCCAGAGTTCTTTGGCCGACGTGTAGCTTCCGATGTAGTTGACTTCTTGAGGCGGCAGCACGCTCAGCAAGTGATATTCCGCCCGATTATTTGCTACGGAATCATTTTGTTCTTTCTTCGCCCAAAGACTTTCTTCTTTTTCCTCTCCATTTTGATTCGTAGGAGCTACGAAATCATATTTTATTATTAAACGAATTTCAAAATCTATTTTCAGAAATACCTCCATACGACGTTTTCAGTGTGCGAAGTCTTCCTCGAATTTTGGTGGAACGATGCTTGGTCCGACCATTGGTTGCTTTGCTTCGGTCGATGGTTAGTTCTTCTGAAGCGTCCTCGCTCTAATACTACTTGTTAGTCCCTTTGGAGGTCTGCAAGAGGGGAGGGGTGAATTGCCTTGAAAAATAAATTAACCCTTTCCTGACTTATAGCTAAATTAAGAATACTTGTAATTAAAAAATAACGAGACTAATTTAAGCAGGAAATAGACACAAAGGAGTTACTTGGTTTGCAATCAGAAGATATCTAATCCAAGGAGAATAAAGCGCACTATTTGAAGATCTCCTTCGGGCGGAGTAGCCTCTTACAACGTTTGTTGAGACCGAAATGTAGCTAGAGGAGGGTGGGGGTGAATAGCTCGCAGCGATCTCATGCTCGTCGTTGCTTGCTTCTTGTGATGAAATGCAGCGAAAAATACAAAGAAACAAATACACAACGCTAACACTAGGATTTACTTGGTATCCACCTCAAGAAGAGGTGACTAATCCAAGGATCCACACACTCACGCACCCTCCATTAATAAAACACTCCTTTACGGTAACTACCGAAGGCGGAGAAGTCCTACAAGTTCACACTACAAGAAGAAAGGGAAGGAAACAAAATATAAGCAAAAGCTTACAAGTTTGCACAAGAAAACTCTAACCCTAGCTTTCTTCTTCTTGCTGTAGATTCGCCTCTTGACTTGGAAAAACCTCCAAGAACTTCAAGAACTAGCGGTGAGAACTCTATCGAGAAGCTGTGGAAGCGCTGTGAAGATCTGAGATGAAAATCGTGAGCTCTACCGAAGATGAACGCACGCCAACAGCTATATACTGCGCCAACGGTCGGATCCCAATCGATTGGATTGCTCCCAATCGATCAGGGAGGCTTTGGATTGATCGACCGATCGATCCAGAGCGCCTCTGTGTTCCTGGGAATTGCCTGGATCGATCGGTTGATCGATCCAGCCCTTATCGCGCGAAAACAGAACCTCCTAATCGATCACCTGATCGATTGGAGGCTCTGGATCGATTGGCCGATCGATCCAGAGCTGTTCTGTGCGATCGCGCGATTCTCCCAATCGATCCACTGATCGATTGGGAGGGGGCTTGTCACAAAGACTCGCCTAATCGATCAGCCGATCGATTGGGCATGAGCCAATCAATCAGATAATCGATCCAGCTCATGATTTCGCCCAAAATCAATTCCAAAGCCCCCTAGACCAACATTCGATCATCCATGACTTGTTGGTCCATCATGCCTAGCATCCGGTCACTCTTGACCTACTAAGTCTCCCTCACCAAGTATCCAGTCAATCCATTTGACCCACTTGGTCTTCTCTTCTCGTGCCAAGTATCCTGTCAATCCCTTTGACCTACTTGGACTTTGACCAGATGTCTGGTCAACCTTAACCCATTTGGATTTTCCCGTGCCTGGCTTCACTCACCAGGACTTCCCTTCTGCCTAGCTCCACTCACCAGGACTTTCACCTAGCTTCACTCACTAGGATTTCCCTTCTGCCTAGCTTCACTCACTAGGACTTTCACCTGGCTTCACTCACCAGGATTTCCCTTCTGCCTAGCTTCACTCACTAGGTCTTTCACCTGGCTTCACTCACCAGGATTTTCCATACTGCCTAGCTTGATTTAGGACTTCCCATCTGCCTGGCTTCACTCACCAGTGTTAGAGTGTATACTAAAAGCCTAGCTTTTGGTATAAACATTTATCTAGAAATAAGAATCACATTGGTCAAATGACTACATTTATGATAAATGTAGTTGTTCAATTAATTTATATTGTAGATAATATGGTGTGTGGTGTCACACACAGAAGATCATGTTATCGGTACCTTATAAATTATAAACAGTAGCTCACGACCAAGATGGAAAGGAACAAACCATTGGAATGTCGTAGTGTAATTAGGTATTAGTTTATCTTAACTATATAATTACACTAGTACACTTAAAGTGTATTGAGTAGGACCATTTGAGGTCGTTCCTTTTATACTGACTTAATAAAGGAACAAAGACCTCAGTTATTATGGAAGTGTGTGCTCTTAATCCTAATATAATAACAAGCACATATATTTGATATTTATTTCTTTAATTTATCAATGGGTGAGATTTAGTTCGATAAATCAATAAGCCCAATAAGTTGAGAAATGATATCACTTATAGTGTGTGTTGTTGATTATAGAAGGAAACTATGTCCTAGTGATCTAGGTTGAGAATGTCCCCAAGAGGAGCTCATAAGGATTGTCATGTTAAACCCTGCAGGTGGACTTAGTCCGACATGACGATGAAGTTGAGTGGTACTACTCTTGGAGCTAGATATTAATTAAGCGAGTTGTCAAGAACTTACTTAATTAGTGGACATTTGTTATCTTAAACATGTGGAGACTAACACACTCATGATAAGAAGGAGCCCAAAATATAATTTGGGATTGGTGCGTAGTTTAATAATAGTTCTCTAGTGGAATGATTATTATTGATAAAATTAAGTTGTGTGTTCGGCAGCACGGGATGCTTAATTTTATCGGAGACCAAACCAATTCCTCCTCTCGGTCACTATCGTAGCCTCTTAATTATAGAGTACTATACCCACCTATACCCACCTTCTTACCCATCCTATAGGGGCCGGCCAAGCTAGCTTGGAGACCAAGCTAGGGCCGGCCATGGGTATGTTCATGGGTGAATTCATGTGGTCGACCCTATTAAATAAAAAGGAATTTTAAATTTTTAAATTTTTCTTATGTGGATAATATAATTTAAAAGAGAGTTTAAAAATTTAAATCCTTCCTTTTATAAGATTCTACAAAAGATTAAGAGAAGAGTTAAAATCTCTTTCCTTATTTGTAGATTAAAAGGTTGATTTTAATTTTGGTAAAACTTTCCTTTTAATTATATTCATGATTTAAAGAAAGTTTAAAATTAAAATTCTCTTTTATTAGTTTCTATAAAAGATTAAGAAAAGATTTAATATCTTTCCTTATTTGTAGATTGAAAGGAGATTTTAATTTTAGAGATAACTTTTCTTTTGGAAATTATCCACATGTTTAAAAGAAAGATTTTAATTTATAAAATTTCTTTTTATTAACCAATCATGAAGGGATTAAAATTATTGGAGAAATTTTTATAAATTTCTAGAAACAAATTAGGAAGTTTTAATTTTTGTTTTAATTAAAACTCTCCTTGTTTTGGGGAGAAGAGTGGCCGGTCATTATAATTTGAAAAGAGAAAATTATTTTAATTAAATAAATTTTCCTTTTCAATGGCAAAAGAATTAAGGAAGTTTTTATTAAATTTTCCTTATTTGCCAAGACCAAGCATTATAAAAGAGGGGTAGAGGAGGCTTCAAGGCTAACGACTCTATTCTATTTTTCCTCTCTTTTCTCCTTGGGTGTGGCCGGCCCTTTCTTTCCTCTCCTCTCCTTTGTGTGGCCGAAACCTTCTCATGGTGGAGATAGCTTTGGTGGCCGGATCTAAGAAGGAGAAGAAGGAGAGAAAGAAGCCTCTTTTCTAGCATCCCTTGGAGCATGGTGGTGGTGGCCGAACCTCTTCATCCTAGGAGAAGTTTTGATGGCCGAAACTTGTAAGGAAGAAGAAGGTGCTTGGTGGTTCTCATCTCGGAAGATCGTTGCCCACACAACGTCCGAGGTTAGAAGAGGAATACGGTAGAAGATCAAGAGGTCTTTCTAAAAGGTATAACTAGTAATTTTTCTTTCCGCATTATACTAGTTATTTTTGGAAATAATACCAAATACAAGAGGCTTACGATTCTAGAATTTCGAATATATTTTTCGATGTTGTGTTCTTTTGTTTTTTCTTTTCCTTGTGATTTGATTGTTCTTTTCGGTTAACCTAAAGTTATTTTAGGAAATTAAATATTAACTTTCTATAAAAGGTTTTGTCTAGTCGGTGGTGGTTGCTCCCATATCCAAGAAGACCATGTGCCTCGCCACGTCAGTACTGGGAACCGATTATGGAAATTAATATTTAATGGAATTAATAACTTAAGGTGATTTGGGTCGAACGTGTTAAGTTCCGCAGGAGACCCAAGTCAAAACCTAAAAGAACGAATAGATTAAGTTTTGGATCAAACGTGTTAAGTTCCGCAGGTAATCCAAAATTTAATTTAAAAGAACACATGGTAGCTAGGAAAAGGTTCAGACCTTTGTACAAAATTTTTGTACAGTGGAACCTCTAGGTTTTCCGAGTAGCAACCAACAATTGGTATCAGAGCTAGGGTTATGCCTCTGTGTATTTGGTATTAGTTTAATTATGCACATGTCATACATAATTTAGGTAGGATAATAGTAGGATGTGCTAACTTTGTGGATACAGGATCCAACTATTATGGCTTATAGTTATTATGTGTATGATTGGACCCTTGGACATGTCAAGGGCATTATATTGTGTGTGCATGATTGTATTATAAAATACAGCAGGAGCTGTATTTAGTTTTATTAGGATTTTATTTTTGATCTAGTTACATGTACATTCCTTTTATGGAATATAGGATCGATGGATGTAAATTTTATTTTATGTTCGATCTAGTTTACATGTACATTCCTTCGAGGAATATAGGATCGAAATGTAAAATTCTATTTATGTCGCGGATCGAATCTTGCAAAGCGTGGAACCTTCTAAGGACCAGAGGCGCAGCGGAACTAGGAGCAAGATGGATGCGACAGCTAGACCCGGTGGCAGTGGCCAAATATGGCAGCGGCTTGGGATGACAACACACGGAGGACAACAAGAGATAAAAGCCATAATAGTTGAAAATTAGATTTTCTATTTATTGCTTTTATATTGTGCTGTGTGTGCATGTTAGTTTACATATTTAGTAGGCTAGCATTATTAAAATTCCTCATTTATAAATAACTAAGTGGGAGAGGGATTTTTAAGTAAATCTCATGGTCTCCATTACTGGTTTGTAAGTGATGCAAACAAGCTTGCGCGTTGGCTCTGAGTGCCTTCCTCCATAACGGATGAGCTTGTTTGTGGATCACTAGAACAGACTTCCATTTTTGGATGACTATAGGAAGTTAATTAAGAGTGTGTGATCTTCCCCAACGGAAGGGGCATAATCTTATTAATGGACTTAGTGTCAAGTAATGGTATACACTTAGACACATCTAATAGTATCCTCCCCATCGGAGTCACTGCTATTATTTGTGTGACCAAATGATACCAACTATTAATTTTATTTGTCAAAAAGTTAGGTTGACAAGATAATAAAATTAATGGGTTAAAACCCTCCTTTTACAAATGTTGAATTTGTATACGTCCACACTAACGTGGCATACAAAATTCACGGTGTTTGAGGTGTTGGTGAATTTAAATAATATTGTTTGAGGAATCAATATTTTTTAAATTCAAAAGTTTTTGACCAAATATTTGATCAAAGACAGATCAACTATTAATTTTATTAGTCATAAAGTAAAGTTGACGAGATAATAAAATTAATGAATAAAATCTCCTCTTCGATTTTGTATACGTCCACACTATCGTGGCATACAAAATTCATGGGGATTTTTAAGGAGTTGATCTTAACCAAATATTTTTGTGATTCTTAGAATTTAAATATTTGTCAATCCCCTAGTAGTCATACTATAGAAAAGGCTTAGTAGTCCCAATTGTAATGATTGGAAATAGGACTTGGACATTAAGGTAGACTGTCTTCTTAAAACTAAAAACAACATAGGTGTATTTAATTCATTAGTTGAAACATGTTTAGTGGTGTTATCTACCAGAACCTGGAGTGTAGATACAGATGTCATTAATCATGTCCGCAATTCATTGCAGAGTTCCAGGAAACCTGGCAACTAAATGAAAATTAAAACACCGTCCACATGGGCACTACTGTAAAAATGGTAGTTGTTGCAGTGGGAGATGTTTATCTTTTGATAAGAATAAAACATGGATTTTTGAGTAATTGTCTTTACGCACCAAGTTTAGAAAGAACTAGTTTTCAGTTTCTAAACTATTCAAAGAACTTGATATTCTGTCTCTTTTAATAACAAAGTTGTTATTAAGAAAAAGAGGGAAGTTATCTGTTCTGGTACGTTGGTTGGCAATTTATAAATCCAATAACTCTCACGATGCAACAAATGGAAATTAGTAACACATCTTCTAACTTTAAGAGAAAGTAACCTTCGGAAATGAACCAATTATATCTTTGGCATCTAAGGCTAGGTTATATTAACTTAAGTATGATTCATTGGTAGCTGATGAACTTTTGGGTTCATTAGTAGTGGAAATCTCTCCAACCTACGAGTCTTACTTGGAAGGAAAAATAACCAAGAAGCTTTTAAGTCTAAGGGGTATGGAGTCAAAGATATATTGGAATTGGTTCATTCTGATTTGTGTGATCCTATGAGCATCCAGGCAAGAGGTTGTTTCAAATATTTCATCTATTTTATAGATAACTATTTGAAATACGAATATATTTACTTGATGAGCCGCAAGTCTAAGTGCTTTGATTAGTTCAAAGAGTACGAGGCTGATGTGGAGAAACGACAAAGTAAAAGTATCAAGACACTACGGTAAGATCGTAGTGACAAGTACCTCTTGGGAGAATTTAGGAGTCATTTAACAGAAGTAGGGATTCAATCCCAACTAACTGCACCTGGTACACCCCAACAGAATGGTGTAGGAAAAGGAAGGTATAGGACTCTTATGGAAATAAGTAGATTGATGAGTTATTAAGAATATTATCAAAATCATTTTAAGGATATACTCTGGAAACAGGAGTGAATATAGTACCTTCTAAAGTCATGACTCTCTACTCATATAGAATTGCTGAATAGGAGTAAGCCTATTTCGAAGCATATTCGGATTCGGGTAGTCCAGCACATATGCAGAAGAGAGACAATGATAAGTTGGACAGGAATTCACTTGTTTGTGGGTTATCCTAGTGAAATAAAAGTAGGTTTATAGTCTTAAAAATCAGAAGGTCATTGTTAGCATCAATGACCGATTTTTAGAAAAAGGACTATGTAATAAACCATGTGCCCATAAGAAAATTTGTTCTTAAGGAAATAATAAAAGGCATGTCTAATCTAGTACCAACTGTACAAGATGAGATACCACAAGGAAACTGCAACACGTATCACAAATGATACACAATTGCAGAAAGTGCCTTGTCGTAGTGGGAGGGTTGTTAGGCAACCTAAAAAGATTCATGTTTTGGGAGAGTTTTTGGACTCGATCCCTGGAGGACATGAACCTGATCTCCAGACATATGACGAAACACTCCAAGATAAAGATGCAATATCTTGGCAAAGAGTAATGAATAACAAAATTAGAATATATGTATTCTAATAAAATCTGGAAGCTTATAGAACCACCAAATGGTATAAAAGCCTTTGGGTGTAAAAAGGTCTATATTAGGAAAAGAGGGATAGACAGGAAGGTAGAAACTTTCAAAGCAAGGCTAGATGAAAAAGGAAACTTTTTCACTGGTAGCCATGCTTAAGTCTATCCGGATTCTTTTATCTATTTGGCAAGTGGATGTCAAGACAACATTCCTTAATGGAAGTCTTGAAGAAAACATCCATATAAAGCAACCAGAAGGGTTCATTGCAAAGGGCTAAGAGCATCTTGTGTGCAAGCTCAATCAGTCTATGGACTGAGGCAAAGCTTCAAGGTCTTGGAACATCCGGTTTATCAAAGTAATCCAGATCTATGGATTTAGTAACCGGATAAGTCTTGTGTATACAAAAGATGTGATGGAAACATGGTGGTATTTCTTGTACTATACTTAGATAACATTTTTGGTAGTTGGAAATAATATCAAAATGTTGTCAGAAGTAAGGGTATGGTTGTCCAAACAATTCGATATAAAGGACTTGGGAGAATGTATATATTCTTGAGATCAAAGTAATAAGGGATCGCAAGAAAAGAATATTTTACTTATCCCAAGCTTCATACATCGGAAAAATCCTTGCTCATTTTAAGCATACAAAACTCCAAGAAAGGTTTCTTACCTTTTTAAGGATGGAGTAACTTTATCTAAAGATATGTCTCTGTAGACATCAAAGGAGATAAAGGAAATAAAGGCAGTTCTTTATGCTACGGCTGTTGGAAGCCTAATGTATGCTATGCACGAGATCAGAAATCTGTTTTGTCAAGGGCATAGTTAGCATATATCAAAGTAACCCTGGACAAGGACAGTGGACTGCAGTAAAACATATATTGTAGTACCTTAGAGGCACTAGAGATTATATGCTAGCTTACAAGGCAGTTAATTTAGTCCTTGTGGGTTGCATGGATTTTGACTTCCAATCAGATAGGGACAATAATAAGTCAACCTCGGGGTTTTGTGTTTACTTTAGAGAGGTAAAGTCATAACTATGGAAGAGTGATAAGCATAGGTGTTTTTCTGGACTCCACCATAGAAGCTTAGTATATGGCAAGCCTCTGAGGTAGCCATAAAAGCTGAATGACTCAATAACCTCAAGATAGACTTAGATATGATTTCTGGTTTGTCCAAAAATTATTACAATTTATTGTAATAATGTTGGTGCAGTAGCAAACTCGAAGAAACCATAAGTCTATAAGGCAAGTAAACACAATAGAGCGCAAGTACCACCCAATACGAGGAATCGTATAAACGAGGAGAAGTTGTTGCCGCCTAGATTGCATCAGGTGATGACCTATAGATCCTTTCACTAAGGTCCTTAAGGCAAGAGCTTTTGATGGGCATGTTGAAGGGATGGGAATCAGATGTATGGCAGCTTAGTCTTTTAGTATAAGTGGGAGATTGTTAGAGTGTATACTAAAAGTCTAGCTTTTGGTATAAACATTTATCTAGAAATAAGAATCACATTGGTCAAATGACTACATTTATGATAAATGTAGTTGTTCAATTAATTTATATTGTAGATAACATGGTGTGTGGTGTCACACACAGAAGATCATGTTATCGGTACCTTATAAATTATAAACAGTAGCTCACGACCAAGATGGAAAGGAACAAACCATTGGAAGGTCGTAGTGTAATTAGGTATTAGTTTATCTTAACTATATAATTACACTAGTACACTTAAAGTGTATTGAGTAGGACCATTTGAGGTCGTTCCTTTTATACTGACTTAATAAAGGAACAAAGACCTCAGTTATTATGGAAGTGTGTGCTCTTAATCCTAATATAATAACAAGCACATATATTTGATATTTATTTCTTTAATTTATCAATGGGTGAGATTTAGTTCGATAAATCAATAAGCCCGATAAGTTGAGAAATGATATCACTTATAGTGTGTTGTTGATTATAGAAGGAAACTGTGTCCTAGTGATCTAGGTTGAGAATGTCCCCAAGAGGAGCTCATAAGGATTGTCATGTTAAACCCTGCAGGTGGACTTAGTCCGACATGACGATGAAGTTGAGTGGTACTACTCTTGGAGCTAGATATTAATTAAGTGAGTTGTCAGTAACTTACTTAATTAGTGGACATTTGTTATCTTAAACACAGGGAGACTAACACACTCATGATAAGAAGGAGCCCAAAATGTAATTTGGGATTGGTGCGGTAGTTCAATAATAGTTCTCTAGTGGAATGAATTATTATTGATAAAATTAAGTTGTGTGTTCGGGGCGAGCACGGGATGCTTAATTTTATCGGGAGACCAAAACCAATTCTTCCTCTCGGTCCCTATCGTAGCCTCTTAATTATAGAGTACTATACCCACCTATACCCACCTTCTTACCCATCCTATAAGGGCCGGCCAAGCTAGCTTGGAGACCAAGCTAGGGCCGGCCATGGGTATGTTCATGGGTGAATTCATGTGGTTGTCCCTATTAAAATAAAAAGGAATTTTAATTTTAAATTTTTCTTATGTGGATAATATAATTTAAAAGAGAGTTTAAAAATTTAAATCCTTCCTTTTATAAGATTCTACAAAAGATTAAGAGAAGAGTTAAAATCTCTTTCCTTATTTGTAGATTAAAAGGTTGATTTTAATTTGGTAAAAACTTTTCTTTTAATTATATTCATGATTTAAAAGAAAGTTTAAAAATTAAAAATTCTCTTTTATTAGTTTCTACAAAAGATTAAGAAAAGATTTAATATCTTTCCTTATTTGTAGATTGAAAGGAGATTTTAATTTTTAGAGATAACTTTCCTTTTTGGAAATTATCCACATGTTTAAAAGAAAGATTTTAATTTATAAAATTTCTTTTTATTAACCAATCATGAAGGGATTAAAATTATTGGAGAAATTTTTATAAAATTCTAGAAACAAATTAGGAAGTTTTAATTTTTGTTTTAATTAAAACTCTCCTTGTTTTGGGGAGAAGAGTGGCCGGCCATTATAATTTGAAAAGAGAAAATTATTTTAATTAAATAAATTTTCCTTTTCAATGGCAAAAGAATTAAGGAAGTTTTTATTAAATTTTCCTTATTTGCCAAGACCAAGGATTATAAAAGAGGGGGTAGAGGAGGCTTCAAGGCTAACAACTCTATTCTATTTTTCCTCTCTTTTCTCCTTGGGTGTGGCCGGCCCTTTCTTTCCTCTCCTCTCCTTTGTGTGGCCGAAACCTTCTCATGGTGGAGACAGCTTTGGTGGCCGGATCTAAGAAGGAGAAGAAGGAGAGAAAAGAAGCCTCTTTTCTAGCATCCCTTGGAGTATGGTGGTGGTGGCCGAACCTCTTCATCCTAGGAAAAGTTTTGATGACCGAAACTTGTAAGAAAGAAGAAGGTGCTTGGTGGTTCTCATCTCGGAAGATTGTTGCCCACACAACTGTTAGTTAGAGCCCTAGAGCCAATCATTTGATGATTGTATGGACTCATGTATATCATATTCTTATATATATATTAAGGCATTTGGTTTTTGGTTATTATGCTTATTTGTATTAGTGCCAGATAAAATAAGTATAGTAACGTCCTTGAGTAGAAGGTTCTTACCTATATCAATCGATTGGTTGAATCGATAGTGAGATGATATAGGGAACACTACTCTAAATCATTCCTAGTCGAGTATTAACATTCAGGGACAATGTTAATACAATAAGACTAGCATGTAGGTCAGCTCGATGACTTGATCTCACAAGTCATGGATATAGAGATATCAAGCTGACACATGGGTATGCATTAGAGAATGTATACTGAATGAACCGTCATGAGAAAGTATCATGGATCGTTATATGAGTGTCATATACTTTCTCATGTGGCTATTAGTATGACTATTAATCCTTAGACCTGAAGTCACCATGGATCCCTACATAAGGAGTTATGTACTTTAGTTTCGTCAAACATCACCCGTAACTGGGTGGACTATAAAGGCGATTACTGGGTATATAACGAATTATGTAGAGGGATGTGAGTGATGTAGATGGGATCTATCCCTCCCATATGACGGGAGCGACATCGGTATTCTTGATAGAGTGAGACCACTAAGTGCATGGCCATGCCCAAATGAGTCAACATTAGATGTTGAGCTCATTTGATCGAGTGAGTCTACTTGGAGTTCAAGATTTAGATTGATTAGAGGATGACACGGTCTATGCCTCACATTGATCAATCTAGATGTCTAGGATAGAAGGACACTTGTCATTATTTTGTGAGTAGTCACAATTGGTAGTCACAAGGTGATGTCGGATCTCGACATTCTTGTAATTTGGGTAGTAATGATGTGTTGCTAGATACCGCTCATTACTTATGCTCCTAAATGGGTTTAGGGCATTGCCAACGTTACAAGAACCTATAGGGTCACACACTTAGGACAATTAGATGGAGATTAGGTTCATATGATGAACCAAGAGGATTAGATTCATTTGATGAATCAAATTGGATTAAGAGTAATCCTAATTGGGCTAACTTGAGTTCGACTCAAGTTGATTCATGTGTTAAATGAGTTTAATTTAGATTTTGACTCATTGAATCAATTTAATTTAATGAATTAGATTCATTATATTAAGTTGGCTCGAATCAAATGGTTGGATTAGATCCACCATGGTAGAGATTGAGTCAAGTTTGACTTGACTTGAGAAGGAAGACCAAAGGTCAATTTTGACTTGACCTTTTGCCACCTCATTGGTGAGTTGGCATTAGGTGGACCAATAATGATGTTCCACATCATCATGGGTGCCACCTCATGGAAGTTACAAAGCCACTCTCTTAATGGTTTCATATTAATTGCAATTAATGCAATTAATTGGTAATGGTTTCATATTAATTGCAATTAATGCAATTAATTGGTGAGGTTTTTGAATGTGGCCGGCCACTTGGTTTTTGGGTGGGAATTTCATTTTTTTCCCATTCAAGTGGTGTAACTTCTTCTTCTTCCTTGTGTTCTTCTTCTCAAGCTCTCTCTCTCCCTCTCCTCCTCCCTTGGCCGAACCACATAGGTGCTAGCACACCTTGGTTTTTGGTCATCTCCATCTAGTGTGTCCGTGTGGATACTTCTAGAGGACCGGCGCTTGACGGTCTTGAGATCCGGCATCATTTGGACGAGCGGGAACGCGAAGGGCATCGCTACAAGGGTAAACATTTTTCTCGTAGATCTAAGTAGTAGATCAGTTTTTGAACTCGTACAAGAAATAGTTTTTCGAATTTTGTATACGAATCTTTGCACGGATCTACGGCTTTGGGTCCTTCGGGGTTTCCGCGACGCGAAAAAGCGGTTTTCGTGGCCCGAAGAACCCAACAACAACGTCCGAGGTTAGAAGAGGAATACGGTAAAAGATCAAGAGGTCTTTCTAAAAGGTATAACTAGTAATTTTTGTTTCCGCATCATACTAGTTATTTTTGGAAATAATACTAAATACAAGAGGCATACGATTCTAGAGTTTCGAATTTGTTTTCGATATAGTGTTCTTTTGTTTTTCTTTCCCTTGTGATTTGATTGTTCTTTTCGGTTAACCTAAAGTTATTTTAGGAAATTAAATATTAGCTTTCCATAAAAAGTTTTGTCTAGTCGGTGGTGGTTGCTCCCATATCCAAGAAGGCCATGTGCCTCGCCACGTCAGTACTGGGAACCAATTATGGAAATTAATATTTAATGGAATTAATAACTTAAGGTGATTTGGGTCAAACGTGTTAAGTTCCGCAGGAGACCCAAGTCAAAACCTAAAAGAACGAATAGATTAAGTTTTGGATCAAACGTGTTAAGTTCCGCAGGTGATCCAAAATTTAATTTAAAAGAACACATGGTAGCTAGGAAAAGGTTCATACCTTTGTACAAAATTTTTGTACAGTGGAACCTCTAGGTTTTCCGAGTAGCAACCAACACAAACCTCTCACAATGGTGTCTTCCTCTTTACAAGATAAAACTTAGGTTTGGAGAGGAAAAGAAGACTTGGAAGTTTTGGGCAAAGACTTAGGAGTTATTCAACAAGCATGAGTAACCTCCTTCATGTACCAAAGCTCCCCTTTTATAAGTGGTGAGAGTTGATCAACAAATCAACTCAACCCGACATCAGTCGACTAGTGCATGACATCAGTCGACTGGTCCATGCACTAGTCGACTGATGTAGCTGTTAGATACAGCCAACAGCTCTCTGTAGAACTCATTTTCTGCCAACGGTCATACACCAGTCGACTGGTGTCAACACCAGTCAACTGATCTTCGCAGCCGACAAGAACAGAACCTTTCTGTGCTCTTCGTGAATTTGGACCAGTCGACTAGTCCAAGTACCAGTCGACTGGTACCTTACATTCACTCACACTCATCCTTTTCGGAGTCAGCCTTGAAGCCCTCTTCCTCGGTCGTCGTCCCTCAGATGCACTTGAGCCCGCGACTCCTTTCTATGCACCCTTCGCATTGCCTTAAAGTTCGTTTCCCTCAGCTTTACTCCGTTGCTTCTCATCCGACTGTCCCTTAGATATCTTCCACCATCCTTCACCGACTCAAGGATCCGAGCCCTAGGATGAGCTTCCCAAGCTTGGCCACACCAAGTTCCTCATGTGTTTCACCAAGTCCTGCAAGACTCAAACACATATCAAATACATATGAAAGCCTAACTTAAACTCTTGACACACACATCAAAATCATGATCATACCGATCAAACCTAGGTTGATTGCAACAACAGGTTGTAACCAAGTAATTCCTTTGTATCTCTTGTTTAATTATCTGTCCAATTTCTTTTTATAAGTGTGCTACTAATCTGAGTTAAAAGATCAAGAAGGTATTACTTTTTATTTTGATAGGCAATTCACTCCCTCAAATCGGCCGCCAAGGGCCTCAACAAGTGGTATCGGAGCCAAGTTACCTCAAAAGGACTAACTGTCGACTGAAGAACCAAAACCATGGTCGGATCAACAATCTATCCGCCAAAATTTGAGGAAAAATTTGTGTCTTGGAAAAAATGCATGACGGTATTTTTTTAAAACCGATTTTGATTTATTGTTAATATTAAAAAATGGATTTATAGCACTGAAAGACAAAGAGGAGTATCAATGGACCAAAAATGAGCAAGCAGATTTCGTAGCAAATGGACGAACCAAATTCCATCTACTGAGCGTGCTACCTCCATAAGAAGTCAATAGAATTGGCGTCTATGAATCAGCAAAGGAACTTTGGGAGAAGTTCCTGGAACTACACGAAAGTACATCCGAAGCCAAACTCACAAAATAGGATCTACTCCAGAATCAAATAACCAATCTCCGAATGGAGGAAGGTGAATGGGTTGCTCAACTATACGGAAGAATCAAGGAGCTAATCACCCGCCTAACAAACCTCGAAAAAATGGTAACCAATCGGGACACACTAAGGTATGCTTTAAATGTGTTCCCAAGAACTTCGAAATGGACATCTATAGTAGACTCCTACTATAACTCCAAAGATCTCAAGGTGAGTACTTTAGAAAATCTTTTCTCCACTTTCGAATTACACGAATCATGGTGTGTAGGACAAAGAAAAGGACCAAGTCAGAACATTGCCCTAAAGGCAAGAACGGACGATCCAGACTCCAAAGAGTCAATTGATGAAGATGAAGCGGCTCTAATGATAAGAAAGTTTAGTAAATACATTAAATCTAATAAATTTAATAAGTCATAGGCAAAGAAACATCAGAGTAAAAGAAAGGTCTGATGTTACTACTGCCAAGGGGAAGGGCACATCAAAGATGAATGTCCTAAACTAAAAAAGAAGGAGAAAGACAAGAGCAATAGACCAAAGCACAAGAACTTGAAGGCTACATGGGATGAATCATCATCCTCTGAGTCCGAGATCGAGGCCTTCTCCGAACTAGCCCTACTGGCCGACCACCAAGAAGAAGATGAAAGTAGCCAGAAATAAGCATCGAAGAATGGAGAGAATCATCAGAAGAAAGTTGCGATAAAGGGGGAGCATCGGAATATGAGGTAAGTGAGGTACGTGCACTATCTCCCAAGCAATCGTTTAATTTCATTAAGATTCTTTCCAAGGATTTGGTAAAATTAGAAAAAGAAAACATTGATTTAAAAAGACAATTAGATAGTTTAAAACTAGAAAATGATAAATTGAAAATGTAAATTGAAACTTTGGAAAAAGAACATGCATGTTTTAAATTAAGCAATGTTCAAAAATAAAAAATTATAAATTATGGTAGGCTAAACTGGTATTTACGATTTCATAGGGGTCAAATTAAAAAGATCCCCAGAAGTTATATACTTCTAAAATTTCTGATTAATCCAGTAAATAGGAACATATATTAGGTTCTAAAGTCATGCTTAGACTAAAAATTTATTTTAAAATAGGGTTAAAATGTTATAAAGGAAGTTAAATATTAATTTCTTTAAAAGGTTTTGTCTAAGAAAGTGGTTATTGTTCCAATATCCAAGAAGGCCTAGTGCCTCACCACATCCTGGAAGCTAATTATTGAATTTAATATTTAATTGACTAACTGTTAAATGATTTACTGTTATAATCATTTAAACGAGTTTTAAAATTCTTTAAGGATTAGTCGAATTTTTAGAATTGACAAATGTTTTCTTTAAAACACTTTCTTGTCAAATACAAAGTATGACTTTATGAAAATCTTTTTTTATTTCAAACTTTCTAACTTTTTATGTTATTTTCCTATTATTTTGATGTAATCAAAGAGGGAGGAATAGGTATAGATACAAATTTAGGGGGAGATTTTAAAATTTTTGAATTTTGCAACATTATACTTAATGTTTCTATAATGTTATTTGTGCAGTTTTTTTCTTCAATATTTATTGCACTGTTTTTACCCTAACTTAAACTTGGGTTGATGCATATCAAAAAGGGAGAGAATATTGGAATCCCGTGGTAGTTTTGATGTGGTCAACCAGGTTAAGTTAGGTCCTGTTGTGTTTGATCCTTGTGTCTAAGTGTGCAGGAGCTTAGGAACATAAGAAGTCGAGCAAAAGATGCAATTAGCGAGAAGGATAGCACGGGAAAGGAGTTGAAGGGCTCGGTGCATCCGAGAGATGAGATGCTGCAGAAGAGTTCACTGGTGGACGAGAAGGACATGCGCGATGTTCCAATGGACGAGAAGCCAGAGCGGAAGCCTGCTCAAGGAGAAGGCTGAAAAATGGGTTTGGGTGAGCCTTATCCTGGATGACCGCGATCACCCAGGCGATTAGAGCAGCAGAAGAGCAAAAAGAAAGCTGAAAATACTGCTAGAGGTACCTTCAAAGGGAGATGAAGGCGCCTCTGCGCGCCTCCGCAACTTCATTGTAGAGGGCGCCTTCCATGGCTGGAAGGCGCCTTCGATGAACAGTATGAAGGCACCTTCCAGCCCTATGGAAGGCGCCTTCGACTAGGCTGAGTTTAGACGTTGTCAAAGGATAAAGCTCTATCCTTTGGCGCCTTACTGGAGGCGCCTTCCAACCATGGATAAGATTTTCTAGGGGCTATAAAAAGACTCCTGAACCTAGGAAATAGATATCAACTCTAGTATTCATTTCCTAGCACATTTCTGATCTTTTAACGAATGTAATATGCTTCTCCGCCTATACGAAGGAGATCTTTTCGGTGTTTTCTTTTGCCTGGATTAACAACCACCTAGGTTGTAACTAAGTAATTCCTTTGTGTCTCTTATATAATTATTTATCCAATTTCTTTTTATAAGTGTGATATTAATCTGAGTTGAAAGATCGAGAAGGTATTACTTTTTATTTTTGATAGGCAATTCACTCCCTCAAACCGGCCTCCAAGGGCCTCAACACTGCGGACCCAACTAGACTTTCAGCCATATATCAAATCCTGTAGACCTATCTAGACTTTACACTAGCTATCAAGTCTCACAAACCTATCTGGATTTCAGCCTAGTGTTAGGTCCTCTAGACTCGTAAACTCCTGCACACTTGGTAAAGTAATTAGATCACAGATACTCTAACTTTAATACACTTGTCATTTATCAAAACCTGTGTTAGATCATTAGTACAAATTGCACCAATACATTGAGTATACTGAAAAATCAATAATCTTTCATAACAAAGCAGCACGCATTGTAAAGTTTAATTTACTTGCAATGTGATAAGTCTCTAACCTTGCATTGCATAAATGATTCAACTCTGTAATCAAAGGTTGTAAAAAAAATATCTATTTGCTGTTTTGGATTCTGAGGACCTGAAATAAGCACAGTAAGAAACATGAATTTATCATTTATACATATCTATGGAGGTAAGTTATATGGTGTTAATATAACTGTCCAAGATGAGTATTGTTTTCCATATCTTCCAAATGACTAAAATCCATGTGTGGAAAGTCGAAGTCTCACATTACGTGGTTCCATTGCAAAGAAGGAAAATGTTATATCAAGATGTTTCCATGCAGGAGAGTCACGAGGATGACACATTATATCTCCTTCATGTACATAATTTTGATGCCACCTTATGTAGCTTGTTGTTCCGGCAGATGCATACAAGCGTTGGAGCCTAGTAGTACTTAACAGGAAGTAATATATGACTTTAAGAGAATATTTTTCTTCTTCTTCCTAAGCGCGTGACTACTATGCTTATAACAAGAGTAATTACTCATTCTGCATTCCATCAGTTCGTTATCTTCATTCCAAAAGATCATGCAATTATTGATACAACAATGAATCTTCTCTACTGACAAACTCAAATCTCTAATCAATTTCTTTGTATTGTAAAAGATATCAGTCATGTAGATATTGGAGTAACTCTGACATCAATTAACATATGTCATCATAACATCATTCAGAGAAATGATGTTCTGTCTTCATGTTCATTAATCTTACTGTAGCTGATAGTTGAAAATGACTAAAAAGAATATCTTCCCACAATTCTCTTTCACTAGCCTGTTGGTGCAATAGGTAGGTGATAAGTCATAACCGAAGAATAGGTGGGTGAGAAGTCTACTGAATGATTAGTCCTAATTGAAAGTTAGGCAAGTGAAGCTAGGCAACCCTAGGGGGAGGTAACCCTAAGTTATATGTGACTGACTGATTTTCGATCGATCGCGCACGGTCGATCAAATCAGCGAATTCTGAAATCTGTTAACACTATTTTACTTTACTATTTTATCTATTGTGCTAATTCAGTATTGTAGAAAAGTTTTAGTAGATCAGCTTGGTCTGATACTAAGCAACACCAGAGAATGTTCAAACAGGTCTGGAGGACTAGATGTTTGGTAGGTAAGTGACGGTAAGTCACTAGAGGAGAATGACTAAGTGAGGACACGTAACCGGTTGTGGGGACAGTAGGCGTCGGTCCAATTTAGGTCTGTTTCGAAAATCTAAATTAAAACTCTGACTAGATCCTGGTCCGGACGACTTACACAGAGTGTAAGTCATAAATTAATTATATTATTGTTATGCTAACTTTATTTTGTAGGTTAGACATTGTCATATTAGACGAACCTAACTTGTAGGGCAAAATGAGCAAAAAGGCCTAGGGTGAACAGTACCCGAGGTGTCTTCAAGCATTGGAAGGCGCCTTTTTACTATTTATGGAAGGTGTCTTCCAAAGGATAAAATTCATACTTTATCACAGATAAGGAGCAACGAGTTTGGGATCAAATTTTATACGTTGGAGACACCTTCAAGGCTATAAAAGGTGTCTTCCACGCCCTTTAAATGGGCATCTCAACCAAGCTTCAACACAACTTCTATACAAGCTTCTACGCCCTTCCATAGGGTGATTTTCCAGCCCTATGGAAGGCGCATTCGACTAGGCTGAGTTTAGCCATTGCCAAAGGATAAAGCTTTATCCTTTTGCGCCTCGCTGGAGGTGTCTTCCAGCCTGTTGGAGGCGTCTTCCAGCCATGGATAAGATTTTTCAGGAGCTATAAAAAGACTCCTGGACCTAGAAAATAGACATCAACTCTAGTATTTATTTCCTAGCATATTTTTGAGCTTTTAACGAGTGTAATAGGCTTCTTCGCCTACACGAAGGAGATCTTTTCAGCGCTTTCATTTGCTTTGGATTAACAACCACCTAGGTTGTAATCAAGTAATTCCTTTATGTCTCTTATTTAATTATTTGTCCAATTTCTTTTTTATAAGTGTGCTACTCATCTGAGTTGAAAGATCGAGAAGGTATTACTTTTTATTTTTGATAGGCAATTCACTCCCTCAAACCGGCCACCAAGGGCCCCAACATTGCGGACCCAACTGGACTTCTTGCCATATATCAAGTTTTGCGGATCTATCTGGACTTTGCACTAGCTATCGGGTCTCATGAACCTAATTGGATTTTAGCCTGGTGTCAGGTCCTCTAGACCCGTCAACTCCTGCACACTTGGTAAAGCAATTAGATCACAAATACTCTAAATTTAATCCACTTGTCATTCATCAAAACCTGAGTTAGATCATTAGCACAAATTGTATCAACACATTGAGTATGCTGAAAAATCACTAATCTTTCATAACAAAGCAGCATGCATTGTAAAGTTTAATTTACTTGCAATGTGATAAGTCTCTAACCTTGCATTGCATAAATGATTCAACTCTATAATCAAAGGTTGTAAAAAAAATATCTATTTGTCATTTTGGATTCTGAGGACCTGAAATAAGCACAGTAAAAAACATGAATTTGTCATTTATACATATCTATGGAGGTAAGTTATATGATGTTAATATAACTAGCCCAGATGAGTATTGTTGTCCATAGCTTCCAAATGGCTGAAATCCATGTATGGAAAGTCGAAGTCTCACGTTACATGGTTTCATTGCAAAGAAGGAAAATGTTGTATCAAGATATTTCCATACATGAGAATAACAAGGATGACACATTATATCTCTTTCGTGTACATAATTTTGATGCCACCTTATGTGGCTTGCTGTTGCGGCAGATGCATACAAGCGTTGGAGCCTAGTAATACTTAATATGAAGTAATATATAACTTTTAAGGGAATATTTTTCTTCTTCTTCCTAAGCACACGACTACTCTGCTTATAACAAGAGTAATTACTCATTTTGCATTCCATCAATTTGTTATCTTCATTCCAAAAGATCGTGTAGTTATTGATACAACAATGAATCTTCTCTACTTATAACCTCAAATCTCTAATCAATTTCTTTGTATTGTAAAAGCTATCAGTCATGTAGATATGGGAGTAACTTTGACATCAATTGACATATGTCATCATAATATCGTTCAGAGAAATGATGTTCTGCCTTCATGTTCATTAATCTTACAGTAGTTGATAGTTGAAAATGACTAGAAAGAATATATTCCCACAATTCTCTTTCACTAGCCTTTAAGGTGTCATACATTTTCTGAACTTCGGGCGTAAGTGTTTCCTCTATATTCGATTGATCATATGCATTCATTACGTCGTAAACCATTGATTGCATTGCATTCACAGACTTTGATGATTTCTCTGGAGTAATCGGGCAGGATGATGAAGCAATGAAAGGTCCAATTTGGTCAAATGCATACAGCTATTGATGACAATACCAGTTGTAATAATTTAGAACAAATCCATACCTACATATATGTGTTTTCATTATATCCTCATCATGGAAAGCTATATTTCTACATCTGTGTTAATTACATGGACACTTTAATTCGGCACCATTCAAACATTTTAGATGAAACTTAGTGAAATTCACAAACTCTTCAACCTCAATAAAATATTCTTGACTGATAAATCTATTATCTAACCTATTATATATTCAAGTCTTATTCATATAAATTATATATATCCTAATGAGAATAAAATTTTCAACGTGATTAATCATTCCAAACTAAACATGCTTATATTTAAATCAATATATTTAATTTAATGTATAAAACTAAGCATGTTCAACCATTATACATAATGCTTGGCTAATATAGTAGCATGCTCAACGCGTTAAACTAAGGATGCTAAATAGTAAGGAAATGTAAATCCCTCTAAATCTTTAAAATTGCTACACAATACTAAACATAATAAACCAGCATTCAAAATGCCCTCTACAAACTGAAATCAAGTCAATACTCGGTTTACGAGGAGAGAATAGTATAAATGAATGTAGTAAAAAGTGGATAGAATAATGAAATATAGTATATGTCTGTCTGTATATGGAAACTCTCTTTTTTAATATAACTGTAACACTTATACACGTATCCCAAGGTATATACATATTTTCCAAAACTTTCTTAAGAAAAAATAAGTCGAAAAATATCTTTAACATTTTTTCTTAAACGAGCACGTAAATCTATGTGATGTGACAGACTAGAAACTTCTAAAGTACGATTTACCTGCTGGATATTCTTTATTGTTAGCAGCACAAAGTTCCAAAAGAGTACGGCACCGTGGACCCATCTGTCAACATTAAGCCGACTGGCTATCGGCTAGTGGATTGCTAGCTTGACCTTACAAAATGCGGTAATTATTCGTTCTTCACTCGACCCTTCATTCTATCGAGAAGCCATATTTATGTCTGATCGGCCCTTAGATCCAATCAAATAGGCGGTAGGCCGAGTGAAACCTTGTCTACTCATTGGAAAAGGTGGTTGATCAGCCACCTTCCTTGCTCGGCCGAGATGGTACATCATGTTACTCAATACCTGAGTTGAGATAGGAGGTCTGTCCAAGTAGGAGGCTTGGGCAGACACTCACGTCGGACCAGTCATATGGTCAATTTAGATGCACCCCAATATTATAGATATCTTTAATTTCTTTTTAACTTTGACTGTCACCTCAATCTATCTTTCCTGTTTTGAACCATTCTTAGAGGATTCATTTTTATCATCGTAAAACTTTGTATAATTTATTTGATTATTAATTGATACTTTTGAATATATTAGCATTTTTTTTTATTCTTGTGATTTTTCGGCAGACGAACAAAACTTGTGCACTCATTTATCAAGCCACTCCAAATTGTATGTGATCGTCTTGTCCCTTTCACCAATCATTCTACGTGGGAACAGAATAATATAGCAATCTTTTAATCATGTAATAAGTAAATAAAATCATAATATTTGAGAAAAGGTCATGACCCCGAGCATCCACACGGCCGTCTCAATCATTATTTATCGAGAGATTAAATCTAAAAAACTGAGCAGGGTGACCAGTGATGGATCCAAGAAAAAAAAAAAAGTTTAAAGAAGGGAGCTGGAGCTTGTCTTCCTTCTCGCTGCCTCTCGGACTACAACATACTGGTGGAATTTTTCGAGAACAAGGAGGTGCTCAAGCACGCCCCCGCTCCCCCCTAGATCCGCCACTGATGGTGACCAACTCAGCCAAGTTAATTGAGAGCTTACGATGAGTTCAGTCTAATAAAAAAATTTTATCAATGATGATCATCAAAATAAATCGAGAAATAGATGGCCCATCCACCTTGCATTATTTAATGATCATTCACTCAGACATTCTTCTTAATTGTCAATATCAACTCATAAATAAAGTGGTTTAAGATTTAATGAACTCAATTGGAACATAAAATGAGTGAACTAAAAGGCAAGATTGTGTGGGCGCCAAGAGAGAAAGAAAACAATCCAATCACTGTGTGAGTCTCAAACCAATCACTATCACTTTGTTTGTCTAATACTTCTCGGAGCATTTGTGTGCTTGCTAGCTAGACGGGGTCCTACTAATCAAATGTTTCCTAAGTACTCTTCCTCTCGACGGTCTCCTAGAGTCTAATGTTTCGTCTAGTCTTGTGGATGTCATCCTCCGACGGTCATGTCGTATGCGAAAACATGATCTTTTTGTCGTCCTACTCGAGCATCAACATCGCCTAACACCTCGTAGAATTGGATGTAGAAGAGGTTGTGTATTTGAGCTTATTGTTAAGATTGATTAGCCGAGAATTGTGATGTAATCAAGCGAGACAACCCTTGTAATATTGTAATGCATGAAGATTATGACATTCACTCTCAAACACACATTGAGCAAACTGTTACTAAGATATTTTCTAAAGAAATAAAGGAAAATACAAATAGCATTCCCTCGACTAGGTGTTTACGACCTTTCCTCCATTATCCAACCACAACATGGAGCTAACTACACTTGTAATTTTCTACAAGTATTGAAAATTGATAAGGCACACTCCCTAATTACTCATTAATCTTATTTAGAAGTATACATGCTCTCTGAAAAATATTGAGGATATTGTATGCATTACTTATTTTTTCCCCTAAAGAAAATGAAAAATTGACTATGAGAAATAAAAGTGAAGAAGGTTATTTGACATTTTACGTATATTAAATTTAAATATATGAGTGCATGGTTTATAGGTAATCAATCTAAGCCTTAGTTCTTCACCCTTTTATTTTAATCCTCTTTGTCAATGAAATTGTCAAAATTAAATTTATAAGAAGTGGTAAATTACTAATCCATTTGAACTTGAAGGGTTGATTATTTTAAATTTTCATGGTTTAATTGAATCAATGGTCTTAAAATAATACAATAATTAAATAAGTTATCCGCGAAGAAGAAGTATTTTAAATAAATCATAAAAATGAAAATGGGTTTCCATCCATTTGAAAGACTTTTATGTTGGTGCAATTGATCCTAATTAAAGTTGATCAGGTAAATTAAGTTTGAGTTGATTTGAATTGAGATTTCGATATTTGATCAATATGTTAGTTAGTTAAGTATGACATCAAGTAGGTTCATGTTGGGTCGGTTGCTTGGCAATCGATCAATATATTAAGTTGGTTGAGCAAAAAGTCAAGTAGATCAAGATTAAGATATGAAAAGTTCAAGTGGGTTATGGTCCAGACACTTAGTGGTCAGAAATCCAATATGGAGTTGACATGAGACGAAAAGGCTAAGTTAGTTACGATTGATTAAACAATTGGTGATCGGAAGTCCAATAGGTAGTTGGCAAGAGAAAAATCTAAGTGGATCAGGTTAACTGGACACTTGACGGTCAGAAGTCCAACAAAGAGTTGACATGAGGCGTGAAGTCACGATAGGTCAAAATTGATCAGATGTTAAACAATGATAAAGTCCCGACATGATAAGATTGATCGGATGCTAGGCAACCAGGAAATCCTGGTAGGTCAATGTTTACCAGATGCAAGGCAACAAAAAGTCTCGATAAGTCAAAGTTGAACAAATGCCGAGCAAAGGAAGTCTTAGTTGTTAGTGCAATTGACCTCTAGGGTTTCAATATTTGACAATGTAGCTAAGTCTGGCCAGTTTAACCAAGGGTTAATCCAAACAGACTTGATGTTTGGAAGAGAGAAGTTTAATCAGGACTAGATGTCTAGTAAGGACAAGTCCTAACTAAAGGATAGGCAGGTGAGAAGTCTACTGAGTGACTAGTCCTAACTGAAGGTTAAGCAAGGGGAAGTCCTGGTAAGTCAAGTCAGGTCCTAATGAGTGAAGCACGGACTTGATATTTAGAAGAGAAAAGTCTAGTCAAGACTAGATGATTAGCAAGGATAAGTCCTAACCGAAGAATTGGTAGGTGAGAAGTCTACTGAATGATTAGTCCTAACTGAAAGTTAGGCAAGTGAAGCTGGGCAACCCTAGGGGAGGTAACCCTAAGTTTTATGTGACTGACTGATTTTCGATCGATCGCACGCGATCGATCAAATCAGCGAATTCTGAAATATGTTAATACTATTTTACTTTACTATTTTATCTATTGTGCTAATTCAGTGTTGCAGAAAAGTTTTAGTAGATCAGCTTGGTCTGTTACTAAGCAACACCAGAGAAATTTCAAACAGGTCTGGAGGACCAGATGTGTGGTAGGTAAGTGACGGTAAGTCACTAGAGGAGAATGACTAAGTGAGAACACGTCCAGGTTGTGGGGACAGTAGGCGTCGGTCCAATTTAGGTCCGTTTCGGAAACCTAAATTAAAACTCTGACTAGATCCTGGTCCGGACGACAGAGTGTAAGTCATAAATTAATTATATTATTGTTGTGCTAACTTTATTTTGTACGTTAGACATTGTCATATTAGATGAACCTAACTTGCAGGGCAAAATGAGCAAAAAAAAGGGTGAACAATACCCGAGGTGTCTTCAAGCATTGAAAGGCGCCTTTTTTACTATTTATGGAAGGTGTCTTCCAAAGGATAAAATTCAGACTTTGTCGCAGATAAGGAGCAACGAGTTTGGGATCAAATTTTATACGTTGGAGACACCTTCAAGGCTATAAAAGGCGCCTTCCACGCCCTTTAAATGGGCATCTCAACCAAGCTTCAACACAACTTCTATACAAGCTTCTACGTGTTCGATCGGCTTTCCGACTACTCCGGCTTCTTGTTGTTGCCCTAATATGACTCTACTACGCCCGACTGCCTCTGAGAAGTTGTCCAAACACCGAGCTCAAGCCAACCATCTACAAAAGTGTTTGGTAACAAAAATTTAAGTTCTGTATTTAATTTTTGCAAACGGAAAGTGTAGCTTGTTACACTCTTCCAATTCTTGTGTATTGATCTCCTCTTCTAGCGATTCCAAAAGAGACTTTTTAGTGGATTACTCGTCGATAGGTTCATGAGACTTGGATTTTGGAGTAGAAGTCGTAGAAGGCTCTAAACCAAGTAAAAATCGAATAGTGTCTTTTACTCGCCTTTGCTTTTGTGTTTTCTTTCCACTGCGTACTTATTTCAAAAAGCAAAAAAAATTCAAAACCACGTGATTCAACCCCCCCCCCCCCCCCCTCTCTCACGTGTGTCTCAATTCAATATTAGTAGGTTGAGATCAACTGAATATCAAACAAGATGAGAATTTGACTTTGATAAGACTGAAATATGAATATTAGTCGATTGATGGTTGATATCAATCGATTGATATTCAAATAATCGACAAAATCATATAGATTTCAAAAAATTCAGACGTCGTTCAACGGTCAGAGACCATATCAATCAACTAATGGATAAGATCAATCGACTTATAGGTAGAAATCAATCCCAACCTAAAAGCTTTAAAAGAGGAGTTCCGAGGAATATTTCAAGGTCGATTCTTTGAGATTCTGAGATGAAGTGTTGATGCATTTCTAAATTAACAAGAGGTATTTTCAAACACTCAACAGCAATCAAAAGCAAGATTCATGTAAAGTTGTTTATATTTTTGTATTTGCTTTTATATCTTTTATTGTTGTTGAATTGTGGTGTTCTTGTTAGAACAAACTTGTAAAAATAAGTTTGTAAAAGATTTCTTGCCTCTAGAAGATTTTCAAGAAGGAAAAAGTTTATAGTGGAGGAAGATCACTAAGAGTAGGTATTGAATTAGTCGTCTAAGAGACATATACCAAATAAATTCCGGAATTATGCATGTGGAGTTGATTTTGGATTCAAGTTTTTACTACACATTCAAACGACGAGCACAAGATCAATGATGAAACGATTGAAGATATTCACCCAGCCCCTTCATGTTCGCACAGGTCTAACATTTTAAACGTGCCAAAAAACTTTTAACACGACTACTAGTTTAGCCAACCACTACTATTTATCAATGAAGGTGTTTTGACCGATTTAAGTGGTCGAACTATCTAATTTTGTATAAATAATTTTTTTTTATCATTTTATCCAATCATTTTTTTATAGGCTTATACTTGAATACGATTCAGAGAGGCCTTTCCAACTTTGTTATTTAATTATACAAGCGTTCTAGTATAATAGTCTAGAACGGTTTCGACTGGTAGCATCACCATCTTCGACAAAATTTACAAACATTGAAGAATATAAGGGCCCGCTTAGAGCCCAACATCCATTCTACTTCGCATAGAAGCCCTATTATGGGCCTCCATTGATGGGCAGCCCATAAATTATTTCATTGGGCTCCATTATGCCCAATTAATTTGCAAATGAAAATAATAATTCAAATCCATTTGAATTGGCTCTACAATGATCGACACAAAAGAGAGAATCATAATAGGTGTATTGAGATTTGGTGAAAAAAAGCAACAAGTCACAATGTATATTAGTGATATTGTATTGATGAAGGGAACTTGATTGGTAGCAGTAAATTAAGCAACCATGATATTTGATGCTTCGAAATGCTATGTGAAAGGAACTCACTCTCATTCCTCACCTTCAGTCTCTGGGTATCTCCATCCATCCCCATCAACATTGTCCCCATCTTCTTCAGTTTCCTCACTGTCTTCCTCCTGCACATCTTTGCTCGGCCATTGCTTCTTGACAGCATGTCTAGGTGTAGGAGCCAAGTTTGGTGTTTTCCCATATTTTGCAGGAGGCAGCTGTGAAGTTGGATAGGGCTTTCTTCGTTTAGCATTCTTGCCAAGACTGCTTCTCAGGAGATAAGTTTCTTGATCACTGACTTCCTCCATGGCATGCTCAGCAGCAGTTGCAAGTTTACCATTTTCTTCAGAATTATGGCCAGGATGCTCCCTTTTGAAATGGAGGTTCAGTTTATACTCATGGATGTAAGCTTTGTCGCAACCTTCATACGGGCAGGTAAAAGGTCGCAGAGCAGAAGCAGAACCGTATCCAGATGCAGTTGCCTTGAAAGTAGGAAGCGGCTTCTCAACTATCGGCGTGTGTTTCAGTGTCTCGATCATACCATACTACGAAGACACGGAAACAAAATGACTTGGCATAAGTTCATGTAATAAATAAAGAATCAGAACATAATATTGTTTTAGAAGTATTAATCTTCAAGTGCATATGTTAATCAGTCTCATCGTTAGGACCATCCTCAGTTGTTGTAGTTGTGATACATTTCTATCATTGATTTTTAGGATATATTCCAATACTTACCATGGCAAAAATCAAGCTGCCAGATTTGAAACCATACTGAACCTTCTCAACATATTTTTCCTGTGACAACTTCATATCCCCATCTACTCTATCTCAAGCTACTCTCTTTCCAGCCATGAAAGCTTACTTGATAGTTTCTTTCATATTTTCAATACCCAATATTCTACAGTTTCCAAATATACCAATTGAAATTTTAATTTGAACATATCTTCACAATGTTTGAATGTGGTTCATCTATCAGATAAACATTATTGATTATTACCAGATATATAGTTCATTATAAATTTTCTACATATGGTTGAGTGACAATTACATCAGAATCTGAAAATTATCTCTATTGGACTAGTAATCCTGAGCAGTGCATATTGAACATCTTCCATTATCGCGCTCCAAGCTTCCTTGCGCCTGACTGATTTTGACATCAGATTCTCTTTTTCAGCCAACAATGCTTCAAATGTTCCTTTCTCCCACAGTTTCAATAACCTTGATAACAGTCACGGATTGATCAGTTTTCTTAGACTTAGATTTGGCTCGATCTTGGGCTCATTTTGTTGGCCTCTCTGATTTGTACTCAAGGCAGAACTAAATGCCATCCCTGATTCCTTCTCTCTATTGAGAAGATCAGGATCCAACATACTTTCGTAAATTCAAAAGAATTACTTACAAAAGAATTCCTCCTCTCTGGTAAGTGCATGGCCGGAGGTCCAACAAAGGGTGATGAAATCCCCTGCCAAGATTTGACCCCCCACCTCTACGACCATTACCCATGCACCCACCAGCTGAGCCAATCCTGGGGACTACCTTTGACATCTTTGGATTACACAAGTGTTGCGTCAAATATACTTAAGGCAACGTTATGGGCCCATGTTGGATGGATAACTACAAGCACTTGCCTATCCAACAACTTTACTAGGACAATAGTCAAAGTCAATGTGAGTCAAAGCATTTTCCTTCAATTTTGATTTTGACTATTGTCGTAGAGATGCTCATGTAATTTCTATGATGAATAAAATTTCATTTGCATCATCCAAAACTAACATCATTATTGTTGTACTTGACAATCTTTAGATTTCCTTCTGTCAGCATCTGACTCATTCTTTCCTTGGAAAATCCAAGGCTCTGAGACCAATTGACAGGATCATGATACTGTTTAGATTTACAGCCTGCTAAGTTGTAATACTTTTGCATAATTGATTGTTAGGAAGACAACCACCAATTTGCCACAAAAGTAAGAAATACAAGACCACGGAGAAGAAGAGAAAAAACAAAAACAAAAGACAAAAGGAAACAAAAGATCACGGTATAGATTTTGTGGTCTAACAAACTTGTCTATATCCATGAATAGACAGAATTTTTATTGTCGTCATCAAGCATAGGTCACAGGTTGTCACTTTCCAAAAAATACATGAGATGATTTTACTCCTTATAAACCAAGAAGTTTAGAAGTGACACAGAATGTTACAATATTTAAATCACATGTCATATTTAAAATTGATACAGAATTTCAGGAAGATCCAATTTGGGATTGAAATATGCAGAGTCAATAGAAGGCCTAGTACAGTTGATATGCCATTGGATTGATTTAACACCTCTTATGCCCTAACATGGCACCAAGTCAACTTAACACAGTGTGCCAAGTCAAGTTGGTGACTGACAAGGTTGACATAGCATCAAGTCACTAAGTCAGATCAATTGCATATATGCTAGTGTCCACATTACACACTAGCTTAGTTCAGTTTAAAACCTAATAACATTGACACAAGTATAAGTTGCATGGCTAAACATCTTAATAGCCTATTCATTCATTCAGAAGGACAAATTGCAGGAGGGGCAGATTGTGTGGGAGTTGAGACATTTTCCTACAATAGCTTGATGTAAATTTAAAGAAAGCATGGATTCCCAATCCATAACTTCATCAAGTTTTAAAGGATTTTTCATCTATCCAAAAGACTTTCCTTCCCTCCTCACTGTCTGCACTGATCTCATGACGAGCTCACAGCCACAGACTAGCCATGAGCTTGTGGCCTCCTCACGAGATCATAGTTTCGAACTAGTCATGATTTCCCGACCGTGGACTGTTCGCAAGCTCGCAACTGCAGACTAGTTGTGACCTCACGGACTAGTTGCAAGCTCAAGGCCGCTAACTATCCGCATGCTTGCAGTCAAGCCGACTTGAACTCACGGGATGCTCACTATGACCTTGCAGCATGCTTGCTACGAGTCCCCCCTCCTCTTTCCCTTTCTTTCATTTCCCTTCTATGTGAGTTTTCCATTTTTTCCTCAATCTTTCCTTCTTTTGCACGGTAGATCTTTTTCCTTAAGGATGATCCATCCCTCTTCTGTCCATCCTTCGATATACGCAGACTTTAAAGGGTCAACATTAATCTAGCTCAATACCTTCATCAATCATCACACCTAACATCTAGAGAAGTTTCGACAAAAATGACATTAGCATATTACTGAATCATCAAGTAAAATTGTAGAAAAAATATTTAACTTGCCAAGTCTCAAATGAACTAATGACTAGATCCTCTCGAAAATTTTAGGAATCATAAGCTAGGTAGACTGCTAGAAAACCATGGTCTCAAAAGGAGTAAAGGATAGGATAGCTAAGAAAGTGAAAAAGGTGAAAGTTAAACCATTTTCAATCATGACTGCTTTGTCGAACTAGCTTAGATAATAAATAGTCAGATGCAGTATTTAATATAAAAATTGATTATCCATTGTGTTCAGAGTTTGTTTATCCAAACATCCAATATGACACTGTCTAATATCAAAGTATCATAGAATATAAAGGAATATCTTTGAACATTGAGAGAATCAAGCAAGAAATGTTACGCACAGGAATGACGGATTGACATCAAATTTAGACTAAAATAGAAATGCCTACCTTGTCATTATGCATTTTCATGTGGGTTCTTAGCTTGCCTTCGTTTATATATCGCTTTCCACATTCTAGGTTGGGACAAACATGATAGTTCTCCACTAAATGTGTTTTCATATGTGCTCTTAAGTTAAAATCCAATGAGAAGGCCTGCATTCAAATCATTAGAACATGTTAGAACCCTTGAAAATAGTAAAGCACTACAAAGAAAATATTCTGAATGAAATAAGATGGAAAAATATTACAAGACTATACAGTTTCAGAGGTCAAACTTAACATAATCAATACTACTTAGATGTGCTAGAGATTGAGTGTAGGACAATCACCTTGCCACAACCTTCACGAGGGCATATGAAATCCCTCTCCCCTGTATGAATAAGATAATGCCTCTTTAACTTTGAACTGTCTAAAAATTTCTGCGATAGACAGGATTACCTTAGAAAGGAAAGAAGCACAAGAAAATAACATCTACCAGAAATAACTTATGAAATACACCTGAAACATAATAGTCAACAGATAAGAAGACTTCTCAGGAACAGACAAGATCAAAGAATAATATAAAATTATAACAAACAACAATATGACTACCATGCTTCCAAGGGATATTGTCGCTTGTATCAGTATCGCCATGCATCACATAAGTACTATTTACAAATAAATATTCTGCAAGCAAAAAAAAAAAAGAGACTAACCAAAACTACTGATAGCATTTACAGCACTGAAACTACGAGAGGGAAAGTCATTTCTGGTCTCATAACTGAAATAAGCAACACAATGAATAGAGCACGCAACCAAATTACCACAGTAAAAAAGGAACCAAGTAGGATGAATTCATGGTTAAGAGTAACAGATGTGTAATCACCCATAAACCATAAAAAGGACAGACGGTGCACGAAACTTGTGCTAATGCGGGACCCCAAAGGGTCTATTGTACGCATTACCCTGCTCACACCCATAAACCATGTTAAAAATATATATATTGTTAATACGAATGAGATAGAACACCTTTCCACAGCCTTCAATTTGGCAAACATGTTGCTTCTCTCCATGAACGTGAGCATGCTTTTTCAGAGTCCCTGCATCTATGAAGGTTCTTCCACAACCTTCATAGCTACACAGAAATAGAACTTCCGTAGCCGGTTCAGGCTTCCTTTCTTCCTCGGTTTCTCTGGGGTTCTCGTTTAACGCTTTCAATATGTCCTCTAAAAAACAATCATCCGGAGGGCTAAAGTTAGATAAACGAGGAAACAAACTTCATACACTAGTCAACTAAAGTCAACGAGAACGGGGACACACCCGTAACCCACTTGAAAAGGTAGCATTTTCCTCCAGTCGCAACCAAATCCTGCGGAACCCTGATACACATTGGGAAAAACAAATAGATATGTAAATGTAGGTGACAAGGTACGATTTCTTCGCATCAACCCAATTCATAGAGGAAAAAAAAATGAGCTCCAAGACAGAAACCATTAACATAAACAAGAAAATTAAATCCGTGGCAGGGCCGGAACAAAGAAGCACGGGAGCTCCAAGGAGTTATCCTGGCGAGGTAAGAGCGCACCATTCCTTGAACCACCTAACGGAGGTCGGCCGGCAAACCTTGTTGCCTAGTCTCCTCTCCGCCGCCGGACGATTTAACGCCAAATCCATCTCTCGCGTTCTGCGGCGGCAGTAGTCGGCGAGCGATCAAAGAAAAAGCTAGGGTTCGGAAAGGAGCGCAAAGAAAGCGACGCCGGAGTGACAGAACCGAGCCCCGAGAGGGCGGTAAGGCGTAAGGTACAAATTCCTCCATTGGACTTCGACAAAAAAAAAATATATATATATATATATATATATATATATTTCCTCTCGTAATTTATTAAATTTTTAATCACTTTTTCCAATTTTTACCGAGAGGAGATCTCCCTTTCCATATATTGGTGGGGATATATGGTCCCCACCTATTTTACAAATGGAGATCATGCATCCCCACCAATACATATAAAGGGAGCATTCTCTGGACCGCAAAAGCGGTCCAAAGGATTTGGCCTGATTTTTATCATCGTTCATTCTCTCGATCCCTATCATATTTTTAGATTCGCCAATTTACCAAACAACGCAACTAAATTTTTGAATTTACTAAAAGACGTACGTTAGTTTACTATTTACCAAAGAGCGTACCTTTCAAGTGCAATTCCTGTTTTACCCTTCTGACAATCTGACTTTTTTTTATCGTTTTTCTTTTCTTCATTATTTTTCTCTCTCTTCTTTTTTGTATCGGCATGCAGGACAGCTCGGTGCACGAAGCTCCCGCTATGTGGGATCTCGGAGAAGGATTCATTGTACGCAGCCTTACTCTGCTTTTTGTAAGAGGATGTTTCCAGTTTGTACCGCCGACATGCAGAACATATGAATAACATTACATAATATTTAGTTAATTTTTTAATAACATTTTAATATATTTGAAGAAGTAAAAATAAACAATGGATAGCATATTTGAACTTCTTGCCATCTCAAAAATCTACTAGAACTAAAATGAGTGTAATCAAAGCTCTCTAGGTCTATTAGTTGATTTCGGTCAAAACTCACTGATGGACCTAGAGAGTTCCGATTGCACTCATTTCAATTTCTATGGATTTATGATGTTACAAGGAGTTCAAATATAGTATCCATTATTTATTTCAACTTTTCATAGATGTTAACATGTAAAATAAAATAATCATCAAAAATGCTCACATTGAGCCTGATAAATAATGTTAACATGGGTTTTTTTGACAATTCTTTCATTTTACATGTTAACATCTATGAAAAAACTGAAATAAATAATGGATATCATATTTAAACTTTTTGCAACCTTAGAAATCCATAGGAACTGAAATGAGTGAAATCGGAACTCTCTAGGTCCATAAGTGAGTTTTGACTAAAACCCATAGATAGACCTAGAGAGCTCTGATTACACTCATTTCGGTTCCTATACATTTCTGATGTTGCAAGGAGTTCAAATACGGTGTCCATTATTTATTTCGGCTTTTCATAGATGTTAATATATAAAATCGAAGAATCGTCAAAATGGCCCACATTGGACCTGATACGGAATCATATCAGCCCCGACAAAATTTAGGGGCGCTGTTTGGTAAATTGTCGTTTCCAATTTGGACGGACAAAATTAATTTACTCAACTATCTCATTAGGACAGTAAACAAGCCACCGAGGAGAGCTAAATTTTGGGATACTTAAATTTATTTGATAAAGTAATCTAATCGATTTAAATTGAGCTTAAAATAAATTAAGTTATTAAAATTGGCTTGGTTTTTTTTATGAGTTTAAGGTTGGTTCAAACTTGGTTTGAGGTTGATTTAAAAAATATTGAACTTGATAACACCGAACTTGGGACGATTGGCCCGACTATATAGAAGTTTTATACTGATCACTAGGGTAAATTAGAAAGCACTTATGGTAAGCAGCATAAAAGTCCAATATCTCATGATTGCACAACTCATATGCCATAGTTGGAAATAAATTACAGGTGCTTAGGTGACAATTTGGCGCTTTTCTCCTGCACCGTAGCCCAGGGCAAGCTTGTGGTTGATTCAATCTTAGCTTGAGATTGATTATTAAGTTTGATAATTCAAAATTATTTATTTATTTTAAATGTTTATTTATTTAGCAGGTCGATAAGAGTTTTATTAATGAACATTATTTACGAACATTGTTCATGAATATTATTCCTATTCACGAATATTATTCACTTACATTATTTATTAACGAGCTGAACATATATATATTCAAGGTTGTTTATTTAAGATTAAATACTTTTACCCCTGTTTTCTATCAAGTAACATTCCCTCCCCTTCTATTTAAAAAATAATAGTCTTCTTTAACCAAAAGACAAAGGTGAGAAAGCTTATAAAAGATAATTGTGCTTTTGTCTTATTTTATCATTTTTCAATAATAATCTCAAGAGAAAAAAACTACATTGAATTAACCATTATATCATTTGGTAAAAACCCTCACAAAATTCATACATGCACAAACATAAACTAGAAAATAGCAACTCTAAAAGGAACTAGTCAAAAACTCATTCCACCCACCTCATCAAATCAAAAAAGAGCCAAAATTTTAAATTGATAAACAAAAATCAAATAAAGATGGAATAAAAATCTCCTCCTTATCATCAAATGTGACATACAATGAAGTCAGAGTAAAGTGTTGGTGTGGGAAAATTACATTAATATGTACATCAAAGACATTACAAAATACAGGAAGAAAGTTTATAGTCTGTTGTGACTACAAGGTTAGTATTCAAGTATCTTAAATTCAAAACTACTAGAATCCTAAAACTGACAATACATAGCATACAAAATGGAAATGCCGAAATATTAATAATGAAATGCATAATTTGATCCCAATAGATAAATGGAAATAGAAATACATAGATAAATGGAAATAGAAATACTAAAATAGCAAAAGTATATAAACTAGTTTAAAAGATCAAAATACAAACTACAAACTACAAACTGAAAGTCTAAAACTGACAAGGCATGTAAAATAACAAAAGTTCTCACAGAGTCACAAATCACAAAATAACTCAGATAATCTCCTATATCCCTAATTCTTCTTATAGTTTATCTCTATATTTCTCCAGCACTTCCTTTGTATCGGATTCAAACTCAAAATTCATGGCATCTTCCTTCTCTTCATCCGATACAAATTATTCTTCGTGAAGTTCTCTGACATCTTCAATATTTGTCTCAACATCTTCATCTCTACCATCAACAATCCAGCCTTGTGTCATAGTTGCTTCACTAACAAGTAGCACATCTACTTCTTTTTCTTCTTATCTTCTGTTTTTGTTTATGATCTTGGCATTGAATTGAACATAAACTAAATTGTTCAACATTCTGGTATCTAATATATTTCTTTTCTTTATATGAATCTAGATTAGATAAATATATTAATTATTAAGTCAATAAGTAATTATTAATTAAGTAATTATCTCTTTAAAAGTACTCCAATTTCTCTCACAATCGGAAGAACCTGTAGTTAAAGAAAGATTTTTTTTTGTCATATTTTGTAATTTATGTGCACCGTGTTCAAAAAGATGCCACCATCAAACTAAATAAAACCAAATCAAATAATAACAATAAATAAAATCAAAAAATAACAAACAAGCAATAAAAATAATAAAATAAAGTAAGTACTTGGTTCTTACCTGAATAGTATTTCTCATCTTTTTTTGTGCATCCAATTATAGCCAATGGCCTTCTAAATCCCCTCACTTTATTGATATATTTTAATAACTCTACATTTATTACCTCACTTTGGCTATTAATATCATTGGCAAAGAATGCTTCAACACAAGTGAATAAGTCATTTGTGACCACTTTTTCACTTCCTATGCTCCAGTCATTGAAGGAGTAATAAGGATTCAAGAGGTTGGCCCCCAAATGTAGTGGACTATCAAGCCGATTACGACTTTTTTCATCAATAATATCAATAATCAGACAATAGTGAAGCTCTTGATTTTTGAATGTCACTTTAATCTCCTCTATCGTTCTAAGTAATTCTCTATATACAAAACTCATAGATAACTTCTTATCTCCATCAACAAGATGAAGCAATTTAACTAAAGGGGCAAACACCTTTAAGCAAAAACTTACTCCATTCCAAAAAGAGGTACTCATAGAGCTATTATGTGTCACCTTCCGTTTTACACTTTTTGAATGTTTGCATACATTCCATTGTTCACTAGTAACCATAGATCTTAGTTCACTTTTCTTCTCCATCAAGCTTTGCAAAGTTAGAAAAGTGATTGCAAATCATGTTACTCCCGACCTCACTATGTCCCTTTTTTGGTAAACTTTTTCATCATTGATAATGTCTTGTGATGTGCATAAATAAAGATTGTCAAGTTCTTTGCCTTCTCAATCACCCCTTTGAATTTTTATTAGTTCCCAATTCCTTGAAGCATAAGATTTACGGTGTGAGTTGCACATGAAGTATAAAATATATGTGGTCTCTTCTCCTTTAGTAAATCTTTTGCTGCCATATTATTCAAAGCATTGTCTATTACCACTTGAACTACACTTTGAGGCCCAACTTCTTCAATGCACTTGTCCACATATTCAAATATATAATTTCTAGTGTGTACTTCATCTAATGCTTCCCTAGAAAAAAGAAAAGTTGTGCCTTCTTTACAATTGACACACAAATTCATAATACTTCTTCTTTTCCAGTCGATCCAAGCATCGGTCAAAATTGAACAACCATTCAAAGCACATTCTTCTTCTTACCTCTTTAATAGACTTTTAGTTCTATGTACCTCTTCTTTTAATAAGGGCTCCCTTAATAAGTATTGAGTTGGAGGACAATAACCCGGGCCAAATAACCAACTGTTTCCACAAATCTCTTGAAGCTATCATTGTCAAGGGCATGAAAAGAAATACTCATTGTATCAATAATATTTTGTTGTAATTTTTCGTCTTACTTCCACTCAATGAAGATTCGAGATCAATAACGGATATAAATTTACCCATAAGGCCAAGAGTAAGTGGGGTCCTTCTTGTCCCTAAAGTTCTTTCGTTTTTCTCATATTTTTCAAAAACAACTTCTTCTCTCACCTCCATTTCATTGATATTCTTTGGTTTTTTTTTGTTCTTGCTTCTTCAATTTCATTCTTACACTTCGATTTATCCTCATCCGAGGACTTCTTACATGAGGCAACATTTCCCTTGATATTGACAATATGTTGTTTGAGCATATAAATTCCACCATTAGTAAATTTTTTAACACAACTTACATTTCAACTTATCCAAATTTGTAGAATCCACCATTTCCACAAATTCCTATCCAACATCATTTGAATTACGTTTCAAAGGGGTAACAATCAATGACATTGAATTAGATGCTTGAGAAAATATAGTACCTGACATTTTACTACAAGTCAAGCATTTAAAAAATCATTGATAAAGAACATACAAGCAATGATTATCAAGCATTCAAAAAAATCCATAGATGGCAATTATCAATTCAAGGAAAGCAATAACATACAAAATTTAAATAAAAACATACAATTGAATTTTATTAAGTATTAACCAAAATGAAGAACATACAAGCTATTTATCATTTATCAAACATACAATTTTACTAACCTGGCAGAAGAAAAAGTTGTATATGATTGCAGTTGGAAATGAAGGAACAAGGGTTGCTTTCCTTTTGTTGTTGACACTTGGCAACCTCGGCAATAGCAAGCTCCTTGATGAAGACCGAAGGAGGAAGAGGCTAGGGTAGCAAGCTCGTTGCTGCTAGTTGATTTTTCAAAAGAAGCGGAGGGAGAAGAGGCAGTAACTATGGTTGGTTGGAGAAGAAAATGGGATAAAGAAGAAGGGGAGGGAGAAGACGATGAGGTTTAAGGTTTATGGTGGTTGAAAATCCCGATTAAAAGTTTAAAATAGAACCCTATAATTTATAAATTTATGTTTTATGTTTTTTTCTTCCCCTTGAATAAATCAGTTTATCGATTAGTAATGTTGAATCGATCAGTTGATCGATCAAGGGAAAGAAGTTTGTCACGAAAAACTGGTCGAATTGATCAGCTAATCGATTTGGCCAGTTTTTCGTGATAAAAAAAATCGGACTTCATCGAGGAAGTGCCGCCCAATGACCATCCTAGGCAGCCGATTAATGCCTCACCACCTATCGTCGCCGCCTTGGCAAAAGGTGGGGCGGTGGGCTGCCGCCGACCGCCTAGGCGACCCTTGGTGGGGATTTTTTTTAACACAGGGTATATCGAGATGTTTTAGAATGTATAAATTTCCTTCTTAGATTTTGTAATGTTTTTGATATATGTATTGGTGCAATTTTACCACTAACATTTCACTTTTAATTCATTGTATGTCACATTTGCTGATGATGAGGAGATTTTTATTGATGACTTTATTCCATGTTTATTTGATTTTGATTCATCAATCTAGAATTCTGACTCTTTTTGGTTTAGTGAGGATGATGTAATGAGTTTTTAGCTCGTTATCCTTTTCAGAGTTATTTTTTTCTATTGGTGGCAAAAGACGAATACGCTCGCCCCCAGTGTCCCCGTCAACCCGTCCGAGGGCCAACACGGAGGAAGTAAATCACGGACGACTACTAGCCTTTGGAATAGTGACTAGTACATAAGGGAGTTATTTTTTTCTATGATTTATACTGATGTATATATAAATTTTATAAGGTTTTTTATTGAAAGATATAATAGTTAATTAAATATATTATTTTCTTTTAATATTATTATAAAAAACAATAAAAAAATAAGGATACAATTTTCTTTCTAAGTCTTCTCACCTCTTACGTTTGGTAAATGGGTTAAGTATTATTTTTTTTATTAGATATAAGAGGTAAAATGGTTTAAAATATTTGCAGTTAAAGGTATTTTTAAGGAGTTGTTTAATGTTTGTTTATTTAATTGACATTAGAAGAAGATAAATAAGTTCACCAACACGAAGCTGGTCGACGAACGTAATCTCATCCCCAATTCGCCGACGCTTTTAACCGCCCACCTTTTTGTTATTTTCACGTCTTTCTTGTCCGCCGAATGTCTCTTTTTTACTGTCCTGAGTCCTGAAGCCGTCCGTTGCCATCGAAACAGAGAGATCGAAGAAAAAGAACAGAGGATCGAGCTGGAAGTGGCCGGCGAATTCCTCGTTGCGCATGTTCAAAACCCTAACTCAAAGTTCCCTACTTCTGGATCGCCTCCAAAGCGGAGGGATGATTGTTAGGCTGCCTGTGGAGTGATCGAGGAAGCTGATTCGTGGACCATGCCCTCTTCGTCCACCGCCGTCAATCATCAGACGCCCCGCCTCAAGACCTGCTTCAAGACCCCGGAGGGAAGGTACAAACTACAGTACGAAAAGACCCACCCAGTTAAGGCCGTCTCCCAGGTGCGTCGGCTTGGTTTCGTCTTATTCTTGTTTTGTAGTCTATGCAAATCAGAATTACTGATAGTACTTTCAATCTACAGTTGACTATTGCATATCTCAAGGAGAAGCCAACGAATCAGGCATGGTGTGAGGTCGGCGGCGGCTAGGTTGCTTGGTGCAGGAAACGGAAGCCGGGCGCTCAGCTTTTTCAGTGGTGATGGGGTGAATCGGGCGCCGTCAGTGAGCAGTAAGATTGGAGGGTCTGTGGGAACCTCCATTGGATCAAGTACCTCACGGCCGGTGGTTAATTATGATGGAAAAGTAACATATCTTATATTCTTGTCACGGGATTAGGTTTTCATCTTGTTTACAAGATTGAATTCATTTATTTCACCAAACTTGTGGTGTAAGATTTGAGTGTATCTGGTGACTTAACCTGATCAAGGCCAGACATTTCAGCAACTCGAATCCAGTTTGCCATGCCTTTGATTCAGAGGTGGAGGACGGGCATGATTTGATTATTGCTTTGCACTCTGGAGATGGTCAGTTTACTTGTTTCCTGTCGAATCTGGAGTCACTTGCTATATTTGTGATTATTGATCAGGTGGCTAATGTACCTATGTTTGTTTTTCAGTATATTCTGTGTCATTGAGGCAACAACTACAGGATCCAGGAAGGAAGCTTGTTGCAGCTCAGCGTTATCACAAAGATGGCACCAGTAGCAATAGGCATGTAATTGCTTGTTTCAGTATATTCACACATATTGTTCTATATATTTCTAACTTCTAATTATCATTTAACTGCCTGCAATGGCTTTCGATACTTCCAAGATTCTCCATGACAATGTTTTGCAAGACATCTCATCTTCATCTCTATGATACTGTGAGATATGACTATTCCTTCATCGTCCATGTACGGTTTTGTTAACAGTTGTTGCGAAATGACTTATACCCTGCATTTGAATAAAATAGGCTTTTATGGAAGTTGGGATATTTTTAGTCGATGTCTTTTGGAAATAGATGTTGGAGGGGGCTTCTCTGGTATTTAGATGGACTGGGAGGATTATTCACCATTATGGTTGCATAACTATTCTTAGTAACTATGTAGTAGTCTTCATAAGTTTTCTCTGACAAATAAAGACAGAAAGGGAAGGTTGAGCCAAACTTTTATTTAGGAGAACTTTGATTTGTAAGCTAAGCTTACTTTAAGATGATAAACTTTCAGTCTTGCAGGTTGATTGTGTAAACCTTGATTAGTATTATATGTGCTTTTAGATTTGATTTTAGTTATGCACAAGTGGTTTTCCAGTTGTTCTTTAACTCTGAAAATGGATGTACTGATGCTTCTATCCTGGTTCAATAGATAATAAATTGGGTGAGATCTATGTATAAGGGACAAATGGATAACTAGATTCTTAAGCAGGTTAAGTTTGGGAAGTTAAGTTTTTTTTAAAGAGTTTCTTCTGCAATGATTGGCATTTATGTACAAGTGGCAAAAGAAAGAATACTAGCCACACCCTGCCTTTGTGTTTATGTCTGTGCATGTCAGTAGATGAAAAGTGTAGATATTGATGGGCTGCTGGGCAGTATGGTTTGCCATATGCAATATTCAGGTCTTGATTAACAGCCATGCATTATTTATTGATGAACATCCACTAATGCACTTGTATTGCATGGATCCCAGAAGGAGATGGCACATTTGTTGTTGGTTATGCTGATGGAAATATATATGTATATGAAAAAGTTAGTCTTTGACAAATTCTTTGATAATATTCCAAATTTGTCATTTCTTTTTCCTCTTAAGTTCTAGTTGTAGCTGAATATGGCACCTTTTTGTCAATTTATTAAAAAAATAAACAATTTCAATGAAGCTATTCACTTTCACTTTTACTGCTCTAAGACAATATTCACATCTTAATTAAGCAAAGATATCTTGTAATTTACATTTGAAATTCTCAAACTAATAAAAGTGCATCATTTCAATGTAATTATTCACTTTTGCTTAGGGTGTCAAAAATGAGCCCGACCCGAGTCGATCCGAAAAAAATTAGGTTCGGGTTGGAGGGTTTCGGGTTGAAAATTCTCGGGTCGGGTTCGAGTTGACTCGAACTTAGTGTTTAGTGGGTTTTTTGGGGTTAAATCAAATTTTATTTTGAAAATTAAGATGCTTTTATGTATATTAGTGATAATGGAGTATTGAGATAAAAATAAAGAATTATAGGGAAAATATCCAAAAAAAAAAAGTCGTTTTGAATTGGATTTTTCGGGTTATTCGGGTTGGGTTCGGGTTGGTCAAATTTGGATTTAGCAATTTCAGGTTGAAATCGAGTTTGGGTTCAGGTTGAGATTTAAAAAAAAAAATCAACCCGAACCTAATCCGATCCATCCGAATTGACACCCTTTTGCTAATTTGAGGTAAGACTTTCCTAACTCCATCTGTGAATGTCAACAATTTGGAGTAAATCTTAACATTCATTTTCATGGAAATTAGAATTATCTTTGCCTCAAATTGGGCTTGTGTTGATGATTTTGAAAATAAAGGGCGCTTTTTGATTGATTTTTTTTTGCCATTAAATATTATGCACGCTTTGTAGATAAGATTATGATGTAATAATCAATGATTACATAACTAATATGGGGTTTAATCTATTTGTACCTATGTTGGATAGTGACACATTGACACTTAGTACCTCTATTGATGACAAGTAAGAGTTTCTAATAAGGGTGTCAATTCGGATGGGTCGGGTTTTGGTCGAATCGATTTTTTTTTTTTAAATCTCAACCTGAACCCAATCTGAACCCGATTTCAATCCAAAACCCCTAAACCCAAACTTGAACTCGACCAACCCGAACCTGACTCAAATAACCTAAAAATCCTGATTCAAAATGTTCTTTTTTTTTTTTTCTTTTTCCCAATAATTCTTTACTTTTATCTCAATACTTCATCATTTTCATACTAACATTGATATTAATATACATAAAAGCATCTTAATTTTTAAAATAAAATTTGATTTAACAAAACAAAACCCACTAAAGCCTAAATTCGGGTCAATCAGATCCGAACCCGACCCGAAAATTTTCAACCCGAAATCCTCCAACCCGAACCCCACCCAAATCCGAAAATTCTCAACCTGAACCTGATTTTTTTCAGGTCAGGTCAGGTTAATTTTTAACTCCCCTAGTTTCTGGGTGTAGCCGTTACACACACTTAAAATCTACACACATAATGTAGTAGTAACACTTGCCATACACTTAACTCTATACACATTTTGGATACTCATTTGTATGTTGGATATAAGTGAGTTCGAGTAACATGGTCTGAGACAATGTGCTTAGTGTTATTTCAAATGCAATGCAAAACATCAATTGATCTTCTTGCAGAGCAATCCCATTGCCAGATGGCGAATTTGTTTTAAGTTCAATCAATAATCTATCCTTTTCATCTGATGGGATATGTTTAGCTACTGTTAGTAGAGATGGTGTGCATTTAATTATCTTTTTCTAATTCTATTAGAGTGTTTATTCTAAATTTGATTTTTTTTTTCTGTTTCAAGACTAAACTCAAGCAGCTTAACTTTGCAGGTTATTTAAGAATTTTTGATTTTGCAAAAAAGCAACTAAAATTTGGTGGGAAGAGCTATGATGGTGCTTTATTGTGCTGTGCTTGGAGGTATCTACAATGTGCCCATGCAAATGATGTTCATCATAATTCACTCATTTCATGGGATATGTTTCTCTGTGCTGCTCATACTCAGTAAATGTTGAATATTGGACTCGGATACAAGTACCCGATGCGGGTATGAATCCAAATATCCAATATGGTTATTTCTAAAATACAATGTGGGTATGAAATCTGAATTTCCACTTGGAGTGTTAATGTCATGTGTCAGGTATCGGACACAGGTATAAGAGAGGGTACATAAAGAGTTTGAGTACCAGAGATCAAAAGTACAAACTATCCAAATTTCTTTGTCTTCTTCTTCCATTAAAACCTAGTGGCATAAGACTTGGTTGTTGTTGTGTTCTTCTCCCATTAAAACCTGTGATTTTAACATTTTCACTAAAACAAACTGCTCATGTAGCTTAATAATATATAAACCTCAGACTTCTACCTGTCTATTTCTTCTATACCTTTACTACCTGATCCCTGTCTTACTAAGAAAATACTTCCATTTTCAACTCTCTTTTTCCTTACTGCATAATGGTCTTCATAAGGTGTATTCTTTTTTTCTATGTCAAAATTTTGTTTTATCATGATGCAACTTTGAGATTGACTACTATATACTACTTTAGTTCTGATGGCAAATATATTTTGACTGGTGGAGAAGATGATCTGGTGCAAGTGTGGAGCATTGGAGATAGGAAGATAGTGGCGTGGGGTGAGGGCCATAATTCATGGGTAATGTGATTAAAATTAGATACCCTATTCTTATCTGCATTATTTACTCATTTCAAGTATACTTATAATAGATGATGATCACCAGGTTATTGGAGTTGCTTTTGATTCATATTGGTCACACCAAATTCAGAAGTAACTGGTGAAAATATTGTGTATCATTTTCGTTCGGTTGGTCAGGTATGGATTTAAATTGTATTAACAGTTAAACAAGCTAATACCAAGCTGTATAATTGCTTCACGTGATTGAGTTATTTGAATGTTTGTTTGGTGGTTTTGGATGGCATCTTCCTTCTCTTTGGATTCATGATCTTTTTGATACACAACCTTGCAGGACGCACAACTAGTTTTGTGGGACTTGGCCATCGACTAAATTGTCTTGCCGCTGCACGGTCCTCCGGGTGGATCACGTACATTTGCCAGCAGAAGTGATTCTGCTCACTGGGACAGTGTTATTCCTTTAGGCTCGCTACGACCTTCTCCAAGCATGCAAGATATGCCTAAAATTTCGAATTGCCCACAGGGTGCATGTTGATATATCCCCTTTCGAGCGTGATATTCACTAATGAATCCATTGTAGCACTTTCAAGGGAGGGGTATATTAAGATGTGGATAAGGCCAGATCACAGCGACAACAGCCAATCAAATTCTTCCGATGCAGTTATTCCTATCACTAACCTGAAGGATAGACCTGTTGCATCTTCCATTAAGACTAGCAGTTCCAGTTACAATCAACCTACGCCAGTCATTTCTTCATAGTGATCTTGTCTGGCTTTGATTGCCATTCCTTGTGATCGCAAAACTGATTTTGTTCGTGAATTACAGTATTGTGCAAATTTACAGATGGTGAATAGGTTGCCCGTTTATGATCTCAGTGATGCCATTTGAAGAGTGGAGATGCTCAACAAGTGGCATTGCTTCTTTATGGTGTAAGTTCTATTGTCAGCACAAATGAATTTTTGTTTTGCGTGTGATTATAAAAATAAATATAAGAGATCAATTCTGATAACCTGTTTGATATTATCATTTGCAGCACCAACCCAAGATTTGGTAAACCACAATTCTGTTCCTCAACAAACATGGGCATCTGAACTTGCTACTACCTCAGGTATAACCTGACCATTTTGAATCATACACAACGACTCACATTTGGTAAACAATCTTACTTTTCCCAACCAAATCTGGAGTGGCGGCTGGTCCCTTATCTAAAATTGCAACCAAACCTAGTAATGTCATTAGGAGTATCAAAGGGTGGGTGAAGTTCCGTGATTTACTTCCCTTCCAGATTGCATGGTCCTGAGAGACTTTTAGGTGAGGGTTATCACTTTGAGGAGTATTTTGACAAATTTAAATTGCATAATGTAAAATTAAAGAACAAAAAACAAATTCTCCCTTTCGTATGTGACGAGTGACAACTGTTCCTATCCCTCTTTTTGTCCATTAATTAAAGATTTATGAGAGGCCCCCTCCATTGCTACCAAATCACCCAACAAGCCCCCACTTATTAAACATCACATGGTACATGGTGGCTACCATCTACTCATCTAATAAACCCAACCCTTGCTTCTCCTTGTTATATTTAAAGTGAGTTGTAGTTCTTCAAAGTTCTCCACCACTATATTTTCAGCAATAAGTATCTCCTAATGAGTTGTCTCACAAGGGACTCGACTTTCGCAATGCGGGTTTTCATTCTTCTTATTCTTTTGTTCTCTTGTAGTTGCCATAGCGTGGAAGAAGGATTCAAGGAAGAGTCCATTGGAATTGGGAGAAGGATGATAGTTCCTGATTTTGAGAGGCAGTTGAGGGCCAATATTCCGCCATCGGGACCTTCCAAGCAACATAACTCCGGCGGCCATAGGAAGAGTTGGCCATGATTTTGAAGAGAAAGTTGTTGGTTTACGTACATGAGAGTTTTGGTTTTAAATAGGTTTGCCTCTATCGAATTTTGTTATAGTTAATATGTATATTCATTTTGCATGTTAGATAATTATTGTTAATGTGGATTTGGTGTAGTAGAGAAGAGTTTGCAAGTATAATTTTGTATTAAATTATATATAGTGGAAGCTTTCAAAATCTTGGTAGCAACTTATTATTCGAATTAGGAGTGCATCTAGTGCACATCATGTAGATCTCGTTAATCATGTATTTGTTGGCAGAAAATAAATAAGAGAATTAGAGATTAAATTCTAATAGAGATAAATATTTTGAATGTTCATTTTTAATTATATATAAATTGTGTTCCAGATTTGTTATTTAAAACCTAAATTATATATATATATATAAAACAATATGGTGTGCACCGTACTACTCATGAGCACATACTAAATTCATGTTTTATCCAAATACAATTGAGAAGCGATAAATTAGAAAATAAAAATAAAATTGGAATTTATAAAATTAATTAAGGGGGCGTTTGGTTTAGGGGAATAGGAGTGGGGAATGGGAATGGGAATCATTGATTGCCATTGTTAATGTTTGGATTATAGGAATAGGAATACAAATAAGGGAATGAATCCTTGAAATTGGGTAATGACTCATTCCCATGTACCTCCCCTTCAATGAGCCATTACCCTATTTTCATCAATCAAAATATTACCTTATTCCCAAAATACCCTTCACTTAAAACTAAAATTTTCTCCATTAATATCAAATATCAAAATATATTTATTTATTTATTCTTTTATATCACTTCTCTCTCCTTGTTCTCTCTCATCATATTTTCTCTCTCATCATTTTATCACATACTTTCTCTCTCCTTAATCTCTCATTTCACACTCTCTTTCCTTTTTTTCTCATTACACTTTCTCTCTCATCATACTTTCTCTCTCCTCAATCTCTTCTATCGCACTCTCTTTCTTCTTTTTTTCTCATCATACTCTCTCTCTCATCACACTTTCTCTCTCCTCAATCTCTTTCATCACACTCTCTTTTCTCTCTCATCACACTTTCTCTTTCCTCAATTTCTCTTGTCACACTCCCTCCTTTTTTCCTCAACACACTTTCTCTCTCAACACTCTCTCTCTCATCATTCTTTCTCTCTCCTCAATCTCTCCCATCATACTCACAGTTCTCTTTTTTTCTCATCACACTTTCTCTCTCATCATACTTTCTCTCTCACCATACTTTCTCTCTCCTTAATCTCTCTCATCACACTCTCTCTCCTCAATTTTTCTCATTATATTTTCTCTCTCTTCATCCTCTCCCATCATACTTTCTCTTACATCATATTTTCTCTCTCATCTTCTCTCATCATGCTTTCTCCCATCATACTCTCTTTTCTCATTTTCTCTCATTACACTTTCTCTCTCTTCATTCTTTCTTTCACACTTTCTCTCTCATCATACTTTCTCTCTCATCATTCTCTTTCATCATATTTTTCTCTTACATTTATCTTTATCTCAAATCTAATTTTTTTTCTTATTTTCCTTTAAGGGTAAAAAAGGAAATTTTGATTTATTCCGATAGAAGATATGCAACTAACCAAACATTGCTTTTAAGAGTGATATCCATATTCATACCCATTCCCATTCCACAATACAATGATTCCCATTCCGATTCCTATTCCTAGGAATGAACCAAACGCCCCCTAAAATTTAAACCTTGGGTCTCTTTTTAATCAAATAAATAAGTATGTAGAATATTCTACAATGCCCCAAATGCTCGAGAACGTAAAATAGTTCTGTCTAGTTAGTTAGATGGTGAAAGACCTGTTATAAAGTGGTAAAGGATCAATTTTCGATGAATACATATATTCGGAAAAAAAAATCCCTCTTATCTCTTGGTAAATTTGACCGTCAACTATAAATTAATTCTATGATTTACCTTCTTCCATGTGTTCCGGAGATGAATCATCAAGACACTAACTAAAATGGAAGTTTATGACGTGAAAAAAAAAGAGGCGATTCAATTATTCAAGTTACAAAAAGGTGATTCGCTTGTCCAGCGTCCCCGTCAATCCTTCCTAGGTCAATACGAAAGAGATAAATCATGAGTAACTATCAGCTATTAGTACAGATGACCAAAGTATAAGAGAAGATATACTCAGACGTAACAAGTTTTAACTACAAGATCTCATATATTAATACCCTATGTTTCAACCATTGCACCATCATGAAAAAACGAGATTCTAAGTATTCAAGCACAAGTATTGAGCTGTTAGTTTCCTCGACAATGAAGAATTGTTCTACAAATGAAGAATTAACTCGATCTACAAAGTGAACTGTTCATATTTCCTTTTAAGTGTGCTGCAAGTGCAAATGACAAAAACTAATGGATTCAAAAAGGTACTGTAGATTAATTTACACGCTTCGAAGGAACTGTTTTCGGTATCGGCAATTGGCTAATTTTTGCCATATGATTTACCTGGTATGGCACCATCTCTTTGTATTTTGACAGTAGAGTTGTCGCCACTAGAACTACGATGTAGTGATAAGGATTTTTTATAATTTAATATTAAATATTTCTTGATTTATTTTATTTTGATGACCGATAACTTAATAAAATTGACTTGATATTTTTGTTTCAACAGTAGACCGTCGATCCATGATGGAATCGGCTGATCTGTGACAGAACAATTTGATTCCTCAAACTTTCATCGTAGGGACAGGATGGTGAAGGAAGATTAACCAAGGAACATAGTATATTTAGAGGAGGAAGAAGATTAAGAGGAAGTCAGATTTTTTTTTTAATTTTTACTAGTATATTTATAACAATACATGTTCTTCTCCTTTTATATACTTTTGAATTACTTGTAACACACATCAACATTAAAGAAGACATCAAAAACAACATTAATTTATGACTGAAAACCAAAATTATTATAGGAAATGAAGAGTTTTGTTGAGAAATTTTATTATCATTTAATTTTCAACGTGCAAAGAAGATGAAGAAGAGGTTTTTCTCGGGAAGTTAACTTTGGTTTAATTAATCCATCAATGCTTCTCGTAAATCAAATTTACTTCTGACTTCTAGAGCTGTAATATTTCTTGAAAATATAGGTCCTCCGAGTGACTTTGTGAAAATATCAACAAGTTATTTTTTGCTAGGACAATATTCAGGATTGATTTCATCTTCATCAATGAGTTCTCTTAAGAAATGAAATCGCAAACGAATGTGCTTTGTTCTTCTATGCAATATTGGGTCCTTTGAGATAGAAATTACAGAACTGTTATCACAATAGAATATTGTTGGATCTTTTTGCTTGCATTTTAAATTTTCAAGAACTCCTCTTAACCATAAAGTCTGACATCCCGCTCAAGGAGCTACTATATATTCTGCTTCGGAAGTTGAAAGTGATACAATTGGTTGCTTCTTTGAATACCAAGAGATTGCCCCACTTCCAAGGTTAAAAATATAGCCAAAGGTACTTCTAAAATTATCAATACTTCCTCCAAGATCACTATCTGTATAACCAACAAGTTTGATAGACACTTGTGCTTTGAAGAAAATTCCATAATCAATTGTTCCTTTAATGTATTGTAGAACTCTTTTTGCAGCTTCCTAATGATTTGAATAAGGTTTTTCCATAAATCTGCTAATCAAACTTACTATGTACATGATATCAGGTCTAGTGGTAGTAAGATACATCAGGTTTCCAACTAAGCTACGAAACATTGTTGAATTCACCATCTTTCCTTCACCAATCTTACTTAGTTTTAGACCTGTGATGCAAGGAGTTGAGACTGGGTTTGCATGTTCCATCTTGAACCTTTTAAGAATTTGAGTTGCATAGTATTCTTGCGAGATAAAAGTTTCTTCTCTTGATTGTTGAACACTCGTGCCCAAAAAATGATGCAACTCACCCAAATCTATCATTTCGAACTCTCTCATCATAGAGTTCTTAAATTTTGTCAATATCTCCAGATTTTTTCCGGTAAAAATAAGGTCATCAATATAAAGACTCACAAGTATAAAGCCACCTTCAGAATTTTATTTGATATAAAGTGTATGTTCAAAATGACATCTTTCAAAATCATATTTAATAAAATAATCATTAATTCAGTCATACCATGCACGAGGTTATTGCTTCAAACCATAGAGAGCCTTTCTGAGCTTATATATTTTGCCCTTATCACCTATTTTCACAAAACTAGGGGGTTGTTCTATATAAATTTCTTCTTGAAGAAAACCATTTTAAAAAGCTAATTTGACGTCCATTTGAAATAATTTCCAACCCTTTTGAGCAGCAAGTGCAATAATTAATCAAACTGTATCAAGTCTAGAAACAGGAGCAAATACCTCATTAAAATCTTCACCTTTTTTCTGTTTGTATCCCTTTGCAACCAATCTTGCTTTGTATTTATTAATAGAGTCATCTGGATTTGTTTTAGTCTTGAAGATACATTTCACACCAATCGGAGATTTGTATGGTGGCAAAGTAGTGAGCTCCCATGTACCATTTTTCTCAATGGAGCTTATCTCTTCATTCATGGCATGCATCTGTTGGTGCGGTTAACACTAATGGTTTAACTTAGGTTTTGATAAATAACAAAGTAGGTTAAGTTAGTTTTGTTGTGATCTAACACTCTAACTGAATGTGTAGGAGAAATCCAGCTAGGTCGATGGGTCGACCGGATAGCTGGTGCGAAGCCCAATTAAGTCGACGGGTCGACCGAATAGCTAGCAAGAAGTCCAGATAGATCGACGGGCTGACCGGATATTTGGCACGAAGTCTAGCTAGGTCGACGGACCGATTGGATAGCTAGTGCGAAACCTAGCTAGGTCGACGGGTCGACCGGATAGTTGGCAAGAAGTCCAGATAGGTCGACGGGCTGACCGGATATCTGGCACGAAGCCCAGCTAGGTCGACGGGTTGACCAGATAGATAGCACGAAGCCCAGCTAGGTCGACGGATTGATCGAATAGTTGGCACAAATTCTAGACTGGATGTCTGGCAAAAGGTAAGTTACTGGAGGAGAGTGACTCAAGGACGTGTCCCAGTTGAGGGGCAATAGGTGTTAGTCCAGTTTAGGTCCATTTGGGATCCCTAAACTGAGACCTTGACTAGTTCCTGGTCCTGGAATGACAGGAACTAATTACTCTATTTTTTATATTGTGCTAACACTTGTCTTGCAGGATATTTTGGACTAATACATTTATTGTAGGGCAAGAAAGCAAGCAAAGAAGCAAAGCTGCCTTCGGGTGAACAGTACCCGAAGGCACCTTCCATGGATATAGATTGCGCTTCGGTACTATTCATAGAAGGTGTTTTCCATGGTTATGGAAGGCGCCTTCCGCTGGATAAAATTTGGTCGAAGTCTTGGATAAGCACCGATCACTTCGAGATTGATTTTGCCTCATTGGAGGCGCCTTCCATGGTTACGGAAGGTGCCTTCCAAGCCTTTTATAAGGCAGTTTCAAGGAGACATTGGAACAACAACTACATACGAGCTACTGCATGTTCTTTCAAGCTTTCGACTGCTCTCGATCGCTACTACGACTCTATTACGAAGCTGCTGAGCCCGACAACTGATCCGAGGAGTTCTGGTCGCGCCCGACAGACAGACATCAACACAAGAAGAGCTCTCATTGTAAGGAAATATATTGCTAAACACGCAAACGTGCAGCGAAAAAATATATTTCCTCCAAAAGATCCATGCGAAGGGAAAGAGAAATTCCTACATATACTAAGTTTTCTAACATAGCATGAGAGATTATACCTTTAGTGCGTGCTCACGGACTCCCGACAGCTCGGATCACAACACAATCTCACGTTCGCACCTCTACGGTATCCACACGAACAAGTGTTCGTTTGTCTCACAAACTCATAAGATGGAGAAAGGTTGTGCTAGCAACCTATGGAGTGGATTTCGGCCAAGAGATGAGAGGAGCAATGAGAATGAATATCTACCCAAAATGAAGAGAAAATTGCTTAAGTATTTTCATCCAATAAAAACACTTAATTAGCATTAATAGCCTTAATGAGTATTTACACGCCATTAAGGATCACACTTGTAACTCCTCATTTCAAAATGAGTGTAACTCCTCATTTCAAATTCAATTTCGAAAATTGAATGAAATGAATAATTAAATTTTGAAATTCAATAATTATCTCCATTAATCCTCACTTGAGTCTAACTCAAGTCTCCTCACTTGAGTCTAACTCAAGTCTAATTCACTTGAATCTAATTCAAGTCTAATTCAATCGAGTCTTACTCAATTAATCCTCATGCAATTCAAATTTAATGAATCATTATTTCATTAATTCAAATTGACTCCTTAACTCTAATTTGAATTGGACTTAATCCAACAATTAGATCCAATTGAGTCCAACTCAATAAGTCCAATTCGGATTAGACTTAATACAATGATTCATCATATGAACTCATCTCCAAATCTACTTATTCTTTATGTGTGGCCCAATAAGTTCTCGTAACGTTGGTAATGTACCCAAATCAACATTTAAATACATAAACAATGAGTGACATCTAGCAAGACATTATTGCTACCCAATTGACGAGAAAGTCAAGATCCGACCTAACCTGTTCATGGCTATTATCTTATATGACTTGGTCCTCTATCCTTTATATCTAGATTGATCAATGAGATATAGATTGTGACATCCTCTTATCAACCTTTGTGTTTCTTGATATCTAAGTAGACACACTCAATCAAATAAGCTTAATATCTCATATTGACTCATTTGAGCATGGTCATGCTTTCTTGTGTCCTACTAATCAAGGGGTCCACAGATATTGCTTCCGTCATATGGAAGGAATAGATCTCATTTACATCACTCACATCCCTCCGCATAATTCATTGGATACCCAGTAATAAACTTTATTGCTCACCTTGTTACAAGGGACGTTTGTCGATACCAAAGTACACAATTCCTTATGTAGGAAACCGTAGCGACTTCAGGTTTAAGGACTATTCATACCAATAGTCACATGAGAATATTTATGACACTCATATAACGATCCATGAAACATTCTCATGGCGGGTCATTCAGTATATATTCTCTAATATATACCCATGTGTCAACTTGATATCTCATATATCCATGACTTGTGAGATCAAGTCATCCGTTGACCTACATGCTAGTCTCAACGCATTAATATTGTCCTCCTATATATTAATGCTCAATTGGAATAGTTAAGAGTAGTGTTATCTACAATATCTCATTATCAATTCAACCAATTGATATAATATAGATAAGAATCTACTACCCAAGGACATTATTATACTTATTTAATTGACACTGAACTGAAATAAATATAATAACCAACTTTACCTTTTATTAATAATGATATATGATACAAAATGAGCCTTTTACAATCATCTCATAATTGGTAGTAGGGCTAATACTAACACTTATTTCAATCCATAAGAAGTGTTGGTAATTAATTACTATAAAAGGGCAAGTGCAATATATTGCACTTGACCTAACTTTTTGTACTCGATTCTCTCTTTCATGGGTACCAGAAGAGATTTTTAGTGAATTGTCCATCGATAGGTCTGCGGGACCTGGCCTTTGGAGTAGGGGTCGTCGAAGGGTCCGAACTAAGTAAAAATCGCTCGTGTTTTTCTGGTGCTTTCTTTCTTACTTTCCGCTGCGTACTCTGCTTTTAATTTTTAAAAGAAAATAAATTTTTAAAACTACATGATTCACCCCCCCCCCTTCTCACATGCATCACGATCCAACAACACCCATTTCTTTTCTTTTGATGCTTCTTCATATGTGATTTGATCTTCTCCTGCAAAGAAAGCAAAATAGATTTGATCTGTCATATTTACTTCTTCAGTCACATTATAAATATCTCTCAAACTTCTTGTTCTTCTTTGTGATGGTGATGGAGACATATTTATTTCAGGAATATCATGTTGTAGTGATGAAGAATCATCTTTAAATTCAAGAATTTCCCAACTTGTTAATTACGAGTTTAATTTTGAATTAATTTTAAATTAATTTTAATTATGAATTTAATTTTAAATTTATTTTTTAATTAATTCCAATTATGAATTTTATTTTGAATTAATTTTAATTATGAATTAATTACGAATTTAATTTTGAATTAATTTTAATTATGAATTTAATTTTGAATTAATTTAATTACGAGTTTAATTTTAATTATGAATTTAATTTTTAAATTAATTTTAATTACGAATTTAATTTTAAAATTTATTTTAAATTAATTGCAATTATGAATTTAATTATGAATTAATTTTAATTATGAGTTTAATTTTGAATTAATTTTAAATTAATTTTAATTACAAATTTAATTTTGAATTAATTTTAATTATGAATTTAATTTTGAATTAATTTTAATTACGAGTTTAATTTTAATTATGAATTTAATTTTAAATTAATTCTAATTATGAATTTAATTTTGAATTAATTTTAATTATGAATTAATTTTAATTACGAATTTAATTTTAAATTAATTCCAATTATGAATTTAATTTTGAATTAATTTTAATTATGAATTAATTTTAATTACGAATTTAATTTTAAATTAATTCCAATTCCTTAATCATCTCACCTGATCTAAATTTTCAATCAGGGAATCCTATAATTGTTGTGAGATGAATTATAGTTCAATTTTAGGGTTTAGTTTAACTTTATGTTAGATTTAAGTTTAGCTTTGGGTTCAACAAGTAGGCATTATTTGGATAAACTTCTGGGCTATGGTGAGTCACAAGGACATCATTAAAGTAACCATGCCTTCGAAGTTTTCCAAATAGTCCTACCCATTGAACTTAATACAAAATCTTGGTCTAACTGGTTAGGATCCATAAAGGGTAGCTTCGGTCAGTTCCACTTAGTCAAATGCACCAGGTCGAAGTCATATCTTCCTAGACATGTGATGACTAAGTTTCCCCAACGTACTATCATCCAATACTTCACCAGTACCGTGGGTCAAGTTAAACCTAGCTCATTTTAATGTAACCTTAATTACCCGGCCGGGTAATCTACTCTTGTTTACCCTTATCGGGTGAATTAATTTCGGAGGTGCCAGCTATTCTGGAGCCTTCCTTTGGATTTTGATTTAGTTTGAATTTGGTTTGATTTTATTTGAATTTAATTTTAATTTAATTTGAATTTAATTTTATTCTTAATTTAATTTGAATCTAGTTTTATTTTTATTATTTTTCTTTTAACTCCCTCTGGATTATAGCCTCGATATGGTTTATCGAGGTTATGTATTTGATCCTTAGGGATCCAATATTGTCCAAGTCCAACTTGATTAATCAGGTTAGACTTGGGGATCCATGCTTGGACCATTTTTCTATTTGTTCTTTGTATAAGTGATAAATATGATTTATATTTCTTTTTCGATTTGAATCCTAGTCCAGTTCTATTGTAAATTGCCCTTTGTGTTCCAAGAAGTAGGTCAAGGTTCTTGGAACCCAAAGAGAATTGTTCTAATGTTTTCTCCAGATCCTTGACCTGAGTTTTCAGACTGGAATTCTCTTCCTCAAGTTTTTGGACTTGAGTCGAGTTTCCAGTCTGAACTGGTTCAGTCAAAGATTCGGAGTTAGTCTCTTCTTTAAGGATAGCTACTTCCTTTAGAAGTGACTTAATTCTAAGATTGGACTTAGCTAATTTCCGTAACAAATAATTAACTAGGTTGTTAAGCCGAGGGATACTTACAGAGGGATCGGGCCCTTCGGAAACGGATACGGATCCGTGGCTTCTATCTGATTCTGCTTCCGACTCGTTCTCGCTCTCGGACACATTGATCTGGTCTCGGGCCATCAGGGCAAGAAGGCTCGTCTGTTCGAGCTCGTCGTCGGTATCCTCTTCTGAAGATTCTTCAAAGGTTCCTTTTAGTACCTTCTTCTTTCTTTGCTTCTTTGCATCCTTTTGATTGGGACAGTTGGCCTTGATATGCCCCTTCTGGTTGCATCCGTAGCAGGTCACCTCAAATTTGACCTTTGAGCTCGGTTGACCCTCCTTTGATTGGACTACCTTCTTTAGGTCTTTCTTGTTGAAGCCCTTCTTTTTTTTGTAGAGCTTCTTTACCAAGTTCACGAGTTCGGCTGTTAGTTCGTCTTCTTCATTGTCTGAGTCTGGTTCTGGTTCTGACTCTTGCTCGGTTCTTCTTCGTGATCTTGGTTCGCGTGTTCTACTGGTACTTGCAAGCAAAGCTACACCTTTCTCGAGTGGCTGTATATTAGTCTGCTCATGAAGTTCAAATTCAGAAAATAATTCGTCTAATCTAATTGAAGATAAATCCTTGGAGACTTTGTAGGCATCTACCATTGATGCCCACAATGTGCTCCTCGGAAAAGCATTAAGTGTGTACCTTATGATGTCCCTATTCTCGACCTTTTTCCCGATCGCATGGAGGGAGTTTAGTATGTCTTGTATACGAGCGTGAAGTTGGCTGGCCGTCTCGTCTTCCTGCATTTTCAAATTATATAATTTATTGAACAAGAGATCTCTCTTGCTTACCTTAGTGTCGGAGGTGCCCTCGTGGAGTTCGATCAGCTTCTCCCACAGCTTTTTTGCGCTGGAGAATGGTCCAACTCTATTGAGTTCCTCCTTGGTCAATCTGCACTGGAGGGTGCAGGTTGCTCTGGCATCAGCTTCCACCTTCTTGATTAGGGTCGGTTCCCATTTTTCGCAGGGTGTCGGCTTGCAATCTTCGTCGGATGACAGTTGTAATCCGGTCTTGATGATCATCCTCGTGTCGGACTGTGTCTTGAGGAAGGTTTCCATTCGCCCCTTCCAATATCCGAAGTCTTCTCCGGAGAAAAGTGGGGGCCGAACGGTGTTGAAACCTTCTTGTTGTGCCATTTGTGATATGCAACAACAAAAAAATAAAAATATTCCAAGACTAGGTCCTGGATTAGTAGTGCAGGAAATAAAGTTAAGGATTTGCGAACTCGAGTGGTGTTGCACCAGTCTCTAGCAAAATCCGATTCAAAAAATTAATTAGAATATAGCTATTAAGCTAATTCTAATTGACTCCGTAAAAACTGAAAATACCACGAAAAAAAAAATTACGTGATTAGTGGTTGCACCAGATCAACGCGTCCCCGCTCTGATACCAATTGTTGGATCGAAAGCGCTAGAGGGGGGGGGGATGAATAGCGCTCGTGGCTTTCACAGTCGATTTCGTAAAACACAAGTAATAAAGCAGCGGAAATAGTAAAATGCACAAACACACAGAAGACACGAGAGGTTACTTCGTTCGGAGCCTATCTCGACTTCTACTCGAAGGCCCGCGGTCGTTAACCGCTTTCGGTGGGCAGCAACTATAGTATCGCAAGAAGAATTACAACTTTGAAGTACAATTGAAGTGAAAGCAACAATAAGACTAATTATACCGATGACAAGAACAGTATTTCGAAACTTCAGGTCGTCGGGATCTTGTAGCAGCACTTCCGGGCGTCTTTTGAAGCAGCACGTTGAAGAAAGAAGGCTTGGAAATCATTGTCTTGAGCTGCTATTTGAAGTCCCCTTATAAACAGTGCTGGAGGCGCCTCCAAGCCTGTCCGAGGCGCCTCCAGGCCGCCGAGTCGCACGGGTGGATCAGCGCAAACCTGGTCGCACCTCATCCCTCTGAAGGCGCCTCCAATCTGCTCCAAGGCGCCTCCAACGCCTGGTCCAAGGCGCCTCCAGCTTCCTCCGAGGCGCCTCCAGCTCCTCTGGACAGCTGGCTTCGGCTAGCACCCGAGGCGCCTCCATGGAGCTTGGAGGCGCCTCAGACACTGTTCATCCGAGGTTTGAGTTGCTCCTTTGTTCCTGCAAATTGTGTTAGTCCCAAACACAAACCTTGCAAAACAAAGTTAGCACAGAAATAATGTTATAGATAAACTTGACAGTCGTCGGACTGTCCGGGTCTGACTTCATATTTCCAACCGGAAATCCTAGGTCGACCCGATGCCTACTGTTCCCTCTACGGGGAACGCGTCCTCACCTACTCCACTCAGGAGATTTACTTGTTGCCAGTGCGATCCTCCAGATCAACAGGACTTTTTCTCAGCATTCAAAGCTTCCAGACTTTCTGTTGGACTTCCGCTTCCCGGCTAGTCCAGTCTTTCACCTGGTTCGCGACACCAGGACTTTCCACCTAGGGTTACCCCCCCTAGGACTTTTGCCTGAAGCTCTCGACCCGCCAAGTCTTTCCGCATAGGGTTACCACTCCCTATGACCTAGGGTTACCACCCCCTATGACCTAGGGTTACCACCTGCCTAACCGCAGCTAGGACTTTCCTGAAACACTCAATCAAGTGCATTAGATCACAAAACAACTTAACTTTGAATTCCTTTGCCATTATCAAAACAACGGTCGATCGTCGGATGCTTCCCGCACCAACCGACTACTCAAGATATACTTGGTTTAAAATTTTTAAAAACTAAAGATAAAACCTTTGAAACATTTAAAATCTTTTACAAATTAATAGAAAATGAAAAAGACACTCAAATAAAAAGAATCAGAAGCGACCATGGGGGAGAATTTGAGAATCACAACTTTATTGAATTTTGTGAAATAAATGGGTACAAACATGAATACTCATGCCTTAGGACCCCTCAATAAAATGGTCTAGTAGAACGTAAAAACAGAACCCTATAAGAAGCTGCTAGAACCATGTTAAACGAATATAAACTATCCAATGAATTCTGGGCTGAAGCAGTTAATACAGCCTATTACATTCAAAATAGGATTTTACTTAACAAATTTCAAAATAAAACACCCTATAAAATTTATTATAATAAAATTCCCAACTTAAACTATTTAAAGGTATTTGGGTGTAAAGTCTTCATTTTGAACACTAAAGACTACTTAGAAAAATTTACATCAAAAATAACTCTAGAAATATTTTTAGGGTATTCAACAACCAGTTGGGCATATAGAGTGTATAACAAAAATACCCTAAAAGTAGAAGAAACAACAAATATAATATTTGATAAAGAAAATAAATTACCTAACACAATAAATGAAAATGAAAATACAGAAAATGCTAACTCAATAAACAAAGAAGATGACGAAATTCAACCTGAACCTATTGAATCTGAAGAACAAATCACTAATTCAAATGATATAAGACCAACAAGAACAAGCACAAATCACCCATCTGACCAAATTTTGGATGATCCAACTTTAAAAGTCAGAACTAGGTCATCTTATAGGAACCAGAGACAAATAGCCCTGATTTCAAAAATTGAACCCAAAACTATAGAAGAAGCCCTACCAGACCCAGATTGGACCCTAGCAATGCAAGAAGAATTGGCCCAATTTGAAAGAAATCAGGTCCGGGAATTAGTGTCTAAACCCGTTAACAAGACCATAATTGACACTAAATGGATTTTTAGAAACAAATTAAATGATCAAGGTGAAATAGTTAGAAACAAAGCTAGGTTAGTAGCTAAAGGGTTCAATCAAGTAGAAGGGTTAGACTATGATGAGACCTATGCCCCTGTAGCAAGACTTGAATCCATTAGGATGTTGCTGGCCTATGCAACATACAAAGGATTCAAGCTATTTCAAATGGATGCAAAATCCATATTTTAAAATGGATTTATTAAAGAAGAGGTATATGTAAGTCAACCCCCAGGATTTGAGAACTTAGAACAACCAAATTATGTCTTTAGACTAAAAAAAGGCCCTAAACAGACTAAAACAAGCACCCGTCTGTCCAATTATCTAATATCAAAAGGATTCAACGAAGGTCAAATAGATCCTACCCTTTTTGTAAAACCTTAGAAAATGACATTTTTATAGCCCAAATTTACGCCGGCGATATTATTTTTGGATCAACAAACTCTAAATTTCTAAAAGAATTCACCAAAATAATGGAAAATGAATTTGAAATGAGTTTGGTAGGTGAACTTAATTTCTTCTTAGATTTACAAATTAAGCAAATTAAAGATGGAATTTATATTTATCAAACTAAATATGCTAAGGAATTAATTAGAAAATTTGGAATGGAGAACTAAAAAATCATTAATACACCAATGGCTACTAATGCTAAAATTGATTCAGACTTAGAAGGTAAACCAGTAGACTTGAAATACTATTGAAGTGCGATAGGAAGTCTACTGTACCTTATTGCGAGCTGGCCAGACATTATTTTCGCAATAGGTATGTGTGCACGATACCAATCTTGTGCAAAAGAATCTCACTTAACCCTTGTCAAAAGAATCCTTAGGTATATTAAGGGAACCCTAAATGTAGGACTATGGTACCCTAGATCTGACACCCTTGACCTAACCGGCTACTCTGACTCAGATTATGCCGGGTGCAAGCTAGATAGAAAAAGCACAAGTGGAATAGCTAAGGGTGATATTGTACTCAACTATGTTAAGTCAAAATCAAACCTAGCTGACATCTTCACAAAGGCCTTACCTGAACTTAAGTTCAGCTCACTTAGAAGGCAAATAGGGATGTACTTAGTAGAATAGGACTTCTATTTTCTTGAAAATTTTTGTCTTTAAATTAGTTTGACTTTAAAATCTCAGGAAAAATGATTTTTAAAGCTCCAAATTTTGTTAGTTTTTCAAAATCTGGTTTAGCATAGAATTTTCCCCCTAGAAATCTTGTACCCCTAGTTTCAGCCAGAGCATCTCACAAGCACACTAGGACTACCTTGCTTGTGTTTGGAAATACTTAGAACAACGTGAGGTGCATAGGGTACTGCCTGGACTTAAGAATGCTTATGTCAGTGCATCGACATAAGTCTGGGCGTTAAATACCAAAAATATATCAATCAAGTTAAGTAATCCTGTCTTAGACAAATCTAACTGGATCACTAACCTAACTTGACTAACCAAGTGAAAACTGTTGCCCTCTAGGTAAACAACGAGTAGCTAGATGGTTAGACATGTGGGCAAGAACTTAAGTGCTTGATTTTAAATTTTCTTATGCTTAGACATTAGGGCTCTGATACCTTACTAAAAGAAATTAATTTGCAAACTCTTTAACTCAGCTTATGTTTGGACATTAAGGTTTTAAACTTATCCTCCTTTGCCCTTAAGTATCTTTGAACACTTTATTCGGTTAAATATTTTCTCTCTTTCTAAATTATTGTTCAAAATTTAGCTAAGTATTTTTTTCTAACAGATTTTCTAAAATTAGCTAAGACTTTCAAAGTATTTCAACTTACCTGAAGTATGCTTCAATATGTCTTTCAAATTTTACAACATATTTTTCAAAGAGCTCAACTCAGTTTCAAAAATCAACGTATTATTAGCTTTTTAAACTGAATTGAAGAAATAAACTAAGTGTTAGCAAAGTATCGTTATCTCTCTTTAAAGCCTAATGTTTATTTAATTCTCTATTTTTTAACTATAAAATCTGTTTGAAAAGTTGGAATTATTCAAAATTGCTCATTTATGATAAATGGCAAAGGGGGAGAATAGGAAAATTCAACTCTATAAAAAGAGCCTTTATTAAAGGGGAGCCTTACAAAGTTTAAGGGGGAGCCTTAGCCTTACAAAGTTTAAGTTAGTTTTAGCTTAACTATGCTTGCATTCCTTTTAACTTACTTAAACTTTGAAAAATATTTATCTATTTTACTTAACTCTGAATTTCAGTTGCCATAATTAAAAAGGGGGAGATTGTTGGTGCAGGAAGCATCCGACGATCGAACCGTTGTTTTGATAATGGCAAAGAAATTCAAAGTTAAGGTTATGTTGTTATCTAACAAGGTTCATGGAGCTTGCAGGAAAGTCCTAAGTGGTACTTAGGCAAAAGTCCTAGCTGCGGTTAGGTAGGTGGAAAACCCTAGGAGGTGGTAACCCTAGGTCATAGGGGGTGGTAACCCTATGCGGAAAGTTTTGGTGGGTCGAGAGCTTCAGGCAAAACTCCTAGGGGGTGGTAACCCTAGGTGGAAAGTCCTGGTGTCGCGAACCAGGTGGAAGACTGGATGAGCCGGGAAGCGGGAGTCCACCATAAAGTCCGGAAGCATCAAGTGTCGAGCAAAAGTCCAGTCGATCTGGAAGATCGAGCTGACATCAGGTAACTCTCCTGAGAGGAGTAGGTGATGATGCGTTCCCCGCAGAGGGAACAGTAGGCGTCGGGTCGACCTAGGATTTTTAGATCGAAAATCCGAAATCAGACCCGGATAGTCTGGAGACTGTTAAATTTATTTCTATATATTATCGTTTGTGTTCTACCTCTGTTTTGTAGGAAACTAATATTTTTATGCAGGGTTAGGTCTGACCAGGATCGGCCGACCGAACATTAGGATCGGTCGACCGAACCCCCAAGCCAGCAGATCAAACTTCCAGAAATTGGACCAGGCTCGACCAGAGGATCGGTCGACCGAACCTTGGGATCGGTCGACCGAACCAAGTATCAGCGTCGACTGGATCAGGCCAGGTTGATCGAGTCAGAGGACCTAATCGGTCGACCGAATAAGGGGATCAATCGACCGAACCGAGGATGAGACTTGACCAGATCGAAGCGGAGTGAGTGGATCGGATGGGAGATGACCGTCTGATCGGTCGACCGAACACAGGGATCAGTCGACCGATCCGTCTCGGGTCAAGCCTGATCCTGAAACTTGGGGATCTGGATCAGCTTCACAGAAGCTATAAAAAGGACCCTCGGAAGCAGCCGAAAAGAATCAATCTCGAACAGAACAACCTGTGCTCTTCCGTGTGCTGCTATAAACGCTCCAACAACGCTCTGCTACTCCAACGAATTAAAGCTCCAAAGTTCTTTGTTCTCGTTTCATTGGTATAGTTTTTTTTATTGCACTTAACTGTAATTCAAATTGTAATCATCTTTTTCGATATTATAGTTGTTGTCCACCGAAAGCGATCAACGATCGCGGGCCTTGGAGTAGGAGTCACCCTAGGCTCCGAACCAAGTAAATTCTTGGTGTCCTCTGTCTTCTGTGTGTTTGTGCTTATTCCTTTTATCTTTCCACTGCTTTAACTTGATACATTTTTTTACGATTCTGAAACGTGTGAAATAGCCACGAGCGCTATTCACCCCCCCTCTAGCGCTTTCGATCCAACAAGGTCTACTTAAACTGATTGTTGTTCCTCAACTCCATGAGCAACAATCTCATCATCCACAACATTTTGTGGTTCCAGTTCAACTTCCATTAAGGTTTCAGTGCTATGGTCCATATCTTGAACTTCTTCAAGATCGAACGTACTCCCACTAGTTTTTCTAGAAACAAAGTCATTTTCTAGAAATACCTCAGTCTTAGCCACAAATACTTTGTGTTGACTGGGAATGTAGAAGTAATATCCCTTTTTTTCCTTGGGATATCCTATGAAATAGCACTTATCGAATTTGGGTCCCAGTTTGTCCGAGACTTAACGTCGAACGTAAGCCTCACAACCCCAAATCCTCATAAAAGACACCTGGGCATCTCTCCCAGTCCATATCCTATATGGTGTCTTTATCACAGCCTTAGATGGAAATCGGTTGAGTATGAAGGCTGCAGTGTCTAGAGCATAGCCCCAAAGAGATATAGGAAGATCTGTGTGACTCATCATAGATCACACTATATCTAATAGGGTATGATTCCTCCTTTCGGATACACCATTCCCCTGTGGTGTTCCAGGAGGAGTGAGTTGGGATAGAATCTCACACTCAGTTAGATAGTCACGAAACGCATGGCTATGATATTCACCACCTCGATATGATCGAAGTACCTTAATACTCTTGCCAAACTGGTTTTGTACTTCATTCTTAAATTCTTTGAACTTTTCAAATGATTGTGACTTATGTGTCATCAGATACACATAACCATATCTACTAAAGTCATCAGTAAATATGATGAAGTACCTATAACCACCTCTGCCAGTGACATTGAAAGGGCCACATACATCACTATGTATAAGTCCTAACAAGTCAGTTGCTCTTTTGCTGTGTCCACTAAAGGGAGTCTTGGTCATCTTGACTAGTAGGCATGACTCGAATGTCTCATATGATTCAAAATCAGATGAGTCCAGCAAACCATCTTTATGGAGCTGGGATAAGCGATTCTCATTTATATGACCTAAGCGACAATGCCAGAGATAGGTTCGGTTCATTTCATTTGACTTGAACCTTTTGGTACTTATGTTATAGATGGGGTTCTCTAAGTCTAGAATGTAGAGTCTGTTCATCAGAGGTGCACTACAATAGAACATATCGTTTAAATAAACGGAACAACATTTATTCTTTATTATAAACGAAAAGTCTTTCTTGTCTAAACAAGATACTGAAATGATGTTCTTTGTGAGAGCAGACACATAACAACATTCATCTAATTCTAGTACAAGCCCAGAGGGCAGAGATAGATAGTAAGTTCCTACAGCAACAGCAGCAACCCGTGCTCCATTGTCTACTCGTAGGTCCACCTCGCCTTTCGTCAATGTCCTGCTATTTCTCAGTGCCTGTACATTAGTACAAATGTGAGAAACACATCCGGTATCTAATACCCACGATGAAGAAATAGAGAGATTGACTTCTATAACATACATACCTGAAGTAGAAATCTCATTTCTCTTCTTCTTAAGATCTTCTAGGTATACTTTGCAGTTCCTCTTCCAGTGCCCGGTCTGACCGTAGTGGAAGCAGGTAGCATCCTTGGCAACTCCTCCTTTAGGTTTCATTATCTTGCCTTTGCCCTTGGCTTGGGACTTTCCCTTACCTTTAGACTTGCTCTTGCCTTTATGCTTTTGCACCATCAAAATGGAGTTGGACTTTACCTTCTTAAGGTTGAGCTCAGCAGTTCTCAACATGCTTAGCAGCTCAAGCAATGACTTATCAATTTCGTTCATGTTGTAATTCATGACAAATTAACTGTAACTTTTTGGAAAGGATTGCAAGATCAAGTCAGTGGCCAGTTTTTGGCCAAGTGGGAATCCCAACCTCTGTAGGTTCTCTATGTACCCAATCATCTTGAGTACATATGGACCTACGGGAGTCCCATCTTGCATCTTGCACTGAAACAGTGCCTTAGAGATCTCGAATCTCTCGTGTCTTACTTGTCCTTGATATAGTTGACGAAGATGTTCAACCATATCATAAGTAGTCATCAACTCATGTTGCTTTTGAAGCTCAGAGTTCATGGTTGCGAGCATGAGGCATGACACATCTAATGCATCATCTTGATGCTTCTTATAAGCATCTCGATCAGCTCGCGTGGTAGTGGCAGGAGGTGCCTCTGGAATGTGCTGCTCCAGGACGTACAGTTTTCTTTCTTGTGTGAGAACGATTCTCAGATTCCTGTACCAGCCCAGGAAATTAGCTCCATTGAGCTTGTCCTTGTCAAGGACAGAACGCAGGGAGAAAGTGTTCGTGCTTGTCGACATGGCAATCTACAAAATAAATAAAGCAGAGAGTAAATATCATATTCCATTTATCATTTAATTAGGTCTTTAACTAAATGATGCTCCCACTGAATTATAGGACTTTTGTAGAATCAAGTCATGGATGTGGTCAAACCACACACTACTAGATTCATACCAATTAGCTATAATTCTCGTGGGATAAGATCCACATCATACTACTCCTTGAGTTAGCTTTGGCTAAATCGCCCAAGACTTAGTATGATCGGTAGATAACTAATTATCAATTACATCTCTATGCAACTCTTGTTTATCCAACCGTTGGAAAATACCTATAGTTTTACCCGATCCAATTGAGTTAACTAGTTATACTCAATCTAATTGAGTTTGTACTCACCCAAGCTTTGATAGGCGGGACCAATATTGTCCCTCCGCACCCTACCAAGATAATATGTGTTGCTCTGCTTTGGCAGATTCAACAACAACAAATGATCGAGGTAGTGATGGGTATCCAAACTTGGTAGGCATTTCAAGTTGACTTGATTAAGATCTAATCTAATCATGAATGTGTATCATATACGCATTAAGGCACTAATTACCCTACATTAGCATGCATCACATACACACAAGAAAAATAATTTATGATGAGGTCATGACCCTACTGCGATCTTTTCAAGTCAATGAAAAGATCGGACGGTCAACCTAGGGTTAACGGCTTCTTCAAGCGTCTCCTTTTGACCGCCATGTGTTAAAATCACCCTCCTCGTAGCTCCTTCTTGAGTGGATCTTCCATCGCTTCATTTTGTACATTACAAATATGAAACTCGAGTTACATTCGAGTCTAAAATCTATTTACAATAGGAACATAAAAGGGGAGGCACGACACGCAAGTCGTATATCATATACAACACGCACAATACAAAAAATGGCGCGCATGCCATATTATGAATTACAACACAATTTTATCCAATCAAATTGGGTTTTTGGGCCATGATCATCACAATATCATACATAATTCTAAATTATGTATTTTACATAAATTTCTATAATTTTACTACTGTTTTTATCAATTTTATGAGTCACAACTTCCCGACGGTCCCGATTAGCGATTTTCGGGTGCGATCGTGAGACAATGCCCCTTGCGGGGTTAGGGGCACCTCCCCTTCTCGTGAAATGAATATCACGAGTGTCCCATCTTGATCTAACAGTGCCTTAAGTCACTGTCCCAAACAAAAAAAAAATTGTTTGGGCGAGACCTTGCCGTTTCAGAAGGTTTTTCTTAGTAGATGAAGCCTACAAGTGTCCAAGCACTTGTTGCTTCGCCTCTACAAGAAAAATACTCATAAAATCCATAAAAATAGAAAAATTACAAAAACTTACAGATCTGAAACCTTTTCATAATAACAAAAACAAAACATGTACAAGTTTCGCACGTGGCTCTGATACCACTGTTAGCATTTCGAGCCGCAAAAACTATTTTTTGCGTTGCGAAAACCCCGAAGCTAGCTACAGATCCGTGCCAAAATATATAAAATAATCTTGTACATGTTTATCTATACTAGATCTACCTTAGATCTACATGAAAAGAGTGTTACCCTTATAGCGATGTCCTTCGCTTATCCCGCTCGTCCAAAGGTTGTCGGATCTCGTAGAGTGTCAAGTGAACACTCCTCTACACGTATCCACACGGACAAAAAGGTGGAGAGAACAACTTAGAGTGTGCTAGCATCCTTGAGAAGTCTCGGCAATGGAGGATGAGAGGGAGAGAAAAACTAGAGAGGAAGAAGAAGAAGTGAATGAGCACACCATGCAATTCATTCACACACCTAAAGTCGTCGGCCACTTAATGGAGGTTTAATATCTCCATGGAACACCAAGAGTCACGGCTCTTGGTCTTCCTCATGAGGAGGCACACAATGATGTAGCCTTGATGATGTGGAACATCATCATTGGCCGACCCCATGCCAAGTCACAATGAGGTGGTATTTGTCAAGTCAAACTTGACCCTTCATATTCCCTCTCAAGTCAAATCAAACTTGACCTTTTTATCTCCCATGGTTGATCAAACCTAACCTTTGATTCAAGTCAATTTAATTTAATGAATCTCTATTCATTGAATTAAATTGACTCAATGAATCATAGTCAAAATTAGAGTTATTCAACACATGAATCAAATTGAGTCCAACTCAATTAGTCTAATTTGGATTACTCTTAATCTAATTTGGTTCATCATATGAACCTAATCCTCTTGGTACATCATATGAACCTAATCTCCATCTAATTGCCCTTTGTGTGTGACCCTATAGGTTCTTGTAACGTTGGCAATGCTCCTAAACCCATTTAGAAACATAAGTAATGAGCGGTATCTAGCAACACATCATTACTACACAAGTTATAAGAATATTGAGATCCAACATCACCATTGTGATTACTAATTATGACTCTCACAATATGTGACAATGTCCTTCTATCCTTGACATCTAAATTGATCAATTGAGGCATAGACCGTGTCATCCTCTAATCAATTTATGTCTTGAACTCCAAGTAAACTCACTCTAATCAAATGAGCTCAATATCTCATATTGACTCATTTGGGCATAACCATGCACTTAGTGGTCTCATTCTATCAAGAATCATGATGTCACTCCCGTCATATAGGAGGGATAGATCCCATCTACATCACTCACATCCCTCCGCATAATTTGTTACATACCCAGTAGTCGTCTTTATAGTCCACTCATTTACGGGTGACGTTTGACGAAGCCAAAGTATGCAACTCCTTATGTAGGGAACCATGGTGACTTCAGGTCCAAGGACTGATAGTTATACTAATAGTCACATGAGAAAGTATATGACACTCATATAACGATCCATGATACTTTCTCATGGCGGGTCATTCAGTATACATTTTTCAATGCATACCCATGTGTCAACTTGATATCTCTATATCCATGACTTGTGAGACCAAGTCATCGAGTTGACCTACATGCTAGTCTCATCGTATTAACATTATCCCTGAATGTTAATACTTGACTAGAAATGATTAAGAATAGTGTTCTCTATATCATCTCACTATCAATTCAACCAATCGATTGATATAGATAAGAACCTTCTACTCAAGGACGCTATTATACTTAGTTATTTGACACCAATACAAATAAGTATAATAACCATAAGAAATGCCTTTATAAATATAGGAATATGATACATCGAATACATACAACAATCATCACATGATCGACTCTAGGGCTCTCACTAACATCTGCTAGGGTTGAAAATAAGCTTTTATTACCAGTTATATGCCGACTTGCACCGCTATCCAAATACCAAATATTTTCAATATTTCCATCACTAGCAATCAATAAAGTTTTAGAATTTTGAGGTTCATTTTCATGTACTAATCCAGCTTCACGTTTTTTCTCAGGATAATTTTCCCAACAATCATTTATTTTATGTCCTAGCTTATGACAATAATGACATTCAATATAAGGTTTTTTACCTTTGTAATTTCCACGCCCTCTTCCTCTTTGGAAATTATAGGAAAATTGTCTCTTCTCTTTTTGAGACTCTTCTTTTCTATTTTCTTGTGACTGCTGGTAAGAAAATCTACCACCTCTTCTTTGATTATGACCTCTTCCACATCCACGATAAGAGCCACAACCTCCCGTGGATGTGAATTGGGATTTCAAAGCTTGATTTGAAGTAGAGATAAGAGGACTTCGTTGAAGAATTCTAACCTCATGAGCTTCCAATCTTCCTTGCAAACTTTCCAAGGACATTAGTGAAATATCTTGTGATTCTTCAATAGAAATTACCACATGATCAAATTTGTTTGATAGACTTCGTAAGACTTTCTCTAGTACCCTCTGGGTCTCCATGCTTTCTTCATTTGATGCCATTTGATTCACAATAGAACCAGTTCGTGTGAAGTACTCTGAAACTTTTTCATTGTCTTTCATCTTTAATTTTTCAAAATCTGCTTGTAGAGATTGTAAGCGTACCTTTTTCACTTGATCTTGGCTGGAATAAGTTGTTTGTAGAATTTCCCATGCTCTTTGAGCACTCATTGCTTTTGAAATCCTTTCATAAACTGAAATTTCAAGGGCTTGATAAATTTGAAAAAGAGTTTTTCTATCCTTTTGCTTCTTGTTCTTCAAAATATTTCTTTGTGGTTCGGTTAATTGATCTTCCTCATCTAGTACTCCTTCAATAACACTCCATAAGTCTTGTGATTCAAGACATAACTTCATGAGAGTGTTCCAATAATCAAAATTTTCACCATTGAATCAAGGCACAAGAGAAACGAGATTGCTGGCCATCGCTCTGATACTAGATTGATGGAAGATTAACCAAGGAACAGAGTATATTTAGAAGAGGAAGAATAAGAGGAAGCCAAGCTTTTTTGGTTTTTACTAGCATATTTAAAACAATACATGTTCTTCTCCTTTTATACACTTTTGAATTGCTTGTAACAGACACCAACATTAAAGAAGATATCAAAGACAACATTAATTTGTGACTCTTTAAAAACCAAAATTATTGTAAGAAATGAAGAGTTTTATTGGGAAGTTTTATTGTCACTTAATCTTCAGCGGAAGATGAAAATTAATGAAAAGATTTCTCTTAGGAAGTTAACTTTGATTTAATTAATCTATCAGATGGGGCATGCTGCTCTATCCTGGCTGGACAGAGCTGGTTAGGAAATTTTCCAATCATAATAAATTATGGGTAAAAATATTTACAATTAAATTTAATTTCATAAATAAATATTTTAAAATATAATAAAATTCTTAATTTTTGATTTCACAATGCAATTGATATAAAAAATTTATATCTTTAATTAAATAAACACATATATCATAATTATGCCATGATCCATAATTCAATTTTAGGAAAAAACGGAGTCTATCATAAGCTGACTCGCCAATGGCACACTATACTAACTAGACAGAGTGAATCTCTAATCCAACTCAAACTGAGCAAGGATCCTTAGGTCTATTTTGTATGGATCAAGGACTGTAATTAGTTGTAATTTTTTTTTTGTTCACCTTTTTAATCCAGATTATAATTTAGATTGGGGTGGATGGTTGGAGGCCTCGACAGTGGGCGGGTGGTCGAGTTACCAAGCGCCGAGAGAGGGGTGACCTCCGGCCGCACACCCGACTGAAACTATAACTTGGGTGGAAAGGTGAACTCAAGGAGGGATGATCGTAATCAATTGTGGCTGATCATAGCCGCAATTATATTGTGGACCATCCTCTAGTCCACAAAAATTGGACCAGAGGATCCGATCTCACCCAAACTAAAATGAGTTACGGGTTAGATGGATCGACCCATTAAAAATAAAAATATATAGAAAAATTCATACAATTCATTAAATTTAATAATTTCATATAGACATCAGCTTTAATGAATTTAATAATTTTATATATACATTAGTTTTTTACTGAATCACGTAGGTAAAGTTTTGAAATTACAAAATCACGTAGGGTAGTTTCTAATGACCAAGTCATGTACACATTTCTTGTTTTACCCCTAATCAGTCGCCTGTGTTAAAAATCAGTCCAATCGATTTCCATTTAAAAATCAGTCGATTAATTTTTTTACCAGTCAAATCGATTTCTCTTTATACCAAATTTTTAAAATTTCGAACAAATCAATCGTCTGATAATAAAATCAGTCAACTGATAATAAAATCAGTCGGCTAATTTGCTTTTGTATCTATAGTGCTACTATATCAAAGTCAATTTTGGGTAAAATCGAATGATGAATCAAATATTTTTGAATTGGCATGAAACTAATTCTTATGTGTTCATCTAATTCTCCTAATTATATTTATACTCTCAAATATCAATTTGACTCGATATATTAAGAGCAATGAATTTTTAAATATGAATATATTCTAAAAAATTAATTCTTGTTCAAAAAATAACGGCTTTTAATAGATTAAGTCAAATTAACATTTGAGGGTATTAATATAATACGGAGAAATAAACGAACATATAGGAACTAGTTTTATGTCAATCCGAAATTATTTAATCCATTAGTCAATCTTGGGGAAAATCGGTTGATGGATAACATGAAACTAGCTCCTATATATTCGAATAGTTCGCCTGATTATATTTATATATTCAAACATCAATTTGACCTAATATATTAAGAGAAGTGATTTTGTGAATATGAATTTCAATTTTTTACACGAAAATCAGTCGGTAAAAAGATAAAATTTGTGTTTAAAAAATCACCGCTCTCAATATATTGAGTCAAATTGATATTTGAGGACATAAATAATCAAGAGGACTAGACAAACATATAAGAGCTAGTTTCATATGAATCTGAGGTCGTTTGGTCTATCAGTCGATTTTGGATCAAACATCCTCGGATTAATATGAAACTAGTTCCTATGTGTTCGTCTAATTTTCCTATTTTTGCTCGCAAATATTAATTTGACTAAATATATTTAGAGTAGTGATTTTTTAAATATAAATTAAATTTTTCGAACATATTTGCATTTAAAAATTATTACTTTTAATATATTGAGTCAAATTGATGTTTGACGACATGGATATATAATCAGAAGAACTAGCTTAATACATAGAAATTAGTTTCATATCAATCCGAGATTGTTTAATTCATCAACTAATTTTATTCAAAATTGACTTTGATACAATAACGCAGTTGATAAAAAATAAATTAGTCGATAGATTTTATTATCAGTTGATTAATTTGCTCAAAATTTTAAACATTCAATATAGAGACAAATTGATTCGAGTACTGATAAAATAAATTAGTCGACTAATTTTCAAATAGAAATTAATTCGATTGAATTTTAATATAATCAATTAATTAGAGATAAAATAGAAATTGGGTACTTAATTTGATATTTTAAAATTAATTGATGTGATTTGATAATTTTAAAATTTCATGTATACAGACATGCTAAAAAAACTGATATATACATTTTTACTAAAAAATTAATAAAACTTTTAATTCGTGATTTGACACTTACGACAAACCAATTGATATAAAAATTCATAACTTTGTATATATATATATATATATATATATATATATATATATATATTTTGAAAAAAAAAAAAAATCTCTCACAACCCAGAAGGAAATCCGAGTTCTATCAAGGACTGACCCGTCTAATTTGTAACTTGCGTAGCCGATCTGTTAGATCTGTTTTGAATAGATAGATAAAATTTCAAATAATCCACTTAAATTATTTGATAGGATCGATCAATCCGACGAGGCACTTTGCAGATTCAGTCATGGTAGATTCGGAAGCAATAATTGAGAAGGTGTTTTTGAACTTTTAGCAACTCCATTACTGAATGATCTGTAATCTTTTTGGTGCTTTGAACGTCAAATTTTAGAATGTCTCTCCTTAACTTATTCTTATTGATTTGTGCAGAACTTTCAGGATTTATGAGGTTAATTTGCTGATTTCTACGCCAATTGTTTCTTAAGTTCTCAGTTGGAATATGAAAGGAGTCCTATGAGAAACAGGATCAGAGAATTGAATGTCCGATTCAAAATACTCTTCAGAGTAAGTTGTAGCAAACATAATTATATTCATCTCAGATATTCTTTACAATTTATTCAGAAGTTTGAAGCAAAATAAATTATAGAATCAACTTATAATCGATTGTCAAATGAGAATAGAAGAAATTTTTTCCCATACAAACCTCTTATTATGGATCCATGATAAAAATGTGGGTTGTTCTTTCAGATGGATTTAGTGGTTAGCACATGAGATATCGTCATTACGAGGTCTGGGATTCGAATCTCGACAAAGTCGAGATAAATACCTCCCTTATGTACTAGTCTAGTCACTATTCCAAAGGTTAACAGCCGCCCATGATTTATCTCCTTAATAAGACTAATTGAAATTATCAATTTTTTTATCTCCTCAATATCAGTTGTTCAGAATATTCATCAATACTGAGATTCGAATCATGCACCACACCAGCATATAAATGGGCTGTTACTTTACCGGGGAAATGTGTACATAAATGGGCTTGGGCTTAGCTCCATTATGAAATCGCCCATCTCGTGGCGTAGCTAGAGAAACCCTAAAACCGTCGCCTTAAGTGCTAGACTGCTTGCTCCTCTTAAAGCGCCGTCTCCCGATCCTTCTCCGCTTCTGGTTCGAGAGCAATGGTAAGTTACGTTAGATGCTTCCGGCTTCTTCTTCGATGTTTTTGGTGATCCGATTTGTTTATGGATTCTTTCCTTCTCGAAACAGGCGCCCAAGAAGGATAAGGCCCCGCCCCCATCCTCGAAGCCGGCCAAATCTGGCGGAGGCAAGCAGAAGAAGAAGGTACGAGTGGTTTACGCTGTTCAATTTAGGGTTTTTCGGTGCTCGTCCAGTTCTCTTCTTATTACGGTGCTTCGCGTTTTGGATTGCAGAAGTGGAGCAAGGGAAAGCAGAAGGAGAAGGTGAATAACGCGGTCCTCTTCGACCAGGCGAGCTATGACAAGATGCTATCTGAAGTTCCAAAGTACAAGCAGATAACTCCTTCCGTGCTCTCTGAGAGGTTGCGGGTAAGAGATCCTTCTGCTTTTACGGTTCGATATAGAATCTGGATCAGAATTATGTAACATTCTCGCTCAGAAGAAGTAATTTATTGTTGCTTTGATAATTTGGTTGATAGCTTATGCTTTTGTTTTTCGATTGCATGATTAGTTAACATTGTCACTAGTCCAATTGTTTGTTTATAACTATTGTGTTTCGACTAAAATGACTCAAGTTTCGACTAAAATGAATGCTTTACTAATTTATGCTAATGAGAGGAGAGAAAGAATCAACTAGTTGAACTTTGATTCTTTATGTTCATGTCATTGCACAACTGACCACCCATGTTCAATTACTGTTTTGTGTATAATTGTCAGCTTCAAAAAATGAAGCAGTGCATTTTGGGATATCTAATATTGATTAATTGTACATTTTGATCTATATTTTCACGGACAAAGCAACTTGTTGAGCTTCGACGCTGTGGTTTCTTTTGGAAAAATGCTTCATACTTTAAGTTAACCTGACCTGAAATTAAGGTCCTAGTGATATTTGTTAATAGGATTCATTTTTTGGCCATGCCTAGGGTTGAATTCCTACAGTAGATGGGGAGGTGGAAAGAAATGTTTGTGAGGAAAGACTTCCTCTGGCAGTGTTCCTCACTATTTTCTAGGGTGAAAAATGCAGGATGCGAGGAAATTTCCCTAACATGCATTTTGCTTCCACGAGGAAATTTCCCTAACATGCATTTTGCTTCCATTTGATTCAAGTGGAAACAGTACCGTGCATGATTGACAGGAAATTCTAGTCAAAATGTGCATCAATTTCTTTTGGTTTTTAAAATTTTCACTAACTCTTTCTTTTCTTCCAAGAAATCAAAAACAAGACAACTCTTGAGATATCTTAATCTTGAATAAATGTGCATCAATTTCTTTTGGTTTTTTAAATTTTCACTAACTCTTTCTTTTCTTCCAAGAAATCAAAAACAAAAAAAACTCTTGAGATAACTTAATCTTGAGTTGTTTTATAGGGCTATTGAGATTATTCCACAAAAAAATAAGTGGGTATTCTTTGAATATGTATTTCTATGTCAGAAAGTCCACAATCCACATCCTTGTCGCCTTGCCAAGGAGTAGGCATAATCATTCATCTGTCTAGTATATTGTTGAGAACTGCTTTGTTCCTTAAGCAAATAGTTGGATCCATAATTCAGTATCATGATTTGAACTGAGATAGTTTTATCAATCTTCAGATTAATGGATCGCTTGCAAGGAGGGCAATCAAGGATCTGATGGCGAGGGGTGCCATCAGGATGGTATCTGCTCACGCGAGCCAGCAAATCTACACCAGAGCCACCAATTCTTGAAACTTGTCCCGTTCAAGTTTTCTAGGAATCGCACTCGGTCTCGCTTAACAAACTTTTAATTTAACAAATGGGTTATCGCTTCTTTTAGATTATTTTGCTGAATCTTGCTCAAGTTATCCAAGTAAAAGTTCAGTGCCTGTAATTGTTTACTCTTCTTTCCGCTGAAGTCTTAAACTTAAATGGCTAAACAACAAGGTGAATTTGTGTTTGCTACAGATTATGTTCTGGATGGTAAGCTTAGTTTTCAGATAGAAGATTATGTTCTTGGCGTGCACTTGTGGTGGATCCTCTATACGAATCAAACATTCAGATACATGCAATTCCTAATGCTGTAGATGGAATAGATATTTCTATATTTGATTGCAGAGAACATTTGCTATAATTGAGATTGAGGCATGTAAATAGGGAAAATGCTGCTGGGAAAAAACAGCTAAAATAGTTTGTGTAAAGCAGTTCTTTTAGATGCCCATCAACAGGAAAAACAAGCATATCATCTGCAGATTGAAGGATTGAAGAAGCAACATGCTGCAACACCTCCCATGAGGGAGCAGCACCACAATGTCTTGCATTCCTTGTCGATGGCTTCTCATCCTTATTCACTTTTGTTAGGTTTGATTGGGTCAAGATTTAGAACGCCAAAGGTGGTGGAGGTGAGGGAGATGATGCGGTTAGGTTTATCGCGGATGATACTGAAATCTTCGGAGCAAATGCATCCCTCTGGCTAGTAAGTTTTGTTCTTCATCCCTTACTCTTATGGTTTGGAGGATATGCTTAGTTAGCTATAAAATGGAATGGGTGTTTATGATTATAATATAACTAAAGCAAAGTGGAAAAAAATTCGTTCGTAAATTAAGATGATGCGGTTTGTTTATATGCTCTTTTTATTGAGAAAGGTGTGAGGCATGGTTTGTAAAATTACGATTCGGATAGTACGATCTAAAAATTCAAAATTGAATTAGGATAGTATAGAATCGATTTTTACGGTAGGATTATAATAGGATCGATAGGATCGGAATAAAATCGATAGGATAAGATTAGTAGAAGTTTGAAAAATTATAATTTTTAATTCAGATTAAATCATAGGACCAATAATATATTAAATTAAAGTTAATTTAGAGATCTTTAATAAATTTTAAAATTTATGTTTAATTATTTTATTTCAAATTTAAAAAATATCATTTAAATGCTTTATCATTTAAATTCATTTTAGATGTCTAGAAGATTTATAATTCTACGATCAGATCTCGGATCTGATCCCAAATTGATTCTCCATATGTAGAATTATTAGAGCTCCTTGTTACCAGCCTCATCGGAATTTGGTATTACTAGTTTAAAACATAATTAATTAGTCAAACAATTATTATTTGTTTACGTGACAAAAAAGATTAATAAATAATGTATCTCACTTGGAATCCAGCCTCACGCTTAATCTTATTTCATATTGATTAAATGGTTCCGTCAACTCGATTTTGAATCAATTGTTCCCTCTTAACTGAAAATATCAATTTATTCGATTTAATCAAATAAGAATTTTAAAATTGAAATGAAATTGAATTAAATATTTTTGTTTATTATAATTATCAATTCTTGAACTGTAAAATTGAATAAAATTTACCATGAATAAATTTTTAAAAAATATAATATTTCTATTAATTGATATTTAGATGAAGCTGATTTACAGAAAAAAAAATATAAATATATTCAAGAAAAATTAAAGTTAAAAATATAAATAGCATGTAATGCAATGATTGTGATTTTATTATCACAAATTCTAATTATAAAAACATCTTGCTTTCTTACAATTAAAATTGAGCAATTGGTCCAAACTGAATCCGATCAAATTGATTTAATTGAAATTAAATAAATTATTTTTTTTAATTTAACCTAAGTTGACAGAATTTTTTAATAAAAATTGAACAAATTAAATCGATAAAAGATCGATTGATTTAATTTTTAACTAAATTAATTAAAATTTTAAATAACAATATATTTTTATCTAATTTTAATTTTTAAATCGGTGATTTAGAATATGTGATTGTTTATCATTGCTAGTAACAACTTTCAGAATATAGTGTCATTAGAAATTATGCAAAATCATAAGTTGTTTACTATATCCTATTCAAATCTATAACAATTGTGATAGCGCCAAAAGGGAATGAAATAAATAGGTTTAATAGAATTTAAAGTTTTAAAATCAAAATTGAACAAAATTAATTAAAATAATTGATATTTGTTTATAAAAAATTGAATTTTTAAAATAATCAAATCAAACTTTTAAATTCGAATCATTCAATTATTTATTTCAGTTTGATTAAATTTTACTTACTAGATAAAGTTAGACAATAACCTCATGCAATCTAATTCTTCTTCAAAATCTTATATTGATTAAAATTTTATGCATTGAATTACCTATTTTTATAAAATTATGCAAACTTTAAATAAACTTTGCTATATATTACTTTTCTCATAGTGATGAGAAGTATAACTTTAATAAAACAACGAACTTTATCTAGTTTACAAATTCATGCTAAGTACACCCTATCCATACTACAACAAATGAAATCAATCTTAAAATTGCATGCACACTCAGATAACATATTAAATACAAACCATCTATATAAATCATATTTACTCAAAACACAAATCTTAAAATTGCATGGACACTCAGATAATATATTAAATACAAACCATCTATATAAATCATATTTACTCAAAACACAAAACACTTAAAAATACCGTAGATATCCATTATATTATATGGATAATTATAATATGAAAATTTAGAATTAGAGTTATTGTGAATCTAGTCCAATGAAAGATGAAAGAAAAATTGAATATTCAATTCAATTATTAAATCATTCATTCCAGAATTTGATAGACCTTTTGAAAAATTGATTAATTGGACGAGAATAAAGAGAGTCTCATTCTATATGTCAATACTGATAACAATGAAATTTATAGTAAAAAAAAAATCTGTCGACTTTAGAAATCGTGAGAGTTCAAGTCACTCTATCCTTACTAAAAAGGAAATTTTACTTCCTAAATATTTATTCTCCTTTTTTTCATCAGCGATTCAGTTCAATCAAAGTTCACTATCTTTCTCATTCACTCCACTCTTTCATTAAAATCGATCTTATCCCAATTTTAATAGATACAATACCTCTACAAATAAACATAAACACATTGAATTGTTGACATTCTTCTCTAGTTATTCCTAGTCGTTTTTGTGTTTATTCTAATTATTCTGTCTGAATTATAGTGTATAAAGTAAATAATAATATAAATAATTGCGAAACCCTCTTTCAATTAGGGCTTAACAATTAATTCAAAATTAAACCAACTGAATCAATTTAATCAAAGCTGAAGCAATCAATTTTTCTTTTTAAATTAACCAAATTGATCAAACTTTTTAATAAAAACGGAACAAACCAAATTAATAAAACGCCGGTTAATTTAATTTTTAACCGACTGAACCAATTTAATCGAAGCTAAATAAATCAATTTTTTTAAAATTAACCGAATTGATCGATTTTTTAATAAAAATTGAACAAATCAAATCAATAAAATATCAATTAATTTAATTTTTAACTGAATTAACACCGAATTACAGAACTTTTCAATAATGATATATTGATATCCAATTTTAATTTTTAAATGAGTGACTTTGAGAACATGTGCTTAGCTTGTTTATTATTGCTAAGTGACAACTTTGATAATATAGTAACATTAGAGATCATGCAAAATCATAAATTGGGTACTATTCCTCATTCAAATTTATAACAATTGTGATAGTTACAAAAAAAAAAAAAAAAAGTTCTTAAAAAAACTCGCATAAAAAAAAACTTTCACTATATATTTATATATAAATATGGGTATGGGATGATGTTTTGTTCTACTCGTTATTTTATGTAGTTTATTTAATTATTTAGTATTTTAGATGTTAATGTGAATGAATCATAACTACATAGACCTATCCCTAATAGATTGATTCAAAAATAGCATATTCAAATTATAAGGAATCTCATAGAAGCCACAAGTGTCGAATTTGTACTTGCAAACTTTGATTTGTACAAGTTCTAATATGTACATAAATTACGAATATGATCCAAATAATAAATGCCCAAGTTTCCTTGGGGTCCTCACTCCAATACGATCCCATGCTTCATTAGCTCTCCACAAAGAATTACTATGGTTAAAAAGGTAAACCCTAAACTAATGGCACGATAACTCAAATAATCCAAACGTTGAGTTAATTGATATTTATAATAATTTTGAAATGAAAGAAAAGAAGTATTTTTATAAACACTTCTTTTTTCATTCTAATTGTTAATCTTACCAAAGATAAATTTCTTAATTAAGAATTTTTTTACTTTACCATTACAAAAAATATTTACTTATGCAACTTTCTTGATTGCCTCTACATCAGAAAAATTTGATTAATTTAGTTATTTATTATTTTTTTTAACTGTATTAGCAACAATTTTATTTGTTTCGATGGATAAGGAGGATGAAGATCCACTTCTTATATTTTTACATTTAGGATCCGAACTCTATCATAAATAATAAAATAGATATTATATTATGGCAAGAAAACGTTTGATTCATAAGGAGAAGAAAAGACAGAAATTGAATTGAAACATAAATATTATTTGATTCGTCAATCCTAAAAAATAAAAAAGCAAAGTTTCATTTGTTCAGTTTAATTGAATTTAGAGTTTTAAAACTGAGATGGAACAAAATTAATCAAAATAATCAATAGTTTTTTGAAAAAAAATTACATTTCCGAAAAAATCGAATCAACTTTTAAATTTGATCATTTTATTATGCACTCATTTTATTATGCACTCATACTTATAATAAAGATAAAATTACATATAATAAATCCATATAATCTGATTCTTCCAATAAATTTTATATTCACTAAAATTTTATATACCGAATTGTCCTTTTTACAAGATTATGCAAACATTATAATTTAATAAAATAAATTTTACTATTCTTCACTTTTCTAGTAGTGATGAGAATATGACATTATCTGCACACTCAAATAACATAGTATATACAAACCAACTACATAAATCATATTTACTCAAAACACAAAAACACTTAAAAACTAACATAAATATCCAGCCGCTTGAATTTTTCATATGCTTCCCTGATTATTCCACCAAGTGGAATAAAGATGGGTTGTCGTTCTTGTTTTTCTTATTATTCCCAGCTGCTTTTGTGTGTCATCTACATCAATTATAATAAAGATAGTTGAAACGGATGAGTGATGGAGCATAGGTCCACAGTTTGAATAACTATGAACAACTATCTTCTCTACATTATTGAAGCCATTAGTAATCATATAAGCAACCTCAAGAAGGAAAGTACACAATAATCATCATCAACCATCAACTTGTTAAAAAGTAATGTTGCTTCAACTTGCAAAAAATCACAATTTGATCTTCACATAGTCACAATCATTATAATTATATGTATATAAATGTACATAGTGCAAGTGTGAAAACCAATCATTATAAAAATCAAAATTATAGTCAAACAAAAAATATGAGTAACTAAGATTATAGAGTTTGATTATTTTCGGCATATATATTTATCATAATTTCAAGATTTTTGAAAAGTACACGACAATAGATAGTAGAGTGAATGAACTATGGAGGAGGTCAGAGAATGACTCATGCAAATCAATGGCAAAAAAGGCGAAACCCTCGCCCTCAGGGCCCCCGCCGCACCCTGCCCAGGGTCATCACGAGGGAGGTAAATCACGGTAGCTCGGTGGCAAGTACGCAGTGGGCCGAGACTTTTTGCACAGGGATAGGGAATAAATCCCCGTTGCCCTGCGGACTCGAACCCATGTTCTCAGTGGCAAACTTCCACGCCTTTACCAGCCGAGATAAACCCATGACTCATGCAAATCAAGATTTCAAACAAGGAGAGGAGGTCATGAGTATATAGTGGCAAAACCAAGATCTACTCTTTGTTGGGTTTTTCGGGCCGCGAAAATCGCTTTTCGCGTCGCGGAAACCCCGAATCACCCAAAGCCGTAGGATCCGTGCAAAGAAAAATTTCGAAAACACGAGTACGAGTTATTAACTACGATCTACAGTAGATCTACAAAGAAAAACATTTTTACCTTCGATGCGTGTCCTCGCAAAATTCCGCTTGTCCAAGGTACGTGTCGGATCTCCAAAGTATCAAAATAGATACTTCTCTAGTGATATCCACACGAACAAGTAGTACTCTCTAGCACTCAAGGATGGAGAAGAAAGACCCCAAGTGTGCTAGCACTCTCTCTAGGGCTCTCGGATGGGAATGGAAGAAGAAAGAAAAAACAAAGAAGAGAATACAATACACTCCTCTAAAAAATATTACCTTTCTTCTTGGACTTCTTGGATTAACTCACTCAACCCCCTTCTCCTCACCATAAAAGTCACGGCAACACCTAGCCAAGAGAGGGGAGAAGCAAGCAAGAAGATGAGAGAATAAATGCACACATAACTCCACAAAATCAAAAACCCCCTATTCCATTAGTGTGGCCGGCCACATAATGTAACTCCCCATTAATGTGGCCGGCCACATTAAAACCATGGAAGAGTGTAACCCCCATGAGGTGGCATGCCTCATGAGGTGGAGGTGATGTGGCAAGGATGAGTCATCCTTATGATGTGGCAATACATCAAGTCAAACTTGATGTTTCAATTTCTACTTGGTCAAGTCAAACTTGACCAATTGTCTTCCTTGTTGAGTTAAATCCAACCTTTGACTCAAGTCAATTTTAATTTAATAAATCTCAATTCATTAATATAAATTGACTCAATGAATCAAATCTAAATTAGACTCATTCAACAATTGAATCTAATTGAGTCTAACTCAATAAGTCTAATTTGAATCCAATTGGTTCATTATATGAACCCAATCTCCATCCACTTGTTCTTTGTGTGTGACCCAATAGGTTCTTGTAACGTTGGCAATGTTTCTAAACTCCTTTAGAAACATAAGCAATGAACGGCATCTAGCAATACATCATTGCTACCCAAGTTACAAGAAATGTTGAGATCCAACATCACCTTGTGACTATTAATTGTGACTCCTCACAATATATGACAAGTGTCCTTCTATCCTAGACATCTAGATTGATCAATGTGAGGCATAGACCGTGTCATCCTCTAACCAATCTAAATCTTGAACTCCAAGTAGACTCACTCAATTAAATGAGCTCAATATCTCATATAGACTCATTTGGGTATGTCCATACACTTCGTGGTCTTACTCTATCAAGAATATCGATGTCACTCCCGTCATATAGGAGGGATAGATCCCATCTATATCACTCACATCCCTCTGCCTAATTCGTTACATACCCAGTAATCGCCTTTATAGTCCACCCAGTTACGGGTGACGTTTGACGAAACCAAAGTACATAACTCCTTATGTAGGGATCCATGGTGACTTCAGGTCTAAGGACTAATAGTCATACTAATAGCCACATGAGAAAGTATATGACACTCATATAACGATCCATGATACTTTCTCATGGCGGGTCATTCAGTATACATTTTCTAATGCATACCCATGTGTCAGCTTGATATCTCTATATCCATGACTTGTGAGATCAAGTCATCGAGCTGACCTACATGCTAGTCTTATTGTATTAACATTGTCCCTGAATGTTAATACTCGACTAGGAATGATTTAGAGTAGTGTTCCCTATATCATCTCACTATCGATTCAACTAATCGATTGATATAGGTATGAACCTTCTACTCAAGGACGCTATTATACTTAGTCTATTTGACACTAATACAAATAAGTATAATAACCAAACAAATGCCTTTATTAATATACAAGAATATGATACAATGAGTCCATACAATCATCAAATGATTGACTCTAGGGCTCTAACTAACACTCTTAGGTAGGGCACAATACAAATATAAAGGGAAAATTTATCTAAAAATCTAGATTATATTACCTCCAGCTTATTTAACATATTAATTAATACCAACCTAAAAAAAAGACTCGGTGGAAAAATTATCTAACGAAAACTCTATGAATCACAAACAAGAAACAATCCCGATCTAATTTGAGACAAACACTACAAGAAAATCTTCAAATAGCTACAGAATTGCCAATGAAAATTTAATCCGTCACAATCTAATTAGATTTTAGAGACTAAATTAGGATTCATTCAATAAATCTAAATTCACTGACTGAATTATAGGATCCATGTTGCCTATCTTACTAAATTAGATGATGATGGGAATTCCTATTCTGCGTTAATTCCTATTTCTTTGAAAGCGTCCTATTCTTTTAGAGCTTTAACATTGTTATATAGACAATTAGAAAACTTGAGATCATTTCCTAGTTCCTATTAATCCTGACAATCTACTGCTTAATAGAATACGTAGATCAGCAGCTATTTAACATTTCTAGAAAAGTATCAAACAATAACAAGTGAAGATAATCAAACGAGAGACAATATTTTAGGAAAGAAAATTGGCAGAAAAATAAATCACACCAGACAAATTGATAACAATTATAACTTGGATTACCTTTGTGGTACACCTATATGATCAAGTATGATTACAACCAAATCTATAGCTGGAAATTGAATCATGGGTATCTGGATGATAAACTGAATACTCTACCATGGCATCATAGTCTCAGAGACGAAAAATGATAATCTCAGTTACCCTCATTGATTATCTTTAGGATGATCGATCAGGTCCCACGGAAATTTTCCACTGGCCACAAGAATAAAATTGGAAAGCGCATTCGACAGCCAATTCAAAAGCCTAGCATCTTTGATTACGTTGCCTATTTGAAGGGAAAATTTCTATAAATACATTAATAAATAAAGATTAAACTATAAATATCTAGATGACAACGTGAATCTCATGATACTGTAGCCCGGAGATTTTTTTTTACTAGTTTTGAGCCCATTGAACAAGAGGTCATTTATTATCAAACTTATTTTTATTTATTGGATATTAAAAATATATAAAAAATAAATAACGTTCAAGTAATTGGTTAGGTTCAATAGCATCCACAAATAAAACTTAATTTAAACTTTATTATTTTATCAAATTATTTATAAAATAAACCATCCAGTATCCCTTTGCCCTATCTCTCACTCTTCCTCTTCTCCCATTTCCTGCGAGCTTCTATTTTTATTAACCGGCGAGTCAATTCAAACTCATCGTGGGCCAAACTACATTGGTTACGGGCTCAAAGACATCAACTTGCTTTGATTCATCGTTAAATGAATTAATGAAATTTTAATCCCGTCCACTTAATAAAATATTTAGTAGGATGGGTAAATTCAACGGATCTGACTTAAATTGATGACTTTATAGTCTCAATTTCAACTAATTAACAGGTTTTAAAAGTAGATCTATTATTTTAACAGCCCTAGAGTTAATCCTACAAATATGGAGGGAGATTAATTTAAGTATACAGGTAAGAGGTATATGATGAGGTGAATGTCAGGTCGTGAGTTCTTGGGAGATTTGACCCCTGACTATTATGTCAAAAATATCATACGTTGTTTGCATAATATCCTAGAGGCATTAATGGATGATTCACCTTAAAATGTTGGGTTGATAGACCATCCGTTGTAAGCGCTTCTTATCCTGATGATCGGTGGAAAATATCCATGAAACTGAGTTGGTAACCCAAGATTGGTTGGCGCAAACTAGATACGTAGTGTCAACTTAAAAAAAAAACAACTCTAATTAGCTCCCGAGGTCATGGTATGATGGTAAGAAGTGAGACGGACTTTCTAGGTAATGAGAGGTCAAATCTCACCTAGGATACATTACACCTAGGGATTTAAAAAAATGTAGGACATTGGATAGTCGATCAGGACCCATCTGCCTTTCACGATTTATCCTGATAGTTAGTTGGAAATTTTCGTAGGACCGAAATGGTTGGGTCGTCGACTAGGACTCATTTGTCCTTCCCAATTTAATTTGTGTAGGATTAAATCAATCATCCCCATAATTAATGATAAATACTAATTCTAATTCATAAAATGGTCAATTCTTTTTTAAAAAATAAAATTTCGAATAGAATTTTAAATTTTTTAAATTTGATCATGGATTAATGGTATTTAATCGAATCTTTACTTGTTCAAGAAATATAAGATCTTCATTAAATCGTTCAATTAGTTAGAGGATGATAGATTTATTATAATAAAGTAATGGATCAATTTTCAATAGACATATCATATCATGTATACCTTCAAAAATTTAACATTCCACTACAAACTGTATCATTTTTACATAATTTATGGATAAAACTAGAAAGGACGTATAAAATGAGATAATGATCTCATGCTATTAAAGTGTTAACTTAGCATTCGACTATAAATCATTATTTATCTCTTTTTATATAACTTAAAAGATAAACTATGAATATGTATAGAATGAGTATATTAATCTCTTTCTATAAAAGTGTTCAGTACATATTGCATATTGGATAACGGATACAAGTATCCGATGAGATGAGAGTATGGAACCTGAGTTTCCACCTGAAGTGTTAATGTCGTGTGTCAAGTATCATACACGGGTGTAGGAGAGGGTGAATGAAGGAGTTCGAGTATCAGAGATCAAAAGTACAATCTTTTAAACCATGTATAAAAACATTTTAGTCACTGTCTTTGTCTTCTTCTTCCATCAATTTATTTTGTCTTTTCTCCCATTAATGTCTTCTTCTCCATGTGAAATATTTAAAGTAAGTTGTAGTTCTTTAAAAGGTATCCACCATTGCATCTTCAGCAATGAGTATCTCCATCTAATCTAATGAGTCGTCTCACAAGGTACTCGACTTTCACAGTGCGAATTTTCATTCTTCTCCTCCTTCTCCTTTTGTTATTCGTGTTCTGTCCGAGTTGCCATAGCTCGAAGAAGGATTCAAGGAAGAGTTCTATTGGAATGGGGAGAAGGATGATAGTTCTTGATTTCGAGAGACAATTGAGGGCTGATATCACCATCGGGGCCTTCAAAGAAACATAATTCGGTCGGCAATATTAGGAAGATGCATGAGGGTTTAAGTTTTTCTTAGTTAACTAGTTATTAATTTTCTAAATTGGAGTATGGTCGCAAAAATAAGTTTGCCTCTATTGAACTTGTTAGATAATAATTGTTGATGTGGATTTATTGTACTAGAGAAGAGTTTGCAAGTAAATTTTTGTAATAAATTATATCCAGTGGATGCTCTCAAATTTAGTCTCTCTTCTTATTATTTGAATTTAAACCCAAATCATCTTTTGCGGGTTTGCATCTCTTGTCTCATCCCCTACCTACACCTTCGCCACCTGAATCATTAGAGCTCGTTCAGATCCAACCTCTGTCCCTACGCCTAATTATTCTAGTCCTTTTATTATTCTTTTTACTATTTTACCATTGTATCACTTTGTGGAGATTAGTTTTATTTATTATATTTATTATTAGTTGCTAAATGAATGAGTTCATTATTTCATTGAACATTTTTTTCATTCTTTTAGTTAAAAAAAAAGTTTTGATCATTAGTTAACCGAGTCAAAATGTCTCTTACTCTAATATCAACCTATCACTAGTTGTGTGGAAAACAAATATTCAGTTTTAGGTTTAGGTTTAGGTTTGGATTTGGGTTAAGATTATGCATTAAGTACAAGGGGTTTCTCCCATTTGATGTTACTAGTCATGCTACATTATTCAAGCATGTAGGTTAAACATCGATCTTGGACTTGGATGTTTTGTATGCCCATTTATACTTGCAATAAAAATTTTAGAGCCTATCTTGTCTTAAAATGTCTTCAATAATAAGTTTTTTTTTCTCTAATAAATTGATTTTAAAAATTAATTGAAATATAATAATAATAACAACTAAATTTTATCTCACTAAGTGAAGACAGTATAAATTTTAGTTAGGGAGAGAAATACCGAACACTTAATTAATTATAAAATAAAATAAAATTTATTTAAATATAAATGGTAATATAAAATTTACTGGTTATGGTTGTATTTCTATTTGATTTTCAAAATTAACTTAAAAAAGGGTTCAACTAACTAATTTTTGAATGACCGATCTAAAGTCACAAGTTATGTCCAATGCGTATGGTTCATGAGAAATCCAATAAAGCTCAACCTGATGCGTTAAGAAGAAAATGTGCCGACTGCACCGATGAGCCTGTTTGAAATCGATCTGTATTTGTAGGACTGAAAATTACCCATGAATAATTTAACTCATCAACATGGACAATGACTGACCAGCCAACAGTGAAATGGCGAGGGCCAGCCGACAGAAAGGAAAAATTATTGTATCAAGCGATGGGGTACACCTGTGAAATACTTTCACATAGAAATTAAGAAAAAAAATTAATCATATTATTAAATTAAAAAAATATATATTAGAAATACAGAGTATAAAGTCTTATATAGCTAAGTTAAGAAATCCTAAACTTAAAATAGAAAAGAAAAAAAGACTAAATTACCCTAAAAAATATAAACAAATAAATATATATAATTTAACATCCCCTTAAATAAATATGAAATTAATCTAAACTCAAACTATAATCAAGTTTATTATAACTATAAAGCAAATTGACACAAACCTAAAACATAAAACCAAATTCAATAATTCGGGGGAGACTTCAAATTAGATGACACCTCCAAAATAATAATTTACCTGACTGGATAATTAGTACTAGTTAATTAGGGACAAAAGTTTAACTTGACAAATAGTACTGGAAAATTTTTTATGATAATAAGTTAGGGGAGCTCTGTCTATGTATGTCTAGAAAGACATGGCTTTGACCTATACATTTGGCTTAGTGGAACTACCTGAAGTTACCCCTTACTAATCCTAGTTGGTTAGACAAAAGTTTAATTTTAAATTCAATGGATAGGACTATTTGAAAATTTTCAAAGGCGTGGTTACTCTAATGATATTTAAGTGACTCACCACAACTTAGACGTTTATCCAAAGAATTCTTATTTGTTGAACCTAAAGCTAAACTCGAATATAACATAAGTTAAACTAAACCCTGAAATTCAAACTTAACTTATCTCACAAAATTATAGAATTTACCTAATTGAAAATAGATCAGGTGAGATGAATAAGGATTGATGTAAACTAAATTAAATTAAATTAAATTAAAATTAATGTTAAATTAAATTAAAATTAATATTAAATTAAATTTAATCAAAATTAAAATTAAAATTAAAATTAAAATTAAATTATATTAAAATTAAAATTAAATTATATTAAAATTAAAATTAAAATAAAATAATTTAAACAAAGTTAAGTTAACCTAAACTTTTTTACTTCTATTTTTTATAGGAATCTAAATAGATATTGGAAAGTGGTTGCTCCCGACACATGACCGGGATCAAACGATGTTCACAAAGTTGACTTTCAAAAGACTAGGAACAATTGCCTTTGGAAATAACGATAAATTTAAGGTAATTGAAATAGGTAATATTGAACTAGAATCTAACTTCATTATTCATAAAGTACTACTTATTGAGAATTTTAATTCAATTTACTGAGTATTAGTCAATTGTATAATTCAGAATATAATGTTAGGTTTATATCCACTGAATATTTAATTAAATATATAAAAGACCCTACAATAAAATTAAAATGATTTCGGAATAATAATATTGACACAATTAACCTAACCAGCTCCTCACATAAGTGTCACTTGACACAAAAGGAGGAAATCTAGCTATGACATAGAAGACTTTCCCACACTCACTTTAGAAATCTCACAAAACTAAATGGCTTAATTAGAGGACTACTAAAATTATCCAACTTAGACTTAATAATTTATAATGCTTATCAACAAGGAAAATAGACGAAATCAATCTACAAACCAACTAATCAAACTTAAACTAATTTAACAATTGAATTATTACAGTTATATTTATCTGACTCACATGGAATTAAATCTATTAATGGAAATTTATACTGTCTAGTAATAATGGATGATTATTCAAGATTCACTTGGATAAAATTTTTAAAAAATAAAGATGAAACATTTGAAATATTTAGTGATTTTTGTAAACAAATTGAAAATGAAAAAGACTTAAAAATTAAAAGAATTAGAAGTGATAACGGTGGAAAATTTAAAAATCATAGGTTTACTAAATTATGCTTAGAGAATAGGTACAATCCAGAATTCTCGTATCCTAATACACCTCAATAAAATGGAATAGTTAAAAGAAAAAATAGAATCCTCCAAGAAGCCAATAGAACAATGCTTAATGAATACCAATTACCAAAATATTTCTAGACAGAAGCTATTAGTACAACATATTATGTACAAAATAGAATAATAATAATAAATAAGAAATATTATAAAACCTCATTTGAATTCTACTATAATAAATTACCTAATATCAAATATTTTAAAGTATTTGGGTGTTCAGGCTACATATTAAATACAAGAGAATAGTTAGAAAAATTTACATCAAAAGTTGAAAATAAAATTTTTGTAGGATATTCACTAAATAGTAGAGGACATAGAATTTATAATAAAAATATCCTAAGAATTAAAGAAACAACAAATGCAAAATTTGATCAATCTAACTCTAAAGAAACCAACTCAAATCAAACTCAACCTCAAGCAATTAACTTTGTTAGAGCTAGCACTAATCTAGGGGGAGCAAGTGAAACCCCAAATCAAATAGAAGAACACAAAGATAAACAAAATTAACCATAAGAAAATTATCAAACACAAATTGAATCTAGAACAATAAGAGTCAGTTCAGACCAACCAGTTGAATAAATAATAGGTATCTCAGAACCAAGGGTTCAAACTAGATCATAATTTAGAAACCTAAGTCAAATATCCTTAATATCTAAAATTGAACCCAACATAATAGAAGAATCCCTATTTGATCTAAACTGAATAATTGTCATTTAGGAAGAACTAACCCAATTTGAAAGAAACAAAGTTGGGGACTTAGTTCCTTTACCCGAAAATAAAAAATTCATTGAAACTAAATGGGTATTTAGGAATAAGTTAAATGAAAAGGGAGAAATTGTTAGAAATAAAGTCAGACTGGTGACCAAAGGATTTAGTCAATTAGAAAGACTTGACTATAATGAAACCTATACTCCAGTGACAAGACTTAAGTCTATTAGAATGCTACTAAGCTATGTAGCTCATAAAGGGTTTAAAATCTACCAAATTGGCGTTAAGTCAACCCTTTTGAATCGATTAATAAAATAAGAAGTATATGTAAGATAACCACCTGGATTTTGAAAATCTAGAACACCTTGATTATGTATTCAAATTAAAAAAAGCTAAGGCCCTATATGTTCTAAAACAAGCATCTGGGACTTGGTATAATGATTATCCACCTATCTGATTTAAAAAGAATTCAAATAAGGTCGAATTGATCCAACTATGTTTGTAAAAATCCTTAAATCTGATATTTTTGTCACCCAAGTTTACGTCGATGATATAATTTTTGGATCTACAAACTTAGACTTTCTATAATAATTTATAAACCTAATGGAATAAAAATTTAAAATGAGTCTAGTAGGTAAGTTAACCTTCTTCTTAAGTTTATGAATTAAACAAAATAATGAAGGTAATTATGTCTATCAAGAAAAATATACAAAGGAATTACTTAGAAAATTTAGAATGGATAATTCTAAAGAAATAAAAACACCTATGGTAATAAATAAAAATATAGATAATGATCCAAATGGAACATTGATAGACCTAAAGTCTTATAGAAGTGTCATAGGTAGCCTATTATACCTAACTACAAGCCGACCTAATATATACTATTTACAATTATCAAACCTGTACTAATGAATCTCATATGAAAAATATTAAAAGAATTTTCAGATATATGAAAGGTACACAAAATATAAGAATATGGTACCCTAGGACAACTAAATTTAAACTTTTAGGATATTCTGACTCAGACTATGTTGGTTGTAAATTAGATAGAAAAAATATAAGTGGTGGATGCCAATTACTTAGACCATCAATTGTCAGCTGGTTTAGTAGAAAATAATATTGTGTTGCTTTATCTACGACTAAGGTAAAATATATAGCTATAGGTGAGTGTGTAGCACAATTATTATGGATGATGCACACATTATAAGACTTTAACTTAAATTATAAACATACAAAAATCTTTATTAATAACATAAGTTCAATCAATTTAACCAAAAATCTAGTACATCATTCAAGAACCAAATATATAGAAGTAAACACTATTTTGTAAGAGATCATGTAATAAAAGAAGATATTAAACTTAATTATATTAAGTCAAAATTAAATTTGGCTGACATTTTTACTTAACTATTATCAGAACTTAAATTTAGTAACTTAAGACAAAAATTAGGAATGTGTACGATAGACTAGGAGTATTAAACAAATGTTTAAGTAATTTGCAAATTCTAGGGAAATTCATTACTTATGTTTCCTAAAAATTCCCATTTCCTTAATATTTCAAAACATGTTTTAGCTTTAGTCTAGGACAAAATCCTAGAAAGTATGATGCTATAGATCTAGACAACGAGCATCTCACAAGCACACTATGTCTACCTTGATCGTGTATTTTAAAACTTAGAATGACGTAAGATGTGCATGCCTCTTACTTGGATTCTAGATGCTTATATCTGTACATCAACATAAGTCTAGGTAAAAAATATAAAATAGAATATTGATCAAGTTAAGTAATCCTTTTTTAGCAAATTTCTAACTGGACATTAGTACTTAACTTGATTAATCAAGTCAGCGCTACTATTTTCTGATAGTTAGTTAATAACTAACGATCAGACATTTAAGGATAATTTTTAGATAATTTTTTTTAAATAATATCAGGTTCACGTGGAGGATATGTGAAAATTACTTTCAAAAAGAGTTTTATTTGTTTTATTGCAAAGTGTTGGTTTAAAAATTCTTTTGAAACTTTATTGAAACTTACTTTACAAATGATTTAAAAATTACTTCTGAAATATTATGAAATGTTTCGAAAACTATTTTTTTTTTTGTAAAATGCTTTCAAAATTTACTTTAAAAAAATACTCTTATACTTTTTCAAATAACTATTTTGAAAAATAAAATGAAAATGTTTTGAAATTTACATTGAAAAAAACTACTTAAAAATATTTTGAAAAATACTTCGAGAGATGTTTTTGAAAATACTTTAAAAAGTTTTATAAAATTCTTACAAAAGTTATCTTTTCACTTTGAAAAACATCTTTGACAAACCTTTTAAAATTTGTATGATAATTATTTTGAAAATGTTTCCGAATTTATTTTACTTAAAAAATTTCTTTGAAAATACTTTAAAAATCTTTTGGAAACTTAATTTGCAAAGCTTTTCAAAACTTGCCTTGAGCAATTGTAACTCTAAAAATTACTTTGCAATAAATTCTTTTTGAAATCTATCTTGAAACATAGTTTGTAAATTTTTTACAAATTTTTTAATTTTTTTTTAAATTACTTTGGACAATTTTCTTAACTCCTCCCTACAATAAGCCTGCAAGTTATTACACTTTGAAATATTTTTTTACTTGCTATGCTCGCGTGTGTATTTACATTTTCATAATTTGGTACACTTATATGCATAATTTTTTTATGAATACCAAAAGGTGAGAGTTAGAGTTTAAGTAAGAAAAACCATAGAAAACTATAAAAAATCTGACGAACTTAAACCTAAAAATGATTAAGAGAATAAAACTTAACTATTTTATTTTAGATTTCTCTTATAATCATTTTTTTCTATACATGTTATGCATATTTTTTTTTTCTAATTTTAACCCAAGTTGTCATTACATCAAAATGGGAGAAATTGTTGGCATAGTTGGCACCAATGGTCAAACATGAGTTTTGATAAATGACAAATAGATTAAAGTTAGATGTGTTTATGATCTAATCTTGTTACCGAGTGTGCAGGGTTGACTAACTTGACGAGTCAAGAGGACCAGACACCAGGCAGGAAGTCCAGTAGAGATGTGTGATTCCCGATTGGCGAAGTCTAGATGTGGGATTCTAGCAGGAGGTTGATATGTGCGATTCCCAATGGGTTGAAGTCCGGATGTGCGATTCCAGTAGGAAGTCAAAATGTTCGATTCTCGATAGGTAAAATTCGGATATGCGATTCTGACAGAAAGACCTAGTGGGTCAAATTGAATGCCAAGGAAATAACTTGACACTTGGTAAGTGGAGGTAAGTCATTGGGGGAGAGTGATTCAGTGAGGACGCGTCATAATTGTGGGGGCAGTAGGCGTCGGTTTAATTTAGGTTCATTTCGAAAACCTAAATTGAGACCTTGACTAGTTCCTAGCCTTGAAAGGACAGGAACTAATTATTACTGCTTAATTTTATTGTACTAACTTTGTATTGCAGGGTCTATTTTATTTGTGTTGGATTAGCACATTTTGTAGGACCAAAGAGCACAAAATACCTCAGGTGAATAGTACCCGAGATGCCTTCCAGGCGATAGAAGGTGCCTTGAGTACTATTTATGGAAGGCGCCTTCGGGAGCTTGGAAGGTTCCTTCAGTCGGATAAGGCAAAAGTCTTTGTCAAGGATAAGGAGCAGATTTGTTGGGATAAAAGGTTGCCTATATAAGGCGACTTCCATCCCTTATAAAAGATTCATTCGGCCAAGGCTTTGAAATCATCTCTTCTACAAGCTTTTACGCGTCCGTTTGACGTTCCGGTTGCTCCAACTTTGTGTTGCTGCTCTGCCATGACTCTACTGCACCCAACTACTAATAAGGAGTCATCTAACACTGAGCTTGAGCCGACTGTCTACAAAGAGTGTTGGGTAACGAAGTTTGATTTTTGTACTTAAATTTGCATAAAGGAAAGTGTAGCTTGTTACACCTTTTCTATTCTTTCTTTTATACTCGATCTCCTCTTCCTCGGTTCCGGAAGAGGCTATTAGTGGATTATCTATCGATAGGTCCACGGGACTTGGGTCTTAGAGTAGGAGTCGCCGAAGGCTCCGAACCAAGTAAAACTACTTGTGTTCTTATACTTTTCTATTTTTTGCTTTTTCTGTTATGCGTACTTACTTTGTTTTTAAAATAAAAAGAAAAGTTTTTAAAACCACATGATTCACCCTTCCCCCCTTGCGTGTGTCTCGATCCAATAGTTATTTCATACAAGAGTATTGCTATCCATAGTGAGTTTGGAATGCCCCGTTGGTTGCCTTAACCTCTCCTTCATTCACTGTTGTTGCTGGATACAAACCCCCCTAATTTACCTACCTTCTGTTGAATTTTGTATTAAATTTAAAGCATTTTTTGGTAGTGTTTTTAGTCCCACATTGCTAAGTGAAGAAGCTTGGAAGGGCTTATATAGGAAGCCCTTCCATCCTTGCTTAGCAATGATAAGGGGACCTACACGCATGCGCGGGCCAAGCCCAAATCGAGTGGATTTGGGGGGTTCGAGCCGGAAATCCATAAACCGGGCGTCACGTACGCGATTAACGCGCGCAGGGGGGGGTGCAAATCCCCAGCCCGTGGGCCTTGCACTCACAGGCGGCCCGGTCTGTTTTTGCTAGTTTGGTTCAGTCTGAACCAAACCAGTTTGGTTTCCGGTTCGGTTGGTTCGAACCAAACCGAGTTTGGTTTTTGTTCCGCGTAAGGAACGGACGCAACACCGCGCGAGAGGAGACGCGGACGCGACACTGCGCGTGAGGAGACGCGGACGCGTTTCCTTGCTAGCGAAGCAGTGCTTCGTACCTCCTCAGAGTGAATAAAAGGGGACAAGCAGTGCCTCTATTCTTCACTCAATCTTCCTTCTTCTCCCTTCTCTGTGCGATACATTCTGCACAGCACCTCCTCTGTTTTTTTTTCGAGTTCTAGTCTTTCCGAGCCTTTGTTGTGTCCGAGTGTCGCGTCCGTTTTGGAGTGCACCTACGGACAAGATGAGCGGTTGTCGGATCTTGGGGGAATTTTGCCGGGGAGCCTTTGCACCGTGAGGCGGCAATAAATTCTCTAAGGACAGTCGGCGTGCCGACGCTTCAACCGGATAACTATATTCTAAACCCGACTACTTTATTTATCAGTCTATTGCATGCTATTTTTGTGTCAATATAATACTGTTGTTTATATTGCTTAGTTGAAATATATTTGCAACATTCTTAGAGAATTTAATTGCCTGCATCTATAGACATGATGAATGATAGGGTAATAGGATCTGATGAGGCTAGTGCTAGACCCGAGAAATTTTACGGGCAAAACTTCAGACGTTGGCAACAACGGATGAAATTTTGGCTTACTACGCTAGGGTTATTCTCCGTTATAGAAACATACCCTCCTTCACCTAATGAAGAGGAACCTGCCCGTAGTGCTGCCTTAGAGAGGTTTAAGCAAAGGGATTATCTCTGCCATGGGAGAATCCTGTCTGCCCTCTCAGACGCACTATTTGATGTATATTGCTCAACCTCTTCAGCTAAAGAGCAGTGGAAATCTTTGGATAAAAAATACAACTCCGAAGATTCTGGTTTAGAAAAGTATACTGTGGCAAAATTCCTGAACTTCAAAATGGTTGAAGGCAAATCTGTGATAGAGCAGACACATGAATTCCAAGTCCAAATTCATGGTCTTGCTGAAAGAGATATGCCATTACCTGAAAAATTTCAGGTCTTGTCAATCATCGAAAAATTGCCTCCGAGTTGGGAAGATTTTGGCATGACTCTTAAACATCGGAGAGGTAAAATCTCTCTCGAAGATTTGATGATTGCCTTAATATCGAAGAAGAACATCGGAAGCAACATAAAAATGATGATACAAGAATGCCTATGGATTTTATTCCAAAGGCAAATGTAGTAGTCTCATTTGACAAGAAGAAATTCAAAAATCAGAAAATGAAAAACAAGATGAAACCCAACCCAAAGGTTCAAAAGAAAACTGGAACCAAACCTAAGCCTTGCTGGGCATGTGGACATGTCACGCCCCCAGAAGAGTCCCTGTCCGAGAAAATTTCGGCAGCATCTCCCCTGTACGGCGGACAATCAAAATTTTCTACAAGCACTAAATACTCAGCCACAGACGGCTGGAATAATAGCAGTAAATAAAATCAATCACCACGCAGTTTATATATGTATTCAGCCTCTGGCTGTCACAACCACGCAGTTAATAAAATAAACAACATAGTAATACTCTGACTCGAAATCAACCCTACTCAACTACACTCGTAAAGCCCAAATCCGATTTTTTTTCTTACCTCTTCTGCCGTCCAGGTAGGCATGTAGTAGAGTAAATCCAAATCATACTAAAAGTCCATCCAACGGAAAGATTTCCATACAATATCCATATGTAAGTCCAAAACAAAACTAAAACAAAGTCTGATAGCGAAAAGCTAAAATGAAACAACAACTCAAAAACCAGCAGCGGAGTAGCACTACGTGCAGTGGGGACTAGCGACTGGAACTCCCTCCTGACAGCATCAACCTGAAAATAACAACAATGGAGGCGGGGTGAGTCCAACACTCAGCAGGTACAATTGATATAAGTCAAAAGTACCCGCCTCCAATAGGAATGTTCAAATCCGACATCGAGATACTCGTCTCGCGTCAAAGTCCTGTAATACCAATAGATATACTTTTATTTAGCTAAAATTCAAATGAATTGCTAAATAAATCCTTAAAACTATTTAGGGCAAAAACCCTAAATAATAATCACCAATATACCTAATTCAATTAGGAAAACCCTAATTACTGATCAACCTTAACTGGTCATCAATTAATTTCTCCACAGCAAAAACCTAAATCAATAATTATTGCTAACACAACTAGCAATAATCTAACACAAAGATCAAAACCATAAACCTTACCTCAAATCAACCGCTGCTGGAAGTCACAAAGTTGTTGCCCAATTAGGATTGTTTACAGCCAGCAAAGATAAATTGCTGCTGGAACAAAACGAACAAACCAAAATAGTAATTAATCCATATTCTTAAACATACAGAATTTCCAACCAAGCTACAACAAGGACAATCCATTTTCCTACATCTTACCTAGGTTGACACCCGTTGCAGAAGCCAGTAGATACCGAAAGGAGTGGCTGTCCAACCACAGCACAACCCCACAGCAAGTTCTAATGCACCTCACGATCACAATTGCAGCCTTGACTGCAAACCCACAGCATAAAACTTCACCTCACGGCTAAGATGACTGCTGGATATCAAGATGCGATAGGAAGGGTTGCTGCCAGAAATTAGAAACACCCCTCAAAGCACAAAAAAAACCCCACCAATTCGTGACCTAGAGTGGCAGCAAGGAGAGGGTCGGCGTCGGCAGTGGTGGCGGCGCGAGGTGGCTAGGGCAGAAGCGTCGGTGTGGGCGCTAGGGTCGGTGTCGCGGGCTGAGGCTAGGGCATAGAGGAGACCGGCGGGGTCGCAATCGGGGACCGAGAGCCGGCGGCCAGCGATCGGGATCTCACGGCTAGGGCGACGGGCAGTGGCGATGCTACTCGGGTCGGCGGCGCGCTGCAGACCTAGTTCCGTGCGGAAGAAAACTTGGGAGAGAAGAGAATGAAGAGGAAATGGGTGGCGGAGAGGAAGAAACCGTCACGGCCGGCGGTTAGTGCTCCGGCGGTTAGGGCTCGGAGGCGTCGGGCGCAAGGCTTGGTGTTGGGGGAGAAGAGGTGAACGGCGACACAAATAAAAAAAAAAAACGAAGAAACAAAATAAATAAAGAAAAAGGAATTAAGAAATTCAACTTTTCCTCTTTTAAATAGGGTAGCCTAAACAGGCTTTTCCGGGCCCCGTTTTTATCCCCGTCAACTCGTCCGTACGAGCTCCGAAAAATTCCCGAAAAATGTCCAAAAATTCCAGAAAATTCCCTTATTAATATTCGCCTATTTCCGGTATTTTACATTCTCCCCCACTAATAAAAATTTGGTCCCCAAATTTCGTTATCTACCAACAGCAAGTACTAACAATAGACAGGAAGTATAAATGCTGAACGGTAAACTGAATCACATACCTCAAGTAAAAAGATGGGGATATCTAGCTCGGATAGTATCCTCGAGCTCCCAAGTAGCCTCCTCGTCTGAATGATGCTGCCATCCGACTTTAACCAGCCGGATAGTCTTGTTCCGCAACTGACGCTCTTTCCGGTCGAGTATCCGTACCGGAACCTCCTCATATGTAATGTCAGGCTGGACAGGAACTGGAATATCTGTCAGCACATGCGTCGGATCGGGTACATATCTCCTCAGCATGGATACATGAAATACATCGTGCACGCCTGACAGGGACGGTGGTAGTGCCAGTCGGTAAGCTACTGCTCCGATCCTCTCCAAGATCTCGAAAGGACCAATGTACCGCGGAGCTAGCTTACCTCTGAGGCCAAATCTCTTCACCCCTTTCGGGGGTGAAACTCGTAGAAATACATGGTCGCCAACAGAGAACTCTAGTGGTCTGCGTCTCCGATCAGCATAACTCTTTTGGCGGTCCTGCGCCTCTGACATCCTCTATCTGATAGTACGGACCAACTCTGCATCCTGCTGAACTCTATGAGGTCCCAACAACTGGGCTTCTCTAACCTCATCCCAGAGGACGGGTGTCCGACAATGTCTACCATACAACGCCTCAAACGATGCCATCTGGATAGCCGAATGAAAGCTGTTGTTGTAGGCAAACTCTACCAGCGGCAGATGGTCCTCCCAACTGCCTCCGAAATCCATAACACATGACCTTCAGCAAGTCCTCTAAAGTCTGAATAGTCCGCTCTGACTGTCCATCTGTCTGTGGATGGAAAGCTCAAACGGAGCTGTGTGCCCAAGGCTGCTGCAGACCAGAAACGAGATGTGAACCGTGGATCTCTATCCGAAATGATACTCAACGGGACACCATGTAGTCTGATAATCTCTCGGCAATACAGATCTGCCAATCGATCCAGGGAATCAGTCCTCCGGATCGCTAAGAAGTGCGCGGATTTGGTTAATCGATCAACGATTACCCAAATCGCATCGTGGCCTCGTCGTGTCCTCGGCAAACCCACCACAAAGTCCATGGTAATGTGATCCCACTTCCACTCAGGAATAGGAATCCGCTGAAGTAATCCTGCAGGTCTCTGGTGTTCAGCCTTCACCTGCTGACAGACAAGACATCTAGCTACGAAATCCGCGATGTCTTTCTTCATATCGTTCCACCAATAGGAACGTCTCAAGTCTCGATACATACGGGTCCCGCCTGGATGGATCGTAAATCGAGAACGGTGTGCCTCCTGTAATAGCTCCTGTAAGACCGTATGAGACTGAGGTACGCATAATCTGCCTCGGAAGTATATGATACCCTCCTCGTCTCGTGTAAACTCGGTCTGCTGCCCGGAAGCTATCACCAGCCTGAGCCTCTCGGATCCTCGTCCTGATCGACGACTGAGCAACCATGGTAACAAGAATACCCTACTCTGTCGGTCCCTGCTCCTCCAGGTCTAACTCAGAAAAACTCTGAATCAAATCCGTAACCGAAATCCGGTGGCAAGCTAAAGTCCCTCTGAACTTCCTGCTGAGCGCATCGGCAACCACATTAGCTTTTCCCGGGTGGTAACTAATGGTACAATCATAGTCCTTCAGGAACTCCATCCATCTCCTCTGTCGGAGATTAAGCTCCTTCTGAGTAAAAATGTATTTGAGACTCTTATGATCAGTGAGAATCTCAAATGTGATACCGTATAAATGATGTCGCCATAGCTTCAGAGAAAAAATGATGGCAGCTAACTCCAGGTCATGAACTGGGTAGTTCTTCTCATGCTCCTTCAGCTGACGAGAAGCATAAGAGACTACTCTGCCGTGCTGCATCAGAACAGCGCCCAAACCCTGAAAAGATGCGTCGGTGTAAAGTACAAATCCATCCTCTCCAGAAGGTAAAACCAAAACTGGAGCCGACACTAATCTCCGCTTCAGCTCCTGAAAGCTGGTCTCGCAATCCTCGGACCATATGAACTTCACGCCTTTCCTGGTAAGACGTGTCAACGGCATAGCAATACGCGAGAATCCCTCGATAAAACGTCGGTAATATCCGGCCAATCCCAGAAAACTGCGAATCTCCTGAACTGACTTCGGCTGCTCCCAACCGGTGACAGCCTCGATCTTCTGAGGATCAACTGAAATACCTCTGCTAGAAATCACGTGTCCCAGAAAACCAACTGAGGATAGCCAGAATGCACACTTGCTGAACTTCGCGTACAGCTGATGTCGTCGAAGAACCTCCAAGACTGTGCGAAGATGCTGTGCATGCTCCTCCTCGGAACGAGAGTAGACCAATATGTCATCAATGAAAACGATAACAAACTGATCCAGATACTCCAGAAAGATGCGGTTCATCAAGTCCATAAACACCGCTGGAGCATTGGTAAGCCCAAATGGCATTACCAAAAACTCATAATGACCGTATCTGGTACGGAAAGCTGTCTTCTGAATATCTGAGTCTCTGACTCTCAGCTGATGATATCCAAATCGCAGATCAATCTTAGAATACACTAATGTACCTCTGAGCTGATCAAACAAATCCTCAATCCGTGGTAATGGATATTTATTTCTGACGGTCACTGAATTCAGCTGCCTGTAGTCAATACATAACCTCATGGTGCCGTCTTTCTTCTTGAGAAATAGAACTGGAGAACCCCATGGTGAAACACTAGGGCGAATAAATCCCCTGTCTACAAGCTCCTGGAGTTGAACCTTCAGCTCGTTCAACTCTTTTGGTGCCATACGATACGGAGCTTTCGATGTCAGCGCGGTTCCCGGAATCAGCTCAATAGCGAACTCCACTTGCCTTCTGGGAGGCAAACCTGGCAGCTCCTCTGGAAATACATCTGGGTACTCCCGGACAACAGGAACGTCGGAGAGCTGCGAACTACTACTGTCATCAACAGAAAACCATGACAGCCGTGAGACAGCAGCTTCTGCGCCTGAATCGCCGAAATAATCGAGATGTCGTCGTCTCTGATGCCAGTGAAACTCCACGAGGGTTGGTTCGGAGGCCGGAAGGTGACCACCCTCGTCTGGCAATCAACGGTAGCATGATATACCGACAGTCAATCCATACCAAGAATGATATCAAACTCGACCATCTCCAATACTAGAACATCTACCGTAAGTATCATGTTGCCAAAGTCTAACGGGCAACCTCTGATCTCCTGGGTGACTTCTAAAGTATCACCGGACGGTAGCGAGACAGTCAATCGCTGGGGTCTGCAAGTGGGTAATCTACCAATCTCCCGCATAAAGGTACGGGATATAAAAGAGTGCGAACTACCAGTATCAATCAAAATATCAGCGGAAAATGCATAAATGGAAATCATACCGCGGAAAACGGATCCGTCGGCTCGCTGAGCATCCTCTCGGTAAGCATGAACACGCCTGGTCTGGCGGAGGAGGAGGTGGTAATGCTGCCAGCGAGCCTGCCATTGAGGCGCTGCTGGACTATGTGCCAGATAAGACCGAGAGGATGGTGGCGTCTGGTGGGAACCGAGTCCGACATCGCTCGAGTCGGATAATAAGGTCTCGAGCAAAACTGGGTGCTCTGAAGTTGGAGTACTCCTGCCCAAGCATGCCAAATCGCACGGAGGGCTGCTCGCCGACGTGTGAAGATTGGGCCGCCCTCCTCGATATGCTCTGATCGACTAGACTGTCCCTCGACTGACCCTCCTGCAATGTGCCGAGCCTTGGTGACACTCTCGGCTCAGTGTCAGCGGTTTGCAATAATAGCAAACCGATCCCAGAGCAAGCCGAGGTGAGGTGATCTCGATCCACATCTCAAACAATGTGTATCCGAAGGTGGTTGGGTTCTCACGAGAAAACCGGAACGCCCTCAAGAAGACCGCCCGATTTACGAGGCCTACGAGACACCCTGAAATACCTCGACCGACTGACTACTCGAGGTTGTCACATGCTCAGGTTCTGCTGGACCTACCACGATGTCGACCAGTATGCTTTCTTTTCTGTCCGGATATGTCGCCGAGCTAACTCTATAATCAAAGCTCGATTCAATGCATCGAGTAAGATGTAATCCCTAATTCGCAAGCTGTACATGCAGATAACCGTCCAATCCTTGTATAAACTGCATCATCCTCCGCAACTAACTTGGACAAAACCGAGCCAACCGGAGGAATTCAATTATACTCGGTCATCGAGCGGTTATTCATCTCGGACTCATAAAATCATCGTGAGCCATCCGATAGGACGGGGAAAAGCCTCAAAGCCTCTCGAACTGGTCCATGTGACATTCACACCACCAATAATAGAACTGAGTAACCCACGGGCATTAGCTTCATCCTGTAAATGGTAAGCAGCCAGCTCTGCTTTCTCCCACTCGGAGCAAGCCATATAGAAGAAAGTCTGCTCCATAGTCTCTATCCATGACAGAGCCATACTCGGATCGAGATCTCCGCGGAAAAGAGTGAAACGAGTCTTCATCGACTCGGCCAGTGCTGGAATCCTAGCTCGTGCAGCGATAGTATCAGTGAACTATGTCGGGACGGCTGCAGGAACTGGCGGAAACACTGGAGCTGATACTACAGGTGGTACCGCGGAATAAACCGGAGGAGGAACTCCCGGTGCTGCTGTATATACCGGAGCATAAGCCGTCGGTGGTACTGCCTGGGGAACAAAAGTGGTGGCAACTGGAGGTACGGTAGGTAATGGTACCGGATATGATGCAGCTACTGGTACTGTAGGCACTGGGGGCACAGGTGCCACTGGTATAGGATACACTGTAGATCCAAGTGGTGGTGGCACTGAATACGCCGTAGGCTGCGCTGGAGCAGATGTCGGGTACACCAATGGTACCCCTGATGGTACTGTAAACAGGGTAGGCGTGGATACCGTCGGTGTGGCCAAAATAGGTATCTCTACAGGAGCTATCGGGATTTGAGAGCCCGATGCTCCCGCTGCATCCTGAGTCTGTCCCTGACTGACAGGCTCACTAACAGTGGGCATCTCTGGCATATCCAGAGATCCCGTGGTCCTCGCACGTGGTCGTCCAGCACCACGTCTCGCAGCAATACGAGTAGATCGTCTCATATCTGTTAAATTAAATTCCTAGCTAACGACTCTTTTGGTCTCCTATTATGCTTTAGAGATTTTTATATCACTCCATTTCTTGTAAGAAAAATCTTTGTGATGCATCACTTGTTTGATAAGCAATATATTCGAATATCATAGGTCTGTTATTATTCGAGCTTGTATATGTAGCACTCATGTATCTTTACAGTAGTTGAAAGCATTTGCAGTAAATGAAAGAGGTATTCAACAAAAGCAATCATAATAGTTGAATTCTTGTCTTAAACTCCCATGTTTAGTAGAGTCTTTTAATTGAACAATTAAGGTAGATTGGATAATATTTCTACATAAATACCCACAGGCGGCTGGAATAATAGCAGTAAATAAAATCAATCACCACGCAGTTTATATATGTATTCAGCCTCTGGCTGTCACAACCACGCAGTTAATAAAATAAACAACATAGTAATACTCTGACTCGAAATCAACCCTACTCAACTACACTCGTAAAGCCCAAATCCGATTTTTTTTCTTACCTCTTCTGCCGTCCAGGCAGGCATGTAGTAGAGTAAATCCAAATCATACTAAAAGTCCATCCAACGGAAAGATTTCCATACAATATCCATATGTAAGTCCAAAACAAAACTAAAACAAAGTCTGATAGCGAAAAGCTAAAATGAAACAACAACTCAAAAACCAGCAGCGGAGTAGCACTACGTGCAGTGGGGACTAGCGACTGGAACTCCCTCCTGACAGCATCAACCTGAAAATAACAACAATGGAGGTGGGGTGAGTCCAACACTCAGCAGGTACAGTTGATATAAGTCAAAAGTACCCGCCTCCAATAGGAATGTCCAAATCCGATATCGAGATACTCGTCTCGCGTCAAAGTCCTGTAATACCAATAGATATACTTTTATTTAGCTAAAATTCAAATGAATTGCTAAATAAATCCTTAAAACTATTTAGGGCAAAAACCCTAAATAATAATCACCAATATACCTAATTCAATTAGGAAAACCCTAATTACTGATCAACCTTAACTGGTCATCAATTAATTTCTCCACAGCAAAAACCTAAATCAATAATTATTGCTAACACAACTAGCAATAATCTAACACAAAGATCAAAACCATAAACCTTACCTCAAATCAACCGCTGCTGGAAGTCACAAAGTTGTTGCCCAATTAGGATTGTTTACAGCCAGCAAAGATAAATTGCTGCTGGAACAAAACGAACAAACCAAAACAGTAATTAATCCATATTCTTAAACATACAGAATTTCCAACCAAGCTACAACAAGGACAATCCATTTTCCTACATCTTACCTAGGTTGACACCCGTTGCAGAAGCCAGTAGATACCGAAAGGAGTGGCTGTCCAACCACAGCACAACCCCACAGCAAGTTCTAATGCACCTCACGATCACAATTGCAACCTTGACTGCAAACCCACAGCATAAAACTTCACCTCACGGCTAAGATGACTGCTGGATATCAAGATGCGATAGGAAGGGTTGCTGCCAGAAATTAGAAACACCCCTCAAAGCACAAAAAAAACCCCACCAATTCGTGACCTAGAGTGGCAGCAAGGAGAGGGTCGGCGTCGGCAGTGGTGGCGGCGCGAGGTGGCTAGGGCAGAGGCGTCGGTGTGGGCGCTAGGGTCGGTGTCGCGGGCTGAGGCTAGGGCATAGAGGAGACCGGCGGGGTCGCGATCGGGGACCGAGAGCCGGCGGCCAGCGATCGGGATCTCACGGCTAGGGCGACGGGCAGTGGCGATGCTACTCGGGTCGGCGGCGCGCTGCAGACCTAGTTCCGTGCGGAAGAAAACTTGGGAGAGAAGAGAATGAAGAGGAAATGGGTGGCGGAGAGGAAGAAACCGTCACGGCCGGCGGTTAGTGCTCCGGCGGTTAGGGCTCGGAGGCGTCGGGCGCAAGGCTTGGTGTCGGGGGAGAAGAGGTGAACGGCGACACAAATAAAAAAAAAACCGAAGAAACAAAATAAATAAAGAAAAAGGAATTAAGAAATTCAACTTTTCCTCTTTTAAATAGGGTAGCCTAAACAGGCTTTTCCGGGCCCCGTTTTTATCCCCGTCAACTCATTCGTACGAGCTCCGAAAAATTCCCGAAAAATGTCCAAAAATTCCAAAAAATTCCCTTATTAATATTCGCCTATTTCCGGTATTTTACAGGACAGGTTGGACATTATGCCAAATTCTGCCCTAAGCGAAAGGACAAGGAGAAAAACCAAAGCAATACGTCCAAGACACAAGTAAATGTCGTGACTGCTAGTGACGACACCAGCGATAGGTTTGTTACCTTCAAACCTGAACTAAACTTGATCTATCAACCCAATGAATGGTTAGTTGATACAGGTGCTAATGTACATTGTTGTTCTGATCGCTCAGCCTTCCTTATTTATCAGGTAATTGAAGGCACTTCCGTGACCATGGGGAACCATTCTGCAGCCAGGGTGTTTGGGATAGGACAAGTTGACCTGAGGTTCACCTCTGGAAAAGTCCTGTCACTGCATGAGGTGCATCATGTTCCAGCGGTCCGTCGGAATTTGATTAGCGGATCAAAGTTAGTCTGTGCTGGTTATGAGTTGAACTGTAAATGTAATAAAGTTGTAATATTACATTTAGGAACCTTTATTGGAAAAGGTTACCTTAATGAAGGTTTATTTAAACTCAATGTAGAAAATGCTACTTTAAATAAATCTTCTGATATTGGTTGTTCATATAACATTGAGTCTTATGATCTGTGGCATGATAGATTAGGACATGTCAATTTTAATACCGTAAAAAGGATGATGAATCTTGACATGATCCCTAAGCATGCTATAAATGATAAGAAAAAATGTGAAATTTGTGTGCAATATAAACAACCCCGTAAACCCTTCAAATCAGTTGATAGAAATTCTGATATTTTAGAATTGATTCATACTGACTGTTGTGAGTTTAACGGTGTAATAACGAGAGATCATAAAAGGTATTTCATTACCTTCATTGATGACCACTCTCGTTATTGTTATGTTTATTTGCTAAAAACCAAGGACGAAGCTTTAGATAAATTTATGGTTTTTAAATCTGAAGCTGAGAATCAAACCGATAAAACAATTAAGAGGTTAAGGTCTGATAGGGGTGGAGAATTTACCTCGAACCTGTTTCAAAAATTTTGTCAAGATACAGGTATAATCCATGAGGTAACTGCTCCATATAGTCCTCAATCCAACGGTATAACAGAACGAAAAAATTGAACCCTTAAAGATATGATTAATTCCATGTTAGGTAGTTCTGGGTTACCCAACTTTATGTGGGGGGAAGCTCTATACACTGCATGTCATGTGCTAAATAGAGTCCCAATGAAGTCAAGGGATAAAATCCCATATGAGCTTTGGAAAGGCCGAAGGACAAGTTTGAAATACCTTAAAGTGTGGGGGTGCCTGGCAAAGGTACTAGTACCTGAACACAGAAGGAAAAAACTTGGTCCAAAGACCGTAGATGGTATCTTCTTGGGTTATGCTCAAAATAGTATTGCATATAGGTTCCTGATTATTAAATCAGAAATTCCTGGAATAGATGCAAATACTATTGTAGAACTTCGCAATGCTACATTTTTTGAGGATATATTTCCTATGAAGACGAGAACACCTCAATCTAGTATTCCTACTAGAAATGAGCCTTCTTCCGTAGAAGTCCCACTATCCATAGTGGGTACACCTTCCTTAAGTCACTCTAGACTAGATGAATCTAGTGAGTATACAGAACCAAGAAGGAGCAAGAGGCAACGAGTGTCTACGGATTTAGGCCAGGACTTTATCACCTATAATATAGAAGATGACCCTGTGACATATAGAGATGTTGTGGCTTCTCCTGAAGCTAAGTACTGGAAAGAGACCATTAAAAGTGAAATGGACTCTATTATCTCTAATGCTACTTGGGAGTTATTAGATTTACCTCCTGGGTGTAACACTATAGGATGTAAATGGGTGTTTAAAAGAAAACTAAAACCTGATGGGTCAGTAGATAAATTCAAAGCCCGCCTAGTTGTTAAGGGATTCAAACAGAAAGAAGGGATTGACTATTTTGACACTTATTCTCCTGTTACAAGAATTACTACAATCCGAATATTAATAGCATTGGCGTCCATATATCATCTTGAGATCCATCAAATGGATGTTAAAACGGCATTCCTTAATGGAGATCTTGAAGAAGAGATATATATGGATCAACCTGAGGGATATGTAGTTTCTGGAAATGAAAATAAAGTTTGTAGGTTAGTCAAATCTCTTTATGGTTTGAAGCAAGCCCCAAAGCAGTGGCACGAAAAATTTGATAGAGCTATGCTATCATTTGGCTTTGAAGTGAATGACTCTGATAAATGTGTATATGTTAAAATGAAAGGTGATAATTGTATTATCCTATGCTTATATGTAGATGATATTCTACTGTTTGGAACTAACCTTTCTATTATAAATGAGACTAAGACCCTCTTAAGTGGTAAGTTTGATATGAAGGATATGGGTTGTGCTGATATGATTTTAGGGCTGAAGTTGACTCGATCAACTGATGGAATAGCAATTTCTCAGTCACTCTATGTTGAGAGAGTATTAGAAAAATATGGCTATAGCCAAGTTAAATCTGTTGTCACACCATATGACCCTTCAAAAACTCTCCACAAGAATAATAGTGGTGTGGCAGTGTCTCAATTAAGATACTCACAAATAATAGGTAGTCTAATGTATTTAGCAAATTGTTCTAGACCTGATATTTCTTTTGCTATATCGAAATTGAGCAGGTTTACCAGCTGTCCGGACAGAACGCATTGGGATGCATTAGACAGAGTACTCAGATATCTGAAAGGCACTATATCCTTGGGCTTGTGGTACGGGAGATTCCCTGCAGTCCTGGAGGGATATAGTGATGCTAGTTGGATAGCTGACACTACTGAGTGTAAAGGCGTTACTGGTTATGTCTTTACACTTGGAGGCGGTGCAGTTGCTCGGAGGTCTGTTAAACAGACGATTATAACCCGGTCTACATCTGAGGCAGAATTGTGTGTTTTGGATACCACAGTAACTGAAGCTGATTGGCTTAAGGGTCTTCTTTCTGAAATTCCCTTGATGATGAAGCCAATACCTTCTATTTCAGTACACTGTGATAATCAAACAATAATAGCTCAGATTAGAAGCTCCAAGTATAACCAGAAATAGAAGAGACATGTACGAATAAGATTAAAGTCTATTCGTGAGCTAGTGTCTCTTGGAGTGATGTCATTGGATTTTGTAAGTTCAAAAGACAATATTGCTGACCCACTCACTAAAGGACTTGATTTTGAGAAAATCAAGAGATCCAGTAAGGGAATGGGACTGAGGCCTGTCTTGGTTTCATCTATAGCGGCAACCCAACCTATCTGATTGGAGATCCCAAAAAGTAGGTTCAATGTGGTACAAACAAGCTATAAGGGTGAAACGTAAGCATCAAATTGATTGAAATGTAATCTCATAGTCTCTTCCCTGGATAGATGCTTGACTGCTAGTAAGGATGAGCTTAGGAGCTCTTAATGAGTTCAAGGTCTTAATGACAGGATGCTTGCAGTACATCCTTGGAGAACTCACATATGTAAGTGTAACTGTGTGGCCGCAGTGTGGGGGGTCTAGGCAACTCCCCTTAGCACTTATGAAACAAGATTCGGTGGCATGGCCGTAATGCACCAACCCAGAAGGATTCAACCGTCGCCCGTGATGAGTTGTTACCAATTGACTTCACATATAAAAAAGGTTTAAGTTCAAGACCTAGTTCACTTCAAACCTATGTGAATAAGATTGGTGTACTCAGGTGAAAATTCAAACCGGAAGGTATTTTCACTAAAAGCTCATTGCAACCTAGCCTCAGGACATATTTTATCTTTTAAACCGAAATGATTTGAATTTGTGGGGGATTGTTGAATTTTGTATTAAATTCAAAGCATTTTTTGGTAGTGTTTTTAGTCCCACATTGCTAAGTGAAGAAGCTTGGAAGGGCTTATATAGGAAGCCCTTCCATCCTTGCTTAGCAATGATAAGGGGACCTACACGCATGCGCGGGCCAAGCCCAAATCGAGTGGATTTGGGGGGTTCGAGCCGGAAATCCATAAACCGGGCGTCACGTACGCGATTAACGCACGCAGGGGGGTGCAAATCCCCAGCCCGTGGGCCTTGCGCTCACGGGCGGCCCGGTCTGTTTTTGCTAGTTTGGTTCAGTCTGAACCAAACCAGTTTGGTTTCCGGTTCGGTTGGTTCGAACCAAACCGAGTTTGGTTTTTGTTCCGCGTAAGGAACGGATGCAACACCGCGCGAGAGGAGACGCGGACGCGACACCGCGCGTGAGGAGACGCGGACGCGTTTCCTCGCTAGCGAAGCAGTGCTTCGTACCACCTCAGAGTGAATAAAAGGGGACAAGCAGTGCCTCTATTCTTCACTCAATCTTCCTTCTTCTCCCTTCTCTGTGCGATACATTCTGCACAGCACCTCCTCTGTTTTTTTTTTCGAGTTCTAGTCTTTCCGGTGCACCTACGGACAAGACGAGCGGTTGTCAGATCTTGGGGGAATTTTGCCGGGGAGCCTTTGCACCGTGAGGCGGCAATAAATTCTCTAAGGACAGTCGGCGTGCCGACGCTTCAACCGGATAACTATATTCTAAACCTGACTACTTTATTTATCAGTCTATTGCATGCTATTTTTGTGTCAATATAATACTGTTGTTTATATTGCTTAGTTGAAATATATTTGCAACACCTTCCAGATAGTAGAGGGTCATCCTGAAGGGGCCACCGAGGTGATGATTTCACCTTTGCTACCAAAGAAGCAACTTTAATTTCGCTCGGGCCAATTGTGTAGCGGTAGGGTGCATTTTCAGTTTTTCATACATCTAAGGACCGAGTCTCAATTTCGGTGAACTAACAGATGATTTTTTTAATGGGCAATTAACTTAAGAATGTTAGGTTGATGGGTCGTTCGAACTTGATTTAACTTGGCCGGTGGAAAACTTCCTTGGGTCGGGGCAGGATCGATCATCCCCAGGATTAGTTGACGTAAGTTGAATACCTAGTGTCAACTAAAAAAAAGAAGCGACTCTAATTTCCGTGGGACAGTGGTGTGGCGGTAGAGCATATTCTCAGTTTTTCAAACATCTAAGAATCTAGCCTATAGTTGTCAGATGGGTCAACCCATGGCGAGACGAGGCGAGCTGACCTACCAACCCAACTAAAGACGACTTACGGATTAGACGGACCAAACCACGAGCCCACTAAAATAAATAAAATAAAATATAAAAAAAATTAAAAATTAAAAATTTGAGTTACGAATTAAATGGGGCAAACCCCAATGACACCTAAGATAGTGATCACTTATCACAATAGTTTGATAATAATTTCATAATGGACTGCGACCACTTATTGAACATATTTTGACAAAAATGATTAATCATGTCAGGTAACATTGAATATGGGATGACTAGACCTCTTATTGAAGCGCTTGCGGTGGTTGGTCCAAACATCTATAATCTATTAGTTGCGAGTTTCATTTGAAGAAAAAAATCCCTATAAATACTTATTGAATAAGTTTTGGAAAAAATGATTAATCAGGCTGGGTAACATTGAGCATAAGGTGACCAACCTAGCTCGACCCCACGAAAATTTTCCACCGACCACCATGGTAAATCGGGAAGTACAAGAGGCGGACAGCGTAAAAGCTGAGCATCCCTTAATTGTAAATCTCATTTGAAGGAAAAAATCTCTATAAATATATCATAACTAAAAATCAAATCATAGATATTTAAGAGATAATTAAATATTCTTACCGTTCAACCATAACCCTGGGACTTATTGAATAAGTTTTGATGGCAAAAAGGCGAATACGCTCATCTCCAGTGCCCCCGCCAACCTGTCCCAGGATCAACAATGAGAAGGTAAATTACATACGGCTATTAGCCTTTAGAATAATGACTAGTATATTATTGGACAAGTTTTGAGCCCATTAAATAAGAGGTCATTTATTATCAAACTTATTTTTATTTATTGGATATTAAAAATATATATAAAAAATAAATAACGTTCAATAGCATCCACAAATAAAACTTAATTTAAATTTTATTTTTTATCAAATGTATTTATAAAATAAACTATCCAGTGTCCTTATTTCCTATCTCTTACTCTTCCTTTTCTCCCATTTCCTGCGGACTTATGTTTTAATAAATCAGTGAGTCAATCCAAACCCGATGTAGCCAATCTACATATATTACAGGCTCAAATGTATTCTGAATTTATCTTTAAATAAATTGATAAAATTTTAATTCAATCCACTTAAAATATTTAACGGGATGGATCAATTCGACCAATCCAACCTAAATTGATGTTTTTAGAGTTTCAACTTCAACTAATTAATGGATAATTTTTTTTTAATGGACATTTGACATTAAAAGTAGATCCGCTACCTTAACGGCCCCTAGAGCCAACTCGACGGATATAGAAGGAGGTTAATTCCAGTACACAGGCAAGAAGTGTATGGTGGGGTGAATATCAGGTCGTGAGTTCCTAGGAGATTTGATCGCTGGTCATTACGTCAAAAATATCATACATCGTTTGCACTATATCTTAGGGCAATGGACGATTGACCTTAGAATGTTGAGTTGATAGACCATCCACTGTAAGCGCTTCTTATTCTAATGACCAGTGGAAAATACTCACGAGACCGGATTGATCACCTAGGATTGGTTGACGTAAACTAGATACGTAATGCCAACTTAAAAAGAAAACTACTCTAATTAGCCCCTAGGACCATGGGTGATGGTAAGAAGTGAGACGGACTCTCTAGGTAATGAGAGTTCAAATCTCACCTAAGATACATTACACCGGGGGATTTTGAAAAATTTAGAATGCTAGACCATCGACCAGGACTCATTTTCCCTTCCCGATTTATCCTGATAACTTGTTGAAAATTTTCATAAGACCGAACCAGTTGGGTGATTGACTAGTACTTATCTATCATTCCGATTTAATTTTTCATAGGATTAAATTGATCATCTCCATAATTAATAATTAATTATAAATACAACTCTAATTCTTGAAATAGTTAATTTATTTAAAAAATAAAATTTCGAATCAAATTTTTAAATTTGATTAGATTTAATCGAATCTTTACTTGTTGAGAAAATGTTAGGTCCATATGATATTCAATTTATTAGAGGATAATAGATTTATTATAATAAAATAATAAATTAATTTTCAACGAACACGCATTATATATATCCTAAAAAAAAATAATCTGATTATTTATTTTTTTTCATATAATTTAAGAATAAATCAGGAGAGTATAATCATGTCTTATGGGAAGTGTTCAGTGCATATTACATATTGGATAACGGATACAAGAAACCAATGATAATATGGAACCTCAGGGGTTATTTGTTTGGGAGTTTGGAATGAGAATGAAATGAAATTTGTACTTGGTTTGGAGAAATGAAGGTGGGACCTACGGATTCATTCCTCTAAATAGAGAAATGAATCATTCCTGAATAATATGAGGGGTATGGATATTATTCCCATTTCAATAATATTTATAATTATTTTCATATTCTTTCCCATTCTTTTACCCGAACTAAGCGCCCCTGAGTTTTCACCTGAAGTGTTAATGTCGTGTGTCAGGTATCAGGCACGCGGGTATAGAAGAGGGTGAATGAAGGAGTTTGAGTATCATAGATCAAAAGTACAATCTTTTAAACCACGTATAAAAACATTTTAGTTGCTGTCTTTGTCTTCTTCTCCCATCAATTTATTTTGTCTTCTTCTCTCTGTCATATATTTAAAGTGATTTATAGTTCTTTAAAAGGCCTCCAGCAGTGTATCTTCAGCCACGAGTATCTCCATCGAATGAGTCGTCTCACAAGGTACTCGACATTCACCATGCGAATTTTCGTTCTTCTTTTTCTGTTGTTATTCGCGTTCTGTCCTAGTTGCCATAGCTCGGAAGAAGGATTCAAGGAAGAATCCTCCATTAGAATTTGGAGGAAGATGATAGTTCTTGATTTTGAGAGACAATTGAGGGCTGCTATTCCACCATCGGGGCCTTCCAGGAAACATAATTCCATCGGCAATATTAGGAAGATACATGAGAGTTTAAGTTTTCTTAGTTAACTAGTTATTAATGTTCTAAATTGGAGTCTGGTCACAAAAGTAAGTTTGCCTCTATCGAACTTGTTAGATAATAATTGTTGATGTGGATTTATTGTACTAGAGAAGAGTTTGCAAGTAAATTTTTGTAATAAATTATATCCAGTGGATGGATGCTCTCAAATTTACTCTCTCTTCTTATTATTTGAATTTAAACCCAAATCATCTTTTGCTGGTTTGCATCTTCATCTCACTCCAAATCGCATCATTAGAGCTTGTTCAGAACTTCAGATCCAACCTCAGTCCCTACGCCTCATTATTCTGGTCCTTTTATTATTCTTTTTACTGTTTTACTATTGTATCCCAACTATACATTCGATCTTAGATGTTTAGAAATTGAAAATATAAAAAAACTGAGAATACGCTCGACCGTTTTTCTCAGCTTTTCTCAGTTTTTAAAATAAACTGAGAATATAAAATTTACTTTATTATTATTGTATTTCTATTTGATTTTCAAAATCAACTTATTAAAGTAAAAAAAAAAAACACTCAGAAAAAAACAAAGGTTCAACTAACTAAGTTTTTGAACGACTCACAAGTCATGCCCAACACCAACACCAACACGTACGGTTCATGATAAATCCAACAAAACTCAACCAGAAAATCGACGAGTCTGTTTGAAATTGATCTGTATTTATGAGACTCAAAATTACCTATGAATAATTTAACTCGTCAACATGGACGACGGCTAACCAGCCAATAGTGAAATGACGAGGGACAGCCGACGAAAAGGCAACATTGTTGTGTGGGGTACACATGTGAAACGCCGAATAGAAATTAAGAAGTGATAAAAAATCAATCGTATTATTAAATTAAAAAGAATATTAGAAATAGACTGTATAAAAATTTGTCCAAATCTTAAATTTAAAATAGAAAATGAAAAAAGAGATAAAATTATCTTATAAATAAATAAAAATATATAATATAACATCCTTGATGTAGTGATAAGGGGGCCACTAAGTGCATATTAAGAACGGAGATAGCAGATGGCGTGGAGGTCAAAGTCAAGATCGACATGAAGGTCAAAGTCAAGACGGTTAGCATCACAGAACCAACGGGCTCACATGAGCGGAGGTCTACGGTAGTTAACGATCAGAAATGAAGCATCTGATCGGTAAGTGGCTTGTTCAAGTAGAACGTCCATACAACCAACAACACGACGGCAAGAGCATCAGATGCTCATTACGAAGTGGAGGAATGCTTAGGCGACCAGAGCGCTGGTCCGATCAGGCGATAATAATCAACTAGGCTAAAGGATTATGGAGAAAATCAGCTGAAGTAGACCAAGCGGGATCTCCGGCTAAGCGGCTCCCCTGCTTGGCCAAATAGTGGGACTCATCTCATATCTTTTGATATCCCTTTGGGAATAATACCGCTGACAACGAGGCATGCTCAACAAACGAATTGTACGATAGAAGTTTCTATTGTCTCATTAGGGATTTGCATGCCCTGTTAAGGTATAGTGTCGGAATCACTTATCTGACATGTCCTTTCATATGACAATTTAGAGAACGTGCGCACTCCTTGAAGAGTGTGCACGTCGCCCATGGGTCGCTATATAAAGAGAGATCTATGCACCGACGGAGGTATACGTTATTCACTATTCACGCCTATGATTGTTGTTGCTTCATTTCCTTTCATCTTTCCGATGACTGACTTGAACGTCAGAGGGCTAATGCCGGGGACTACTTCTATGACTCGGCACTAACGTTTCTTGTGTTGTAGGACAGAGCGAGGTCTACACACGGTCAACCCAGAAGCCACATCCCCAGCCAGCCTTCTTCATGATTTTCAGACATGATCATATTGGCGCCGTCTGTGGGAACGTAGCTTGTATCCGAAAAGCGAAGATGGAGGATGTTGGATGACTCACGATGGTGACATCAACGAAGGAAGAATTAGATATGCTGATACAAGTCTGGGTAGCAAAAATGGTGGAGCAATAACAGCAACAGGCGATGGCCAAGCGCTAGGTACACGAGCCCACGACATCAACGGTGGGTCAATAAGTCGGATACAGTGATTGAGCGGAACATGTATCCGTTCGGGGGCAGAATAAAAAGCCTACTGGCGCATATGGGGGCGTGCCCAATGCACCGACCCCCTTTCATTGTGCGTTGTTCCAGACTCCATCAGAGGAACAATGCCGAGTGGATAGGGAACCAGGATCCTCATCAGACGACGCACCCGTTCGAGATGCACGGAAAGGGAAAGCATCAAGAAATGATGATTCACCTAAACATATCAATTGACAGTTCTCTCAGGGGATCTTAGACGACCCCCTGCCCCGACATTACACACCATTGACGATTGAGGAATACAATGAAACTACCGATCCAGACGACCACTTGGCCAAGTTTGATAACGCATCCACACTCCATCAATACACCGATGGAGTGAAGTGCAGGGTCTTCCTCACCACCCTTTCCGAATCAACGCAACGCTGGTTCGGATGCCTACCAATCGGATCAATTCATAGTTTCAAAGATTTTCGAGCGGCATTTTTGCACCACTTCACTAGTAGTCGCAGCTACCAGAAGACAAGTGTTAATCTGTTCTCGTTGAAGCAAGGGCCCAAGGAGGCATTGAGAGCCTACATTAAGCGGTTCAACCAGGTGACCATGGATATTCCACCTCGGAGATATTGGTAAATGCCTTTGCCCAAGGGCTTACCAAAGGGGAGTTCTTCCGCTCCCTCATCCGAATGTTGCCAAAAGACTTCGACCACTTACTCAGACGGGCCACTGAATACATAAACGTGGAGGAGACCCAAGCGGCATGGAGGAAGGAAGCGCTGGCTGAGCATACTGCTCTCCCAAAACGACGGCCTACTACCAATCATCAACCACCCAAGGGCACCCGATTGGGAGTAGCGCAACCTCATCAGGAACCAAGAACGCATGCCATGTAGCAGCAGGTCGCCCGAGAGCTGCAAAAGGAAAGTTGTTGGCGTCGCTGTTTTGCTCCTTCCATTAGTCGGTGACGCACAACACGGGAAATTGCTACGACCTGACACCAATTTCAAGCAGATCGGCTCCTCCCGGATACCATCATCGCTCACCAACTCTAGATCGACAACATCGACGCCAGTCAGACGAGCAAAGAGAAATAGTAGAAGTAGGTGGATGAACGACGTCATCGTCCACCTCAAAGAAGAAATAACACAAGTCTTGTTGGAACTTCCGCTAAGTGGACTAGGTCCTCGGCTCTGGAAAAGGAGAACCGAAACAACGCCGCTCGAGGTGAAATGCGAATGATCGCTGGTGGATCGACCGACAGTGATTCCAATCGAGCAAGGAAGTCACACGCTCGGTGGATAGAAATACATGTTGTTAAGTGCAGCAAGTAGAAGGCTGAAGGACCTGAGATCAGTTTCGGCCCCCGAGACCTAGAGGGAGTGGAGATCCCTCACGATGACACCTTGATTATCTGGGCGGTAATAGCTAACTATACTATTCACCGAACTTTTGTTAATACAGGAAGCTCGATGAACATGATCTTTAAGAAGACGTTCGATCAGCTGCAAATCAATCGGAGCGAACTGCAGCCCATGCCAATCCCGCTCTACGGGTTCACAGGCAATGAAGTATTGTCGATTGGCTAAGCGCGGCTAGCCATATCGCTTGGAGAGGAGGCTCTTAAGAGGATAAGGACCACAAACTTCATTGTGGTAGACACGACGTCCGCCTACAATGTCATATTAGGCCGACCGACCTTGAATGAGTTCCAAGCGATAGTGTCCACTTTCTGCCAGAAGATCAAGTTTCCGATAGACAACGAGATGGAAGAAGTTAAAGGTGACCAGTTGGCTGCTCGATGGTGCTACGTCAAGATGGTCAAATCAAAAGCGAAGGCCGCATGGAAGATGCAGCGTTTGGAGGTGAACGTTATCATGGAAGAACCTCCCGTGCTGGTCTATGAGGAAAAGGAGGAGGTTCAGATCCATTCTAGCCGGTCGAAAGCCACTACATTTGTCACCGCCGACTTGATAGAGGACAAGAAGGTAGAGCTGATCACCTTCCTTAGGTAAAACCATGATGTGTTCGCCTGGTCGACACACGAGCTCCAGGGCATCTCGCCAAGCGTAGCTCAACACGAGCTTCATGTCCAACCGGATGCTCGGTTGGTGAAATAGAGGAAGAGGGACTTCAACACAGAGCAGAACCAAATCATCCGAGCGGAGATAAAAAAATTACTGGAACCAGCCGCATCCGTAAGGTGCAATTCTTGAGCTGGCTTGCCAACATTGTGCTGGTCTCCAAGTTGGGCAACAAGTGGCGAGTCTGCATCAACTTTCATGATTTGAACAAGGCCTGCCCAAAAGACTTCTATCCCATATCTTGGATAGACCAAATGGTAGACTCTATGGTGAGTTGCGAGTTGATCTGCATGCTTGGCACATACCAAGGATATCACCAAGTGTCATTCGCTCGGGAAGATCAAGGGAAGGTCAGCTTCATCACGGGGGATGGGACATAATGCTACAATGTCATGTCGTTTGGATTAAAGAACGTCAGTGCCACCTATCAAAGATTGATGAACAAGGTGTTCCGGCGGTAAATCGGTCGTAACATAGAAGTATATGTTGATGATATTTGATAAAATCTCTCTGAGCTACTGACCTCTGTGTAGATATCGAAGAAACCTATCAAACTTTAAGGGCATATGGAATCAAGCTGAATCCAAACAAGTACTTGTTCGGAGCAAGGAGTGGCCGCTTCTTGGACTATATTGTCACCGAAGAGGGGATTGAGGCGAATTCGAGCAAGGTGGAAGCATTGCAAGGCATGCCCCCGTCCCATAACTTGAAGGAGGCCTAGCTATGCGGTCTCCCTCGACGTCCTGCTGCTCCGTATTGAGCGTTGGCTGTCTTGCGTATCATCCCGATCTGGAATGGGGTTCGGCTCGAACCCATCTCCTGTTGGTCGGGGCCTGACTACCTGATTGTCTATTGAAATGATCCTCTATTCGATCCTTTGACACCTGGACGTTAATCATCTTGACTTTAACCTCCACCCTGGCAATTGACCCCGTGTCAGGTAGGCCTCCCTCCATCACTGCATCACTTCTGTATAAGTTAAAATAAGCAAACGAGATGCTAAAACATAACCTAAACAAGAGCGCCACAAATAAAAATTAGAAGATAAAGAACTAAGACGAAAAGATAATAAATCCACATTCGAAGCTGCAACTTCTAGTACTTTGAGTTGATCCAAAACACAGAGTCCTCCTTGCGTACGACGTGCCCTAATTAGCCTCTGATATCGCAGATCCTGAATATAATAATTGGATAAATAAAAAAATTAGGTATCTAGACTCACATAATTGACTAACAGAAATAAGATTTAAAGTAAAACTCAGAATATAATAAACATCAGTAAGATATAAACAAGATATAACAATTGAACCAATACTTACTCATGACATGGAGTACCATCAGTAGTCATAATAGATGATAAATTAGATGACATATGATAAATATACCAGAGTCCAAAATCCATAAGGATGAAGATATACCTGAAATATCAAACGATGACAAACCTGTATATGCGGAAGCTGACATGACAGAGTGCTGTGAAATAAGAAACTGTTAAAACTGCTCTAATATATACGGATCAGATTTCCATAAAGCATATGTACGACCAGGCATGGTCACAGAATCAATAGTGCTTAAAATAATCAAATTGTATGAATACCTTGATAAGAATAATGATCGGGCATGTTGACGATCCGTGAAAACTAGTATTAGGACGACCCATGGTCACACGAAGAATCCGAGGCAAAAATGGATATCAACGTAAAAATCAACAACAAAAGACGTCGGTGCAAAAATCGACAAAAAAGGACATCAGTGCTGAAATCGGTAAAACAGGACATCGGTGTCGAAATCGGCAGTACAAGGCATCGGCGTTGAATCAGTAAAAAAGAACATTGGTGTCGAAATCGTCAATAGCAATAAGATGCAGCAGCAACAACAAGAAGCAACAACAGGAGGTGATAGAAAAATTAGGTTAGAGAAAGAAAAACTCGTTCTGATACCATGTAGAAATTAATAAGAGGAAAACGCTAACTATATTATCAAATCCAAAAAGAATATTAGAAATACATAGTATTTACCCTTATATAGCTAAGTTAAGAAATCCTAAACCCTAAATAGAAAAGGAAAAAAAGACTAAATTATCCTAAAAACTATAAACAAATAAATATATATAATCTAGCACACCAAACTTAATATTTTCTCATTCAGCCTTTTCTCATTATATATATATATATATATATATATATATATATATATATATAATTAATTTTGATTTGTCGCTCACCTTCCATCCATGTATACCTCAATTTTTTTTGTACTTAATATTATAGTTAAATTCCTAAACCCTAAATGATTTAATCACAAACTAAAACAAAAAACAAAAAACAAAAATTGCACACCATACAGTCACACACACTTGTGCCCTAGCTATGCGATGCATAACATAACTTATATTTATATATAGACAAAAATCTGAAGGACATCCGTTTAAAATTATCTGATAGACATCTCATTTTCAATTAAAGTCAAATGAGCACCTCATTTAGCACAAACTTTTCAAAATATTCTTATATTATCTGATCATTTTGTCATGTAAAAATTAGTATGTAACTTCTACAATGTGTAAAAATTGATTGCTAGCTTCTATACAGTGTAAAATATATATGTTAGCTTCTACAATAAGCAAAATAAACTAAGTGCCTTCATCACACTTATCTAATCACAATTAACTACAATTAACCATGCAATCAGATAATATATAAAAATTAGTTGTTAGTTTCTATAACACCACTAGGTCGAGGGTATTTTTAAGACTAAATTATAGATAAAGTGCCCATTAAGGACGCCCATTTACTATTTCTCTTCATTTGAGTGAGGCTGAGTAAATTAACTTGAACATTGTGGTAAAAGAGTGTTGTCAACCCTATGGGTGCAACGCACTGATAAAATATTTAAGAGAATCAATCAGAGAATGAAATTTGAACTTTAATACAAACGAATATTCTAGAGGTCGATTGTGTATAAATTGTATTTTAAATTGATCCGATAGCCAACTTTAGATTGGAAAATCACCAACTGAACACTTGAATTATCGAAAACTCCATTGTACAGTGACCAAAAACTTCACTCCCCTCCTCACTCAATAAAGACATAATCAACCATGTTTGATCTTATCTCATACGAACAACAACGACCCATTACCTATCGAGACCAAGCTGCCCTCTAAGTCAAAAGGTCAATTATGATAATGCAAAAGCAACCATGTTCCGCGGAAGGCTAACTTAACTCCAAAGCTAATGCGGCCCCGAGTAGCGTTGCGTAGTATATCGTAGCATAGGGCTCCTTGTTACGGAAGGCTAATTTGATCGATTGCGACCTTGAGATATAAGGGTACGTCTTGTTTTTTACACCAAATCCATCATAATCATTTTCATGATCATCAAGAATTTGGCATTAGTCTACGAAATTGCATTGTGCCTCATTTCCACAATGAGAATTGAGCTCATAGGAAGAACAGCTTCTCTTAATAATACACACACGCATCACTATTAGACGTTGGAAGCCAACTCATCGGCCGGGCCCTCATGCTTCTACTGAAGGGGGGATTCTAAAAGAAATAAGATAAAACCATGGGCTAAAGTGAAATTTAACTCGGCAAAACGGTGGCCCTTTTTCGTAGTCACCCTCTTTCTTTCCGTAATTATATCTTACGGTCGTTTTTTTGTTTTTGTTCTTTTTCTATCGTCCGAGCTCTTCCTCGTGAATCGTGATGCCACATTTCGTTCCTGCCGCAGCTCTGCGGCCGCTTTCTCCCCCTCCTCCCCCTCCTCCTCCCTCCTCTCCGCCTCCTAAACCCTAACCCTAATCTCCGACCTCGCTTCTCTCCTCCAGTGAGATAAGGGGATTTGTCCGTCGATCTGGACCGGCGAGGGGCGTTGGCGGTGGATCTTTTCACGGTACGGCTGCTAATTCTTGTTCTTCCTTGACCCACGGCGGTTAACTCCTGAGCGACTCTAACTTGTTTCGCTGTGCGATTTGGTTTGGGAGATGTCTTTTCTGTCTCGGTCGTTTTCTACTCGATTTAATGATAGTGCCAGTGGGCGATTTGAACGGTTGTTTTTGCTCAACCATTTCTTTTTATTAGGATTTTATTTTTGTGTTCGACGGTGAGTTCCGTGTGTTGCCATGATTAAACTTGTCTCGGAAAGGCAGAAATGGGAACGGGTTGATTTTCCGTGTGGTGAGTCATCAGGTTGATCTTCTGAATCTGTGCTTTCAAATTTTTGAGCTACAGTTGGAGGACTATATAGAGAAGAACGTTAAATCTTTATTTTTCTATTACGAAAGACTTTTATGGGAGGGTTTTTCAGTTAGTTTGGTAGAGCGGTAAGTATGTGTCGTGCTCATATTTTGGTCTAGAAGAAAAAAAAAAGTTATCGGTAGCTCTATCTGAAGATATTTTGGTTGGATTTTTCTCATTTTGGGTAAAACATGCAAATGATTTTGGCTTCTTCATGTTCTTGATGGCATTTGGTTTACTATGTAAACTTGTGGTTGAAAGAATACTATTCATATAATCAGTTTTATTTCTGTCGCAGGATCATGGTTGGTAGTGATTTGGGGAAGGCATTAGTGGAAGTTGTTTAAGTTAGATAATAAATATTGTCATGGAATGAAGGCAACTTTTGTCTCTTATTTTATTGCTCCATTTCCATTTGATGGTTCTTTGAGAGATGGGATAGTCACTTCATATCTAGTGTTGTTAGGGTAGATTCTCAGATTCAATTCAGTCATTACCTATCAATGGGCTCAACTAGTGGCATTTCTGAGATTGTCGAAGGCGATGACTTGCCAAACTTGGATAGTTACTTTGGCGGATCGAAGACTTTACGAATTAAACTCCAACCAAATCTGCAAGATGGTAAATACGTGGATGTTGACGACAACATTGAAAAGTTATTGAGGACAATCGATCGCAGGACTTCATCCAGGATTCTTGGTCCTACAAGTCATCCAGCTGTTGATTTGGTGCGGAAGAATGCTATGAAGAAGCCAGTTGAAGCTGGAGTATCTAGATCGTCAGGAATAGGGATATCAGAATCTGTCACTTTAAAACAAGCCTTGAGAAAGCTATGCATTACCCAGGCATCAGAGATGGCTGCTATGAAGAGAATGTCGAAATCCATTAGCTTATCTAGAACTTCTGAGGCTGGGACAATCAAAAGGCTTTATGCATCTGTGGTGGTTCAATCAAGTGACTCTGCTCTCTCTCTAAAAGAAAAGAGAAATTTAGTTGAAATATCCATCTTGCCTGATAAAGCCTCAAGAGATTTATCAAGAAAGACAATTGTATTTGGTCAAGGCAAAAATGCAGAATTGTCTACTCCGAGCACTGTTTCATCTCCTCTTTCTGCTGTACCTACACCCAAGTTAACTAAGATTAGAATCCAAGATGTAATTAAACACACATCAGAAGGGTCCCGTGATAATCAATCAACTGCAGTTGAGATGGAGAAGAAAGGGAGATCATTTTCAAGAGCAACCAAATCTAGCTCAAGGCCAGTCGCTGCTTCGTGCAAGACTGTAGTGAACCCACATTCAAACAAGCCAGTGCATCTGAACAAGAATGTCAGAAAGAAAGGAAAGTCTGAATCAGCATCAGCATCAAATAAATCCATCAAACACGGTGATGTGAACAGAAGTTGTGCAACTTCATCTGCTGCTAAACCTTCTTGCTCCAAGGAGCCTGCCACTCCTTCATGTACTACGCCTACTACCAAATTGTGTCGTCCAAAGGAACATGTCACCCCTCCATGCAGCATACCTGTGACCAAATCGTTTCCTAAAGAACTTGTCACTCCTGCATCTAGCACTATGAAACATGCTGCTGCAGTTAGTGCAGAAAGCAAAACACTTTCTAGCCTAAATATCCATGGCAGCAGCAAGGCCATCAGTGCAAAATCAAGTGAATTCTCTAGACCTAGAGAAAAGGGTGAATGCTCTCACAGTTCAAAAAGCAGCATTGGGGATTATAGTAGCAACACCAGTATCAGTGAAGAAAGTCATCTGAGCATTGCTAGTGGCAAAGGATGTAGGCCTCACATGTCAAAGGATGCAAGATGGATAGCAATCCGGCACAACTTAATCCAACCAGGAAGCTTAGGCTTAAAGAATTTTAAGCTTCTCAAAAGACTTGGTTGTGGAGATATTGGAACGGTTTATCTTGCAGAGTTGGTTGATTCGGACTGCTTGTTTGCATTGAAAGTCATGGATATTGATTTCCTGGTTAGCAGGAAAAAGATGCTGAGAGCACAAACCGAAAGAGAGATATTACAAATGTTAGATCATCCCTTCCTTCCAACCCTCTTTGCTCATTTTACGACAGATAACCTTTCATGTTTAGTCATGGAGTATTGCCCAGGTGGTGACCTACATGTGCTTCGACAGAAGCAATCTGGCAAGAGTTTTTGTGAGCCAGCTGCCAGGTACATTAGAAAATTAGTTTTTATTTAGCTGGATTATGGCGCCTTAGGAAGCATTTGTTGTTGTTGTTAAATTCCGTCTTTCAAGTCCCATCCAATCCATGATACTCAAATTATATTCCTCTGGAGTTGCTATTTTACTGCATGTGCTAAAGTAGAAAATGGAAATGGACTTCTTTCATAATTTAAGCAGTTAATAGGTCAAATATATATATTCTGATAGCATGACATCCAGTTGATGCTGGTTCACTATGTCACTTTTACTGTTTATTCCAGATGAGCAAGCTAATTGAGAGAATTGTATTTGTTACTCTAAATTTCATTTCAAAGTGAGGGAGAGTGCAATATTTTCAAGGTGCAAAATAATTCAAGAGAATCTTCAGATGAAAGAGATTAGACTACCTAGAGATGTGCAATATCCTTTGCTGGTTTCTTGTTCCACCTAAATGTTATGTTTCTTAATAATTGAGATTTAGAATTAGGTTTTAGATATGAGAATTATTGATTTATGATTAACTAAAGTTTAAATGAAACACATTGTACATAAGTTTTGATAGTGCCTGTCAGAGATTCCCGTACCCATATGTGTATTCCAGCTCTGGCTGTAACAAAATTATGTTTACTTCTTTCTTTATAGAGTTTCATATATGTTGGCCGGTTACTATGATGTTCGGTCACAAACTAATTGTTAGCTATGGCTTCTGCAGGTTTTATGTCGCAGAAATCCTCCTTGCATTGGAGTACCTACATATGCAAGGCGTTATATACCGGGATCTCAAACCAGAGAACATTTTGGTTCGTGAAGATGGCCATATCATGCTTTCTGATTTTGACTTGTCTCTCAGATGCTCAGTAAGCCCGATCCTTCTCAGATCATCATCATCAGGCACAGAAGAATCATCCAAGAAACACTCAGGGCCTTGTGCTGAAAATAATTGCATTGATCCTCTTTGTCTTCAACCATCATGGGTTCAAGTTTCTTGTTTCACACCCCGTTTGGTATCCTCTTCAGAAGGTAAAGCAAGGAAGCAAAGATCTGAAGTCAGTGGGCAGGTCAGGCCACTTCCCCAGCTTGTGGTGGAACCCACGGATGCACGTTCCAACTCATTTGTGGGGACCCATGAGTACTTGGCGCCTGAGATCATCAGAGGAGATGGACATGGAAGTGCTGTTGATTGGTGGACCTATGGGATCTTATTGTATGAACTACTTTTTGGTAGAACACCATTCAAGGGACCTGGAAATGATGAAACATTGATGAATGTGATTTCACAGAGCTTGAAATTTCCTGAGAATCCATATGTCAGCTCTCACGCTAGGGATTTGATCAGAGGGCTGCTAGTAAAAGAGCCAGAGCATAGATTGGGATCAGTGAAAGGTGCTGCCGAGATTAAGCTGCACCCCTTCTTCGAGGGATTAAATTGGGCTCTAATACGATGTGCTGCACCTCCTGAGACACCAAGAAGTCATGACATTGGCACTCCTGTGGTGTTTCGCAAGAAAAAAGAAGGTAAGTGTCTTGATTTTAGGACAAATGGAGAGGATGTGGAATTTGAGCTCTTTTAGTGATATACATTATGTGGAAGAGTGTAATAGGCTTGGTCGTGGTGTCCTTAATTTCCTACCTATTGTGACCATATAGTACTTGTAAATGTAGGCTTAAATTTCCATTCCTTGTTAATAACGAGAATATGATTCAGAAGAAATAACCTCTTGTAGCTTCTAATTCTCATTTTGATTTCTTCACCCAAGCCAACTAAAGCTGGGCGGATATGTTTGGCACCACTAAGTGTGTTCTCTCTATATATATCCTGTTTGTCCGCAACCGGAATCTTATTGTATTAACACTAGCTATATGTTTCAAGTTCAGTCGACTACAGGATCAGAGAACAGACACACCCTTCTATATTCTGGAAGGAGGTTTAGGGTTGTGGATTAATCATCATAATTTCAACAAATGCGATTCTTTTGTAGTTGATTATGGACATTGGCCTCTAGCTTGATGATTAAAATTTTTGTGCTGATAATATTCGTAGTGGTAAAAGGTGAATACGTTCGTCTTCAGCGTTCTTATCAATTTATCTTAAGATCAACATGTCCGGCTATTAACTTTTAAAATTTTTCAGTTGACAATATTTATATGGCAAAAGGCGAAATCGTTCGCCCCCAGCGCCCCCGCCGCACCCGACCCAAGGCCATCACGAGGGAGGTAAATCATAGCATCCTGAGCGAGCATGTGGCAGATGGGATGAGTTGCACAGGGACCAGGGATTTACGCCCTGACTACCCCGAGTTTCGACCTCGCGACCTCATGTGACAAGCATTCCATCACATACCAACTCGGATGACCTATGGGGTCCAGTTGACAATATTCATGTTTCTTGTTTGGGTTGACAAATGTAGCTTGGACTTTCTAATAATGAACCATTTAATTATTTTCTATTGTTTCTACTTTTGTTAAATTGGCTAGAGAGTACAGAGTTATTATTCTCAACGAAGATATATCTTGTTAACAAAATTCTCTTTTAGACTTCCACCACTATTGATTATAAATTGAATTATGATCTTGAGATGATCTAATTAGACTAGTGTATGAGATATTATTAATTTAAGATCTAAAGTTTTAATTTTAATATAGCAAAGGCTCTCATATTTTTTTCATTTTTTTCATAGGTCAATCACTGTTTCTAAAATATAATAGTTACTCATAATTCATATTCTGACGAGATAAATTGACAGGACGATAAGAACGGGCACAGTAGTTTTGCCGACCTATCAAATGACATGTCAGGGCGACTCACCTTTTTCTACCCTTTATCGTTTTCTATTATTTTTTTTATTTCTCTGGGACCGAACGAACTCCCAACAGGGGGAATCACGAACCCGTCGCAAGACACGTAGTCTCCCAAGCGACAGATTTCACGTGGCCGATGGCGGCGACGGCGGCGGCGGCGTGATCTCAGCGTCGCGTGAGATGGTTTCCGTTTCCGTCCTTGCTTAACCCAGCCTAATTTTTTATTTATCCAAAAACGTTTTCTTTTTAGTTTCCACGCCTTTTCCTTTGAATCTTGGGTTGACCTGGTCCGCGCGCGTCAACTCCGCGGTGGTCAGGTTGCCTCCGCCGCATACGATGCGTCGTACACAGTCCGCGCTGCGCCCTCGATTTATAGCCCGCACACTCTTTTTACTCTGCGCCTCAATCGCTCCTGCTCCTCCTCCTCCTCCTCTTCTTGCATGCTCATGGACGTCGACGACTGCTCCTCCTCTTCTTCGCCGTCGTCCTCTTCCTCCTCTTCTTCCGCCAGACCTTTCGCCCCCTCGCCGAAGCGCAAGGACGGGCGGAAGAAGTTCCGGGAGACGCGCCACCCGGTGTACCACGGCGTGCGCTCGCGTGGCGGCGGCAGGAAGTGGGTGTCGGAGGTGCGCGAGCCGCGGAAGAAGACCCGCATCTGGCTCGGCACCTTCCCCAACCCGGAGATGGCCGCCCGGGCCCACGACGTCGCCGCCATCGCCCTCCGCGGGCCCGACTCCGCCCGCCTCAACTTCCCCGACTCCGCTGCGTCGCTGCCTCGGGCGCGCTCCGCCGCGCCCGAGGACGTCCGCCGCGCAGCGGCAGAGGCAGCCGGTATGACGGCGGGCGCGGCCGTCGACCGCTCTCCGCAATCGTCGTCGGCCGCGGCTCCGACGCAGGTGTTCGTGGACGAGGAGGCGGTGTTCAACCTGCCTGGGTTGCTGGAGGACATGGCGAGGGGGATGCTGGTGACGCCGCCGGCGATGCACAGGGCGTTCGATTGGGAGACAGTGGAGCTGGAGGACGACGGTTACGTGGCCGGTGACGTCATCTCCCTTTGGACAATGGATTAGTTAATTAGTAAATTTTTTGGGGGTCAAAATGAAAATGACACCCTTTATTTCATTTCATTTCATTTTTCTTCCTTAATTGGTTAATTAGTAATTATTTTTTATCCATTCAAATGTAATCTTTTTTTTGTCTGTTTGAGATTAATTTTTTTCTCAAAGTCCCAATGAAAATGTGTAATAATATTTACTGATGTAGTTATTCACTTTATAAGTTTGAGAAAGTATAAGTTACAATATTTGTTTATGTGTAAATATCCTCACGTGTAAATATTTATTGATAGATCAATTAGAGAAAGTGCAAGATTTATAGCTTAGTTTAAGTGGAGAGAACTAAATTTTCACATATAGATACTAGAGAGCTAGGACTAGCAAAAGAGAGACAAAAAATTAAATTAAATATTTGTTGATTTATTAGTAAAAAAAATAAAAATCTAAGTCCCTAAGAAAGGCTAGAGGCTATCCTTAGAGGATGGACCCACTCTCGAAGTGGAATAAAAGTAAGCACTCAGGCCCATGATAAGTGAGCTTAGACAGGATCCAAGGAAATGTTAATTTGGTTAACTATTTTCAATCCTTTATATGATCGTGCTACTGCATAAGAATTGCTAGTTAGAGAATGACAGCCGGGTTAATTGGTCAATTTTTGATAGACGTATGTTCTACAGAAAAAATTATTTCTCACCCTCTAATAGAGACATCCTTATCTTCATTGTTAATGGAAAAATCATATATATATATATATTCCACATATTGGCTGTCTACTCATCTCCATATGAGGTATCGAAGTTGAGATATCAAATAATACTGTCCATGATCTCTGTCTATTCTATCCGTGGCTCAGTATTATCATTGTCCAAGCTCTGTCCTGCATCCTCTATCAGTGGCAAAAAAACGATTCGCTCTTCCCAGTGCCTCGCCAACACATTCCTAGGGCAACTCAGAGGAGGTAAATCACGGGTGGTTACTAGCCATTAGTGAAGTGGTCAAGGCATGGGGGAAGACATATTTGGACGTGTCGAGTTTTGACCCCATGACATATGTGGTAACACCCCGTGCCTTAATCACAGCACCATCCCAAGAGAACTCTTCTTCTCTCTTCTTTGATTGCATGTAAGGTAGTACTGATTTATAAAAATCAGTACCATCTTGGTGCTGACACCACCAAACCAACATCATTCACCTTAATACTGGTTTGTAAAAATCAAAGTGTAAAAATTAATATTAAGGTGGTGTTGATAGTGATGGCACTACTAAAGGCATCTCCAATTATTAGAATTTTACAAAAAAAAAAATTTATTTTTTATGATTCCAATATATCATATCATGCTACATCAACATTCTAAAAACCTAACGAAACATCTCCAATAGTTAAAGTTTTAAATGATTTTTGTGTGATCAAATTCATTACATGTAATTGCATGACTACATACATATTAGTCCCCTCGGATGGGTCTAATGGCTAGCACATGAGGTGTTGCCACCAATGAGGTCTGGGGTTTGAATCTCGGCAAAGCCGAAGTAAATGCCTCCCCTTATGTACTAATCACTATTCCAAAGACTAGTAGCCGCCCGTGATTTACTTCCTCCGTGTTGGCCCTGGGACGGGTTGGTGGGGGCGCTGAGGGCGAGCGTATTCACCTTTTGCCACCAATGACTACATGTATATTACATCAATTTCAAAATAAAAAAATAACTTTGATATTTCACTATTGCTCTTGAACTATAAATTTCAAACCTTGTATCTATAATGATTAGAATTTTTTTTTAACTTTTTCATTTCACAAATGCCTTTAAAAATCTTAGATTGAAAATGCTCTAAACTAACATCATCCATCTTGGCGCTGATTTGTAAAAACCACCTTTACAAACCAGCTCATTGGTGCTAGTTTGTAGGTATTGGTTTATAGAAACTAGCACTAGCATTAGTATCAGTAGGGTGGATGTTGCTGATTTAGTTATGCCAGTACCTACTATCTTGATGCTTATTTATATAAATCATATAAATCAACACCAAGATGATACTAATACCACCGGCACCGCATTGAGAAAAACCAAATTGATCCCTACAAATATGGTCCGGTGGTAAAAAATATTTAGAGAAATAATTAAGGGTATCACAGTTTCAATTTCAATATGGATGACAATTTTAAAATTTACATTAGACTCCAAAGTTACCTAGGTAAATCTAGAAATTCAATCAATCTAATTTCAAAAATAAAAAAAAAGGTTCGAACTGCAGAGCCTTTTAACTCGCTTAAGAGAGACTTTAAAGTTATTAGGCCAATTGTCAATTAAAAAAATAATTAAAAAAAAAAAAAAACTTTGCTCAACCAGGTTCTGAACCACAAAGTTGGAGATTGATTGCACTTCACCGGCATCAGCGAGGTTGTTGGTTGCAGCGTTAGCAACTGTAGGACTCCAGCGCACTCCATCAATGGCAGCGCCGAGATTTACACCGAGCTAGCCATATTCTTCCTCCTCGCTGTTGGAGGTAGGTGACGTATTAAGCTGGCGCTGTTTATTTCCGGAACGTGGTTACAACCTCTCGGTCGAGCCTCTTCATGGTCCTGCCATTTCTCCTCCTCGCTCCTCCCTCCCTCACTCGCTGGCGTAGGCGGCTGTTCCTTCTGTCGCCCGCTCTCTCCTCGACACCTCACGTTGGGTTAACAAGACGCGAAGTTACGTTCATGGCAGAATCCGGCGACTGAAGAAGAGGATAAACACGAAGCCGCACTCTCGCACCTCTCACGTGCTCTTGTTTGCTGTTGGTTGGTGATTCTCTTTTTGTCTTTGTGGTTTTGGGCGAGGGACGGAGATCGAATGCTAAAGCTGCGTGTCCCCTTGGCGAATCTTGAATTCTTAATCTTTTTCTTAGAATTCATAGATAGATCCATGGCGATGCCATTGATTTCCGCTTTATAAATACCGGCGGTGCTCTGGTTTATCTTCAGGCGAGCGTCGATTGATTTTGCATTTGTTTGGTCGAAATGGAGAGGCGGGAGGCCGTGGCGGCGCATGTGGCGACGGTTTGGCGGGTGATCAAGGCGCCGGTGGTGGTTCCGCTGCTGCAGGCCGCGGTGGCGGTCTGTCTGGCGATGTCGGCGATGCTGGTCGTAGAGAAAGCGTACATGGCCGTCGTCTTCGTGCTCATCAAGGCGACGGGCCGCCGGCCGGAGAAGCAGTATAAGTGGGAGCCCATGCGCGACGACGACGTCGAGCTCGGCGGCTCGGCCTCCTACCCCACCGTGCTCGTCCAAATCCCGATGTTCAACGAGAAGGAGGTGTACAATCTGTCCATCGGCGCGGCCTGCGGCCTCTCCTGGCCCGCCGACCGCATCATCATCCAAGTGCTCGACGATTCCACCGACCCACTCGTCAAGGTAATTTACTGAATCGAAGACTAGTTAACTAGCCTCAATGAGTAGGATTGATCGAGCGTCGTCGGGATCGCAGGAATTGGTGGCGGCGGAGTGCCGGCGGTGGGCGAGCAAGGGCGTGAACATAAACTACGAGATCAGGGACAACCGGAACGGGTACAAGGCCGGCGCGCTCAAGGAGGGCATGAAGCGGAGCTACGTCAAGCACTGCGACTACGTCGTCATCTTTGACGCCGACTTCCAGCCGGAGCCCGACTTCCTCTGCCGCGCCGTCCCTTTCCTCCTCCACAATCCTGACGTCGCGCTCGTCCAAGCTCGTTGGAAATTCGGTAGCTAATTTAACAATCGATCAGCATTGTCACGGAGACAGAAAACAAACAAACAAACAAAAAAAGTTAACTTGATTCATCGACTCTGCAGTGAATTCAGATGAATGCTTGTTGACGAGGATGCAGGAGATATCGCTCGACTACCACTTCACGGTGGAGCAGGAAGTTGGATCTTCCACCCACGCTTTCTTCGGCTTCAACGGCAAGCCTTCCACCTCTCTAATCTCAATAATTTCAAGGATAATTTAACTCCCAATTACATCACCGGCGTTCAGGGACCGCCGGAATATGGAGAATAGCAGCTCTCGACGAAGCCGGAGGTTGGAAGGATCGAACCACAGTAGAGGACATGGATTTGGCTGTTCGAGCGAGCCTCAAAGGCTGGAAGTTCATCTTCCTCGGAGATCTCAAGGTTCAGAACGAGCTGCCGAGTACCTTCAAGGCCTATCGCTATCAGCAACACCGCTGGTCTTGCGGCCCTGCAAATCTCTTCAGAAAAATGCTGATGGAAATAGCCAGTAACAAGGTCAGTAGTTCTCAATCTCCTCTCTCAAATTAACACTGATCCATCGAGCTTGTTAATTTATTTCTCCGTTGCAATTCAGAAAGTCACTCTCTGGAAGAAAGTTCACTTGATCTACAGTTTCTTCTTCGTCCGGAAGGTCATAGCTCACGTCGTCACCTTCATCTTCTTCTGCGTCATCATCCCCGCCACTGTCTTAGTTCCTGAGGTGGAAATACCGAAATGGGGCGCAATCTACATCCCTTCGATCATCACTATTCTCAACGTCGTCGGATCCCCTCGGTATATATATAACCAATCAATCAATCAATTCGTTACTGAATTAACTCCTCGTTTATTTCCTCAATCATCGAGCTGTTTCAGGTCCCTTCACTTGCTCGTGTTTTGGATCTTGTTCGAGAACGTCATGTCGTTGCACAGGACGAAAGCGACCTTCATTGGGCTGCTGGAAGCTGGGAGAGTGAACGAATGGGTAGTCACTGAGAAGCTCGGAGTGGCCATGAAGAGTAAAGCAGCAAAGAAGCCAAGAACCAGAATTGGTGAAAGGTACCAGAATCATACATAGATGCATCTTCTTCTTCGATGGATCCTTGACATTTCTCGGTTGAAACCAGGATGCATCTCTTGGAGATATGGACAGGGGCGTACCTCGTCTTCTGTGGGTGTTGCGACGTGGCGTTCGGCAGGAACCACTTCTACATCTTCCTCTTCCTCCAGGCACTCGCCTTCTTTGTAGTTGGCTTCGGTTATGTTGGCATCTGCGTTCCAAGCTCCTAGGAGGCCGCAGTAGAATCATTGTGTGAATAGTTAGAACAAGAAAGAATGAATCAGTAGTTCTTCTTGTTTTGGTCAATCTTTTGGAGGAGATGTTGAAGACGATGACACTCGAGAGAAGAATCGGGCTGTTGTTGTAATAATTTAACGGCTAGTTTTCAACAAAGTAATAATCGAATACAAAACTAAATTGTTCAGATTTGCTTTGACTGATAAGGATTACAGAGTAAAAGATGAAGATTTTTTCCCTTTTTCTTGGAGATGAGTGACTGTAAAGATCGTCGTCAAATGGTTTGATAAAGTCGATCTTTAGGCGGCGGTGGAAGGAAGGTGATCTGCATTGGAGAAGCCGCCGCCGGCTTGAATCAGCTCTAGCTCCTTTTGGCGGAGCAGCAGCAGCATGCGGTCGTTCTCGAGGCGGCGGCGATCGTTCTCCAGCTTCGAGCGCTCCATCTCGCGCTCTTTGTTGGTGCAGAAGCGGAGCCAATTGAAGCGCTGCCGCTCGAGCTGGAAGGCGCGGCAACGGTATGCCACCCGTTGCTCCTCTAGCTCCGCCACCTTCTTCTGCAGCCACTGCTGCAGCTGATGCTCCCCTCCGCCGCCGTCGCCGGACGGCATGGCGGCCATCAGCTCCGACTGCAGCTGCTGCATTGCGCCGGACTGCGACGAGAGAGTTAGAGAAAGCGACGGAGAAGCCGACATTTGGGATGACACCCTCCGCTTCTTTCTCCCCGGCGACACCAACTCCTTGCTGTCCACGTCCTCCTCTCCCTCCTCGTGCTTGTGCTGCGGGTGATGGCGGCGCTTGGTGCGGTGCCCCTCTTCCAAATAGTCCTTGTCCGCGTAGTCACTGTCGCCGAAATCCTCCTCGTCGTCGCTGTCGACGTCGTCGTCGTCGTCCACTTCTTCATCCATCATCATTCCTTCTTCGTCAGCGGCGACCGGCGCCGCCATGGCTCGGCTAGAGACCGCGCCTTTCGCGTCGGAGCGGCTACACTGAGAGTGGTGGGAACAGAGTTGTTGTTGTTGTTGCTGCTGCTGCTGCTGCTGCTGAGGATTCTGATGTGACGGCGGGGGCACTTGCTGAGGAAGGGGCGCGGCGGCAGAGACGCAGGAGCCACCGCCTCCGGCGTGGTGGTAGGCGCACATTTCGCGGAAGAAGAGGTGTTTGGAATTGAGGAGCTTGCGCGCCTCCTGCTTGGCCTTGGGCGAGAGGTGGTCCATGGTGTCGAGCAGAGCCCGGTTCTCCACCACCCGGCAGGCGGTGCCCTTTCCAAGCAAGTCGTTCACCCGCTTGTACCGCTTGTTGAGGTCGTTGAACTTGTCCTCGCACTGCTGCGGCGACACCGAAAACCCCGTCTCCATCATCGCCCGAGACACCGACTTCCACTTCCCCTTCTTCTGCAACAGCGCCGTAGTCGCCGCCGCCCCCTCCCCCGCCTTACTCTTCCCCTTGCCCTCCGCCACATGCTGCAGCTCACCCTCAGCTCCGCCGCCGCTGCCGTCGTCGCCGACGCGATACACTACCTTGATGAGCAATCTCACCATGCTGTCCGTCCACTTCATCCTCTGCCACGGAGACGCTGCCGGCGCCGGTTGCGTCAACGACCGCAGTGCCGCCTGGTCATCCGCCGGTTCAGCCTCCCCGTACGAGCCCGGCTGCTGCTTGGTCCGCACGAACGTGGGTACGTTCTGGCCGTGACGGCCAAACGGGTAATGTTCTCCCACGTCGCCGGCGGCCTGGAAAGGCAGCATGTGGCGCGCCTGCTGCTGCATCTGCTGTTGATGCGGAGGCAGCGCCACGTCCAACCCGAGCAAACCCCCAGAGCCCATCTGCAACATCCCCCTCGGCATCCCATTTCCTCCATGATCCATCCTCTCTCTCTCTCCGTCAGCTTCACTCTATCTTCTAATCCGTCAGCTCTTAATTCGTGCCCTTGGCCGAAGAAACCCGATTAAAAGGAAAACCGTAGACGAATCAAGCTAACACGAGCTAACGTGGGTTGATATCTCTCTCGTCAGCGTCCTGCTCCTGGGCGTGGAGCTGCGAGTGCCGCCGGTTTCGGCAAAGCATGGCGGAAGGAAACACGGGCCCAGCTGCATGTTTTCCGCCTTCCTGTGGGTCGAAAACCAGCGGCCCTTTGCGTGCGTCGTACAGCGAACAGGCGGCGGCCTCTCGGTCTGAGTTTCGTGTTTGTGGGAGGCGGACGAGGGAGCCTCAGGGTGCGAGGAGGAGGTCGGGTGGGCCCGGAGGGAGGAGGAGAAGTTGCTGTCGCCCACGGTTTTGGTTTTGGTTTTGGTTTTGGTCGGGGTTTAGGAATCCACAGGTTGCAGAAGGGGTTTTGATTCGACGCGCTGGATTCCACGGCCTTTTAAAAAAAACGTATAAATGGTCCGGCCTATAGGCCCTATACACATATGGCAAAAGTTAATACACTAATCATAGTGCTCCCGTCAATCTATCTCAATCAATACAAAAAAATAAATCATAATGACTAAAAAATTAAGTGATAGGTGATGTAAGTTTACACATGTTATGAGAATTTACATCCCCCACCTCAAGATTTTATCCTAAGAGCTCATATGACAATCAACCTGTCATTTACCAAATTAGATAAGCCCGTGGGGGGCAACCTACTTATACACAAGTTTAGAAAAAGCGATTGTCATCATCTCAGTGCCCTCAATAATCCATCCTAAGATCAATACAGAGAAGATGAATTATCCTATCTGTACACAAGATACTGTCTAAGTGGGATACTATTGTACATATAGAATCAAATTATTTATCATTCTCGATCTATCGCTAAAATAATGACTTCACTTTTATCATGGATGAATATAATTATTTAAAGAGGTCATTAGATCATCATAATTTATTCTTTCGATCTTATCATGAGATTGACGGTGGAAGACATTTGAGATGAGCGAGTCACTTTTTGCCATTTGAATACACAATCTTTGTCACTAAAAATTTTTTCCCATAAACACACCTAAAATTTACTTTTTATTGGCCAGTATATTTAGGTAAAAATTAATACTTTTTATTAGGATTGTATTATAAAAATGTCCATCTCTAATTTGTATGGTAGCATATTTCATAACCATTATAATATAAACCATTCAACTATAATCCATATTAATAAATTATATTGTATGTATTGTAGTAATAATTCATTTTTATCAATATTCATCAATATTATGTTATAATAGCCTTTCTATTTTGATCAACACTAACAACATTGTGTTATAGCAATGATACTATGATAGTAGTTTTTGTAATATAGACAATTAATCAATATTAATTAATATATATTAACGTCATATTACAACAACCACCGTATAAACAATTTATTTCTGATTAATACGAATTATGTTATAATAGTTATGAATCATAACTAAGTCATACTTGCAATAATTGTGCAGCAGTTAACAGCTTTGATCTTGTAGCGGCTACAATAGCGCAAAAAACTAAGGACAATTTCAAAGGCTTCATTTTGATAATAAATCAAAAAGTAAAAAGAAACACTTTGAGTTTTGTTCAATAGAATTCACAAATTACTGCCAACATTGGAGTCTTCTTCACCCCAATGCAGTAACAAATGCTTGGTATTTATTGACCAAATCATGATTAGATAGATGAACATTGACAATCCAGTTACTGACAAGCTGTTTTGATCAGAGAGAATTGTTCTTCTAGTTTTGAAAAATGAAGAGAATTCAGTAGTGTTCATGATGGAATCATCAATCATGGTTGAAATCCATCACAAAGAGCTTCCAAGATGCTTTCTGAGATTCCTCCGAAGATACTTGCAGACACAGAGGTCTGGTTTAGGAAACTCAATACTGTATCTTCAGATGCTTCCTCGAAATCCTTCCTTCTTTTCATCACAAGATAGCCACTCAGCTCCCATGCTGCTGGATTCATTTGTGTTTCGACAATCTCCTGGCTAACTTCCCCACGAGACCGCTTCTCGGCAAAACACTGCAAGCTCAGTGTCAATGCAAAGATACTGATTGCATTAGATTTTAAGCGGCAAATTGTATGGAATTTACCTGGAGGAGGAGGAAAATTCTTCCACCAGAATCAGATATCAGGACATTGTAGGGGATGCCACTATCTTGCAAGAAAATACAGGCAGCCGAGACGGTATCTGAAAGATCCTTAAAGTTGCTTCCACCTGCAAATAGAAGACCTCTTACAGGATAATCTACAAGTCGACAGATTTTGACCCCAGTTTTGAGGGTTGCAATAGTTTGAATTGGAGCCTTCTCCACTGCAAATGTTTCTGCAAGGTAGAAAGCCTGAAGCATTCGACAACCATGAGAGCTTATCTAAAATACCAACATTGTTTACGATAGGTATAGCTTAACCACCTGAAAATGGAGGTGATTAATGGTGGCAAAGGCACCCAAACTGTTGTAACCAACTCTGAAATAGGGAGTGTTGGCTTCCTTTGCCATGGACATAGCAAGAAAGAAGCTCTCCTTATTGATCCTTTGCGGTAAGCAGTCCAAAACACAAGGAATTAGGAGCACATGACCGTAGCCGATCGGGCTGACCTGCAAGGAGAAGAAAGTTCCTAAAACATCTAGTTGTAATCAAAATAAGTGAGCAAATTCTCGAACATTGATCGCGATAACATTTGGGGACTCTGAAGTTATGACTGATGCATTGCCATTATCACTCTCTTGGAATCTAAATAGAACTTCCTCTTGCCCAATCTTTGTGAAATTGAACTTATTCTCATCAAAGGGTTGTAAAACTTCATCAATTCTAAACTCGGTCGGCCTTTTCTTGAGGTCGCGCCCTTCAATTAAGTGTGCAATGAAACCATATCTTCCTGGAATGCTCTGCAAGAAGAATGCAGTCAATTCTTCAAGAGAATTGAGTGACCAAAAATTAGCATGCTACCTTGGTTCCACAAGCGTTGGTATCATGATGGAGTAAGCCTTTAACCTTGCGATCATCCCACTGCATTTCCAAGTTTCAACTCACAAAAGTGATTTCAGTTTCAGATATCAGACAGAGATCTTCCTACCTGTTTGAAAAGACTTTCGAGGAAGTTTGCCTGCGGCTCAACCTTCCCCACCTTGCTGAAACAATAAAGAGGAAGCCTAGTCCCTAGCCAATGAATTCAACAAACTCAATTTTTTTTTTCTAGAATCGAGTTGCTGATAAGGTTCGAGATCCGGCTATGACTTTACGACGAACACATGGCGTGCATCGCTCAGCCAGATCGAGTTTAGCAAATCTAAAAAAGTGGGTTTTCTTCCCTATCTCGGTAACAGATCGAATCGCTCTCGTGAAGCACAAAAGCTTTTTAAAAAATCATTTTTTTTCTGAAACAAAAACGAAGAATCGCACAACATCGAAGCTGGAAGATCCATGAAGCAGAGAAGCGGAAACAACAGAATCTGATCGCGGGGTCACCTTGACGAAGGCAGCATCTGGATAGACAGTGGCGGCCGCAGCCGCTTTCGTCGCCGCCATTATGGCAGTCGTTTGATCGGTGGGCGGATGACATCGTCTGAGGTCGATCTGAGAGGCTGGAGAAGTACAACTGTACAAGTACAATCCCGGCGGCGGAGCTATCTGGACACGCCGTAGGACTAAATCTAAGAACATTTCAGCTTTTACACCATATCCTTTTACAATTTTTTTGAAAGACCCTTTTAAGTTTTACTATTTTAATCTTGCTCCGTCAAAATTTTGAATGAGGAGGAAGAATGTATACGTATTGATGTTGACAAGAGCAGTTTTTTATATACTTGAATCTGACAGAAACTATGATATTAATCGATTAACTGACCAAATTAATTAATTTATATCGATTGTTTTGATTACAAAGTTCAGTCAGTTTGGTTTGTTAAAAAAATTCAATTTGATAAATTTGATTTTGAACAAAGGCTCATCCTTTTTCTTCCTTTTTGGAGTGCGTGTTCGCAAATTAAAATGTCCCTTCGGGATGAAGTAGTGGCTAGTGCATGAAATATTATCATCATAAGATTTAGGGGTCAAATCTCGACTAATAGCCGGATTCCTGCCCTCTCCTATGCATTAGTCATTATCCAGGCTAGTAGCCCTGATTTACCTCCTCCGTATTATCCTAGGGACGGATTAACAGAGGCGCTGGGGATGAACGAATTATCTTTTACCACCGTCTTCGTAAATTAATGAAAAACACAAATTCAAATAATTACGATAATTTATGATAATTTAATATAACTACTGGATTTGCAATTTAGGATAGAAAAGAATCCAAAAAAAAAAAATAATAGTAAACTAAATACTCTCATGAAGACATTAGAACCACATGAGCTCGTCGTATAAATGTTTTACCATGTCTAAACATGTATATTATTTTGATTAAACATGACTTCTTATGTTGATCAACTGTTACTTATCCTTCTTTGGGTATTCTCTTGCTCCAAATATTGTTGATCCAACTCGAATGTTAGTGCTTCCCATCTCAATCTGCAAGAGACATGCAAAAGTTAATGATCCTAGCGGAATGTTTGCTGCAAATAATGCATTAACTAAAATATTTGAATCCACTCTTTTTCAGTTGGATTTAATAAAAGTACAAAGTATTGTTTTGATCCTTGCAACCAAAAAGTCTGACATGTATAATAATTTGTGAAACACAATCACTTACAGCTTGCTCAAAGTCTGCTGACATTCCCATGGACAGCTCGCACTGGTCTTCTGGAATTCCAAGTTCTCTGCAAACCTCAGACCTGCAATCTGAAAGTGTCTGAGAGTTCCCAGAACACGTAATCAAGGTTTAGCAAAGTATTTGGGGGAAAATAAAATGGAACTTAAAGTCATTTGAGAATTCTTACCCTGAAGTTTTCTGGAGTGGAGGTGTAGTCGAGCATCCCGATCGTCATTAGCCCAGAGAAAATAAGGTTTGGGCATCCAAATTTCACATGTTTTACGAGCTGGAGACAACCTGAAGGATTGACACCATATTTTGCTGCAAAATACAGGGAGATCTTTCAGTTTCAGGCATCTACTGTTTGGGCAAGGGCAAATATTATCAAGGTTCAATGTGGCCAACTAAGTTATTCATCATATGAAATTTCTCATTCTAGACAAAAAAAATGAGAAAAAAAAAACAATCATATCTACTGTTTGCATGAATATTAAAAGTTTATTGCTTACATTCTTCTCCGCTAGTATTCACTTGCACGAGGACCTTGAGTGGCTTCCTTCCCAGGTTAGCAACCATCCGATCAAGATGATTAGCTATCTACATATCATAAAGCACAATTTTTATTCTACATATCGCAGGGATAAAGATATAATTTTCTGCACGAGCATATTGTGGGGGCAATCAGATAACAGAAATATTAATTATAGATTGTTGGATCATTATAGTGGTTGACTTTGTTAATAGTTGCTCCGTTATTGAATTCTTAGAACTAGTAGTTTAAAAAATTTCAACAAGATCGGATGATCGGATATCATGGCTCCACACTTTGTTCATCCTGCAAAAAATCTGATTTTGCTCAGCATCTTTTTCTCCACAGCTTGCACATTGCAGAATAATTAAAATGTGATAGATATACATGTTTGAGAATCTGATCCAACAAATGATTCCCAAGAAAAAATCGAAAACACTACTTGTTTATTTAAACAAAGCATGGCATTCCTTATTCCTTTATTGCTACTGGACTAGAAACAAGTAATAGAACCTAAGATAAAGACCAAAATCTCAGAACATTTTTGACTGAGATTGACCATGCAGTGAAAGGAAGAAAAGCAAATTTTGACTTCCAGTTATTCGTTCATCAACTACATACTGATCATGAATTAAATTTACCTTCTCATCGTCTACACTCTCAAACATGTCAAGGTTTGGGACGCCAGCTGCAATAAGAACGACAATTCAATTAATAAAACACTAGCAATGCGTGGTGATTCGACTTTCAAGTAATCATGATATGCAAATCTAGAAACATAGAAAATAAGAAGTTAATAATTTCTACTAAATTAATAAAATAGCTAAGATGTTGAATGGAAAACTGGAATTCAGTCAATTCTCCCTTAAATTTCCATAATATGGAGGGAGTCTGAAATGTAAACCACAAACTAGTCATTCATATATGGTCCACAAAACATACAAACAACAGGTATAATAATCAGAACTGGAATCTGTATTATTAAAGAGGTCAGACCACATAGGCAAGCATGGATACATAGCAAGAGGTCATGCTTTTTGCTGTGGTGTCCCTTGAATTGGTGATTCCACATTTAACCAAAGACTTGTATAGAGTTAGGATTTAGATCATAAGGAACTCATTATTGCCCTAATACAACATGTTAATGATACTCCTCGATAGAAAGAGAACTTTTTGGATCAATTTGATGGGTTGTGGCCAACAAACTAAATCAAACCAAGTTGAACTTTGCCTTGCTCAACTCAGCTTGACAAATCATTATTGAGTTCAAACTTGATTCAACTATAAATTTCCTCCTCAAGATTAGTTCATTGAACTACATTGAGTTTGACAATGGCTACTTTTGATAGATAAACAAGCTTAAAAGTCAGAAGCTGATACAAGCTCAAATGCAACTTAGTTGGAATTCAACTGAAGCTCAAGACTAACTCAATTCAAGCTTCATTATACAAAGTGCAATTTTAAGCATCAAGTTGTGCTGCCGAGCACGACCAATACATTCTGTTTTTGTGGAAGATCAACATAAGGTTTAATCACCGTGTCACCTGTGCTGGATTAGTTGCAGGGGTCACAAGGATAGAAGAAGATGGGTCATAGAAGTCAAAATCAATGGAGATGGGGTTGAGGCTTTCGCAAATTCTTCGAGGCTAATTTGAGGAAGGCGGGGTGACAAATATCTAGCAGCGACGATGATATAGCGACTATGATTTAGCAATTAATCATGAAAATGATATACATATATGTTATGTATCTAGTGATATGTCTAGTATATATTTTTACAAATATTGCTATACTATATTTATATATTGATATATGCTTATATATATTCTATTATATATCTATGTAAATAAATATTGAAACCGTAACCGTACGGCATGATATGGTACTAAAACTGTATCATTTGAGTTAGAGAATGAAGCTCCAACATGAGCTGAGGTTTTAAACCTTGTCTTTTAGCAATCTACTAAAAAAACTCAACTAGACAAAGAATCAACTCAAGACAAGTTGAGATTTGCCTTGGTCAAGTTCAGCTTAACAAATCTCGATTGAGTACAAATTTGATTCAATTGCAAATTTTCATCTCGAGCTCAGGGGATTGAGCTTCATCAGTTTTCATAGATAAACAAGCTCAAAGCCCACAAGCTTAAACTTAGCTGGAATTCAACTGAAGCTAATGAATAATTCAGTTCAGGCTTGACTCTATAGAGTTAATTTTAGTAGTCTACTGAAACAATCTTAAAATGTCTTCCAAGTGTTTAACAGAGTATGAGCTTGACGCGAAGTCGCGAACCTATAAATGAGCCAATACACAAGCTTATCAATGAGGTTAATCACAAGTTTAGTGATGAGAATGCTTGTATACTGAAATTGAGCATGTTAACAAGCTATAAATGAATTTATTCAGTGTTCTATTTGTGAGCTATAAACAAGCTTGATCTTGCTAAAATGAGCTTGCCCACATGATTATTGTCAAAACGTGTTTACAGAACGAGCCTAGACCACAAGTTGTGATTGGCACTGGAATGCCAATTACTGAAACATCACAAACTCTGGTTGCAGTTATCAACTGGCTACTTGCTGCAGTGCAATTTTGGATCTATCCACAGTTCTCCTTATTCTATTATTCATTTTTTGTCTGGTTTTCTAGGTATTCATCTAGTCTCTTTCTTGGGGTTTCTCTTCTCTTAAACTTCTCACTGTTGTAATTGTTTTGCTAGTTCAATATACTGGTGGGGTTTTTTTCCATGTGGAAACAAGCATGGTGAGGCAATTGGATTGGATTAAACTGCTTAGGGTGCGTTTGGTTTGCCCCATTTTCATTTTAATTTTCTGAAAAACGCGCGTTTTTCGTTTTTTAGAAAATGACTTTTCCGCGTTTTTCGTTTTCTTAGAAAACACTCTCTCATTTTCTTAAAAATGAACGTGGAAAACGCAAACCAAACGCGTTTTCCATTTTCTCAGAAAATGAAAATAGAAAACAGCGTGGAAAACGCAAACCAAACACCCCCTTACTTTTTTGAAAAATTGTGGACGAATAAGAATATAAAATTTTTACAAAGCAAACAAATTGAAGTCCATAGTTGCCAAGGTAGTGAAAGAAAAAAAACCCTAAAGAATTTGAATGATTGTCTTGATGTGGTATGAAAAGCAAACAGCTGGTTTTAAATGTGAAGCTCAAATTCATGGAGAAAAATCATAGGGGTCCATCTTTGCTAATATGTGACCTAGAATTAAATGCACTCTTCCAATGATGGAAATAAAAAAAAATACACGAAGAGCACATCATTGTGCTAGACCTGTACTTTTCCCAAGAACGGAATCAAATCTTAAGAGAGTTATGGAATATAAGATCCGTATGCTATAAAGAGTTACCCAATGGATTTAAGTTTTGGTCTTCATGGACTTTCCAGATATAATATACACTACAATGTTTTGTTTGCGATGAAAGTTCTCTTCACAGACTCCTATTTAGCTTGTTTGTTTCCTGTAAGGGCAAGCACAAGACAGTGCTTAGTACCTATGTTGTTCCTATCCTGAATGATCTGGGATTTTCTTGCATCTACAAACTTCAGGAATATAAAAAACAAAGACCCAATAAGACTCAACAAAAAAGCAAAAAATAAATAAATAAATAAAATATATATATATATAAGACAGACTTAAAATATATAATATAAACTAAGTGTGTTGATCCATCAGCACAAACATGCATGTGATTTATTTAAACAGATCAACAAAGATAACTTCAGATATCAAAAGAATAGCTTATACCAAGAAGTGTTTTCACTTTGTTGCTCTGCAAGTTCCCAATGAAATGCCACTCAATGTCTGATGGAAGCTACAGAAATGAGAAATCATTTAAAGTTTTGTGTGTGGTTAATAAAACATTATAAAACATTTAAATAAATATCTAGCTGATACAAGTAATTTCAATACAAGTCAACACTCACGCAAAGACCTGTTATATGAAAGGCTGATGATAAAAATCTCAGAATTGCCATTAAGTTAGACAAGGAGCAATGTAATGATTCATGACAAACTTACAACACTTCAGCTTATGTGCTTCTCAAATAATAGTTTCTGTATGCAGCATGTATGATCATCCAATCTAATCTTATATGTAAATCTAATAGCTAGTCTTTACTTGAACTTTGTCTCAACGTAGAAGATGCGGACTATCCTAATTGAACATGTTACAATTGTTCTTGAGTTTCTACCCTTGTTTTACTAGAATAGATAATTAATTCTCAATGATAATTCACCAAATTCTAATGGCCTTTCTCAAACACAACAGGAATTTGAAAGAGTGGAATAATTAGAATTTCACAAGAGCACACCAGACCATTGTCTTCTTAAATTATCTATGGTTTTGTCGAGCTAACGGTGACTCTAGAACCGATTATTCAAAAGCAAAACAATAGAAAGTCACACCATATCGATCTCACCCATACAGAAAAATAGCAGGCTACTAATTAAGCACTTTCGATCACCAAATTAAACAACCCCAACCAATCATGAACGAAACATACACGCACCGTATGCTAGTTTTCAACGGCGAAGGAAAAATAAAGGAAGAGAAATGGAAACCTGAGGAGCCTTCTCCACGATCTCTTGAACATAGTTCTCACCGAAGCAGCGGTGTCCGGCGTCATAGACTTGGCGAATAAGGGAGACAGGCTTCGTCTTGCTGACCGCCACCACCCGAACCTGATCGGGCGATCGACCGGAGCGCTCCGCCGCCCGCTGGACTCGAGACAGCACGGAGCGGAGGGCCGTCGCTGCGGCGCCTTCGACTGCAGGAGCAGACATGGCGTCGGAGCTAGCAGTGGGAGGCGGAGGACTGGCTGACCTGAGCCGTTTCTGCTGTTGCCTATCTCGAAGACGAACAGATCTGGCCGGTGGCGATGCAGCCGCTCGTGTGCGATAGGACCTCAAGCGATTGGGATGGTTACGACTCGCGAATTTACGACCAACTAAATCAAAGGACAAACAACTTTTTACCCCCAATCCAGTAGATCAATTTTCAAAATATCTAAATCACATATCATAATTTAAAAATTATCAACGTACCTGCTTCTTATTTTATCTCATCTTGAAATAAATTTGATTGAAAAAATAAATCAATTCAATCGATTTCATTCTATTTGAGAAATTCATCCGTTGATTTCAATTAAAATCAATTGATGAACCTAGAGAACTCGAAATGATATAAAATTAATTTTTTTATATTCGTCTAGTTCTCATAATTATAAAAATACTATCAAATATCAATTTAACTCAATATATTGAGAGCAGTGATGTTTTGAATACGACTAGACGAACACATAGAAACTGATTTCATGTCATTTTAAGGTCTCTAGGTTCATTAGCCAGTTTGAGCCAAAATCGACTAATGAATTTAAAGACCTTGAAATGACATGAAACTAGTTTTTATGTGTTCATCTAGTTCCCCTAATTGTAAAAATACTATCAAATATAAATTTGATATAATATATTGAGAGCAGTGATTTTTTTTTGAAACTATGGCCGAATGAACCTAAATAACATCAATATAGGTTCATTCGAGCAAAATCGATTGATCGACTTAGAGACCTCGGAATGAAGTGAAATCAGATCCTGTGAATTCTTCTAGTTCTTATAATTATATCAATCTGACTTAATATATTGAAAGTATTAATTTTTTGAACACGAATTAATTTTTTAGATACATTCATATTTAAAAAATCACTACTTTTAATATATTAGGTCAAATTGATATTTGATAGTATTTTTACAATCAGGAGAACTAGGCGAACACATAAGAATTGGTTTCATGTCATTTCGAGGTCTCTAAGTCCATCAGCCGATTTTGGCCAAAACCGACTAATGGACATAGGAACTCGAAATGACATGAAACAAGTTCATATGTATTCGTCTAGTTCTCCTGATTGTAAAAATACTATCAAATATCAATTTGACCGAATATAATGAGAGCAATAATTTTTTAAATATAAATTAGTTTTTCGAATACATTCATATTTAAAAAAAAAATCACTGCTCTCAATATATTGGGTCAAATCAATGTTTGATAGTATTTTTACAATCAAAAGAACTAGACGAACACATATGAACTGATTTTATATCATTATGAGGTATTTAGCTCCATCAACCAGCTTTGACCGAAATTAGCTGATGAACTTTTTCAAACACACAGAAAGAAATCAATTCAACTGGAAAATTTTTCCAATCAAATTTATTTGAGGATGAGGGTAAAATAGAAAATGGATACGTGATTTGGTCATTTTAAAACTATAATATATAATTTAGGTATTTTAAAAACTTACCTACTGGATTTAGTAAAAAGTAGACAAAACATAAAAATTGGACCAATGGATGACCGAGCAATTTCTCAATTAACGAAAGCATAAAAACTAGACCAATGGACGACCGAGCAATTTCTCAATTAACGAAAACATATAAACTAGACCAATGGACGATCGAGCAATTTCTCAATTAACGATTTTTTTAATGAATGATTGAACTAAAAAAGTAGATTCGTTATCTTAGCGGCCCCTTAATGCTGACCCTATATATATATAGATACATAAGGTATAAATACATGATGAAATAAATCCTAGATAATCAATAATCGACCCTGGCCATATGAACAATTGAATTAAAATTTTAAAATTGATTGCCAGCTCTTTTCGATATACGTGAGGAATTTGGTGGGCTGGGCCGATCACTAGTAAGATTAATCCAACTAGTTTAGATATATCATGTCAATTAAAGAAATTAATAAATAAAATAAATACAAATAATAAAAATGTGAAACCATCACATCAACGGGTCCCCTAGAGTCGGTCCCACGAATATAGAAGGAAGTAAATACAGGTACACAGCTGAAAGCACATAGTCGGGACGCTAACCCCAGGTAATGACACCCCGAGGATCAAACCCTGGATATTTCGACCACGAAACCATGCGCCTCCAACTGTGCTACACCAGGGGACAAATAAATACAAATAATAGCTCTCGGGCGATGTAGCGATCAGATTTTTTTTCAAATGATTAATTATCTAATATTTGAATCTTAATTACTCTACATTGCAGGGATTTTTCTTGATAACAAATCTTAGTGAACGGTAGTAAAAAAAATTATGAGTAAATATTTTTTAATTTATTCTGATTATTAGTAAAAAAAAATTATAAAATCGGACCGATATCTAAATTAAAAATTATTATTATTACTAAATTTAATCATTTTAATAAAAATAATATTTTGAAGAGGTTATTTTGTTCTATTTTTGTTGTTTTCTTTTTCTTTCGTTCAGTCACATAAAATATTTTTTTATTGCTAAAAAACTTAAGACCTTTATAAGTCATGATAGCAAGTAACCTTCTACAATTCTTCCTTAAAGTCGAATAGTTATGCCTAAAACTTTTTTTTCGTTATCAAGTGTATTAAATATTTTTGCATTGAAATTTTCCATTACATGAGGCATTGTGGCGTATCAATTATACTTTAAACTCATTATTTTCTTTTTTTTTTAATCCAGATATTTGAATCCATCAATTTTGGAGGTGACCAATTGAGTCTTATAAAAATTTTCTACCGACTATCAAAATAAATTTAAAAGTGCAAACGATGTCACACCACAACCAGTCTTCCAAAGTTATCTTCCGATCAAAGGAAATCCATAGTATGCTGCAGTAAAAAACTAATATGTAAATGTCTTATTAATTATGAAAGTACTTTATCATTGCACCATAACTTGAAGCTACTTGTATTATCATTGTAGTAAAAAAATGATTATGTTCATTCCAAATATCTCTTACAGTCTGTCCTCAAGTTATGTGAAGGGAAGTAAATTACGAGTTAACTTATAACTAAGTGACTTAGAACATTCACGACAGCTTCCCTATTCAAAATACATAATTTAGTATAAAAAAATTACTTTATTAAATTTGGATATCCACTTTTTAATACACAATATATCAGCTTCCATATTTCTTCTCTCTCCTCTATGATGTTTAGTGAATGGAATCCATTCCCTAAATTAGAGAAGTATGGTTCATAAATATATAATTTAGGGAATGGATAGGGTAGCTGATGCAAAGGTTTTTTAGTTACCCTAATTAAAATTTTAGGTAAAATCTGTAAGTACCCCGAGTAGTTTTGTGGTCAATCAAATTTAATTAGATTCTGTTGTATTTAATCCTTATGTCTAAGTGTGCAGGAGCTTAGGAACACAAAAAGTCAAGTGGAAGACACAGTTAGCGAGAAGGATGACACAGGAAAGGAGTCGACGAGCTCGGTGCATCCGAGAGACGAGGTGTTGTCGAAATGTGTTAGAGTGTATAATAAAAGCCTAGCTTTTTATAAACATTTATTTTGAAATAAAGAATCACAATTGTCAAATGTCTACATTTGTATGTTAAGTGTAGTTGTTCAATTAATTTATATTATAGATAACATGGGGTGTGGTGTCACACACAGAAGATCATGTTATTAATTCCTTATAAATTATAAATAGTAGCTCACGACTAAGATGGAAAGGAACAAACTATTGGAATAGTAGTAGTGTAATTTGGTATTAGTTTATCTTAACTATAAAATTACACTAGTACACTCTAAGTGTATTGAGCGGGACCATTTAATGTAAGTTCTTTTTATACTTATTGAAAAAAAGAACAAGACTTTTGTTATTATGGAAGTGTGTGCTCTTAATCCTGATATAATAACAAGCACATATATCTAGTATTTATTTCTTTGACTTATCAATGGGTAAGATTTAGTTCGATAAATCAAGAGGTCCGATAAGTTGGGAAATGATATTATTTATAGTGTGTGTTGTTGATTATAGAAGGAAATTGTGTCCTAGTAATCTAGGTTGATAATGCCCCCAAGAGGAGCTCATAAGGATTGTCATGTAAACCCTGCAGGTGGACTTAGTCCGACATAACAATAAGGTTGAGTGGTACTACTCTTGGAGCTAGATATTAATTAAGTTGTCAGTAACTCATTTAATTAGTGGTGAGCATTCGTTATCTTAAACACAGGGAGATTAACACACTCATGATAAGAAGGAGCTCATATAGTAATATGTGATTGCTACGATAGTTCAATAATAACTCTTTGATGGAATGAGATATTATTGATAAACTCGAGTTGGATGTTCGAGGTGAATACGGGAAGCTCAAGTTCATCGGGAGACCAAAACTAATTCCTCCTCTCGGTCTCTGTCGTAGCCTCTTATTTATAAAGTGTTATACACACTCATACCCACCTTCTTACCCACCTTAAGGTGGTCCAATCCTAGCTTAGAGCTCAAGCTAGGGCCGACTAAACCAAGGTGAGATGGTGGTCGGCCCTAGCTTGAACCCAAGCTTGGTGTGGCCGACCAAAATAAATTAAAAAAGATTTTATTTTTTAAAATCTTTCTTATGTGGAAGCCATGATTTTAAAAGAGAGTTTAAATTTTAAATCTTTTCTTTTATAGTTTTCTACAAAAGATTAAGAGAAATGTTTGATATATTTCTTTATTTGTAGTTAAAAGGAAGATTTTAATTTTTGATAAAACTTTCCTTTTTGACCATCCTCATGATTTTAAAAGAGAGTTTTAAAATTTTAAATCTTTTCTTTTTTATAGTTTCTACAAAAGATTAAGAAAAGATTTGATATCTTTCCTTACTTGCAGATTGAAAGGAAGATTTTAATTTTACAGAAATTTTTCCTTTTTGTAAATCATCCACATGTTTTAATAGAGATTTTAATTTATAAAAGTTTCCTTTTATGACCAACCATAAAAGGAATTTTTAAAGAGAAATTTTATTTTAAAAATTTCCGGAAACAAATTAGAAAGTTTTAATTTTGTGTTTAAAACTTTCCTTGATTGGAGGGATTAAGGTGGTCGGCTATGTGTAGTTTAAAAGGGAAATTTTTATTAAACTTTCCTTTCATTGGCAAAGAGAATAAGGAAGTTTTAATAAAACTTTCCTTATTTGCCAAAATCAAGGAATATAAAAGAGAGGGTAGAGGTGTCTCATCTCATAAGATATGATCTAGTATTCCTCTCTTCTTTTCCTTGTGGTGGTCGACCCTTCTCTTTCTTCCTTTACTCCTTTTCTTTTTCATTGGTGGCCGGCAGCATCAACCCTCAAGGAGCTTGTTGGTGGCCGGATTTTGCTTGGAGAACAAATAGAGAAAGGAGGCTTTGTTTCTAGCATCTCTTGGAGCTTAGTGGTGGTGGCCGAACCTCATCTTCTCTTGGAGTTCTTGTGGTGGCCGAAACTTGCTTGGAGAAGAAGGAAGCTTGGGTAGATTCTCGTCTCGGTAGATCGTCGCCCACACGACGTTCGAGATAAGAAGAGGAATACGGCAAAAGATCGTGAGATCTATAAGCTATAAAAGGTATAACTAGTTATTAGTTTTCGCATCATAACTAGTTTATCCTTTTATTTAGATCTTGAAATACCAAACACGAGAGGCTAATGAATCTAGGTAATCGAATTTATGTTTTCGATTTTATGTTTCTTTTGTTTTTCGAACTTGCGATTCGATTGTTCCTTTTGGTTAAACCTAGGATTACTATAAGGAAATTAAATATTAAATTTCGTTGAAAGGCTTTGTCTAGGAAGTGGTGGATGCTCCCATACCTAATAAGGCCTAGTGTCTCGCCATGTTTAACCTGGAAGCCTATCTCTGAAATTAATATTTAATTGAATTTGTAGCATGGGTGGATTTGGGTCAATAATGTTAATCATCGTTTGCGATCCAAGTCTAAACCACTAAGAATAGATAAGTTGAATTTGGAATCAATAATGTTAAGTTCCGTTTGCGATTCCAAATTTAATTTCTAAAGAACACATTAGGTTGTTAGGAATAGTTCAGAACTTGTACAAAATTTTTGTACAGGAGAACCGGTACGATATTCCAGTAGCAATCAACAAAGAGTACATCAGTGGATGAGAAGGACGCGCGTGACATTTGAGGGACGAGAAGTCGGGGAGGAAGCTTGCTCGAGGAGAAGGTCAGAAAATGATTTCAGGTGAGCCCTATTCCAAATGGTCGAAATCATCCAAGCAAGCGGAGTAGCCGAAGAACCAAATGAGAAGTTTGGAGCTCGGTAGCAGCTGATGAAAGCGCCTTCAATACCATTGAAGGCGCCCTTGCCCCTTTCGGGAGGAAGGCGCCTTCAACCCTTGAAGGCGCCTTCGCACCTCTATGGAAGGCGCCTTTAATACCATTGAAGGCGCCCTCGCCCCTTTCGGGAGGAAGGCGCCTTCGAGCCTCTATGGAAGGCGCCTTCCAGTCTTTGAAGGCGCCTTCCAAGTGACCGTTTGAGGATAAACTTTATCTTCGCACGAATAGAACTTGGCACGTTGGAGGTGCCTTCCACCCTATTGAAGGCGTCTTTCAGTCTCGGATAAGAATTTTCAAGGGCTATAAAAAGACCATTGAACTTAGAAAAAATACAACAACTGAACTACAAGTCTTGTATTCACTTCCTAGTCATTCTATGAGTTGTAAACATCTGTAAGAGGCTACTCCGCCTTCAACAAAGGAGTTTTTCTAGTGAAATTTTCTTCAACGCCTTGGATTAACAACCACCTAGGTTGTAACCAAGTAAATAGATTGTCCTCTTACTTTTTATTCAGTTTTATTATTCTGTTTAGTATACTTGCGCTACTAACTAGAGTTGAAAGAACGAAAAAGGTTTGCTTTTTTTTTAATAGGCAATTCACCCCCCCCCTTGCCGGCCCAACCTGGTCTAACAAGTGGTATCAGAGCCAGAAGGACTAACCACCGACTAAAGCACCGAAACGATGGTCAGACCGAGCATCTACCCGCCGAAATTCGAGAAAGAATTTGCGTCATGGAAGAAACGCATGGAGGTATTTTTTAAAATTGATTTTGAAATTCTGTTAATAATTAAATATAGTTTTGTAGCTTCCAAAGACCCCTAAGGAAATGAAAAGGAAGAATATCAATGGACCAAGAAAGAGCAAGCAGACTTTGTAGCAAACGGACGGGTCGAGTTCCACCTACTCAACGTACTTCCACCCCAGGAAGTAAATCGGATCAGAAATTACAAATCAGCAAAGAAATTTTGGGAGAAGTCATTAAGGTACGCTTTAAATGCATTTCCTAGGACACCCAAGTGGACTTCTATAGTCGACTCATTTTATATATCTAAAGACCTCTCGAAGTCAGTTCATTAGAAAATCTTTTTCCCACATTTGAACTTCACAAATCTAGATGTGCAGAGACGAAAAGGGAGCCTAATCAGAACATTGCCCTGAAAGTAAAAAACGAAGGATCCAGACTTTGAAGCGTCAATTGATGAAGACAAAGCGACTCTAATGGTAAGAAAATTTAGTAAATTCATTAAATCTAATAAATTTACTAAGTCGCGGGCAAAGAAGCACTTTCGGAGCAAAAGAAAGGTCTTTACAACTGCCAAGGAAAAGGGCACTTCAAAGACAACTGTCCAAAACTAAAGAAAAAGGACAAGGACAAGGACAAAAGACCAACGAAATCAAAGTTCAAAACCCTAAAGGCAACGTGGGACAAAACGTCATTATCAGAATCCGAAGTTGAAGCCTATGCTAGACTAGCCCTAATGGCAAACCATCAAAAGGAAGATGAAAGCAGCTTAGAGATGAGCATTGATGAAGGAGGAGAATCATCAGAGAAAAGTTGCGATGAAGGGGAGCATCAGAACACAAGGTAAGTGAGGTACGTATACTATCTCCCAAACAATCTTTTAAATTTATCAAAATGCTTTCAAAAAATATATGTAAATTAGAAAAAGAAAATTTCGATTTGAAAAAATAATTAGCCAATGCATGCCAACTAGAATTGTTTGATAATTTAAAATTAAAAAATTAAAAATTAAAAACACAAATAGAGAGATTGAAAAATAACCATGTATATTCTAATTACTATCAAAAACTAAGATTTAAAAATTATAGTAAAATCAACTGATACATTAGAAATCACTAGAGTCAAATTAGAAAAATATCACAGAAATATATCCTTAAGAAATTTTTAATTAACCTAGTAGTAGGTAGAAACTTATATTGGGTTCCAGAAATATACTTAGATTAAAAAAGATAGACTTAGAATATTCAGTAAGAAAATTGAATATTTAATTTCTTTAAAAGACTTTGTCTAAAAGTTATTATTGTTCCAATATCCAAGAAAGTTTAGTATCTCGCCATAGCTTGGAAGCTAATTATTGAAATAAATATTTAATTAACTAACTAAAATAGAAGTTTTTTTTGTTTTTATTTTTCTCTTAAAATAATTTCAATATTGCTTAAATTTTTTTTTTATGACCATTCGACTGGTATAAAAATTTTCATATTTTTTTCAAAATTCTAAAAAACTTCTTTATATTTTTTATCCCTTAGACTTTTATTGAAAATTATTTTCAGTTATTTACGTAAACTACCCCTAGAAAAAAATTTCAAAAATTTCTAAAAGTTTATTTAATTTTTCTCAAATTTTTTTTTATGTAATCAATTGGAGAGAAATAGGTACAAGTGGGGGGGGGGTAGAATTTAAAATTTTTAATTATTTGTTTGTAAACATTTTTTTTTACTTATTTTGCAAATAATTTGCTATCTACTTTTATGTTATTGCATTTTTAATCCTAACTTGAACTTAGGTTAATGCAGATAAAAAAGGAGGAGATTGTAAGTACCCTGGGTAGTTTTGATGTGGTCAACCAAGTTCAATTAGGTCATGTTGTGTTTAATCCTTGTATCTAGGTGTGCAGGAGCTTAGGAACACAAGAAGTCAAGTGAAAAGGCGTAACTAGCGAGAAAGATGACATGGGAAAGAAGCCGATGGACTCGGTGCATCAGAGGGACAAGGTGCTGTGGAAAAGTACACCGGTGGACGAGAAGGACGTGTGCGACGTTCAAGAGACGAAAAGCTGGGGAGGAAGCCTGCTCGAGGAGAAGGTCAGAAAATGGGTTCGAGTGAGTCTTATTTCAGATGGTCGAAATCACCATAGCGAGCGAAGCAGCAGAAGAGGCAAAGGAGAAGTTTGAAGCTCGATAGCAACTGCTGAAGGCGCCTTCAATGGTATTGAAGGCGCCCTCACGCCTTTCGGGAGGAAGGCGCCTTCAACCTTTGAAGGCGCCTTCGAGTTTCTATGGAAGACGCCTTCGAGTCTCTATGGAAGACGCCTTCTAGCCTTTGAAGGCACATTCCAAGTGACCATTTGCGAAGATAAACTTCATCTTCGCACTGATAGAACTTGCCACGCTGGAGGCGCCTTCTATCCTATTAAAGGCGTCTTCCAACCTTGGATAAGATTTACCAGGGGCTATAAAAAGACTCTTGGACTTAGGAAAAATATAACAATTAAACTACAAGTCTTGTATTCACTTCCTAGTCATTCTATGAGCTGTAAACGTCTGTAAAAGGCTACTCCGCCTTCAACAAAGGAGTTTTTTTAGTGAAGCTTTCTTCAACGCCTTGGATTAACAACTACCTAGATTGTAACCAAGTAAATAAATTGTCCTCTTACTTTTTGTTTAATTTTAGTATTTTGTTTAGTATACTTGTGCTAACTAGAGTTGAAAAAACGAGAAATGTTCGCTTTATTTTTAACAAACAATTCACTCTCCTCTTGCCAGTACCTGGTCCAACAAAATCTTTGAATAGGGTATCTGATGTAGACGTTCTTATAACCGACAACTTACTTGTATTATTGTGTCATAGTTAGACCCTCCAGTGATAAATTAGAGATCTAAAATTCGAAACTTGGATACGACATATTATTAAGAATTTTTCTTCTTAATGGATAGCAAACTTAAGAATGTTGGTTGTTAGGATGAGTCGAAAAGAAACTTTCGTAAAACATAGCCGACCACCTGAGATTCGACATTACCTAACTTGATTAATCATTTTTATCATATGCTTGCCCTCTCCCGCGTGCTATTTAATCGCCTAAGACTAATAATCACTCATGATTTACTTCTTTCATGTTAGCCTAGGAATGAATCAACAAATACGCTGAGACGAATATATCACCTTTTTCCATCATGAATCCTACAATAAATTGCTCATAATTTTATTATTTCTTCATTCTTCTCTGAACATATTTTCTTCTTATACTCGTGCAAGGATAATACAGCTTGAACATAGATTTGTATTAGCTTTGGCTTCAGGTTAGAGATTGCATTCAAATTAGTTTTGCTCCTACTTTTATATCAATGGAGAATTGAGAATCACAATTTTGAAAATAGATTGTGAACAGAGGATACTTCGTTTGTGTTTTTTTATCCAAAAAAAAACATAAAACAAAATTACAAATATCGAAAAGTAACGAACAAGGTCAAATGGCAATATTACCCTATCAAAATCCAATCACAAATATCTCCAAGTAATTAACAAAATCAGGTGGCTGATATTACACAAGAACATATTTTCTAAAGCAATTCTTAATGACCACTAAGAATTAGCAACAAGGTCTGTTTCAGTAAACTCATATCAAACAATAAAGAAAACTCACTAATATCACAGGATATTGTGCCACATGAAAACTAATCTTGTCGTTATATTGCCATGGAAAAGTAGTTCAACCTTCCAGATTTGATGGTAACCTAGAAAAAAGGCTCATAGTTGATTGCAGATACTTGTCCCTCGTATGTAAGCATTCCTTTGCAATATCAATCAGACTAGAGCATTTTAGCAAAAGTTCCTGACTTCTCTGCATGAGCAAAAAAAGAATTATGCATTCAAATACTCATGCTTGTTTAATTGGGCAGATGAAATCGATGGAATAGAGGTAAATGCAAAAGCACAGCCGAGTACATACCCTGTATGAAATGAGAAGACAATTGCAAATATCCAGAGCCAATCTGCCTCGCGTCGCCTTGTGCAAGCAACAAAAATTGTTACTAAATGTGTGGCACTATATCTTTGCTTGATATGAAATCAAAAATTGAATCGAACTTACTGAATTAGGCTCCTGTTGGATAACATCATCCAGGATTTGAATAGTCAGATTGGCTATAGATGAAAGCTCTTGGAAGAATGAGAGGTCTCCAAAAAATAGTTGGGCATTACTAACGACCTGAAGACAGAAGTGACTCCATATGTTAGGAATTTGTAAGCTGTCAGTACGCATAATCTTCTTACACCCACGGATTATTCAAGAGAAATGATTGATAAGAAAGTTGTAGTTTATTCATAACAAACCAAGAAATAAATCCTTTTTTCATTTCCATTTCTATTCCTCATCATAATGAGACGAACTGTAGTGTAAGTATGCTAACTGTGCAAAAAAAGATTACAACGCCATCTCCATTTCCAGTATTCAGATCACTAAACATAATTCATCATGATTTGAAGTTGATTCATGGTTTGAAGTTGATAGGTATTAACCGGCACAACTAAAATGTCATTCCGACCAGGAAAGAAGCCAATAATGATACTATGTTGGAACAGACAAATGTCATTATCCTAGCCAGTGACAGTCCTGATCACAAAAATGGCAAGCTATGAAGATTCTCTTCTCATAACTCGTATTGCACTTGTATCTGCTGATGATGGAAGAAGATAAAACACCATAAAGAGAGGAAAGGCAAAACGCCAAAAAGGCAATAATGATGTGTCTTGCTGGAGTTAGAGAAACCGAGATGTATACATCATATCCTCTACAATTCTAAATGTGTCAATTCAAGTCAACCTCTCAACAGTTAAAGAACATGGAGAAAAACCATTTCTTTTTCTAATACTAAATGTGTTAAGATGATTATTTAGTTTGAGTTTTAAAAAATCATGGGTTGATTTCACTAGCATGCTACAAAAATAAATGCTCACATATGATACATGATACTCATTTTTGTATTAGTGAGGTATAAATTATTAATCATGATGTTTGTAGTTTTTGTAACTTGTTATATCAAAATTTTAATTTGATTACCTTTCTAATTGATATAAGTTTATATTTAGAGGCACACAAACTAAGTGGAAAAGATAATAGAACAAATCTCATTGGAGTTGATCCTGACACTTTGAAGCATACTAAAATTGTATTGTTCTAGTTGGAGAACAAAACCCCAACATGGAACAATACTTTAAAATTTAAACATTGACACACAGTTGATAGCATTCAGAAAATTACCTAAGAGAAGAAATAACTTAAGAAAAACAGAAAAAATAGAACAAATCTCATTGGAGTTGATCTCGACACACTTTGAAGCATACTAAAATTGTATTGTTCTAGTTGGAGAACAAAACCCCAACATGGAACAATACTTTAAAAGTTAAACATTGACACACAGTTGATAGCATTCAGAAAATTACCTAAGAGAAGAAATAACTTAAGAAAAACAGAAAATTGAAAATAAAAGTGAAATGATAAATAATAATCCAAGAATTGCATATCACTGCATCCATGCCTAAATCGAGAGCTACCGTTGTAATATATGACCGCTCATGGTTGATGATTATTCAAAATTAGTACAACACAAGCTGTTCCACCAATCTGATTGCCAAACATCCCAAAAGATCAAGAGAGATTTGAGATAAGGGGTTAACAAATCAACCCAAGTTTAAAATCTTAAGTTGTGACTGAGATTTCTATTTTGATTGAAATGATATAGTTTCAGTCTCTATATTACTATGTTAGTATGGATTTAATATTTGTTTAATTGAATTATTAATAACATGATTAATTTAACTAAGTTCTGGATAATCCACAAACTCTTAGTTCGATAATATTTCCTTTTAGTTTGTTTATTAATTGAGCTTAATTAATCACCATAATTTATATTTTAAAATGAATGTACATGTTTATGGATTTGTGTAATTGTGATTTCAATTTTCTCATGATAAAAACTTTGAGCATTAAATATCACTTTGTTTCTTTTATTTTGTTTCATAAAACTAAAACAATTCAAATCTTCATCATTTATTTTTAATTTGGTTTTCTTTCTTACATGTAAGTGCAATTATGAGAGCTTCAAAATCCAAGTTTTTTTATATTTTGGAGATGTAAAATATTATATTTTGGGGTTAAATTAGATTTGCAATTTTGTAACTAAATTTTATTTAATTTTTTAAAATACAAAATCTATAAAAAATGAAAAATAAAAACCCTGACTTGGACTCAACTCAATCAATTTTGAAAATTTTGAATTCAAGATTTTTCTGATAAAATTAAATTCGAATTTAAATTTTTTTTATACCTTCAAATTGAACTAAATAGAGGTTTTTTCCAAAAAAAAAAAATCACACCTATTACAATCATCATGTATTTTCAATGATATTCTAATAAAATTAATTATAAAAGTGAAAGAAGAATAAATCAATTATTTTCTCCACTTAATTAAATAAAATTTCATTTAATCAAGTGTCCTGCTAAACCCTAGCTACTTCTCAACATCCAGAACAAAGCTAAGAAAAGACGTGGACGAAAAGAAGCTCAATATGATCTTGTTGAACTCTAGTTTTCTCATTGCTTACCCGCACTCCTAAAATCACAAAAGTTAGAACATGAAGAAGTCATATATCAAATTTTATCCTATTTGAATTAGTTGCAACTTTAAATAGTTTTTAAAATTTTAGATGACTAATTAAGTTGAACTAAACTAATATTTTAGGTTTTAAGGTCGAGTGAAAATCGGTCTGCTATTGGTGGAGCGACATGCTGATTAGGATCAAGTGGGTTCAGATTGGCTCAATTTGGTTATCTTGGCTACCTTAAGATTGAACCAAATTTATATATAGGATAGTGAGTGAAGGTTCAATCGAGTAATTAGATTAGTGGAACTTTTGAAAGGTTAGGATTTATTTATATTCTCCTCCCTTTCTCTTTGCATACTCTCCTCACTTCTCTTTCCTTTACTTTACTCGTCATTTGTCGCATGCGTCATCCACCAATAAACCTGATTCCCTTCACTCCTCTTCTCCAGCAACCCTTCTCTTGCACTCAATCTCTCCCCTAGTCTCTCTCCTTATTGTTTCTCTATTTCTGATAAGCATGTCATTGTCACTCGAGAATATCATGTGCAATCATTTAAGCAAGGTGAACGGTCAACTGGTGAAGCTCCAGTGTTGGTATTTAAATCATTTCATGTGTTGATCAACGGGCAAAACAACAATGGTGCTAGCCAGCACAGCTTAGCACTTTAATCCATGCAATCAACTTGGTACTGACAAAGGAGATCCAAGTTTCAAATCTTGCCTATGTCAAAAAATATTACCGCAGCAATTTACGTGTTAAATTTTAACTAATCAACTGAAATAAACTCATCCATGCATGAAAGGGAACTGGTATTATTAAGGATACAAATATGAATTGATCCTTTTCATAACTGCAAGTTTTTAAAATGTGGTTGGCCAATTAACTTTAAGATGAGGTAAAAACTACAAGAGTCGCATGATTCTTTTTCTTCCATTCATCTTTGTTTTGGTATCATCACAGTCAACAAGTCACCGAGAATGCATTTCAAATTAACTTATTGATTTCTTCTACTCAATAAAATGAATCATTGTTAAGAAGCTCTGAAAGAAGAATGCCATCTGGTCAAACATTAGATATGCTATTCTATCCTCAGTGAGTGCAAAGCTACAGGATCTATTGGCTAATTGGCCATGATATTCTGTAAATAATCTTAGGAATGTAAAAATGAAGAGAACCTCGTAAGCAAAAAAAATTTGTTAATGTTGATCCTTGTATTTAAGGGCTCAAGTATTCTGCACCTAATGTTCCAGCACTTTACAAACAGACACTCGAATGCTTGTTTTAACAACAAAACACTTCTTTTTGGGATAGGGACAACAAAACATTGTTGAAATTATTTCTTGTAGAGATAGAAAAAGAAACCCTAGCCCCTGGGAATTGCGACAAAATGCATTTTATAACACTGCAAACGACAAAGCATCATAATTCACAGATAAAACAAAACCTTTGTATATATTCCAAAGCAGATTTTCATAATCAAAATCGATGAAGTGGAAATACCTCAGTGTTTATTGCATAGTACAGAAGCTCCTTTTGAGATAAACTTGCTGATAGGGATATAATTGCACAAAATATCTGAACTTTAGTTCTTGGTGACACCCTAAAGTGGTTCACATGATAAGAAATCAAATTGAGCATATTGTAAAATAAAAAAGAAGTCAGAATTATAAAAGACTTACAAAGATTGACATCTGAAAGTTGTAATAACATCTTGTACCAAATACATCGACCTATCTTCATGGTTGCCTGCATAAACTAAGGAACATTAAACGATAAAAAAATGAACAAATTCAATTTCTTTTTCAAGGTTAAACATATATGACATCTTAACCTAAACTGTTATTCAGATTTCCATTGTCAATATACTTTTTACCCCTTTCAAATTGGTTACTCATGATCCTGTTTGTCCTAAGTGTTTGGGGTCTACAGATATGAGATTTATCCTCCATTGAGATCTATGCAAGGCTATGCCAGTAATTATATTCAAACTAATAAATTTGTTCGTTATTATATTGACTAACAATTTCTTTTGTTTTTGTTTACCTCTTGCACCTCACACGTTAACTGACCCAACTCTTCCAATTACACAAGTTAATTGACAAGTAGTGAATAGACAGCCACTGAGTGTGTTGAACGATAACATCAGACATGAATGCTGAAATTGCAATGATGTGTCTGTTTACTAGGGCAGGAATATAATAAAAAAGGGCAGTCCGGTGCACGAAGCTCCCGCCATGCGAGGTCTCAGGGAAGGATTCATTGTACGCATCCTTACCCTGCTTTTTGCAAGAGGCTATTTTCAGGATTCGAACCCATGACCTTTTGGTCACATGGTAACAACTTTACTGTTGTGCCAAGGCTTCCGTTCAAGGATAGGAATATAATGCTAACATAAATAGGGATGTGAATACTTGGTAGGGCAGTTGTCAATGGTATGCTACTTGCCACTAAGAAATCCAACAAACTTGGTTCTGAGTCTATCTCATCCATCACATCTTATGTTACCGCTACCTTCCTTACCTTTCCAATCCATTCCCTCCTGAGTGTATGTGTTTTCTCTTTGTGCTTTCCCAATTTCATTGCCAAGTCTTGAAGAGCCCTCCCCCCTCCAATTCTTGCTGAAGACCAGAGTATCTCCTTGATTGAATCCCTCTTACATTTCGCTCATTGAAGACCAAGTCTACTTGATTCACCCTCCCCTGGGGAAAGCCAATTTCTCCTCATCTTGCACGTAATGTGGTAGACTGATTCCAATGGATTCATGTGATGTGTGGAAGACATGCAATACAGACCAACCCCTGCTTCTTGAGTAAATCCCAGCTTTTCCTTTTTTTTGTTCTCCTCCTCAGCAAAGACCCCAAATAGTTTGCATACAACCTAAAAACATGATATTTCTGCTCATCGTCTTCTCATCCATGATGACATTCTACCTACCAACCCTAAACCCAATAGTACAATCAGAACTGATATCAAACTCAATGGTTCAGGAGCATTCCAACTGTTGTTAGCCCTTTAGAGAAGAGCACTATCTCACATCTCCAACTACAGACAAGAAAGAAAAATTTAGCTGGTGTAGTTCAGCACTTACCATCTGCATATGACTTCTCGACAATATGGAGCTAATAATAGGTCTCAATGTTCAAAAAAACATAAGCTATTCTTCGGTGAATATCTGAGTATTAAAAACTGGCTTTTGGTGATAGAGGGTTGGGGCCTAAGCAATGAACATTAAAAAATCATTATAAATATAATTACACACTCAAGTTTATAATTATAAATTCTTAAGCAATAATAAACACACACAATTATACATATCATTAATATCAATATAACGTTGCAAAAACACATCTTAAAAATCAATAAATATATAACAATAATAAAATATATCCTATGTCACATTGTAACTAATATAACAGTTATATGACCCTTGGGATTTTAATCCATACATTATGGTTCCAGTTCATACTATACAATATTACAATCTTCACAACATTAAATTGTAATTCATGCTATGTGATTCCAACTGTCCCCTTGAGCTTCAACCTATTCTTGCAACACTTTAGGTCTACTTTCACAAGCGTTGAATTTATTTGGGTGCAATCATAAAGTTTCATGGGACCTCAGTCAGCCTATATTTGTTTGTCATTGATACCCCACAACTTATTTAGCTCTCTCTACAGGATAATCAAATTAACATTAGTTTGTGGAAGTTCAATGGGTGCTTTTTAGTGGGTCAATATTCCCACATCACATGATCGTATTTGACACAACAATAGGATATCAAGTTCTCAACTTTGTAATTAACACTAAGACTACGTTTGGTAGGGTGTAATCTTCCTTGTAATGTAATCAGGATTACATTACAAGGTTGATTATTTTGTTTGGTTTAATTTTAAACTTGTAATGTAATGTAATCTGGATTACAAAAGGTAGTGAAGTTTTGTAATCTGGATTACAAAACAAATACTATGTAATCCGATTACATTACGATGTCACCGTTTAACCAAAATTTAAATGTCGAATATACCCCTAGTCCACTGCGGCTGCCGCCACCGACGACCGTCGCTCGCCGCCGGTCGTCGCCGACGACCATCGACGGGTGTCATCGGCTACCACCGACGGTCGTTGTCGGAGACCACCGTCGGCCGTCGCCGGAGACCACCGTCGGCCGTCGCCGGAGACCACCGTCGGCCGTCGCCGGCGACCACCACCGGCGTCGCCGGCGACCACCGCCGGCCGTCGCCGGTGACCACCGCCGGCCGTCGCTGCCACCCGCGACCACCGCCGACCACTGCCGCCCGCCGTCGCCGGCCACCTTCGGCCGTCACCGTCGACGGTTGTTGTTGTCGTCGGTTGTCGGCCGGCGACGGTCAGCGGTTGCCGACGGCGGCGGCCGGCGGAGGAGGCCAACGGCGACGGCCAGCGGAGGAGGCCAACGGCGGCGGCCAGCGGAGGAGGCCAACGGCGGCGGCCACTAGTTGCCGCAAGCTCCGGCAAAGGTGCGGTGGCCATCGATAGAGATCGCAGGATATTTTTGTCATTTTATAATATTACGAATTACATTGATTATAAAAAATAATAGACACCAAACAAAAAAATGTAATCACCCTTGTAATCAAAGATTACATACATTACATTACCAAACGTAGTAATGTAATCAAGATTACATTACATTACATTACAAATTTGATTACATTACAAGCTACATTACATTACACCCAACCAAACGTAGCCTAATTTCTAAAGTCATTTATCATTGTTAACAATTTTGTGTATGAGACTTCATGAGTACCTATAGAAGTATTATTGGTAAGATATAATTGGATCAAGCTATTAAACCTATTTGTATAAAAGCGAGTAAAAAAACATAGCTTATCACCATTAATTTTTGCAAGACAGCTACTATGAGGAAGCATACATGACTTTGTTGGCAAAATATTTTTTCCATGCAAATGCAATTTAAAAGATCCTTCTCATTGTTCATTCAATGCCATGAGTAAACAATAGTTTATCTTAAGGTATGGAATATCACTCCAATCCTGGCCTTTTGATTCTTAGCCAGAACGATATACCGGTGCTATGTCTGGCACCAGACATACCGGTGCTATGTCTGGCAATAACAACTATGGAAATGAAATTCACACGTTCATTGCCAGGACTTCAACAAATTTCAATTGCCATAGATTTCAGCATGGATTTCAATGAATTATTGAAGCTAAGCATTTCATACAGTACAAAACCTTTTAATCAGTAATTCCTTCCATGAATCTTGAAATACCAACGTAATTGTGATTAGGGCAGTAAACGAGCCGAGCCGAGCCGAGCTTTGGGGTATTCAAGCTTGTTTGATAAGGCCGAGCCGAGCCGAGCCGAAATGAACCAAGCTTTTGAAATGATTGTTCAAGCTTGGCTTAGTTTATTTTTTATGAGCTTGAGCTTGTTTGAAGCTTGGCTTGAGCTTGACTTATTTAAATGTTATCGAGCTCTCAATTCAAGCTTAGCTTGAGTTTGGTTCGAGCTTGGCTTGAGCTTAGTTTGCTTAGATGTTATCGAACTCTTAATTCAAGCTTGTTTGATTATTTGAAAACTTTAGTTGTTTGATTGGTTATTGAGCTTGATAATTTAAACTTATTTGTTTGTTTTATTTTATTTTATTATTTATTTAGCATATTGAAAATAGTTTTGTTAATGAATATGATTCGTGAACATTATTCACAAACGTTGTTCACGAACGTTAACGAGCTGAACATATATGTGTAAGCTTGTTTGTTTAGTTTAACGAGCTCTTCAAGCTTGTTTATTTAATTAATCTTATGTATATTGAACGAACATAAGCAAACTCTTACCAAGCCGATCACCAAGCTTATTCACGAACTCTTACTAATTGTGATCTTACAGATTTAATAATGAGGAGGCAAGGAAAAGAGAAGAAATACCTGGTAAGATAAGTAAGAAACTGCATACTTTGCATGTCAAGGAACATATTTGATCTTCATCAATTGGGATGCCAGAACCTTCAGACCAATATATACGTTAAGTTGGTTAAAAGAAGCATGGAAGATGGAAAGAAAAGATAGAGCAAAATGGCGGGACATTAGCACAAGTAGCACAGTTGATTTTAAAAGTAAATAAAAAAAAAAAAAAAAACAACAACATCGAGCACTAAAGTATCTCCAAATGTATGATAATTTTTTAGGATTCATTAATTCTAGAGGAATTTCTACAGGAAATTATCTTCTGTCACCTCATGTGGCGTGGGATGCTCCTTAACATAAACTCAACACCAAAATTAGAAGAAACAAGTTTCATCCTTGTAAAAAGGATTAGTTACAGTTAATTAACAGCTTCTATTATTCAACTTCATATGCTTTTTCATTACTAGAAAGAAAAGGAACTGTCCTCAAGATGCAATAAAAGATTTTTCAGTTCACAATGAGATAAAGAAGATTCCCTTGTGGATTGGTTATATTCTTGTTAAATTACTTCCACAGCTATTTGAATTCTCACCTCCATCTCTATTGAAGCAAGTTCCATGTGGTTTTTGCAATTACACTTGTATTTCAGTATCTTCACAACTTTATAAATGTTGATTAATTTCCACCACTTAAAGGAAATGTAAAGGGTTTCTTTGTTTAGAGTAATTGGAGAAACAGAGTCTAAAGAGCTCTGATATAGTAGGAAACGAATGCTAAAGAAAAAGTAAAATATCAGCATCTAAACCTTCTGCCATATCCAAGCATTGTAAGCAACTGATAACCGAAATAATAAATCCTTCTGAATGTGATATGAGGCCCCCAAACAATGCAATCTGCAAAACAAACAAAAGGAAGATAAGTCAATTAGTATTTGTGAAGCCTACAATCAACATGGTATTTGTCCAAGTAGTCACCTCAGCAGACTCCAGATAAAGATTCATCCGCCTAATTCTGTCAGAAACTGATGGGAGTGTAACATCATTGAAAGCCAGGCAGGACTTTAGAAAACTAAGAAACTTTGGTTTGTCTCGAAAAAATTTGATTCCCAGATTGTTGCTTGAGTGAACAAGAATACTCTATAAAAGAAACTACCAAAGGAAATTAGGAACATAACTAGAGGAGAAAAACTAATAACCTTAATGTTGAATACACAAAATGCAGATTAACAGTCAAATGCATGGATACTCCAATTGTAGATAATGTTCCAAGCAAGAAATCCCAAGCCATGTGAAGTTTCAATATCTAGAACGATATGATGTCGTTGCTATATCGTGTCATGCCAGTACAATTTGAATACTTGGTTAATTGAATTAGTAATAATAACATAATTAATTTTACTCATAAGTTGTAATTCTTTAATTAACTTTTTTACTTTAATTAATTGTTTGTTTAATAATTAATTAGATTATTTATACATGTTCAGTTCCTATTTATTTTTTATCAATTAATTTGATTACCTTAATTTTTAGAATTAAAAAATGTTTGTAACTATTTAGCTTTAATTTTTATTAGTTATTTGCAAACTGTATACTTCTTTCATTTTATAATAATTTTCCACTTGTAATTTATTCAACTTTAGCAATAAAATGTTGGAATGACTAATGAGGAAAAAAAAAATTCTAGTCCTCCATATACTTGAGCATCCTTTGATTTCAAATTTTGTACAACTGCAACAATTTCAGATTTAAACTTCATCTTATATAATTTCCTGTAAAATGAACAAATATTTTTATGACTTTATGAAATTGTGTTAAAATTATTTATTAGCATTTGATAAAAACTTAAAGTATTAAATAACATTTTTTGATATTTGGCATCATAAAACCCTAATGAAAACTACTGGATGTAGTGAAATAAATTAAAATTCTATCATTTAATTTTTCTTTGGCTTTGTTTGTTCTATATAATTATAATTATTAAAGTGGACAAAAAAACTAAAGAAATTTATTTTTTTTTAAATTTGACACCAAAAAGATTATATTTTAGGGTTAAAATAGATTTTAAATTTTATAATTAAATTTACTAATTTGACAATTATGAATTTTTAAAAAATTAAATCAATAAAACTTGATTTGGACTCGATTAAATCAAATTTGAAATTTTCCATATTTAAGAATTTTTTTTTGATAAATCACATTTAAATTTGAAAATAGAATTTATTTTTAAAAATATTCTTGTCTAGATAAAAATTTAATTAAAGTGACATGTGAACCATAGCTAGTGCTTGAAAAAAAAATAAAAAGAGAAAAAAAAAACGCAAACCCTATCTCATCAATTATAGATTTCGTATTACCTCCTTACATAATCTCCCCGTCTTTTTCGATATTACAAAAGTTAGGATATAAGAAAAACTATCACCAATGTTAGATACTAAAGTAGATACTAAAGTCTATCCTATTTAAGTTTTTATATTTCAAATTAGATTTTTTTTTGGACAAATTAACAACATTGTGTATGATTTCACTGTGAACATGTCAGGGTAAACATAAATATCTAGAAATATTACATGCTATTCATTTTTGCATAACAATCAAATTTGAAAAGTTGGTATTGGGAACTAAACAAAGTCAAGGTTCCTTCTTAATGTCTTTCAAAGTTTTTAACGGTGCCTGTTTTCATAGGGATTTTAAATGAAGAGAAATTACTAGCAAAAAGTTAGTAGGAGCTGCTAACAGTTGCTAGAACATAATTTATTTATCTACAACAATTTTTTGATCTTAAGATTTAGAATAAGAAAAAGTAGTTTAGCAGAGAAGCATATATCGAGCGAGAACTGAGAAATGAAATATAGAATTAATATCACCCATGGCATACAGACTAACCTTAACTTCCTCAATATTTCCAAATGCTGCACGAGAATCACATAGAAATGACAAATGACGTTCTAAATCAGCTCCGAAATTGACCTATAAATTCGAAGGAAACTCATTACTGGCCAGTTTCAGGAAACAATAAATTGCACTAGGAACAGTTGATTCAATCTTTGTAGTAAACAACAAAGAAAGCAACAAACTGTGCAAGAGCTAGCAGTTTTATCTGCAGGGATCATTAAAGTCAAATCAGATATATTTACCATGCCAACAAATTTAGATATCAGATCTGCTTTTTGCTTATTCTCATCATTCATATTTGAGATATCAATGCTCTCATGAAGGACTTGAGATACTTCAAAAAGAAATTGTATTGTGCAAGGATTATCAATACAACCAGCTCTGCAACAAATAATCACTAATTAATAAAAAATGAAACACCTTTAATTGATAAGAGAATAGCCATAACAAGAAGCAGCAAGGAAATGTTCTATCTATCCACAGAATTTGCTTTCCGGCATCAGGCTATATGTAAGACATCCTTTAACTGAACCACGACAATTTAAATATTCTTTTATTGTTTCTAATGATTTGTCTAGATCCTCTTGCATCAGCAAAGTCATGGATGGTTTTCTCCTTCGACATGTAATCACACTTTAGGAGCTTCTTTCTCAATTTTTCTTCTACCAATGATATAATCAAATTATTGACAAAATGGAAAATTATGCCAAGGTTTCCACCACAAGGCAAAAAAATATTGAACAAAAGTGTCAAAAATAATTTATAATATGATAGCTAGAACGACAGTTTTGTATTTACAAATGGAATTGGAGTATTTTGGCTTCGCATAGGCATTTTAAAATGCACCCAAAAAAAGTTTCTGAGCTAAAGTACACTTTTCAAACACTATAGCTTTTGATAAGTAATCTTCCAAATATGCTTTCGAAGGACTTTATTACATATAACTTTTTAGGAAAGATCTATCTACAAAAACACTCAGATTTTTGTTACTCAAACTCTGGTATATTAAGGGACACCATGTCAGATTCCTTGATCCCCAAGTTCCTACTTAATAATCCGGTGTGTTTGAATACGTGAATACATATCCCTGTCTAACAGAGACCGAGCATATCAAAATATAGTAGACAAAAATATGTACAATTCTATCAGACTATTAATATCCACATTTAAATAGTTTCATTTTCATTTACACTTATCAGATTGAATTATGGAATTTTTTTAATTAACGCATTATAGATATTTGAATATTAGGAAAATGTCATTTTCCTCACATTAACCGCTTCTGCAAAATGTACCATGTAGTTTTAATATTTTTAAAATGTCCCTGTATCTTATAAACTCAATCCCTCCACCCCCAGCCCCATCCTTTTTCTAAAAATAATAAAATGTTTTAATATCGTTCTTGGAATGGAGAATAAAATGCATACAGTTATAGATGCTAAAGAAGAGGGTAGTTTGACAAATCAAAATGCTAGAAGGTGGAGTGAATGTCATACCTACCGTTTAAGGAACTAAATTGAGGAAGGGACAAATCCTAACATTTGCAATAGAAATGGAAAATCAACCCACACTAATCCTATTTCTTTAGTTTTTCAAGTTACTGGTCTGGCTTTAAAATTTGTGGTCTTCACTATTCAGGATTGGGATCCAGATTTATATGTATGTTTGTAATCACATATATTTATCTCTATAGTATATGTTAATATATTTAAAACCCCCAAAAAATAATTTTAAAAAACTGATTAATGCGGAACAAACCAAACTATTTTCTTGGTTCAAGTTTTTTCCTAAACATGTGGGTATGGGTTCAAGTTTTTTAAGTCCATAACAGGAATCAACTCTCAGGTCAGGTCAAGTTTTCCCAAAGAATCAAAAAATTTGACTAGACCAATCAAGCCCAGTTGCATCCCTAGGTTGCATTAGCATATATGTTCCATTGATGCTGATTTGATCAGATAGCAGAACAAAGATATAGTGTATCTAGAGTAGGGTGGAATAGAAGGAAATGACACTAGGAATGTGTTAGACAATTTCCACTCTTTTTGAAGATAGGTAAGGTATCTGTTAGGGAGATATCCGAAGAATCACCCGTAGGAAATTGCACCCAAAAACATAATCTTGAAACTTTTCAAGTAGAAAACAGATCAGCAAAAAAGAGTAAATAAGGATGACTCACCTAATACCTTTATGAAGTATATTCACATACACACTATTGCGCCAATTTCCATATAAACGATCAAGAATTGTCATGAAATGTTCCTTCATATGTAAAAATAGAGGAGTTGACCCCAGGTAAGTGTTAGTATTACAACAAAGACTAAGAAGCAAAACTAAGCAAATTCTGCAACAAGAATTGGAAAAGACAAAGACTTAAGAAATTCTATAGCCCCTAATCCAAATTGGACAAAGATAACAAAAGACTATAAAATTAGAAAATCACTGTTCTTGAATAACCATCTACATCACTAGCTAATCTATAACCAATTGAGAACGCAAGGATTGATTCAAGACAACCAGACAATCACCAAATCCAATAGAAATAAGGTAATAACCAAACAAAAGGGAGTTCAATAGTTCATAACTCCTAGGACTAGAAAAAGGAAGTAAAATAGAAAAAAAAAAACAAGTTTCAGGTGGATAGATTACCAAAGCAAGCATGTCTTCCAATCTATCAAGGTGATTGATAATTTTGACAAGAATAGACTGAAGAATGTCCAGCTCAATTTCATCAACCTTATCCTGATGAGATCTCTTCAGAATGCCATCCAGCATGATGGATAGATAGTTGTTCTGATATAGGAAAAAACAATAAACTGATTAACGAACATAAACAGCTGGAAGAAAACAGTGGAAATGTCATATTCCAAATTACAAATACTATCACGAATATGACACAACCTCAATAAGAGACACAATTTTTATATTCACATAGAGAAATGACAACACTCCTAGGCAAATTAAACAAGAGGAATCTAAACACTTATATTGTTAAAATCACATTGCTCAATCAAATGATCAAGTGACTGGAGAAAGAAGTTAGAGAGAACAAGGGCAGGATAAATTTTATTTATAAAATGGTCGATCTTTAGTGAGCCTCTTATATATGCTTTTAGATAACTAAATCTTATAGAACTTCTTATATACTTTAAATAGAAAACAGCAATGCAAAAAGTAGATAGAGAAATAGAGAAGATGAGAAGATGGTGAACCTACCTTGAAGAGGAGAAGAAAACACATCAAACTGCCACCATCCACTAATCCATCACCAGTCTGTCCATGTGAAAGAGTAGGCTCGAGGTTTCGCACAAGGCATGAGATATTAGAAAAAAAAAATTGGATCAACCGGCGGTTAACAGGCAGTCCACCAATTTTTGACTTATGGAATCGGAACCCGCCCAGCATCCTGCCGAGCCGATTCCGATTCGGCCCTGCGAATCGAGTCAACAAGCAATCGACCCGTTGACCCAGTTACAGGCCGAACTCGGCCCGGGGTCGGGTCTACACGGAACAGGAAGGTTTAAACTTTGGCTTTAATAAAACTTAGTTAATAGTTTAATCAACTCCCAATTATCATTCGGATAATTTAAATAGGCTTAATTAAAACCTAATAAAATTATACCCTCATATATATATATATATATTAAAAAAAATATTTTTTATTTTTTATATCTTTTATTTTAAATTAATATATTTTATATTTAAAGAATACCGAAACTATATCAACACGACATAATACGATACCGAAACCGTATCGTTTTAGTCCAGGACTGAAACCTCGGTACGACTAGATTTTAAATCATGCATTTGACCAAAATAAAAGTAATAAATTAACTCTTGAAGATGGAATCTAGAACGGGAAAGAGAATACTAATATGAATACATGGAGGCTGCTATAGTGGGGACACATAAAAGGAGATCCGTAAGAAGTTTTGGGGCACTAATTTGAATATTTGTTAATTACATGTGCTGAAGTTTTGGTCTCGTGAGAATCAAAGCAATTAGGATGCCATTAATAATCAGAGGCAAATAAAAAATGCAATGTCCCAGTACATTGTGAACATTAGAAGAACAAAGTTTCCATTTCTTATCGTATATACAATGATAAATGCTGGACATGCAGAATAAAAGGAATATGCCCATGGGAGGAACTTAAAGAAAAAATTGATTTACTTGGTTGCCAACTAAATAAATATATAGGGGGTGTTCAAAGTAAAACCCTAAAATCTCGTGTCCTGAGAACCACGAGTTAGGCCTTTATATAGAAAAGAAGATATAGAACAAAAGTCAAAAATACCCCTATACATATTCTAACACTCCCTCTCAAGCTGGAGAATATAGATCATATGCACCAAGCTTGTTACATATGTAGTCAACTCGGGGACCTCTAAGTGACTTAGTGAATATATCTGCTAACTGATCATGTGAGCAAAACTAGTAGATATTTCTCCAGATATGACTTTCTCTCTGACAAAGTGATAGTCAACTTCAATATGCTTTGTCCTCTCATGGAAGACCGGATTTGAGGCAATATGCATAGCGGCCTGGTTGTCACATATGAGTGACATTGGTGTAACCTCTCCAAACCTTAGTTCCTGAAACAATTGTTTTAACCATATAAGTTCTTGACTGGCTATAGTCATAGCTCGATATTTTGCCTCTGCACTGGATCTTGCCACAACATTCTGCTTTTTGCTTTTCCAAGAAACAAGGTTACCTCCGACAAATATACAAAATCTGAAGTAGATCTTCTATCAGAGGGAGATCCAACCCAATCTGCATCAGAATATCCCACAATTTGAGTATGTCCTTTGTCTTTATATAGAAGACCCTTTCCTGGTGCACCCCTGATATATCGAATAATGCGAGTCACGGCATCCCAATGTTCTTTACACGGAGAGTTGAGAAACTGACTTACTACACTTACTGCAAATGAGATATCCAGACGAATGACAGTAAGGTAGCTTAGTTTCCCTACTAATTGCCTGTACCGTTTAGGATTTGAAAGAAGCTCCTCTTGATTTGGCAAGAGCTTGACATTAGGATCCATGGGATTGTCGATTGTCTTTGAGTTTAACATTCCTGTTTCTTCCAGAATATCCATTGCATACTTCCTTTGGGATATAATGATCTCATCTTTAGACTGTGCCACTTCTATTCCTAGGAAATATTTGAGTTTGCCGAGATCCTTTGTCTGGAAATGTTTGAAAATATGTTGTTTTACTTGTGAAATCCCAAGATGATCATGCAACCAGTAGATGAGTGGCGATAAAAGACAGAATGATCGGCCTCGCTTCGAGTCATGTCAAACTGTTGAATTACGGTACTAAATCTACTGAACCATGCTCTGGGTGACTGCTTGAGACCATATAAAGATTTCCGTAAGCGACATACAAGACCAGAAGACTCCCCCTGAGCGACAAAACACGGAGGTTGCTCCATGTAGACTTCCTCGAGCAGGTCACCATGTAAGAATGCATTTTTTATGTCTAATTGATGAAGGGGCCAATGGTGAATTGCAGCAATAGACAAGAAAAGACGCATAGAAGACATCTTGGTAACAGGAGAAAAAGTGTCTCCATAATCCAATCCAAACACCTGATTCGACTCCAACACCTTCCTATACTGACTTTCTGAAATGGTTTGAGAATCGTCAGACTTCTGATTCCACTGCTACCATTGCACATGCTGGTATTTCCTTTGCTGGCATATCTCATTCTTCGGATTCTTGGGTTCTTGATTCTGGGGCCACCGCTCATATCACTGGTAATAAATCTCTATTTTCCTCTCTCACTACTTCTGGTAATTTACCAATGGTCACCATAGCCAATGGTTCTCAAACTCAATCCCAGGGTATTGGCATTGTTCATCCTTCTTCATCTCTTTCCATTCATAATGTTCTTTATGTTCTCAAAGCTCCTTTTAATTTATTGCCGATAAGTCAACTCACTCGTTCTCTTGATTGTGTCATTTCTTTTACTAACACGTCTGTTTCCTTAGGAAACAGGACCGGAGTACGGGGAGGATGATTGGCTTCGGATGTGAATCTCATGGCCTATATCGGCTTCAACAACCGTCTTTTGTTGGTTCGGCAACGTCATCTCCACTACTTATTCATGCTCAGTTGGGTCATCCAGGTCTTAATAAGTTGAAACAGTTACATCCTAGTCTTTCTCACTTAGAGTCTTTATCTTGTGAGTCGTGTCAACTAGGTAAGCATATTCATAGTTCTTTTTCTCCTCGCATTGAGGGTCGGGCTATGTCTCCTTTTGCTTTGGTTCATTCTGATGTTTGGGGTCCGAGTCGTGTTTCTTCTACAATGGGGTCAAGGTATTTTGTTATTTTTATAGACGATTTTTCCCGTTGTACATGGATATATCTAATGAAGGATCGTTCTGAATTGTTTTCTATTTTTGAATCCTTTTTCCTTGAAATAAAAACTCAATTTGGTACTTCCCTTCGAACTTTGCAAAGGGATAATGCACGCGAGTATTTATCTACTCAGTTTCGTACTTTCTTGACATCTCATGGTGTGTTGCATCGCACGTCTTGCCCTCATACCCCTCAACAGAATGAGGTTGCAGAATACAAGAATCGTCATCTCTTTGAGACCACTCGGACTCTTCTTCTTCATTCTCATGTCCCTCATCAGTTTTGGGGTGATGTCGTACTTACTGCCTGTTATCTCATCAATCGCATGCCTTCATCCACTCTCCAGGGTAAAATACCTCATCAGGTCCTTTATTTGCATCAGTCTCTTCATCCTTTACCACCTCGGGTGTTTGGTTCTATATGTTTTGCTCATGCTCTTGATCCCGAAGTTGACAAACTCTCTCCCCGATCTCATAAGTGTATCTTCCTTGGGTACCCACGGACTCAGAAAGGGTACAAGTGTTATTCCCCTACTCTTCGTCGGTACTTCATCTCTACTGATGACACATTCTTTGACTCGGTTCCTTTTTTCGGTCCTTCCGCTTCACAGGCCGAGGTTTCTCCCTCTCCACCTGCGCCAGTAACTATCTTTTGTCCTCCGGAGGCGCCTCTATCATCTCCAGCCTCGTCTCCTCCTTTGCAGGTTTATCAGCGTCGTCCTCGTTCTGCCTTGCCGCCGATCAACACTGACACTGCCATAGGCACCTCTTTGGAGCCAAGTCCCTCGTCGTTTCCTCCGATCCCATCTCCTGACTCTGATGTTCCTATTGCACTTCGAAAGGGTATGCGTTCCACTCGTAATCCTTCTCCTCACTATGTTTCTTTGAGCTATCATCGTCTTTCTCCATCCTATTATTATTGTCTGTCTTCCTTGTCGTCTGTTTCTCTCCCAAAGATTGCATGTGATGCCTTTGCCCATCCAGGATGGAAACAAGTCATGCTTGATGAAATGAGTGCCTTATAGAGCAGTGGGACTTGGGACCTCATTCCTCTACCTCCTGGAAAATTAGTGGTTGGTTGTCGTTGGGTGTTAACTGTGAAGTGGAAGCTGAAGAAGCAACAGAACTCTGAACGATCTGAGCAGCACGAGGAGGATGACCATGTAGACTCCAGCACTTATCAATCGTGTGTCCCGGTCGGTGGCAATGATCACACCAAGGACGTCCTTTGCCACCCTTGCGAGGTGAAGGTCCTTTGTATCGAGAGACCAAAGCTGACGAGTCGACAGGAACAGAAGAAGGCATCGTCAAAACTTTGGTCGGGACACGGAGAAGAGTCGCCCAGGTATTGTCCATGGTAGCTTCTGTGGCTGCCCAGGATCTGATCACGGACATGAGAATAATCTGTGGGCAGACCATATAAAGCCAGAGACATAAAAAATTTCTTCCGATTTTCAAGCTCTTCAACAGGATTGGCCGCAGGTGGGAGCAGTTCATTGAAGTCACAAAGAAGGCTAGAGACTGAACCCAGATAAGTTGACATTGAATCCTTAATCTGATGGGCGCTGAGGATGGTCATGAGATCTTCACAAACTTGATAGAGTCGTCGAGAGGTGTTTGTAAAGAGTTGTTAAGCCTGTGTCCAAACAGTTTTGCAGGTTTTATGAGTACAGAAGACATTCCTGAGAGATGGATGGATGGTGGCTCGGATAATGCAACACAACTGAGCGTCAACCTTTTTTCACAGAGAACGATCAACGACTTGAACATCTTCTTCGGTTTGAGTGAGATGTGTCTCATAACCCTGTCCAACAAGCCAAAGCTTAATGCGAGATGCCCAAGAGATATAATTTTTACCATCCAACTGCTCGGAAGAGAGGGGTGCAGTGATATGGTTGGTAAAGATTGAGGTATCCGGCTTTGCCGCGCCAGATGTAGCCATGAATAGAACTGTGAACCGAACTGGCGGAATAGATGAACTGAGCTTGCTTCTGCTGGAAGAGATTTCCTAGCAACCAATCACAGAAGGAGGGGATGCAGTCGCCGGCTTGTTGGCTGCTGGTGACAGGGCAGAGGAAAACCAACAGCGGCAGAGGCGAAGCTCTATGCAACAGCGTCGAACCAAAGCTAGGGCAGAAGAAAACAACAGCGGCAGAGGCTTGCTTCGTGCGACCTCCGGTGGCGGCGGGCAGAGGCTTACTCCGTGCGACCTCCGATGGCGGCAGCACGACCCAGGATTAGGGCAGAGGAAGAAAAGAAACGAGTGGAGACCATACTGGTGGTAGCCTCGTCCCCCCTCGCACTAAAGAAGTCGACAGCCCGTCGCCTCTGGAAAACTCGCGGAAGGGAGAAAGGCCGACGAGGCTCGAGCCCGACGAGGAGTTCGACAGGTTCCCGTCGTCGCGGCCATCAGACGTGGTGAAGCTCAGGTTCAACCGGCTGCGTGCTCCTCCTCGCAGGTCGGCCGCATCTCGTACTTCCAGTAGATGTCGACGAGGAGGAAGAGACAGAAGGACACCACCGCGAGGAGCGGCTTCAGTGCACTGCGGACGACGGCGACGAGCCCTCGGCGGCTCTTGATGATGCGGCGGCGGCGAAGGGGGAACGGATGGGGCAGAGAGGAAAGAAATTAGGGTTTTAACCTTGCTCTGATACCATGTTCAAAGTAAAATCCTAAAATCTCGTGTCCTAAGAACCACGAGTTAGGCCTTTATATAGAAAAGAAGATATAGAACAAAAGTCAAAAATACCCCTATACATATTCTGGAAAGTGATATTGTGTCCAAGGGAACTTGCAAAGTCAGCTTTTAAATGGCATGTCATATGAGAAAAATAATTCCTATCTTGTTTGTCTCAAGTCTCTAAATCACAGAAAAGAACTGTAGTATATAGATCAAACTTAGCCTAAGCAAGATAAATCACAAAGAAAGTAATATCCGAGGAAAAAATTATAATACTCACCAGGGAGTACAGAAGGATAATATCTAGATAAGCATCTGCTATCATCAAGTACTCATATAAGTTATTGTATTGAACAAGTACCTGCATTTAGAAACAAGAGAAAATTGATGCATATTGGAGATGGATAGGGTAGTCCTTTATTACCAACCTACAGATGTAGAAATGAAATAGTTTTTAACTTTATAGAAGAATTTAAGAATCAGTTTTATGTGCACTTATGCAGAACTGAATTGTCCCCCCTTTAGTGCTGTTTCTAACTCAGACTGGTCATCCATGTGGATGAGGCATCCCAATATGTGATAGGTTCGCGTATGGGTCCCTAATGACGTGGACACATTGCTAATAATTTTAAGTGGATCCACTAAGTGTAGGACAAATCACACTTGTTCAGTGTAAGACATTATATTTTTCGAAAATTTTTTAATATCATCTAAACAATCAAGAAATACATCCGAGTTCATTCTAATATCAAAAACATGACCATCTGTTTGACACACATAAGCTTATACAATTATTATTTTTAAAATAGTTTGATTCTTCTCTAGACATAAAATAACCTAATTATAGATTTGTGCACACATTATTCTTGAATAAAGAAGTGTCTAAGAATAATAACTACTAAAATCTATTAGAATGGTTTGTTTAAATTTTCATGAATTTAAGCTCTTTGTTCGCATACATATAGTCTGGTATGTCAAAGTTTAAGGCTGACGAAGAATGAAGAGATAAAAAGACTGAACCATCAGATTTGGTCTCTAATACTAATTGATGCAACACTAAATTGAACCCTCGAACCACACATAATCATCATGACAAAATTGATAAAACAAACAGAAAAAAGTATCTCACGTAGAGAATTAAAGGAAAATTTATTGTGAAAATTTTCTGATAAATAGGATCCTAATTCTTTTTTATACACTCACAATAAAAGTCAATTTTTTGTAAAATAGCAACTCAGTTTATCCCAATACAAACTATATTTAACTTTTTCTAAAAAAATAAAATTGTAATAATCCTCCAACTATTTTTCAACTTTAAAATATTTTACATTTTTAAATTTTAAATTTTTTAAATCGGTTTTGAAAATCCCAACAACATTAGATAGCTTTCTATAAGTTACAACCTCCTCAATCACACAACACTTGACAACTTCAGAGTGAATTATCCTTGATCATTTATACCTACGTCACTCTCATCTTTCATATCAATAGCAAACCCCTCCCCCACCCAAGTTCTGCCCCTAAGCTCTCTTCCTGTCTTTGATAGTATTCCCTCAACCTTTGCATCCAATAAGTTGGCCACAGAACCCCATGTTCATTGTAGCACTCAAATGTCTTAGTTTGTAGATGTTGCAACCATTGAAGTGGTGGCACTCATGTCCAAGCTAGAATTTTTATAAAAGACAGGCAATTTGAAAGTGAGTAAGCCTCAAAAATTAGAATCTTTCGAAACAAAGAAAGAGAAGGTATCAAAAACATGAAGGAATAAATAAATTTACAGATTCCTCAAGGAAAGAAAAGAGAGAGATGATAATAGTGAAAATTGTCAGATCTCTAAGCATTTATTTGTTTTCCTGATTGTCATCTCAACATTTCCTCTCTTATCCTCTCTCAAATTCATGAACTCAAGTTTCTCAAATGAAAAGCGTGTATAAAAATATTAATCTTTAACAGAATCAGGGAACAAAATGTAAAAATACTAGTTTCCTGGATGAAATGATCAACCTACCTGCATAATTCTGTCCATTACAGCACAACTGGAATTGAGTGAGAGTCGGCTCTCACAGAGTTTATGTCCCACTCGCCTATAAACCAAATGCTGCAGAAAAACAGTTGCTAAATTTAGTAAGAGAAAGCTATAAAACTGTGTCAATTCTATAAGCTAAAAGTGCATAGACAACATACAGATTCAACAGAGATGTCTTTGTTTTGCTCGACGAAATCTATAATCTCAACTGCCTTGTCACTGATAACATCAGCTGGAAGTAGTTTAAGAAGATAATGAAGCACTAAGGAAACACATGGAAACTTCCAAGAAGAAACTGAGAGATCCCTTGCCACACCAAACTCCTCGAGTATATTCCTGGTATTCTTGTTTTCAGAAATTTAAAATAAGGTAAATATGATGCCGATGGGAGAAAAAATATGTTCAATATAGAACCAATATACTATCATAGTTGTTCTAGTTCAAATACTAGTTTTATTAAACATCATGTGACATAGTCCAAGCTTATAAACCTGTGTTCAAAGATAAGGATTAGCTAGAATACTAAACTGGGTTTTTTTATCTTACCATTTAATGCAATTAGTAGTAACGAATAATTCAAAACCAAAATAAGCTAAATAATCAAAATTTTCCCGTGAATTATAGACCTAGATTCCCTACTTCAGAAGGATTGACTACTATCTTTTGTCTCCTTTTCTTTCTGTGTACCATCTTCTATCTTATAGCAGGTGGATGGTATAAGCATGATTGATAGAAGAAAGCAAAAGCAACAGATTACTGGTTGCATAATGAAGGCAAACAATAGCAATCCTCCTCCCTCTCAACAATAATAGGTGTTAACATGAAAAGGGTCAGATCTTGAGGAAGCAAGGAATTATGGAAAGAGATATGATCCCAATGTCGATCCCATCTAAAGGAGATAAACCTGGTCCAGTCAGATCTGAGTTGGATCAGATTTCAGATTTGCACCAAATCAAGTATCTTTTCTTTCCATCTAGTGATTTAATTGGATAAAAACATTCAATTATTTGAAAATCTTTTCATAGATTGCTAATAATCATGCAAAGTTCAAGCATCATTCAATACTAGAATTGAAATCCCCGACTAGAACAGTGTAGTTTTTCCATACAGCAGCAAGCCCAGATAAGCACAAACAAGTTTTATTCCTAAGAGACCCCCTTTCACCTAACTTTGCTAGCTTCAAGTGTAAGACTACGACAGTTATAAAGTCAATTGAATTAAGTGTAGAGAAACAAGTACAAAAATATACCAACCATCTCAACTAATGATTATTCCTTACTAATACTTGTCATACATCAGATGAGAGCATTCATTCTTAAGCATCCCAATTTTTCATAACTTTTCAAGAACCAAAGTAAACAATACTTCCAGATATTTTGTATTGGAACTAGTTTCCCCATGTGTCTCTGAGTATGTCTTCACTACCCATTAGGAGTTAAATTTGGATTGGCATAATAAACAGGAAGAAACACAGATTATGGATGTTTCTCAGTTTCTTAGACTCTGACATAACTCTTTGAAATTTTGGTGCTCCAATTTGTTCTTCCCCTCTTTTTCATTATATTTGTTATATAGTAGTTATGGGAAGAAACACAGATTATGGGTGCTTCTTGGTTTCTTAACTTTGGAAAACCTCTTTGTCAATGTAGGTGATCCAATTGGTGCTTCCCCTCACCTCTTTTTGTAGTATTTCATCTCTGAATCAAAGTAAGAGTTACGGGTCGAAGATTTTCCTCCCTTGGATGGTTGTGGACAATACTAGTTGGCTCATACCACCAAAAATATGTCTGCACAGGTGGCACAATGACATTTACCCAGGCAACATACGATCAAATTGGTTGACAGCCAAAATGACCAATTGGCACTTGAAATCCTGATACACAATGGTTATTTTGTTATTATTTTTGATAAATTTAAGTTGGATTTGGTTTTTGAGATTCGATTCAAGACCCAAAACCAAAACTAAACCCAAAACATGAATTTTCTTAAAGGAAAATATTCAAGCATGTAACCTTGATAAACATCCAAATTTTTTGGGTGTATCAGATCAGGTCAGGTTGTTAGATACTTCTCCACAAATACAAAAATATGTTATGGATTTTGTTTTTCTTTTTGGGGGTGTTGTAGTTGTAGAACTCCGCCCATGACAAATTACCCAATCATGGCCGGTCCCAAACTCGAATAAAGGAGGAAGGTTGTGTTAAATTGTCAGCTAGCGTTAAACTAAGACAAATGTTCAATAAATGGCAGCATTAAACTATTGTACTAATGCTATGTTGCACTTTACAGGGTCGACTGTAATATCTCGGCTAGGACCGCTACATCTCTAAAACTCGGGTGTAGTGTTAAATATGTAAGAATTCGTGTTGCACATCCGACTATAACATATTGGCAAGAACCGCTACATTTCCATGAAAATTTGGGTGTAGTGTTAAATAGGCAAGAGTTCTCATACTATAGGTATAAGAACAAATATTATAGAAAAACTAATAGTCTAAGATTTGGAACATGGAACATAAGAATCTTCATTGGTAAAGCAATGGAGATAGTAAATATCATGATTAGGAGAAGAATTAGTATTTTGTGTATACAAGGGACAAAATAGATAAGCGAGAAGGCAAAAATGATAGAGAATTCGGGTTTTAAGTTATGATATATAGGAAAGAGTAAAAAGCAGGGAAAGGTTACGTACAATGGATCCTTCTCTGGGACCCTGCATGACGGAAGCTTCTTGCACCGAGCTACCCTTTACATAGGAAAGAGTAAAATAAGGAATGGAGTGAGTATTGTTATAGTTAGTTCATGAAAAGATGAAGTTGTAAGTAGGGTTGTAAATGAACCAAGCGTTCGTGAACAAGCTTGGTGTTCGGCTTGGTAAGAGCTTGTTTATGTTCGTTCAATATACATTAGATTAATTAAACAAACAAGCTTGAATAGCTCGTTAAGCTAAACAAACAAGCTTGAACATATATGTGTTTAGCTCGTTAACGTTCGTGAACAACGTTCGTGAACAATGTTCACAAACCATATTTATTAATAAAACTCTTTTCAATATGCTAAATAAATAAATAATAAAATTAAATTAAATAAATAAATTTAAATTATCAATCTTAATAACCAATTAAACAATTAAAAGTTCTAAACAATCAAACAAGTTTGAATTGAGGGATTGATAACATCTAAATGAACCAAACTCAAACTAAGCTCGAACCAAGCTCAAGCCAAGCTTGAATTGAGAACTTGATAACATCTAAACGAACTAAGCTCAAGCCAAGCTTCAAATAAGCTCAAGCTCATAAAAAATAAACCAAGCCAAGCTTGAATACTCATTTCAAAAGCTTGGTTCATTTTAAGCTCGGCTCGGCTCGGCTTGTTTACAGCCCTAGTTGTAAGAGTAGTTAGAAAGAGATTAGAATTATAGCTCTCAAGATAGTAGTGACGAAAGAAACTATGAACGTAATTAAAATATATGCACCTCAAGTAGAATTAGATGAAGATATCAAATCAAGGTTTTGAGACGACATAAATGAAGTATTACAAAACATTCCACTAAGGGTGTTAATTCGGATGGATCGAGTCGGGTTCGGGTTGGGCTGAATTTTTTTTAAAAAAAAACCCAACCAACCCAAATTCAACCCAAAACCCCTAAACCCGAATCGGATAACCCAAAACCCGATTTAAAATGACTTTTTTTTTTTACTATTTTCCCTATAATTCTTCATTTGTATCTCAATACTCCATCATTATCATACTAACATTGATATTAATATACATAAAAATATCTTAATTTTCAAAATAAAATTCGATTTAACCAAAAAAAAAATTCACTAAACTTTATATTTGGGTCAACCCGAACCCAACCCAACCCAAAAATGCTCCAACTCAAACCTGACCCAAACCTGAAAATACCCAATCCAAACCTAAAAATGTCCAACCCAAACCTGATTTTTTTTTTTAGTCGGCTCGTGTTGGGTCGTCAGGTCGGGTTCATTTTTGACACTCCTACAATCCACCAAACAAAATAATTTTATTATGAGTTGATCTAAATGGACATGTCAGAGTAAAAAATGAGGAATATAAAAGAGTGCATAGGAGTTATGAGTTTGGAACAAGAAATAAAGAAGGGAAATATATTAGATTTTACGATAGCATATAACCTTATACTAGCTCATCCATTTAAAAAGAGAGAGAGAGAGAGAGAGAGAAAAACACTTGGTTGTGTAAAAAAAGGAAATAATAAATCGCAAATTGACTTTCTTATAATTAGAAAGAGAAATAGAGAGATATGTAAATATTGCAATGTCATCCTGGGGAAAACTTACTATCCAACATAAATTAGTAATGTTGGATATACATCTCAATTATAGTATGGAAAATATATACGACTCCTAGAATTAAATGGTGGAAGATAAAGGATGGAAAACAAAACATATTTAAGGAAAATGTAGAAGTATTAGCATTAGGTGAAATATACGGTGACTCTAATACAATATTGGATAAGATGATATCAAAGTTAAAAATAGTAGCCAAGAGTATACTTGGTGAGTCAAAGGGGTATGCATCACCAAGTAAAAGGGCACCTAGGGACAATTGGTGGTAGAATGAGAAAGTACAAGAGAAAGTGAATGAAAAATAAACAACCCTTAAGGAATTATATATTTGTAAGAACGAGCAAAACTTTAAAAAAAATATATAATAGCCAAGAAAGAGGCTAAGAAAGGAGTGAATGAAGCAAAGAATAAAACTTTTGAACAATTATATCCAAAATTGGATATAAAAGAAAGGGAAAAAGAATAGCTAAAGTGAGAGAAAGGAAGATAAGAGATCTTATCAAAATAAGATTATTAAAGATAAATGCAATAAGGTACTAATAAATGATGGAGAAATAACGTGGAAGAGATATTTTTTTCAAGTTTTTAATGAAAGTTTAGTTGACCAATTTAACTTGGGTAATTTAAGTAGGTCAAATGAGTATAGAAATTAAAAATTTTATCGTAGATTTTAAACTTTATAAGTAGAACAAGATTTAAATAGGATGGAAAATGAAGAAGTCGTTGGACTAGATGATATTCTGATAAAGATATAGAAATGCCTAGGTAAATAAGGTATTGAATTGTTTATAAAATTATTTAAAATAAAAAAATGTCTAATCAATGGAGGGTAAGTACTCTAGTTCCTGATATAAGAAGGGAGGAAATGTCCAAAATTGTGCATATTATAAGGGTATATTAACCTAAATAAGTCATACCATGAAATTTTTTTAAAGAGTAATAGACAAAAAACTAAGGAAAGAGACCACAGTGATTGAAAATCAATTTGAGTTCATACCTGGAAGGTCGATAATATAAGTTATGCATCTTCTTGGATAACTAATTGAAAAGTGTATGGAGTAATAGCAAGATCTACACATGTTATTCATTAACTTAGAAAAAGTTTATGATAGAGTCACAAAAAGAAATTACATGGAGAATTCTAAAAAAAGAGATGTTAGCATAGCATATATTGAACTAATTAAGAATATATATGAGGATGTAACGACTAGAGTGAAGACTTTAGGCGGATTAACTAAAGCATTTCCAATAAAAATAGGATTACATCAAGAGTCAGTTTTAAGTCCCTATCTTTTTACATTAATCATGGATGAACTGACATATTCAAGACACAGTACCGTGGTATATATTATTTGCAGATAATATTATTTTGGTAAATGAGATATATGAAAGAGTAAATATTAAACTAGAATCTTAGCGGGAAATAGTAGAAGTGATTTGTTTTAGAATTAGTAGAATAAAGTCAGAATAAATAAAATGTAAGTTTAGAAATATTAGAGGTAATAAGATAATTGTTAAGATAAGAGATGATGAGTTGTCCGGAAATGAGAGCTTTAAGTACTTAGAATCATTTTTGCAAAACAATGAGGAATTGAGAGAGATGTTTTACATAGAATACAAGTAAGATGGTTGAAATGGAAGAGAGCGTCAGGTGTTTTATGTAATCGTAAATTACCTCTAAAACTTGGGAAGTTCTACAAAATGACGATTAGACCTGCTATGTTATATGGCGTTACATGTCGAGCACAAGGTGGATGTGTGGACATACGAGGATGGCTAGAAGATTAATAAAGGTGGATGTGTGGGCATACGAGGATGGCTAGAAGATTAATAAATGAGAGTATTAGAGAAAAAGTCAGAGTTGCATCTATTGAGGGAAAACTCTAAGAGACGCGTTTAATATGTTACAGACATGTACTTAGACAATCAATAAATACTCTAATTAGGCGATGTAAAACTAGGACAAATACGCACATCGAACGAGGAAGACCAAAAAGGATTGGTTAGTAATAATAAAACATAAAATTTATTTAAGTATAAATGATGATATAGTAGGGGATAGAGTCCAATAGCATAAAAAGATCCATATAGCCGACCTCACCTACTCTTGTTGTTGTTGTTGTAATTGTAAATTTTTTTCCCATTTTGTTCATTCCACTATCTTGATCTATATGTTTCCTTCCTCTTCTTGCAACTCCCTCGTAATGAAGCTTCAAAATCAAATAAAATTAACCATGTAGCAAATTTAGTTAGAGTTTAACTGTTAAAAAACAGCTGCATTATTAACAACCATACGACTGTTGACCAAAAATAAGCTAACGTTTAGGATAAAACAACATTGATATAGATTGACTTTGCCATAAAAGATTTAGACAGTAAAACATTTTGTGCTTCTAGATCATCTTCAATTATTAATTTGTTTAAACAAAAGAAGGTTACTTGTATTGTGTGATAGTAAACAAGAGGTGTCAGACCCAACATCAACGTAAAACAACAAAAAGTTGAAGGTCTCAATAATTTGGTAAATAGACAATGTAAGATTGTAAGTATCTAAAATTGCACAACTGAACTTGTGATTCTGGCGACCTAATTTAGAGGTTTAGAGTAATATAGTAGTAAATGAAGTAGAACATCAATTTCTTCACTTTCAATTTGATGCATCTATTTTGTATAGGGATTTTGATTAGTTTTGATGCATTTCTTGACTTACTTTGTATGCAAATATCTCGTGATTTCATCTCTTTATGCTTCATTTCAATACATTTCCATTTTGGGATATTGCTCTAGTGTATTTCTTGTGTTAGGGCACAGAATGGAGCGAAAATAAAGATTGAAGATCAAGTTGAGAGGCTTCCAGCACGAAACACTGCACAGCCCGTGTTCCCGTTGACTTCTGATCCAGAGTGCCCGTGTAAGTGGCACGGGGTGCTTAATATCCAGTAGCGAACACGGGCACCCGTGCCCAACGGCACAACCCGTGTTCACCCGTACTCTGAAGCAACTAGACCCGACATGGGCGCCCGTGCCGACGGGCATGGCCCGTGTCAGGCTTGCGCTCCAACACCTATTTAAGTTGATCCCTCCATTTTGAAAGGGGATCTCGATCTGGGGTCGTCCAAGGACCCCTAGGAAGCTTCAGGAGGCGATCTTGGTGGATCCAACTCCATCTACGATTCAAGGAGGGATCGAGAGCGGCAAGGAGGAAGATTCTTCGATCGAGCCCAAGCATTTTCTCTCATTTCTCTGATTCTCTGAACTCGTAATCGGATTTTTGAATTCTGATCATGATTTGGGATTGTAACCCCGCATTTATGGGGTAAACTCTGGATTCTAGGATTAGAGAGTAGCTTCATGTGATGTAAACACTATTTCTTTTGATCTAAGCATGTTTGATCCTTCTAATTTTGTGATGTGATTTGTGGTTCAGATCTATTATGTTAACACGATCTTGATGCCAAAAGCACAAGATTAATATCCCACAGGGATTTGGGGATGGACTTAGAGGTAAACTCAATTCTCCAACCCGTAGACAACTTAGATGCGGAGAGTCGGCTACGAGAGTAGATTAATATGTCGCGAGGAACCATAGACTATCATAGAGTTAATGGATTAATCTTAATTCATTGTCACATAATAAGAGAATGATCATTTAGAGGTGGTGGAGTCTTGTGACAGGGCCCTACTTAGGTTACAACCCTTAATTTAGCTCACTCCGAAAGTAGGCAATAATTGAGATTAGTACACTAGTGTAGTTCCGAAAGTTTACACCGAATACATAGGATAATCTACCTACACAAGTCAGCATTGAGGATAGGAATTCAAACATAAATCAACTATTTACTTGCATAGAAGTGAAACTGAAGTCCTAGAATTGCTCTCTCTTTGACTGCATCCATTTTTGCTTTGCTATTGTTTCTTTATAGCATTTCTACTGCTAGGTGGGTTTCCTATGATTGGATCACTACTGCCCTTACTGCCTTTCTGAGCTAATTGTCTTTCTCTCACTTTTCTCTTTCCACTTTAGCTGTTGATTTTCATGTTCGTGACAGTCTACATAATTGATTTGGTCTTGGACAATTAAGTCTGACTAGTAAGCTGGTATATTCAACCACCAGCCCCTATGGATTCAATATTTATTACTTAACGACACGACCATGCACTTGTGGTTCGTCCACATCGCAATTTTAACTGAGAGATGAAATTTATGGCATTGATTTTTTCACTTCCAATTTCAAGTGAGATGAAATTTATGGCTCTGTAAGGAAGTTCCCTCCCCATCTAATCTTCTAACTTTTTTCTTGGATTAAATTCTGACTTATATGTTCCCTATCATCTTCAAGTTAGGATACAGTATTATGCAATATGCAGAATGTTGGACTGTTGTTCTCTTTCAAGTTATATTATAATTCAAAAGCATGGACATTTTCCATTTTGATGAAAGTAAGATCATTTTTGAGGTTGTGAGTGTTCATTTCAATGTGCTAACTTGATCAACCAAGAAAAACAATATAATCATGCATTTCTTATGTCTTGTTTTGCCAAAATCTTTTTTCGAGCTTTTGGCAAAGCTTTAACACAAGCATACTTATCCAAAATCTTCAGCCTACAATAGAATATATAATAACAAAAGGGAAGGAAAGACTTCATTTCCACCTTTTGTTTATCTTAACATGGAAAATGAAACAAAGCAAGCAAACACACTCATTTGTTTCACCAACCAACAAGTTGAGTTCAAATGACAAATATAGTGAATAGAGAAGTGTAATTGCAATAGTACACAATAGCACATACTGGTACTTGATGGCAATTATCATGAGAACAAGATATTACAAATCATCAAAAAAAGTAGGTTTTTTGTCCTAACCTGATAACCTAGGGAAAATATACATTTCATAATCCACTCGATGGAAGGTTCCATTAAGCTTATCAGAACCCTTTTATTCTTTGAAAAATGGCGCCCGACTGCTTCCTTATCCAAAATGATCCGCCTTAGTAGAATAGAAAGGTGACGAAGGGACATGATCAAATATCCACCTGAAAAAATGTCAAGAGCTTCATTTGGTAACAAATCATATCCAATGAAGAAAAGGAAAAACAAAACAAAGGAATTCAAAGCCCGACTGCTTCCTTATAATTGGCAGAACTTCAAAGCCTGCAAACCAGATATATATAAAGGAATTTCTTCTGTGGAAAGTAAAGGTGAAGCAAAAGAAAAAGAAAAAACAAGAAAATGAAGAAAGTGTAAAGTTCTATATTGAGAAAAAAGAATGATTCATATGAAAATTCATTTTTACCATCATCTCCTGAATACAAGAATCTTGCAGAGTTAGCTAGATAAAGATGGCAATAGGCAGATGCAAGAGGATCTGCTATTCCTCTCATCATCATCACCAAGCGCTGAAGTATAGATGTGAAATTATTGTCTAAGAAACGCCAACAACGTAAAATGGCAAGTTCCAAATATCTGGCATACAAAATATGCTCTAAAAATGTCATAACTGCCTTGAGTGCACAAAAAAATGGAGAAAGCACATATAGAAAGCTGCAGGGATATGCTATACTAATATTTCAAGCAAATGTATCCAACTGATTACAACTATGACCGCAGATATGTACAAGCTTCCTGCAACATGACGAGGAAGGAAGGTCCCACTCAGAATGCCATCAATTGCCTCATAGTATGCACGACAATTAAGCTTTACAGTCACAATCAAATATGATTAAAGTAAGAGGAGTTTCCCTCTTTTCTCAGGCACATTGTTTAAGACAATTTTGACTTATGAAAATGTGCATCATTGTGGCACACTAAAGCATTGAATCTTTAAGATACTTCATTCAATCTGAATAGATGTACTTTGCAGAAGCAACTACATAACATGCATAATTTCATATCCTATTTATGGTTTTCTGAGAGGTTGATAGAGATACATGCATATCAATGAAATAACGTTGATGAGAAGTCCAACTATTTTCAAGTATAGAATATGTGCATCATTTAGACTAGAAAGTTCAATAGCTTCATTAACACCAAAAGAAATGAGATTAATTACAATTTTTTTTAGAGGAAACAGAAAAATAAATTTATCTGCTAGGATAAACAAATTATGTTTTCTACCAACTACTCTAAAGAGAGCAAAGGGAGAGACAGAAAGAAAGGAAGGAATTGATGTCAGATAGACAGAGAAAGGTACTTCCAGAACCTGATAAATTATAACAACTTTAAAAAATTCTTTAATATTAACCATGTTTGACATACCACAACTTCACAAATTATACACAAACAAAAAAGTGATGCTTTAAATGAAACATAGGTTCTAGTTTACACCAGTAGATGGTGCAGGAATAGTTGTTATCCTGGTTAAATAGGAAGACACCTGCTGTGACGGCTAAGGATCCCAACTTATTGACACATTAGCCTTCCCAAAGTAGATTGTTTAATCCTAGCATGATGGAATGGCTACCAACTTCATACCAGTTAACATCGACTGTATGACTCAGAAAACAGTTTCTTTAGTATATACAATCAGGAAATAGCATAAACACCATTTCTGAGTTAACAAAGTGTTCGGTGAATCACATAAAGAATTGAATCCAATGCTTCTTCTTGCACACTGTTAGATCATGTAAGCATCAAATAATCTGATTAGCCCGGTAACTATGATTCAGAAAAATTATGGACGTCTTGATATTTTAAAGTTGGTATGCAGAAGAAATTTTGTGAATTAAAAGGCAATAAATAAAACATACTTACATACGGGGGACAAGTTCATGAATCGAACCAATTTTACAAAACCAGTTATAGCAAGTCTCTTTTGCCTCGCTGCAGATATCATCGGATATAAAGTCCTCTGCAAATTTGAAAAGGTTGAACAAAGAATTATGAACTGGTAGAAAGGAAGTTTTGAAATTGCTAATATTCCAGAAAACTTATGTCTTAAGAGAGCCAAAGTAATAAACCTCCATATGCAACAATGACAACCTGTGCATTCCGATAATCTACATGAATTCTATGAGTTGAGTAGTAAAGTGTGAGCACAGTTGAAATTCCATGGTTTTGATCACCTAAGTTTTTTCTTTATCAAAATATTGGCAAACATTCCAATGGAACACCTAAATTTCTTCTTTATTAAAATCACACAGACTATTTTGTTAATGCAAAACCAAGCACCTTCTATTTTCCTCTCACTGATTTTATGATTTTTTTTTCTTTTCTTTGCCGTAAAGTTAATCATTTTGCACAAAAAAAAAAAGGATAGATGAGTCAGAGCAACGGAAATAAACTGCTTTTGAATTGAAACAAGTTAGAAAGGACCAACAAGGTGTTTTGTGTCAAAGCATATTCAAGGGCAATCAAAATGATTCAATTCAAGTTTTCAACTGAAAAAATATTGAAATTCACAATTTGACACTCCAGTATAATTTTTTAGCCAAATTTTTAACACAAAAATTTTGTTTCCACTTGAAAACACTAGAATACTACACTTGACGCTCCCAGGAAGTCTCTATTTATAAAGTTTTTGTAGCCAAAATGATTTATTTTGAGCTATCAGGTATTTTCCCAAAAACACCGTGATTGTGATGTTCATATTCAACTCAAAAGTAGTTCTTTTGAACTCAAGCACTAAAAAATTCTACTTGAGACTCTCAGGAAAACTCAATATAATTTTTCACCAAAATAACTTATCTTAGGCCATGAAGGTTAGTGTATGTAACAATACCTGGCAAAGACCGTAGCAATGTACCATCATTAGCATATTCAGCCCTCTTCCTAATGCGCTCCCACACCAAAGTACCAAACATATCCATCACATCTACCACTAAAGTAAACAATGTAGGATAAAATTGCAAGACAGAAGTGTCCATAAGTAGCCTTGCAACCTGATATGAAAACAAAAATAGTTATGACAAAACCAATCCACTTTAAAACATAATCTTAGAGAACCCGAAATCAAGTAAACATGCCAAACATTATTAAGAACCACTTGCCAAATAACTTATTAACATTTATTAAGCTTCAACAACTACACAAAGACAATTCAAAATATTGTGCATTAATTTGACAATAAAAGTTAACAAAAGTGTATTGGATAGACTGCAAAAAGACAAGTATCAAATCAGATTATCCTAGTACTTCACAATATACTTTCAAAAATCCAGGTCATAGCATCACTCACAAAACAATTACCTTGATGGACAACTTCAAGGCTCTGATGCGATCTTCCGATCTCCATGCCAAATTAATTTCACCTTTAAGTTCTTGTAAGCGTAAAAAATACTCCTTTCGTGAAATTTCTATTTTCTCTTCTTCCAAAGAAGTTTCTAGGTAATCTTGTTCCTCTAAGTGGATATCTGCTAGTGACTTGTCCCCTGCACACTAGAAAATTAAATTAAGAAGATATGAAAAAGTCACATACCAGTATTTATTCATTTATAGAACCTCACTGCTCAATAGCTTTGCAACTAACAAGCTTACAATGGCAACATACCTCTGTTGTTCCTTGCTATCATATCTGATATCTACAAAAAAAAAAAGAAAATTTGAGATCACATACTGCAGTATCTAATTACAAAAGATTCAAATAATGAACCATTGTACATATGAAAAGAACCATGCTACGCCATCTTTTTGAGACAATGATACAGCAATTTGAACCCTAGATAGTACAATAGACAAATTGCAATTGACCTGGCAAAAAACATAGTAATCCATGACTAATGAATTTAAAATAGTAAAGAAATGACTTATGAATCCCTTATATTCTTATATTAACACAGTAGGTTGAAAAAAATAGTGGTTTTGAAAGCATTTGACTAATTTCTCTTGACCGTTGATTGTGCCTAACTACTAATATAGCTACACATCTTAATTTTGTTAAAGCTTTTTGTATTAATAATATATTACTGTGTCTACTTTAAATATCAATACTGGCTCCACTTACAAACAAGGCTAATTTCTTTTGACTAATAAGCTCTGTATCAATAAGGCTAATGAGCACAAACAAGGCACTCTTACCTTTCGATAGAAGGGCAAGGGATGGTGTAATTACAGTTTAGTAATGCTAAAGGATGAGGATGATTATGGTGGCCTGTATTAGAAACACATCAAGATTTAATAAACCCTAATTGCAAATGATAGAATATATCTAACTAGGTTATGATGATCAAAACACCATATCATAATTAAAAATTACAAATAACATCATATGATAAATAAGAATTACATACAGTGATTACCATAATTGCTTCACGATCAGTCACAAAATAAGAAAAAGCCTGAGAAGCTCACTTGGGAAACTGCTATTGTATTGCTGCTGGTGAACTTTTGTGTCAATGAACCTTTAAGTAATATCCACTCTTTCTTCAATAGATTATCAGCTTCACTCGAACACCTATTTTTAAATGTACTGCAGTTGTTCTGCCAGTTCATTGATTCTGATGGATCTGCAGTATTTGCTCTTAGCGGATCATCAAAAGAGATGTCAGAATCAGGAATAACCTGTATTTGATCACATAAGATGCTCAGACTACTTGAATATGCTAATCAGCAATGTCAGCACTCATTCATTATCAAGAAGGCAATAATGAAAAGTTTATGTTTCTTGGTCTCTACAAATTGTAAGAATAAAGATTAATATTAGCGTATATGATTAAGAACACTGAGTTTCATCAGGCATTGTCCTAATAAGATAAATGTCGAGGAAGAACTCTCTCAAAAACAATTCTCTTTCAGTCTTCTTACAATCTCATGGTAAAACACCCCTACCTAAACACACACACAAATGACAATGAATAAGGTTCCTGTTCTCTGTCCCTACAAACTGTTAGAAGAAAGATTTTAGTTAACAAATATGACTAAGAATTTAACAATAAAATAACTTGATCAAAAAAAAAAAAAAAAAAACTAAGAGCGAATATGTTTGGTTCATTTACAGTCCTATACGTTGACTGATCTCATTAACAGAGAGAAATTCCAACCACAGTTTCCACAAACAAACGGAAATGCAGTGAGAAACCGTAAAGTAGTTTTTCTGAACTCATAGACACAGGAATAATTATTTTGGTTCCCGTATTCCGCAAACTCAAGACGTGATACGGAATGTAAAGAGAAATGGCAAATGGCAAGGACAAACGATTATGAACAGCGACTTCAGTAAAAGGGACAGAACGCAAGGAGGAGAAAGAGCACCTGGGAAGACGTCGAAGAGCGCAAGGCTAGTGGGTGATCGTCTGCGATTCGGCGGGCGAGAGAGCAGGCGATCTCCTCCGATCCATAATCGCGAGATCGGAATACCATGCCCATCGCCTCCGCCTCACTCCGCCTTGTCGCCCGCAACCTCTCAAAGTCGGAAACCGGGCCGGCGATCGTACGATAAGATTATGAGGTCCCTGTTTAGCCGGTCAAGTCTATTAAATTAATTAATTAAACAGAAACATCATACACATAATATAATCTAAATTTTATAAATTTAATAATAATAATAATTATTATTATTATTATTAAAACTACCCATTTTAAAGAAAATAGTGTGACAAATACAATGGAGTTAAGCAACCCTTCAATTTGATCCAAGCATTTCAACTCAACTTATTAAATATATATTTTGAGCTGTGATACTTATCTAGAATTTTCATCTAGAAAATTCATCTAGATAGACAGATAAATAATGGGACCCACCATTTCACTTTTTGTGGACTCATCATTTATGTATCTATCTAGATGAAAATTCTAGATGAATATCATTTCTCATATATTTTTTAGTTTTTTAAATAGAAATACTGTATCTATGTATATTTAAAATTTTTATAATTAGAATTTTAAAGATATAACCTAATTCTTAAATTTTAAAATTTTAAATTCTAAATTTATATAATATACTATAAGTATCTAAAATTGTTAATTTTGAATACTATAAATCCAGATAGAAACATGAATCATAAAGTAAAAATTTTATTAACTCAAACTTATTATAACTCAACTCTTAAATTCTAAAATTTTAAATATATAATATACCAAAAAAATAAATTAAAAAATTATAAAGAATTGAGACATTTGGATTTGATCTAAAAGCCTCAACGGTATTGATACGGTGGTAAGGTAGGGTCCCGTCCCGCAGGAGGTTAGCGTCACGTGGAAGGTAAAAGTTAAGGCGGGCAATGCCCCCAGGCTAGCATCCGACCGGGTGACCCCATCAGTCAGTCGGACTAAGGAATGGTCGGTCCAACGTTATTACAGCTCGGCCTCGCACCGAGCTTTCGACACTCAAAGACTATCACCAAAGCAAGTGCCAACAAGCAAGTCATGTGCTGAGCGGCTGGGCATGTGTCAGGCGGACATCCAGATCGCCCACAGATCAAATCACAGCCAACGAACCGCAACCTCGACCGAGCAAACCTAAATAATGTAAGTAGCCGAGCGGCCACCCTGCTCAGCCCAGACAGCGGAAATAGCCGAACGGTCATCCGCTTAGCCCACTAGCAAACAAAAGTAGGATCGACTGATATCCTCCTCGAGACCCGTACTGTCGACAGACAGCATGGTCGGCGACATGATCAGGCAGAGAATCGTACGGCGGAAGCTTCCACTGTCTTGTTAGAATATGCTCGGATCATTGAGGTATAGCGTCAGAGATACTTTTTCTGATATGTCCTTTCAGGGAAGGCTTTGAGAAGCATGCACGCATCAAGAAGTGTGCACGCACGCTCTTGGGGTCCTATATAAGGAGCCCCAAGCTTCATCGAAGGTATGCTCATTCTATTACGCTGCCACTTTTATTTCTTTGCTTGCTTGCTGCTTTTGCCGGTGTAAAATACTGAAAATTAGCGATTAATGATAAGGGATTTTTCTGAAATTTTTGAAAATTTTTCAGAAATTTTTCGGAGCTCGTATGGACGAATTTACGGGGATAAAATAGGGCCCCGGGAAAAGCCTGTTTGGGCTACCCATTTAAGTGAGGAAATGTTTATTTATAAATACATTTTTCTTTTCTTTTTCTTATTTCCTTCTCCCCCCGCCGAACCCCTGCGGCGACGCCGAGTTGTCTTCTCCCGATCTTCTGCCCTAAACGCCACGAGAGCACCGCCGGCTCCTCCTCTCGGCCAATCCATCCTCACCGGCCGACGAGAGCCAAGGAAAAGCCCTGTCACCGGCCACACACCGAGCCACTGAGCCCTAGATCTTTCTCTCTCGGCGCTGACACCCCGATACCTCTTCTCTTCTCGCGCTGCCGCCACCTGAGGTCGAACAGAGCAGCACCGGCGCCCTACCGCCGACACATCGCCGAAGTTTCTTCTCCTCTTCTGAGCGCCGGCAGCCGAGCACCTCCCCTTTGCCTAGTGTTCGTGCCCTAGCCGCCCAATGTCGGCTGCCATCTTTCTGCCCTAGCTTCCGTCCCCGACACCGACGCCTGCATTTGGCGCAAGGGTTGTGGTCACCGGAGAAGGATCGGCACAAGGGGGGGTTAGGGCTAGTGTTACTCCTCACGCATGGACCCGAGTGACACCTCTTCCCACCGGAGAGCAGTGCCTTCTGTAGGACCGTGATCGTTCGATAGAGGAGGGGTGAATAACGATTCGAAAATTCGAGTGTAAAAGTACGCAGCGGAATAGTAAATGAACACAGTTGATTTTACTTCGTTCGAAGCCTGTGACGACTCCTACTCGAAGGCCCGTGGTCCTTGACCACTTTCGTTGGGCAATCACTAGCAATTCGAATATGATTACAAAAAGCGTACAGGAAATGCTAATGAAACAAAGTAATACCGACAAGGAAATTAACCAACGAAGAAGGAGCACTTTGTCGGAGCTTTGTTAGCGTCGTAGGAGCGTAAAGCAGCAGGACTAGCAGTCGAAGAGTTCTCAGTTGTTGTTGAAGCTCCACCCCTGGGGCTTCTTTTATATGCTGCTACGGGCGTCTGGATCCCTTCCGGGCGCCCTGGTGCGACGTGGCAAGTCCAGTCAGGATGCTCCACGTGGCGAGGTGACGCAGAGGACAAAAGTTGCCTCCGGGCGCCCGGACCACCTTTTTTCAGAGATTCCTTCTCCTGCAAAACAAGGTTAGTCCGAGGCAAAATATATCCTGCAACACAGATTGTTAGCACAATTTATAAAGTATGAATTAACAGAAAAAAGTATGACTTAGATTCCGTCTTTCTAAGACCGGAATCTAGTCACGATCTCGGCTTAGATTTTCGAAATTGATCTAAGCCGGATCGACGCCTAATGTTCCCTTCCAGGGAACGCGTCCTCGCAGTCACTCCCCTCCAGTGACTTACCTTACTTACCTGCCAGACGTCCGGTCAGCCCTTCGACCCGTCTGGACTTCTCGCCAGCTATCCGGTCAGCCCATCGACCTAGCTGGACTTCTCGCCAAGCGTCCGGTCAGCCCGTCGCCAGCTATCCAGTCAGCCCGTCGACCTAGCTGGGCTTCGTGCCAGACATCCGGTCAGCCCGTCGACCTGTCTGGACTTCTCCTGCACACTCGATCAAAGTGTCAGACAACAACAAAACTAACTTAACCCATTTGTCATTCATCAAAACCTAGGTTAGACCGTCAGTGTTACCCGCACCAATAATCTCCCCCTTTTTGATGGAATGACAACCTGGTTAAGTTAGTAAAAAGACTGCAAGAAAAATAAGTAAAACAGGTACATGGTTTTTTTTAAAGTTAGTTTTGGTGTTTTCAATTTGGTTTAGCTAACTTAACCACCTAACCCTCCCCCTTTGGCATTCATCAAAAAATAGGCAATGGAAACAAGCATAGTGTAGAGTTACTGTAAAAATTTGTAAATTTAAGAGACATCGAAAAAGGTACTGATAAAAGTACAATTTTTAAAACCAAGTTAGAAATAGTTAAGTTGACTTGGGGGAGTCTAGATTAAGATAGATTCGCTTTAAATTTTACTTTTTAGCCTTTGAAAAAATAGCTAAGTTATTTGCAATAATGAATTTTCAAAAGATAATATTTGCAATAATAAATTTTAAAAGTTATAAGTTTAAAGTTGATAATCTTTTCAAACGTGTAAAATTTTTCAAATCAGGTTTTTCAAATTTAGAATTTAAGTAACGTATACTTTTCAAAAGGTAAAATCTAATTTTCAAACACTAAGTTGAATCTAGTTTTCAAATTTGATTTTTCAAAACAAAGCAAGAATTTTTAATTTTTCAAAAAACAAGTAAAATTTTAGCCAAAATAAATTTGTTAAGGTTAATTTGATAAAAGCTAAGTTTAGATAGTCTAATTTTCAAACATAAGTGTATAGGTCTAAATTTCAAGATCAAGTTTAAATTTTTAAAACAAGTTTCAACTTTGAAACGCTTTTCAAACATAAGTTTTCAAAACCAAAATTCCAAAACTAAGTTTGAAAATTTTATTTTTCAAAACTGATTGAAATTTATTTTTCAACACTAAGTTTTTAAAAGATTCAATTTTCAAAATTAAGGAAAATGATTTTGAAAAACTTAGTTTGTAAACTTAAGTTTTGAAAAATCTAATTTTCACAATTTTCAATAACAACGTAATAGTTTTTTTAAAAAAAACTAATTTTTGTAAAATTTAACTTTCAAATCAAAATGTCAAAATTAAGTAAAATCAAATTTTAAGAACTAGATTCAGGACAATTTTCAAAGTGAAGTTAAATTAAATTTAAATCTTTACTTTTAGTTTTCAAAGGAGTTTGGTAAAAGTAAGATCATATTTTTAGAATGTTTTCGTAAAATTTGTTTTCCAAAATCAAATTTTCAAAGTTCAAAAGTACTAGGAGCAACCATTTTAAACAAGTTGTTTTTAAACTTTGATTTTCAAAATTAAGTTTAAAGTTCAATTTGGAAAACTAAAGTAGTTTTATTTCTCCCCCTGAATTTGATACTCCTTTAATTTATTAATTTTTCTAGGGGATTTAAAAAGAAAAAATTGAACCTCCCCCTGAATTGGTTACTCCCCTTAATTTAATATCTCTCCCTTAAGTAATACTAAGGTTTGGTTGTGTTAAATTTCAAAAGCCCTAATACATTTGTCTAATTTAGTAACACTTATATTATTATCTCTGTATCCGTATAACTGTTTATTTGAATTTGATTAATCAATTATTAATTAATTTTAGATTCAGGCGCTTAACTTTAGTTTAAGGTTAAATAAGATAAGAGTTTATTAATTCAATAACAGTTAAGCATTATCAATAATTTATTGATTAATTTTTACTTGATTTAATGATTTAATACTTAGTGAAATAATTTAAATTTCATATTACCTGATTGAGTTGGTCAATGAAAGTGTTAGTTATAATTATTATTATTATTTTTATTTACTTCCTTTTAAGTGGGATTAATTTAGTTTGAAGTTAGCATGAAGTTAAAATTATTAGACACAGTTAAGTAAGGTTTAATTCAAGTCAATTTTAGTTCTCAAATGAAGTTAAACTTAAACAGTTAAGTTCTACTTATTAATTACATAATTAAGTTTAAAGTTAAAGTTAATGGAATTTAAGTTTTTAAGTTAGGTGTCTAAGTTTTAAATGGATTTAAAAGAATTATTATTATTATTATTTTTAAGGGATTTCTAACAGGATTTCTAAAATACTGTTTAAAAGGATTTTTAAATGTTTTTTATAATTATTTAATGGCAATTAACATACGCTTGATTCAGTTTTGATTTTAAATTTAAATTAATATTAATGGTTAATTTAAGTTTAAGTTTAATTTTAAGTTTAAGTTAAAATTTGTAATTCCAATATTAAGTTTTAATTTAAGATTTAACATGATTTAATAATTGTTTTATGTTGAATTTTTAAAACAATTTTTAAATGAGTTTATAAATAAATTTTTAAATGAGTTTTAAAAATAATTTTTTAAAAGATTTTTAAAACAATTTTTAAATGAGTTTTTAAATAATTTTTAAAAGATTTTTAAAATAATTTGTAAATGAGTTTTTAAATAATTTTTTAAAATATTTTTAAAACAATTTGTAAATGAGTTTTTGAAATAATTTTTTAAAAGATTTTTAAAATAGTTTTTAAAGAATTTTTAAAAGGGTTTTTAAAGAATTTTTAAAATAGTTTTTAAATAATTTTTAAAAGGATTTTTAAATAATTTTTAAAAGGGTTTTTGAAGAATTTTTAAAATAGTTTTTAAACAATTTTTTTTAAAATAGTTTTTAAAAAAAATTTAAAAGGGTTTTTGAAGAATTTTTAAAATAGTTTTTAAAGAATTTTTAAAATAGTTTTTAAAGAATTTTTAAAAGAGTTTTTAAAGAATTTTTTTAAAGATTTTTTTTTAAAATAGTTTTTAAAGAATTTTTAAAATAGTTTTTAAAGAATTTTTAAAAGGGTTTTTAAAGAATTTTTAAAATAGTTTTTAAAGAATTTTTTTAAAAAAAAAATTAATTTGGAATTCGAAATTTAATTTTAATTTGAAATTCAAAATTTAATTTTAATTTGAAATTCAAAATTTAATTTTGATCCTTAGTCATCTCACCCGATCCAAGTTTTTGAATCAGGGAATCCTATAATTTTGTGAGATGAATTAGATTTAATTATAGAATTTGGTTTAACTTGTGTTAGATTCAGGTTTAGCTTTGGTCTCTACAAACAGACATTCTTCGGATAAACTTCTAATCTTGGTGAGTCACATGGATATCATTAGAAGTAACCAACCTTTCGAGGTTTTCCGAATAGTCCTATCCACGGATCTTAGTACTAAACCTTGGTATAACTGGTTAGAATTCATTTAAGGGTAGTTTCGGTCAGTTCCACTTGGCCAAATGCACCAGATCGAAACCATATCTTTCTAGACATGCGATGCCCAAGTTTCCCTAACGTACTATCATCCAAAAACTTCACCAGTACCATGATTCAAGTTAAACTTGGTCTCTAATTCTAATTACCCTGCCGGGTTAGTTTGTTTTAGGTTACCCTGTCGGGTAAGTTAGTTTTGGAGGTGCCAGCTATTCTGGAGTCTCCTCCTGAATTATTGGCCATTAATTTAAATTTTGGTTTTAGGTTTGTGTCGAATTAGAGTTGGTTTTAGTTAAGTTTTAATGTTTAATTTGTAATTTAAGTTTAAGTTTTTAATTTTAAATTAATTAAATTGGTCAAATTATCTTTCTTTAAGAGAGTGTATTTAATATTTGAATTTTCTTTCAATTTTATTGGGTTAATTGAATTATCTTTATTTTTAAAGTTTAAGTTTTTATTTATTTTTAAATTTGAATTAACTAAACTGTTTGAATTATATTTTCTTAACGGTTTATCTTTTAGCTTTTTATTAATTGTTAATTTTGAAATTTCTAGATTATTTTTGTTTAATATGTTATCTTTAACATTTAATTTTAAGTTTGTTAAATTCCATTTTGATTTTATCAAAGTGTTTGATTTTATCCTTATATTTTCTTTGCCTTTTAACTTGATATGGTTAATTGAATTTATTAGATTAGTTTTATCTTTAAAGTTTAATTTTTTATTAATTAAATTATCTTCGTTTTGGATAACATTTTCTAGACTGATTTTATCTTGATTATTAAATATTTTATCAAGGTATTTATTGATTTTATCCATTTTCTCATTTTTAGCATTTAAATTCAAATTTATTTTAATGTTTGACTTATTTATGTCTAAATGCTCACCTAATTTTAAATTTTATGAATTAATTAAATTATTTGAGTTGATTTGGTCATTGTTTTGTTTGACCAAGTCAAGGTTGATGCCAAATTGATCAGAATCTTGGTTGACTTGATCAGAGTCTAGATTATTTTGTGATTTTGAATTTAAATCATTTAAATCTAGATTATCATGCACCATACTTGGACTAATTTCATACTTATCATCATGCTGATTATTTAAACTACTATTAGCAGGGGTATTTTGGTAAATATTACTAACCTTGAGTGCAACTCCTAATTCAGTAGGCTTCTCCATTGGATTTGACTCGAGTCCATATTTGACTTTAACTCGATCTTCTAGCTCCATTGGCGTCTCGTGAAGCTTGATCAACTGGGTCCACAGCTCATATGCATTCTTGTACTTTTCTAATCTGCATAAAATATTGTTAGGTAAAACATTACAAATAATGTTACTTACCTTTTTGTTCAGTTCCGAGTTTTGAGTAGGTTTCCTCAAAATTAGCATATAATCGATGTCTACGCTTCCTAAGAAGCATTCCATTAATCGCTTCCAGTAGTTGAAGTCTTCATGATCGTATGGTGGTAGTTCGCAAGGGTTCCGTCCTTCTAGAAGAGTCATTATTCTTGCACAAGATAAACAAATAAAAAAAATCCCAAGAGTTGGTCTTGGATTAGCAGTGCTGGAGAAAGAATATAATATTGCACTAATTTCGAAAAATAATAAAATATTAATAAAAAAATATTATTCCAAAATTTTGAAAATGTAATATTTTATCAATATTAAGCAACGGCGAAAAGATGATGATGTGTTTTTCAAAAATGGTTTTGGAGGGAAAAAATGAAAGGCGTAAGGTTTTATTTTAAAGACAAAAGATATCTAATTTTTCTTTCAAAAAGTCCCCCTTTGCCTGATTGGTGGTTGCACCAAATCAGAGCGGTACCTGCTTTGATACCACTTGTAGGACCGTGATCGTTCGATAGAGGGGGGTGAATATCGATTCGAAAATTCGAGTGTAAAAGTACGCAGCAGAACAGTAAATGAACACAGTTGATTTTACTTCGTTCAGAGCCTGTGACGACTCCTACTCGAAGGCCCGTGGTCCTTGACCACTTTCGTTGGGCAATCACTAGCAATTCGAATATGATTACAAAAAGCGTACAGGAAATGCTAATGAAACAAAGTAATACCGACAAGGAAATTAACCAACGAAGAAGGAGCACTTTGTCGGAGCTTTGTTAGCGTCGTAGGAGCGTAAAGCAGCAGGACTAGCAGTCGAAGAGTTCTCAGTTGTTGTTGAAGCTCCACCCCTGGGGCTTCTTTTATATGCTGCTCATGGCGCCTGGATCCCTTCCGAGCACCCTGGTGCGACGTGGCAAGTCCAGTCAGGATGCTCCACGTGGCGAGGCGACGCAGAGGATAAAAGTTGCCTCCGGGCGCCCGGACCACCTTTTTCCAGAGATTATTTCTCCTGCAAAACAAGGTTAGTCCGAGGCAAAATATATCCTGCAACACAGATTGTTAGCACAATTTATAAAGTATGAATTAACAGAAAAAAGTATGACTTAGATTCTGTCTTTCCAAGACCGGAATCTAGTCACGATCTCGGCTTAGATTTCCGAAATGGATCTAAGCCGGATCGACGCCTAATGTTCCCTTCCAGGGAACGCGTCCTCACAGTCACTCCCCTCCAGTGACTTACTTTACTTACCTGCCAGACGTCCGGTCAGCCCTTCGACCCGTCTGGACTTCTCGCTAGCTATCCGGTCAGCCTATCGACCTAGCTGGACTTCTCGCCAAGCGTCCGGTCAGCCCGTCGACCCAGCTGGGCTTCGTGCCAGACATCCGGTCAGCCCGTCGACCTGTCTGGACTTCTCCTGCACACTCAATCAAAGTGTCAGACAACAACAAAACTAACTTAACCCATTTGTCATTCATCAAAACCTAGGTTAAACCGACAGTGCTACCCGCACCAACACCTTCTTCCTCTGCTCTGTCGCGAGATGCCAGGCCACTGTTGAGTTCTGGCACAGCCAAAGTGTAGCCGATAGACGCCATTTTTCCGGCCACAAGAAGATTTGTATGGAAGCTTCCGGCTGTGTAGAAGCTTGCTGCCATCGCCAATCTAGGGTTTCCGACGACAAGTTTTAGGTGGATTTTCTGTGAAGTTCCAACTAGAACTTCAAAGGGTAAGAGCAGCGGAGTATCCTGCTACCGACTATCATTGGAGGTAACCACTCATTGCTAATAAATGTTTTTGGTGTAAAGCTATGTGTGGAGTTTCGGTTTTATTTCTATGAATATTTGGCGATATGCATTTGTATCGGATTATGTTGGAGATATTGTAACCTGTAGTTGCTTGGTTAGTTGTGGATTTAGGTAAGTTACGATGGATTCATGTTTAACCTAACCTAATGTGATTATGGAAGGCTTAATCTATGGTAGTTGTGATGAGTTGAGTACAGTTGATTTATGTTGGATTAGATTTAATCCTTGGATTTATTAGAGATGATCATATTGTTAATCTTAAGTTGATCAGCGAAAGGAAATGATTGTGTTGATTGAGGATTATTAATTAAGGAGATTAATTCAAGTTAATCATTAATTAGGATTAATTAATGATGGATCGATTTGGGTTTTTTCCTAATTAAGTTGGGTTGGATTTAGCTAGTTGTTGTTTATAAAATTAGCTAAATTGTATATCACATTATCTGCAGGACTTTGATTCGAGACGATGTCTCGACAAGGGATCTATTTCGGATTGGACCTTTCTATTGGAGGCGGGTACCTCTTGACTTATCTTTTTATGATATTGTCAATTGGATATGCATAGTATTTTATAGCTGCAAGCAATGATCATGTTTGCTTTTGGTATGCCACGGTTTGATACTCATAGCATGATCTGTTTGGTCGCTTGTTATGTATCCATGTTTATACTTCATGATTCTTACCATGAGTATTTTAGTTCCTAGAGTAAGTGACATACCATGCTTTACTGAGTTTAGAACTAGACTCTGGATTTTTATTATCTGACATGTGTATCTATATTTTTATATCATACCTGATCTGTCTACCTAGACCTTTTGCTTTGATCCATGTACATTGTTGGTACATATTTTATGGGTGGATATGTTCAGGACCTAGGTTGTTATACCATAGAGGGCATGTATACCCTAGATCTGTTGATTTGATTTACTTGTACTAGGGTACACATTTTTATATATATATGTGGATTTGATTCAGGATTTTGTCATGCTTAATTTCATGCACCATTCGCATGATTGTATGCTGCGTGGTAGGCTGCTCCATTATTGTAGAGCATATCGCCAGTTTCATCACTGCTCGGTGCTCCGTTGGTCCGCTCATGGGTAGCGTGACACAACGTGGTAGCACGTCAGTTTTGCTCTGTTCGGTGCTCCGTTGGTCCGCTCATGGGTAGTGTGACGCAGCGTGGTAGCACGTCAGGGATCCCTCTCTGTCATGGTGTACTGGGAGATGAGAGCATTGCGCTCCCCCATTTATGATTTGGGGCAGGAGTATGTGTGTACTCCGACAGCATCCCGTCAATTCGGTCACTCATCAGGAGCAGTGACGTCAGAGTGCACGGTTGTCACAACCCTACCCACTCAGTCTCACCATTGTGTGTGAGATGACAGACTGGTGTCAGGGGTGACCATGTCATTTACATCATATGCATTTATTGCATTTATTTGCTTGTGTTTGCTGCACTTATATGCTGCATCTTGGGTGGTTGCATTTGTTTGACATACATACAAGAGGCATATTGTGTATCCGGTTTGATGACCCTTTTGTTCTAGATATGAGTTTCTGGTGAGTACAGCTTCCTCAGTTAACCTGCAGTTTTGCATATTTTCTATATATGATTAGGAAGCTGTATTCCATGTTTATTGCTGTTAGATATTTCTTACTAGGCATGTCTATTGGTATTCGCTGAGTTGTTGAACTCACCCTCGTGGACACTATCTTTCTCAGGTACCAGGTGGATTATGATGTCGCTTGGAGTATCATGTCTGCTGGTCCCCACGTCACCTCAGAAGATCGATCGGTTTCATTTATGTGTCAGTGTGTTTAATTTGTGCTCCGATTTTGTTTCTGGAGTTTTGAAGTTGTTATGTGGTATCTTGTATTATTGTTGGTTGGTAAGCATAGCCGGCTAGCAGTTTTTGTGATTGGTTTGTATTTGGTTTCTGTTATTTTCCGTTGTGTTTTGGTTTTGGTACAGCCGAGTGGGCTATTTTACATGTAACTGCGTGGTTGTGTTTTTATTGTATCAGTCGAGTAGGCTGTATCATATAACTGCGTGGTTGTGTGTATATTCCAGCCGCCTGTGGCTGATGTATATTGTGCATGTAGAAATGACTCAGATTGTCAGCCGTACAAGGGAGGTGCTGCCGAAATTTCTTCGGACAGGGACTCCCCCGGGGCGTGACAGCCGGAGATCTGACTTGAGTGTCGGAGGGTCATCGCGGGAAACCACTCCCTGGCTTGACACTAATACTTTTGTGTTTGTAGGCTAGTCTTATCAGAGGTTCACACACAGTCAATAGGAGCGTCACATCTCCCGCGTTCGTCACCTCGACTCTCGGACATGATCAGATATTTAAAAAAAAAATCCCAAAATACCTCAATGGATATGCCCAAATATGTAAGAACATGTCCCTGGGGCTATAATACTGTGATAGAATATTTAAGTTGTCACCTAAGTACTCGTAATTCGATCTTCAACTATAGTATATTTGTAAGAATTAAACTTTTGTAAGATTGGACCTATCACCTCAGAAAATAATGAACTAGGCTAATTAGAATGATCGTATATGTCGATAGTCTAATTCTATTTACATATAAATAGGATTTAGTTAAAATTTTAGACAATAAAATATTAAATAGAGTTACGAATATCTCCATTGGACAACTGTTAACTACTACAGAATTTGATTGACCGTTGGTCTCAGAAAGTCTCGCCATATGACGGATTGACCCGTAGGGAGGTGAATTGATCGATAATGAGTTGGCAATTGCGGAATAGGCCGATTCGTTATCTCGATGGAATGGTAAATTTCTAATCCAAGGTGCATTCAACGCACGAGTACATAAAGAATTAAAAATTTTAAATTTAAAAATATATAGACAAAATTAAAATTTTTAATTTTATGTCATGGATTATGTGGATCAAATATATGAGCTCATTATTTTTTTTAATTTAAATAAAAAAATTTCTCAATTCACATGATCAACTAGGTTTATTGTAAATTGACCCGGGTGGATCGTGGGCTTAGACGAATTAGCTTGTTCGTCTACCTTTTAAAATAATTGATAAAATTTTAATTTAATTTAATTTATTTAAAATTGTATTAACATTAATAGTGGGTACAAACGGTTTAATCCGATATGTTCCGAATAAACACGTACCCGACACCGCGTGCGAGGGTCCCACACTCCCACTGCAATCATCCTTCTGCTTCGCCTCTAAGAAAACAGAAAATTACAAAAATCCCAATAAGAAAAAAAATGAAAACTCGCTCCCAGATAATCCACGCCCCAACTCCACCTGTGTCTTCTGTCATCCTATTTGGCAGTATTCTATTGGAGGTCGAAACTGGGTACTTTATTGGTCTCAAATATTGACTATCACAGGCTGGAAATGGTGGGCCACAGATTAGACGTGGCAATATCGTGGACGACGACGAGCTATAAATTCGACCATCGCCTGCCATTTACCTTCGACTTCAGCTCGATCTTCCAAGCTTCGCTCCGCGCAGCATATACTCTTCGATTTCAACAATGGAGCAACAACCTCTTCTTGCATCAGGTACAACACTTTCTCTCATCTTCTATCGTATCAAAGATCGCTCTTTTTTCCTTACGCCTTCAGTAATCAACGAAATCTTCGTCCGAAGGAGAAGAGGCTGGGAAGGGGGAGGAGTCATGGAGGTCGTACCAGTTCGTAGGGAGGAGCCCCTCCCTGCACGCCCCTCCCACGTCCGTCGCCGCCGGAGAGGAGTTGAGCGTGGACGAGATTCGTGCCGCCTCCGTCTTCTCTTCCGATCATTATTACCCGCCTTCAATCCACGGCGCCCTCGTGGGATCGCCCGAACCTGATCATCCCCAAGGTGCTTGTTTGCAATTCTCTCCGTGGGAGTTGTTTACTTTTTCGTTCTCATTGATTTCGGAAAATTGTATTGAAACCCCTTGATTGGGATTTTAGTCAGTGCTGTCCAGGAATTAGGGTTTGTGGTTCTCTTTTGGATGCTCTGAACATTCAGGTATCTATATTTATTTATTTTTCGGCAATGAAACTCCAAAAAGAAGGCCTTTGGAAAAAACCTCCAAGAGAGGGTTGATCGTATTTTTATTTCAATCAAATTCTGGTTTATTAGACCAGTTTACCCTGTGTTGTTTTCTTATACTGCGGCATAACCAATTCCTAGTTTAAGACTACATTAAGCCTATGTTTGAAATCCCTGATACAAGGTTACCAACCTACTTTGGAGCGTTTAAATGGAACAAATTTGATTCTGCTATTTCCTTTGGTGCAGTTATCACAGCTCAAGCTCTTGTACCCCAGGGAGGGTACGATGGGTACTCTGGTGGCTACAGCTCAAAAGAATTTGGCAGGTCAGTTTCATCAACCTTTCTCCCTAGAATTTCCAGGATGTTTCGTTGCTGTTTTTCTTTCATATTTTGCATATCTTATCCAGTACTTGATAGAGAAAGAAATCAATGCGCCTTGTTGTTTTGTTTTCTCTTTAAAATTTTTACTTACAAAAAACATCAATTTTTTGCTCCTTTAGACCAAAAGTCAAGCACATGCTAATATCAATATACACAACCATTTGTCTCCATCAGATTTACTTATTCTCTACAGAAATTTCTGATTTTGTTATGCTATTGTTGATGTACGAAACTCTGAACACAAATAATATCTCTGAAGAATCTACACCTTTATCCTTTTATGTTCACAGTAAGATTTTTGACAAGTCCATCTTATGACCTCTTCCTGGTTATTGTAATGTCTAAAGTATGCTAGCAATAGATGATATTCTGACTGTCTAATTAATTTTACAGGCAAATTCTTGATGAAGTGGAAGTGCGACAATTGCTTATTGATCATGTTGGGCATCGCTGTTGTTGGGGAAGCCAACCTGCCAGAAAGTGGAAAATATGCTCTATTGATGACTGTAATGTATATGTTGGTACGCTAGAAACTTTTATAGAGGAGAGAGAGACTATTAAAGAAAAAGAGCCATACTTGGGAGGCAAAATTGATGGAAAAGAGAAAGAACACAAAAGTGGGGTTTGGGAACTGGATTTGAGGTCTGAATTTCCAATTCTTTTTGTGCCACATAAAGAAACCAGAGTTGATATACCCCATTCTGAAGCTGTTGAGAAATGCTCTGGTAAGTCTTGAAATATTACTTGTGCCCTAAGGGTTTCTTTTAAAGAAAGTCAATATTTATATTGAGAACAAAACCTATAGATGTGTATTTTTGAAATTCAAAATTAATCCACCAGTTTTTTATTAGATATTAGCCCATAGACCATAGTTAGCAAACCCAAAATTCATTTTGTTAATTCCTTTAACTACAGTTTATTCTTAAGCACATTCTTTTGATGCCAAGTTTTCAACCTTTTTTAACCAGTACATGCTTTGCACCAAGTTTTCTTATAAAGTTTACCTTTTGATTTAAGTGATTTGCTTTACTACCCAATCCGTGCTAAGTATTTCATCTTATCATCAGAGTCTAGATGGACCTCTTCTTTTGTATGGTAATGCATGATCAAATATCTCTGATCTTCCGCCAGATGTCAGAGAACAATTAAAGTGTAGGGAAACTGCTATTTCTGCAATCCTAGTCTCCTGCCATTTTTGTTGTTCTTGCTAAAAGCATTATGTTAAACTTTTCGAAAGTCTTATCAGATTACTAAACTTAGTTAAATGCCCTCTGATATTAGCTTTTTTGAAATAGTTATCTAGTTCCAGTTATTTACATGATATGACTTGCATTAATTCTCACATAACATTCTTAAAATGTGTTGTTAAAACTGGAAGAGTGCGATGGTCGAGGACACATTGCCTGCCCTATTTGCAATGCTGGTCAAAAAAGTGATCTTTACATAGAAAATCAGATGACTGAATGCCCTTCTTGTTATGGAAGGGGACTAATTGCTCATCAAGATGGATCTGATACAATGTAAGTTTTCTGAGAACTCTTCTTATCTTGTATCTATTAATGTTTTATAGCCTTTGAATACTTACTAGTATGAAAATCACCACAGATGTACAAAATGCTCTGGTAAGGGAAAATTACCATGTGCAACATGTGGTTCACGTGGGCTTGTAAAATGCCAATTATGTGTAGGACAAGGTTCTCTCATCACACGCAACATTGCACTAGTCAAATGGTATGTTTGCTCCTGATGTTAATTGATCTGAATGCATATATTTCTTTTTTTCAAGTGAAGGTTGCTCAAAGCATCTTTGAAAAGGATCACATTCTGATTTTGGTACAAGTCATGAGTGATTGTATTTTGGTTTTATAATTACTTTAGTTGTTTTCCTTAAAAACATTGCAGCAGAAGGTTTTAATAATTGACATAGCAAGTAGTTGTTTAGGCAGTCATCGCTGGTTGGTAAATTTTGGTGCTGCCTCAACAACTTGAGTGATGGTAGCTTCAGATATATATTAGAGCTAAAACATCGAGACTTGTCCTTGATTTGCCACATCCTAATTGTGAAAGAGATAACAGTTGCTACTGTTCCTATGTATTCTTTTCTCCTCAAGAAAAGAAGAGGAATTGCTTTGTCAAGATAAAGTCTTCGAAGACCAATATCATCTAAAGTTAGTTTTCATGTTTCTCCTTATGCTGTGTTATCAGGTTTCAAATCAAGCTATGCTAATTAATATGACTAAAGATCATAATTATTAGCTATAAGTGATTGGGGATGAATCATGCTCGTAGTCATTGAATTGGCTGGTAGGAGTACGAAGATATGTTGGCATTAAAAATACCCTGATTAAAGAAGTTTAAGATAGGTCCCTAACCTTGTGAGAGGAATGACAACTAAACCAAATCGTTCTTTATTTGGTTCACTTAACTAGTTTTTCTTTTAATAAAATACACTCTTTCGTCCTTTGCAAGCAATTAACACCTATAACTTGTAGTCATTCCACATCAATTGCTCAATCCCACCTACATGCCCGTTCTAGTAGTATCTTGCTGAAAACCTGCTGCTTTGTTTGACATTATTATCGAAAAGGAAAAAGTCTTCAATGATCAAAATTGAGGACTGTTTACTTTATCTATATATTTGTTAATCCAACAAAGAGATGCATACTGATATCCTTTTCATATTAACTTATGCTTCCAAGATTCTGAACACATACCTATTTTCCCTGTGGTTCCTTGGAGGCATTTTGGAGGATGTCTCAGTTGTCATGCTCCAAGAATGCACGGAATTAGATGACAATTGTTTACTGGTAATGAATTCACTATGTATTGGTTTGCATCATATGCAGGAGAACACTCTCCAATCGGAAAGTTAGTGCCACCAGCTCTGCTGCATCAGTGCCAGATGAGGTGTTCCATAGAGCAAGGGGGGTTCAGCTGTGCAATATCCAGGCATACCAATGCACTCCTGCCTTCTTTGCCGACTCCTATCAGTTAAACAGGTTCTCCTCCGAAGTTATTGCTAATCGGTCGCCTGTTCCTCCCTCGGCAAGGGTTATCTGTGAGAGGCACATTATCTCCGTCGTACCCGTCACTCGTGTTACAATGGCTGAGCGCAATCGGTCCTTCAGCTTTTACATAATCGGGTACAGCAGGGAGGTTTTCATAAGGGACTACCCGAAGAAGTTTTGCTGGGGACTGTGTTGTTGCTTTGACTGGCTTAAAGCTTAGAATTCCTAAAGCAGAACATGATCTAATGAGGAATATAAGTTGAGCATATATGTATTTTAAGAAATACTAAGTCTGTTTGTATTATCCATGCTTTTCTAGTATAATAATTATCTTTTTGGCAATTTGTCCCATTGACTGTGCATCGAATTAGCAAATGTAATAACGACTGACCACTTAAGGCACGCTGATAACCTTGTTATCTATTGTTTGTTATTTAATAAAATTCAAGTAATGAGTAATTATAATTCGGAATGTTATTATAGTAGAAGTGAAACCTCCCTAATTTCTACTTTGCCTTTTATTGACTTTTTTTTTTTCAGGGAAAGCATAAAAAAAACAAAACATTTGACCCTATTATCATATACTCATTCTTATATAAATAAGTATACACCAAAAGGGAATAATGAGTTAGATGCGATGATGTAAACTCTAGAAGAAAGAAAAAGTAAACTGAAATGTCAAAATGTCCAGAAAAAAAAATTAGTAAGTCCACTCAAAAAATAACTCATCCATTATTTAACCATCATAACCTTTCAAGACAATCCATGCATAAAATATGACAGACTAAAGAAAAAATATCACTCTCCTAACCTATCTAAACAGTCTAAGCATGAAATCAAAATCCCCTAAGAATAGCTATTTAGAAATATTGAAAGGCAGAAGAACACGTAAGGTCCTCGGGCTTCAGTGCACTGTCAGTCCAATCCATTCAAGCATCGAAGCCTCCTGTATCATCAACATCATTCTCACCTGCATCATTCAAATCTAGTGAGTCTAACGACTCAGCATGCTCCAACCGTTAAAACAAGTAATATATATACATATCAGCATGCAACGTTGTAAATACTTTTAATGAAATTAGCTTTGTCGTTAAAAGCACGAGCACATGCATGAACATTTCTTTAGAAAACCATACCATAAATCATTTTCCTTTTTTTCCTTCTAATCATTCCAGCATTTGACATTTAATCATTCCAGCATTTGACATTTATCATAACAATCACTTAGGTGAGCTCCGTTCATTATACGTGATCAGCTATATCGTAGGGTTGAATGATCAATCTTAGCATATAAAATCATGGTACCAGGCGGCAAGATAACAGCAACCACTTTTCCGTTACTGTGCCTTAGTCTATAGTTGGCGGGGGTCTCTAGCAACCCTTTTTGTCACTGGGTCATGGCCTATGGGAATCTGGTGTCGGGCTCCCTCTGGGGCCTTGGCCTGTAAACGGGGGCCTTCTCCCTCCCAGAATTCCCATAAATCGTTATCATAATCACTTTGTCACAATCAAATCATATCTTTCAAAATTTTCTTCTTTTTTTTCCACATTTTTCATCACTTAATTTAAAAAAATACAACATGCATTTTTATCATCTTTCTTAAAACCAAACATGCACCATATATTCGGCATATATAAATATTCAGCATATATCATTAAATTTCATAAAGATTCCATAACATTTTAATGTAAGCATTCTATAAAAATATAGCATGCATTTTTATCATTTTTTCTTAAAATCAAACATGCACCATATATTCAACATATTTATATTCAACATATATATATATATATATACTAGTGTGTTCGTGCACACGTGTTGCGTGTGTAATATAATAATATATGAATTATTTGGGTCTTTGAAAATCTGAATTGTTTGGATTTTCTAGTGTCATCCTTACGTTCAGAAAAAAAATTAATTATTTGGGTAAGATTTGTAGATTCGTCAAACTCATGCAATAGTGCAATAATGCAAGGGTGACGCTAGAGAATCCCAGCAATAAACTACTGTAATGAACTTCCCTATATAAACAATTATTTTAATTTAATATTATACTTATCTTAGTAAAAGAAACTAAGAAAAATATATTTTTAACATCGTCGACCTAAAATATTTATAGAAGCTTTTTTGATCACAGTGTTGTCAATTCTAAGATGTGAGACTGAGAATTATATTTTTTTATATAAAACAACCAGAGAAAATTAATGATGAGAAAATTTCATAATAATACGTCGTAGCTGAGTTTCGAATTCTAGATCACTGATTGTTTCGCTTGTGGAATTACTAATAAACCTTGAAATTATTTGTAGTGTGAATAGAAAAAAGGATAGTAATGTAAATTTATTTTAGGCTTCACCAAAATTAGTTAGTAAAGGGGGGAGATTTTTTAATAAAATAGTAATATATATATATATATATATATATTCAGCATATATCATTAAAATTCATAAAGATTCCATAACATTTTAATGTAAGCATTCTATAAAAATATATCATGCATTTTAATCATCTTTCTTAAAATCAAACATGCACCGTATATTCCCCTACCTGCAACCCCCTTTCTATCCATGAGCAACCTGAGCTCTATGACATGAAATACAATTTTTTCCCTTGCAAAAATAAGTAAAAACGTGACTACACCAGTGCATAACAGATATTTCATGCATGTATTTTCAATTTCACAAGTATGGTATGAATGCTGAAAGAAAAAAGGTTGGAAGCATGCCTTTGTGTGTAGAATGTACTAAAACTTAATCCTTGATGCAAAGAAAGAACACCGGGAGGGCAAGACACCTAAATCTTCGACTTCGCCTCCAAAAAACTCACGAAAATCTCTGCTGGTATGGGGTGTGTGTCGCTGCGAGAGGTGAGGGTTGAGAGCCTAGGGTTCGTGTGAGTTTTAAGTTGAATCCCCTTGAAAAGTGACCAATCCTTGATATACAAAGGGTTAGTAGGCTAGGCCCACTAATCCTTCTAAGGCAGACCCCTTTAAGCCCTAAAACACGTGGATGTTCTATCTTGCTTTGATAAGTTTTAACAATTATGAAAACTTATCACCACTATTATTAATGTTATTATTATTATTATTATTATTATTAGTATCATTATTATCATTTTACATTAAATAATACTTATAATGTACCAGTAATATAGTCAACGTCATTTTATTATCATATTTTACCATATTTTATTATTTCCTAAATTTGTATGCATGTGGTCTTTGTTAGCGAATTTTGGGAGCGTTACAATTCCTCCCTCCTTAAATAAAAATTTCATCCTCGAAATTAAAACTCACCGAATAACTCTGGATATCGGCTCCTCATATCAGCCTCAGTCTCCCAAGTAGCTTCTTCCTCTGTGTGATTCAACCATTTGACTTTGACCATCTTTATGACTTTGTTCCTCAGCTTCCTCTCCTGTCTAGCCAGGATCTGAATAGGTCTCTCCTCATAAGACAAATTTGGTGTAAGCTGCAGTGGTTCGAAATTCAACGCATGTGAAGGATTTGACATGTACTTGCGTAGCATCGAAATGTGGAACACATTATGCACTCCGACAAGATTCGGTGGTAAAGCTACTCTATAAGCCAGGGCTCCAACTCTATCGAGAATCTCGAAGGGCCCAATAAATCTCGGACTTAGTTTGCCTTTCTTGCCAAATCTCATAACACCCTTCATAGGTGTAATTTTCACAAATACATGGTCACCGACTGCAAACTCGAGATCCCTTCTTCTTTTGTCAGCATAACTTTTTTGTCGGCTTTGAGCGGTCCTCATCCTGTCTCGAATTCTCACTACCAAGTCTGTTGTATGCTTCATGATTTCTGACCCTAATTCAGCTCTTTCCCCAACTTCATCCCAATGGATAGGTGATCTACATTTCCTTCCATAGAGTGCCTCATAAGGAGTCATCTCTATAGACGACTGATAGTTGTTGTTATAGGTGAACTCAACTAAAGGTAACTTCAGTTCCCAGCTGCCCTGGAAATCTATCACACAAGCTCTTAGCAAATCTTCTATAATCTATATTACTCTCTCCGACTGGCCATCAGTCTGAGGATGGAAAGCTGTACTAAACAATAGCCTAGTTCCCATAGCAGAATGCAAACTCTTCCAGAATGACGATGTAAACTTCGGATCTCTATTTGATACTACCGAAACTAGAATTCCATGCAATCTGACTATTTCTCGGATGTATAATTCTGCATACTAGGTCATGGAGAAAGTCATTTTCACCGGTAGGAAGTGCGCTGACTTAGTGAGGCGATCTACTATAACCCAGATGGCATTGAATCCCTTTACTGTCTTAGGCAAGCCTACTATGAAATCCATAGTAATGTTTTCTCATTTCCACTCTGGGATGGGAAGTAGCTTAAGCATCCCCGCTGGCCTCTGATGCTATACTTTGACTTGCTGACAAGTCAAGCATTCAGATACAAAACGTATGATGTCCCGTTTCATACCTGGCCACCAATATAGTAACTGTAAGTCTTTATACACCTTCGTACTTCCCGGATGAATAGAGTAAGACGTATTATGAGCTTCAGTCATGATTTCAACCCTAAGAGAATCTCCACTAGGAACCTAAAGTCGTCCCTTATATCTGACGATACCATCCTCAACTGAATATAACATCCGACCCTTAGATTCATCCCTCCGTCTCCACTTTTGTAACTGCTCATCAGTAGTTTGTCCTACTTGAATTTGATCTCTCAAGGTAGACTGCGCTATTAGAGTAGATAGATTAGGAGCCTCTCCCCTAGTATACATCTCAAGATTGAACCTCTGAATTTCTGTCCGTAGAGATTTCTGCACTGATAGCTGGGCAATGACTGTTGTCTTCCTGCTTAAGGCATCTGCAACTACATTAGCTTTTCATGGGTGATAGCTAATCTCACAGTCATAATCCTTCACAAGCTCTAACCATCTCCATTGTCTCATATTCAACTCCTTCTGTGTGAAGAAGTACTTGAGGCTTTTGTGCTCGATAAAAATTTTGCACCTTTCACCGTATAAATAGTGTCTCCAAACCTTCAGAGAAAAGACTACTACTGCCAGTTCGAGGTCATGAGTCGGATAATTCTTCTCATGCATTTTTATTGTCTAGACGCATATGCAATAACTCGCTCATGCTGCATCAGAACTGCGCCCAGACCTAGCTTTGAAGCGTCTGTATCCAACACATACCCTCCTTGTCCTGATGACATAGCTAACACTGGCGCTGTAGTAAGAGCTTGTTTCAACCTCTCAAAACTTTCCTAACAATTTGATCCCCAAATAAATTTGGCATTCTTCTTCGTCAGAGATGTCAAGGGTACTGCGATGGAAGAGAAACCCTGGATAAATTTTCGGTAGTAGCCAGCTAAGCCTAAGAAACTACGTATCTCAGTTACACTTTTAGGCACTACCCAATCTCTGACTGCTTCAACTTTAGAAGGATCGACTTCTACTCCATTTCTTGAAATAATGTGGCCTAAGAACGCCACCCTCTCTAGCCAGAACTTGCACTTGCTGAATTCTGCAAACAATTTCCGATCTTGTAATATCTGTAAAGTTGTTCTCAAGTGCTGACTATGCTCCTCCCTGTTCTTCGAATAGACTAGGATATCGTCTATGAATACGATAATGAACTGATCAAGATACAACCGAAATATGCGATTCATAAGATCCATGAAAATTGCGGGGGCATTTGTCAAACCGAATGGAATCACCATAAACTCATAATGCCCATATCGAGTCCTGAAAGCCGTCTTATGAACATTTGCCTCCTTTACCTTCAACTGATGGTATCCAGATCGAATATCTATCTTCGAAAAAATCGATGCTCCTTGCAATTGATCAAATAAATCTTTGATTCTCGGCAACGGATACTTATTCTTTATTGTGACCCGGTTTAGCTCCCGGTAGTCGATGCAGAGTCGCATACTCCCATCCTTTTTCTTCACAAACAACACTGGCGCGCCCCATGGAGAAAAACTTGGGCGGATGAATCCTTTATCTAACAGATCTTGAATCTGATCCTTCAACTCTTTCATTTCTGCAGGTGCTAGATGGTATGGTGCCTTAGAAATTGGCACTGTACCTGACATTAATTCAATGGAAAACTCCACCTCTCTCTCGGGCGGAATGCCAGCCACATCATCAGGGAATACACCTGAAAACTCCTTGACAACTTCAACATCCTCAATCTCCTGCCTGACCGAATCCGGCATTGAGACAATACTAAGTAGGAATCCTTGGCAGCTTCGTTTCATAAGCTTCCTCGCACAAATATAAGAGATAATAGGCGGTATCTGTTTGTTCTGAACCGCCTCAAAGACAAATGACTTCCCGTTGGGTAGTCGAATAGATACCAACTTCTGCCGGAAATCTATCAAAGCTCTATTCTGAGATAACCAGTCCATGCCAAGTATGATGTCGAACTCAGGCATCGGAAGTACGATAAGATCTGCCCGAACCACATTCTTTTGCAACCGGAGCTCCAGATTCTTCACTATCTTGGTAGAGATCATTTGATCACCTGAAGGAATCGTAACACTAAAACCCAAATCCATAACCTCTGGTAAAATCTTTAGTCGCTTCAAGAAAGTCTCGGATACAAATGAGTGTGTAGCTCCTGAATCCAGTAGTGCATAGGTAGCTACACCTGCAATAAATATCCTTCCTGTGATAAGTGTAGTGTCTGGCTCTGCCTCCTTGGCATGCATCATGTAAGCTAGACCAGTCATAGGTTGTTGCTTCTTTGGGCAATCTTTAGCTTTATGCCCATCTTCTCCACAGACAAAGCACTTGTAAGTACCCCACATGCACTTGCCATAGTGTTGGCGGTTGCACTCCTTACACAATGGCTTCCCCTCAGTCTTTGGGGCAGCTGCATTCTCCTGTGGCTTAGGTTGCCCTTGAGACCTCTGCTGCCCTTTCTGTGGCCCTGTGTATGGCTTCTTATTATGTTGTTGTTGTTGTGGTGGTGGTGGCCTCTTCTTCTGCATCTCCCATGCTATGTCTTTCAGAGACTGCTCTGCTCTATAGGCCCTAGCAACTACATCATTATAATCAGTAGGATTGGTCAGCAAAACATCTCATCGAATGGTAGGCCTGAGTCCATCTAGGAAATGTCTCAACTTCTCAACAGCACCATCGACGATTAAGGGCACAAAGTGACACCCCCTATCGTACTTCTTCACAAATTTAGCTACAGACATGTCTCCTTGTCGGAGACTCATGAACTCCATCTTCAGTCTCGATCTCACATCAACGGTGAAATACTTTCCGTAGAAGATCCTTTTGAAGTCTTCCCAAGTCAGGGTATTAAGGTTAACTCTGTTGGATCGTGAAACGTCGATAGAGGGGGGGGTGAATATCGATTCGAAAAACAACGAGTATAAACACAGCGGAATAATAAAAACTGAGACAAACTGAACACGGTGTTTTTTACTTCGTTCGGAGCCTGTGACGACTCCTACTCGAAGGCCCGTACTCCGTGAGTACTTTCGTTGGGAAATCACTAGAAGTTCGAAAATGATTACACTTTAATAGTACAGAAATGCTAGTAAAATAAAGAAAAATACCGACAAGAATTAAAGAAAAAAGAAAGGAGCGTATTGTCGGATCTTTGTTAGCGTCGCTGGAGCGCAGAGCAGTAGAGCAAGCAGTATAAGACTTTCTTTCTGTTGTTATTTTGAAGCTCCCCTCTGACCCTCCTTTTATATGAGGCTCGGGGCGCCCTGGATCCCTTCCGGGCGCCCTGGTGGGACGTGTCAGGTCCAACCAGCAAGCTCCACGTGGCGATGCGCGAGTTTGGATAAAACTTACCTCCGGGCGCCCGGATCCCTTCCGGGCGCCCGGACCTCCTATTTCCAGGAACTCCTTCTCCTGCAAAATAGAGTTAGTCCGAGGCAAATGTATATCCTGTAAAACAGATTGTTAGCACAATTAAAGTTCAACAAAGTAATAGCAAAGAGTATGACTTAGATTCCGTCTTTCCGAGACCGGAATCTAGTCACGATCTTGACTTAGATATCCGAAATGGATCTAAGCCGGATCGACGCCTAATGTTCCCTTCCCGGGAACGCGTCCTCGCAGTCACTCCCCTCCAGTGACTTACCTCACTTACCTGCCAGACGTCCGGTCAGCCCTTCGACCCGTCTGGACTTCTCGCCAGCTATCCGCTCAGCCCGTCGACCTAGCTGGACTTCTCGCCAAGCGTCCGGTCAGCCCATCGACCCGCTTGGACTTCTCGCCAGCTATCCGGTTAGCCCGTCGACCTAGCTGGGCTTCGTGCTAGACATCTGGTCAGCCTGTCGACCTGTCTGGACTTTTCCTGCACACTCGATCAGAGTGTCAGACAACAACAAGCTAACTTAACCTGATTTGTCATTCATCAAAACCTGGGTTAAATTGTTAGTGCTAACCGCACCAACAATCTCCCCCTTTTTGATGGAATGACAACCTGGTTAAGTTAGTGAAAACATATGCATAAAACTAGCCTTTAAAGGGTTTTTAAGTTAGTTTGTATTTTCAATTCTGGTTTAGCTAACTTAATCACCTAACCCTCCCCCTTTGACATTCATAAAAAATAAGCATGAATTAAGTAAGCATAGACTTCAGACAAAGTAAAATGTCAAGAAAATCTGGGGGAGTTTAAACAAGTTTCAATTTTGAAATGCTTTTCAAATAAGTTATCAAAATTACAATTCCAAAACTGAGTTTGAAAAATCTAATTTCCACAATTTTCAACAACAAAGCAATTTTTAAAACTAGTTTTTGCAAAATTTAACTTTCAAGAACTAGATTTTTAAATTTAATTTTCAAAATTAAGTTAAATCTAATTTTTAATAAAAAGTAAAAACCCAAAACAACTTGGTTGTATAAGAGTTAGTTTGCAAATATAGTTTTAAGGAATTTTGTCAAGAAAATATTTTTCAAATACTAACATAAAATGTTGAAAGTATTTGCTAAAAATATTCAAAGTAGAAAAAGGAGTTTTCAAAATAATTTTGTAAAGTTCTTTTTCGGAATCAACTTTTCACAAAAAATATGCACATTTTAAACCAAGTTGAGTTTAGACTTTCAAAAATAAGTTTAAGGTTCAATTTGAAAAACTGAAGTAGTTTTATTTCTCCCCCTGAACCTGACATTAAATCAAATATCTAACCAGTTTGTTACTGACTGACTTATCAGAAGATAGCAACTTTCACTCGGTTAGTCAAGTTAAGTTCAACCTTAACTTGATTAATGTATATTTTGTATTTAACGCCCAGACTTATATCGATGCACTTAAATAAACATCTTAAGTCTTAGGCAAGTGGCATATACATCTCACCCCTTTCTATGTTCGTCAAACACAAGCAAGGTAAACCTAGGGTTTTGGTGAGATGCTCAAAACTAATCCTATGGGTACATGCTTTCTAAGGATTTTAAACTAGTCTAAGGCTAAAAATTCATTTAAAAATCTAAAAATAGGGAAGTTTTGAAAATGAAATATGTTTTAACCTATAATTTGAGAATAACCGTTTTTGAAAAATATTTTTGAAATTTGAAACTCCTAGTCTAGTAAGATAGAACATAATCAATCCATATCAGAAATAGCACTAGATAGATCAAAAGTATTCTACAAGTGATGTAGATAACAGAAGTGTGTCATAAGTAGAGCTACTGAGATGAGGAAGATGGTGGTCCAGATCCCAATGAGTGGAGTAGTGTCATCAGCTCAGTGTGTCGGGTCTGTCCGTCAGCTCGCAACTCGGAGACCTCTCGCCGCATGTCACGCTGAAAGTCAGAGTTCTCCTGCTGGAGACTCGCCATGGCTCTCTCTAGTCCGGTCATGCAGTCGGCTAGAGTGCGTGGTGCGTGATGTGGTGCTCGAGCTGGTGGTGGAGGTGGAACGGCCTCCTCCGGAAACAGTGCAAGCATGAACTCATCCTGCTCGGCCTCCCCCTGTGCGTCTGGATCGTGTTGGTGCCGTGCCCCCCTTCGCCAAGACATAGTATCGTCACCCTCATCTATGTGGATACTAGCTAGAGAGAAGTTCCTAGCTGCTATGACGTCAAACTCAGTCATATAGCGAATGCCCCCTCTAGTGACATCAATGCCCAACGAAGACATATATGCTGTCAGAATATGACAGAAAGGCATGTGGACTCGTCTATTAGTCACGTATCCAGCAGAGTAGATAATAGTGGAGAAGATGTGTAGGCTGATGTCAATATCTAACCTATGACTCAGGGCATAGAGTAAAAATGAATGGAATGGGCGCATCACAGCGATGTTCCGTGTAGTCAGTGGTAAAATGCAGAAGACTAAGACCCTATAAAGAGCGTAGTCCTAGACTCGAAGTTCTACTGATCTAAACTGGGTCACAGTGGGATCTCGCTCTCCCCCAAAAAAATACGAATAAATCGTATCAAGAGTGATATGTGAGTAGGGATCTCCGAATGGTAGATCCCCGGGGGATAGCACAAAAAGGAACAAGTGGATGGACGTAACCCTAAAAACTCGCGGATCGTCGTAGGGGATAGCGTGATATCAGTACCTGCTGCTCTAGTAGTATAGGTAAGGTCGTCTACTTTCACTAGGTTGTTACAAAATTCAGCACACAGACTTATGTTTACCGGACTAGTACATTCAACAAGGTTTCGTAAGTTATAGTGGTTTATTACCTCCATAGCAGGAGCACAAGAAACTAGAAAGAACGATTTATCTATACATTTAGTTCTAATGGCCATATAGATGGTTGACTCAAACTTGACTCTAAGTTCATTTGTGGGAAACCTAGGGTCAGTACTAGCGTTAGAGGGCCCAACACCAGTATTTGTTCGTTTCCTACTGTTATATAAAAGAGATATTCTAAATGAAAATATCAAGACAAATTCAAAGAATTTTTAGAGAAGGAAAAAAATTTTACCGAGGAGCCATCGTAAAATATAGAACTGATGACCTCGGTTGAGTCGCAGCAGCGTCTTCACCGCAAGAAAATTTAATTTTAGAGTACTCTCACACTGAGATTCGGATAGAACCTTGGTAAGAGTAAAAGATTGTGAGGCAATTGTTGGGGGCGCCTACTGCCCCCTATTTATAGGGAGGTCTGGGCGCCCGGAGCCTTTCCGGGCGCCCGGGGTTGATTTTGGGCGGGGCGCCCTGAGCCCCTCCCGGGCGTCCCGGAAGGGAATACCAGGGGCGCCCACCCCTGGTTTTTTACCTTTAAATTTTGTTTTTAATTTAATTTTTAAAGTTAATATAAGTTAATTTAATTTTAAAGTGAGTTTTTAAAGTTAAGATCATTTTTTAAAAAATAGTTTTTAAAGTTAATTTAATTTTAAAATAATTTTTAAGGTTTAAAATGATTTTTTTTAACTTCAGTTTTAATTCGAAATTTAATTTGAAATTTGAATTTGAATTTTAATTTAATTTGAAGTTCAAAATTTAAATTTAATTTAATTTAATTTGAAATTCACAGTTTAATTTGAGATTTAATCTTAAATTCGAAATTTAATTTTAATTTAATTTGAAATTTAAAATTTTAATTCATTTGAAACTTGAGATCTAATTCGAAATTCAAAATTTAATTTAATTTGAAATTCAAAATTTTAATTTGAAATTTGAAATTTAATTTTAAATTCGAAATTTAATTTGATCCTTAGTCATCTCACCCGATTTAAGTTTTCATTCAGGGAATCCTATAATTTTGTGAGATGGGTTAGATTTTAATTATGGAGTTTGGTTTAACTTGTGTTAGATTCAGGTTTAGCTTTGGTCTCTACAAATAGGCATTTTTCGGATAAACTTCTAAGCTTGGTGAGTCACATGAACGTCATTAGAAGTAACCAACCTTTCGAGGTTTTCCGAATAGTCCTATCCACGGAGCTTAGTACTAAATCTTGGTCTAACTAGTTAGGATCCATTTAAGGGTAGCTTCGGTCAGTTCCACTTGGCCAAATGCACCAGATTGAAACCATATCTTTCTAGACATGCGATGCCCAAGCTTCCCTAACGTACTATCATCCAAAAACTTCACCAGTACCATGATTCAAGTTAAACTTGGTCTCTTTAACTAATCCTAATTACCCTGCCGGGTTAGTTAGTTTTGAAGGTGTCAGCTATTCTGGAGCCTCCCCCTGAATTATTGGCCTTTAATTTAAATTTTTATTTTAGGTTTGTGTCGATTTTTTTTATAATTATAATTAACTTGGTGATAATTTATATTTTGTTGAGTTTTAATAAGTTTAAATTTTGATTTGTGTTTTGGTTTTTGATTTAGTTTATTCGAGTTTATATAATATATTTTTTCTTTAGGTATGTAATATTGATTCATTCCTACTTGCATGGTCAAACACGCTTTCGGAACCCAACCTTGATTAGTCGATTTGTATTGGGTTATTAATGACTTAAAGGTTTTATTTGAGTTTGACTTGTATCCAAGTCCGGTTTTATTATAACATGCTTTTTGATTGTTCAGAATTAAGTCTAGATTTTTTGATCTTGTAGTGAATTTTTCTAGTATTTCTTTTAAGTTATTAATTCCTGATTTTAATGATGAATTCTCTTCAAGTATTAGATCTTGAGTTGGATTTAAATTTTTTAGTTGTTCCTTGAGGTCTTGATTTTCCTCAAGGAGTGATTTGTTTTCATTTTCTATCTTAATTAACTTACTATTTAAGCAGGAAATAATTTTAAAAAACTTTTTGTTTAAATTAAAATATACCTCATCCGGGCCTTCGGAAATGAGTACGGACTCGTGGCTTGATTCGGGTTCAGACCCGTCTTCATCTTCCGACTCGTCTTCCGTTTCAGCTTCGCGGGCCATCAGCGCGAGATGGCTCTGGTGTTTCTGCTCTTCTGCCTCCGATTCGTTCGAGGAGTCGTCCCACGTTGCTTTGAGGGCCTTCTTTTTGGTTGGCTTCGGTTTGTCGAATTTCAGTCTTGGGCATTCGTTCTTGTAGTGCCCCTTTCGTTCTTTTGTTCCGAGGGATAACTGATCTTTTGAAGGTCCTTCCTGCTGAAGCTTCTTTTTCTCCTGGTGAACATTTTTCTTACCAGGTTCACCAGGTGTTCTTTGTCTTCGGTATCTTGATCAGAATCTTCTTCAGATTCAGGCTTGTTCTTCTTTTCTTTGGATGAGTCTGCAAATAAAGCAATACCTTTCTCGGCTCCAGCATTAGTTTGTTCATGTAATTCTAACTCACAGAAAAGCTCATCTAATTTTAACTTAGATAGATTTTTGAAATTTTGTAGGCATCTACGATTGATGCCCACAAGCTATTACGAGGAAAGGCATTTAGTGCGTACCTTATTAAATCTCTGTTTTCCATCTGGTGGCCTATCGCGTGGAGTCCGTTGAGGACGTCCTTGATTTTCGCATGCAGTTGACTTGCCGTTTCCCCTTCCTGCATTTTTATATTAAATATTTTATTTAAAAGTAGGTCTCTTTTTGTTACCTTTGCATCGCTCGTTCCTTCGTGTAATTCGATCAGTTTGTCCCACAATTCTTTAGCATTCTGATGTGGTCCGACGCGATTCAGCTCTTCTCGTGTTAGGCCGCAATGTAGCGTGTTGATTGCCTTGTTTTCTGTTGATGCCTTTTTCCTCATGTCCGGAGTCCAATGTTCCGGGTCTAGTGGATTTCCGGAGTTGTCGACTGGAGTTCGGTACGCCTTTATAACATTGAACCATTGATCGTAGTCTGTCTTTAGGTACACCTCCATTCTTTTCTTCCAGTACGAGAAGTCATCCCCGTTGAATAGGGGAGGGCGTACTGTACTAAAGCCTTCTAGTTGAGACATCCTGCACACAAGTAAACACTGAAAGAAAAATATCCCAAGACTTGGTCTTGGATTAGCAGTGCGGAAAGAAAAAAAAATTATGGCAGTATCTAAATTAGTGTTGCACTAATTATATATTTAATTGCGAAAAAAAATTCAAATTAATAATAATAATATCATATTAGAATTAAAAAAAACAGAAAAAGAATATTTTCACCCCCTGTCTGATTGGTGGTTGCACCAAATCAGAGCGGTACCTGCTCTGATACCACTTGTTGGATCGTGAAACGTCGATAGAGGGGGGGTGAATATCGATTCGAAAAACAACGAGTATAAACGCAGCGGAATAATAAAAACTGAGACAAACTGAACACAATGTTTTTTACTTCGTTCGGAGCCTGTGACGACTCCTACTCGAAGGCCCGTACTCCATGAGTACTTTCGTTGGGCAATCACTAGCAGTTCGAAAATGATTACACTTTAATAGTACAGAAATGCTAGTAAAATAAAGAAAAATACCGACAAGAATTAAAGAAAAAAGAAAGGAGCGTATTGTCGGATCTTTGTTAGCGTCGCTAGAGCGCAGAGCAGTAGAGCAAGCAGTATAAGACTTTCTTTCTGTTGTTATTTTGAAGCTCCCCTCTGACCCTCCTTTTATATGAGGCTCGGGTGTCATCCTGCCTTCTACTAACTAAGCTGTAAGGCCGACCGCTACATGATGCTGTGCTTTGGATAAAACTTACCTCCGGGCGCCCGGATCCCTTCCGGGCGCCCGGACCTCCTATTTCCAGGAACTCCTTCTCCTGCAAAATAGAGTTAGTCCGAGGCAAATGTATATCCTGTAAAACAGATTGTTAGCACAATTAAAGTTCAACAAAGTAATAGCAAAGAGTATGACTTAGATTCCGTCTTTCCGAGACCGGAATCTAGTCACGATCTCGACTTAGATATCCGAAATGGATCTAAGCCGAATCGACGCCTAATGTTCCTTTCCCGGGAACGCGTCCTCGCAGTCACTCCCCTCCAGTGACTTACCTGCCAGACGTCCGGTCAGCCCTTGGACCCGTCTGGACTTCTCGCCAGCTATCTGGTCAGCCCGTCGACCTAGCTAGACTTCTCGCCAAGCGTCCGGTCAGCCCGTCGACCCGCTTGGACTTCTCGCTAGCTATCCGGTCAGCCCGTCGACCTAGCTGGGCTTCGTGCTAGACATCTGGTCAGCCTGTCGACCTGTCTGGACTTTTCCTGCACACTCGATCAGAGTGTCAGACAACAACAAGCTAACTTAACCTGATTTGTCATTCATCAAAACCTGGGTTAAATCGTTAGTGTTAACCGCACCAATAAACCCCTCTTTCAGCTCCCTCCCACCATAGGGAAGCATCATCCTTTAGCAGATAAATGCCGCAACGAACCCTGTTGGCATCCGCCATATTCATATAACGGAAGATCACCTCCAACGACCGGGTCCATCCCCCAGCAACGAATGGATCGGTAGCACCAGAGAAGTCTTTAGGATCTATCCTCCTAAACTGTATATAGACATCTTGTTGCTGCCCCCTGTTAGCATTACCTGCATGCTACTCTAACAACTCAGTCATCCCCTCGAGAACTCGAGTAGCAACATCTGGAGGCGACGGAGCATCACGCATCTCTCTCTCGCCTCTATCCCTATCCTGATCCTCTTCTTGACATCCTTCTGGCCCACCCCTCTGCAGAATACACTTCGATGGTATAACTACAATAACGTCCCAATCCCGTATGTAACCAACATGCATTTACATTTACTAAGTTTGGCCTTTTAAGGGTCATTTCATAAAGCATTTAGTTCTAGCAATTAACCATCTATTGGCTGGAATTATTTAAGCATGCATGTTTAAGCATATTTATCAATTATCTTCTAAAATCAAGTGGACGTGCAAATTGAAGCATATATTCCATAAAAGCATGCAAGTGATATCATAGAATCAATTGAAGCATTAAACTTACTTGGGGCTTGATAACTTGAACTTCTTGGAACTGATAGTAGGCACCACCCTTTACAAGAAACTTTGCTCTGATACCAACTGAAACAACCCTAACTTCTACTGTGCCTTTTATTGACTTTTTTTTTCCAGGGAAAACAAAAAAAAAATAAAACATTTGACCCTATCATATACTCATTCTTATATAAACCAGTATACACCAAAAGGGAATAATGAGTTAGATGCGATGATGTAAACTCTAGAAAAAAGAAAAAGTAAATTGAAATGTCAAAATGTCCAGAAAAAAAACTAGTAAGTCCACTCAAAAAATAACTCATCCATTATTTAACCATCATAACCTTTCAAGACAATCCATGCATAAAATATGACAGACTAAAGAAAAAACGTCAAACTCTCCTAACCTATCCAAATAGTCTAAGCATGAAATCGAAATCCCCTAAGAATAGCTATTTAGAAATATTGAAAGGCAGAAGAACACGTATGGTCCTCGGGCTTCAGTACACTGTCAGTCCAATCCATTCAAGCATCGAAGTCTCCTGTATCATCAACATCATTCTCACCTGCATTATTCAAATCTAGTGAGTCTAACGACTCAGCATGCTCCAACCGTTAAAACAAGTAATATATATACATATCAGCATGCAACGTTGTAAATACTTTTAATGAAATTAACTTTGTCGTTAAAAGCACGAGCACATGTATGAACATTTCTTTAGAAAACCATAGCATAAATCATTTCCCTTTTTTTTTCCTTCTAATCATTCCAGCATTTGACATTTATCATAACAATCACTTAAGTGAGCTCCGTTCATTATATGTGATTAGCTATATCGTAGGGTTGATTGATCAATCTTAGCATATAAAACCATGGTATCAGGCGGCGAGACAACAACAACCACTTTTCCATTACTGTGCCTTAGCCTATAATTGGCGGGGTCTCCAGCAACCCTTTTTGTCACTGGGTCGTGCCCTATGGGAATCTGGTGTTGGGCTCCCTCTGGGGCCTTGGCCCGTAAACGGGGGCCTTCTTCCTCCCAGAATTCCCATAAATCGTTATCATAATCACTTTGTCACAATCAAATCATATCTTTCAAAATTTTCTTCTTCTTTTTTCCACATTTTTCATCACTTAATTTAAAAAAATACAACATGCATTTTTATCATCTTTCTTAAAACCAAACATGCACCATATATTCGGCATATATAAATATTCAGCATATATCATTAAATTTCATAAAGATTCCATAACATTTTAATGTAAGCATTCTATAAAAATATTGTTGGTGCGGTTAGCACTAACGGTCTAACCCAGGTTTTGATGAATGACAAATCAGGTTAAGTTAGGTTCGTCGTTATCTAACACTCTGATCGAGTGTGCAGGATAAGTCCAGCTAGGTCGACGGGCTGACCGGATAGCTGGCGAGAAGTCCAAGCGGGTCGACGGGCTGACCGGACGCTTGGCGAGAAGTCCAGCTAGGTCGACGGGCTGACCGGATAGCTGGCGAGAAGTCCAAGCGGGTCGACGGGCTGACCGGACACTTGGCAAGAAGTCCAGCTAGGTCGACGGGCTGACCGGATAGCTGGCAAGAAGTCCAGACGGGTCGAAGGGCTTACCGGACGTCTGGCAAGTATGTGAGGTAAGTCACTGGAGGGGAGTGACTGCGAGGACGCGTTCCCGGGAAGGGAACATTAGGCGTCGATCCGGCTTAGAACCATTTCGGATGTCTAAGTCGAGATCGTGACTAGATTCCGGTCTCGGAAAGACGGAATCTAAGTCATACTACTTGTGCTAATTCCTACTATGATAAAATGTGCTAACAATCTGTTTTGCAGGATATATATTGCCTCGGACTAACTATGTTTTGCAGGAAAAAGGAGATTTCTGGAACAAGGTGGTTCGGGCGCCGGAGGGGATCCGGGCGCCCGGAAGGCAAATTCTATCCAGCCAAGTCGTCGCCACGTGGAGCATCTCGGTTTGAGTAGCTACGTCACATTCCAGGCGCCCGGAAGGAATCCAGGCGCCCGGAGCAGCATATAAAAGAAGCCCCAGGCAGGAGCTTCAGAATCAATAATTAATCTGAGAAATCTTCTACTGCTGGTCTTGCTGCTCGACGTTCAGTGCGACACCAACAACGCTCCGACAAAGTGCTCCTTCGATTTTTATTTAATTTCCTTGTCGATATTGCTTTATTTTCACTAGCATTTCCTGTATTCATTCTGTAATCATATTTCGACTTATTAGTGATTGCCCAACGAAAGTGGTCAAGGACCACGGGCCTTCGAGTAGGAGTCGTCACAAGCTCCGAACGAAGTAAAAAACATTTGTGTCTATTTTACTTTTCCGCTGCGTTTATACTCTAAAAGTTCTAATCGATATTCACCCCCCCCCCCCTCTATCGAATCTAACGGTCCTACAAGTGGTATCAGAGCGGGTACCGCTCTGATTTGGTACAACCACCAATCAGGCTGGGCGTGAAATTATTTGTTTCTTTTTTTTTCCCGGTCTTCAGTTTTACACTTAAACTCAAAACTGGTTTATCAATTTTTTGTTGCAAATAAAACTAAATTGGTGTAACACCAATCTAGATTTTTTTTATTCTCTCTTCCCGCACTACTAATCCAAGACCAAGTCTTGGGATTTTTTTTGGTTATTTATCTATGTACAGAATGTCCCAACAAGAAGGTTTCAGCACAGTACGACCTCCACTTTTCAACGGGGATGATTTTCCGTACTGGAAGAAGCGCATGGAGGTCTACCTCAAAACATACTTCGACCAGTGGATGAGCGTTACGAGGCCCTACAAAATTCCAGCAGACACTTCCGGAAATATACTGGATCCTGAAGACTGGACAGCTGATTTGAAGAAGAAAGCATCAACAGAAAATAAAGCAATCAACACTCTATAGTACGGATTAACAAGAGAAGAACTAAACAGAGTAGGTCCACACAAAAATGCTAAAGAGATGTGGGACAAATTGATCGAGCTGCTCGAGGGAACGAGCAACGCCAAGGTAACCAAACGAGACTTGCTCTTGAATAAAATTTTTAATATAAAAATGCAGGAAGGTGAAACGGCGAATCAGCTCCACGCGAGGATCAAGGATATCCTCAACGGGCTTCATGCGATAGGCCACCAGATGGATAATAGAGACTTAATAAGGTACGCATTAAACGCCTTTCCACGTAATAGTTTGTGGGCATCAATAGTGGATGCCTACAAAATTTCTAAGAATCTTTCTAAATTAAAATTAGATGAGCTTTTCTGTGAATTAGAATTACACGAACAAACTAATGCTGGAGCCGAGAAAGGTATAGCTTTATTTGCAGGTTCCTCCAAAGAAAAGAAAAGCAAGCCTGAATTTGAAGAAGACTCCGACCAAGACTCCGAAGACGAAGAACACCTGGTGAACTTGGTAAGAAAAATGTTCACCAAGAGAAAGAGGAGCTTCAGCAAAAATGATCTTCAAAAGATCAGTTCTCCCTCATAACAAAAGAACGTGACTTGCTACGGCTGCAATAAAAAGGGACACTACAAGAACGAATGCCCAAAACTGAAGTTCGACAAACCAAAGCTAACCAGAAAGAAGGCACTCAAAGCAACGTGGGATGACTCCTCGGACGAATCAGAGGAAGAAGAGCAGAAACATCAGAGCCACCTCGCACTGATGGCCCGCGAAGACGAAACAGAAGACGAGTCGGAAGATGAAGACGGGTCTGAACCCGAAACAAGCCACGAGTCCGTACTCGGTTCCGAAGGCCCGAATGAGGAAACCAAGTGTATTTTGGACAGTGGTTGCTCCAAACATATGACTGGAGATCACACCAAGTTCACTCAAGTCACTTACAAAAGCTTAGGAACAGTTGCCTTTGGAAACAACGGCAAACTCAAGGTAATTGGTATAGGTAATATTGAATTAAAATTAGACTTTATAATTACAAATGTTTTACTTGTTGAAAATTTTAAATATAATCTTCTGAGTATAAGCCAATTATGTGATACTAGGTATAAGGTTAAATTTCTATCCACAGAGTGATTAATCAAACATCTAGATAATCCTACCATAAGCCTAAAAGGTTTTAGAAAAGACAACATCTATGCCATCAACTTAACCATTTCTTCCATTAAATGTTATTTAACGCAAAAAGAAGAAACTTGGTTATGGCATAGGCGAATGTCTCACACCAACTTCAGAAATATAAGTAAACTAAATGGACTTGTGAGAGGCTTACCAAAATTACCTAACTTAGATTCAACCATATGTAATGCTTGTCAACAAGGCAAACAAACTAAATCCACTCACAAACAAACAAATCAGCCACAAACTAACTCAATATTAGAACTTCTACATTTAGACCTTTTTGACTCCCATGGAGTCAAATCTATAAATGGAAACTTATATTGTTTAGTAATTATAGATGATTATTCTAGGTTTACTTGGGTAAAATTCTTAAAATATAAAGATGAAACTTTTGAAATTTTTACAAATTTTTGCAAACAAATTGAAAACGAAAAAGATATTAAAATTAAAAGAATTAGGAGTGACAACGGGGGAGAATTTAAAAATCACAACTTTAATAGTTTCTGTCTTGAAAACGGTTACCACCATGAGTTCTCATGCCCTAAAACCCCCCAACAAAATGGGATTGTAGAAAGAAAAAATAGAACCTTACTTGAAGCTTCTAGAACAATGTTAAATGAGTATCACCTACCTAAATACTTTTGGGTAGAAGCCGTTAGTACAGCCTGCTATGTACAGAACAGAACAACAATAAATAAAACTCATAACAAAACATTCTTCGAAATGTTTTATAATAAACAACCAAATATAAAATATTTTAAAGTATTTGGGTGCCCAGTCTTTATTTTAAATACAAGAGAACACTTAGGAAAATTCTCCTCTAAAATTGAAAATGGAATTTTTGTAGGATATTCCCTAAATAGTAGAGGCTATAGAATTTACAATAAGGTTACCTTAAAAATTGAAGAAATAACTAATGTAAAATTTGAAGAAACTAAACAAGACTTAGAACTTACACAACCACCTGAATTTGTTCCAGAAACCAACCAGACTCTAAGTCATGAAGAAGAGGAACAACATCAAGAAAGTCAACCCACTAGAACAATAAGGGTTAACCCAAATCACCCAACTGATCAAATAATTGGTGACCCAGACTTGAGAGTTCAAACCAGATCATCTTTTAGAAACCTAAGTCAAATTTCTTTAATTTCAAAAATTGAACCCAAAACTGTGGATGAATCCTTACTAGACCCAGACTGGATTATAGCTATGCAAGAGGAACTAGCCCAATTTGAACGTAATGAAGTTTGGGACCTAGTACCACCACCTAAGAACAAGAAAATAATAGAAACAAAATGGGTATTCAGAAACAAATTAAGTGAAACTGGAGAAATTACTAGAAACAAAGCTAGGCTAGTTGCCAAAGGGTTTAGTCAGGTTAAAGGACTTGACTATGATGAAACCTATGCTCCAGTAGCCAGATTAGAATCCATTAGAATGTTACTAAGTTATGTAGCCCACAAGGGATTTAAACTATACCAAATGGATGTTAAGTCTGCCTTTCTTAATGGACTAATTAAAGAAGAAGTTTATGTAGGTCAGCCTCCTGGGTTTGAAAGTCTAGAACACCCTGATCATGTTTTTAAGTTAAAGAAAGCTTTATATGGCCTTAAACAAGCACCCAGGGCATGGTATGAAAGACTAACATCGTACTTAACATCTAAAGGATTCAACCAAGGTCAAATTGACCCAACCTTGTGTTAGAGTGTATACTAAAAGCCTAGCTTTTGGTATAAACATTTATCTAGAAATAAGAATCACATTGGTCAAATGTCTACATTTATGATAAATGTAGTTTCTCAATTAATTTATATTGTAGATAACATGGTGTGTGGTGTCACACACAGAAGATCATGTTATCGGTTCCTTATAAATTATAAACAGTAGCTCACGACCATAATGGAAAGGAACAAACCATTGGAAGGTCGTAGTGTAATTAGGTATCAGTTTATCTTGACTGTATAATTACACTAGTACACTCAGAGTGTATTGAGTAGGACCATTTGAGGTCGTTTCTTTTATACTGACTTTATATAGAAACAAAGACCTCGGTTATTATGGAAGTGTGTGCTCTTAATCCTAATATAATAACAAGCACATATATTTAATATTTATTTCTTTAATTTATCAATGGGTGAGATTTAGTTCGATAAATCAATAAGCCCGATAAGTTGGGAAATGGTATCACTTATAGTGTGTGTTGTTGATTATAAAAGGAAACTGTGTCCTAGAGATACTAGGTTGATAATGTCCTCAAGAGGAGCTCATAAGGATTGTCATGTTAAACCCTGCAGGTGGACTTAGTCCGACATGATAATAAGGTTGAGTGGTACTACTCTTGGACTAAGATATTAATTAAGTGAGTTGTCAGTAACTTACTTAATTAGTGGACATTTGTTATCTTAAACACAGGGAGACTAACATACTCATAATAAGAAGGAGCCCAAAAATGTAATTTGGGATTGGTGCGGTAGTTCAATAATAGTTCTCTAGTGGAATGAATTATTATTGATGAAATTAAGTTGTGTGTTCGGGGCGAACACGGGATGCTTAATTTTATCGGGAGACCAAAACCAATTCCTCCTCTAGGTCCCTATCGTAGCCTCTTATTTATAGAGTTCTATACCCACCTATACCCACCTTCTATACCCACCAATAAGGGGCCGGCCAAGCTAGCTTGGGAACCAAGCTAGGGCCGACCTAGGTATAAAATTGGGTGGCCGGCCCTAGCTTGAACCCAAGCTAGTGGGGGCCGGCCAAATTAAATTAAAAAAGAAATTTAATTTTAATTTTTATTATTATGTGGAAGATATAATTTAAAGAGAATTAAAAAAAATATCTCTCTTGTAAAAGATCTACAAAAGATTAAAGAAAGAGATTAGATCTCATTCCTTATTTGTAGATTGGAGAGATGTTTTATTTTCTCTTTAAAAATTATTCACATGTTGATAAAATTAAAATTATAGAAATTTCCTTTTATCAACCATGAAGAGATTTTAAAGAGAAATTTTATTTTTTAAAATTTCCGGAAACAAATTAGGAAGTTTTAATTGTTGATTAAAACTTGTCCAATTTGCTCTCCAATGATGTGGACCATTGAAGTTTAATTTGGAAAATTTGTTTTATTTTTATAAATTAAATCATGTCAAGGAAATTGAGGAAATTTTATTGTAATTAAATTTCCTAATTTGCCTAGGCCAAGGAATATAAAAGAAGGGGTGAGGGTGCCTTCATGAGACACAACCTCTATTGTTTTCTCTCCCTCTTTTCCTTGGTGTTGTGGCCGGCCATCACCTCTTCTCTTCTTCCTCTTTGTGGTGGCCGAAACTCTCTATTGCTTGGAGGTTTTGTGGAGGCCGGATACTACTTGGAGAAGAAGAAGAAGAAGGAGAGGAAGCTTGCATCTCTTAGAGCTTGGTTGGTGTTTTTCTTCTTCCTTGGTGGAGCTTTCTTGTTTTGGCCGAACCTAGCTAGGAGGAGAAGAAGGTGCTTGGTGGTTTTTCATCTCGGAAGATCGTTGCCCACACAACGTCCGAGGTTAGAAGAGGAATACGGTAGAAGATCAAGAGGTCTTTCTAAAAGGTATAACTAGTAATTTTTCTTTCCGCATCATGCTAGTTATTTTTGGAAATAATACCAAATACAAGAGGCTTACGTTCTAGTATTTCGAATATGTTTTTCGAAGTTGTGTTCTTTTGTTTTGTATTTTTTCCCTTGTGATTTGATTGTTCTTTTCGGTTAACCTAAAGTTATTTTAGGAAATTAAATATTAGCTTTCCATAAAAGGTTTTGTCTAGTCGGTGGTGGTTGCTCCCATATCCAAGAAGGCCGTGTGCCTCGCCACGTCAGTACTGGGAACCAATTATGGAAATTAATATTTAATGGAATTAATAACTTAAGGTGATTTGGGTTGAACGTGTTAAGTTCCGCAGGAGACCCAAGTCAAAACCTAAAAGAACGAATAGATTAAGTTTTGGATCAAACGTGTTAAGTTCCGCAGGCGATCCAAAATTTAATTTAAAAGAACACATGGTAGCTAGGAAAAGGTTCAGACCTTTGTACAAAATTTTTGTACAGTGGAACCTCTAGGCTTTCCGAGTAGCAACCAACACCTTGTTTGTTAAATCTTTAAATGCAGACATATTTATTGCACAAATATATGTAGATGATATAATATTTGGTTCAACAAATTCAGAATTTTTAGAAGAATTTATTAATCTAATGGAAAAAGAATTTGAAATGAGCTTAGTAGGAAAATTAACTTATTTCTTAGGATTACAAATCAAACAAACAAATGAAGGAAATTATATTTATCAACATAAATACACTAAAGACTTACTTAAAAAATTCGGAATGGAAAATACAAAAGAAATAAAAACACCTATGGCAGTAAACACAATCTTAGACAATGACCCAAATGGAAAACCAATTGACTTAAAATATTATAGGAGTGCAATAGGTAGCCTACTGTACTTAACTGCAAGCCGACCTGATATTTTATTTGCAGTTAGTATGTGTGCTAGATATCAAACTTGTGCTAAGGAATCCCATTTGACACAAGTTAAAAAAATTTTTAGATATCTTAAAGGAACAACAAATGTAGGAATCTGGTATCCTAGGACAAATAATTTTGAACTAATAGGGTACTCTGACTCAGATTATGCTGGATGTAAATTAGACCGCAAAAGCACAAGTGGTGGATGCCAATTACTAGGTTCATCACTTGTTAGCTGGTTTAGTAGAAAGCAACATTGTGTTGCTCTATCTACAACTAAGTCAGAATACATAACTATAGGCGAATGTGTTGCACAATTATTATGGATGATGCATACTCTAAAAGATTTCAACTTAAATATCACAAATGTAAAAGTATTAATTGACAATATAAGTTCAATTAACTTAACCAAGAACCCTGTGCATCATTCAAGAACCAAACATATTGAAATTAGGCACCACTTTATCAAGGATCATGTTACTAAAGGTGATATTGAACTCAAATATATTGAGTCCAAATCAAATTTAGTAGACATTTTCACAAAATCACTCCCTGAAAGTGAGTTTAGCAACTTACGTCGAAAATTAGGGATGTGCTCAATAGACTAGAAATTTTAAATTTCAAAAATGGTTTTATCAATTTATAAGTTAAACTTGTTTGTTTTCAAAACTTTCCATTTTTAGATTTTCAAAAACAATTTTGGCCTTAGACTAGTTTTGAATCCTTAGAAAGCATGTACCCATAGGTCTAGTTTTTGAGCATCTCACCAACACCTTAGGTTTACCTTGCTTGTGTTTGACGAACATAGAAAGGGGTGAGATGCATAGGCCAATTGTCTGGACTTAAGATGCTTATTTCAGTGCATCAGCACAAGTCTGGACGTTAAATACAACTCAGATATTAATCAGATTAAGTTGGTCAGTCAAGTCAACTTAATCTGACTAACCAAGTGAAAGCTACTATCTTCTGATAGTTAGTTAGTACCTAATTGGTTAGACAGCTGGTTAAATTTAAGTATCAAGTTCAGGGGGAAAAATTAACTAAAATTTTGTGTGTTTGAAAAATGTTTTAAAACTAATTTATGTTTACAAAAAGTTAAACTTAACTAAATGTTTGAAAAACTTGGAAGGTTAATTCCACCTAATTTTCAAACCTGATTTAAAAAGTTGACTATTAAACTTTACAAATTTAGCTTTTATCAAATTAGCCTTAAAAAAATTTTTGACAAAATTTAATCTCACTTAATTTTTGCTTTGTTTTGAAAAAATGAAGTTGAAAATTTACCTTTTGAAAAGTAAATGTTACATAAAACCGGAAATTTTTTTTGAAAAGTTGAAAAACCTGATTTTACACGCCTGAAAGGTTAAAACTTGATTAACTTTATACTTTTCAAAATTCAACTTGTCTCCCCCAAGACAACTTGATTTTTTTTTTACTTGGATTCTTTCTTGAATTTTTGAACCAAACTCAAATATTTTTCAAGATCAGCTGTTTTACAGTAATTCTACACTATGTTTACCCTTGTCTTTTTTGATGAATGTCAAAGGGGGAGGGTTAGGTGGTTAAGTTAGAGCAACTAAATGCAAACTTGAAAAACTAACTTTAAAACCTCGAAAATCATGTTTGATTTTTGCATATATTTATCACTAACTTAACCAGGTTGTCATCCCATCAAAAAGGGGGGGATTGTTGGTGCGGTTAGCACTAACGGTCTAACCCAGGTTTTGATGAATGACAAATTAGGTTAAGTTAGGTTCGTCGTTATCTAACACTCTGATCGAGTGTGCAGGATAAGTCCAGCTAGGTCGACGGGCTGACCGGATAGCTGGCGAGAAGTCCAAGCGGGTCGACGGGCTGACCGGACGCTTGGCGAGAAGTCCAGCTAGGTCGACGGGCTGACCGGATAGCTGGCGAGAAGTCCAAGCGGGTCGACGGGCTGACCGGACGCTTGGCAAGAAGTCCAGACGGGTCGACGGGCTGGATAGCTGGCAAGAAGTCCAGACGGGTCGAAGGGCTTACCGGACGTCGGCAAGTATGTGCGGTAAGTCACTGGAGGGGAGTGACTGCGAGGACGCGTTCCCGGGAAGGGAACATTAGGCGTCGATCCGGCTTAGAACCATTTCGGATGTCTAAGTCGAGATCGTGACTAGATTCCGGTCTCGGAAAGACGGAATCTAAGTCATACTACTTGTGCTAATTCCTACTATGATAAAATGTGCTAACAATCTGTTTTGCAGGATATATATTGCCTCGGACTAACTTTGTTTTGCAGGAAAAAGGAGATTTCTGGAACAAAGTGGTCCGGGCGCCCGGAAAGGCAAATTCTATCCAGCCAAGTCGTCGCCACGTGGAGCATCTCGGTTTGAGCAGCTACGTCACATTCCAGGCGCCCGGAGCAGCATATAAAAGAAGCCCAGGCAGGAGCTTCAGAATCAATAATTAATCTGAGAACTCTTCTACTGCTGGTCTTGCTGCTCGACGTTCAGTGCGACACCAACAACGCTCCGACAAAGTGCTCCTTCGATTTTTATTTAATTTCCTTGTCGGTATTGCTTTATTTTCATTAGCATTTCCTGTATTCATTCTGTAATCATATTTCGACTTATTAGTGATTGCCCAACGAAAGTGGTCAAGGACCACGGGCCTTCGAGTAGGAGTCGTCACAGGCTCCGAACGAAGTAAAAAACATTTGTGTCTATTTTACTTTTCCGCTGCGTTTATACTCTAAAAGTTCTAATCGATATTCACCCCCCCCCTCTATCGAATCTAACGGTCCTACAAATATAGCATGGATTTTTATCATTTTTTCTTAAAATCAAACATGCACCATATATTCATCATATTTATATTCAACATATATATATATATATATATATATATTCAGCATATATCATTAAAATTCTTAAAGATTCCATAACATTTTAATGTAAGCATTCTATAAAAATATATCATGCATTTTAATCATCTTTCTTAAAATCAAACATGCACCGTATATTCCCTTACCAGCAGCCCCCTTTCTATCCATGAGCAACCTGAGCTCTATGACATGAAATACAAATTTTTTCCTTGCAAAAATATGTAAAAACATGACTACACCAGTGCATAACAGATATTTCATACATGTATTTTCAATCTCACAAGTATGGTATGAATGCTGAAAGAAAGAAGGTTGGAAGCATGCCTTTGTGTGTAGAAGGTACTAAAACTTAATCCTTGATGCAAAGAAAGAACACCGGGAGGGCAAGACACCAAAATCTTCGACTTCGCCTCCAAATAACTCACGAAAATCTCTGCTGGTATGGGGTGTGTGTCGCTGCGAGAGGTGAGGGTTGAGAGTCTAGGGTTCGTGTGAGTTTTAAGTTGAATTCCCTTGAAAAGTGACCAATCCTTGATATACAAAGGGTTAGTAGGCTGGACCCACTAATCCTTCTAAGGCAGCCCCTTTTAAGCTTTAAAACACGTTGATCCTGTCCGAAAGCTGAATCAACGAACGCTGGGCACGTGGCGCTCTCCAAGCTGCTGACGTAGATCTCCTGACTGTCCGCACGGACCTCCGATGAACCTGCACAGAAGTCAGGCTGGGAAGGGGTTCCCGGCGACGACCCTCTGACGCTCAAGTCAGGTAAGCGAACAATGAAGAAGTGGCTCCAAATATCATAGAACGCGTACCTCTGGTGAAGTGCAAAGCTCCTTATATAGAGCTGGGGAGGAGCTCAGGCACACATACCTAGGCAAACACGTGTCCTCAGCCCATACCCTAGTAAGGGCCTGTTAGCAAGCTTACCTGACACCATACTGCTACAGTCCAAGCATGTCTTCGATGGGACAGCGGAAACCCCTTGTCGTCAGATTTGGAGTATGGCCGGATTATAAAGCATGCCCGCTGTCAGAATATGTCCTTTGTCCTTTTCTCCTTACTCCCTGTCGGGCGTCCGGCCGGCCATATATAGTGATCTACTTGGGAGATACTCGGTAATGTGCTTTGTGGAGACTGTTAGCAGTATGCTACCTTATGTCTTCGGCCGAGCGTGCCATCCGCTCAGCCTTACGATCCTGTTCAAAGAGCGCCGGAGCCCCGACTCCCTCCGGGACGCCTTTTGCCATCAGTTGGACACCGGTCGACCGGCCGGGCGGTCGACCCACCATTCTCCTATCGGCCCTTTAACTTCCATGTGCCGTTGACTCCCCAGGACGGGGGTCCCTTGTTTTTACCGCCGGATCACTTGACCCCCCCTTCAAGTCTAGTCGAAGGAGGCGGTTAATCCGACTGACTGGACCCTTAGTTGACCCGAGCGACCTACTGAAGACACAATCCGATCGGAACCACAGGGGGTAGCTAGAACGCCAGTCAACGGTCGTCTTACTCGGCGTCTCTTCGAAATTTTCGCCAATCTCTTTTATCAAGGTTGAGCATGCGACCATTAAATGCTTTCCAGCGGTTGGCTGCCACGTGGCGGTGTTGTCGTAATTGTATGGCGGCGGCATGGTGCTTTGATGGGATCGAGGCGGTTCGAAATGAACGACCGGATGTGTGCTTTGGATCCCGTGACCTGGATCCGACGGTGGAGGCCGCTCGGCCTCCCCCCTATAAAATCTTCACCCTCCCGTCTTCACCGCACTTGCATTGGCGATTTCGACCTCTGTCCCTGGTATTTCGGTGCTCCGGCGATCCCGCTCCTGCTCTCCGACGATCTCTAGCGTCCCTTCCTCGATCTTTTTCCTCATCGTAAGACTCTCCTTCTTTCTCCTTTTAATTCTTGCGCTTTCTTTGCACTTCTTTCTTCAGTTTTCATACTCGGGTTACTGTTTCGTTGCAATCTTCTTGTTTCTGCCCTCTGCCTTCGTCGTTTTTGGTTTTATCCGATTGGATAATGGCCCAATCTTCCCAACCTGAGGATGAAACTTTCGGCCCATGGTACACCACCATGGAGTCGCGCTTCGATCGGCGCGACGCCGATGTTTTGATTAACAGCTTCGACATCCCCTCCAACCTTGAAATCATCCTACCCTCAGACTCCTCTCGGCCCAACAAACCGCCGCGCGGATCTTTTTGTGTTTTTCGCGACCAATTTACAGTCGGTCTGCGCTTTCCCATTCATCCCTTCTTTATAGAAGTTTGCAACTTTTTTGGCATTTCGCTCAGAAGCCTAGTCCCCAATACTTTCCGCCTTTTATGTGGTGTAGTCGTCCTCTTCAAAATCCATAACATTCCCCTCCGGCCTGAGGTCTTCTATTACTTCTATTACCCCAAACAATCCGAGTCGGGCACCTACATGTTCCAAGCTCGGCTCGGCTTGGTCTTCTTCAATAAATTGCCTTCCTCCAATAAGCATTGGAAGGAATTTTTCTTTTATATCCGCCTTCCCGGACGGCCTACCTTCCGAACCCAGTGGCAGGTCGGCCTTCCTCTCTCCCCAGAGCTCAAAAGGTTCAAGACCCGACCGGATTATCTCCACGCCGCCAACATGCTATCCGGTCTGCGGCTTGACATCACTAAATTCCTTCCATAAGGGGTTATGTACATCTTCGTCTTGAGTCCGATCAGAGCCCCACTACCGAACGACTTCGGTAAGAATTTAACTTGGTAAATTCATTTTAATTGCTAACTGATTTTCTCTGTTTTCCTTTGCAGCGAACACCGTCATGGAGTCGGTGATGGCTGGCATTCTGAAGAAAAAGGCGGCGATGCTCGAAGTCGCAGCGGCCAAAGAAATGGAGGCTCTCGGCATCCAGCCGGTCGGCTCAAACGAAGAAGAGAGCGGGACACATGCTGGGGAGTCGGCCGCTCAGGCTTCTCTCCCCGAGCCAGCGGCGGGAGCAACTGTTAGCCGAGACCCTTCCGCTCGGGATGAAGGCTCAGCTCCGGAAGAAGAGCGGCCTCTACAAAAAAGGCGCCGAGCGGAGACTCCCATCCAATCAGCCACGTCTGCGGTTCAACCGTCCGCCCGAGCTACTGCACGTGCTCGCGGTAAGGCTCCAGAGGTCGAAGCTATTTCGTCCGACCGGACGCCCTCTGGATGGGACGAGCCGGTAGCCTCTATTGAGGCTATTCCGGTCAGCACCCTTCCGCCCGCCCCTCAACTAGTCCAACGTTCAACCATCCGATCTCAGTTTTCGGTGCCGGCCTCTGATCCTCTTCGGACCGCCGACCGGACGACCCCCTGTCATGGTCGCACTGTACGGGTCACTCTTCATCTCCCGACTGAAGAGCTGCTGCCAGAGGCCGACCGCCCAACCGCGCCTGAGCACACCATCACCTTGAAGGGGCCCCTAGCTGAGATGTGGGCCGACGCTCGGGTGCACGTCGCGCTGATCCCCCTCCGAAATTTGGTCAATAGCCACATGCAGGAGGCCACGGGGGTAAGTTTGTTTTCTTCGAAGTTTGGTATGCATTATCTCCGCTCGCCCACTAACAACTTCTAATTTTCTCTTGCCAGAGATGGGTGGAGGAGATAGCTGTCTCCAACCGCCTGGCGATGGTGGACGAGGAATTAAGACAACTGAAGGCGGCAGGCGGTCCGTCCGGCTCTCAAGGCCCTTCGTATGCCGAGCTGCAAAAGGAGCTGAAGAAAGCTCAAGATTTGTTGGTGGCCGAGCAGAAGAAGACGACCGATCAGGCCCACGCCTTGGCCGAGTCCGAGCGACAAGTCAAGTCGCTCGACCAGAAAATAACCCTGGTCACCACTAGAAAAAACACGGCCATCTCCGATCTGGAGAAAAAGAATGTGGAGGCTCGGGGCCTAGAGCAGAAAGTAAAGGGGTTGATGGACCAGCTCGATGGCGAGAAAGCAGGCCGCTCGGTTGACGCACTGAAGCATATAGACGAGCTGAAAACTCTGCAGGAGTCCCTCGACGCGTCTCAATTGGCCTTCAAAGAATACCCAGAGGTTGAGCCGAGCCGGGTCACCGCCCTGAGACAGAATTACATCCGCTCGCCCGAATTTTCAGAGAAGGTTTGCGAGCGGATGTACCCTGCCTTTGACCTCACCATGATGGCCACCATCGCATATTTGAAGTCCAAGGGGCAACTTCCCGAGTCCTTCGCCATCCCGACTGCAGATCAAGTGGCGCTCCTTGACAATATCCCCAAGGATCTTTATGATTATTTAGAGTAGAAGCTTAAATGTAATCTAGCCGTTCGGCTATAAACTACCCTTTTTGTAATTTGGCTGCTCGGCCTTATTTTCTTTAATGTAATCTCCTTTTTCTTGCTGTTTCTTTGATATGATATCTCGAATGGAAGTTTATCTGTGTGCCGACCGCCCGCCTTTTATCACACTTAGATGCTGATCGTTCGCTAAATATGTAACGTTCCCCTTAGATAGCAGAGATCGTTGGCTAGATACCAATGAAGTACCTTTGGGTGCAGAGTCGAGCGGATCGGATACAGGAGCAGTCGAACAATATTGACGCTTTGATAGCAGAATTCCTTGGACACTTGTCGTCCTTATTGCCCTCTTCCGCTCGGAGGGTTTATAGACGCCGGCTCGTCTCTCGATTTTTAACGTCGGAGCTCGACGGTCTTCCGCTCGGAGGGTTTATGGCTTCTAGCTTTAAAGGGGCCTCCAAATAATAAAGTAAAGTCAGTCGGTTGCAATGGATTCATGAACCATCCTCCAAATAATAAGCACCTGAACAAAGCTTTTCGATGGTTTTGAAGGGGCCTGCCCAAGGAGCTTCTAGCTTGCCGACGTCGCCGACTGACTTTACTTTCTTCCAGACAAGGTCGCCGACCTGGAATGATCTGGGGATTACGCGCCGGTTGTAGTTTTGCTTCATCCGTTGCTGGTACGCCATCAGTCGGACGAACGCCTTGGCTCGCTCCTCATCAACCAAATCCAGCTCCATGTTCCTCCGCTCGGCGTTGCCATCATCATAATTCTGGATCCGGACGGACTCGACGCCAACTTCGACAGGAATCACCGCTTCACCGCCGTACACCAGGTGGAAAGGCGTGACGCCGGTTCCTTCCTTTGGGATCATTCGGATGGCCCATAGGACGCCCGACACTTCATCCACCCAAGTTCCTCCCAGATGGTCGAGCCGAGCGCGCAAAATGCGAAGAATTTCCTGATTGGTTACTTCGGCTTGACCATTGCTTTGGGGGTACGCCACGGACGTGAAGTGTTGCTCGATGCCATAGCTTTTGCACCAATTTTCGAGCAACTTTCCCGTGAACTGCCGCCCGTTATCAGAAACAAGTCGACGAGGGATGCCGAACCGGCAGATGATGTGTTTCCATATAAACTTTTTAACCATCTGCTCAATGATCCTTGCCAATGGCTCAGCCTCCACCCATTTGGAAAAATAGTCGACAGCCACCAGCAAAAACTTCCGCTGACCGGTCGCCATAGGAAACGGACCCACGATATCCATTCCCCACTGGTCGAATGGACATGATACGGTAGCTGTCTTCATTTCCTCCGCCGGTCGGTGATAGAAATTGTGATACTTCTGGCAGGAAAGGCACATTGTGACAGTCCGAGCGGCGTCTGCTTGCAAGGTTGCCCAGAAGTATCCGGCCAGCAGGATCTTCTTAGCCAACGATCGTCCGCCCAGATGCCCTCTGCACGATCCTTGGTGTACTTCTTGAAGGATGTACGCCGCGTCCTCCGAGCTTACACATTTCAACAGGGGCCGGGAAAAAGCCTTCTTGTAGAGTTGGTCTCCAATGAGCGTGAACCGACCGGCTCTCCTTCTTAATAGCTGGGCAGCTTCCCGATCGGATGGTGTTGCCCCCGATCGAAGAAACTCCATGATGGCTGTCCTCCAGTCGCTCGGAAACGCGAGGCCCTCCATCCGGTCGACATGTGCCACCAAAGATACTTGTTCAATTGGCTGTTGGATGACGACCGACGTTATTGAACTTGCTAGTTTGGCCAACTCATCTGTCGCCTGGTTTTCTGCTCGGGGTATCTTCTGGATAATGACCTCTCTGAAATTGGCCTTGAGCTTTTCGAAGGCTTCCGCGTAGAGTTTGAGCCGAGCGTTGTTAATTTCAAAAGTACCAGATAGCTGCTGAGCGGCCAACTGGGAGTCTGAATGCAACATCACCCGTCCGGCCCCCACATGCCGGGCGGCTTGTAAGCCGGCTATAAGGGCCTCATATTCTGCTTCGTTGTTCGTAGCTCTGTAATCTAGCTGGACGGATAAGTGCATTTTTTCTTCTTGAGGAGAGAGTAATAGTATGTCAATCCCACTTCCGAGCCGAGTAGATGATCCATCCACAAATATCTTCCACATAGCTTCGGGCTCTGGCCTTTGCACTTCTGTGATAAAATCCGCCAAGGACTGCGCCTTTATCGCCGATCGGGGTTGATACTGAATATCAAATTCGCTCAACTCCGTTGTCCATTTGATGAGCCGTCCGGACGCTTCTGGATTCAACAACACTCTCCCCAATGGGCTATTTGTCCGGACGATGATAGTGTGCGCCAAGAAATATGGACGGAGACGCCGAGCGGCGAGGACCAGAGCGAAAGCCAGTTTCTCGAGCCCAGTGTAGCGAGATTCAGCATCTTTTAAAATATGGCTCAGAAAATATACAGGTTCTTCTCCGCTCGCCCTTACTAGTGCCGAGCCGACTGCTTACTCAGTTAAAGATAAATAGATACAAAGTGGCTCACCAACAGTCGGCTTGGCTAGCACAGGTAGAGAGTTCAAGTATGTCTTCAGATCTTCGAACACCCGATCGCATTCTTCATCCTAGTGAAACTTAGTGGCCTTGCGCAAGATTTTGAAAAAAGGGAGACTCCGATCAGGGGTCTTTGAGATGAATCTGGACAATGCTGTTATCCGACCGGTCAAGCGCTGCACTTCCCTCAGATTTCTTGGAGGCGATATATCTTGTAGAGCTTTCACCTTGCTGGGATTTGCTTCGATACCCCGCTCGGTCACTATGTAACCCAAGAAACGCCCTCCTTTTGCTCCGAACAGACACTTCTGGGGATTTAGTTTAACTCCATACCTCCTCAGTGTTCGGAAAGTCTCCTCCATGTCTTCAAAGAGATCGGCCGCTCGAACGGACTTGACGAGAATATCATCCACGTATACCTCTAGGTTTCGCCCGATCTGCTCTTTGAATACTTTGTTCATCAAGCGTTGATAAGTGGCTCCAGCGTTCTTCAATCCGAACGGCATTACATTATAGCAATAGGTGTCGTCGGCTGTAATGAAACTGACTTTTTCTTGATCTTCTGGGGCGAGCGGCACTTGATGGTAGCCTTGATACGCATCGAGCATGCATATCAAGTCGCAGCCGGCCGTGGAGTCCACCAGTTGATCGATCCGAGGCAGGGGATAAAAATCCTTTGGGCACGCCTTGTTAAGGTCCCGGAAATCGATGCACACTCTCCACTTGTTGCCCGGCTTAGAGACTAGCACCACGTTCGCCAACCAACTCGGGAACTGGACCTCGCGTATGTGGCCGGCCTTCAGGAGTTTCTCGACCTCCGCTCGGATGATGGCATTTTGTTCAGCGCTGAGGTCCCTCTTTCTCTGCTTCACCGGCCAAGCGTCCGGTCGGACATGGAGCTCGTGCTGCGCTATACTCAGTGAAATCCCGGGCAACTCATGCGTCGACCAGACGAAGACATCATGGTTTCTCTGGAGGCATTGGATCACTTCCTCCTTCTGGCTCGCCTCCAGATTGGACGCAATAAATGTCGTGGCCTCCGATCGGGTCGGGTGAATCTGCACTTCCTCTTTTTCTTCATAAATCAAAGAGGAGGTTTTTCAGTTATAGCGTTCACCTCAATCCGTGGCGTCTTCCGAGCGGAATTGGCTTCTGATCGGACCATCTCGACGTAGCATCACCGAGTCGCTAGTTGATCTCCTCGTACTTCTCCCACTTTGTCTTCAACTGGGAACTTGATTTTCTGGTGGAAGGTGGAGACGGCCGCTCGGAACTCGCTGAGTGCCGGTCGTCCCAAAATGACGTTGTATGACGAGGGAGAGTCGACCACCACGAAGTTTGCTGTCCGCGTCCTCCTGAGCGGCTCCTCTCCCAGCGAGATAGCCAATCGGATTTGTCCGACCGGCTGAACTTCATTGCCCATAAACCAGTAGAGGGGGTTGTCATGGGCAGCAGCTCGGCTCGATCAATTTGCAGTTGATCGAAGGCCTTTTTGAATATGATATTGACCGAGCTTCCTGTGTTAATAAAAACGTGATGAATAGTGTAATTGGCTATTACCGCTTTGATGAGCAGGGCGTCATCGTGGGGCATTTCAACTCCTTCCAAGTCCCCGGGCCCGAAACTGATTTCGGGTCCGCTCGCCCGTTCCTGGCTGCAGCCGACTGCATGGATCTGGAGCTGTCGGACGCCCGCCTTCCTTGCTCGGTTAGAGTCACCTCCGGTCGGCCCGCCAGCTATAATGTTGATCTTGCCTCGGGAAGTATTGCTTCTATTTTCTTCTTCCCGAGCGGATGATCGGGGCCGCTCCCTAGACATCCGGGGATTCTCCCACCTCGGAGTGTGATGTCGCTCGGGAGTCGGTTGTTGTCGCCTGTCGACTATCGTCCGATCGGCTTCACGAGGCCTCTGTCGGCTGATGGCGATTGATGGCCGCCACTCCGGGGAATGGGGTGGGCGATTAGAGGAAGACTCCGACAATCTCTGGTGTTATGTGTGTCCGTCCGGTGGAAGGAGCAGAACATAGGGGTCCATACCTTCCTCTTTGGTTTGGGTCGCTCGGCAGCTACCTCTTGTACATGGGACCTAGCCTGGGGGGAGCGGATCGCTTCGGCCCTCGGTCCTCTGGGCGGCTGATTAAGGGTGGTAATTTGGTTCGGGTTCGGGTTGACGGATTCGGGTTGGCAGGTTGGCGGGTTGGAAAATGACAACCTGAACCCGACCTGATTATGAATTCGGGTCAAACTATTCAACATGAACCTGATCTGTCTATTTTCACTTGACCCGAACCCGACCCGTTTGACCCGTTTAACCCGTTGACCCGTTTAACCCGTTTGACCCGTTTAACCAGTTTGACCCATTTGACCCGTTTGACCCGAACATGACCTGAATTCAATAAAAATTTTTGTATATTAAATTAAAAATTAAAAATTAAAAATAACATTTATCTACGTAAATTGAAAATCCATATCATAAATGATAAATCATAGCAACATTGCTATCAATAGCACATCTCTATGTTTAGGATTTTTAACTTTTTAAAATTTGTAATTTTAGTTTAAATTTATAATTATAAACGGGTTCGCGGGTTATAATTGGGTCATTTCAGGTTGACCCGAACCCGACCTGTTTATTAATTGGGTCAATTAGGTCGACCCGATTTCGACCCGAACCCGAAACTACCCAACCCTAACCTGATTTTTTCGTGTTCGGTTCGGGTCGTGTTTTCGTGTCGGGTCAAAAATTGTCACCCCTACGACTGATGAGCAGTGTGTGGCTTCCGTTCGGCATGGGGAGCCCGTTCGGTGGGAGTTTCCTTCCTTCGGGCTGCTTGGGCTTCCTCCACGTTGATGTATTCGTTGGCCCGGTGTAGCATATGGTCGTAGTCTTGGGGCGGTTTCCGAATGAGCGATCGGAAGAAGTCGCCATCCACCAAGCCTTGTGTGAAGGCATTCATCATGGTTTCCGAGGTGGCCGTTGGAATATCCATAGCCACCCTGTTGAACCGCTGGATATAAGCTCGAAGCGATTCGTGGACTTCTTGTTTGATGGCAAACAGACTGACACTAGTCTTCTGATAGCGCCGACTGCTTGCGAAGTGGTGGAGGAAAGTCGTTCGGAAGTCTTTGAAACTTGAGATAGATCCGTCCGGCAGTCTCCGAAACCACCATTGAGCCGATCCCGAGAGGGTGGTAAGAAAAACTCGACACTTCACTCCATCTGTGTACTGATGAAGAATAGCTGTGTTGTTGAACCTACCTAAATGATCATCCGGATCGGTGGTTCTGTTGTATTCATCGATCGCTGGAGGCACATAATGCTTGGGCAGAGGGTCTCGTAGAATAGCCTATGAAAATTGACGGTTGATCCGCTCGGGAGAGGCGTCCGCTCGGGGGGCTTTCCCTTTTTTGTTATCTAGTCTGGGCACTTCATCTGAAGAAGATCCTCTATCGCGATTAGTGGCTGCGGCTTCAGGAGGAGTACGGAATAGGGCCCGATGGAATGGAACTGTAGCCTGCAGTGCTTCCGCTCGGCCACCTGATGCTGATGTTGCTTGCTGCTCTGCCCGCTCGGCTTGCAACTTTTGTCTCTGTTCCACAAGCTTGCCGGCTCTTGTCTCGATCAAAGCATCGAGCTCCTCTGTGGAGAGCATCACCGAGTGCTGTCGTCCAGCTTCGTCCATTGCTTCCGATCGGATGCAGGAGCGTTCCCACAGACGGCGCCAAATTGATCCTGTCCGAATGCTGAATCAACGAACGCTGGGCACGTGGCGCTCTCCAAGCTGCTGACGTAGATCTCCTGACTGTCCGCACGGACCTCCGATGAACCTGCACAGAAGTCAGGCTGGGAAGGGGTTCCCGGCGACGACCCTCCGACGCTCAAGTCAGGTAAGCGAACAATGAAGAAGTGACTCCAAATATCGTAGAACGCGTACCTTTGGTGAAGTACAAAGCTCCTTATATAGAGCTGGGGAGGAGCTCAGGTACACATACCTAGGCAAACACGTGTCCTCAGCCCATTCCCTAGTAAGGGCATGTTAGCAAGCTTACCTGACACCATACTGCTACAGTCCAAGCATGTCTTCGATGGGACAGCGGAACCCCTTGTCGTTAGATTTGGAGTATGGCCGGATTATAAAGCATGCCCGCTGTCAGAATATGTCCTTTGTCCTTTTCTCCTTACTCCCTGTCGGGCGTCCGGCCGACCAACACTTGCCTTACGTCCGGTCGGCCATATATAGTGATCTACTTGGGAGATACTCGGTAATGTGCTTTGTGGAGACTGTTAGCAGTATGCTACCTTATGTCTTCGGCCAAGCGTGTCATCCGCTCAGCCTTACGATCCTGTTCAAAGAGCGTCGGAGCCCCGACTCCCTCCGGGATGCCTTTTGCCATCAGTTGGACACCGGTCGGCCGGCCGGGCGGTCGACCCACCATTCTCCGATCGACCCTTTGACTTTCATGTGCCGTTGACTCCCCAGGACGGGGGTCCCTTGTTCTTACCGCCGAATCACACGTGGATGTTCTATCTTGCTTTGATAAGTTTTAATAATTATGAAAACTTATCACCACTGTTATTAATAATAATATTATTATTATTAGTATCATTATTTTCATTTTACATTAAATGATACTTATAATGTACCAGTAACGTAGTCAACGTCATTTTATTATCATATTTTATTATATTTTATTATTTCTTAAATTTGTAGGCATGTGATCTTTGTTAGTGAATTTTGGGTCCATTATCAGAAGTGTGAGATTTTATGTGATTCTAGATTTAATATAAAAAATAATAATTTTTTTAAAATGAGTATTTTAAAGATTAAATTAAATAATATATCTGTTATTTCTTATAATTTTAATTAGGATGGTAAAAGATTAATACACTTGTCCTTAGTATCCCGTCAATTCATCCCAGAATCAATACGGAGAAGATAAATTACGGACGATTAATTCTTATAATTTTAATTATGTGATTATAATTAGGGGTCAATGGTTTACTTTAATGATGTATAAATCACTCACCGTGTGGAAGTTTATTCAAATAAACTTATCGATTCAGTTGGATCGATTAGTTTGAAAATATTTGGTTTATTTAATTTCAACTAATTTATTTCTGTTATCACTCAAACTTACTTATAATCACGCATAACTTAAAGCAAATATACCTCTTTAATATTATCTAGATAAGTCAACACAATTTCAAGTATGCATATTTTAATTTTAATTTTAATTTTTAAAAAATAAAACAAATAATATATAATATATATTTTATGAGAGATGGTGAATATTTATGAAATAAATAATATATAATTTTGTGAGAGAGAAGTATTCTAGGGACTAAATATAATTTAATGAGAGATAATAGAGCATTTATGGAAAAAATTATGATCATTAGAAAATATTATGATACGTTTCACAGAGATCACACCGCCCACTTGTTTATTTTTATCATGTAAAAAAAATAGAATTAAAATAACTTCTTTTTTTGTTATAATATCCCATATTAAAAAAATATTTAAAAGATGTGACAATATACAATTACTTAAATTTAAATAAAAATTACTATATGTATTTTTTTTAACTTAGCTCAAATTATTCTAACTTAATTAACATTACTATGATTTAATAAAAACTATTACAACATTAAAGATATTTATAAAATAAAAAAAAATCCTTTTTGATATTTTTTTTTAATACGGAATGCTCTTTTGATTAGGATTGAAAATAAATCGAGCTGAATCGAATCGAGTTTTGGGATGTTAGAGCTTATTTAATAAGGTAATCGAGTCAAGTTAAACCGAACTTAAAATGAACTAAACTTTTAAAATAATCATTCATATTTGGCTTAGTTTATTTTTATGAGCTTGAACTTGTTTGAAAGTTAACTTGAGCTTGATTTATTTAGATGTTATTGAATGCTTAATTCAAGTTTGGCTTGAACTTTGTTCGTTTATAATCCCGTCTGAAAGTCGAAGAGACGGAAAGCTGGGGATGTGCCGCTCACGCTGACCTCCCGTAGACTCCGCGCAGACCTGCAACACAGACTACGTCAGTGTCGAGCCAGGGAAAGAGTCCCCGACGTTAGCTCTCCGATGCTCAAGTCAGTTACCACGATGAAGTGGAAAGCGGAGCAACAAGACTACTGTAGTGTAAACAGTGAATATCGCATACCTCCTCTAATGCTTGGACCCCCTTTATATATAGCTCTAATTGCACTTGTGCACGCTTCCCAAGGCATATACGCTTCTCAAAGCTTTTCTTGAAAAGACTTATCAGTAAAGTGTCCCTGACATATTACCTTAACCGGCCGAGCATATCTCTGAAGTGACAGTGGAAGCTTCTGCCATACGATTTTCTAGCGACCAATGCCTAGTGTCAACGGCACCAACTCCCAAAAGGATATCACCTGATATCATCAGAAGTGTACTGCTAGGCTGAGCGAATTGGCCGCTCGGCCGACACTTTGCTGCCCTGGTGCCTCATTTGGTCGGCCAGAACCTCGTTGTTCCTCCGTACGTGTCTACTTGACCGAAGGTCCACTGCGTTGTTGCTGGGCCGAGCGGGGTAGCCACTCGGCTGAAGCCCGTTGCCGGGCTGAGCGGGATAGCCACTCGACTAAAGTTGAACATTGCATATTTCCATTGTCTGGCCGAGTGGGGTAGCCACTCGACTCAGTCTTTGGACATTATCTACCTTGAGCGTCGATTGTTTGATTACTCCCTGTGTCGGAAGCGACGGTGGATCGAGGTCTTCTCTCCCGGTCGAGGCAAGTTTCTCCCGACCGACCGATGTCATTTATGCGTTGACTGTCTTGACTTTGACCTCCTTTAACCTCCACCGTGGCAGCGGGGTTGGAGCCCTTCATCATCACCGCACCACAAACCTCCCCCAAGACATTTGGGTGACGTCAGCCTTAATGAAGGCGTGGGAGCGTGCTCAGCCTTAATGAGAGGAGATTTGCACGATTTTCTATAAATCTGGGTGATGTCAGCCTGGCTCGCACTCGCCTAAGACAGTCCAAGTAGAGATTTCACAAGTGCAAACCTTTGACGTGTCAATCAGATTGAGGAGTATACTTACGGTCGAACGATAAGTTTCAACAGGCCGATCGACAGGGAATGGTCTTATCCCGATCAAAAACCACACAGTGTCGGGGACCGATCGGGAGGAAACCTACTTAGACATTTGTCTAGTCAGTCAGATTTATAACCTCCTTCGACTAGACTTGAGGGGAAGACTTGTGATGCGGTGATGATGAAGGGCCCCACCCCCGCTGCCATGATGGAGGTCAAAGTCAAGACAGTCAACGTGTAGATGGCATCGGCCGGTCGGGAGAAGCGTGCCTCGACTGGGAGAGAAGGCCTCGATCCACTGTCACCTCCGACACGGGGAGTAATCAAACAATCGACGTTCAAGATAGACAATGTGCAAAGGCCGAGTCGAGCGGCTACCCCACTTGACCAGACAATGGAAATATGCAAAGTTCAACTTTGGCCGAGCGACTATCCCACTCGGTTTGGCAACAGGCTTCAGCCGAGCGGCAACCCCGCTCGGCCCGACAGCAGGCTTCGGCAACAACGCAGTGGACCTTCGGTCAAGCAGACACGCACAAAGGAATAGCGAGGTTCTGGCCGGCCAGACGAGGCACCAGGGCGGCGAAGTTCCGACCGAGCGGCCAATCCGCTCGGCCTAGTAGTACACTTTTGATGATATCCGATGATATCCTTTTGGGAGTTGGTGCAATTGACACTAGGCATGGGCCGCCAGAATATTGTACGACGGAAGCTTCCACTGTCATTTCAGAGATATGTGATGTAGGCGAGAATCTGTCACATCCGCTAATCAAATTGATACAAATGTATTTTTCCACTAAACCCCTTAATTTTGTAATAACGTTGTAGTAACGAGCCCAGGATCGCTCTCGAGGAACCAACGATGATATGTAATCTAGGATTGTATTTTATTCCTATTTTTGGGGTTTTCGATATAAAAATGGAGTTGGGGGGATTTAAGCTTGAATCTAAATGTAATAAAGGAAAAGTGCAGCAATAAAGAGATTAATCTAAAGCAAGAGTAAAACCTAACTATGTGCCAATAATCAAAACTCAACGTATTGTCACTCTACGTTGTGATTAAACCATCGACACACACTTAAACTAAAGATAAAATAGCAAAACACAATTAAATCTAATCTAAACAGAAATGAAACCCTAACTTAGAATTTAAATACTAAACAAGTAACCAAGCTTCAAAGAAGTCTTAAACTAAGCTTCAATTAAGTAAAGAAATGTTAAACTACTTGCAAAAACATAACAACCACTAAATAAATCTATAAAAAACTGTAAAAACAGAAACAAAACGAAATAAACCCTAACCAATCCATTCTCACAACCAATCTCACCAAACTTCACACTCAAGCTGTCACACAAGAGTGCCAAAGTCGAGACCACCCAACTCTGGACTTCAGTGGAGACTCTCTACAGCGTATCAGTTCCAGGATTGCTCAACAATGCCGACGGACCACCCCGACGAGCTAGAACAAGCCAAAACCCCTAGAACGGCCGAAAATGCTGGAAATCTGCTACCGGAGCTCTCTGAATCTGGATGGAAGTTGTGGATTGCGGATGATCGTCGGATGAAGCTCAGCAACTCCGGAGGACTACCTCAGAATGTCGCTGATGGGAATCGGAGCACAGATTTGGAGGACCACCTCCAAATTTCGCTGGAACAGAGAAATCACCGGAAGAGAAATTCCACCAGAGGAAACACCCACCGGAGGCTCCAGATGATCGGGATGACGCCGCCGAGAAGTCCTCCACTAAGGTTGAAGCTCGAGAGATCGATTGGAGAAGGAAGGGGGTCGGAATCTCGGAGATGAACGCCGCGGGACGCGCAGCTGCGTGAGGAGATCGACGAAGAGGCATGCTACTGTAGCTTCTCAGATTTAAATCAGATCTGGATCTGAATGGACGGCTGAGATGATTCCGGGCTAAATCGACGGTGAAAAGTCATCCAAAATCCGATCCGAAGGTATTGATGTTGATCTAGGGTCTGGATCTACTCTCCAGTAGGTCAGATCGATCAGATCATCACTGGATGGCCCAGATCCGCCTAGTCTTCAATAAACGGTCCAGATTAAGTCGGGCTGGATCAATAGCTAGATGAACTCAGATCTGCATCAAAACTTCTGGATCTTCATCAATGGCTCAGATCTACTCCCCATTAAGTTGGATCGGCCAGATCTTCAATGGATGGTACAGATCTGTCCTATTCTTGATGAACGGGCCATAATGCTTCAAAGCTTGATCTTCTCGTTTGAACTCCGATTCAAGCCCAATTTCGGTCCAAATAGATCCAAATTTAAGATCTTTTGATGCCTACAAAATAAGAATCAAATATTAGCATCAAATAATATAAAAATAAAGTAATTTGCAATTAAGTCCAAAAATACACATAATGCACAAAATGTGATGTAACAATGATTTTAACCTATAAAATCAACATCAAACCATGCATATATGAATCAAAATAATGTAGTAAAATCATGGTTATCAAATCCCCCCCACTTAGTCTTGAACGTCCCGTGAAAGTAAAGAAACTAAAAATCATCTCCATAGAAAATTTCCTAGCAATACCTAAAAGATAGTAAAAAGAGTTTAACTAAGATCATCTTAAAGATCACAAACAATCATGAATACAATTCAAACAATAATCAGTAGGTATGGTAGTTTCTATCCAATTGAAAAATTAAGCAAGTTACAATCTCACAAGGGATTTACCTATTCTAGCTCTCCCACTCAAAAATGCATATAAGTGGAGCTCACTCAATGCAACTCACAACATTTCACTACCATAAGCTTGCTTATTTTCTAATTCTCCACCACTATAAACATAACATACATGAATCCAAAGGATTTCATCATGAAGAATTAACATGGAATCAAGAAGAACAATTAAAGTGAATGAAATGACAAAAGAAAAGACATTAATGAAGAAAATGAGAGAATGAGAGTATTGGAGGAATATACTTGATGAGTTGACCATTTTGGATGTGTAAAAGATGAATACCATTTGTCATTATCAATACAAGAGATCAAGCTAACCTCCCCTTCAATTTGATGGATATCCAAAAAATTTTGATACTCTATCTTCACACTTGATACACTCTTGATTTGCCAATTTTTTTTCACTGTTTTTCCTCTTCAATTCTAACACTTGGAGACTAAAATAATCTCAATCAACTTATAAAGAAGAATAATGCCATCCCCCACACTTGAAACATTGGCCGTCTCGGACAATTCAACAATTTTTTTACTTGATACCAATCTTGCCACTGTTTTTTCCTTCATTCTGCAGAATATCTTACTTGTTGTGTTCCATTTTCAGCCATACATTCCCAGAAGCCAGCATCTTTATAAACAGAATTTCTGCATTTCAATCAAATTCAGTAACTAGGCCAAAAAAAACTTAGAATTACAAATTTCAGCAACTCTCACTGGTTACAATCCATTTTCCAAATTGGCACATTATTCAGCAGAATTTTGGTAAATCTGAATTCTGAATTCTGGGAAGCCATTGCCAATGAGAAGATAAGAAGTTTGTGCAAGTGATATGAAGATATAGCTTCCTGGAGAAACTGAATTCAGAATACGGAAAGTCAAAGAATTTAAGCATTAACACATGCATTCTTGTTTCCAAAACTCAGTTCCAAATATTTGTTTATCTTGTCAAGTTTTAGGAACTTATCCAAAGGAATAAACACTAACAGCAACTTAATCGGTAAACCAACTGCTTCACTTCAGTATAAATTGTACAAAATTCAGCTTGGTCACGGATAGTATTTGATACTAAGCTAAACCAATGCAAGCTTCCAATTCAGAGCTCTTGTAGTTACAATTTCAGAATTCCTTTCTGAATTTGCAGATTGTAAATTTGCAAAAGTGTGAGAAAATACTGCTATGAATTCTGCACTTCTTATTGCAGATTGTACAAAATTCCAGCAACAAAATATAAATCCAGCAGCAACATTTTCAGGAATCTAAATTCAGTTAACACTATGCTATCAACAGCAGAATTGTTTTGATGCTGGATCACAATTTAGAAGGATATCATTAGCCAATGAATTCTGCAATTGTCAGAACTCGATCAAACCTCAAGTTTCTCAAACAGCAGTATTAATCACAGAATTCAGCAGCATCCAGCACAACTCCAAAACCAATCATTCAAATCCATATCTATACTCACAATTTTTCAAAGTTTGCCTATTGCAGGAACAAGCTGAAACAAGTGCAGCAAGGTGCAGATTTCAGCATTTTCTTTAGTCACAGAAAGGAAACCATTGTTTTCCTCGTATACATCATTAGCAAGATGATCATTACTAATGTTAGGCTTTCACACTCATTTCCATTGCTTCCTTATCAACATACAAGTTCAGTGTCACAGCTCCATCTGATAATCCCTACACTAACTTGTAAGCTCTGCTACTCATGAATTCAATTACCATATTCGGATAGAGCTCTTGGGATTTTAGTCTATTAAAAGTTCTCAGATATCCAGAATTCAAGTTTAGAAAATCGGCTAGAAGTGTTCAGAATTAAATCTGAAAGTTAATTCTGGTTTGAAATGCAAGATTTGTTTCATTCCATTGCTTATTTAGCCCAACTTCTGATCTGCCCCTAACAACCTCATTTTAAAAACATGCTCCTCAAATCTTGGAATTCAGTTTATTAAGTCAAGATTTCAAAGAAATTCCAGCTTAATCCATGAAGAGTCGAAATCAGGAAAAGTCTCATTCATCCTGTAATATGGAATCATTGTTGCTAGCCAAGAACACCTTAGGGAACCAAGTAATTTCTGTAAATCATGGATTCATGAATCATGCTAAATTCAGAAATACCACTGATTTCTGAACACAGGTTTCAAGATCCCAGTTTCAGACATTCACAGTTTTAGAACATGAGTATCATTGAGTTTCATGCATCTATTTACCTACAAATGGCATGGTAATGGTAAATTTGATCCTCTTGAACTCTTGCTGGTCAGCAGCTTGTAACAGAAGCTACCAAAGATGGTTACTAAAGCTTAGAAATCCAGTAATCTAGTTCTACTGCACTTATAAAACTTTCCAATTCCTTAACTGAATTTATCACATTTGCAAGGTTCAGCTGAAATCTGTAAATGGACTTTGATTTCTGCAATCTGCTGCTACAGATTCTAACATAAAAAAATTTCAGCTCCATGAAGTACCAGTTCAACCCCATGCACTTGCAACAGCAAAGTAGAACCTGTTGTTCTGTTAACAGCAGAATTCAGCTCAAAATTTCAGCTCCATGGATCTGAAATGTACAACAACAACTCGGCATGTAACAAGAACTGATTCTCTTAAGCAGTATTGAAAGCTTACTCCAGTTCCATAATGAATTCCACATTTCTTCAGTTTCTGGAATTTTCATCTTCTTCCTATAAGCTTAGCTTTTGATGAAATCATCTCTGCTGGACAATTTCAGAGTTCACATCAGGTTGCAGGCTTTAAATCAATGGAGATTTGAAGTGGTAGGTACACCAAGTATCAATGGAAAGTCTGTGTTCTACTTGAATTTCACTGATCAGAAGCTTTGAACACCAAGTATAAATTTGGCACACATTCATCAGAACTTCTTCATCAACAGCAATTGAGTTTCACATTGGTTTTAAGGCTATTTCTGATTTCCGGCACAAAAAGCTGTAGATTTCTGCAGAAAAACATTTCTTTTTGTCTTCCTTGTACATTCTAAAGCTTATATTATAATCCTTGAAGGAAATATCTCTGAACTCACTTGTCCCATTTCATTCCCTAAGCACTTAAGAATCAATTGAGACTAAATACATTTTAACTCCATTGGACAGCTCTCAGCTGTTGCAATTCTGCACAGATTCTGCATTTCAGACAGCTTTAAAGAATTGTTCCTACTCTTCAGCCACAGCTTTTGAAAACTCTATCTAGTAAACTCATATAAGTCATAGAAACACCAAGGCACCATTTGTTACTGCAAATCCCAAAGCTTCACTTAAACTTCTCAATAGTTTAAATGCTACTTCTGATTTTTGATACATCTTGGCACATAAACAATTCTGATCTTCTCTATTACTGCATTAAGTTTCAATTTCAGGAATTCTGTTCTGTTCAGAGTTGTACCTACTGAGAATTTTCAGTTGGCGCATGAATTTGGAACTAAAGAAATCAGCAATTCAAGTTGTTAGCAGCACCATCTTTTTCTTTCCATTAGAAACTCAAGATCATTATTGAAAATCTGATTCGACGCAATTATTCTTCTTTATAAGTTGATTGAGATTATTTTAGTCTCCAAGTGTTAGAATTGAAGAGGAAAAACAGTGAAAAAAAATGGCAAATCAAGAGTGTATCAAGTGTGAAGATAGAGTATCAAAATTTTTGGATATCCATCAAATTGAAGGGGAGGTTAGCTTGATCTCTTGTATTGATAATGACAAATGGTATTCATCTTTTACACATCCAAAATGGTCAACTCATCAAGTATATTCCTCCAATACTCTCATTCTCTCATTTTCTTCATTAATGTCTTTTCTTTTGTCATTTCATTCACTTTAATTGTTCTTCTTGATTCCATGTTAATTCTTCATGATGAAATCCTTTGGATTCATGTATGTTATGTTTATAGTGGTGGAGAATTAGAAAATAAGCAAGCTTATGGTAGTGAAATGTTGTGAGTTGCATTGAGTGAGCTCCACTTATATGCATTTTTGAGTGGGAGAGCTAGAATAGGTAAATCCCTTGTGAGATTGCAACTTGCTTAATTTTTCAATTGAATAGAAACTACCATACCTACTGATTATTGTTTGAATTGTATTCATGATTGTTTGTGATCTTTAAGATGATCTTAGTTAAACTCTTTTTTACTATCTTTTAGGTATTGCTAGGAAATTTTCTATGGAGATGATTTTTAGTTTCTTTACTTTCACGGGACGTTCAAGACTAAGTGTGGGGGATTTGATAATCATGATTTTACTACATTATTTTGATTCATATATGCATGGTTTGATGTTGATTTTATAGGTTAAAATCATGGTTACATCACATTTTGTGCATTGTGTGTATTTTTGGACTTAATTGTAAATTACTTTATTTTTATATTATTTGATGCTAATATTTGATTCTTATTTTGTAGGCATCAAAAGATCTTAAATTTGGATCTATTTGGATCGAAATTGGGCTCGAATCGGAGTTCAAACGAGAAGATCAAGCTTTGAAGCATTATGGCCCGTTCATCAAGAATAGGACAGATCTGTACCATCCATTGAAGATCTGGCCGATCCAACTTAATGGGGAGCAGATCTGAGCCATTGATGAAGATCCAGAAGTTTTGATGCAGATCTGAGTTCATCTAGCTATTGATCCAGCCCGACTTAATCTGGACCGTTTATTGAAGACTAGGCGGATCTGGGCCATCCAGTGATGATCTGATCGATCCGACCTACTGGAGAGTAGATCCAGACCCTAGATCAACATCAGTACCTTCGGATCGGATTTTGGATGACTTTTCACCGTCGATTTAGCCCGGAATCATCTCAGCCATCCGTTCAGATCCAGATCTGATTTAAATCTGAGAAGCTACAGTAGCATGCCTCTTCGTCGATCCCCTGCGCTGTTCTTCGTCCCGCGGCGCGGCATCTTTCGGATTTCGGCCCGATTTCTTCTCCAATCATCTTCTCAAGCTTCTACCTCGGTGATAATCTCTACGGCAGCTCATCCCGATCATCTGGAGCCTCCGGTGGGTGTTTCTTCCGGCGAATTTTGCATTTCTGTTCTTCTCTGTTCTAGCGCCGATTTGGAGGTGGTCTTCCAATCGACGACTCCGATTCCTATCAGAGACGCTTGGAGGTGGTCCGCCGGCGTTCCTGAGCTTCATCCGATACCCATCCGCAATCCACAGTGCTCATTCCGATCCAGAGTTTCAGATTTGCAAATTTCCAGCATTTTCGGCACTTGAGTGGGTTCTGGGATATTCTTAGCTCGCCGGGGGTGGTCCTTGGTGTAGTTGAGCACTCCTTGAGCTGATATGCCATTGAGGTTCTTCATTGAGGTCCAGAGTTGGGTGGTCTCGACTTTGGAACTCTTGTGTGACGGCAAGAGTGTGGAACTTGTATGGATTGGTTGTGAGTTGGATCGGTTAGGGTTAATTTCATTTTATTTCTGTTTTGTAGTTTGATACAGATTTATTTTTATGTTTGTTATGTTTTTATGCAAGTAATTTAGCATTTCATTACCTTGTCAAAGTTTAGTTTAAGTACCCACTCCGGAAGCTTAATTTCTCCTACAACATCAATAAAAGAAAACACCTCCCACATGCATGTGGGATAAAAAGAAAATAGGAGAATATTAGTGTGGGTAAAAGATATTTCAAGAAATGATTCACATCTAATAAAATCAACAATTGGTACCTCAATAAAATTCTCTGAAAAATTACACAAAATACTCACCTTGTCATCTTGAAAGGTACCTGGAGTGGTGATTGTTACCTCTTTTTCATCAAGAAAATGCTCAAACTCTAGTTCAGGTGAATGTTCAACTTCATGTAGTGATTCTTGGGTGCTTGGCTCCATAGCACAAGTCCCTACACTTACATCCTCCATTCTTGGTGATTCTTGAGGTAATGCTTCCAGTAAGCACTCCCCTACACTTATATTATCTTCTGCAACAATACCTGCATCACTCACATCATCTAGAGCAACAACATTAGTAGAATCATAAATTTGAACAACTACATCATCATCACAAATTAAACTAGAAAATTCTTGTGAAGAAATAGAAGTAGTGTCAGGCCTGACAAGATCTCCACAATCCACCTCTTCACTGGCTCTTTGTGCTTGTAACTGATTAATAGATGATGCTATCTGATCTAACTGACTCTGTATGTTTTGTATCCTTGAAAATTGTTGCTCTTGATGCTCACTTATTTGTTGCATAACTTCATTGAATTTCCATATTGAATCTGCAAATTGTTCTTCTACTTCCTCATACCTATTCCGCTGCTCCATAGGTAGGTAGGACTGATAGAACTGAGTTTGAGGCTGATAAAAATAATTCTCCATCCCATCTCCAAAATACTGATGATATGGATCCATGGTCACATGAATTTTCTGTTCTTACACTGAAACACTAGCAAATAAAATCAGAAGACTCAGGAACAAATAAAATCAACACATGAATATATAATCATGAAAGCAATCAAAACAACAATCCTAAAATTACTAAACATTGCATATAACAAATTCCCCGGCAACGGCGCCAAAATTTGATAAGAGCGAATCTGTCACATCCGCTAATCAAATTGATACAAATGTATTTTTCCACTGAACCCCTTAATTTTGCAATAACGTTGTAGTAACGAGCCCAGGATCGCTCTCGAGGAACCAACGATGATATGTAATCTAGGATTATATTTTATTCCTATTTTTGGGGTTTTCGATATAAAAATGGAGTTGGGGGGATTTAAGCTTGAATCTAAATGTAACAAAGGAAAAGCGCAGCAATAAAGAGATTAATCTAAAGCAAGAGTAAAACTTAACTATGTGCCAATAATCAAACCTCAACGTATTGTCACTCTACGTTGTGATTAAACCATCGACACACACTTAAACTAAAGATAAAATAGCAAGACACAATTAAATATGATCTAAACAGAAATGAAACCCTAACTTAGAATTTAAACACTAAACAAGTAACCAAGCTTTAAAGAAGTCTTAAACTAAGCTTCAATTAAGTAAAGAAATGCTAAACTACTTGCTAAAACATAACAACCACTAAATAAATCTATAAAAATCTGTAAAAACAGAAACAAAACGAAATAAACCCTAACCAATCCATTCTCACAACCAATCTCACCAAACTTCACACTCAAGCCGTCACACAAGAGTGCCAAAGTCGAGACCACCCAACTCTGGACTTCAGTGGAGACTCTCTACAGCGTATCAGTTCCAAGATTGCTCAACAACGCCGACGGACCACCCCCGACGAGCTAGAACAAGCCAAAACCCAAGAACGACCGAAAATGCTGGAAATCTTCTACCGGAGCTCTCTGAATCTGGATGGAAGTTGTGGATTGCGGATGATCGTCGGATGAAGCTCAGCAACTCCGGAGGACTACCTCAGAATGTTGCTGATGGGAATCGGAGCACAGATTTGGAGGACCACCTCCAAATCTCGCTGGAACAGAGAAAACACCGGAAGAGAAATTCCACCAGAGGAAACACCCACCGGAGGCTCCAGATGATCGGGATGACGCCGCCGAGAAGTCCTCCACTAAGGTTGAAGCTCGAGAGATCGATTGGAGAAGGAAGGGGGTCGGAATCTCGGAGATGAACGCCGCGGGACGCTCAGCTGCGTGAGGAGATCGACGAAGAGGCATGCTACTGTAGCTTCTCAGATTTAAATCAGATCTGGATCTGAACGGACGGCTGAGATGATTCCGGGCTAAATCGACGGTGAAAAATCATCCAAAATCCGATCCGAAGGTACTGATGTTGATCTAGGGTCTGTATCTACTCTCCAGTAGGTCGGATCGATCAGATCATCACTGGATGGCCCAGATCCGCCTAGTCTTCAATAAACGGTCCAGATTAAGTCGGGCTGGATCAATAGCTAGATGAACTCAGATCTGCATCAAAACTTCTGGATCTTCATCAATGGCTCAGATCTGCTCCCCATTAAGTTGGATCGGCCAGATCTTCAATGGATGGTACAGATCTGTCCTATTCTTGATGAACGGGCCATAATGCTTCAAAGCTTGATCTTCTCGTTTGAACTCCGATTCGAGCCCAATTTCGGTCCAAATAGATCCAAATTTAAGATCTTTTGATGCCTACAAAATAAGAATCAAATATTAGCATCAAATAATATAAAAATAAAGTAATTTACAATTAAGTCCAAAAATACACACAATGCACAAAATGTGATGTAACCATGATTTTAACCTATAAAATCAACATCAAACCATGCATATATGAATCAAAATAATGTAGTAAAATCATGGTTATCAATATGCTCGATCGGTTAAGGTACTGTATTAGAGACACTTTACTGACAAGTCTTTTCAGGAAAAACTTTGAGAAACGTGTCACCTTGGGAAGCATGCACACATGCTACCAGAGCTATATATAAAGAGGGTTTAAGCATCAACAGAAGTATGCGATATTCATTGTTTACACTACAGTAGTCTTGTTGCTCCGCTTTCCACTTTATCATTGGTAATTGACTTGAGCGTCGGAGGGCCAACGCCGGAGATCTCTTTCCTGGCTCGGCATCGACGCAGTCTGTATTGTAGGTCCGCGTGGAGTCCACAGGAGGTCAGCGTGAGCACCACATCCCCAGCTTTCCGTCTTTTCGACTTTCGGACAGGATTAGTTTAGATGTTATCAAACTCTCAATTCAAGCTTATTTGATTATTTAAAATGTTTACTTATTTGATTTGTTATTCAACTTGATAACTCAAACTTATTTATTTTATTTTTAAAAATTTATTTAGCATATTGTTATGAATTTTATTAATGAACATGATTCGTGAACATTATTTATGAACATTGTTCATGAATATGAATGAATTGAATACATATGTATGTATTCAAGTTTATTTACTTAATTTAATAAACTGTTGAAATATATCTATTTAATTGATGTTATGTATATTAAAAAATATAAATAAATAAGTTTTTACTAAGTTAAATATCAAATTAGTAAAAAAATTTGGCCCAAATCACTATGTCAATGGTAAGAAATTGGAAGGAGAGCATTTTCAAAATAAAGGTAAATAATGTGGGTTGATATGAAATTTGGTGGCAATTTTTTTGTGATTTATTTTTTCTGCGTTAGATGCCCTAGAATACTTGGAAGCCGCCGTCCTAGCTAGCTACGCTCCAGCCCGCTCCTCTGCGATTGCTCTTCCTTCGACAGTAATTTCTTCTCCGGTAAGTCTGCTTCAATCTGAGTTTCTCTTCTCGAGTGAATAAACATTTGCTTGCAATGGGGTAGAACAACAGTGATCCTTCTTCGTTGATCGTCATCAACAGTATCTAAATAAGATTTGTGAACTGAATCAAACTCCTCATAATTGTTATTAGTTGGTTCTAAGCGATATTCTTGTATTTGGATCTCTAATTCGGTTTCGATTTGGTTTCCATGCAGTGCTTGCTGAAGTGCGCTACTTTATTCAATTTATATATTTGAATCTTTTTAATTTTTTTTCGCGTACTTGTGATTTGTCGTTCATTTGCTTCTGGATAATTAACGTGTAAAATTATCTGGCGATCTTTCTCCCAGGACCTTCCACAAGAGTTCCACAATGGCCACTAACAATGTCGCAAATAATATTGGGAAGGAGCAGGTATGCAAATCTTGACTTGAAGATTACTTAATATTTTCCTCATTTTCTTCAGTGAAATGAATAGATTCTTATTGTTAGACACGGCCATAGTGGAAACAATTTTTTGTGCTTTTCACTCTTCTGATTATATTATCTTTTTTTTTTTTTCTTCTGTAACTTCGTTTCTTCTGAATATATTATCGTTGTTGAATATATTATCCCTTGCCCCTTCAATTTGGTGCGAATTGTGCTACTTGTAGTTTTTTTTTCATAGTAGAAACATAACCCTTTTGTTTCAATTTGGTGCAAGTTTTGTAGTTTTGGCACTTTCAAAGCCGTCCTATGACTTTATTTTAAGGTTGTGCTTATGAAGCATCCTGCATTATGCAACACTAGGAAAAGTTAAAGTTTTACATGATAATTCGATTCTAGGAACCCGGTTCCAGGATGTATGGTGAATCACATGTAACTATCCACCCAAGATAGAATTTCATAGACATATTCAGTTTTTCTTTATATCAACATGATGCTCATTTCTTAATTATTCATGTTTACCCTTATAGAAAAGATTAAGATATTATATTTTACCTTTATTTGCATTTGCTAGTGAAATGTTTCTGCATTTGGTTATCATGTATGATTATGCTTTTTCTCAAGTGACTTACTTTGTCAACCTGACCTTAAAATTGTGCAGATACTTGAAATAGCAAAGAGTGAAATGGAGTACAGGGTGGAACTTTTTAACAGGTATTATCTTCAGATAAAAATACTTTGTAACTTTGCATCAACATGCCCTCAATATAATTCCTCTTCTCTTGCAAGTTTCATCTATGGGATTTTGATGTTCTTAGTCATGCCACACTATAGAATAGTTAAATTAAACTTCCTAAACTAGACTTGGAGATTGCTTTAGCTCAAACAGAGATTTCTGTAGCTTATACACTAAACTAATCTCTCTGTAAGTAACAAAGAGTGCTTCATATAAACCTCCTTTGTAGGATCACAATAAAGGAAAGTATTCTTGATTTCAAGCTAATGAGCAAGTCCATGAAAGATAACAACTAGTGTGAGGAAGAGACACACTGAAGCGATCTTGGCTATTGGAGAGAATATACCAAGGTAGTCAACACTATAAGTTTGAGTGTGCTTTTTTGCCACCAGACAATCTCAAGTCAATCAACAATACCATAGGGGGAACACTTAAAAAAAAAGGGTAGCCTAGTGTACGAAGCTCCCGTCGGTGTGGAGTCCCGGGGAAGGGTTGGATCACATTGGGTCTATTATATGTGGTCTTACCTTGCATTTTGCAATAGGTTGTTTTTGCTACTCGAACCCGTGAGCTCAAGGTCATATGACAACAACTTTATCGTTGCGCCAAGACTCTCCTTCACCATATGGGGAACACATAAGAGGGAAATTCCATTTACAATCCATGGTGCACTTCCTTAGAGTAAGAGATGAATTGAAATGGTCTTGACCAGCAGAGACAAAATGTACTAAGATAATCAACACTACAACTTTAAGTTTACCCTTTTCCCACTAGGTAGGTTTTAAGCTAATCAACAATGTCATTTGGTGAATAGTGAATACTTATTAGAGAAATTCATTTGCCATCCTTGGTGGATTTTCTCAAAGGAAGCAAAATTAGCTCCCAAGTGCTATTAAAGTGAAGAGAATCCATCTAATCAATCATAGCCTATTGCCACCTTGGATCTAAAAGTCCCCTTGGAACATTCTTAGGAATTAACTCTAGTATAAAGATAACATAAAGGCAAAGTGTTTGGGTGATAAAGAATTGATGATTAGAGAAAGGGGTAGTCGCAGGGAGTTGTCAGAAAGTCTAGGAGATACGATCAGTTGATTACACATGTATAAAGGGAGGTTCCTTGTATGGTGGATCGGTGGCAAAGGAGGTCCATAGGCAGAGGTGGAAAAGATAGCTGGTTAGGAAAGTGAAGTACTTCCTGCATTGACTCAAATAGAGATATGTAAAAGGAAAGAAAGAAGTTGATTCAAAAAATGTTAGGAGAGATAATGGCCCAATGTGTCTATGGAGAATAACAACAACTTTTTCATAGAGGATTGTAATCTAGGAAGATGCACTTGATAGATCATACAGATAACTTATCCTAGCCAGAGTAGACTAGGTGGACAAAGTAAGTGCTTCTAAAAATTCATGGTGATAGATAGAGTATATATCACACCCTTGAGAAAGAAAATAGTGACACGAATCTGTAGAACGTGTTGGTGGTGTGATAGTAGAGAAAGAGATGTTACTAGAAATATGCTCATAGACACTTGAGTCTAGAACCGTCAAAGACAGCCTAGAGGTATGAGATAGACAAACAATAGAGATAGCTCCATGGGCATATTAGGTGATTAGTTGAGATGAAGCACTAGAGCCACAACTCCTTGACTTGAAGAATGATATTGGAATTAGAGCGTGCTGCATGTACAATGAGTCTTCGATTTTACTGTTGAGCTCCTCAAGATTTTGACATAAAATGGTGGAGAAACAATGGGTTAGATCTGCTGCTGGTGTAATGGATCAGATCCACTACTAGCCTTGAATATTGGGGTTGAGCTCGGACAAAAGAGCTCTGGAATGGCTCAAAAATTGGTCGGACTTAGGGCAGAAGAGAAGCTGCAATAAGGGGTATGTGCAACATTTGTGCACACAAGTCTCTGGTTGAGGAAAGAACTTCAATATAGAAGTGGTTGTTTGGAGGGAGAGTTGGACAGGACTGTTTGGAGGATGAAGCTCATTGTGCTCGTTGGATGCGCAGGAAGCACACACAATTTCTGATGCAGGCAGATTTTTTGGTTGGAACACTGACAGGGAGATGCGTCACATTTGAAGGCTCACATTGAGTCTGGAAGTTCACGGTTAGGGAGGTATACAACCATTGGAGATGATGACGCAGACAAATCAAATAGAGGATTCACGCTAAGAAGAGGAACACTCAAACAACTGGGACAGGTCTAGCAATTTTGCTTGTTCTCAAGGGTTGGGTGGATTGTGAAGACCCAATGCTATGATCAGGAAGGGTTGGACTCTGATTTGAGAGGAGAGCAGGAGAGGAATCAAGAGAGAGGATCGATGTCAGTGATTAATCTGGCTTCAGTGGTATCGTGCAAACAGGAGCTTGGAAGAAGACGCCGGCAGACGGTGTGATGAACAATGCTAGCACACTAACAGACTGTGGAATGACACACACACATATGGCATAGCTGACTAACAAAGATGGCAGACGTCAGGGTGGGATAGCGGTCATGAGCCTGGCTTTGATAGTATGTTAAGATTAAAGGGAATTATTTCTTGCCAGGACCCTACAGAGCTCCCACTCTACCTTTTATATATGTATTATAATGATTACTACAAATTTAATTGTTTACCTTTATTGTGTGTTCCAATTTTATCATATGTCTCTGAAGAGACACCTTTTATATGTGTGTGTTTATATGTAGTGGCTAAAAGTCCTTTATCTTTTGGGTAGCAGGCTTTTCTCTAGTGCCATGCTACCCTGCCTTTGCTGACCTTGTTCCTGAGTCATCTATCCAAGTTGAAACACTTGCTTGAATTATCACAAGTCAAGCTCGTCCTTTACATATATGACTTGATACATGCCTGACTGAGTCTGGAAATAATCTGTCCAAATTAGTTTCTTGTTGTACTGCATATTGTATCAGCTTTGGAAGATCTTTCAGCTTGAATTTGGCCTTTGGGATTCTCCAAACAGGTTCTGTTTGCTTCCCAGCAAAGTTGTGGATTGCATGGTATAATCATTCTTTGTATGGGTCCCTCTAGGTCTGGAGCTGCCCCAGCATTGATCCAGCAGCCCGTATGGCTTATAATGGCGCTGAGGTTGACAGTTGGTACTCGGGGCCAGCCACATCCCTAATAATTTTATTATCATGAATTTATAACAAACCATTGTCATTGGTATTTGATTAAACTTATACCTAAAATGCTTGTGAGTCTATAAACAAAATTCAATGGACAAGTAACTGTTGCTTAAGGGTTCAAAATGATGCTATCAATTAATTCCATGTAATTATACAATATTTTGGTTTTAAAAAATAACCATCTGAGTAATCTTTCTTCATTTTTGAAACAGGCTCACAAAGATATGTTTTGACAAGTGTATCGAGAAAAGGTTTGTCATGCCTCAGTCATTTAATCCACACTGCCCACTTTTTGTTTTGTTTATTTTTTATCTTTACAAATTTTGTCTACTTCCAGTAATGTAATTATCATATTGTGCCTGTTATTTATGATTCTTACTGATGAATAAATGTTCACTCGACGAGTATTGTTTTATGCCACAAAATGGAACTATTTTTTCCCATTCACTTGTTGTTATTCTGAGTAAGTAAATTGATGATATTTTGTCAGGTATAAGGAATCTGAGCTAAACATGGGTGAAAACAGTTGCATCGACCGCTGTGTTTCGAAATATTGGCAGGCAAGACACTATCGTTATCATCATTGAATTTTATGCAATGTTGTACTTAAATAGCCTTGCTGCATATCGTTCACTTTAATGAAAAGGAATAAGTACATCAAAATTAAATGACATTTCATCCTTAGTGGGTCTCCACGACCATAAGTAACATGAACCCACAACAGTTGCGTCCTCTCGGATGGGTCTAGTGGCTAACGCATGAGGTGTTGTCACCATGAGGTCTGAGGTTCGAATCTCGGCAAAGTCGAGGTAAATACCTCTCTTATGTGCTAGTCACTATTCCAAAAACTAGTAGCCTTCCGTGATTTACCTCTTCCGTGTTGGTCTTGAGACGGGTTGGCGGGGCGCTGAGAGCTAACGTATTCGTCTTTTGCCACCATGAACCCACAAACATTTTTTATTGGCATCTGCTAATACAAACCAACCATTCCAAATCGAATCACATGGAGAAAAAAATTTGATAGATTATATTTGAAACTTTTCACAACGAAAATCACAAGTCCAACCAATCCTTAGTCTTACAATACTAGTGATGCAGTCTTTCTAACCGTTAGTTCACAAGATCAACTTTGAAACCGCAATCTTTCTAACAGTTCACAAGATCATAGCATAGTTGTTTTACTTGGGAAGAAAGGAACCCAAACTCTAGTTTTGTTGGTTTTGCCTAATGTTTCTGTGTAACTACAATTTCTCTGACGAATTTTATCGAGTTCATAACTGTTTCCATTATTGTTCTAATTTCAGGCTACAAATTTAGTTGGGCAACTACTAGGTTCGAGCCGGCCTCCAATGTGAAGCATCTGATGCGATTGAGACCAAAATGCTATCTCACCCATTGGAAATATACTCAAATTTTTGTGTTAAAACATGATTATTTTGTGAATTTTGCTCAACCTTTGGAGGCATTTCAAACATAATTATTCCCTGTTTCTTATCACTTAACATTATTCACAAATATGGCATCAAATAAAGTTTCAATGCCATTTGAGAGGCCAACTATTTTTTACTTTTGCTATTACACTGCCGTTTCTTGCTCGTGCCTTATAGTTGAGATTGTAAACGCTCAATCCACTTGTTAAGAGTAATGATTTCCTAATTGCAGGAGATTTACCTAATTGATCCAAGTGTTAAAACACCTGCCAGTGCTGTTACATTTATTTCAATTATGTTTTTATAAAACTGTTATTTTTATCATAATTGTCTTAGAAGTAAATACAATATGAATCACCAACATTCATAAATCTAGCATAGTTACAAGTTCGATCAAGCATTCAAGGAAGTACGATACGCCTCCTCTTGATTTCAATCCATTATTTCATATAGGTTAAACTTCCTTTCTGCTTAACCTCAACTTCCTTGAGCTCCAGTTTTCATGCATGGAAATTCTGCACTTTTGATAACATAACTCGAGTTCTTTCCCTTTGCCTGTTGTGCATTCAAATAACTTGTCAAGATTTTCTTCATGACTGACCCGCGATTGCGGGACATGCTGTTTAAGATGACAAACCTCTCTTCTCTTGCTGGACTAATCACTGCTGCAGGTGAGAAACTTGGTGTGGAGAAAGCAGTCAGACAAGCAGTGTCTAAACCAGGTACTGAGTGTCGAAATGAGGCTTGCTGGTGGTCGACAAAGCTGATCTTTGGACACTTACAGAGGTCATCTACATATAGCAATTCATCGATTCGAGCAACGATATTGAACGCGAGGCTCTCCAATACTCTAGAGTAGCTTTCGAGGATGGATTTTCCGACATCCTATTTGTTTTTGTTTTCAGATATGAGAAGACAAGAATCAGCATTCAGATATGTAATGGAATTGCAAGTCAGACAAACCTTGTTGAATTGGATCTTGCAGACATCCAAATTGGTTTGTGTTAGACTAGGGAACCTTTGCTTCAAGCACAGCAAGATCGTCTCGGCTCTATTGGCAAATACTATACTTTTTTCAGTATCCATGGCCAGGCCCCTCACAATGCCCCAAGACGATCTGGCAGTGCCATTTCGGTGACTACTTATCGATCTTCGGCTACACCAAACATGAATTGAGTCTTCGATGCGGTTTGCAATTTCGAGAGCTTGGTGTTCGGAGGACAAATCGAGACAATCCAGAAGGCACTCAGGTGAGAATTGTTCAGAAGTGATAAAACTGTACACCGTCTCACCCATGCTTGCTCTTAGATTCTGTAATCCAGGGTGATTGTACGATCATTCGATCGATCGAACGAAATGCCGTCGATTGCATTGGAAAGATCAAGGGAAAGAAAACACACCTTTGGAAGTGAATCAAAGTAAGAGTCAGGAACTTCCATTTCTGCCAAAGTAGTGCTATTGATTGCAACTGAAGCCTTCAAAATCTGATTTGCACAGCCTCTTTGGTGCTGCAACTGCTTTCTAGTGCTCTCCCGAAGTCCTTCGGCAGGAACACGAGGAACGGGAAGCCACCATTTCTCATCCTGCTGGTGAATTCTTCTTCTGAAAGATGCCAAACTATCAGAATCTAATGCCAGTGTCCCTTGATCAACGTACCAAAATTCTGGATCACTGAAGCTGTCTAGAATTTCCTGCAAAGATCAATATCAGCAAGTGTATTTAAACCTGAAATCAACAAGTGCAAATTCAGTGTCTCACAAGAAGCATATTGTCCAATTTCCTGAGTGCTGGCAGATTGATGTACAAATCTGGCCTTGGTCTGCAACTCATAGCCTCAAGCTTGCTTCCATCAGGAAACGTTTGCAAAGTCGGTTTGAATTCGGCAATGTGATCGCTGACACAAAGAAGCCATTCCATCTCCCTTCGCCACAGGGACTTCTTTTCAGGAGGCAGAGGTTCCAATCTCCAGAGCTGACCAAACACAGTAGCTGGTAGAAGCACAAGAACACAGAGATTGACCTTAATCTGTCATATGCTCCAAAATTTTCAAGGACTAGAACAATATAAATCACCACAGAGATTGGTGACTGCATTGGAGATGGCCAGCGCAGTGCAGACCCCTTTGCCACAGCCTGACATGTCTTCCCCCAGCAGCAACTTGGAGAGCCGCTCCTTCATCAACTCGATCTCTAAACAAACGCAACTGCAGGTTAAACAAAAGAAGCTCTTCAAACTTGCATAACTTGTAAAAATTCTTCACCCGAACCTCCACCTTTCATCGGCTTGCTCACAAAGCTGGAACAGTTTGCACTGCGCTCATCTCCAGTCGAACGGCTGAACGCTTCGCCACATTTGCTCTCAGCGTCCTCCATTGAGGGACAATGCTGGATCAGAAGTGCAGAGGAAGGCGAGAAGGATTGAGGATCCTCGTTGCATCATTAAGGGTGCATGGTTGTTGGCGTCGGGGACTCTAAAGTGCTTCCTCTCGGGCCCTCTTCGCGTCCTGCTTGTCGACAGAAGGTGAGAGTTTCTGCAATGATGGAAGGAGAAAAGCTGAGAAACGGGAGAGGACGTGTGTGGTGTGAGGGACTATCTCATGGTACAAAAGGCGGAATCCGCCGCCTCGACGGCCCCCTACGCCTGCCCCATGGTGATGTAGGAGGAGGGTTAATCAGGATGAATGCTGGGTTGACAAGTGGCTGGGGGTTCGAGGCTTTAAGCCGGCAGACGGAGATATTATCCCACATTGTAACCGTCGACGCTCGAACCTGCTGCTTCATGGTACAACTTCCCAGCCACTTACCAACTGATCCAGCCCCTGGGGACGTGTGAGGGACTATCTCAGAGTCGGTTGATGGTGGTGGCCATGATTCCCAGAGATGGAAGCTACATGCAAATTGCAGAGGAAGGGGGTTAGGGGGGGACCGTCCATGGCTTTGCAAAGAGAGTTGCTTTTCTCCCCTCCCGGTCAACGCACACCCTCTCCACCTCTCCTCTTTCTCCCTGCCAAAAGACGCATGTAACCTCCTTTTTATTTTTTTGTTTTTTTGTTTTTTTTATTTCATTTAATTCTTAATTAGATTAAATTTGAATCATAAAATTAAAAATAAAATTTGGATCATAAAAACTAAATAACTCTCCTACAATTATATTTTTAATTTTATTTAATTTTAATTTTTTTAATTAATTTAATTTATTATTTTGTATCAATACTTTATTTTTCAATTTTATATAAATCTTATTTAGTTTTTATTTTTTTAATTAATTTAATTTATTATTTTTTATCAATACTTTATTTTTCAATTTTATATAAATTTTATTTAGTTTTTATTTTTTAATTAATTTAATTTATTATTTTTTTCATAATACTTATATTTTTTTCAATTGATTTTTTTAAATTTTATTTTTTTATTAATTTTTTAATCAATTTCTTTATCAATTTTTTATCAGTTTTATTTTTTCAATAATTTTTTTATATGTTTATATGTCAAGGGTTGAAAGGGGGGTCATTTAAAGTGATGAGAGATTTTGACATGTGTCAAGGGTTGGAAGGGGGGTCATTTAAAGGGATAAAAGATTTTGACATGTGTCAAGGGTTAGAAGTGAGATAATTTAAAGGGAGAGAAAATTCTGACATATGTCAAATATTAAAGAGGGGTAATTTAAAGGGAGGGGGTGTTTTGACAGATGTCAATGGTTGGAGAATGACGAATTTAAATGGAGGGAGTGTTTTGACATGTGTCAATAGTTGGAGGATGAGTAATTTAAAGAGGGTGAGAGATTTTGACATGTGTTATATGTCAATGGTTGGAGGGAGGGATGATTTTAAGGGAGAGAAGATTATGACATGTGTTAATAGTTGGATGCGGATAATTTAAGTGACAAATTAGGAATGTAATTTAAAGAAAGTGAGTAATTTAAAAATTATATAAAATAAAAAAAATTAAAAATTTTGATAAAAAAACAATAAACAAAATTGATTAAAGAAATAAAACATAATAAATATTAAAAAAATTAAAAACATAATAAATAAAATTAATTAAAAATAAAATTAAATAAAAATTAAATAAAATTAAAAAAATATAAGTATTAATGAAAAAATAATAAACAAAATTAAATAAAAAATAAAACTAAATAAAATTAAATAAAATAAAAAATATATATAAGTATTAATGAAAAATAATAAATAAAATTGATTAAAACTTTAAACTAAATAAAGATTTTAAAATATATAAATTAAATAAAAATTTTAAAATATATAAGTATGAATGAAAAAAATTAAAAATAAAATTAAATAAAATTAAACTAAATAAAAATTTAAAAATATATAAGTATGAATAAAAAAATTTAAAATAAAATTAATAAAAAATTAAAAATTAAAATTAATTTAAAATAAAAAATTAAAAATATGTAAGTATGAATATATAAGTATGAATTAAAAAAATTAAAAATAAAATTAAAAAATAAAAAAAAATAAAAAAATGAAAAGGAGGTTACATGCGTCTTTTGGCGGGGGAGAGAGGGGAGGTGAAGGGGGTGTGTGACGGGGGTGGGAAAAGCAATTTACCTTTGCAAATATGTTAAAGATGCGATGTGGATTACTGCAAAAAGTTTTGGAGTTTTTTTTTGTTTTGTTTTTTTTTTTTTTTTTTTTGAAAGGCTGTTAGCCTGTTCCAAAGCAACCAGTCTCTGCAGTGGAAATTGTTCCAACTTCCATTGGTTGATTGATTGTCAGTCGCACAATTTATTTGTTGGGAAAATTTATATGCAATCTCTATTGATTAATACAACTTTGCATGTATTCTTTATTGAAAAAGTCCTTTATTTTTATTTCCTAGTTTAATATATTTATCTAATTATTCATGATATTTTAAGTATAAAAAATTTAAAAATAAATATAAATCCTCTTAAATTTAGTACATTAAACTAGAATCTATTATATTTTCTATTAAATTGAGTACGATTCTTTTTTCACCTCAATTGGAGAGAAAATATATTAGATTTTTTTTTAAATGGTACTCAATTGGATGAAAAATATATTATATTAAATTTTTTTTTCAAATGGTACTGAATTTAGGGGAAATTATATTAAATAGGAAAAAAATTGTACTCAATTAAATAGAAAATATACTCGATTCTAGTTTAAAATGCTGAATTTAATAGGAATTATACTCATTTTTAGACTATTTATATATATAAAAAAGTAGAAGGACAATTTTAATAGAAAATATACTCGAATATATTAGATTTTATTTAAATGATACTCAATTGAATAGAAAAATATACTAGATTTTCTTTAAATAATACTTAATTGGATATAAAATATACTAGATTTTTTTTTATATGATGCTGAATTTAAGAGAAATTATATTAAAATAGGAAAAAAATATACTCAATTTAATAGAAAATATACTCGATTCTAATATGTGCTGAATTTAAGAGCAATTATATTCATTTTTAGATTTTTTGTACCTAAAAATTTGAGGGGCAATTAGATCACAATATTTGTATGAGGGAGTTGAAGCAAATAAAAATTTACATGCAGGAAGTGGAAATAAAATTATTTATAGATAAAGATTACATGCAAAATTCAAATTGTCATGAGAAGTTTTTCCCTATTTTACCATTATTTGTTCAACATAATATAATTGAGCGCCTCCGGTGCAGCGGACGCCGCGTAGTCTCCTAAACATTCATATTTTTCTACAGGAAATTTCATAGGAACTGGCTGGATTTGTGTTTGAAGGGCTAGGGCTAGGTATATTGTACTAGCTAGCTAAAGAGATATAATATAATTGAGTAAAAATCGAAAAAGCATCCCAGCATATACCTACGTTAAAAGTGCCTTTCGTTTTAAAAAAAATATAAATCAAAGATACGTCTCACAAAATATTTTATATTAAAAATACGTTATAAGTAACTATTATAACTTGTTTAAATCAGTCGCTATTACAATTTATTTAAGATTTAGATTTTATGATTTATGATTTAATTTAATTAAAAGAAAATACATAACTTTTTATGTTATAATATCTATATACTAGGGTTATACGTGGTAGTAATTATTGATAATTGATCCGGTGATAAGGGCAGCGGAAGGTCAATGACACGTGAAGGTCAAAAGTCAAGAGATTCAACCATGAGACCCGGGCGACCGGGCGAAGCAGGCCGATCGACCGGATGAAGCGGGCCGACCAGCTGTGAATCCCCCCAAGCCGAATGAAAGATAACCCGACTAGGGGTCGGGTTTCCAATGCTCAAGGTAAAAGGTTTCAGGGCCAAGCGGGCTGTCCGTTCGGCCGGGGTACCAGGCAAAAGAGGCAGGAGCAATCCCATCGGAGCATACGGCCGAGAGTTCTCCCGGTCGGACCGATACTTACAACCGACGACAGAAGTAATACGCCTGCCGAGCGGCCGACCCGCTCGGCCCTGGAACAGATAGGAAGCTCAAGAGGACAAAGGAGACAGGGGATAACATCATCCTCGAGACGTCTGCCGCCGACAGGCAGCAGAGTTGGCGGCCGAGCCGTACGCAGGATCATACGGTGGAAGCTTCCACCGTCACATCCGGGATATGCTCGGACGATTGCGGAATGACGCCAAAGGTACTTTTCTGACAGAGGCTTGTTAAGGTATATTTGGGGAAGCGTGCACCCATAGAGAAACGTGCCCGCGTCTCCCCGGGGTGCTATATAAGGACCCCCAGACGTCGACGAAGGTATGCGCAAATCTTTACTGTAGCCACATTACGCTGCCTCTCTCGTTGCATGACTTGAGCGTCGGAGGGCCGTCGCCGGGAAACCCCTCCCGGCTCGGCTTCTTTGCAGGTTCGCCGGAGATCTACGCCACCAGTCGGAGACAGCGGAGCGTGCCACGTCCCCAACGTCCGTCAACTCAGCGCTCGAATAGGATCAAATTGGCGTCGTCTGTGGAAACACACCTGAATCCGAGCCTAGAAGATGGAAGAAGTTGGACGTCAACTTCTGGTAACGCTCTCTCCCGAGGAGCTCGAAGCACTCGTCCAAGCGCGAGCAGCGAAAATCGTGGAGCAGCAGCAGAAAGCTCAGGCCGAGCGGGCAGCGCAGCAAGCGACATCAGCCTCGGGGGGCCGAGCGCTACCCGAAGACAGGCAGGAGCAGCTCTCAATATGGGGGCAAAATAAGGGACCGACCGACACCCAGATGGGGCGCCGCCCGCCCCGATACCTTTTCATCGGGCTCTATTCTAGACGCCCTCGGAGGTAGCGCAAGCTAATCAAGACAAGGGATCTTCATCGGGCGAAGCACCCGTCCGGGACGTCTGGAAAGGAAAGGCACCCCGATCGGACGCGTCACCCGAGCAGATCAACTGGCAGTTTTCAGATGTCATCCTTCGCGATCCACTGCCGAAGCATTATGTGCCCCCTGCGATCGGGGAGTACAACGGGACAACCGACCCAGACGACCATCTGGGTAAGTTCGACAGCACTGCCACCCTACATCAATACACAAATGGGGTGAAGTGCCGAGTATTTCTCACCACCCTCTCGGGGTCGGCGCATCGATAGTTTCGGAGGCTGCCGGACGGATCTATCACAAGTTTTAAGGAATTCTGAACGGCGTTCCTCCATCATTTTGCAAGCAGCAGGCGCTACCAGAAGACAAGCGTCAATCTGTTTGCCATCAAGCAAGGCGCGAGGGAGCCGCTCCGAGCGTACATCCAGCGCTTCAACCAGGTGGCCATGAACATTCCAACGGTCACCTCGGAAACAATGATGAACGCATTCACGCAAGAGCTCGTGGACGGTGACTTCTTTCGCTCGCTCATCCGGAAGTCTCCCCGGGACTACGACCATATGTTGCATAAGGCCAACGAATACATCAATGTGGAGGAGGCCCAGGCGGCGAGAAGAAAAGAAGCCCTGAGTGACCAACCAGCTTCCGCCGAGCGGAAGCAGCCCATCAGTCACCAGCCACCCAGAGAACCGAGAGCCGAAGCCGCCCGTCCTCATCAACACACCCGACCGTACGCGGTCCAGCAAGTTGCGGCTGATCGGCCTAAGCCCAAGGGGAAAGTATATACCCCGATGTTCTGTTCACTCCATCAGTCAGCTACTCATAACACTCGCGACTGTCGGAGCCTTCCCCCCATCGCTCATCCGGTGCCAAAAAGCTACCGCCGCTGATCACCCTCACCAGACCGACGACATCAACAACGGAGCCCCATGCAAAGAACAGAAAGGAGATCCCCCGAGCGGCAGCACCGCCAGCAGCTCGGAGCCCACCATCGTGCGTCGCATGAACGACCTCGACCTTCCGCTCGGGAGGAGGAAAATAGGGGCAACACATCTCGAGGCGAGATCAACATCATCGCCGGAGGCCCGACCGACGGAGATTCCAATAGAGCCAGAAAGGCACACGCAAGGCAGCTGAGGATCCACGTGGTTGGCTGTAGCCAGGAAAGGGCGAGCGGATCCGAGATCAACTTCGGGCCTAGGGACCTCGAAGGAGTTGAAGTCCCACACGATGACGCCCTGATCATTCGAGCGGTAATAGCCAACTATACTATTCACCGCATTTTCATTGACACAGGCAGCTCGGTCAACATAATATTCAAGAAGACCTTTGACCAACTGCAAATCGACCGAACTGAACTACTGCCAATGACGACCCCCCTCTACGGGTTCACGGGGAACGAAGTCTTGCCGGTCGGCCAAGTCCGGCTAGCTATATCGTTGGGAGAAGAGCCGCTCAGAAGGACGAGGACCACAAGCTTCATTGTGGTTGATGCTCCTTCGGCGAACAACGCTATCTTGGGACGACCGGCTCTCAATAAGTTCCGGGCAGTCGTCTCTACCTTCTGCCAGAAGATCAAGTTCCCGGTGGAAGATCAAGTAGGGGAGGTGCGGGGAGACCAACTGGCGGCTCGAAGATGCTATGTGGAGATGGTCCGAGCCGAATCCAAGTCCGCTCGGAAAGTGTCGCGAGTCGAGGTAAATACTGAGAAACCACCTTCTTTGGTTTATGAAGAAAAAGAGGAGGTGCAGATTGACTCTTCCCGACCGGAGGCCACCACCTTCATAGCATCCGATCTGGAGGAGAATCAGAAGAAGAAGTTGATCAAATGCCTACAACGAAACTGCGACGTTTTCGCTTGGTCGACCCATGAGCTGCCAGGGGTCTCGCCAAGCGTAGCGCAGCATGAACTTCACGTCCGACCGGACGCTCGGCCGGTGAAGCAAAGGAAGAGGGACTTCAGCGCGGAGCAGAATGTAATCATCCGGGCAGAGGTAGAGAAGCTTCTGGAGGCCGACCACATAAGGGAAGTACAATTCCCGAGTTGGCTTGCAAATGTGGTTCTGGTCTCCAAGCCGGGCAACAAGTGGAGAGTATGCATCGATTTTCGGGACTTGAACAAGGCATGCCCGAAGGACTTCTACCCCCTGCGCCGGATCGATCAACTGGTGGACTCCACGGTCGGGTGCGAGCTGATATGAATGCTGGATGCATACCAAGGCTACCATCAAGTGCCGATCGCCCGAGAAGACCAGGAGAAGGTCAGATTCGTCACGGCGGTCGACACCTACTGCTACAATGTAATGTCGTTCGGGCTGAAGAACGCAGGAGCCACCTACTAGTGTCTGGTGAACAAGGTCTTCAGGGAGCAGATCGGACACAACTTGGAAGTGTACGTGGATGACATACTTATTAAGTCCTTCTGGGCGGCCGATCTCTATGCGGATGTGGAGGAGACCTTCCAAACATTAAGAAGATATGGCGTCAAGCTTAATCCTCAGAAGTGTCTATTCGGAGCAAAAGGCGGGAGCTTCCTGGGTTACATCATGACCGAGCGGGGTATAGAGGCGAACCCCAGCAAGATAAAGGCACTATAAGACATGCCGCCTCCCAGAAATCTTCGAGAGGTACAACGTCTCACCGGTTGGATAACGGCGCTGTCAAGGTTTATCTCTAAGACCGCCGACCGGAGCCTGCCATTCTTCAAGATTCTTCGTAAAGCCACCAAGTTTCAATGGGACGAGGAGTGCGATCGGGCATTCGAGGAACTGAAGACTTACCTGAATTCCTTACCCGTGTTGGCAAAACCGGTTGTAGGTGAGCCACTCCGCATTTATTTATCTTCAACTGAGAATGTTGTGGGCTCGCCGAGCGGCGAAAAACAGCCGATGTACTTTTTAAGCCATATCTTAAAGGATGCTGAGTCTCGCTACACCGGTCTCGAAAAGTTGGCCTTTGCTTTGGTCCTTGCCGCTCGGAGGTTGCACCCTTACTTTTTGGCGCACACCATTATTGTGATGACGAACAACTCGTTGGCAAGGGAACTCTTGAACCCTGAAGTATCCGGACGGCTCATCAAGTGGACAATGGAACTTAGCGAATTCGACATCCAATTCCAACCCCACTCGGTGATCAAGGCACAGTCCTTGGCAGATTTTGTGACTGAGGTACAAAAGCATGAGCCCGAAGCTACATGGAAAATATATGTGGACGGATCATCTACTCGGCTCGGAAGTGGAATTGGGATCCTGCTACTTTCGCCTCAGGGAGAGTGGATGCATTTGTCCGTCCAACTGGACTATCGGGTAACAAATAATGAGGCAGAGTACGAAGCCCTCATAGCCGGACTGCAGGTCGCACAACATGTTGGAGCCAGCCGGGTGGTGATTCACTCAGATTCCCAACTAGCCGCTCAACAACTCATGGGTGCCTTCGAGATAAACAATGCAAGACTCAGGTTGTACGCGGAGGCTTTTGAAAAACTCAAGACTAGCTTCACCGAGGTGATGGTCCAGAAGATACCCCGAGTGGAGAACCAGGCGACAGATGAATTAGCCAAGCTCGCAAGCTCGATATCGCCGGTCATCATCCAGCAACCAATCGAGCAAGTATACTTGGTAGCGCACATAGACCGGATGGAAGACCTCACATTCCCAAGAGATTGGAGAACAACCATCATGGAGTTTCTGCGCTCAGGGGCCACGCCGTCCGATCGGGGCAAAGCTCAGCTACTAAGGAGGAGAGCCGGCCGGTTCGCGCTCATCGGAGATCAACTTTATAAGAAGGCGTTCTCCCGACCTCTGCTGAAGTGTGTCAGTTCGGAAGACGCCGAGTACATTTTCCAGGAGGTACACCAAGGATCTTGCGGAGGTCATCCGGGCGGCCGGTCTCTGGCTAGAAAGATCCTGCTGGCCGGATACTTCTGGCCAACTTTGCATGAGGATGCCGCTCGGATCGTCGCAACATGTATTTTTTGTCAGAAGTACCATAGTTGTTCTCATAGGCCGACGGAGGAAATGAAAGCGTCCACAGTGTCCTGCCCGTTCGACCAATGGGGCATGGACATCGTAGGACCCTTCCCTATGGTGACCGAACAACGGAAGTTTCTATTGGTGGCAGTCAATTACTTCTCCAAGTGGGTGGAAGCCGAGCCATTAGCCAAGATAACCGAGCAGATGGTCAAGAAATTCATTTGGCAATACATCATCTGTCGGTTCGGCATCCCGCGTCGGCTCGTGTCGGACAACGGGCGACAGTTTGTCGGAAAGCAGCTCGAGAAATGGTGCAAGGAATATGGCATTGAGCAGCATTTCACGTCTGTGACGTATCCCCAAAGTAATGGTCAAGCCGAAGTAGCCAACCGGGAGATCCTCCGAATTCTTCGGGCTCGACTCGATAACATGAGAGGAAGCTGGGCGGACGAGCTGCCAGGAGTCTTATGGGCCATCCGCACGACCCCTAAAGAGGGAACGGGAGTAACACCTTTCCACCTGGTGTATGGAGGCGAGGCGGTCGTCCCAGTCGAAGTCGGCATAGAGTCCGTCCGGATCCAGAACTACGATGAGGCGAATTCCGAGCGGAGGCAGCTAGAATTGGACTTGATCGACGAGGAGCGAGCCAAAGCGTCCGTCCGGCTGATGGCCTACAGGTAGAGGATGAAGCAAAACTACAACCGCCGCGTGATTCCCCCAGCATTCCAGGTGGGTGACTTGGTCTGGAAGAAAGTGAAGCCGGTCGGGGACGTAGGTAAGCTGGAGGCTCCCTGGGCAGGACCCTTTAAAGTCGTCGAGAAGCTTCGATCGGGAGCCTACTACTTGGAGGATGAGGATGGACGACGGCTAGAGAGGACATGGAGTGTAAACCACCTCCAGCCCTATCGGGCTAGATGAAAGGTGCGCTGATGTAATATATTTCATGAATATTCCGTTCGGATGTATCATTTGGTTGCAGGAATGAAAGCTATAAGAATAAAGCAAAGGCATGAGCATGGTACACCAAGCGGGTAGCTGCATGATGTCGTGGCTAAGGCCCCGAGCCGTTCGACCGGGCGTATATTATCCGAGCCACAGGCTCGATGACGAAGACCCCGTGCCGTTCGATCGGGCGTATATTATCCGAGCCATATGCTCAATGGCGAAGACCCCGTGCCGTTCGGCCGGGCGTATATTATCCGCCATATGCTCGATGGCGAAGACCCAGTGCCGTTTGGCCGGGCGTATATTATCCGAACCATATGCTCGATGGCGAAGACCCCGTGCCGTTCGACCGGGCGTATATTATCCAAGTCATATGCTCGATGGCGAAGACCTCGTGCCGTTCGGCCGGGCGTATATTATTCGAGCCATAAGCTCATTATTGAAGACCGTCGAGCAACGACGTTAAATCTTAGAGTCAAACCGGCGACTATAAACCCTCCGGCCTGAAGACCGTCGAGCAGCGACGTTAAATCTTAGAGTCGAACCGGCGACTATAAACCCTCCGGCCTGAAGACCGTCGAGCCGCGACGTTAAATCTTAGAGTCGAACCGGCGACTATAAACCCTCCGACCTGAAGACCGTCGAGCGGTGACGTTAAACTCTAGAGTCGGACCGGTGACTATAAACCCTCCGGCTTGAAGACCGTCGAGCGGTGACATTAAACTCTAGAGTCGGACTGGCGACTATAAACCCCCCAGATAAGGCAGCGTCGCGTCGAAGCACTTCAGCGAAACATTAGCTGAAAATCCATGAAAAAGGTGGTCTGACCGATCGACGCAGTAAAGGAAAACACTAGGCGAAAAGCTCACAGAAATCCCTACTGAAAGGTCGTCTGACCGATCGACGCAATAAAGGGAAACACTAAGCGAAGAGCTCATAGAAATCCCAAGGGGAAAGTTGTCTGACCTATCGGCGCAGTATATACGAACACCCCAGCAACAAACTTATAGAAGTCCCAGACATAGTAAGAGGTCGTTTAATCGATCAGCGAAATTAAGAAATTCTCTGTGGGAAAAGGGTCAAGCGACCGGTCGGCACAGTTAAAAGGAACACTCGAAATGGAAGGTTAACACAGCAAGAGCGTGCATTCATTTAAAAATAGCATTTAAAAGTTACAGATGCCACATGAAAAATAAAAGACTCGCCGATCGGAAGCACTACTGAAAATACTTCACTCAAGGAAGTCAAAGATATACTTTGGGATGGTAGTAAGAAGCGCCGCGTACTCCGTCGCAGGGATGACCACGGACTCGGGGAGCTGACCCTTGGTCTTCAGATAATCCGCCGTGGCTGTGATGGTCAACTCGAAGGCGATGACCAGCCGGTCGCACACCTTCTCTACAAACTCCGCCGAGCGGATGTAGTTTTGGCTCAAGGTGGCGACACGGCCCGGCTCCGCCTCTTGGTACTCCTTGAAGGCAGAACGAGAAGCTTCAAGAGCCTCCTGCAGGTCCTTCAAATCGCCCTTGAGCTTAGTCACCTCCTCCGAGCGGCCTTTCTGCTCGCCTTCTAGCAGCTCGGCAAGCTCATTCACACGCTGCTCCAGAGCCCGGGCTTCTACATTCTTTTTTTCCAGATCAGCGATGGCGGTGTTCTTCCGAGTGGTGGCCAACTCAATCTTGCGGTCATAGGATTTGACCTTTTTGTCTAGCTGGTCCAACATGTAAGCCTGGTCGGCCGTCTTCTTCCGCTCGGCCTCTAACAGATCCTTTGTTTTGTCGAGCTCCTTCTGCAGCTCGACATAAGAAGGGCCTCGGGAAGACGACGAGCCGCCCTGACTCTTCAGCCTCTTCAGCTCGTCCTCCACCATCCCTAAGCGGTCGGAGACAACAATCTCTTCCACCCATCGCTGGTGTACACTGAAAGATTAAAAGGCCAATCGGAAAGGTTATATAAAGAAAAGGAAATAGGGCTTACCCCTGTGGACTGCTGCATGTGGCTATCAGCCAGCTTGTCGAGTGGTATCAGGGTCACACGGGCCCGAGCGTCCGCACACATTTCAGCGAGGGGCCCCTTCATAGTGATCATATGCTCGGGGGTCGTAGGCCGATCGGACTCGGCCATGAAAGCCTCGGTAGGGAGATGCAAAGTAGCCCTAACAGTACGACACTGGCCCGGAGTCGTCTGAGTGGACGCCAAAGGATCGGAGACTGGGCTGGACAGGGTGGACAAAATGCCCGAGCGGAGGACTCGGCGTGGTGCAGGAGGAAGGGAGGCAACCGGAACCGCTTCGATGGGGGCCGCAGCCGCCTCCAATTGAGAAGGAGTCCGGTCGGAAGATAGCGCCTCGACCGATGGTGCTTGTTCGCATGGGGAGGCGGTGCCCGTCCGCTCGGACGCTTGCACTGCGGAGGTTGCCGAACGGAGGGGCTTCTCAACTCTCCGTCTTTTCCTGTTAAGCGGGAGCGCGTCCTCCAGATCGGAGCTTTCCTCCCGAACGGCCGATTCTTTGCCAGAAGTTGCATCGGCTGCATCATCCATGGGCGAAGCCTGAGCGGCCGACTTGCTTGCTTGCGCTTCGCTCTCGTCCTCATGTGAGCCGACTGGAGCAATGCCCAGTTGCTCCATTTCCTTGGTCGCTGCTGCTTCGAGCGCGACCGCTTTCTTCTTCAAAATTCTGAACAACACCGACTCTATTACGATATTCGCTGCAAAGAAAAGAGAAGGAAATCAGTTAGAACTCAAGGCAAATGTCTAAGTAAAGTTCTTACCGAAGCTGCTCGGAAGGGGGGTTTGGCTCGGACTCAAACCAAATATGTACATCACTCCTTCAGGGAGGAGCTTATTGATGTCGAGCTTCAGACCGGCTAGCAGATTCGCTGCTTAAAGATAGTCCGGTCGGGTCTTATATTTCTTCAGCTCGGGAGAGATGGGCGGTCCGACCTGCCATTTCGTACGGAAGGGGAGCCGCCCGGGAGCACGAAGGTAGAAAAAGTTCTCCTTCTAGTGTTTGTCGGAAGAGGGCAACTTATCAAAAAAGACCAAGCCGGGCCGAGCTTGAAACAGATAAGTGCCAGGCTCAGATTGCTTGGGGTAATAAAAATAATAGAAGACCTCTGGGCGGAGCGAAATGTTGTGTATCTTAAATAAGACCACAACCCCGCAGAGGAGGCGAAAGGTGTTGGGGACCAGTTGGGTGAGCGGAATGCCAAAAAAGTTACAAACTTCAACAATGAAGGGGTGGAGGGGAAACCGCAGACCGGCTACGAACTGGTCGCGGAAGAGAGAAAAGGCACCGCTCGGCGGTCTGTGTGGCCGAGCGGAAGGTGAAGGTAAAATTAGCTCGAAGTCGGAAGGGATATCATAGGCGTTAAACAGGCTCTCGACATCGCGCCGATCGAACCGCGACTCCATGGTGGTATACCATGGGCCGAGAGCCGGGTCCGCTGGTTGAGAGGAGCTTGCCATCGCCAGAGCAATGGAAGAAGTACAGATCGAAAGGGAAAGCAAATGCACAAGCGAAAAAAGGAGCAAAACAGTAGCTAAAGGACGAAACACAGCTGAGAACGCGAAGAAAACACAGGGATAAAAGGAAGAAAGGAGGAAGAACCTTACAAAGGAGTTGAGGATCGAAGGAAGAAGGCGGAGAATCGTCGGAGAAGGGAAAATCAGAGTCGCCAGAACGCTGAAGCACCGAGGAAGGCTGCGGGACACGCGAAGGCAAGGGTGCGGCGGAGGACGAAGGCGAAGGATTTATAAGGTCAAGCCCAATCGGCCTCGACCGTCGGATGCAGGTCACAAGAACCGAGGCCCACATCTGCCCGTTCATTTCGAACCGCCGATGTCCCCTCAGACACGTCGCAGAGCCATACGATGACGCCTGCAGAAGCGCCATGTGGCATCATGTCATAGGGGCACATTTAATAAGCGCCATTATGGTGCGCAGCGCGCATGCTCGGTCTTAATGGAGAGGATTTGCACGAATTCCGAGGAGATTCGAAGGACGTTAGCGTTGACCGTCGACACGGTTGTCGAACGGCCGTGAAGAGGAACATTCTAGAGAGTGGTAGAGCCGTGTCACTCAGGCCGACCGACAGTCCAGTCAGTCGGACTTAGTGCCTCCTTCGACTACACTTGAAGGGGAGACATGTGATCCGGTGGTAAGGGCGGAGGACCCTCGTTGGCGGATGGTCAACGACACGTAGAGGTCAAAGGTCAAGAGATTCAACCCTGAGACTCGGCCGACCGGGCGAAGCAGGCCGACCGACCGGATGAAGCGGGCCGACCGATTGTGAATCCCCTCGAGCCGAATGAAAGACAACCCGACTAGGGGTTGGGTTTCCGATACTCAAGGTAAAAAGGTTTCAGGGCCGAGCGGGCTGCCCGTTCGGCTGGGGCACCAGGCAACAGAGGCAGGAGCAATTCCATCCGAGCATACGACCGGGAGTTCTCCCGGTTGGATCGATACCTACAACCGGCGACAGAAATAATACGCTTGCCGAGCGGTCGACCCGCTCGGCCCTCGAACAGATAGGAAGCGCAAGAGGACAAAGGAGACAGGGGATAACATCATCTTCGAGACGTCTGCCGCCGACAGGTAGCAGAGTTGGCGGTCGAGCCGTACACAGGATCATACGGTGGAAGCTTCCACTGTCACATCCGGGATATGCTCGGACGATTGCGGAATGGCGCAAGAGGTACTTTTCTGACAGAGGCTTGTTAAGGTATGTTTGGGGAAGCGTGCACGCATAGAGAAGCATGCCCGCGTCTCCCTGGAGTCCTATATAAGGACCCCTAGACGTCGACGAAGGTATGCGCAAATCTTTAAGGTAGCCACATTACGTTGTCTCTCTCGTTGCCTGACTTGAGCGTCGGAGGGCCATCGCCGGAAAACCCCTCCCGGCTCGACTTCTTTGCAGGTTCGCCGGAGATCTACACTACCAGTCGGAGACAGCGGAGCGTGCCACGTCTCCAGCATCCGTCGACTCAGCGCTCGGATAAGATCAATAACTATTACATTTGTAGTTTAATTTTTAATTTTTAATTTTTAAACTTTAAAAACTATTATATTTAAATATTTTTAATCAAAATTATTTAAATCTTATCAATATCATTGTAAATTAATTAAAATTATTTTAAATAGTGGTAGAAATACTAAATAGCAGCTATAATACTGTAATATTGTATTAAATATTACAGATTACAGTAATTATAGAATAGTTTCTAGTTCAGTGGTAATTATTACAATAGCATTTGAGAATAAATTATAAAAGATAAATATATTTATTCCAGTTATATTTTATAACTCGTTCTTATAATTATAGGAAGAAAGATAAATTATAGGATTAATTTATGATCGTCAAATTATTAAGAGGAATTTTTCCTGAAAACATGACATCCTATAGGAATAATAAAATTGAGAATAGTGAATAATATTATAACAATTCGTTGGTAACTTTTATCCATTATAACAATTATATGCTACACCAATATTGAAATAAATAGTATTATTGGGATAAGAGATACCCTTTTGACTTTTTAAAAGAAATGCCGATTTGATATTTCTTTTAATTTGAAGTGTCAATTTATTTTTCTTTACTCTATGTTTTTTTATTTTTAGTAATACAGATATTCAGTTTTATTTATTTTTATTTAGTTGGTTGTGATTTCCTAGAACATTTGAACCTACTGGTCGAGCCCTTTGTTTATTGTAGCATAACTGTATGATCCGATAGCGGAGAAGCATGTGCACCATGTGCAACTACCCAGCTGCTTAATTCTTTACTAGTTTTCATGGTTAATTAATCAAATTATTTTGTAAATAAATATCATCATGATTCATCATTTTAGCAAAATTTCAAGTTCCCACCTAATAATCCACTTTAATTTACTAAATCAGTAAAAGTAACAAAATCATCAAAAAAAAAAAAAATTAAAAATTAAAAAAATCTCTTCCTCTTCACTATATTTCTATTTTCAATCTTTTCCCTTTGTTAACGTAATCTACGATGGATTTCAACCAGATCCGGCCTAAATTCCAGTAAAGATCACGTGGACTGGAGCTGGCAATGAAGTCAAACCATCGGACACACCTCCAGATTTCAAATCTCACAGGACAACAAACCCACGAATCTTCTTGCTTGTTAGTTTTGGCATGTGAAGTGTTGTTATCATAAAATTTGAGATTTAAATTTCGAAATAGCTGAGTTAAATATCTTCTAATGATTCTAAAGGTCGGTAATCGTCGATGATTTATTTTGTCTGTGTTGATCCTAAAGCGAAATGATGGAGCCCTGGGCGTAAACGTATTCATCTTCTACCTGCGTACTTGTCAGCTACTTCGCATCAAATCCCTCCCCTCCTCAATTACTTCCTTCGATTTCGAATCCGTGATGAAGAGAGCGCATTGTGGCAGCAACGCCATCACTTTCCGGCGGCTCTGTCCCTTCCTCCTCGCCATCACCATCCTGTCCTCCTTCATTTTCTGGTCTCGCCCCGCCTCTACTCCCTGCAACATCGATGCCGCCTTCGCCGCCGCCGCCGCAGAGCAGAATAGGTCCTTGAACATCCTCGCCTTTTCCTCCGCCCTCAACCAGCTTTCTTTCTCCGTCCGCCCGCCGCCGCGGCTCCTTAAGATCGCCCTCTTCGTCAAGCGCTGGCCGCAGCGCAACCGCGCCGGCGGCCTCGAGCGCCACGCCCTCACGCTCCACCTCGCCCTCGCGCGCCGCGGCCACGAGGTGCACGTCTTCACCACCAAATCCAACGCCACCCTGGGCGACTCCGCCGCGGCCGCCTCCGCCCTGATCTTCCACCCCACCGACCCCTCCCCTGCCGGCTTCCTCAACCAGGCCCTGGCGTGGGAGCAGTTCGGCATCCACAACGCCACCGGGCGGCCCTTCGAAGTGATCCACTCGGAGAGCGTCGGCGTCCTCCACGGCCGCGCCCGCGGCCTCCGCAACCTCGCCGCGTCCTGGCACGGCATCGCCTACGAGACCATCCACTCCGACGTGGTTCAGGACCTTCTGCGCGGCTCGTCGGAGCCGCGGAGCCCGATCGTGGCGGAGCGGCTCGCCAAGGTGATCGAGGAAGTCAAGTTCTTCCCCCGCTACGCCCACCACGTGGCCACCAGCGACCACGTCGGGGACGTCCTCAAGCGGGTCTACATGATCCCGGAGGGGCGCGTCCACATCATCGTCAACGGCGTCGACGAGAGCGTCTTCGGGCCCGATCCGAAATCGGGAGCAGAATTCAAGGCCAAGGTCGGCGTGCCGACCGGCGCGAAGCTGGTGATAGGAATCGCTGGGAGGTTGGTGAAGGACAAAGGTCACCCGCTGATGTTCGAAGCTCTGAAGAAGGCCTTCGAGGAGGAAGAGACGTTCCGAAAGGGGGACGTCTTCGTTCTGGTGGCCGGAGACGGGCCATGGGGCGACAGGTACAGAGAGTTGGGCCGGAGCGTCATCGTCGTGGGGCCGCTGGAGCAGTCCGAGCTCGCCAAATTCTACAACTCGCTCGACGTTTACATGAACCCAACGCTGAGGGCGCAGGGGCTCGACCACACCTTCATAGAGGCGATGATATCGGGGGTGGCCGCCGCCGGCACGAGGTTCGCGAGCATCACGGGGTCGCTGATAGTGGGGCCGGAGGTGGGGTACACGTTCCTGCCGACGGTGGAGTCGCTGACGGCGTGCCTGTTCAGGATCGCGGCCGACGGGAAGGAGGTGCTGGCGAGGAAAGGGGAGGCGGCCAGGAACAGAGCGTTGAGGCTGCACACCGCCACCAAGATGTCCCTCGCTTACGAGAGGCTGTTCTTGTGCATAGCCAAGAGGGCGCCGGCGGTGAAGGACGACGACGACGACTACTGCAAATACCCACTTCCATGGGATTGAAGTGGAATCCTGCGGCAGACAAATTTCTATTTGTCGCATTTAAAGTCATGGCACAAAAAAAAACTGTATGAAAGGTCGATAAGTAGATATGTACTTTCCATTCTCACCAAGTCTACATCTATTTGAAATATTTCAAGCAATACAGCAGAAACTACCAATTGTTTTTAAGCACTTCCAATGCGTTTCCATAAATGATCTATATCTGTGAAGAGAAGCCATCCTTAGCTCCAGAGTCATCATCTCCGGTTTGTTGATTCATGGGCACCTCAAGTATGGAGATAGTTCGCAGCCATCATCAGCTCCAAAGATCTCAGGTTCGATGTGAAACTCGGTTTCCTTTCCACTGTCAGATACAGCATCCAAATGGGTAGTAAGTCAAAGTTAACAGACAACATCATATATTAACAGAGCATCATATAGTTCTCACAACTATATATATATATATATATATATATATATATTTTTTTGTAAGTTCTCTATTTTTTGAATCAAAAGCTTGAGCAAGTAGTGAAAGGATAGGTGCATATGAATTTGGGTTTTAACCCACTGATCATCCAATTCTACCCTTTTGAGCATGAAAATGAAACAAGTAAAAAATTATTTCAAATTTCTTGTATGCAACTGCTTTTAGTCAGAGTGGGATAGCTGGAAATATCAATTCAGATCAGCTGGAAATCCTAAATTTGCTAAGCGACATCGATACATTAGATTTATCAGTTTCCATCAATCACATAGCAGAAGCTTTGGGGAGATGATTAAAGTGTCAATTTGACATTAGTGATAGCAGAAAAAACATCCATGAACGTAAGTGATTATGATGATAGAGTTGTATGAAAAGACTCCCAATGGTCCCATCATCCTCAGGATGACTATACAAAGGAGATAACAAAAGAAAAACTGTTGGTTGGTTAAGGATTGGGAAGAAATTGAGTTTTCCTATTCAGGCTGCAATAATTGTCAAGGCACGACAACAAAAGTTGTGAGTCGCAGCTATTTGGGTTCAGCTAAACTACTGCCACTATGTGAAAGCTAAACAAAAACCACACTAGATGATAAAGGAAGACACTTCCTTTAACAGAGTAAAGAAGTTTCAAATGCAACATGCCTAGATATGTTTGTTAAAGTTGCATGATATAACATATGGCTGCAAGCAGAAAAATTCTAAAGAATCAAATGACTTCTGAATTTCCTGTGGGAAGGGAGGGAGATACATCTGAGAAATGAAAATGCTGGTGGAACTCACCATTTGCTCTGTTTCCTTGGGGGGAACAAGAGGGAGGGAAAGAAACAACTAGAAAAACATTTTGCCAGTTGAGCAAAATTGCTTCTAGTTAAATGAAGGGAAAAGCTACACAAAGAAGGTAGCAATTTCCTTCTCCGTCTATATTGCTTTCCTTTTTCACTTCTTTCCATGACATTTAACTCTCTTGTAGGAAACACTGAGGATGTACAGAGACAGAATTACCATAGATTAGTTAAAGACAATTATGATTTTTCTTCTGTAAACAGAACTTCATCTATTAGTTGTAGTATACAACAGTAGCATAGATAAGTTCAAACTGACAAAGTCTATCATCCATAGGTGCTCAATTTTAAATGCTTCTATAGATGGGCATCATTGGCTACTTATTGTTCCAAAAAAAGAAGGAAAAAAATAGAATAAGAATACTAATTTGAACAACTTCAAACCAAAAACTATAGTTATGTCCTCATTTTTAAATGCGTCTATAGATGGGCATCATTGGCTACTTATTGTTCAAAAAAAAAAAGAAGGCAAAAAGAGAATAAGTATACCAATTTGAATAACTTCAAACCAAAAACTATATTTATGTCCTTTATAGGACACAGTCAGCATAAAAAAATGAATTAGAAGAAATTTCCAATAGAATTCGATCAGAAGCTTAAATGAAAGAAAGCAAGTTGGGCGGAATAAGAAGATTAGTTGTGGCCCAAAATGGTCAACTTTTCCCCTTAGCTACCTAAGGTACAAAGTGCAATAAGCAGATGGCAAAATTCACCACCTATTTTTCTGTTTGAGAAGGATTAAACTGAGTTAAATGAAATTGCTAAATGTTGTCAAGAAATATAAATCTCATTAAAAACATACTAACGGGATTCTAAAGTGTAATATAAAACCCCAATTTATTAAATGTTGTATATCAATGGGAATTAGCAATTTAGCATATAACACCAAATATTAAATATAAAGGTAAATTATCATGAGGCTGTCTACTATTAATACTTAAGCTCATCACATGAAAAATTCACATTGCATGTTATTGTATTTTCAACAATCATGGAAAACGTTATAATAGTTTTATAGTAAAAATTAATTCAACAAGAATCTACGTTTTTCTCAAAGCTTGACTAAATAATTTTACTGTAAAATGATGGAAGGCACTGAAATTCCATAATAGGTGGGCCAGGTGGCTCTCCCTCCACGTGGCAGGAATCTCATGGAATAGGGTGTGCCTCTCCGAGCCTATAAACAAAGCACCAAAGCACCACTTCAAGATAATGCAAAAATCACACCAATTGAAACCGCCAGCCATCAGTAAGATTTTCAACTCAGACCAACTATGTCTATGCCTTGCACGACTTTGATTTCTTTGCGACAAACCAATAGCCAACTCACTTAATCCAACTCAACCAAACTCACAGAGGACCCTAGCTCAGTCAGACCACCTCAGAATGGGCAAGTGTGGACCTCCACTATACAGCTCAACTGGTTTGTGATATAATTTAACAGAACTCCAACTCATTCTCTAACCAGTATGTAGGCTTGCGTTGACCGCATGCTGACAGCAACTATACTTGTTGACCACAGTAATATCAAAGCCCCTTTTCTAAGCATAGCTTTTCCAAATGAGGTGTTCTCCTGAAGAGGAGGTCGTCAACCTCACCCTCATCTCTCTAGACTGTTTGACTGACCCCTCTTTACTGCATGCCCACCATCATTTAGGTGAGTGCAGCCTCCATCCACAACCCAACCGCTTAAGGCGCATGCCTACTTGAACATGGAAGTTCCTGCAAGCATTATGGTGTTTATGCTGCAACCACCGACTACCCATTCTGCTCGCAGCAAACCCACACAGAACAAATCTTGTCTAGTACTACCAGACGTGGATCTCCCAAGACTAATAAGCAAATTACCTCTTCTTCATACACTCATCAGTGGCTTCATTTTCTAGCATATCAGTATCATTCTTCCAGGATTATGGCTGAGAGGAGGAAGAAACCAGAACCAATAGAAGCAATGTTGGAACCAGGTGAAAGAGAGCATTTCCATTTTCCACTATGGGCCTCTGATCTCAACCTGATCACCAGTCTCTACATGCCGCAAGGACTGCAAGGGACATGAACACCATCATTACTAGATGCTACTCTCAACCTGACCTTCTGTCTCTACTGGCTGCAAGGACTTCACAAGGATGCAAGCACTACCACTACCATCCTCTCTCATGATTCAACAGTCTGCTGATGATTGCACCTCATGGATGTGGGCACTGCTAGCATTACCCTCTACTTGTGATCTGATAGACTACCATTGACCACGCCTTATGCAGACATAAATATTGCAACTATCTGCCTCTGCTTGTAGCTTGACCATCTGTGTACCATCTCTGGAACTACGAATCATAGGATGAAGGGATCCTTAGTTGCGCGCTTCGTTAACTCTTTATGTTTTGTTTCTCCTATAGTCCTATGATTGTGCATCATGTTTCCATTTTATTTTCATGGTTACTTTATATTTTTCTTATGATAATACATTGACATTTATGTTAGAAGGGCATTGATGGTATCTGTAGTCCAACTTGAGAAGTGTTGGAAGTATTCGATAATAGGATTAACATATATCGTTATCACATAGGATGATGCGATACAAATATTTTTTATCCAAATTTTTCTACAAAATGTACAAATTTCACAAGTAGCAAACAAACAATTGGTCTAACTATGGATTCAAACGATTACTAGGGTTTGTAAACACACGCTAGCAGATCAATTTTCACAACCCTGAGGGAAAGGCAAACCATAATCACGCAATAGAACAAGAAATCAAGGTAAACGTAAGGGAAAAGAACCTTTGAAAATCAAGATTCCAGTAGAAGTATTGGCAGATTTTCTCGAGGATAGGCGTGCTAATCTCTGGAAAGGTCACAACTCCCAGTTGCGTCTCCGCGAAGCCGCCTGCGCTACCGGAAAAAATTTCAGATCTACTCCACAAAAGACCGAGAAACAAGAAACGTACGAGGAATCGACGTTAAGGAAGGAGGAGCGAAGAAGGAGACAGACCGGGGGAGGTAAGCATGTTGCTGATCGTCTGGGAGACCATAGCGGCCTTCTTGTCGATGACGAACTCGAATCCCTCGGCGCTTATCAGCTTCACCATCTCTCCTCCATTCCTCGTCTTCTCCTCCCCCTCCATTGCCCTCGATCGCCCCCGATGCTGCGACCCGAACAGCACAAGCGGCATCAATTTATACGGATCGGGTCTAATTTGATTCGGGCAAGAAGACAATGCCAACACAGATCCGGCCCAGTGGATAGCGGGTCCTAGACCCGATAACCCGAGACAGATAAAGGTCCAAATAGAAAGGCTATTTCAAGGATCAAATCAAATGTTCCCGTTTCTCGGTCGGCCGTTCATGTCTTCCCTCTCGCCTCCCGAAAACGCCGGGATCGCGGCCCTTCCTTCCACCGGATCTGGCGTCAGGTGGGTATATTTCGTTCTCTTAGATTCAAATATCGATCTCCTTTTTCTCTCGTTCGATCATGTTCTGATGGTTGTGGTTCATTTTGCAATGGATTGAGCTCAGGTAATAGAGAGGAGGAGGAGGAGGGGGAGGAGGAGAAATGGCGCATCGAGTGGACAATGAGTACGATTACCTGTTTAAGATTGTTCTGATAGGGGATTCTGGCGTGGGGAAATCCAACATCCTCTCCAGGTTCACGCGCAACGAGTTCTGCTTGGAATCCAAGTCCACCATCGGCGTCGAATTCGCCACCAGGACTCTTCAGGTACTCGACGAATTGCTTGCGTTCCTTGTTCTGCTCCGAATCCTGTGCGTGATAGAGAGTTGCATGCGTGCTTGCTAAATTATTCACAAAAGCAATTGTTCATCCTAATGCTCGAGAAGAAAGCTGCTTGCGCGCCGATTATTTTGTTAAAATTTTGTTCCGTCTAGTGGGTGGAGCGGAAGAGTGAATGATTTACTAGATAACTGGTTCAGAGATTCAACTTTCAAAACCTTAATTTTTCATGGAGGTTGTGGAAAATCAAGGATAGTTCAATTCAATCCAATTGTCAAGGCTTGTAAGTGAGAATCTTTTGATACTTATCCAAGAATATCCCGCTTAGGTCCAATATTCTACCAGGAAAGGGAACCACCGAGGAAAAAAGAGGATATAGAAAAATAATAATAATGAAAAAGTGATAGGAAATATTTCTCTTGCTTTGATTTTCTTTGAGGGAAGGAAAAAAATTAGAGTTTTCCTTGTGGCTGTTTCCTCGGAGAGAAGATAAGAGGGAGGGAAAGAAATTTCAGAAATTAATTTGTTAAGAAACATATATATATATATATATATATATATATATATCAAAAATAGATTTGAAAAAAAAAATTGGACTTTTAAAAATCAAATTTGAGCTTTATTACACATAAATAGTAGTGTCTTTTCTGCATAAATCCAGTGAAAACAGAATTATGTTAAATTAGGAAAATATTTTCTCATTTTTTTTTCACTTTTCTCTCTCCATTTTCACTAAAAGAAATGGAGTGAAAGTGCAAATGGAGAAATCCTTTTATCACCTTATTTTCTTTTGTATTCTCTCATGGGAAAATATGGTCACATGAGAAAGTGAAGAGATGAGTTTGTACTCTTTCTTGCTCCTCAATCTCAATGGAGATGGAGTCACCCTGCTATCATGTAGAAGACTAAGGAAATGCCTTATCTAATTTAAAATTTCTTGTGGAGGAGGCCCCTTGATATTTAAGCATGCCCAAGAAGATCCCACTTAAATCATGTGGAAAAGGAATAGATGTCTCTTATTACTCCCATAAAACCCCCTAGTCCAAGATCATCATAATTGAGATATCGCCTCTAATTGCACATAAAAGCCCAATGCAAAATATAATTCAATCTAAATTGCCAAAATACTTAGGTTGGCGTTTGTAAAATCAGACCAGTCAACTAATAGCTAACCAAGTTGATTATATTAGTTAACTAAGAACAAAGAATAATTTGATTTATTTGCAAAATAGAACACATCAGCTGAACTAGATTTTTGACTAGTCAAATGGAAAAACTATGACCGAAGTAGATGATTGATTAAACCCTAATCTAGTTTTCAAAATACCGACTTAGGTGTTGGGGTCTCTTGACTCTTAAGCATGTCCGTGAAGATGTAACTTATCATGTGTGATAAAAGTGAATTTGTGTCTCTTACTATCTAATACTTTCTCATTCTCAATATTATTAGAGTTGATAGACTAAATTTGTTCCATATAGATGTCTCTCAATACTTAAGTATGCACGCCAGAATCTCACTTAATCATGTGAGACTAAGAGAGTGTCTCTTACTCTGCCAGTCTCAACATGGTCAAAAGTGAGAGACTAATTTTGCTACCACATGACAATCTAAGTAGACACTCAATTCAATCTAGATGTAAAGGTAATTAATTGAAGATCTCATGTTATGTAAGCATGTCTTAAAGGATTTTACTAACATTAGTGGATCCAAGGGATTCCACCATAGTCAAATTTCAACTGATACTTAGACTTTTTATCTAACTCATTCGTACTCATTTTGCATACTGACACGTAGACACTAACACCCAAGTGAAGATTAAATATTTCTTTTAATCACATGTGAAAAACAAATTTAGAAATAGTTATGCCAGATATTGGATATGCACATGGATTGAATACTCAACTCGAGTTTGAGTAACATAGGATTTCTTTAACATTTGACTTTACTAAATATATATAGTATATCATTGTTGTCTTAATTAAGATATAATGATAATTGAGCAAAAATGAAAAGGACACCCCCCATTTTATTTGAATCTTAAATTAGGGCACCTTTTATTTTTTATAAAAGGGGTACCCCTTTTCTAAACAACCAAAATACTAACTCTATTTGTAAGTGAATAATTTAAAATTGTTCATTTTTTCTAGAATGTAGGAAAAAAATATTCTAACTCTATTTGTAGTTTTGAACTAGCATTCTTGAGATGTGACCCATTAACAAAGCTACAAAGCATGTAGCATAATTAACAGATAATTGTATTCACATTTAACAAGCACAAACAAACATAGTGTATTTCGATAAAATAATATTTCCTTGTAGATTTAGATACCTCTGGGATATCTTTACCCATGATGTAAAATGAACAATATTAGTGAAATTGCTTGGTTTCTATTCTTATCGATATTTTAATTATATAATTTGGTGTGATAATAATATGGATGCTTTGGAATATATTTTTTTCCTTCAATGTAGGAAAATTGAAAGGAAACTATTCAGTTATAATTTTATCATGGTCTAGGGTTGTTTTAGGGATACTGTTAGAGAAGGGCACCTCTTTGATAAAAATTTTAAAAAAGGATGCCCTTTTGATAATTTAGACAAAGTGGGAGGGTGCCCTTTTGATATTTGTGCATCATATTTCATCTGCTCAGACATCATGTCCTTAGATTTTCCTTATAAACCATATGGGATTAGGGCTAAGTATAGAAGATGACTCTCTCCTGTTAATCTTTAATCTATCTTCATTGATTTATAAGGATTATGTGCACTATGTCTGCTGAAAAATCTTATAAAAGGATGGTTTGTGCTTAATTATCTAGGATTATTGTTTGAATCATAAAATTTAATGAATTGATTTATGCCATAAAACAAAGCTTGTGATAGAAAGATTGAACATAAAGGAATAATATGGGAAGCCTTTTTCTTTCAGTTAGTGTTTCTTTTCTTTTTCTAACATAGTTACCATCGTATTGATGTGATCTCTATAACTGGCTATAGACTCATGGTAAGATTTATGCCAACCTAACTTGAACCAGTCATGTAAATGGTTCATCAATGTATGCTTTAACATGACAATTGGCAATAGTTCAAATCCAAAAGGGTTCTTTGTGTGCCTGTGCTGATGGTTGTGTTATACCCAAAATTATTTCCATAAACCTTTTTTGTTATTCTCGTTCATTAGGCAACATCAAGCTCCTCGTTTCAGATAATATCCTTACGTAAAATTTAATCAGTAGCAAATGGCAATTGCATAGTTATTGATGCCTTTATAGTCTTCCATTTATTTTATATTGTTAATAAAGTTACTTGATTTCATAAACAGCTAGAGGGGAAGACAATCAAGGCTCAGATATGGGACACGGCTGGGCAGGAAAGGTACCGAGCCATCACCAGCGCTTACTACAGGGGTGCAGTAGGAGCACTCCTGGTCTATGACATAACAAAGAAGCAAACTTTTGAAAATGTTCAAAGGTGGTTACGCGAGCTGAGGGACCATGCCGACTCGAACATTGTGATCTTGATGGTTGGGAACAAGGCAGACTTGAGGCATCTTCGAGCAGTCACAGAAGAGGAAGCCCAGATGTTAGCTGAGAAAGAAGAGATTTCTTTCCTGGAGACATCAGCTTTGGAGGCACTTAACATAGATAAGGCATTTCAGACTATTTTAAAAAATATCTACCAGATAATCAGCCGAAAGGCACTTGCTGCTGCAGAGGCAGCAGGAACAGTTCCCAGCCAAGGCATGACCATCAATGTATCGGATCCCGGTGGAGGCTTCACAAAGAAAGGTTGCTGTTCAAATTAGCTAATTTGCCTTTTGTATGGGTGATTTGCCCAGAAACTTGGATCCGCCCAAGGTGCTAACAGAATTATTCAATAATTGTTCATTTATAGTTTATTCAGATCTGCATTGAAAAGTCTGTCTTGTTTCTTTTGTTCTGGAGGCTATGAGATGCAGATTTCCTTTTCCATATACTTGGTTCGTACTAAAAAGTATAAGCTCATTTGGATATAGACTGTAAATTTCAAGTTTTTGTATTACTAATACCAGTAACACTGTCAGATATTTGTTCATCTCTAGAATGTTTGTGGCAAAAACTTGCAAAGCAAATAGTATTCTTATCCATGCATGAAGTACTTTAAATATGATTAATCATGCACACACATGAAGGCCATAAACCACATGACTAAGCTTCCAACAAATTTGATTTCATACAAGCTTATCAAGTATTATTATAGGATTTTTTTTTTTTGCTACCATCTTTTGTACAGTTTTTGCTGCCTCTGTTTACCTTTTTATTTAGCAACTCTTATTATCCTGAAGTGTGGATGGAGGAGGGAAAGGAATCAAAGGTGGGAGAAATTCCTTAGGGAAGAGAAAGGAGGAAAGGAGAAAATATTAAAAAAAATACAATTGGCACCTTTGACGGCCACAACTCATGACCCGACTGCAAGCTCACGGTGGCCTAGCCGTGATTTGTGGTCGGGCCAGAGCTTGTAGTCGCAATTCGCGGTCAAGCCTTGAGCTATTTGTGGCCTGGTCGCGAGCTTGCAAGTTTGTGACCATGATTCACAGCCATGCTGCGAATAACTTGCGGCTATTTGCTGCTTGGCCGTGAGTTTGTGGCCCGCAAATTGGTCTACTACTGAAATGAGTCTTCAAAAGATATGGATTTAAAAGCATAAGAAAAGATGGGTAAACTCAATCGTCTTCTTAAAAGAAATGCAACAATATTGAGAGAAAATTATTTACCTTGCAAATTAAATATATGACGTGGTTGCTTGATATTGTTATCATGGTTGATTGCCAAGAAGAACATATGACTTTTTGAGAATGTATAATTTTAGGTATTATGACAATTTTTTTAATTGATACAAATTGTGATCTGGATCTCACAAATTAGTATCCAATAATGATGCTATAGCTTCAATCCTATTGGTTGTTAACAAATTAGTATTCACCGATTTGCATTCTTAACAAATTGGTATCCAACGATTTGCGACCTGTCCATGAATCACGACCACCGCGATTTGCGGCCAGACAGGTAAGAGCTCACAACCGTGGCACGGCTACAAGCTCGCAGCCAAGCCAATGGAGCGGCTCATGGCTGCGAGTTTGAATGCTGTTGGTTCCAGAGTTTGTGTTCCACGGTCGGAGTTTGCATTCTAAATCGTTTCACATGAATTGCTAGTTTCCTTGCCATTTTATTCAAGAGAAATTTCCAGTCAACTTTATCTCACTTATTTTCTAGTGCATTGGATATGATTTCCAAAAGATTTTTCATGGTTATCCAGTACTATATGTTTATGGAGATGCAAGTTTCTAAAGGAGTAAACTTCCTTTTAGGCACTTGGATTTTCCTAAGACTAGAATGATTGAAATTATCATATGCTGCAGGAGATGTACTGATCTTGTCTTAGGTAAAGCATCATAATCTTTGTTCTTGCTAATGATACTTTGGATGAGCAGAGTTACTTTTTCTTGCAACTGCTGAACAGATAACCACATTGGTCAGAGGCAGCTAAACGGCTTGCAGATGTTCAGGCACAGGCAGGTGTGCTTGAAATTATGAATTAACCCAGCTAGAGTTCCAAAGAGTAGGCATTAAGATACTTCTGTATCACCTTGGAGTTGCCTCAGATGAGGTATGTAATTCTGTCTGAATATATTCCTTACAGATTGATTAATTGAAGATGAATTACTTTTTATCCTCAATTTTGACATGTTCGAAATCTATCAAAGACCATTTACACTGAATTGATACTTGACATTTCAAATATATCCAATCATTAACTGACCACCTCCATCTCGTTAAATTTCTAATGTAGCACACTGTGTGATTACATACTTTTTCTCCTGGTAACAAGCAGTGCGAAGGGGGCTGGAATCGAATAACCAATCGGCAATCTGCATGGCCTCCATGGCTAGGCTGTGGTAAGTCTTTAAAAAAGATGATCAGTTATTCACATATTGCTGTTGCACTTTCTCATCCTTGCACACCAGCAAATTATAATTTGATGCTTCTGGGGGATCACTAATTCATGTCAAAATATAGATCATGTCGCACTTATGCTATAGATAATGCAAAAGCAAGATGAAGATGAAGCAACGATCAGCACTGTTGCACTTCAAGATGAAGTGCCACTGGCTAATGGTTTCGCATTGACTGCAGTTATTTATCTACCTTAGAGTGTGAAAATTGCAAATTGCAGGGAACAAGCACCAAAAGCTAGACATCTATCTTAAGATTTTGGCTTGCAACTGAAGTGCTTGAGGGTAAATTTAATGTTTTCATGATATTAATGGATGGTGTTCCTAGACAGACCTGAGTTTCTTTGTTAAGAAATGGTAGAGGCATCTTCAGCTAGTGATATTAGCATCAATTAGATTGTTAATGTGAAAAAAGAAAAGATCTTTATTAAGAACTAGATTGCTAGGCATCACAGATTTCTATATTTTCAATCTTAAGTATCATAGTTGTATGTGATATATTCACAGTTGGATTTGCTCTTCATGAAACTATGGAAAACATATTTGTATTATAGGCACAAAAGAACTGCTGTCTTTATCAAGCGAGCAAAATATAAATGCACAAAGTAATTATCAACCCAACTTCTTTCCGATTAGTTTGGCACTCTACATATAGGACTGATTATTCATGGTTCCATGGCATGAACAAAGGGGGAAAATGATCAAAATGAACTCTCTTCGTAACATAGATCTGTATGATATTACATTGAATTGATGTTGTGCACCTTCACTGCAGGTTCTCATGCGGTGGTAGATTGAGCATCTTGCTACTAAACAAAGCAGTGCTTCTGTTCCTTCTTGCCAGCAAGGAAGAGACAGTCGAACCCCTGGAGGTTTTCTTCCATGTTGTCCTGCCATGGAACCTTGATCTGTTGCAGTGCTTTTGTGTCGAATTGAATCCATGGTCACCGGATGCCTTTAACCTCTTTCTGCTGGGATTCACTTTTTTCACAAGATCTTCAATGCATCTAGCATCAGATAGAGATCTAAACGACTCTGATTTCCCTTCAAAATACTTGGACAGCCCTCTTCTGCAGATTTGACAGTTTCAACCTCATTAGCTGATGAAACATCGAAGAGTTTGCATTGCAAACTGATAATCCAGTACTTACTTGATTGGGAGGTCGTCCACGAGCGAAGATAAGTCGAAAGAAGATTGATTTGGATCAAATTGCGATGCATTTGATGAGAGGGAAGACGACGAGCTCGGAGATGTGGAGGTTGCATCATCTGTAAGATCCGACAATGTCGACAAGATGGAGTCATCAGAATTTCCATAAAATGATGAAGATTCACACCTCTTATCATCATCATAATCATCATCAATTCTCTTCAAACATAGGCCATTGGTAGCATCATCCTTAGCACCTTCACCCATTTCACAGGCAGGGGATGGTGATGCAGGTGCTGCCATCTTCATATGAATCAACAAATAGTTGATGGAGATCAAGTGGAAACGGAAACAAGTTTTGTTGTTAGTTATATTTGTTCTGCTTTTGCGGGCTTTCTCTTATATTGTGTTGTTGTGCCATGGTCCTCGGTCATTGTCTTTTAGAGGATTAGAATCACATGTCTCCACCTGCTGTTGATTAGGGAGAGTTTGTGGATAGGATGATGAACATGGATAGAAGCGACCTCGATCATCCATATCTGCCACGTTTTATTTTATTCTTTTCTGGTTTCTTTTCCTTCGACTTTCGCTGCAGAAAAATATTATTACTATTATTATTATTATAAACATTGCTTAAAAAAATTCAAACGCAGAATTTATGGCTGCAGGAATGTGGAATTTTTCACAGCACCTTTTTTAAATTTGTTTTTGAGAATTGCTAATATTTTTGAAACCTTCTGTTTCTCCCCATGATTCTAGAAGTATTTTGATTTTGTTAGTAAGGGGTACAAGCTAATTGAATTGGGTTGAATCATAGAAAATCAATATTATTTGAATTTGAATTCTAAAAATATGTGCTATATTTAATTTCAATTAAAATATAAATAATTTTAGCTCGAATTTAATGAAAAAAGAAATTTGAGTTGGGTTCAAATGGTTGGAATTTTAATTTTAATATAATTAAATTATAGCTCGAATTAATTTTATTTTGAGCACATTCAAACTAAAACTGCAGTATACAACAGAATGAAAACATATCGAGTGTAGCTCGTCAGTTGTTCACCATCAATCAAAAACAACAGAGGCAAAAATAAAAGAACCTTTTTGTTTGTTTTTTTGGAATGGATGCTTAGGGGATGCAACCCCTTTAAAATGACCTAAATTCTCTACTATATTATTCGATATTACTATTATTATATGCGTTAAATCTTGAATAAGATAAATCCGTATTGTGCATCTACTAAGCCGTAGATGTTAATATGTTATTATAGTCATAACAGTTACAATTCATAGTTATTATAACATAAATATTATTGAACAAGATAAATTCATACTATAACAATTATAAAATTATAGCTATTATAAATATTGTAATAGTTACAGTTTCGTAGTTACTATATCATGAATATTGTTAAACAAAACAAATTTATATTGTAACATTTATAAAATCATAACTACTATAATATTATTCAGCTATAAATATAACTAATATAATATTATTAAATAAGGATAATTTAATCATTTTATAAGGGATAGTTCCTTTTAATTAAAAATAAAAAAGACACATCACTTGATTGATTTTTTCTTTTAAAAAAAAAAAACCTCCTTTGAATTTTTGCGATAAAATTCGATTCAAAAAATTGTCAAATACATTTAAATTTAACTCAAATTTAATAATTGTAAGTACGAATTAAATATTTGTTGAGTCACAAGTTGGCTTAGATTCGTTTGCACCCTTACTCTCAATCATAAAGAAAAAAAATAAAATAAAAAAAAAGTTGGATAGAAAAGCATTGACCTAGATTAACTACAATATCTCTATCCATAATAATCTCCCCTCCCCTCCACTCCATATATTCCTTTCAAAAAGATGTTGTTCAAATTGTAACGCAAGCTCGACAAAGACTCGCCTTAATCTTATTCTCATCCAAATGCATATCTTAATGGCTGCCAAAGGAAAAAAGTAGTCCCATGAAAGCTACTCATCTGCCTAACCCTATTACTACCTATATAGCTAGCAACACCTCATCTAATCTTCTTCTTCATCCTGTCAAACAAATGGAATCATTCTTCCCAATCTCCAAACATTGCATTGCATGTCCTTTTCACCATGACTGAACCTTTGGGAGTTTTCAATCTAAGAAAACAGAGCTTTTGCTTTCGTTGTGTCAGCCAAAATGAAATGTCTCGAGAAAGATTCAAAATGATTAATTAAAAAATTAAAAGGAGAAGACCAAATGTGGTAGAGTGCTTGGAAGTAGATGGATAAATATGGTGGATGAAGGTCAGTTGACATCGAGTTTTATTATTATTATTATTATTATTATTATTATTATTATTATTATTATTATTATTATTATTATTATTATTATTATTCGCACATTGAATGGTTCATCATTTATTTTGTAGAGATGTGATGAAAAGAATATGCATCTTAAATAGATTATGAAAAGAGTGATTGTGTAAAGGCATGGTTACGTAGGTGACCTTACAAGAAAGTAGGCGTATGATTTTCAAACAATATAGATTTTTTTTTTCTATTTTAAAAGAGTATTGGCTTAATAATAAAGTTGTTATTATATAATCTTGTAGTCACAAATTAGAGTCACAAAAATAATCTCTTGTAATATAACGTAAGACCCAATGTTGTTTAATCCTTTTTTGAAACCTTAAATGGAGTATTTGTTGATACAATCAGTACTAATAATCAAATTCAAGTTTTGATAAATAATAAATGATTAAAATTAGATTATGTGTGATCTAATATATTTACTAAGTGTGCAGAGTAAATAACTTGATGGGTCTAGAGGACTAATACCAGGCTAAAGTTCATTTAGATCAAGAGAACTTGATAATTGGCAGGAAGCCCAAATAAGTCAAGAAAGGACCTGATATCTGATATGAAGTCCAGTTGGATCTGTACAACCTGACAACTGGCTAAAGTCCAAATGGGGCATCTGCAGGAAGACCTAGTGGGTCAGACGACAAGTCATATGATTATATAAATGGTAAGTAAGGTAAGCCACTGGAGGAGAGAAATTCAATGAGGATAAGTCCAGTGGGACTATAGGCGCTGGTTTAACTTAGATCTATTTTAAAAATCTAAGTTGAGACCAAGACTAAATCCCGATCGTATCAGATAAGATATAATTCATAAATTTTAATTATGTATTCTAACTCTATTTTGCATGTAATTTTACTATTTGGACTAACATATTTTTGTAGGAGCTAAAAGTAAAATTGAAATTCAGATAAATAGTGTTCGAGGTGTCTCAGCCGATTGGATGCACCCTGAGTAAGGGATTGAAAATTCCTCAGATGGATGGAGGTGCCCCAAAGCGAATAAGTTGCGAGGATAAAAGTTTAGTGATGGAGGCGCCTTGGGTTACTAAAGCTGCTTCGGGTTGAAGCTTTGGAGGTGCCCTCAGATGATTGAAAGTGCCTCCAAGAGAATAAATGTTGAACTCTAGGGATCGATCAGAGTTCATGGAGGTGGCCCGAATGAACCGAGGCGCCTCCAATGCAATATAAAAGAGGGGGTGACCATTTCTTTCTATAACAACTTTCTAACTGGCTTCTTCAATCATTTTGTTGCACCATCTCTTTGCTACTACTCTACTGCGCTCTGCTATGCCTAACTGCTGCAGCTAAAGTGACACTAACCTCGATCTACGAACTACAACTATTACAAGTGTCAGTAAAAGTGTGTTTTCAATTATTATTATACCTGTATAGGAAAGTATATGTTGTTACACTTTCCTCATTTATATATTTGACATATTTGTCTGAAGGTTTTCAAAAGAAATTTTAATGAATTGCCCAATCGATATAGTCTAAGGTATCATGGGCCTTAAAGTAGAAGTCATTGAAGGCATCAAATCAAGTAAAAACAAATGAGTCATTTACTTTCCATTGTATATTTGTATTATTCTTACTTAGTTTTTTTGCTATGTACTTGAGTTTTCGAAGAGTTTTTAAAACCGAAAAGAAGAGTTTTAAAACAAGATTCACCCCTCCTCTCTTGTTCGTTTTGATCCTACAATTTGTGAGGACACTCCGGCAAGCTAGAGGGGGTGATTAGCTACAATCGCTTCGTTGATGATTTGTTGCAGAGGAAACTCGAAGCAAATGCTAACACCCTTGATTTTACTTGGTATCCACCTCCCTAAAGTGACTAATCGAAGGGTCCACTCTCCTCACTCACAATACACTATGAAATCCTTCTTCTAGGAGGCAGAGAAATCTCGTACAACTCCAACACGAGAATACACGAGAAATATAATAAAAGATACAACAAGAACAAGGAAATGAATACTACAATGAGGAACCTTTGTTCTTGATCTCTTGTTGCTGTGAATCGCCTCTTGATGCTTGGAAATGTAACGACACTTTGCTCTAAGAGCCTTCAAGAATTGACAGAAATAATCAAAGAAGAAGAGTTGTGGTCACAAATTTATCTCTTGTGGTCACAAATTTGCTTGGAATAATTGTGTTACTGTATGATCTTGTGGTCACAAATTAGCTCTTTGCTTGGATTATTTTTTTTTTCTATTTTAAAAGAGCTAATAATAAAGTTGTTATTGTATGATCTTGTGGTCATAAATTTGAGTTACGAAAATAATCTTTTGCAATATAAGGTATGACCCAATGATGTTTGATCCTTTTTTAGAACCCTAAATGGAGTATTATTGGTATAGTCAATACTAATAATCAAACTTAGGTTTTGATAGATGACAGATAATTGAAGTTAAAATATATGTAATCTAATGTATTTACCAAGTGTGTAAAGTAAAGAACTTGACGGGTCTAGAAAACCTGACACCAAGTTGAAGTTTATTTAGGTCAGGAGGACCTGATAATTGACAGGAAGCTCAGATAGGTTAAGAGAGGACCTAATATCCGACATGAAGTTCAATTGGGTTTGCAGGACCTAACAACTAGTTGAAGTCCAGATGGGGCATCCGACAGGAAGACCTGATGGGTCAAACGACAAGTCATGTCATTCTGTAAATGATACGTAAGGTAAACTACTGGAAAAGAGAGATCCAGTGAAGACTATTGTTGATCCCTTGGTGACCGGCTAGAGGAGGGTGAAGAGCATGCATAATAAAAATAAAGTCCCTTCTCAAACTTTACAGCTTTATTAGTCTAACACTTGCATACAAAAAAAATAAGAAACTAAAAAAGAAGATGCGTGAAAGGGTTACTTCATTTACAATTAGGGGATTGTTAATCCAAGGAAGTTGAAACCCACTAAACAATCTCCTTCAAGCAGAGAAACCTCTTATAGCAGTTGAAGCACTCAATTAAAGAACAAAACTAAAGAGAAATCAATTACAAGTGTTGTTCTGACCTTCTGGGGTCAGGGTTGTATTTATAACCCTGATCGGGATGCCTAGAAGGGTTTCAGGAGCCTGGAGGGGGATAAACTTTTATTCCTGTCGTAATGGGACGCGTCATGTTGTGTTTGGATAGTTTTTCTGGTTCGGGCACCTGGACCAGTTCCGGGCATTCGGACCATGCCGAAACAAGGCGCCCCCCGAGTTGTCCCGGGGGTCCAGACGCCTAGACCAAGTCCGAGCGCCTAGACAAGGTCCGAGCGTTGGGACCAAAAAGTTAACATTTTGTTAACTTTTCGGTCCCAACCTTCCGCTTCGATTCCGCTCGCATTTGTTCGGGTCTTTCGCTCCGATTCCCTTCTCCCCCTTTGATCACATTAAATATGCTACTTTTAAAATAACTTTGGAAAAGCTAAAATTAATGTTTAAGGAAAATCAGAATTTTTTAAAAAAATTTACATTTGGATAACTAATTCATAGAAAATTGTCTAACGGTTAAAAATTCTGAAGAATTGTTTAGATATAAAAAAAATAAATTCACTAAAATAACTCTAACAAATATGATTTTTGCTAAATAAATTTTAATGATAAGAATTTTTCTAATAGAAATTTTGAAAAGCTATTTAAAGTATTTAGTTAAAATAATTAATTGTTTTACAGTTTGTCAATCAAATATTTATTTTAGTAATTGACTTCTAAGCTGTGGCGAGACACTAGGCCTTCTTGGATATACAACAATCACTTTCTAAACAAAGTCTTTTAAAGAAATTAAATATTTAACTTTCTTTCTGAAAGCCAAAAAAATAATTAATTTAAGAATATTTTTGGAACCCAATATAGGTTCCTTCCTACTGGTTAATTAAAAATTTCTTAGGAATATATTTTTATGATATTTTCCTAATTTGATCCTTATGGTATTTAAAATACCAGTTTAAATTATTATATCTCCTAATTTTTTAATTACTTGAGCATGCATGATTTTTCAAATATTTTATTTCTATTTTCAATTTGTCATTTTCTATTTTTACTTTGTCGAAGTCTTCTAATTAACAAAAACCAGCTAAGGTTGATTTTAATTCCTCATTTTCTTTTCCTAATTTACAGTAATTTTTCGATAATATTTTTATAAACTGAAATAACTTGTCAGGAGGAAGAGACCATACCTGACTTACCTTGTCGTTCCCGTAATCTGAAGCTCTCCCTGAAGTATTGCTTTCTTCCGATGTCGCTCCCCCTTCATCGATGCTCTCGATGCTCATTTCGGATGAGCTTGCTTCGTCTTCGTCTTCGTCTTCTTGGTGAGTTGCTACTAGAGCAAGCCTAACGAGGGCTTTTATCTCCGATTTGGATAACGTTTCATCCCACGCCACTTTTAGATTATACTTTGTCTGGGTTGTCTCCTTGTTCTTCTCCTTGTTCTTCAATTTAGGGCAGTTGTCTTTCACGTGTCCTTTTTCATTGCAGTGGTAGCATCTTATCTTTCTTTTTATTTTATATTTTGCACTTGATTAAATCTTTTTGATTTAAATAATTTTTTAAATCTACTTACCATGAATGTCATTTCATCATCCTCGAGAGAAGATTCAGAATCTCGTTCGTCCATCTTTGCTTTTAAGGTAATATTGTGCTTTGGCTCCTTCAGATCTGCACATCTCGTTTCATGGATTTCAAAAGTTGAAAACATTTCTTCTAAAGTACTTGATTCTAGATTCTTAGATATATAATAAGCATATACTAATAATGCCCATTCAATAGTTCTAGGAAATACATTAAACGTGTACTTTAGCAAATTTCGGTTGCTTACCTTTTCTCCGAGATTCATGAGTCCGGTGATGAGTTCCTTGATTCTTGAGTGGAGGTGTGCGACGGCTTCACCTTCTTCTAATCGGAGGCTGTTGATCTGGTTCTGAAGCAGGTCCCGTCTCACTAGTTTTGCCTCCGAGGTTCCTTCGTTTAATTCTAGGGAATTCTCCCAGAGCTCCTTGATTGACTCGTAGGCTCCAATACGGTTGACTTCTTAAGGTGGTAAAACGCTAAGCAAATGAAACTCTACTTTACCGTTTGCCACGAAGTCGGTTTGCTCTTTCTTTGTTCACTGATATTCTTTTTTATCTTTTGGGGCTATAAAACCATATTTCATAATTATTAATAATTCAAAATATATTTTAAAATAATACCTCCATCTTTTTCTACCAGCTTGCGAATTCCCCCTCGAACTTTGGTAGGTTGATACTTGGTTTGGCCATCTCGTGTACTTCATTCGGTGATTGGTTCTCCTGAAGTGAACCAGCTCTAATACTAATTATAGAACCCTTGGTGGCCTACTAGAGGGGGGTGAATAGCCCTGTAAAAATAACACGAACTTTCCTCAAACGTTATAGCTTAATTAAACTAACACTTGCATAAAATAAATAAGAAACTAGAAAGAAGAGGAACAACGAGGTTTACTTAGTTACAAACAGAGAGGTTGTTAATCTAAGGAAGTTGAAGCTCACTATCAAAGTCATTTTCAGGCGGAGAAGAATCTTATAGCATTGATGGCTCACAAACAAGTAGTAGAATAAACTAAAAACATTTACAAGTATTATTCTAAATCATTTGGACCAGGGCTGTATTTATAGCTCAGGTCGGGGGTACCTGGAAGGGTTCCAGGCACCTCCAGGGGGATAAAACTTTATCCCCATCTCAACGAATCATGTTTGACGTGATCTGGATAAAATTCTTGGTTCAGGTGCTTAGACCAAGTTCGGGCGCCCGGACCTAACTTAACATTATGTTAACTATTTGGTCCAGGTTCTTGCTCCAGCTCCAGCTCCACTCGCTGGGGTCTAGGTCATCCGCTCCGGCTCCACTTATTTAGGTGATTTCGGCCATCCGAAGTAGGGCTCACCCAAACCTATTTTCCAGCCTTCGAGCAATCTTCCACTCTAGCTTCTCGCCCCTCGGAAACGCCGCGCGCCTCCTTCTCGTCCGCCTGTGTACTCTTCCGCAGCATCTCATCCCTCGGACGCACCAAGCCTGTCAACTCTCTCCTGTGTCATCCTTCTCGTTGGCTGCATCTTTCTCTCGACTTCCTATGCTCCTAAGTTCCTGCACACTTAGACACAGGGGTTAAAAATCAATAGGACCTAACCTAACTTGGTTGATCACATCAAAACTACCTTGGGGTACTAACAATACTACCCTCCCCCTAGACTTAATTTTCACTGCTCCTCCTTTGATCACATTAAAAATAGGGTACTTTAAAATGCTACTTGGAAAGTCTAAACTGAAGAGTCTAAAGGAACACTCCAAAAAAAATGAATCTATAAAGTTTTTTTTTAAAAAAACTTTGAAAAAATTTACTTAAAAAAAATTGGATAGATAGAAATGACTCTAGAGATAATTTCTAAATTCAAAAGTATGAAAAAAACATAGAGTAATAATGCGTTAAATTTTTTTTAAAAATTTCCTTTAACAGAGAATATACTTTCAGAGAAAAATAAATTTTGTCGAATAAAAAAAATTTAACATTAAAAAAATTTTAAAATTTTCCTACAGTTAAGTGATAAAGTTATCTTTCTAAAAAAAATTAACTTCTAGTTAATTTCTAATAGAAATTTTGATAAACACTTGAAAGCATTAGTTAACAATTAAATACTTCACAGTTAATAATTAAATATTTATTTCAGTAATTGGCTTCCAAGCTGTGGCGAGGCACTAGGTCTTCTTAGTTGTTGGAATAACTACCACTTCTAGACAAAACCTTTTAATAAAAGTAAATATTTAATTTTCTCTCTAAAGCCCAAATAAAAATAATTAATCTAAAATAAATTCCTTCTTACAGGATTAATCAAAAATTTCTTAGGAATATATTTCTTTGATATTTTCCTAATTTGACCTTTATAGTATTTAAAATGTCAATTTAGACCATTATATCTTCTAACATTTTGAATATATGAGCATGCATGATCTTTCAAATATTCTATTTCTATTTTCATTTTTTATTTATTTATTTTTATTTTGTCGAGATCTTCTAATCGACAAGATATAACTAAGGTTGATTTTAACTCTTTATTTTCCTTTTCTAACTTACAATAATTTTTCAATAATATTTTTACGAACTGAAATAACTTATCAGGAGGAAGAGATTGTATCTGACTTACCTTGTCGATCCCATAATCTAAAGCTCCCCCTAAAGTACTACTTTCTTCTGATGTTGCTCCCCCTTCATCGATGCTCTCGATGCTCATTTCGGATGGGCTTGCTTCGTCTTCTTCTTCTTGGTGACTTGCCACTAGTGCAAGTCCGGTGAGATCTTCTATCTCTGATTCAGACGACGTTTCATCTCACGTCACCTTTAGATTTCTATACTTGTCGATTTTAGCTAGCTTTTTATTTTTTTCCTTGTCATTGTCCTTGCTCTTCAATTTTAGGTAGTTATCTTTCACGCGCCCTTCTTCATTACAGTGATAGCATCTTACTTTTCTTTGTCTTCTTGTACCCTACACTTGATTAATTTTAGATAACTTTTTAAATTTTCTTACCATGAATGTTGTTTCATCATCATCGAGAGAAGATTCAGAATCTCATTCATCCGTTTTTACCTTTAAGGCAATGTTGTGCTTTGGCTCCTTCTTCAGATCTGCACATCTTGTTTCATGGACTTCAAATGTTGAAAATAAGTCTTCTAAAGCACTTAATTCTAGATCCTTAGATATATAATAAGCATTTACTAATGATGTCATTCAGTAGTTATAAGAAATGTGTTAAGCACGTACCTTAGTGAATCTCAGTTGCTTACCTTTTCTCCAAGATTCATGAGTCCGATGATGAGTTCCTTTATTCTTGAGTAAAGGTGTGCAACGGTTTCTCCTTCTTCTAATTTGATGTTGCTGATCTGGTTCCCGAGCACATCCTGTCTCACGAGTTTTGCCTTAGAGGTTCCTTCATATAGTTCCAGGAATTTCTCCTAGAGCTCCTTGGCAGACTCGTAGGCTCCGATCCGGTTGACTTCTTGTGGCAGTAAGACGCTCAGCAGATGGAACTTTGCTTTATCATTTGCCACAAAGTTGGTTTGCTCCTTCTTCATTCATTGGTATTCTTCTTTACCCTTAAGTGTTACAAAACCAAATTTCATTATTAAAAGTAAATCAAAATCTGTCTTAAAGAATACATCCATCTTTTTCTTCTAGCTTGCGAATTCCCCCTCAAACTTCGGTGAGTTAATGCTCAATCCGGTCATTTCTTGTCCTTCGTTCGGTGGTTAGTCCTCATAAAGTTGTTGGGTTCTGATACCACTTGTTGATCCCTTGGCGACTGGTTAGAGGGGGTGAATAGCCTGCATAATAAAAACAAAATCTCATCTCGAACTTTGCAGCTTTTTTAGTCTAACACTTGCATACAAAAAAAATAAGAGATTGAAAAATAAGAGGCACAAAAGGACTACTTGGTTTGCAATCAGGGGATTGCCAATCAAAGGAAGTTGAAGCTCACTAAACAATCTCTTTAAGGCGGAGAAGTCTCTTACAACAGTTGAAGCACTCAATTACAGAACAAAACTAAAGAGGAATCAATTACAAGTGTTGTTTTGACCTTCTAGGATTAGGGTTATATTTATAGCCCTGGTCGGGATGACTGGAAGGGTTCCAGCCGCCTGGAGGAGGATAAACTTTTATTCCCATCACAACATGATGCACCACATTGTGCTTGGATAGTTTTTTTTGGTCCGGGCACCTGGACTAGTTACAGGTGCCCAGACCGTGCTGAAATAAGGCGCCCCGACTGTCCCGGGGGTCTAGGCACCTTGGACTAGGTCCGGACACCCAGACCAAAAAGTCAATATTTGTTGACTTTTTGGTCCCGGTCTTCCACTCCAGTTCCGTTCGCATTTGGTTGGGGCTTCCGCTCCTGTTCCACTCACTTGGGTGATTTCGATCATCCAGAATAGAGCTCACTCGAACCCATTTTTTGACCTTCTTGAGTAACCTTCCACTCCGGCTTCTCGTCCCTTGGAAACGCCGCGCGCCTCCTTCTCGTCTGCCCACATACTCTTTCGCATCACCTCATCTCTCAAACGCACCAAGCCCGTCGGTTCTCTCCCGTGCCGTCATTCTTGCTAGCTGCGTCTTTCGCTCGACTTCCTATGCTCCTAAGTTCCTATACATTTAAATACAAGGATTAAATCACAACAGGACCTAACCTGATTTGGTTGATCACATCAAAACTGTTGGAGCAATCTGAGTACCCTAGGTTTTGATGTTTAGGCAAAGGTTTAAGTTAGGTTTATTATTATATTTGATATGCATTATGAGTGTGCAGGATACAGGTACAACAAGGAAAGTCCAAGTATGATCTTGGTAAAGGAGGAAAGTCCAAGGATGAGTCTTGGCGGTGTAAGTCCAAGCATGTAATCTTAGCAACGTAAGTCCAAGTGTAACTTTGCAATGGATGAAGTCCTGGAGGTGAGGAGCCTCTTGGCAAAGGAAGAGCCGACAATATGGACAAGGCCGAAGGAAGCTCCAGAAGGCAAGATGTGAAGGATGAGGAGACATCCAAGGGACGCGAGGCTGATGGAGGAGGCTAGAAGTCTAGGTCTAGGTTGGTCGGGCGAGGATGAGTGCTGAGTGATTGTACTCAGGGCAAAATCCTATGTGTTTAGGATTTACTGTAGCAGTACTATAGCGACATTATAGCAGTACTGTTGTAACACTGTAGCAGCACTGTAACAGTCGGCTGGTTACTATAGCAGTTGACTGGTAGCCGACCGTTGGGTAACGGTCGACTTCACTTAAAGGACCAGTCGACTGGTGCATACACCAGTCGACTGGTAGCGGGAAAACAGCTTAGTGTTTTCCTCTCGAGCTCTATTTAATAGAGCTCGGGGTGCTTGGGCATGGTTGACAAAATAGAGGTTGTTAACCCCTATTAGTAGTCTTCTAAAGCCTCTAAGCTCTTCTTGTGATCTAAGAGTGTTTGGATCAAGGTTGTGGTAAGGTTTCTCCACCGAGAAGGAGGTTTGAGCTAGCCAGAGGTTTCCGGGGAGTCATCCACCGACGGATTGGGATCGTCCACCTTACGGACAGTCGTGGAGTAGGAGCCCTAATCTCCGAACCACGTAAACGCCTTGTCTTACGGTTTGTTTTGGTTTATTGTCTTTCCTTATTGCTTATAAGGTTTAACTTTCTTCTTGTTAATTTGTATTTTATTTTCCGCTGTGTATTAACAAGTGTAGGAAGTGACGATTTGGGTGAGACGCTATTCACCCCCTCCCCTCTAGCGGGCATCAAGGTCCCAACAAAACTACCTTGGGATACCGATAATAAGTCCCAGTGGGACTGTAGGCGCTAGTTTAACTTAGATTCATTTTAAAAATCTAAGTTGATACCAAGACTAGATTCTAGTTGTATCAGACAGGATCTAATTCATAAATTTTATTATGTATTCTAACTCTATTTTTACAAGTGATTTTATTATTTGAACTAATATCTTTTTGTAGGAGCTAAAAGCAAAATTGAAATTCAAATGAATAGTGATAGAGGCGCCTAAGCCAATTAGAGGCGCCCTGAGTAATGGATTGGAGATGCCTCAGATGGTTGGAAGTGCCCTAGAGTGAATAAGCTGCGAGGATAAAAGTTCAGCGATAGAGGTGCCTCAGGTTACTAGAGGTGCCTCAGGTTGAAGCTTTAGAGGCTCCCTCAGATGATTGGAGGCACCTCCAAGAGGATAAATGCTAAACTCTAGGGATTATATCAGATTTCATGGAGTTGCCTCGGATGAACCGAGGCATCTCCAATGTAGTATAAAAGAGGGTTCGACCACCTTTTTCTATAACAACTTTCTAACAAGCTTCTTCGATCATTTTGCTGCACTGTCTCTTTGCTACTGCTCTACTGCAGCCGGAGTGACATCGACCTCGAGCTATGAACTACAACTATTACAAGTGTCGGTAAAAGTGTGTTTTGAATTATTATTGTACCTGCATAGGAAAGTATAGGTTGTTATACTTTCCTCATTTATGTATTTGACATATCCATTCAAAGGTTTTTGAAAGCGATTTTAGTAAATTGTCCAATTGATACAGTCCAAGGGATTGTGGGATTTAGAGTAGGAGTTGTTGAAGGCTTTGAATTAAGTAAAAAACAAATGAGTCATTTACTATCCATTGTGTTATTCTTACTTAGTTTTTTCGCTATATACTCGAGTTCCTGAAGAGTTTTTAAAATCAAAAAGAAGAGTTTTAAAATGAGATTCACCTAGGGATGTAAATGAACCAAACGGTTCGCGAGCTATTCGGAGCTCGATTCGGTAAAAAGCTCATTCAAGTTCGTTCGTTTATCTTATCGAGCCGAGCTCGAGCTCGATTTTGAGCTCGACGGTTTTATCAAGCTGAGCTTGAGTTTAAGGATATTCGGCTTGTGAGCTCGCGAACATGTTCGTTTATAGGCTCGTGAGCCAAAAAAACGAGCCTTAAAACGAGCCTTAAATCGAGCCTTAAACGAGCCAAAAAACGAGCTCTAAAACGAGCCTTAAAATGAGCAAAAAAATGAGCTCTTAAACGAGCTCTAAACGAGCTCGAAAACGAGTCCGAGCTCGCTTAACGAGTTAGGCTCGTTAACTTTGATAATCGAGCTAATAACGAGCCGAGCTCGAACTGTTCGTGAGCCTGATAATTCTAAAACGAGCCAAGCTTGAGCCTTGTGATAAAAGCTCGATTCGAGCTCGAGCCCGAATATAACTTAAACGAGCCGAGCTCGAGCCTGATACTGTTCAGCTCGGTTCGACTCGTTTACATCCCTAGATTCACCCCTACCCCTCTCTCATTCATTTCAATCTTACAATTAATATTAGAGTGAGATCACTCTGAATTGATATAACCACATTCGAGTAGAATTTTTTCTTACACATTTTTTTTTTATTTTCAGATTTTCACCTTGAGTTAGAATTGATGAAATCACCTCTTCTAATAAATTTCTCATTTTCTCATAATTGCTTAAAATTGATGCAACACCACTTGAACCATTGTTCTACTTTATTCATTTTTTCTTTCACGCTACTAATCCCAAGACCTAGTCATGGAAATTTCCTGTAAAATTTTCTTCGCAAAAACTAAATGGCCCAAGGTGAAGGATATAACACCACTTGCCCTCTACTCTTCAATAGAAACGACTTGAATTCTATACTAAAAGAAGAGATACTTGAAGATTGACATCGACCAGTGGTTCAGTGCTCAATGAGGTTACACGGCTCCGATAAATGATGCAACTGATCTTCCCCTCGATCTAGAAAATAAAACACAGAAACGAAGAAGCAGACCCAAGTTGACTCGAAGGCGCTAAACACCCTTCAATGTGGGCTAACAAAGGAGGAACTTATCTGGGTTGGCCCGTTCGACAACTCAAATGAACTTTGGGATAAGTTGATCAAGTTCATGAAGACACAAATGACGCTAAGGTAATAAAACAGGATTTGTTATTAAATAGTTTACTTAACATAAAAATGTAAAACGGAGAAACTGTAAATCAATTGCATGTGAGAATCAAGGGTATGCTCAACGAACTACACCTGATCAGACACTAGTTAGAAAATAGGGATATAGTAAGGTATGCCCTAAACTTGTTTCCTCGAAATGCACTATGAACATCTATAGTAAATGCTTATAAATTTTAGAGGAACTTTTCTAAATTAAAATTAGATGAATTTTTCTATGAATTAGAACTGCATGAACAGACTAACTCAAAACAGGTTGAGAAAGGTATAACTTTCCTTGCAGGTTCTACTAAGGAGGTGAAGATGAAAACCCGGACCAAACTCGAGCCAGAAGACGAGTGTGACTCAGGATTAGATGAAGAAGAAGAATAACTAGTAAACTTGGTAAGTAAGATATTCGCTAGAAAGAAGAAAACTTCACCAAGAATGATCTATAGAAGAAGAGCATCAAGTCTACATCCAACAATCCAAAGGCGAATATCACTTGCTTTTGATGTAACAAGAACGAACACTTCACATATTAGTGTCCAAATTTAAAAGAAAACAAGTTTAAGAAGACAAAAAAGAAGAAGGTACTCCAAGCCACCAGGGACAAATCTTCTTCAGAAGAATCAAATGCTGAAGAACTGAAGCAAGCAAACTATCTTACATTGATGGCAACAGGACCCGGGTCAGAAAGTGATTCAGACTGAGAAGACGAGTTCAAGTATGAATCAAGTCATGGATCTATATCCATCTCCAAAAGTTCCAATGGGGTGGAATTTAATTTACCTACAATTTTTTAAATTAATTATATGTTTAAATAACAAATTAACTAAATCTGAAAAACAAGTTAAATTACTCCTTAAGAAAAATCAAGATCTTAAGCAACAACTTAACTTAAATTTCTCAACTGAACAAATTTAACATAGAAACTCAACTCAAGTTGTTAAACTTGAGGAAGATAATTCCATCTTGAAATGTGAACTTCAAAAATTTAGAGGACTTCTAGAAAAGTTCACCACAATATCTAAACATCTAGATATGATACTTGGATCCCAAAGAGCTGTATATAAGTCCAGACTCGAATACAAATCTAGCTCAACTAATAAAACATTCATTTCACTCGTTAGTAAAAATAAAAAACAAAGCAAATCATAGATTTTGAAAGCTTACCTAACCAAGCAAGCTAAGTAGGACAAAATCAATAATAGATACTTAAAAGTGAAATTCATTACTTAAACACAAAATAAAGATTCTATTATTTAGAAGAAGACACCAAATTAGTTGAAAACTCAAAAACATAACATATCCATTTGGGTAATTAGGGCTATAAGACTAAGGATTAATACTAAGTCCTCTAGCTAAGACTAATTGAAAAGCTTTGTGTAAGGCACATGGTTACTCTAATGATATTCAAGTGACTTAACACAATCTGAAAACTTATTCAAGAAAGTTTGCTTGGTGGACCCAAAGCTACACTTAAATTTAGCACAAGTTAAAATAACCCTTGAAAAATAACTTAGCTCATCTCACAAAAATTATAGAATTACTTTGATTGAAAATTTTTAACTAGGTGAGATGAATAATTTAACCAAAACTCAAATTAAACTTAATTAAAACTTAAATTAAAATTCATTTAAAAATAACTAAAAAATGTTAAAATTAAAATTAAAATCAAAATAAAAAATGTTAAAATAAAAAACTTAAATTAAAATCATTAAAATAAAAAATGTTAAAATTTAAAACTTAAATTAAAATTAAAATCATTAAAATAAAAAACTTTAATTAAAATCATTAAAATCAAAAAGGTAAAAATTAAAAACTTAAATTAAAAATAAAATCATTAAAATTAAATACGTTAAACTTAAAACATTAAATTAGAATTAAAAATTAAATTGACTCAAATAATTACAACGTAAACTAAACTTAATTAAATTAAAACTTAACTTAAATACAAATTAAATTAAAACTTAACTCAAATCAAAAGTTCAATTAAAACATAAATAAATTAAAACTTAACTTAAATCCAAATTATAAATAAAATTAAATCAAATCCAAAGTTTAATTAAAACGTAAATAAAACTTAATTAAAAATTAAATTAAAAACATAAATTAAAAATAAAAACCTTAAAATTAAAATCCTAAATTACACAAATTAATTGATAAAAATTCAGATTTTATTAATTCATAAAATCTAAAAAAAATAATTAATTCAGAAAATTTAAAATTAAACAAATTAATTAATTCACCAAATTCGAATTTAAATAAATTAATTAATAAAATATTAAAAATTTAGAGATAAATAATAATTTAATCAATTCAAACATTAAGATAATTTTGAATAAAAAATATAAAAAAATTTAGAAATAGTTAATCACGAAAATGGCCAAGTTAATCTAGAATAGATAAGAATATTATTTATGACCTTAATAAGATTTTTAATTTATTTGATCAAGATTAATTTAAATTTAATAATTCAAATTCCAACTTAATTAATAATTCAATCAAGATAATCTTAAAAATAATTTGAATAACTCAAATTTAGTTCTTAATTCACAGTTAAATAATAAATTAATTATTAATTAAGATTGATATTAAATATACAAATTGAAAAATAAGATAAATTCTAATCCAAATATCAAAAATTCCAAATTAAATCCTAAATACTCAGAAAATAAATTTACAAATTTTAATAATATTAATTGAAATTTAAATAATAAAATTTCAAAACTAAATCGTAAAATTAATTATAATAAAGTACCCTTTAACTACCGAACAATGAATAATTCTAAAAATCTAAAATTAAATCCGAAAAATCCAAAATTAAGTATCAAAAATCAAGAAAATAAATATTTTAAATTTAACAAGTTAAATATAAATCTAAAAATAAAATATTATCATAAAAATTCATTTAATTATGAAATAATTGGTATAATTAAAAATCTAATTAAATCTAAAATTCAATTATTAGTAACCTCAATTTAATTAGTCAAAATCAATTCGAAAGTAATAATTTAATTAAAAATTAATCAAGTTTAGTTAATTCTAATTAAATAATTAATTTTAATAAAACTCTTTTAAATTAACTAAATCAGAAATTGACTTAAATAATGCTAAACTCAAGTAAATTTTAAATTAGACACAAACAAGTTTAAATTAACTAAATTAATACGAAATGAATTAATCAAACTTAATTTAAAATTTAATTTAATTTTTTTTAACTTAAATAATTCAAAATAATGTTTTTAAGGTAAATTTGAAAGTGAAAATTAAATTACTTAACCAAGAATCAAAATTCTACCTTGGTCAAACCATTAAATTAAGAATCTCTTAAAACTTTTAAAGTTACCTTGTTTGAAAATTTAGTATGATTGAGATGATTAATTGAAAATATTTTGATATCTTTTTCAGATATATCATTATATATGCATGCACATTAGGATAGTTTTCTTAAAAGACAAACACTTGCCAAAAATAGAATGTTAGGTTAAGGGGAAGATTCAATTAGCAGATATATTTTTTAGGATCAAAATAAGATAATTTAGAAAATAGTACCTTTAAAATTATCTTTCAAAAGTTTTCAAAATAGATTGAAAATTTAAAAATATTTTCTCAAAATTTTCTTTTTTGAAAAATATTTTCTTAAAAAAAGGCATTTTGAAGAATTCCCTTAATTGAAAAGTATTTTCTTATTTAAAAGACATTTTTAAAAGTTTCCTTAATTTAAAAATATTTGTTTTTTTAAAAAGGCATTTTTAAGAATTTCCTTAATTGAAAAGTATCGTTTTTTAAAAAAGGCATTTTTAAGAATTTACTTAATTTAAAAATATCTGCTTAGAAAAGTATTTTCATACAAAAATTCTCAAAAAGATTCTTACTTGAAAAATATTTATTTAGAAAAGGTTTCTCTGAAATTTCCTTACTTGAAAAATATTTTTTTCAAAACAATTTATTGTCATCTTTCAAAATCTTTTTACTACAAAATCCTTATTAAAAATTCTAAAAATATGTTTGGTGAACATTCCTTCAGAACTGATTCTCATGCCTTAAAATTGTTACTTGAAAACTTTTTTAACATTTTAAGTACAAAATTGTGAAAAAAAAAATTGCATTATTTCAAAAGTGTTAACGGGGATGTTTGTTTGAAATTCGTTAGGATGATAAGTTATTTGATAATCTTTTTATAATTTGTTGATTTGATTTGTTTACTACTTATTAGCTTACTTTACATGTTTTGATGAATACCAAATGAGAAGGATGACCGATTAAGAAAGAAAACTAATGCTTAAGAGAATAAATGAAATGTTTAATATTTTTTTCTCTTAATATAATCATGACATTATAATGTATTATTTTTTTAACTTTAACTTGAATTATCATTACATCAAAAACATAAAAAAAGTATGGGTGCAGTAAACACTAATAATCAAACTTAGATTTTGATAGATGACAAAATATTAAAGTTAAATTATGTGTGATATAATGCATTTACCAAGTGTGCAGAGTAAAATACTTAATGGGTCTAAAGGACTTGACATCAGGTTGAAGTCCAGTTAGGTCAGGAGGACCTAATAACTGACAAAAACCCAGATAGGTCAAGAGAGGAGCTGATATCTAGTAGTAATTTCAGTTGGATCTATAGAACCTGACAATTGACAAAAGTCTAGATGAGGCATCTGATAGAAAGACCTAATCGGGTCAGATGACAAGTCAAGTGATTCAGCAAATGGTAAGTAAGGTAAACCACTAGAGAAGAGATATCTAGTGAAAACGAGTTCAAGTGGGACTATAGGCGATGATCCAACTTAAATTCATTTTGAAAATTTAAGTTGAGACCATGACTAGATCTTGGTCGTATCAGACAAGATCTAATTCATAAATTTTATTATGTATTATTCTAACTCTATTTTGTAGTTAATTTTGCTATTTGAATTAATATATTTTGTAGGAGCTAAAAGTAAAATTGAAGTTTAGATGAACAATTGTGGATATGCCTCAGTTGATTGGAGGCCCTACGTAAGGGACTAGAGGCATCTCGAATGGTCAGAGGTGCCCCAGAGTGGATAAGTTGCGGGATAAAAGTTCAACATTGGAGGCTCTTGGAGGAACCTCGGATTGAAGCATTGGAGGTGCCCTTAGACAATTAGAGGCACCTCCAAGAAAATAAACACAGAACTCTAGGGATCAAATCAGAATTTATGGAGGTACTCTGGATGAACCGATGCGCCTCTAATGCAAATTTCTTCGATCTTGCTCGTCTATGAGTCCGCTCTTGCCATAGCCTCGGGGCTAAAGGCGTGTGGAATGAATTGAATTGACTTATTCCATTTCATATAAAGACTTCATGAGAAATTTTATCTTTAAATATTACACTAATAATTAATAGTCATATTTATTTTTTCTATATTAATATAAGAATTAGTAGGTCGAGAAGAACGAATCACCTTTATCACATTCACGAGAAACTCCATTCTTGCTGTAGGTGTGCAGGCGGTAGAGTTCACACTCTATTCCGACCAGCTGCTTCGGAACTTGCACATCAACGTGTGTTAGCGGATGTCAAGGTAGTAAAAATAAAAAAATAAAAAAAAATAATGAAAATGAAAATGACAATGATAATGCTAATGAAAGAAGAAGAGTAGTGTCAATCCTCTTTTACTATAACCCTTGCTGTCCTATTTATAAAGAATGTTCTCAAGTTTTAACGGATTATTAGGTCTCGGATCTGCTTCATATGGATCGGATCAGCTGGATGGGAAGAGAGCTGAGTCCGGCATTATACTTCTATGATATATATATAATATTTTTAATATTATCATATCATTCGATCAAACCAATAGAATGTGTTGGACCAAACTCAAACAGATCAATCAGACCGATTGTGCTTGATGAATTAACAAGTCGAACCAATTGGACCGATCGAAGTAAAGTTTTGTCAAGCTCAATATGATGAAAAAGGGGAAATTATGGTGTAAAGTTTTTCTCTTCCGAACTGTCAGTCTTAAATATTGCTCGACAGGTGAACTGACATGAAGCGTGCATGCATGCAGGCATGCAGGTGTACGTAAACCCTGCTACAAATAAGCCACACCATATTGCCAACCTACCAAAACACTCAACCCCACAACCAATCGATCATCCACTTCATTACAATGACATATATGAGGAGGAAATAAGAGCGAGCTGTTCATGAGTTTAACACAGTCTTGGCGAGACAGGGCCTGAGCATGCAAATAGTGCAAATGTGATCTAACACTGAGTGTTCGACGAACGTGTCACCGATAAGTTGGCGTTAATGTTGGCTCTGTCGTCCTTCTCCTTGGAGCTCGGAAGAGAGTACTGAAAGAGAGGGTTAAAATGAAGATTAAAGTTCTCTATTACATTCATTTCGATTCTCAAGTAAATTTTCGATGGAGGAGGAACAAAGAAAGGGAAGATGAATGATAGTTTAGAGTTTGTGGATGAATATGTGCACATACCTAGCTATGACTTTAAACTTGAGTTACCTTTTATAGTGTTGTTGTTATGCTCCACACGCTTTGAGATCTACACTTGTGCTAGTCATGTTTCTTGAAATAAATGACTATATTATCCACTTTTCTTGAATTAAACGGTCAACGTTTCTCACATTCTTTGACGAATGATTACGTTGTCCATATATTTAGCAAGCCATAATTTATCACCTTAATTGCTAGTAGTCAAGTATGTCACTCCAATTAGTCAGGATGATCTGGACTCGAGATTGACATGGAGTCAAAGTTGCTCGGAGTACTCAAGGTTGCACGGAGCCGGAGATGATAGAGACTCGAGATTGGTGTGGAGCCAGGGTTGCTTGGAGTCGAGGCTGCACGGAGCCGAGATGATCCAAACTTGAGATCGATGTGGAACCAGGAGCAACATGAAGTTGTGGACGATCATGGAGCCGAGAGTGGCACAGAGCCAAGAGTAGCCAGGACCTTCTGTTGATTTTGACCATCACCTTCACCGGATCTTTGACATTCTTAATCACATGTCACTCTCTAATTACCATTCGCATCAATTCCCAAGCTTGCATGAGGGTCCAACTCATCAATTGACAAAAAGGTGATTCATTCGTCCCTAATACTCCCACCAATTCATCCTAAGTTAAGTTAACACGGAGGAGGTAAATCACAGATGACTACTAGCCATAATTAGTCTAGGTGACCAAAACATGAGGAAAAGTATACTTGGACGCATTGAGTTTTGACCTTAAAACCTCATATGATAACATCTTATATCTCAATTATCACATCGCCACGAGAGGAAGGCTCCTTGAGATGTGCTAGCTAGCTCTTCAATCATGTCGTTAGTTCAAATATCAACACTAGCGATCGAGCGCCTTGTAACTATATATCTTTCATGCAACCCTAAAAGAGTAAATTTTCAAGGTAATTAAAATTAACTGTCACTGCTTGATTTAAAGGAGAGAGATAGGAAGTAGATAAGGTCGAGGACCACAGCGATAGTACTGAAAACAAGGGGGAGCGGCTAGCTCCCGACACCGGCGCAGGCCGTCTGCTGCTGCTACGGTGGCTCCAGATCAGTATGGCGCAGAAGGAATTCCGTCAACAGCTTCGATCAGTCAGCATTTCCTCAATCGCCTACTCCAATGGATCCATATTTGCTCATCCTCTTAATTCATTTTGCTTCTTTTTTTATTTTTCAATTCTGAATTTAGCAGACGCTTTAAATGTTGCTCGAGGATGAAGATTCAAACGACGGCAGAAAAATACGCAATCATAAAACTGATCCTATTTTTAATCAGCACTTATGCATCCCACCACCTCTGTGCTCTCTGCTTAGACTAGCAGTGTACCGAGAGTTTCTGCACACCGTTTTCGAGAATTCAAAATTTTACAACTCGAAGCTCGTCCAGATGGTGGTTGCCACCACGGTGGCAATGGTGGCGAAGACCATCTTTGCAGCCTCGTGGACTGAGCCATCGAACTAAACAAAGAGATTTGTCAGAGGTGTGACAACGCTTGATTAAAACAAAAGATAATGTCTTTAGATCAAGTAAATGAAAGTTTAGAAGAGAATGCTGCTACAGTGGATAGGGTGTGTGATTTTTGATGCAGATGATATTGTTGTTTTCAGGCACAACTCCCAAACCTCTCATCAATCAAATCAAAACCTAATGATTACTGAAGAAAACTCAAAAAGATAGGGGTTGGTAGGAAGGTACAAGGCAAGCATCATCATGCATCAGCATCAGGCATTTGCAGCTTCAGCATTCAAAAGGGGTGCCATAAGTTTTCAAATTCCTCTCTGAAACAGCAGGAAGACAACTTCAATGCAACAGCAGTGTGCGTGGCTTTTGGTGCAACAGTCGAAGATCTTGTCCAAAAGAGATTACATCATGCGAGCAACAGAGATTTTGAAACCAAATCATGGCATTGACTGGGATGGCACTCAAACTTGTTTTTTTTGGATGGAATCTTAGAACATCTGCAATTGAGAACAGGGAATTCTGAATCGGATGATAAGAATTTACAATGATTTGATCAAAGGGATAGCAGCTCTTTCTTTATTTTTCGTGATTTCTAAATGGTGTTGTCTTGCATCATTTTCTTCGCAGGTAGAAGAATTCCCTCTGTGGCTCGGAGCACCTGTCGAGCCGGCCGACGACGGCGCTCTTGAAGTTGAAGGCCTCTTGAGCGCGAGCGCACGACCTCTGCATTCCGACGCCGCTCAGGCTGGCCCTCGATTCCAGCATCGCCTCGGTCAACGGGAGCCGCCGCCTCGTCGCGGCTGCCTCCGGCCGCTGCTTGGGCGCGCTCTGCGACCTCGACTTGGCCTCGAACGACTGCGTGCTGGCCATGTAGTTAGGGGAGCAGGGGACGTTGGTGGGCCGCCGTGGCGCGCCGCACGCGCTTTTCGCCGGAGTTGGGGGCGCATTGTTGCTCATGTAGCAGCGGGGCGTGCTCTGCGCCGTCGCGGGCCGGCATTTGCAGTCGAAGTCCTGGAAGTTGCAGCAGTCTGGGACGGGAATGCGAGCCGGGATGTGGCAGGAGAGCAGCGGGGAGGAGATGGAACTCGAGTGCCAGTCGTCGGCGGGGTCGGGAACGGACGGGTTGGTGCTCCGTCGAGAAGATCGCGACTTGGGGCGGAAGGTGTCGATCTCCACCACCTTTGGGCTCCAGTCGAAGCCATTAGCAGCGTTATCGAGACCCGCGGAGAGCCGCCGCCGGTGGAATGTCGTCATGTTCTCGCTCCGTATCTCATCAAACTTTTCCTGCGATTCACGTACAGAAAAAACAGAGCAAAAATGACTCGAAATCCAAGTCCACTGAGGCTAGCTACTGTTTGCAACATGTCGAACACGACGTACTACAGATCGTCGAGGACGGAACTCTGGCGGTAACCTCCGATCGTTACGGACAAGATTGCGAGTTCGCTGAGCTCGGACGGCGGCCTGAGCTCTGATGAGAGCCTGCATACTGTGAAGAGTTGCAGCGGCTTGCTTGCGTACGAGATAGCCTCTCACTAAGGCCTGCAGCTTAACCAATGCTCTCAGAGCTCTGAGTGCTTTCCTCGCCTGCGCAAACTCAAGAAAGGAAAGATTAATTGCTTTGCAGCAGGGATGCAGAGACGACGGATAAGAAGAAGGAAGAAAGAAAGAATGAAAGAAGTGAATTTGAATGGAGAAGGACCACAAAAAGAATGGAATCGCAGAGGTCGAGCATGGACGAATAAAGAAAGGTTTAACTTGTGAAAAAGTCCAAAAATAGATGCAGAGGATAGACGAGAAGATCCCTATGCTCTACAGAGGGATCCGTTTCGATCGAGCTCTTTCATTCTGCGAAGAACGATCCAGAAGAATGGGGAATCGCTGAAATTTGTGTCAAAGATACAGTAAATAGAGTCGACATGATTCAATTAAAAGGAAGAAATTTTAGGTACCAAGTAGCCCCTGAATGCTCTCTGGATCTTCACTGCCGAGCGTTCACAGGCGTTGACGAAAAGGCCGCCGCCCCTTCCCTGGCTTGTGAGTCGAACGACGGCAACCGCTGCCTGGGCTGCCGCCACCGCCGCATCGGCAGCGGCGGCGGTGGCCGCCGCAACCGCAATGGCGTGCTTGCTCTGCTCCTTCTCACTATCGGCGTAGAACGACCGGAACAACGCCGCCTCCACCGCTGCAGTTGTCGCAGCGTTCTGGCCGAGCACCACCTCCGATGTGGCTCTGCCCGGCTTCGCGAAGCTCCACCTTTTCTTCTCCCTTCTGTCCTCGACGCTGATATGGACCCCGGAGCAGTCGCCTGGCTCTTTCGTCTCCTTCTTCCCGCTCCAAAGGCCTTTTAGCCACCGCGTCGCCCGCCCCATTTGCCGGCAGTCGAAATCTTCCGTCTTCCGGCGGGAAAAGGGCGCCTACAGGCTGCAGGTGCTACAGGGAACACAAGAGCGAGAAGGATGTGAGTGAAATGATATCATGGGCTACCAACAAGACATGATGGAACAGGAATCTGACTGAATTTTGAAATACGCAGAAGGAAATCCGGAAATAATTACTCGAAAAGATGCGATCTTTTTCAAAAACGAAGAAAAATTACAAGCCCTCGTGAAGAACAGCAGTAGAAGACAAAAGGACGGACAAGGGATAAAGAAGCTCCTCGCCCCAGTCCAAAACCATTAAACTAATAGTCGAACGGATAGCCATTACAAACAAAAACAGGACGCAGAAAAGGAGAAAGACGTAACTTGAGGCTCTCCAGATTCAAATATGGAAGACTGGGGCTGGGGCTGCGGCTTTCACTCGTTGATGCTTGTATGTAAAGCTCGCTAGGAGTCCAAAAGAGGCGGAGAACATAGGAGGGAACAGCTCAGATTTCTATGTGTTCTCTACACCCCAAAACTTCAGCAGGAAAGACAGAGAATCAAAAGAAAGTAGGAAACAAGACGGACTAATTGCTCAAAAACGGAGCAAGATTGGACTTTTCCTACGCACGCTTTCTGTTTCTCTTTTTCACTCTCCACGGCTTGTAACTTGAAAGTAAGAAAACGTCGCGAGATGACACCACATATCGAGACTACATAACCAGCGTCACAGGGTGAGAAATGGCACCCAAAAGGTCCGGGCTTTCCTTTCCGATCCCTGCAAATGGGGACAATGCGCATCGCAACAAAGAAAGCAGACTCCACATGTTTGTTCAAAAAAGAGGGTGTCAAATCATCAAAAGAAAAAAAATAAAACCCTAAATTAAATCTACAGCGATCGATTCATATTTCTTCTCTCCGCTTCCATTTATTGCGATCCTTCTCTCTCTCTTCTTTCTCTCTAACTAGGGCAATGAAAATCTACCTTTTTAATATTCACAAGGTTGCAGCTTTTTCGATCGGTGACCGAACGAACTGCTTACGAAGCCAAAAGGACGATCTAATGGCAGAGGAAAAGGGGATCGGCCGGTGGTCTAAACTCCTCAACCTCCATGGAACTTCTTCGCCGAAAGAACAAATTGGGCAATGGATCGTACGAGAGGGAATGCGAATTGAATGATATAGGCGACTTACCCCTGTTGATATCTCGACGCCGTAGGCTTTGCTCCCTCTCCACTCCAGCGAAGTGCCGTGATTTCTTTTTCCGGAGGCGGAGAGATCTGTCGCCCTCTTCCGCCCGCACTCCTCCGCACGATCGCGTGGGATCGGAATCGAATGCCGTTGTGAAAGTGGGCAAGAGGTGCGGAGATTTAAAAGACGAATCCGTTGGATTAAAATTGATTTTTTTTTTTTTGCTTTTATTAATATAAAAAAAGAGTAGTATAATAATGCCTGCCACGTCATTAATATTTATTTTCCTTCTTGATAAAAATCAATTTTAAAATATATATATTTTAAAAAAATGATAGATAAACACAGACGGTATTTACTCGAATGCCCCTATTAAAATCTAATATTAACCATTTTCCCATCGAGTTTATCGAACTCGACTTTTCTAAAAAGTCCCGAAAACTATGATATTTAAGAAACGCGACGACGCTTTAGCGGCGAGGGTTGGCGGAGGTGGTTTATTTTCATAAAAGTACTTTCGTGAAGATTAAGCGAGGGTTTTCTGCTGTTAATGGTTTAAATATTTGGGCTTCTCGTTGTATTTTACCGTCGTGGACTTGTTTCAATTCCCCACTAAGATACCGAATCTTTTTGAGCGCTTGATAGAAGATTCTAAGGAATTCAAAAAAACTGTGAGGGTAAAAGCGTCATTATGCGGCAGTCAAGCGAATGGATCATGATCTGTGTTTTTTTGTGTGTGTGTTTTTGTCTCGGAGCTTGCCGCAGTCTCGGAAACGGGTCGGGTCGAGGGGACCAAGATCATTCCGGACTCGGATTTAAATGAGAGTACGGGACTCCGACAGCATGATGAGGTGTAGCGCAGAAAGGATGCATTCACGGCATGATCACGACGGCTTCGCTTTGAGAGTCGTGCTATGGAGATCTGACGGCTGAGAGATTTGCATAGAGTCCTAGGCACATGCTATTTCCATAAGATGCCAAATTTTGTAGTAAAATTTTATAGTATTCAAGCTTTTAATAAGGTAATCGAATAACTTTCAAATGAATCAAGCCGTCAATTTAATTGTCCAACTTTTGTTTTTTTAGCTTGAACTTAATTTGAAATTAGTTTGTTTAGAGCAAGAAGATATTTAATCTCTTGCTCTTAAAAAATAAAAGATAATTTCAATTAATTTTATTGATTTTTTTAATTGTCTAACTTTTTTTTTTAGCTTGAACTTAATTTGAAATTAGTTTGTTTAGAGCAAGAAGATATTTAATCTCTCACTCTTAAAAAATAAAAGATAATTTCAGTTAATTTTATTGATTATTTTTAGATTAATCGATTCGGTCCTATGGAAGTTTTTCATCGATCATCAGGATAAATCGAGAAACGTACACGATAATCAATCTAGAAATCCAATATCCTTTGATTACATCCTTTATTTGGAGGAAATTTTTTTATAAATACATCGTAGTTGAGATTCGAACCGTAAATACTTAAATAATAACTTGAATATTCTTTCATGATATCATACCCCGAAGACTCATCTCTTGCCCTCAAAGACTTTTCATTAGAGGAGAATATTGAAGAAATATTAAAAATCATTGAATATAAATTTATTCCATGTGATTTCTTTTTAATTGCATGGAGTGGATCTACCAAAAGATGAGCCGTCGTTATTTTTTTAATTTTTTTAATTATTTGTTTTTAAATTAAATCAAAGTTTAGAAAAAGTTAACAAGGAATGAAATATTTAATGGATATGACTTAGAAAAGTTAATAAATAATGAAATATTTAATGGATATGATCATAAATATTTGATTCTATAAATATTTGAGAGAAATATACTATCTAACTCTCAATTTCCGTTTATTAGATTGTTTAAAATTTTAATATTTTAAACTTGTTTAATTAATTATTAAGTTTAATAATATAAATTTAATTGGTCATTTTAAAAATTTCTTTCTTTATTTAACAAATTCATAAAAGTTTTGTTGATAAATATGATTCACATGCATTTTTCAAAAATTAATAAGCAAGTTGAACATGTATTCAAGCTTATTCGGTAGTTAAACTAGTTATTTAAATTTGTTCATTTAATTGATCATTAAACAAACAAAAATAACTTTTACCAAACCCAACACCAAATTTAATATAAAATTCAGTTTATTTACAACCCTAGTAAAAAGGCACACGATGCATTCAATGCTATATTGGGTTCTATGTAGAACAAGGATATTGTGCTTGAATTTCATTACTGTTTATTAGAACAAAGATATAGAACAATAATATCAAGATCTTATTGTAAAAGCTATTGAAAGAGCTAGGGTAAAACAGTGTCTTGTTGCTCATAATAATAATAAGAGTTTTAGTTCAGATATTAACAAGCTGCATGAACGAAACGAAATCAAACTATTGTCGACCTAGACAGATACAAGAATGATTAGCATGGAGTTCATCAAAAGAGCAGAGCTAAGAGTTCACGGCAGAGAAAGAATATGCATGGGGAGGATAAATGCCTTAGAGTTTATGGATAGGGCTGCCACTACTTTGGTTCAGATCAGGCAGAGGAACAGAATATTTAGTGTGAAAGGCAGACTGGAGTGAATCAGAAGATCCTACTAATTTGAGGGAAAGAGCAGAAGGGTCTGGAAGGCCGACTAGGCCTTCTATGTTCAGTGCTTCCTTTGCGACGACTGGAATTGGTTTTACGATCTCATGAGAACCCCTCGTCGTCCAAAATGGTATTTGCACCGGAACAAAAGTGGTGTAGATTGCAGGCATCATTGCTATGGAGTTTTGATGATCAGGATGGGTGCTTTCTGATAGTTCTGGAGCATATTTGGTTGCTGAAGCTTCCCAAATACTAGTTCCTTCTTGTTTGTTGGCATGCAGTGTTGCCGGGTGATTTGTGTTATTTGGTTCATTAGGAGGGTGGTCCTCATGGACTGGGATTTGCTCAATTGGCTGCAAAATAGAAAAGAAGAGATAAAGATCAAGTTACGAAATCAAAAACAACAAAGCTAAAATGCAAGTGCAGTTTAAGGAATGCATAGAGTTTTTCAGGACCATGTCAAATAGGCTCGAGCGTCTCTTTCTTATTGATGCATTACTCTGTCGCAAGAAATACTTCTGGGCATGGCTTGCAACTTGTGTTGGGGTCTTGGTACCAACAAAGTTACGAGAAATTCCACGCCAATTGCCTCTTCCTAGCCTTCGAAGACCCACAAGGAACATTGAATGCTCTTCTTCAGTCCATGGCACACCTGTGGTACAGCAGAGGGAGGAGTTTTATGTTGGCTCTTTAGGGAACCAACTAACATTATCCATTGACATTCAAGTACAGAGAATTTTGTTTGAAAACATCAAAACGGCAACTAGTGCAATTAAGAATGGTGTGTTCTATCCTTGTGTTTGAACAAACAGTGCATCATCTCAAAACACCCAATAAGAATAACATCCCAAAAAGTGGCAATACAAAGTGGTAGTCTCAACCTCAAGGTGATTGTGTTGATTTCAACCATGAAAATTTATAGGGATCAGGATAATGCTTCCAACCTAACAACGGCAGCATGTAAAATTACACTAAGATACTTTCATCCAATTATGACTGTAATGATTGTTATTGCTTATGAAAAACCTTGATCTTGCATCAAGAATCATCACCCCTAAGTTATGAGAGCCTGCAGCCAATAAATTCACCACTCTTGATTCAAGATTATATGATACGGTAAAAGTACGGTAAAATACCGTATCAAAATTTTGTATGGTGTATACAGTATACCAAAATTTTCAATTTTTTTTTAAAATCTTCCTCAACCATATCTAGATGTGCAGATGAGCATATTTGCTTTATCTATCTTAATTTAAGAGGACAACAACAACAACCTCTATCTCACTAAATCATAGAGTTTATTTACATATACCGATCAAATGAGCCACTTGATTTAAATAAGAAGTGTATTTACATATACCGACTTGATTTAAATAAGAGAGGAATTGCAGACATCTAGTCATTGGTTCTTAAATTTTGAATTCTACTATGTCGATTTGTCATATTTTCAACTCAGATGAGGTTTGTTAGTGTGTCAACTAGGTCGGAACGAGCCCTTCAACATCTACTTGCCTTTGGGAGAAATTGATGGTTTTTCGAAGATGACTGAATATTTGGTGATCACAAAGAAGAGATTGGCATTCCCCAAAAAAAAATAAAGGAAAACAAAGGGAAGAGGATTTCTCAATGAGCACGAAGCAGCAAAGAGAAAAATAAGATAAAAATTAGGGTAAAAGCTCGGACCTTTTTTTCGGCAAATCGAAGCAGAGGCGTCATCGGAGGCATAGCCCGCAACGGCGTCGGCGTGGTGTTCTCCTGATGGATTGGCCGAGGAAGAAGCGGAGGCGTTGGAGGGGGTGGCCGCGGAGTTAAGGCATCCCATGCTAGCGCTGTTCCTCATCGCCCCCGCCCCCTCCGCGAGGCGAACCCCGAAGATCCGCACGCCGCCCGCGGCGCCCCGCGACCGACACGTGCGTGAGTTGTGCCCGTTGTTGCTGCAGTGCGAGCACCGCCTCGCCATCTCCGCCTCTCGCCGGCGTAGGGGATCACGCTCGGGACCGATGCCGCTTCGCCGGAGCAGTCTCTTCTCACGTGCGGGCCGTGCGCGATGAGCGAGAGACAACATAACCAAAAGCGACGAGGAGTAAACGCACTTTTAATACCTGAAAGGGAAATATTAATTTTACCCCCTCAAACTTTACTATTTTTAAAACAGATGTTTTTTTATGCTCAAATTATTGAAATCGCTCGACGGTCGTAAAAGTCCGAGGGGGAGTTTAGAAAATCTAAAACAAAAATTTCCAAACGGATAAAAACGTCACGCGACAATTCCTCAAAAAGTCCTCCAACTTCTCCGTAATTACGAAAAAAAACCGTGCGTGGCAATGAACGGTCTTATCCCACCGTCTATTTGACGCCCCATCGCAACCGTCAAACCAGAACGGCGGGATCGCTCGGCGGCGGCGGCGGCGTTGACGTCATCTTACGGCGGCGGTTCGAATTTAGATGGGATGATATCCAAACGGATATGATTGGATTCGATTAAATACCGAATTAAGAAAATTGAGGATTTATTTTATTTTGATATATCCTCCCAAAAATAGCACTGTGATCTTAAAAACGCCATCCATGAGATCCTTGTCCGCCATTGTCGAGGCAGGAGAACAAGAATTGGACGCCACCACTGAAGGAAGATTTTGTCTTACAATTTTGATAAGGAAAAAAAAAGGAGGATCTGAAAAGTCCTTTTAATTAAAATTATATCCTTTTAAAGGTCTTATGAATTTAGACGGCTCTTTAATTGGGATTATGAATCAAAAATGGAAAGTTGGTGACGAAAATAGAAATGTAGAATGAATTTATATTAGTAATCATCACACAATTTGTTTTTTTTTTAAAAAATAGTCAATAAATCAATTTTCGTGTATGTAGAGAGATACCAAGCAAATTGATATGTCTAGAATTGATATTAAATAATTTCAATATATTTAGAAAATATCAACTTTGCGAAATTATTTTACAATTTTACCATGAATAAAGTGATATAGTTTTCCAAAAGTAGAGAGGGAATACTGAAGTGAAATTTATTTATTTATTTATTTTAAAAAAAAAACTTTGGAGATTTCTCCCATGTGATGACTTACTAAGTTATCTTCTAAATAATACAAGTAAAAAAAACTATCTTCTAAATAACATCTCACTTCCTCACAAATTATGCTATATTAATTTTCAAATTTTCATCATAGTTAATTTTTATTTTGTTTAAGTCAAATAATATTAAACTAATAAAGCATTTCTTACCTTCAATTCTTACATTAAAAAAAATAATGAGATTAGTTGTGGTCGCTGGTTCTTAAATGCATGCATTATTATAATAATTGGTAAAGCAAAATAAGACAAGAAGATTATGATGGTATCTCCCATGTAAACTTTAAAATGTATTAAATTTTAGTTAATTGATATTCATAAATGAGTTTGAGACATTATAAGAAAAATTAAGTTATTTTATTTGTCATAGTAAATCTAGTCTTCAAATGGATTTCTAGTGTCATATGTAGGGCTAATCGAGCCGAACCGAGTCGAGTTTAAAATGAACCAAGCTTTTGAAATGATTGTTCAATTTTGACTTGGTTTATTTTTTATGAGCTTAAGCTTGTTTGAAACTTGGCTTGAGCTTGGCTTGTTTAGATGTTATCGAACTTTCAATTCAAGTTTGGCTTGAGCTTGTTTCGAGCTTGACTTGAATTTGGTTTCTTTAGGTGTTATCAAACTCTCAATTTAAGATTGTTTGATTGTTTGAAAACTTTAATTATTTGATTGGTTATTGAGTTTGATAATTTAAATTTATCTATTTATTTTATTTTATTATTTATTTAGCGTATTGAAAAGAGTTTTATTAATGAATATAGTTCGTGAACATTGTTCACGAACGTTAACAAGCTGAACACACGTGTTCAAACTTGTTTGTTTGTTTAACGAGCTATTCAAACTTATTTATTTAATTAATTTTGTGTATATTGAACGAATATAAACAAGTTCTTACTAAGTCGAATATCAAATTTATTCACGAACACTTGAAAAAAAAAATTAAAATTAAAAGGTGCCCTATTTTAAACATATATAAAAAAAGTATTTTATATTTAGAAAATACCTTTATTCTAGTATTGTCATAGTATTTTTGTTGCTCCAATGTATTTAAAGTTATTATGTAATCATAATTAAAATTATTTTAATATTGATTAAAAATGCTTTAGTACAGATCCATCAATTATTTGAATAACTTCTATCAAAATTATTAAAACTAGAATAAGCAAAACTACTGCATGCAACTTATAACAATTATATTTGGAAGCAATTTGCTCAAATTTGTTCCAACATCGATAAATATTTAAAATAGTTGACGCAGTTTTACTCAAAATTATTTTATAGTGGAGTAATTTTGATAAAACTACTATAATAATAGTGTTGGACTAGAGTATTTTTGTGATATATACATTTAACATTATATATATATATATATATATAACGTTAAGAATCTTAGGTTATGAGGTAATTTTTTATCTACAATAATTTTGAAGAAGTTGTTTTATACGTATCAAGAAAAATGCTGGATAAAAATTCTATGATATTTTTAAAAAGAAACAAAAAAAAGGTTGTTCATACTCTTAAAGAAATTGCTACATTTTCTCCATTAATTTTCTTTCATCAGAGAAGACAAAGGATTTAACGAACAGAATCCAACAGGCAATATTTTTCAGATAATTAATGTCGCTCGGTGGAACCATTCAATCCTGTAGCCGCCTTTCCTCTCCACTTTCCACTCTTCACCATCCATTCCACAGCTCCATATCGATCTTTATTCTTCTGTACATGCGTGTTTAAATCGTCTGTTTTATTTTTTAAACATCTATTCTTTATGAATTTCCCAAAATAAACTATTCACCTTAACAACTTGTAATTATGACAAAGATAACAGTTTAAGATATTCAGATATTAATTTTAATTACTATAATTTAACATACTTCTATATTTATTATTATTTCTATACTTATTATTAGCATAGTTATCATAATATGTTACCATATTTATCATTATCTATATATTTCTTATTACCATAGTTATTATGATATATTACCATATTTTTTATTACCATAGTTATTATAATATGTTACCGTATTTATCATTATTTATATATTTCTTATTACCCATATTTATCATAATATGTTACTATATTTATTGTAATATTTCTGCATATATTATTTTAACTATTCATATAAATAAAGTTGTTAACTTATGATAATTAATCAATAATATATATATATATATATATATATATATATATATATAGAGGTGAAGACATGTTAATGCCTATTCGGGTTGTAGCCTGAGGGCAGACGATGTTGAAAAGGTACCAAGCTCGAATTTATGTTGGAAGAAAGAAAAAAAGTGAAAGAAAAAAGAAGACAGCTTGGGATGATAGCGTCAGTGTTGATACTGATAGCCCACAACCCGAGTAAATTATCGGATTAACTCCATTATTGATCAATGTAATCTGGATACCTAATATCAACTTAAAAAAGCATCTATTTTTTTTCCATCTAGCATCAGGAGCCAAAAATTTCATAACCTCGGGTTGATAACAAAAAAAACTCTAAACTATACAACTTCCTCTCTCTCACACACATTTTTCCTTTCTCTCGTCGCAAATATAGCAGCTCCTCAGTATCGGTGTCGGACCCTTGCCTAAAGCCTAGATAGGCTATCACGTGCATGGTTCCACCCTTGCTAGCATGGCCCACAGTATCTATTATCGTAGGGATCATGCAAAACTAGAGCATAGCAATTATTGGAACGAATCCATTGGCGACTCGCTTGCAATCTAGTTACGCAGTCTGATAAACTTGCCCAATTTGATTGCTAGGATTTTCTCCTTGAAATGTCCAATGTGTTATTGATTCTACCTGAGAATGTCGGCAAACGAACCATCAATGAACATGTGTGAATATTGGCTAGGTCATTGGTCACCTAACAGTAGCGAAAATTGGTGAAGATATCTGCTAGAGCCTGAATAGAAAATGACGAGAAAGGGAGGCTTAGAATGACAGTTAGAGAGTCTCAGGCGCATCCACTGTAACGCTCAAGTTAGTTTCTGATGGAGGAGGGTGAACAAAGAAGAACAATTTAGGGTTTTGATACGTATCTGCGTACTTGCGCCCATATGATCAGGCTACCTTTTATAGAATGGTGGTTGTGTTCTCATGCTCTCCACGTATTATGAGATTCCTATTAACATAATTACCCATATCTCCAAAAATAAATAAAGGCGTTACCCATAATTTTCGGGCTAAACGGCAGCGTTACCCACATGTTTTGTAGGATCGGTGCACACATGAGAGGAGGAGGGGGGTGGGGGTGGGAGGGTGACTCGCGTGATTTTAAAAATCTATCTTTTAGTTTTAAAATAAAGTGAGTACGTAGTGGAAAACTAAAAATAAAGACAGAAACGAAAAGAACACAAGAACTCGAGGAGTTATTTGGTTTAAAACCTTCGACGACTTCTACTCCAAGACCTATGATCCCTCGGACCGTATTGATGGATAATCCACTATAAACCTCTTCCAGAACCACTGGAAGAGGGAATCAAATACAAAATATCGAAGAAAGGAAAGTGTAACAACCTACATTCCCTTTTTACTAGTAATAAAAAAAAATACAATAATTGATTTTGTTACCAACTCGCAGAAAGAGGTTCTCGAAGCGCTCAGGAGTTGGTGTCGGTCTGCTAACAACTATCAGATATCCTTGGAGAAGTAACATAGCAATAGAGCATTGTTGTAGTAGCCGAAGAGTCGTTGAAGCTTTTTGAATTATTGTCCATTGAAGGCTGTTTGGCAGCTTTTTTCATTGAGAATCTGAGGCACCTCCTTCCCTTAGAGGTGCCTCCAGTTGATCTGATCTTCACCGAAGATGTTGGTTCTTATCCCACACGAAGGTGCCTCAGTCTATCAAGACTCTATCCTCTGCAGTAGCAAGCCTTATCCAAGTGGAGAGGCGCCTTCTTCCTCCTGAGGTACCTCCGCGCGTCTAGCATTAAGGCGCCTCCGCATCTCCAGTGTAGAAACTTCGGTCAGCTACTTTGAGGCACCTTCAATCCATTCAAGGCACATCTGGTGAATAGTATCCAAGACTTCTTTTACTTCTAACTCCTACAGAGACATATTAATGCACGGAAAAAAATAATAAAACTTACAAAATAGAGTTAGCACAATTTATAAGCATTATTAATTATATTTTGTCTTTTTGAGACCAAGATCTAGTCACGGTCTCAGTCTAGGTTTCCAAAATGAGCCTAAACTGGACTTGCGCCTAAAGTCCTATCAAGACTCGTTCTCACAAGATCTCTTCTCCAGTTATTTACCTGACCTTACCTGTCAAACATCTGATCCTTTAGACCTGTTTGGATTTTCTTTGGTCTTGTTAAGTGTCCGATCAACCTGATCTACTAAGGCTTACCTACAAGACTGAGTTAACACAATAGATATAAAATAGTAAGGTAAAACAATTTTAGCAGTATTAAGAATTCATTGGTATGGTAGATCGTGTGTGGTCAACTGAAAACTAGTTGGTCACACATGTTTGGAGTTTACTCTTCCAAGATTTCTCATGACTTATGGTTGCCTCCTCCTAAGATTGCCTAGTTTCACTCACTAGGACTTTCATTGTCTGACTTCACTCACCAGAACTTTTACCACTTAGCTTCACTCACTAGGGCCTGACTTCATCACTATGACTTCCACCACCTACCTTCACTTACTAGGTCCTGGTTTCACTAACCAAGACTTTAACTTGTTTAACCTCAAGTTAGGATTAGTCACTTAGTATACTTCTCACCTACCTAACCTTCCATTAGGACTTACCCTTGCTAGTCATCTAGTCCTAACTAAACTTCTCTCTTTCAAACATTAAGTCTTATTTGGATTAACCCTTATTCAATCTGACCATACATTAATATATTATCAAACATTGAAACACTAGAGGTCGATTGCATCAACATGTTCTGTTAGTACCCAAAGATAGTTTTGATGTGATCAACCAAGTCAAATTAGGTCATGTTGATTTTTAACTCTATGTCTAAGTGTGCAGAAACTGAGGAGCACAGGAAGTCGAGCAAAAGACGTAGCTAGTGAGAAGGACGACACGGGAGAGAGCCGACGGACTTGATTCGTTCGAGGGACGAGGTGGTGCAGAAAAGTATGCGGGCGGACGAGAAGGAGACGCATGACGTTTCTGAGAGATGAGAAACTAGAGCGGAAGAATATTCGAGAAGATCGGAAGTTACGTTCGGGTGAACCCTATTTCGGATGGTCGAAATCACCCAAGTAAGCGAAACTAGAGCTGGAGTGGAAGCCTCAGACCCAAGCGAACGGAGCCAGAGCAAGAACCTGACCAAACAAGTTAACACAAGGTTAACTTGGTCCAGGCGCTCATACCATGAATTTTATCCGGATCGCGATAATCATGATCCGTTATGACGAGGATAAAGTTTTATCCTCCTAGAGGCGCCTGGAACCCTTCCAGGTGCCCCGACCAGAACTATAAATACAACCCTGGTCCAAATGGTTGAGTAAAACACTTGAGAATACTTGTAAACGATTTCTTTTGTCTAGCTTCGTATTTTAAGTACTTCAACTGCTGTAAGAGACTTTTCTGTCAGAAGGAGTGTTTAGTGCTCTTTCAACTTCCTTGGATTAACAACCTCCCCGGTTGTAACCAAGTAATTTCTTTGTGCCTCTTCTTTTTAATTTTAGTTTTTAAAATTATTTTTATGCAAGTGTTATTTTTGATAAAGCTATAAAGATTGAGGAAGTTTCACTTTGTTTTGCAAGGATATTCACCTCCCTCTAGTCGACCGCCAAGGGTTCTACAAGTGGTATCAAAGCTAGGTTGCCTTAGAAGGACTAACCGCTGACTGAAGTAATGAGACGATGGTCGGTGCAAGTATTCATCCACCAAAGTTCAAGGGAGACTTCGCGTAATGGAAACACCGGATGGAGATATTTTTTAAAATGAATTTTGAGATTCTATTAATTATGAAATATGATTTTGTAGCCCCCAAGGACCAACATGGAGCTGGAAAAGAAGAGTGTTTATGGATGAAGAAAGAACAAGCTGACTTTGTGGCGAATAGTAAAGCAGAGTTCTATCTGCTAAGCATCCTTCTGCCACAGAAGGTCAATCGAATCAGCAACTACAACTTCACCAAAGAGCTCTGGGAGAAATTCTTGAAACTCCACGAATGTACTTCGGAAGCAAAGTTTGCAAGGTGAGACATCTTCCAAACCCAGCTAACAAACTTGCCGATGAACAATGGAGAAAAGGTAGCGCAACTCCAAGCACGGATCAAAGAACTCATCACTTAGCTCAACAATCTTGGAGAATCGGTAACGAATCGAGATTCAATCCGGTACGCACTCAACGCCTTCTAGAGAACTCCAGAATGGTCAACCTTAGTAGATGCATACTACATCTCTAAAGACTTCGAGATAAGTACACTAGAGAATTTATTTTTCTACTTTTGAACTTCATGAAACTCGATGTGCAGATTTTAAAAAAAATCGAAAAGTCAAACAACAATCTTACCTTGAAAGCCAAGAAGGAAGATCCTGACTCCAAAACATCAATCAATGAAGACAAAGCAACCCTAATGGTAAGAAAATTCAATAAATTTATTAAACTAATAAGTTTAGTAAGTTGCAGGCAAAGAAACAAACTTAGAGTAAAAGGAAGGTTCGGTGTTACAACTGCAATGAAGAAGGACATGTCAAAGATAACTGTCCAAAATTGAAGAACAAAGACATGGAAAAGAACAAGAAGTCAACCCGACCCAAGCATAATCTAAAGGTGACGTGGGATGACACGTCATCTGAATATGAAGTCGAAGCCTATGCCGGACTAGCCCTAATGGCAGACTCCTAATGGCAGACTATAAAAAGAAGGCGAAAGCAGCTCAGAGATGAGCATCGATGAAAGAGGAGGATCATCAGAGGAATGCTACGATGAAGGGGGAGCATCAGAATACGAGGTAAGTTAATTAGGTATGTGCCTTATCTCCTGAAAAGTCGTTTAAATTTATTAAAATCTTTCTAAGGATTTAGTAAAATTAGAAAAAGAAAATATAGACTCGAAAAGACAATTAGCTAATGCATGCCCTTTAGATTTGTTTAATAATTTAAAATTAAAATATGATAAATTAAAAATACAAATCGAAAGTTTGAAAAATGAACATGTATGTTTGAAACTGAATAACTTTCAAAAACCAAAATTTAGAAAGTATAATAGGCTAAATTGGTATATTAGAAAACACCAAGGAAAAATTAGAAAAATCTCCAGAAGTTATGTTCCTCTCAAATTTTTAATAAATCTAGTAGGTAGGAGTCTGTACTGGGTTCCAAAATCATATTTAGGTTAACTATTTTTTTAGACTCAGGGCTTTTAGCAAAAAAATTAAATGTTTAAATTCTTTAAGATGTTTTGTCTAGAAGTTGTTGATGATTCAATAACCAAGAAGGCCTAGTGTCTCGCCGCAACATGAAAGTCAACTACTGAATTGAATATTTAATTGACTTACTGTGAAGTATTCAACTAATGCTTCAAATTTTTGTTAGAAAATTTTATTTAAAATGTCTAATCATTAAAATTTGTTTAAGTTTTTTAAAAGTTAATCTAAACAATCTTTTAAAATTTTTATGAATTAGTGATCAAAATGTAAATTTTTTAAATTTTGTCAAAAATTTTCTTATTTTTCCTTTAGAATTTTTAGACCTTCCAAGTTATATGTTTAACGTATTCCACTTTTAATGTAATAAAAAAGCGGAGCAGTAAAGATTATGTCTGTTTAGGGGAAGGGTAGTACAATTTTATTTTTTTTAAATTTTGTACTTGATTTAATTTTTGTACTTGTAATTTTTTATAAAAATTATAACTGCTATTTGTTTATGATTTACCCTAACTTAACTTGGGTTTGATGACATTAAAAAGGGAGAGATTGTTAGTACCCCAAGGTAGTAACTGACCTTTTAGGCCGAACAACATGATGGTATAATAAAAGGTCCATTAGCAATGATTAAACTGACCTTTTCTTGATTCTCGAAAGTCAGGGTAATTTGATAATAGCCTTGATAGGCATCTAACATGCATATGAGTTCACAGTCGGAGGTTGAATCTAGCAGTTGATTGATGTGAGGGAGAGTATAGCAATCCTTCGGGCATTCCTTATTGAGGTTTCAGAAGTCTATGCAGGCCCTTCACTTGCTCGTCGACTTGGACACTAACACCATGTTGGCGAGCCTAGTCAAGAATTGAACCTCTCGTACATGCCCAACTTAGCTTCCATGAACTTATCAATTTTCGTCTGAATCGCTTGGTTCTACTTTGGTGAGAAATTCTGCTTCTTTTGTCAGACAGGTCGAACATTTGGGAGCGTGTTTAGCCGATGAACCATCACAGTCAGGGAAATGCCTATAACATCCTTCAACGACCAATCCAAGATATTGTGGTTGCGCAAGAGACAAGTAATTAATTTCTATTTGAACTTAGAGAGGAGATTTGTGGCTACTCGGGTGACTCCATCCATCTAGTCGGGATGAACTTGCATGTTTTTATGACCCTCCGGCCAGGATATCAACGACTCCTGGACAACTTGGATTGTAGTATCTTGAGTTCGACGAGCCTTATGTAAGTCCGTCTGAATTGCATCAATGTAGCATTTTCTTACCATCAACTGGTCACCCTTCACCTTCCTGACTTGACTTCCCATCGAAAACTTAATTTTTTGATAAAAAGTAGAGATTGCCATTGGAAAGCACTTAGCGACGGTCTTCCTAGTATGATGTCATAAGTGGAAGTCGTGTTCACGATGATGAAGAATGTATGTCGTGTTTGCATTAATCGCTCCTCCTCCAATGAAAGGGAGAGGTCAATCTCGTCGAGTGGCTATACCTCATGTCCTATGAACAGATACAGGGGATATGTGTTAGGACCAAAAGTAGCTAGAGAGGGGGTGAATAGCTCGTCGCGTTCGCTCGTTGCTCGGCGTTGCTTGTTCCTTCAAAGATGTGCAGCGGAAAATACAGAAACAAACACACAACGCTAACACGGTTGGTTTTACTTGGTATCCACCTCACAAGAGGTGACTAATCCAAGGATCCACACCAACACACACACCCTCCACTAAATAAAACTCTCCTTTATGGTAACTACCAAGGGCGGAGAAGCCCTACAAAACTCAATACAAGAAGAGAGGGAAAGGATACAAGAAATACAAGCTTACAAGCTTACAATGAGTACAAAACCCTAACCCTAGCTTCTCTTCTTGGCTTTGATCCGCCTCTTGACTTGGAGAGCTTCCAAGATCCTTCAAGAACTGGCGATCTGAGCTTTGTGAGCGCTGTGGAAGAGAGAGCTGGAGTGAATCGGAGAATCAGCCGCAGCCATCGAACGCCTGCAGCTATAAACGATGTCAACGGTCGGATCCCGATCGATTCGAATGTTCCCAATCGATCGGGAGGCTTTGGATCGATCCACGGATCGATCCAGAGCGCCTGCTCGAAAGCGCTGGATCGATCCACGGATCGATCCAGCGCTATCGCGCAGCGCGGTCCAATCGATCCATCGATCGATTGGGACCTCGATCGATCCACGGATCGATCCGAGGCTCTGATCGGGACAGATGCGATCGATCCACTGATCGATCCAGAGCCTGGATCGATCCACTGATTGATTCAGCACTTGATTTTTGTCCAAAACCAAGTCCCAAACCTCCCAACCCAACATCCGGTCAACCTTGACCTGTTGGTATGTCATGCCTAGCATCTAGTCACTCCCTTGACCTGCTAGGACTCCCTTACCAAGTGTCCGGTCAATCCCTTAGACCCACTTGGACTTTTTCTCTGTGCCAAGTATCCGGTCAATCCCTTTGACCTACTTGGACTTTTCTTTCATGCCAAGTATCCAGTCAATCCTTTGACCTACTTGGACTTCCCAGCACCAGATGTCCGATCATCCTTGATCCATCTGGATTTTCCCTTGCCTGGCTTCACTCACCAGGACTTTCACCTAGCTTCACTCACTAGGGTTTTTCATCTGCCTAGCTTCACTCACTAGGACTTTCACCTGGCTTCACTCACCAGGATTTTCCATCTGCCTAGCTTCACTCACTAGGACTTTCACCTGGCTTCACTCACCAGGATTTCCATCTGCCTAGCTTCACTCACTAGGACTTCCTTCTGCCTGACTTCACTCACCAGGACTTTTCTTCTGCCTGGCTTTACTCACCAGGACTTTCATACTGCCTAGCTTCACTCACTAGGTCTTTCATTTTGCCTAACATCCCAGTTAGGACTTCCCAGTCAAGTATCCAGTCAACCTTGACATACTTGACTCTTCTTCAATCAATATCTTATTGTCAAACATCTAAACCCAAACCAAGACTCGGCTTGGTTACCTAGGTCAACCTTGACCTGAGGAATATTGCATCAACAATCTCCCCCTTTTTGATGTTTGACAATACCACAATAACACTTACAATCCCATATGTAAGTTAGGCTAATCCCATAGCCTCCTTCTTCATGCCACTAGGTAATGAAAGCATAAATTAAGCTCTTCATTCTCCCCCTAAGAGGGCAAACTCCCTCTAGGTAATGAAAGCCTAACTTACTCCCTTTCATGAGTCCTTTCATTCTCCCCCTATGACCTTCCCATAGGTAATGAAGGACTAAGCTTAACCATACATTCTCCCCCTATTGACACACATCAACCCATCGTTGGACACACATCAACCTATGCTCCAATTCTGGGCACACTTCAACAAATCCATTTGTTGAAGACTCTCCCCCTGAAGAGTTGCTCATCGTTGTTCACAACATCACTCGTTGTGATCAACACGATAATGAAGGTCCCATACCCTTCATTTATCCTTAACTTCTCCCTCAATGTAGACAACTGCCCAACCTTGAGCATTATCTACCACTTGAGTGTCCACTTGAAATAATGAGGATATCCACTCCCCATTTCTCCCCATTTCAAGTTTAAATGCTCAACCTTGAGCAAGTTCACAACAGAAGGTTGACCACCTTCCAAGGTTCATGAAAAATAATTTTCATGTCTTAAAAGAGTCCCTCCCCCTAAAGACATGGTGGTAACTTCTGTCATTGCACCAACAATGACTTGGAATCCCTAAAACATTAGGAAACCCAAATTTAGAAGTTTTGAGGTTCAAATATTCAAAATTTGAAACAACCTCAACCTAAACTTCTACTTAGTCTTCATTAACCAATCCATCCTTGTTTTCAACATGAAAACACCCTTTGTATGTATACAAATGTATTTAAGGGGTTTGGAATGGTTACCTAGACTCAAAGAGATTCAAAGATGCTGAAATCAGGCCTTCCCAGCCAAAATCAGCAACTTGGATCGATTGGAGTTGGGTTCCAATCGATTGAACCTTTCTGAATCGATCCACTGATCGATTCAGACTACCTGGATCGATCGGCTGATCGATCCAGCGAGCTTCTGCTCGCGGGAATTGCCGTTTGAATCGATCCATGGATCGATTCAGGAACTCCAATCGATCCATGGATCGATCGGAGCTCTGATAGTTGCTGAAATTCCATTTCAGTCAACTTCAGAAACCCCTAGAAAATTCTACAAAAATCCAAAAATTATGAAATTTCGTGTAGACATTATTTAGGGCATCTTTAATCATGGAAAAATAATTTTCTATGAAAATACATCATATTTTCAAAGATTGACACAAACTTGAAAACTTGCAAAAACTTTAGTGTTTTTCTTCAAGTTTGTGTCTAACTATTCAATGGTGATTACTATCAAAAGATAGCCTTCACCAAGGTTTTCCAAAAACATTTTAAAAACATTTCCAAAACCAATATCCCATCACATTCCTTGGGCTTAATGCACATGACTTGTACATTAGCTTTCCCAATGATGGGAAAACACATAACTATGTGTTTTGATGAAACTAAAACTCAAAAGAATGCACTAAATCAACATCTTGAGTTTTGTTCATCATCCTAACATCTCACTTGTATATAATATGCACTAAAACACATACAAGTCACCTTATAGCCTTTGTGAGATGTAGATTTTGGTTTTTGCCCTAATCTAGGGATCATGCATATTTATCTAGACATTTTAGAGATATTAGACATCCACCCAGGATGTCACTTGTCAATAAGTGTCGTTAGATGCCATTTGTCCTTAATTACAAGGAATTAAACTTAAATGCATGATTATGTTATGGCATACATCAAAAGAAAATAATTTTCAAAAGAAAATATCCTATTACTACATGATGTATGAATGTCATGACATGGTATTTTTGGATTTTTCATAATAAAACATGAATGCAAAAACTAGACATGATGTCATGGCATATGATGGGCAAACAATCATGGCAAGATTTAGCATAAATAAAATATACCTAGATTAGCTATCTAAGTATCCTTAAAATCTTAGCTAAACTTACACCTTAAACCTAGATTGCCCTAAAGTGCTACAAGAGAATGCCAAAGCCTAAATTTGGCATTTCTAATTTCCTTGATTTAATGTATGCCAATTGAAAATAAACATGCCCTCAAATGTTGGCATATTCCATTTTTCTTCAAGAGTAGCACTTTTGAATTAAGGCCCGGATTGCCTTAAATTTCCTAAGAACATACCAAAATCCCAACTTGGTAGTTCTTGTGTTTTCTCAAATTTGTGCCACTTTAAAATAAAATCAATACTTCTCCAATTTGGCACATTTTACTCTTTCAAGGAGTAAATAATAGGTCCATTTCATTTTCAAAGGTTAACTAAAACCTTGAAAATGCTCCTTGAGTGTCAATTTCCTCAAAGTTGGGTTAACTACCCTTCTAATCGGAGTTGACACTCTCTAACCCATCTATGGGGTAGAGAAGATGCTCCTAGGAACCCAACACCTATTGGTGCTCCTTGGATGCTCTAGGTACTCACTAGGGATAACTTCCCTAGATACCTTCCTAGTGACCTTGTTGGGCTTCTTAGAAGCCTTGGTCACATTTTCTAGGTCAACTCTAGGGATAACCTCCCTTGTGACCTTGTTTGTGACTTTCTTAGACTTCTTAGAAGTCTTAGTCACATTTATTGCAAAAATACTCTTAGGGATGACTTCCCTAGTATTCTTGGCTTGACCACTAGACCTAGGGTTTGTTCCATAACTATATGGAACTCTATGGTAAGAGGGCACATCCTTCTTAGCCTTTGGTTTGTATCCCAAACCTCTATGGCCATTGGATGACTTTTGTACCCCTAAACCTAGGTTATGCTCATTTTGCCCTAATAGGATATTTTCCATCCTTTTTAGGGTCTTTTCCATTTTATCAAGCCTTGATCTCAAGACTTGATTTTCTATCACTAAGTCCTTAGTTTTTGGTTTTTCATTTGATCCATGAGCATTTTTGTTTCTAGGCTTGTATCTTACATCCTTAGAGTTATCGCCTAGGTTTTTACCTACATTCCTAGCCTTAGGGATAGTAGTTTTGGCATGTAGGGCCACATGCTTTTCCTTAAAGCCCTCATGCTTCCTATTCTTATGGTAAATCGCATTAAAATGATAAAAATTTGAACTATCATGCTTTTTACCATAATGTAAAGGAGTAGGCTCAATAAATGTTACCTTCTTCTTTCCCTTAGAGGCTCCCCCTTGACTAGAGCTTCCTCCATGAGCCTTGACCATCTTCTTCCCCTTGGGGCATTGACTTCGGTAATGCCCTTTTTGTTGACACAAGAAGCACACAATGTGCTCCTTGCTCTTCTTTGTCCCGGGGGTGATCTCCTTGGGCTTCGCCTTGCCCTTTTGTGCCACTTGGCCCTTCTTCTTGGCCAATTTAGGGCACTTGCTCTTGTAGTGCCCATGTTCCCTACACTCAAAGCATATAATATGATTTTTATTTTTAATTGAAATATTTATACCTTTGCTTGTAGGGGTGACATCTTTCCCTTTGGATCCGGAGGTAGAAGCTTCCTCTTGATCTGATCTTGATTCTCCTCCATTTGATTTTTCTTGACTCGTGGAGGTAGAAGCTTCTTCAATCTCTTCATCTCTTGACCCGGATGTAGAAGCTTCTCCTTCTTCTTGATCCGGTGTCACCAAGGATTGCTCCCCCTCAATCCTAGAGGTGGAGACTTCATCATCTTGAATATGAAACAGGGAGTATGCTCCCTCCTTGTTCCCTTCGTTGCATTCCCTTGAGGATGAAGTTTCTTGGATTTCCTCTTCTTCGGAGGTTGAGCATCTCTCAACCTCGGAGTCCTCCTCTTGGTCTTGCTCCAAAGAGTCACCCTCTCTGGATTCTTCATGATCTTGTACAGTGGAGGGGATCTCTTCATGAAGCTTAGCCAATTTGCTCCAAAGTTCCTTTGCATCTTCAAATTCTCCAATTTTGCAAAGAATGGTGCTTGGCAATAAATTGACCAAAAGCTTGGTCACTTTGTCATTTGCCTCGCACCTTTGGACTTGTTCCGGGCTCCATTTGCTTTTCTTTAGAACTTTGCCCTTTGAATTTCTTGGAGCCTTGAAGCCTTCCATTAGAGCAAACCATTGCTCTATCTCCATCATAAGAAAATTTTCGATTCTTGATTTCCAAGAATCGAAACTCGTAGAAGTGTATGGTGGAGCCACCCTTGTGTCAAATCCAAGTCCATCTTGGAATTGCATCTTGAAGTTGAGCTTGATAAAATCTTGAGCTTGAAGAATTTGCTCCAACTTCTTCACCCTCTAGCTTTTCTTGATATGTTTGCCCCTTCCGGCGGTGATTCCGGTGAAGAGCAACCTTGCTCTGATACCACTTGTTAGGACCAAAAGTAGCTAGAGGGGGGGGGGTGAATAGCTCGTCGCGTTCGCTCGTTGCTTGGCGTTGCTTGTTCCTTCAAAGATGTGCAGCGGAAAATACAGAAACAAACACATAACGCTAACACGGTTGGTTTTACTTGGTATCCACCTCACAAGAGGTGACTAATCCAAGGATCCACACCAACACACACACCCTCCACTAAATAAAACTCTCCTTTATGGTAACTACCAAGGGCGGAGAAGCCCTACAAAACTCAATACAAGAAGAGAGGGAAAGGATACAAGAAATACAAGCTTACAAGCTTACAATGAGTACAAAACCCCCTAGCTTCTCTTCTTGGCTTTGATCCGCCTCTTGACTTGGAGAGCTTCCAAGATCCTTCAAGAACTGGCGATCTGAGCTTTGTGAGCGCTGTGGAGAAGTTGGCGAGAGCTCTGGAGTGAATCGGAGAATCAATGCCGCAGCCATCGAACGCCTGCAGCTATAAACGATGTCAACGGTCGGATCCCGATCGATTCGAATGTTCCCAATCGATCGGGGAGGCTTTGGATCGATCCACGGATCGATCCAGAGCGCCTCTGTGCTCTGGAAACGCGCCTGGATCGATCCACGGATCGATCCAGCGCTTATCGCGCGAAGCAGCCGCGTCCCAATCGATCCACTGATCGATTGGGACCTCTGGATCGATCCACGGATCGATCCAGAGGCTCTCTGTTCGCTGGGACAGGTCTGGATCGATCCACTGATCGATCCAGAGCCTGGATCGATCCACTGATCGATCCAGCACTTGATTTTTATCCAAAACCAAGTCCCAAACCTCCCAAACCAACATCCGGTCAACCTTGACCTGTTGGTATGTCATGCCTAGCATCTAGTCACTCCCTTGACCTGCTAGGACTCCCTTACCAAGTGTCCGATCAATCCCTTAGACCCACTTGGACTTTTTCTCTGTGCCAAGTATCCGGTCAATCCCTTTGACCTACTTGGACTTTTCTTTCATGCCAAGTATCCAGTCATCCTTCACTCACCTGGATTTTTCCACTGTCTGGCATCATTCATCTGGATTTTCCCTTGCCTGGCTTCACTCACCAGGACTTTCACCTAGCTTCACTCACTAGGGTTTTTCATCTGCTTAGCTTCACTCACTAGGACTTTCACCTGGCTTCACTCACCAGGATTTTCCATCTGCCTAACTTCACTCACTAGGACTTTCACCTGGCTTCACTCACCAGGATTTCCATCTGCCTAGCTTCACTCACTAGGACTTCCTTCTGCCTGGCTTCACTCACCAGGACTTTTCTTCTGCCTGGCTTCACTCACCAGGACTTTTCTTCTGCCTGGCTTCACTCACCAGGACTTTCATACTGCCTAGCTTCACTCACTAGGTCTTTCATTTTGCCTAACATCCCAGTTAGGACTTCCCAGTCAAGTATCCAGTCAACCTTGACCTACTTGACTCTTCTTCAATCAATATCTTATTGTCAAACATCTAAACCCAAACCAAGACTCGGCTTGGTTACCTAGGTCAACCTTGACCTGAGGAATATTGCACCAACAATATGTATATGATGAAGTTTCTCTCTGTCTAACTACATTTGGTCAAAAGCCGTTTTGAAGATGATGTTGATAAAACCTCCTATATCTTTGAACACTCTCTTTACTTGGTAGTTGATGATGAAAGCCTCAATCACTAGAGTGCCTTCACGAGGAGCTTTTATTCTTACCAGATCCTCATGCCCGAAGTTAATTGAAGGGTATTTTACTTTTCCCCAACTGGTACTGATTGCATAATTCTCCAGCCTTCTACCATGAACCTTTCAGATGTAAGAAAACTCTCCATTAATCAAGTCTCCTGAAATATTTACAGTCCATTGAGGATCTTGTCTTTGCCCCTTTTGTCCTTGTCCTTCCCCTCATCTACTTCCCAACGAGATCAGGAGGAGACTCGGGGCTCTCTAGGGGAAGAATGAGATCGACAATATGACTGGTGATCAATATCAGCATCATGGTTGGGATGACGACAATGCTTGTATGATTCAAAAGATCTTCTCTTGTTAGGTTAACTTCAACCGAGTTTCCATTGATCAGCCACTCGTCTTAACTCCCTCGCGTGATGCTGATAGTCTCGAGTGGGGTGAGTTTCTGATTGATCGTAGGCACAATAATGACCTCCCTCAGGAAACCCTTGATAGGATTTTGAAGTAGGAGTCGAGGCTGCTTCCATAGTTTGCACCACCTTTTTACCTTTTCGGTTCATGAATTCTCGATTCCGTAGCAGATGAAGGGGATCTTTTTGGTCTTGTTGTGCAGAGACGAAGATCAGAATTGACACTTCCTTTTATTTTTTACAGACTGGGCTTCCTCCACCTAAACATATTTCAGTACCCAAGCCTTCAGTTCGTCAAAGTTGACTAGGAGATCTGAAGAAGTATCCATCGATTAGGCTTTGTAAGAAAATATTGACCTGCACCTCAGGGTGACTAGAGGAGCATCCATAGTCATGTGATTGAACCATTACAGATACTCCTTCAAAGGTTCTTTAGGCTTTTACTTAAGGCTAAAAAAGTCATGCGGAGTCTTTTGATACCTCTGACTAGTGACGAAGTGCCACATGAATACGACATTGAAGTCCTCGAAGGTCCGAATAGAGGAGGCAGAGAGACGATTGAATCATCTTTACACTGAGCCTGATAGAGTCGTCAAGAAGACTCGACATTTGATGCAATCCATGTATTAATATAACAGGGAGGCATTCTCAAACTTGTAGATGTGGTTTTGAGGGTTAGTCATGTCGTTATATTTTCCGATCAGCGCTCGAAAATGTCATGGCAACTCATCCAAGAGGATGCTATGAGAGAATAGAAGGTTCGGGGGACCTTTTCTCCATCAGATAAAGGAGATATTCCTTTTAGAGGGTCACGATGTGGGGCCTCTTTTGAGGATTCTGAGGTAGATGCTTATACAACTGAGGTATTAATTAGAGAGGGGACTACCCCTTGAGGCATTTCGATTTGCTGAGTTAACTATTGGCGAGGCCCTTGTTTCACTTCCGCTGACGGGGGTAATATCTTCTTTTTGGGATTGGGCATAGGCGGTGTTTGCTGTTGGGGTTGTCCTTGCAACACCGCGTGCACTGTGGTAGCAACCAATTTGTCGAAATTGCCTATTGCTATGGCGATAACGTTAGGTCTTCTAATGTCATCTATCTTAACGTCTCAATTTAGGTCTTAACTCAATGTTCTCATAGACAGCGTCAATTTGATCCTACTTGAAAATACAGAAGAACGAGCCACCAATAAGTAGAAGTGAATATTGACTGGGTCGTCGGAAGCCTAGCAACAACGAGAATTGGTTGAGAGATCCACTGGATCCTGGACGAAAAATGACAAGAAAGGGAGAGTTAGAATGACGGTCAAGGGGTTCACAACACAGCTACTCTGATGCTTAAATTAGTTTCTGGTGGAGGAGGGAGAATGAAGAAGAGAAATGTAGGGTTTTGGATACGTGCGCGCGCGTACTTACGACCATAGGATCATGCTACCTTTTATAGAGTGATAGCTCCGTTCCCATATTCTCCACGTGTTCCAAGATTTCCACTAACATTACTCACATCCTAAAATAAATGAAGACGTTACCCACAAGTTTCAGACTAAACGACATTGTTACTTGCATCTTCCACGAGTAATGGCTAACGTTTGCCTTCAAGTGAGTTCCCTTCAGAGTCGGGGAATCTTTCAAGTAGTCTAGGAGTATAGGATCCATTCAAAGTTAAGAGGCTCTTTCAGAGTAGGGGAATCTTTTAGGGAGTCCCATTCATTCGGGGTTCCTTCGGAGTCGGAGATCCCTTCGGAGTCAAGAATCTTTTAGGGAATCTAGGACTCATTCAGAGTTGGGGGTCTCTTCAGAGTCAGGGGTCCATTAGGAGTCGGGGAACCTTGTAGGGACTCTTGGCTACGTCACTACAAAAAAAATCCTGGAACCGAGGTCCTTCTTGGAGTTAGGGCATTGCAGAATAAGGCAACGACTCTCCATTGCCTTTGACTACACCTCAGCAGACAGCAGGATTATTAACCTCCATGACACGTGGCCCCCTTTGATGACCTCCCATGCCAATATTCTATTTGCTTCTCAATTATCATTATAATGATTACTGATTAATTAGTCTGTATTGAATGACTGTAGAATATAATTAATTTAATAGAGAGTGATGCGGTGGAGACAATAGGGCTCATGTGGTAGGACCGGTCAACAAAGAGTTTGGGTGGCATGATCAGGACTTGATCAACATAGACTCACTTGGCAAACCAACTTGATTCTCTGACTTGCCGAGCTGCCCTCCTGACGAGCCGAGCTGACTATCCAATTAATAGAGCCGATCTGACTTGCCAAGCCATCGAGTTACCGAGTCAATATTACCGATCCCCAAGCCCGATCGAGTTCTATTAATTGGGCACAAGAAGACATGAGGCATGCTCTCCATTTTTCCATGTGTCTTCCTGTTGGTAATTTTGAGAGCATGAAACAGTAATAAAACAATACGGCAACCACTCACAGTGACCTCTCGAAGAAATCGCCGAACCACTGCCGGAGACGTTGCTGCTGTTGTCGCTGAGAAGATCACCTCACGAAACCTCCTCAAACTCTTTCATGAACCAAATCCCGGCCTCTGAACGTTCTCTACTGCTTGACCAAATCTCCTCACAACCCCTTTTTAATCACCTTCTGCCGCGCTCTCTCCGATTGATGATTGACCCCCTTCTCAAAGGCTTGGACGCACCTTTATAAGAAGGTTGAGGAAGACGAAGGGGAAACGACGCCCCTTCGTCTCCTTGGCATTTGTAGTAAAGAGAGTAACAAAGGGGAAACTATGCCTCTTCGTCTCCAGTAACGCCCAACATCTCCCACTCGTCCAAGTCAATCCATATGGTTACATAGACCATGTCAGTCACATAGACTACAAGGTAATCATGTCATGAAAACTAGAGCAAAATTAGTCACAAGGATTAAATAAGTCACATAAACTTTATGAGGATCAAGTCACGAAGACCAGAGCAAAATTTAGTCACAAAGACCAAATAAGAACATTTATTCCATACATTAGGGAAAATGGTTCATGCGACAGCAAGCACATTGAGAATTCAACTACTAAGAAGATTGTCACACCTTACTTAGCTACTCTACAGAACGAATCAGAGACATATGTTCATAGAACGAATCAGAGACATAAATGACCTGTCTTTACCCTAGATTAAATTATTTACATCATTATGAACATCTCTAATCCCCCATATTAACTATATGTCAAGAGCATGTTCAATATCTCCAATCAAACAAATTATTCACAATTACATTTTATGTACTGAACTAAAAATGTAACTGGTACTAGTAATAAATGTCATAGATGTAAATCAATCTTAATATTCCTTTTTAGCTAGAATCTATTCATTCTAATCAGTCACTTTCCTAGTTATGCTCCATAGACCGAATCATCCATAGCCAATAGGAAACATGCTAAAGTAGCAGACACTGATCAAAACTTTAAGTAGACAGCTAAATAGTCACTTAGGGTAAGATTGAGATTAACTTATAATCTCAAGGGTCTCACATAGTAGAGAAGCAGGGATCCATTCTCTTACTAACCTTCTTATCGCCATAGCACATGTGGTATGAATCACATGCTACGATGTTATTCTATTTACTAAAAAGAGCGCATGTTTTTCCTAAATTTAACATTGTACAGATTTAGATCTAGATATTCTTAATGTCTAATCCTGAATTCAACATATGAATTCTAATCTGGCCTTTAAGCAGATTCAGTAAATGGTGGGTGCATTTACTCCAATCATTACACAAATGATCTCATCTTGACACAATTATCAAGGTGACCTTAACTTATGGGTATGTCTCTATTCACAACTACATAAGTTGTCCCATAAGCAACGGTCTTACCTCTATTTGTACTTGACAAATAGAGATGATTGTCCATGTGAGTGGACTAATCTCAATCTGCCAACATGCTTATCGAGACTTATATTCGAATGTAACAAAGACATGCATATACACTTAATAGATCATGCTATTTTTCATTTATCAAAATGTCTTTACAATTAGTTACATTCTTCGAAGTCCCAAAGACTTCACATGTCCATGAAATGACTCTTTAGTCAATGACTTAGTAAAAGGATCAACAAGCATATTTCATGTAGGGATGTACTCAAGAATCATCATTTTCTTGTCCACAATATTCCTTACAAAATTATACTTAATTCTATATGCTTGCTTTTGCTGTGATATTTGAGATCCTCAGCTTGACCGTTACAGTACATTGTAACAGGACTCCCACCTTCCTCAGCAATTTTCAAATGCTTTAGGAACCTTTTTCAACTAGACATATTATTGCACAACTGATGCGCAAGCCATGCAGCTTCCATTGTGGACAAGGCTACATAAGCCTGCTTCTTGCTATTCCATGAGATGACACCATCATTTAGCAAGAAGGTATAGCCTGATGTGATTTTTCTGTCATCAAGGTCTCCTGCCCAGTTTGCATTTGTGTGGCCACTCAGGCTCATCTTTAATCCTTGAAAAACATATACATAATCTGTTATCCTTTTGAGGTATTTAATTATCCTCTTCATCGCTTTCCAATGTCTCGATCCTGGGTTTAATTAGAAAATAACTAACTAAGTCAACACCATAGCTTATATTAGGGCGAGTACACAACATAATGTACATCAAACTACCAATGACACAAGCATATGATTTTTTCTTCATCTCGGCTATTTCCTCAAGAGTCTTGGGATACATACTTTTGCTCAAGACAGTACCTTTCTCTATAGGCGTTTGTTCAACGTTGTAATCTGACATATTGAAGTGTTGCAGCATCTTAATGATATAAGCCTCTTGAGACAAACCCAAAAGTCTCTTTGATCGGTCTCTAACGATCTTCACTCCTAAGATATACTCTGCTTCTCCCATATCTATTATGTCAAATTGTGATGAAAGCTAACTTTTGACTTCTATCACATACTTTATGTCACTTCTAGCTATTAGCATATCATCAACATATAATGATAAAATGACAAACTTTCCTTTTTCCTTTCTTAGGTAAACACAATGATCCTCATTGATCATTTTGAAACCATAAGACAATATTACTTCATTAAATCTTATGTTCCATTGTCTTGACATTTGCTTTACCCCATATATAGACTTCCTAAGTCTACATACTCTTTTCTCTTGGCCTTCAACAACATAACCTTCTGGTTGTACCATATAGATTTCTTCGTCAAGATTACCATTAAGGAAAGCTATTTTTACATCCATCTGATGTAATTCCATGTCATATTGTGCTACTATAGCTAGGATGACACGTATTGACACAAACTTCACAACTAGGGAGAATGCCTCTTCAAAGTCAATACCCTCCATTTGAGTATATCCTTTTGCAACTAATCGAGTTTTGTATCGATTAATCGATCCATCTGTTTTCCTCTTTACTTTGAGAATCCACTTATTCCTAATAGCCTTTCGGCCTGGAGGAAGATCGACTAAATCCCAAACTTGATTTTTTCTCATTGACTCTATTTCTTCATCCATTGCAATTTTCCATTATTTTCTAACTGAGCTTCTCAAAGCTTCCTCAACTATTCGAGGTTCCTCATCATCAACTGGGAGAACCATCAATGCCTCATTCTCAATATCAAACTTTCTCCGAGGAATAATATGACGACTACTTCTTCGAAGGTTAGACTGTTGAGAAACTGACTCATTCAGTGACATATTACTCCCACTAGGTTGACTAGATTCAGGCATCTCCTGATCTGCTGATAAAGGAACATTATCCTCCTCCTCTATCTCATATAGAAAAATTGTCTTATCAACTTCACCTCGTGTTGGGAACTCAGTTTCAAGAAAAGTAGCATCTCTTGACTTTATTTCAGAGATGGTTCCATCTTGTCGCTCACCAATAAAAATATAACTCTTAGAAGTCTCAGAGTACCTTATAAAGATACACTTCTTACATCTGGATCCTAATTTTTCATGTTCGTGAGTCTTATCATGAACGTAGGCAGCTGACTCCCAAGGTCTCAGATTACTTAAATCTGGCTTTCTGCCTGTCCAACGTTCACGAGGGGTAGATGAAACTGACTTTGAAGGCACTTTGTTAAGTATATAGGCCGCAACTAATAATGCATCTCCCCAATAGGAGATTGATAAATTAGCCTGTGTCATCATAGACCTAACCATTTCAAGAAGAGTCCTATTTTTTCTTTCAGCAATCCTATTTTGCTGTGGAGTTCCAGGGATAGTAAGCTGTCTATAATCCCTTTCTCATTACATATTTTCTTGAACTGATCAGACAAATATTCACCTCCATGGTCAGTGCGTAAGGTTTTAACCTTATATTCTAATTGATTCTCAACTTCGTTCAAGAAACGAATAAAGCAATCCAATGCTTTAGATTTATGAGAAATCAAATACACATGACCAAAATGTGTGAAGTCATCAATAAATGTAATGAAATAAGAACTTCCATTTCTAGCATTCATATTCATTGGACCACAAATATCTGAATGAATTAATTACAATGATGATTCAACCCTAACAATCTTGCCAAATGATTTCCTAGCCATCTTTCCAGCAAGACAATGCTCACATATAGACAAGTTAATCTTACCATAAGTGCCTAAAAGACCCTCCTTAGTTAATCTATTCATTCGTTCTTGTCCTATATGTCTTAATCTAGCATGCCAAATTTCATCATTAACATCAGCATTACTAGTAAGAGCAATGTTTGAAAACCAACCATCATTATTATTTAGTTCTACATTAAGAATCATAAAACCATTTGTTACATAACCATACTCAATTAACATAGAGTTAATTCGAAGTTCCACATAACGGCTATAAAAATTTACATTGTAACCTAAATCAAGAAGACAAATGATGGAAACCAGATTCCGCCGAATCTCAGGAGCATACAGGACATCATGCAGAAATAAAGTACTCCCACCACGTAGGTTGAGCTTGCAAGTGTCAATTCCTTTGACTTCAATTCTTGCATTGTTTCCTACATATATCCATTTGTTGCCAGCTGGTACCCGACGGTATTCCACATATGTAGCTCGATCACGTGCTACGTGATTCGTTGCTCCTGAATCTACAATCCACAAAGGATACGAATCAGCTAACAACACTGTATTTGCAACATATTGCTCATGAAAAGAAGATAACAATGTACCTACCTTTTTAGGCTCAGTACAATCCCGAGCAAAATGACCCTTCTTGCTGTTGGTTGCTACTCGGAAAACCTAGAGGTTCCACTGTACAAAAATTTTGTACAAAGGTCTGAACCTTTTTCCTAGCTACCATGTGTTCTTTTAAATTAAATTTTGGATCGCCTGCGGAACTTAACACGTTTGATCCAAAACTTAATCTATTTGTTCTTTTAGGTTTTAACTTGGATCTCCTGCGGAACTTAACACGTTCGACCCAAGTCTCCTTAAGTTATTAATTCCATTAAATACTAATTTCCATAAAAGGTTCCCAGTACTGACGTGGCGAGGCACATGGCCTTCTTGGATATGGGAGCAACCACCACCGACTAGACAAAACCTTTAATAGAAAGCTAATATTTAATTTCCTAAAATAACTTTAGGTTAACCAAAGAGAACAATCAAATCACAAGGAAAAGAAAGAAAACAAAAGAACACAACATCGAAAAACATATTCAAATACTAGATCATAAGCCTCTTGTATTTGGTATTATTTCCATAAATAACTAGCATGATGCGGAAATAAAATTACTAATTATACCTTGTAGAAAACCTCTTGATCTTCTACCGTATTCCTCTTCTAACCTCGGCCGCTGTGTTGGCAACGATCTACCAAGATGATAAACCACCAACCACCTTCTTCTCCTCCAAGCAAGGTTCGGCCACAAAGGAAGAACTTTACCAAAGAAGAAAATCAAAATACTAACCAAGCTCCAAGAGATGCTAACTTTCTCCTTCTTCTTCTTCTTCTCCAAGTAGTATCCGCCACCGCAAGAACTCCAAGAGAGATGAAGTGTTCGGCCACCACAAGAGGAAGAGAGGGAGAGGGTAATGGCCGGCCACAACACCAAGGAAAAAGGGAGAGAAAACAATAGAGGTTGTCACCCATGAAGGCACCCTCACCCCTTCTTTTATATTCCTGGCCTAGGCAAATTAGGAAATTTAATTACAATAAATTTTCCTTAATTTCCTTGACTTGATTTAATTGAGAGAAATAAAATAAAATTTCCCAAATCAATTTCAAGTGGTCGGCCATCATTGGAAAACAAAGAGGACAAGTTTTAATCAACAATTAAAACTTCCTAATTTGTTTCCGGAAATTTTTAAAAATAAAATTTCTCTTTAAAATCTCTTCATGGTTAATAAAAGGAAATATCTATAATTTTAATTTTATTAACATGTGAATAATTTTAAAGAGAAAATAAAACATCTCTCCAATCTACAAATAAGGAAAGAGATCTAATCTCTTTCTTTAATCTTTGTAAATCTTTTACAAGAGAGATATTTTAATTCTAATTCTCTTTAAATTATATCTTCCACATTATAATAAAATTAAAATTAAATTTCTTTTTAATTTATTTTGTGGCCCTACTAGCTTGGGTTCAAGCTAGGCCGACCACCACCTAGGTAGGCCCTAGCTTGGTTCCCAAGCTAGCTTGGCCCGCCATCGTGGGTATGAAGGTGGGTATAGGTGGGTATAGAACTCTATAAATAAAAGGCTACGATAGGGACCGAGAGGAGGAATTGGTTTTGGTCTCCGATAAAATTACATCCCGTGTTCGCCCGAACACACAACTTAATTTTATCAATGATAATTCATTCCACTAGAGAACTATCATTGAACTACCGCACCAATCCCAAATTACATTTTGAGCTCCTTCTTATTATGAGTGTGTTAGTCTCCCTGTTTAAGATATCGAATGTCCACTAATTAAGTGAGTTACCGACAACTCATTTAATTAATATCTAAGTCCAAGAGTAGTACCACTCAACCTTATTGTCATGTCGGACTAAGTCCACTGCAGGGTTTAACATGACAATCTTTACGAGCTCCTCTTGAGGACATTATCAACCTAGTATCTCTAGGACACGCTTCCTTCTATAATCAACAACACACACTATAAGTGATACCATTTCCCAACTTATCGGGTTTATTGATTCAACGAACTAAATCTCACCCATTGATAAATTAAAGAAATAAATATCAAATATATGTGCTTGTTATTATATTAGGATTAAGAGCACACACTTCCATAATAACTGAGGTCTTTGTTCCTTTATAAAGTCAGTATAAAAGAAACGACCTCAAATGGTCCTACTCAATACACTCTGAGTGTACTAGTGTAATTATATAGTCAAGATAAACTAATACCTAATTACAATACGACCTTCTAATGGTTTGTTCCTTTTCCATTTTGGTCGTGAGCTACTGTTTATAATTTATAAGGTACTGATAACATCATCTTCTGTATGTGACACCACATACTATGTTATCTACAATATAAATTAAATGAACAACTACAAACAAATGTAGACAATTAGACCAAATGTGATTCTTTATTCATAATAAATGTTTACAAAGCTTAGGCTTTCAGTATACATTCCAACACTTGCCACAGTTGAAGAAGGTCAACTTGCTCATAGGTCTTTGTCCATATCTCTTTCCTTTCTTCTTGATTTGGTTTTTAACAGCAACAACACTAGCCTTCTTTCCTTTTCCCATTCTTTCTTAAACCATCTTTTTTTATTTTTGGAACCAGAACCTTCAGCTACAAAAGCTTGACCAGAAATCCTTATGGATTCAATCCTCTCAGCCTCAAGTTCAACATGACGTGAGACATCGGTGAAAGTCTTGATACTCTCACTGTGTGTCAGATTCTGTTTCATCGTTTCCCAAGAATCTGGAAGGGAACGGATAACTGCCTGAACCTGTTGTTCATCGGTCAACGCATATAGCAATCTTAAGCTCTCGAATCATCTTACCCATCTCCCTGAGATGTTGGGCCATGATAACATTCGAGCGCTTTTTACAGCTATCAAACTTGATAGTTAGCTAACGAAACTTACTCAGACTTACTCCATTGTACTTCTCTTTAAGGGCTACCCAGACAGCATGAACAGATGGTAATGGCTCATACTCAAATATCAGGTCATCCACCATTGAACTAATCAATATACCCTTAGCAATGGAGTCCTTCCTTTTCCATGCCTTATAGGCATCAAGGTCACGTCTGTACTATGCTGTAGAACCATCAACTGGTTCTTCCATGATTTGATTTACAACTTTTAGAACTTCTTGTTCCTCAAGAACGTATTGTATCTTGAGGTGCCATATTTTGTAGTTATCCCCATATAATTTCTCACCCTTATTGAGTTCAGCTATGATGTTTTTAGTTGCCATGATCTACATAAATAAACACATTATTTATAATTTCAGTGTAATTCATTTATGTGCAATTATTTATTGACTCAGTGTAAATTAGAATTAGTTTACAAAATCAAGTGATAACATTGTTTTCACTCATCATTTGTATGTTCTAATCTAATCAACACTGATCAATCATATTACACACATCCCATCTAATGAACGAATCATTATTAAAATGAACTAATCATTTTTCATATGAACTAATCATATGAATATATGAACGAATCATATTCACATTAACTAATCATGTCATGAAATGAACTAATTATTTCCAAGTTTGTTAACATATAACATAACTTTTCATTATATAATTCTGTTCGTACAGAACGACATAAATTATTACATGACTCAAAAACTAGATGAGCTAACACTGTTTGTACATAACGACAGTAAATAGAACACTAATAAACTAGATAGGCCAGCACTGCTCCCACTAGGACAAACATTAGTGCAGCATCCAATATTATCTCTATTAACTTAGACTCATTTGGGATAATCTCAGATGGGGCAGCTTTAGGATTCTCCATCAGATCCATTTTTGGATCTTCCTCGGACATTTCCTGGTCCTCTTCAGACTCTTCAAGCTCTTCTTCACCCATATGGTGAAGCAGTTCCTCACACAGTTCTGAATATGTGACCTGTCCTTCATGACGCCCCCATACATAGCAGCTATTACACTAGGATACTCTGACAATGATCGCATCAATGCCCAGATCCTATAAGTGTCCAGGACTAGAAACTCTTCTCGCTCAAGTTTCCAGAACAGTCTATCAAGCCTTCTTACATGTCCGTCGACTCCATAAGCAGACTTATACTCTATCTCCTGAATCTCCTCTCGGAGCTGGTTTCACCGCACTTCGCGACGAGTCAATGTGATAATAGTCTGTGCCATCTGAAAAATTAAATTTAAATAAGTCAGTACAAAACCAACTAACCAGTACAAAATCAGTTTAATTCAATTCATACAGGCATAATACCATCATTATAAATCAAGAAAAATAAATCTTCTTGATTTTCAGGAGTTTAAGTCGACTAACCCATTTGACCGGTCAATCAGGAGTCCGGATCTTAAGCTTAGTCTATTATCCTTATTAGAACTAATCTAATTGGATAGAGATTTCTGACCTATGTTCTGTTATTGTTTAAGCCCATTTGAGTCAATCTTAGACTTATTGATCAAACTCAGCTTCGTTTGATTCGTCCAATTGTCCATTGGATTAAGTCTGACCCGTTAGAACAAATCTAATCTTTTTGATCAAATCTGACACAACAGAACTGATCTGGTCATATTTGATCAACCCAACTTTTGTAATCAAGATTACCCCAATAATTCAACAATAAACTGAACTGGTTAAACTAACAAATAATTTGAATCAGCCTTAGGTATCATTGAATCAAACTGGTCTGCTTAAATCAATTAATAATTTAAACCAGATCTGGGTTTGATTGGACAAGTTGGGTTGATTCAATTTTCAATAAATTGAATTATAAATTAATTAAATATTTATTTATTAATTAATAATACATTTTAGTATGTATTTAATTAATTAATAAATATATTTAATTAACCTCCACTATTTATATATGGGAAGGAAAAAAAACCATGCATGTTTTATACACGTTTTATTTTTTTTATTTTCTCCATAGTGCTTCGTCAAAACGAAGCACTGTTCATCCTACTCTTGAATCGATTCAAGTGCATGCGTTATTTATTTATTTATTTATTTACTGTGCTTCGTCAAAACGAAGCATTCCTTCTTCAATCGATTCATTAATCGATTAAGTCAATTTTTTTCTCTTCAATCGATCCATGAATCGATTGAAGAACTCCATGCAATTTTGAATCGATTGAAATGAAATTTCAATCGATTCAATTCAATTGAATCGATTGGTTAATCTATTTAATTGATGAATAGAACTCACTGTTCATCTTCTTCTTCGCGACAGAAGAAGAAAACAAAACACGAGCTTTTCCGCGTCGATTTTCATACTTTCAAATCTATGCTCTGATACCATTGTTGGTAATTTTGAGAGTATGAAACAGTAATAAAACAATACGGTAACCACTCACAGTGACCTCCCGAAGAAATCGTCAAAAAACCGCCGGAGACGTCGCTGCTTCTGTCGCCGAGAAGATCACCTCACGGAACCTCCTCGAACTCTTTCACGAACCAAATTCCGGCCTCTGAACGTTCTCTACTGCTCGACCAAATCTCCTCACATCCCCTCTTTGATCACCTTCTGCTACGCTCTCTCTGATCGACGATCAACCCCCTTCTCAAAGGCTTGGATGCACCTTTATAAGAAGGTTGAGGAAGACGAAGGGGAAACGACGCCCCTTCGTCTCCTTGGCGTTTGCAGCAAAGAGAGTAACGAAGGGGAAACTATGCCCCTTCATCTCCAATAACGCCCAACACTTCCCCACTTTATGGTTCGGGTAAAGGGGGCTCTCTAACTTAACCTCTCATGCATATTACTTTTTTTCCCTTTCACTCTGTTATCAAAACACTACGATGACTTAGACATCAGAGTGGTTTCATTAGAGCATCTGCAACGCGGCGTTAATGCCATATTATAACGCGACTGTTCATTTAACGCCGCGTTGCAGATGCCAACGCGACGTTAAAGCGCTTGAACACGTTCAGTGTTAATGGGGTGGGCCAGGGCGGACCCACCCCATGTGTAAACTTCTTTTTTTTTTAAATAATGTTTTTTTTAAATAACGGCTAGTTATTTAAATAAACGCGTTCAAGAGTTCAGTGAAGCATTCATGGCATTTAAGCTTTTTTAAATGTAAATTTTTAAATTAAAAATTAAATAACGGCTAGTTATTTAACGGTTATTTTTTAACAACTAGTTAACGGCTAGTTCGAAATTTCATCTATAAATAATCATCAATATGCACACATATTTTCATTTCAACTCACTACTCTTTCAATTATACTCTCTAAATTCTCTCCCCATCTATTTTTTTCAAGTTCCTACCATCTTATTTTCTATCCGAAATGGATGAAAATAATAGGATATTTTTTACAAATTTCTTGAATTCTACAAACAACTCGCAAGAATATTCATCTTCCTAAAATCCACAAATTTCACCAAATTATCAATACTCACATCCATTTCCCAATATGTCGTTTCCTCCACAAAATCTTCAAAATTTCCAAGGTTTTGGAAATTCTATGAATCATCTGAATTATGCCCCTCGAGGTCCATATCAATCGCTTCCAGCCGAATATTGGCAAAACATGAGTCATCCGTATTTCACGCTGTTGGTTGTTCATGGATATGGTACCCCACACACAACTGGTATATCTTTCACTCCTTCGATGTCGAATGAACCTGCAACTCTGACTTTTATCCCGGAGACTCAACTTTCTGACTGTGAATCCCCAATTGAGGTGGTCAATTTAGAAAACGCGATTTCAAATGCTGAGGGTACAAGAAAGCGTTCAAGTTGGACAAAGGTTGAAAACGAGGTCTTAGCGAGAAGTTTTGTCACTATCAGTGATGATCCAATAATTGACAATGATCAAAAGGCGGATGCTTTTTGGGGACGGGTTGCAAGCTACTATAATGAGAATCTTTCCCTAGGTTCAAACACCAGAAGTGCAAATGTTATACGGTCACATTGGCACAATACAATCCAAAAGAAGGTATATCGATTCAACGCAAATTACAATAGTATTTATAATTCATATCGAAGTGGTCATAGTGATGAAGATATATTAAGGTTTGCGTACGAAAAATATCTATCCGAAAACAATAGTGTTGCATTCAATCTCAAACATGTGTGGAGAATTGTCAAAAACCGTCCAATGTTTACTTCACAGTCCGCTGATCACTTTGTGGCTATAAAGAAGACGAGGACCTCAGAGTCGGGAGCAAGCAACACCTCCTCCAACCAAGATGTGAGTATAGACCTAGATTATGAAGATACTCGTCCAATGGGACAAAAGACAACAAAAAGAAAGGGAAAAGACAAAGTAAAATCGATCATGGAGGATCTGACAGTAAACTACAACAATATTATCACAAAGTTCACTGAGTACACAAGCGTGAAGAAGTCCAAAGTCAATTTGAAACAAAAACAACTCGAAGTAGAGGAGATTAAGGCAAAGCTGCATTGCCCAAATCTGAAGCTAAGAATCGTTCGCTTGAAGTTGAAGCTAAGTACTTACGTATGGGTGAATCAACTGCCATCAGATGCCTTTTCAAGTTCTGCAAATACTATATTGAAATATTTGGTGATAGGTACTTGAGAAGGCCAAATGCTGATGATATTCAACGTCTTCTTCAAATGCATGATGAGAGACATGACTTTCTTGGCATGTTAGGTAGCCTTGATTGTATCCACTGGAAATGGAAAAATTGTCCAGTTGCTTGGAAAGGTCAATTTACAAGGGGACATGGGTCACCAACAATCATACTTGAAGCGGTCGCGTCTCATGACTTATGGATATGGCATGCATTTTTTGGGGTCGCCGATTCACGTAACAATATTAACGTGTTATATGAATCTCCCATATTCAACAACCTCTTGCAAGGAAATATGCTGCAGATTAATTTCACGGTGAACGACACTGCATAGACAAAGGGCTATTATGTAACAGATGGAATATATCTCGAGTGGGCTACTTTTGTTAAGGCTTTTCCTTGCCCAGAGGATCCCAAGAGGAAGTTGTTTAAGGAAAGACAGGAGTCTGCAAGAAAAGATGTTGAACGAGCATTTGGGGTGCTCTAATCTCGATGGGTGATTGTCAGAGGTCTAGCTCGGTATTGGTATAGGAAAAAGTTAAAACAAATCAAGTTAGCATGCATTATTTTGCATAATATGATTGTTGAGGATGAGGGAGGGCACGTGACAAATTGGTATAACGAAGAAGGTGACGAACCCGCATAACCTATCCATGGCTCAAACCGAGGATTTCAGGATTATCTTCGAACAAATTCTAAGCTACGTGACACTCAAGTTCATCACCAACTTGACACCTGTTGGTTGGTCCTAGGAAGATCGTATCGGTTCCACTATACAAAAATTTTGTACAAGTGTCGAACCTTTCCTAAACAACCTATTGTGTTCTTTAGGAATTAAATTAGGAATCACAAATGAAGCTTAACATTATTAATTCCAAATTTAACTTATCTGTTCTTAATGGTTTAGATTTGGATCGCAAGCGGAACTTAATACTATTGATCCAAATCCACCTATGTTATAGAGTTGATTAAATATTTATTTCTAAAATCGGCTCCCAGGTCAAACATGGCGAGACACTAGGCCTTCTTGGGTATGAGATCATCCACCACTGCATCGACAAAGCCTTTAATAGAAATTCAATATTTAATTTCCTAAAATAACATTAGGTTTAACCGAAAAGAACAATCGAATCACAAATTTGAAAAACAAAACAAAAGAAACACAACTTCGAAATAAATCCGAAACTCTAGAATCATATGCCTCTTGTGTTTGGAATTCATACAAAGAAAAACTAGTATGATGCGGAAAACAATTACTAGTTATACCTTTCTTTGTAAGCAAATAACCTCTTGATCTTCTACCGTATTCCTCTTCTAATCTCGGACGTTGTGTGGGCAACGATCTTCCGAGACGAGAACAACCAAGCTCCTTCTTCTCCAAGCTAGATTCGGCCACCACCAATTCTCCAATAGATGTAGAGGTCCGACCACCACCACCAAGTTCTAAGGGATGCTAGAAACAAAGCCTCCTTTCTCTCCTTCTTCTCCTAGCTAGAACCGACCACCAAGGACTCCTCTTGTGTTGATGCCGCCGGCCACAAAGGAGGAAGAGAAAAGGAGAAGAACTAGAAGCAATAGGGTCGGCCACCACCAAGGAAGAGAGGGAGGGAAATAGAATAGAGTTATTTTTCATAAAGGCACCCCTACCCCCTCTTTTATAATCCTTGGTTTTGGCAAATAAGAAAAATTTAAATAAAAAACTTCCCTATTACTTTGCCATGAAAAGGAAAATTTAAAAGATTAAAAACAAATTCCTTTTCATGAATCAATTAAGTGGCCGACCACCTTCAAGCTCCCAACAAAGAAAGTTTAATAACACAAGAATTAAAACTTCCTAATTTGTTTCCGGAAATTTTAATAAAAATTTCTCTAATAATTTTTCTCTTCATGGTTGGTTATAAAAGGAAATTTTATAAATTAAAATCATTCTTTTAAAACATGTGGATGATTTTCAAAAAGGAAAGTTATCTCTAAAATTAAAATCTTCTTTCAATCTATAAATAATGAAAGATATCTAATCTTTTCTTAATCCTTTGTAGAAACTTATAAAAGAAAAAATTTATATTTTTAAAACTTTCTTTTAAATTATGAACATGGTTACAAAAAAGGAAGGTTTTCTCAAAATTAAAATCTTTCTTTCAATCTACAAATAAGGAAAGATATATCTTTTCTTAATCTTTTGTAGAAAGCTATAAAAAGGAAAGATTTAAATTTTAAACTCTCTTTTAAAACCATGGAATCCACATAAGAAAAAAAAATTTAAAAAAATAAAATCCTTTTAATATGATGTGACCGACCACACCAAGCTTGGGTTCAAGCTAGGGCCGGCCACACCATCTTACTCATCCTAATTGCTTTGGCCGACCCAAGCTTGGGTTCCAAGCTTGCTTGGCAGGCCCCATTAAGATGGGTATAAGGTGGGTAAGAAGTGGGTATGTGGTGGGTATAATTCTCTATATACAAGAGGCTACGATAGAGACCGAGAGGAGGAATTAGTTTTGGTCTCTCGATGAAATTAAGCTTCCCGTGTTCTCCCCGAACACCCAACTTAATTTCATCAATAATAATTCATTCCACTAAAGAATTATTATTGAACTACCGCACTAATCCCAAATTACATTTTGGACTCCTTCTTATTATGAGTGTGTTAGTCTCCTTGTGTTTAAGATGTCGGATGCCCACTAATTAATTGAGTTACTGTTAACTCATTTTAATTAATATCTCAGTCCAAGAGTAGTACCACTCAACCTTATTATCACGTCGGACTAAGTCCACCTACAGGGTTTAACATGACAATCCTTATGAGCTCCCCTTGGGGACATTATCAACCTAGATTACTAGGACACAATTTCTTTCTATAATCAACAACACACACTATAAGTAATATCATTTCCCAACTTATCGGGCCTTTTGATTTATCGAGTTAAATCTTACCCTTTGATAAGTCAAATAAATGAATACTAAATATATGTGCTTGTTATTATATTAGGATTAAGAGCACACACTTCCATAATAACTAAGGTGTTGTTCTTTTATCAAGTCAGTATAAAAAGAACTTACCTTAAATGGTCCTGCTTAGTACACTCAAAGTGTACTAGTGTAATTTATCAGTCAAGATAAACTAACACCTAATTCTACTACGACTATTCCAATGGTTTGTTCCTTTCCATTTTAGTCGCGAACTACTGTTTATAATTTATAAATAACCGATAACATGATCTTCTGTGTGTGACACCACACACCATGTTATCTACAATATAAATTAATTGAACTACACTTAACATAAATGTAGACATTTTTTTACCAATGTGATTCTTTATTTCAAAATAAATGTTTACAAAAGCTTGACTTTTAGTATACACTCTAACAGCGCCGACTTAGTTGAGCATATCTGGGGACAATACAACAACAATCCGTGAATTAATATTTCATATATTATTTTTAATGACATAATAGTATGATTTATTTAAGTTATTGTTGCATTTCAATTTCATAATTACATGGTAATTTAAAATAAATTTTGTTTTCTCAACTTTGTAATTTTAGCCGCTCAGTTGTAATTTTAGCCGCTCAGTTATAATTTCGTTTTCCCAATTTTATAATTTTAGGTGTTTAGTTGTAATTTCGTTTTCCTAACTTTATAATTCCGTTTTCCTAACATTGTAATTTCATTTTCTCACAAACATCTCTTTTATTTAATAAATATATTTAAAAAATTAATATTATTTTTGAAAAATAATAAAATTATATTTTTAAAGGTAAGATTATTATTAAAAAAAATAATAATAATTTAAATATTTTAAAACATATTTATTTAATATGATATAATTTTAAGATGAATGAGTGGACGGTGAGACCCATAAATAATGAGTATTAATGTTAAAAGGGATGTGAGGGAAAGAAGGATGCTTTTGTTGGATATTGGGGCCTTAAATGGACCAAAACGATTTAGAGGAAGGAAGCCATTAATTGTTGAAAGTCGTAATTGACTTCAAAATTGAAATCTACGATTCGCGTAGATAGATTTAGACTATTAATTTGCTCAAAACCGATTAAGGGTGAATGAGAAATTAATGTTTAAAGTCAGCTCAAAATAACATTTATTATTCATTAATAAAGTGCATGGGAGAATAGTCCCACATCGGAAATTCTCGATGTATATTCTCTACTTATTAATGAAGATGTGTTAATGGAGTTAACACAAAAATAAAAGGACAAGTTACCCCTTAGCCCAGGGCGAGCAGGTGCTCGCACCTGTGAGCCCGCCACGTGCGCAATGGGCGCTTTGTAGGCGCACTTTGCACGTACGCATAGTTGCGAGGAGCATTGAGGAGCTTAAATTTATGCTCCAGGTGACATTGCAGTGCCTACGTGGCACTCGGTGACGTGCTAACGTTGACAAATACGTATGATGGCAGTGCCTACGTGGCACTCGGGTGACGTTGACTTAGGGAATGGATGACTACCGTTGATCAACGTTGATCAAATAGGTATGATGGATCGTTTGTGATGCGATCTAGAGCGTTGGATCGCAAAGAGTAACGATCTGACGGCTTGGGATGAGACTTGATCTGAAGCATCGAATCAATAGATCCAGATCCGATGGCCGATGACAATAGGCGGGATCTGAGGGTCACAACTCCTCAGATCTGATGGATGAGATTGAAGTGGGCTTGGTGAAGAGTTACAACCCTTCAGAATGGATGATCTAGATCGATCCAGCCCAAGGAACACATCCACTCACCCAAAGGACAATCAACCTCTTCATTCAGTATAAATAGAACCCTCCAGATGCTGGAAAATTCACTCAGGTCTCGGAAGTCGGAGTGCTACGATTCCGAGACGTTCGTCGTCGTTGTATCTTGGGAACGAATTGCAACAATCCGTTAAGCACCGTAGCGGAGCAATATCGTTTACGGAGATAGTGTCGAACACTAGCCTCGACGATCAGTTTACATACTCCAGAAGCTATCCGGGGAATAACAGCTTTTTGATAAGATGATGAACGTCATAACATTAGAGTATTATGGATGTTCTTAGGAAAACTTATCCCCTTTTGATGTTTATTAAATTCTACAAGAATTGTCACATCACGAGAAGAACAGCGAGAAGAAAACTGCAACATCATCGCTCTCGAATGCTATATGGATTTCTATTGTTGTGTCACCGCGGCCAAATTTCTAACCGCATCATAGAGGTTTTTGTTAGATGATATGATAGCTTTTTAGTAGGGTTTTATGCTTTGTTTCCTCCCACGCGCAGATGAAGAAGGGGAATAAAATAAAAGAAGAAGAAAGGCGGAGAAAATAAGAGGAAAATGGAAAGCCCAAACAAGAATTAACTTTTACACATTGTTTAAACCATACGAAAACGCATCGGAGCTCGCCCCTTCTCCGGCACCGCCGCCGAGTTCATCACGATGGTCGTTCTACAGCCTTATTAATGACTGCTACGCCGTCTCCAGCTGATCAACCCTCTTCCCTCTCCAACGCGCGCGAACCGTCCGCCTCCAGTACTGCCGCCCCGATGCCACTGCCGCCACTCTCTCGTCCTGGATGCTTAACAAAGTTGGTTCGACATTGTTACTATGTTCAGCTTTGGCCAGTTGGACAATGATTCAGCTTTTGATCAATATCTCTCATTCTATATATCCACCGGAGTAATTGACCTATAAATGGCTTCAGATTTTAGTCGACTTCTAAGATAAACTAAGCTCTTTGAATGTTCTGCCAATAATTAATATCATGAAAACCTTAACTGAAAATAAAACAAAACGTAACATTCCCTTCTCCACCTTATCTAAAACATTTTTTGTAATTCTTACACTACTAAGAAAAAGATGATTAAACATTGTGATCGTTAAGAATATCAGGGAAAATAATAATTATTCTACTAATTTTTCATGGTAAAATATATAGACAGATATTAATGAGGAAAAAAATAAAAAATAAAAAATAAAAAAGTCATCAACGAGGACTGGAGGAGGAAAGATTGGGATCCGCTGTTCTCAGTCGGCGACACGAGCCACATGAGAGCTAACAAACGCCATTGGCGTTCGTCCAACGCTGCTGTTTGTATCTCGGCTAACACTGTGGATCCCACTCTACAAGGATAAGCCGTGGCTCCCACCACCATTCGGCCTCCCTTATGCATCCTTTGCCCGGAAGGAATCAATTAGTTTCCGACAGCCAGATCGAATGAGAAGGAGCAACTCAGCGGCGGCGGCTGCGGCTGCGGCTGGGAGGAGGAAGATCCTGAGGGGAGGAGGAGGATCCGGCGGCGAGCCTAGGGCGTGCTGCAGCAAGGACGGGATGAAGCGGGGCCCGTGGACGCCGGAGGAGGACGAGGCCCTGGCGAGCTACGTGCGGCTGGAGGGCGAGGGCCGGTGGCGGACCCTTCCGGCCCGTGCAGGCCTCCGCCGCTGCGGCAAGAGCTGCCGCCTCCGGTGGATGAACTACCTCCGCCCCTCCATCAAGCGCGGCCCCATCGCCCCCGACGAGGAGGACATCATCCTCCGCCTCCACCGCCTCCTCGGCAACCGGTACCGATCGTTCCCTAATTCTCCATCTCTTCCAATTCAACTTTGATCGAGAAGAACCGATTATCGCGACAGGTGGTCGCTGATCGCCGGCAGAATTCCGGGGCGCACCGACAACGAGATCAAGAACTACTGGAACACGCACCTCAGCAAGAAGCTCATCGGCCAAGGCATCGATCCGCGCACCCACAAGCCATTGCCGTCTCCCTCCGCCCCATCCGCCGTCGCTGCACCGGCGGTCTATGTCATCCCACGACACCCACCTCGCCCTAACCCTAACCCTAACCCTAACATGCCCGACGGATGCTGGACGGAGAGCAGTGACCACGATCAGTTGATCGACGTCAACGCGGAGGCGGCGGAAGCCGGAGAGCGGCTAGAACCCGATCTGTTTGGCGTCAGCTTCGGCGAGGACAACATCTTCTCCTCCTTCCTCGACTCACTCATCGGCGACGGCGAAAACGATCACATTAATGGCGATACTCCTCCTGATGACGAACAATTTGCCTTCGTTTGGGAAAAGGATCTCGAGGCTCATCTAGTTCTGGAGGACAATGCACACGAGCAGTTTACAGGTGATCCTGATGCAGGAATCTGACTGATTAATCTAAGTATGTTTAAATCATATATATTATGACAAAAGACGAATGCATTCGTCCTCAGCATCCTCATCAACTCGTCCAAGAGCCAACAATGAGGAGGTTATGTTTAATTCATATATATATATATTTATGTGTAGTGTGCTGTAATAGGAATAGATAGATAGATATTGTTGATAATATTAATGCTTGAGAAACCAGTATCATGCATGAACTAAAGAACACAGCTTTAATTGCTTCATTATGTTTATTAATGCGTGTGCATGCATGCTTGCATACACATTGATTTGCTGCCAAATGAGATTTTGGAATATTTCTACACATTAATTCAGTTTAGTTAGTATTATTTTGCTGCCCAGAATTAATTTTGGAATATATTGGCAACTTGAAATTGACTGTTATATTCGACAAAAACATTTTCAAGAAGGAAGGATAAATTTCAAAGTTTCCTATGCACAATTAAATTATAATTTCAATAAATTCTAACTATCAACAAGAATTGTTATTACTATGATATTAATAGATGTTAATAAAATTGTTTCCTATGCACAATTAAATTATAAATATAATTATATTATAGGTACTCTCGAATTATATCACATATAACTATCTAGTTCTATTTTAGGCTAGCTAGATCACTTAGTTTGGACTAACCCACATACTTGACTCGATCGATTGGCATATAGGTCTGTCCAAGCCTACCACATATACTAAGTCCACTCATACAGCCTAACATGACTAATTCATCAAGGCCACCTGACCTGATCCTTACCTGTCCTTCCAAGTTGACCAGCCTTTTACAGAACTTGGGGTTGCCTAATTGACTAGTCCCTATCTCTCAACTGACCATCAACTCTCGCAAAGCCAACACAAAATGCTACTATGAGCACTGAAATTTTGACCATTAGATGCGCGCGCGCTTGTGATGAATGGTAGTTAGAGTCCGTTAAAACCCTGGCTTTGACTTTTCCAAGGTCAAAATCTAAATATCGACTAAATTCGGGAGATGTGCCTCGTGAGAGATTTGAACTAGACTGTAAATGAATCGAAGCTTCATCAAAATATTTGATGTTCATCTTGGAAAGAATTTGTTTATATTTATTAAATACGTATAAGATTAATTAAATAAATAAATTTGAATAATTAATTCGTTAAACTAAATAAATAAATTTTAACACATATATATTCAGTCCGTTAATGTTCGTGAATAACGTTCATTAATAAAACTTTAATTAATATGCTAAATAAATTTTAAAAAGAATTAAAATGAATAAACGAGATTAAATTATCAAGCTCAGTATATAACTAGTCAAGCAAGTAAAAATAAATTTGAATTGAGAGTTCGATAATATCTAAATGAATCAAGCTCAATTCAAGTTTGAATTGAGAACTTGTTAGTCTCTAGAGGTTGACACAAATGGTAAATACATGATAGTTTGTTTGTAATGGATAGGGGTTTGAGTCCCAGGAAATGCATAGCTTGTATTTGTTTCGCCATGCACTTAACACTATGCTCTTAATGAACCTTTTTAGTTTTGAATTGAAAATTTAATAATATCTAAACAAATCAAACTCAAATTTAAACTCATCAAAAATATATCAAGAAAAGATGGAACAATCATTTTAAATGTTTGATTCATTTAAGATTTGACTTGATTACTTTATCAAATAATGAACATCCGATTTATTTACGGTCCTAATTTGAACCCTTATAGCATGTCACATGCTACCTCTCCTGGCTATTGTTCTTGTGCATGAACTATCTATCACTCGCTGAAAGCATATCGAAAGCACACTGCTTCGATCGAATTGGCTGGGTAGGAACAAAATCAACACGAAACTAACCTGTCGAAGTCGCCGGCCGGTTAAGCTTCATGGCTTCTCGAGCTGGTTTTGCAGAGGAATTAAGAGCATTTTTGGATTTGATGGACGGGAGGGAAGTGGAGCAGGCTTAAATTGGGGTTGCAAGGGAGGAGGGCCGTTAGCTGAAGGAACGAACAGTCCGAACCATGCTTCCTGAGGCGACTCAGCGCCACAACCACCGTTCCAAATGAGACAGGCAAAGCCTGACCAAAATGACAAAAGAGGGGTGGTCACAGACAGAGGGAGACAGAGAAATGTTCTCGATAGGATCTGTAGATGATGAAGAAGAAGGAGGATCGATCATAAAAGATGAAACGAAGATCATAATAATTATTCATATTATTTTTAATTTGTGTTAATTACATTACATCGATTAATAATAAATATAATAAGACAGGTTGGTTTAATTTGTGAGTCAATAGAGTTTGATTCGCGATCGTGGGACAGGTTGACTCCCGCAGACTACTCGACGCAAGGTTGGGGGGCGGCGGAAGAGAAAGCGACAAGCGGCAAGAGAGTCGAGAGGTGGTGGTGGTGGTGTCGGGAAACATGGCGAGTGCGGCGGAAGTGATCGTCGGTGGGTCGGCGCCGAAAACCGTACCGCTGAACTGCATCAGTCTCTCGGAGCCTGACATTACCAAATCCGTTTCCCTTCTCAAGCAGGTACCTTCTCTATTAATGGATCGAGGAAAAAAAGGGACTTGTTTTATGATGTTCTTCTTGATTAAGCGTCTATTTTACTCGCCAAAGATAATCGATCTGTTTTTTTTTTCGAATTTATTTTCAATTGGAGTTTTTGAATGTTTCCTTCAGATTTGTATTTGCTGATGGTTCTTTTTTTTACGAGAAAATTAGAGGAGAGAATCAAAAGTTCACTCAATAGAAATGTGGACTGACTGATAACAAAAAACACAAGAACAGCACAAGACACAACTTCTGGTTTTGCTCATAGTGTCCAAAGCAAGACGGAATGTTTCCGGTGAATATCTGAACATGCAGTCACATCTAGAAGCACGACGGAATCCAGCACGAAGCTTAGACCTGCAGATGATGCTCCATGAAACCAAGATCTTAGCTCTTGAAGAAACGTCCATCCATGCCTCGATGCCAAAGGAAGTTCATTTTATTCCTATCAATAGCCTTCATAACCCAAGATGGAAAGATAAAGACAGAAGAAGAAAAGAGAGTCAAAGAGGAGAGTGTGTTGTTGATGTGCGTCAATTGGCCTTAGAGTGATAAGAAAGTCTTTTGCCAAGGCACCAACCTTCTGTCAACTTTTGCTATCAGCCCATCCTAATAATCTTTAGTAGGCCTACCTAAGCGTAATTAGTGTCTAAGGCATGGTTGGAAGAATTGACTGATTCATATTCAAATTGGCCGAGTTGGATTTGGATGGGCTAATTCCGAGTGAGATCTTGGGACACCCTTCCAAGAAGTGATAGAAAGATAGATCTAGAGTCTTACCTATGATTTTGAGCGAGCAGTTTGGAAGAAGAGAGCTCGTTGAGGCTATTTAGATTTTGCATCGTGGTAAGGGGAAGAGGCAAGAGTTGGATATGCCAATGTAGATGTTTGTTTTCTAGCTTTCTCAAGGAGGAAGAAGATAGTGCTCTCTTCGTCTTATATTCTTCGGGAAATCACATTCTTGAGGAGGAAGGCATAGGCAACCTCTTCGTTCCTATTTGTGAGTTGCGAACTTGTGACTCTTGTAACTGTGTGGTTATATCATCCCACAATTCTCTTTAGTGAGATGAAGTAATTGTTGCTAAACTTATATGCTTTATTGAGAGTAGACTTTGACCTTCACTATAACTATATGAATTTATTTTTAATAAATTGTGACTCCTGCTAAATTGGAAACACTAGAAATAAAAGGTTGTAGGCTTAATAAAGTAAAGACGTAATATATTGAATTTAAGTTTCGTAGTAATACATATAGGAAGACAATTGTTAAGATATGAGATGACTAATTACCTGTAGCTAAGAGCTTTAAGTATCTAGTTTCCTTTTTGCAAAAGGATGAAGGAATTGATAGAAATGTTTTACATAGGATATAAACAGGATTATTGAAATAGAGGAGGGAATCAAGGGTTCTTTGTGATCGTAAGATGTCTCTAAAAAAGGGAAGATTTATAAAACAACAGTTAGACTTGATATACTATATGAAGCTCAATATTGAACTATGAATCGAGCACATAAGTAGAAGATAAGAGTTGAAGAAAAGAGGTTGCTAAAGTGAATTTGCGGATACACGAGGATAGATGTGATAAGAACAATGAGAACATTATCACTGGTTTAAAACACACACTTATCTATCATCTATTTCTCGGCATGTTGGTCTCTCTCTCTCTCTCTCTCTCTCTCTCTCTATCTCTCTCTCTCTGTTTTGCTTTCCCTGTTTTTCTATCTTCTTAAATATATATTCTCATTATCTGTTGGTCAGGCATGCCAAGATTCTGGATTTTTTTATGTGATTGATCATGGAATTGACCAAGATCTAATGGAAGAAGTTTTTAGGCAGAGTCAGAAATTTTTTGATCTACCTTTACATGAGAAAATGAAATTGCTCCAAAATAAGAAACATCGAGGTTATACACCTTTTCTGGCCCAGACTTCGGATCCTGGAAATCAAACAAGTGGTTGGTACTTTATTTTTTCTGGTTCAGTTTTTTCCATTCTTCTTGTTAAGGTTCATTCTTGCCTCTAACCCTTTGTATGCTTTACTTTCTAGTTACTAAGAAAATTAGTATATGGCTTGATTTGAATGAGTTGAAGCTTGAGCTACTGAAACCTGTTATGTGTAGTTGTGTATCTTTCTGCCTATCTGCATTCAGTTTACAATTTGATGCTTTTAGTTGTACATTTTTTTTATTTGAAAGACTGATGTTTGTGTATCAAATTGCCTTCTGCTTAGTTTTTATGATTGATTCTATGCAGATCTTTTACTCATCTTAGTTTTCTTACACTTTCTACTCCATGAAATGCATCATCCACATGTGAATTGCATAATTCAGTTTTATTTATTGCTTAAGTGAAGGAGCTGTTTGAATATGCTATGCAGTTGTGAAAATTACGCAAAGAGATATATATTGTTTTACTTTCACAAAGCAGTATCTTTGTGGGTTAAAAGAACACCTTCAGCAAGTGATCCTAAAAGCTGTTTGCTTTGCTTTTAGAACTGTTATGTCACATAAAGACTGCATCTTTGCAAATGATCTTTTGAAAAGAAAAAGCTAGTATAGCCTAATAATGAACCAATTAAATTTATATGGCTGCCTGACATCTGTTGCTCGATATTTTGAAAACAGCTTTGATCTAGAAGTTGAAATTTCTGCAGATGATTTTCTTATCTTGATTATCCTTATTAACATCTTAATACAAACTTATTGCTCTCTTTGTTCTAGGTGATTATAAGGAAGGATACTATATTGGTATTGAAGTACCTGAAGATGACCTAAATGCAGAAAAACCATTTTATGGGTCAAATTTGTGGCCAACTACAGGTAAGTTGTCTGCTTCTTATCATCTGTCACTTTGCTAACTCATAGAAGTAGATTTGGCTCTGACTCCTTGACTAGTTTCTTTTGGATGTTTTTTACGACAGTGGCTACATATAAGGTTTATTTCAAATGCTATGTTTGCTTCACCTACTGGATTTTCTTGTATAGTGTAGATTTATGTACAGGAACATTATTTTTTTCCAAGGAGCCAAAAATTTACTCTTTGAAGTGGTTTTAATGAAGTGGTTAATGGGGGCTGTATCTGAATTTTTTTTCAAATTTCTATTCTGATTTCATGTTTTCTTTCTGAAGATATATTACCTGGATGGAAGGAGATTATGGAGCAGTATCATAAGGAGGCACTGTAAGTGTTTCTCTTCAATTTAACATGGTGATTATATCATATTTTGGTGCCTTAATCACAACCTTTGAGATTGATGATTTTTTAATTGAAGATTTTGATATGCCATCTGTGGGGACCTCTGATTTTCGTCGTTCTGAATTCCAGAATTGACTCTCACTATTAAAAAAAATAGCGAGAGTCAATGATATTACTAAGTAAGACTCACTTCATCCCTATTTGTATCGGTTTGAGTCACACCCAAAGACCAGATTTTGAGAAAAAAAACTATCGATAGGCTTATACTTCGCCGGCTCCGGGGACAAAATTCATCGAATTAAATAGTAGAATAAGAAATCCCCCGTTTTTTGTTGATCAGGCGACACCCAGATTTGAACTGGGGATAAAGGATTTGCAGCCCCCTGCCTTGGCCATGTCGCCAAATCCGATCCAAATCTCAAAAAAAAATATAAAATAGGTAAAAAAAACAAACATAGTCTAAAAAAGAGTTGTTGCATAACATATTACTTAAGACCGTAATTAATCATCAGTGTTTATGTATGTAATCACATTTCGTTTCTTCTTGACCCTCCACCCGAGAAAGTTCCTAGAGGAAAGGAATTAAGTGTCCTTAATTTGAACATTATTTCTTTGGTGCTTCACTTCATTGGCATGCACGGTGGATTTATAGGGATTCTTCGCCCTTTCTTTTCAAAGTGGATTGCAGTCTATCACCTAGGTTCCACCATGGAGCTGTTTAAGCGAAGAACCTCAAGCCAGTATTTTATTATAAATTAAATTGTGTTACTTTTTAAATTCTTGTGAAAACAGTAGCACTTATCTTCATGGATATATCTATATGACCAGTATACTGATAGAAGTGTAGTTCTTCCAAATATTTGTTTATCCTACTATATAGATTGAGCAAGATGAGATTTTGATCTTATATCTATTCTTTCACTGTCAGGAGGGTGGCAAAAGCAGTTGCTAGAATCATAGCCCTTGCACTTAACTTAGATGTTGGTTTTTTTGATAAGCCAGAAATGCTTGGCGAGCCTATTGCAAGTTTGCGGCTCCTACACTACGGAGGTACGAAACAAGTTCGGGCCATGTTTTAGTCTTATGTTTGTGGAATTCTTGCTGATGCAACACATGCCATGATGATGCATTTTCTAACTATCAGGTAAATTATCATATCCTGAAAAAGGAATATTTGGAGCCGGAGCACATTCTGATTATGGATTAATAACTCTATTGGCAACTGATGATGTGATGGGTCTACAAGTGAGTTCCAAGTACCAACACCATTAATTGGCACAAATACAAGCTCCCATATGTTGCTAATGTTCTATGATTTAATTGGTTTTATTTTTTGCCTTATGTCACAGATATGCAAGGATAAAGATGCCAGGCCTCAGGTGTGGGAATATGTGGCACCAGTTAGTGGGTTAGTTCTTCGTCATCTATAAACTTTAACAACACCTCATAGTTAGTATAAAAATTGTCTCTAGCAGATTTTTTTCAAACTCATCAATATCCATTTGTATCTTTCCTTTGATGTACTTTACGCAAAGGTTCTAGTCGATATGTTGTACATCTTGTGCATGAAAGATTTTTTCTAAAATTTACCTTTGTTGCTAGCTTATTTTCCATGTTTGTTCCAGAGGGTTCATTGTCAATCTTGGCGACCTGCTAGAACGTTGGAGTAATGGGATTTTCAGGTAATCTAACATTCTGCATTCAGAATAGCTCGTGTATTTATTCATAAGGTGATTGATAACTAGTTTGTTTTAATTGTCTAGATTTTATCTGGAAAAAGGAAATTTACAATTACAATTTTGTTGGCTAATAATGTAATCTTTAATGTCATAAAAATTTCTGTATCTCTCTATTCTTGTTGATAAAATAATATAAATAACAATATTCTCATGGAGTCTTTTTGTGGTGCTATTTGGACTCTTGTAATCTTGTTAGTGAAGTTGGAAAATCATCTGAATTTCTGGTGTCAGATATTTAAGGTTACGATAATGTAAGAAAAGCTATTTTGTTCATATTCTTACCTTCAAATTTTAATTAATAGCTAGCTGGTAAGGCAAACAATATCTTGGAAGAGAAAATGCAGAGGAATGAAAGAAAAAACTTGACCCTTCCTCCTGTTGCATGCATGTTTATTTTGTGATGCAGCGGATAACTATCAAATCCGTTGATTTATGCACAAATACCGAAGCGATCTTCGAATCCTTATTGATTCTATAGAATGCCAGGAGATAAGCAACTAAAGAATTATTCATCAAAAACTTTTTTATATTAACCCGAACAATTATTTATATAGACTTTAAATCCCAAGACACAAAGAAAGGAAGAAATCCTGACAAAAAAGGAAAAAAAATCTTAACAGAATCAAAATTCTAAAAATACTAAAAATTGACTCAAAATCCAAAAAATATAAAAAATAGAAATTATCAAAAATATCTTAAATATCAAAAATACCCTAAATATAAAAAAAATACAAAAACTACTACAAATAATAAAAAGATATTCGGATTCTCCTACATCATTCTCCCCATGGTGGAGAAAATTCACCCTCGAATTCCTAGTCATATCATCATCAGAAGCATTATCGATGTGTTGCGGTCTTCTTGGTGTGATGCAGTGGAAAACTATTAAATTTGTTGATTTGCGCATGAATACCGAAAGTAATCTTCTAAACCCTATTGATTCGTGCACGAATATCAGAAAATAGAAAAGCAAAACTCATCGTTCTTGAAGGAGACGACGACTGACTCCACAAAATCAACTCGGCTCTGATACTAATTGATGCAGTGGATAACTATCGAATCCGTTGATTCGCGCATGAATACCAGAAGTAATCTTCTAAATCTTGTTGATTCGCGCACGAATACTAAAAAAAAAAAAGGCAGCCCGGTGCACGAAGCTCCCGCCATGCGGTGTCCCAGGGAAGGATCCATTGTACGCAGCCTTACCCTGCTTTTTGCAAGAGGTTGTTTCCAGGATTCGAACCCATGACTTTTTGGTCACATGACAACAACTTTACTGTTGCGCCGAAGCTCCCCTTTCTTAGTATTCGTGCACGAATACTAAGAAATAGAAAAGCAAAACTCGTCATTCCTTAAGAAGGAGATGATGACTAACTCCATAAGATCAACCTGACTCTGATACCAATTGATGCAGCACACAATTGTCGAATTCGTTGACTCGTGCACGAATACCGGGAAATAGGGATCCAAAAACTACTCAAAGCTTTAGGGAAAAGAATGGCATTACGGAATTATTATTGATAAAAAACTATCCTTTACATAAACTAAACATACCCTTATACAGATACAAAACCTTAAGACACAAAGAAAGGAAAGATATCTGACAGAAAAGAAAAATTCTAAACATACTAAAAATTTAAAATATCCTAAATGGACTCTAAATCCAAAATATAAAAGATAGAAATTAACAAAAATACCCTAAATATCAAACTTAGAAATTAACAAAAATACTCTAAATACTAAACTCGGCAAAATATTAAAAGAGACTAGAATTACTCTTATGTTTCCGCATCATTCTCTCCAACAGGGAGAAAATTTGTTCTTGAATTGTTTCTGCATTGTCATGTCCTGGGGAATCAAAAAGTGGCATGAGACCAATGAATTGCCACGGACCTCCTGAGCTCTCTTTTTTTCCATTTGGAACTTTCTAATATGCAGCAGCAAGTGACCGTACTCCATGCTCAGCAATCTTGTCAATAATAGCATGGACCCTCTGCTCTATCTCAGACTTATTGTGCGCAAGATTCAAAATCTGTTCTAGTTAGTGGTGCAAATGAGCCGAGCCGAGCTAAGCTCAAACTTGGGTTAGCTCGAGCTCGAGCTCGAGAAGATTAAAGATGCTCGGTTCAAGCTCGAGCGAGTTTGTGAATTTGAGCTCGAGCTTGACTCGTCCAATTAATCATGGGCTCGAGCTTGGCTCGACTCGAAACATTGAATTAAAATGAAAAAAAGGCTATTTAGGATGATATGATTCGAACCTTCAACCACAGGCAAACCTAATGAAACCCTCTAGCTATAAACACTTTCTCAACTTATTATTTAATTTTAAAGTAGTAATTATTTTAAATATTAGAATATTAAATTAGCTTGGCTCGAACAGGCTTGACGAGCCATCGAGCCAGTATTAAAAGGGCTTAAGATCGACTTGAATATTAAACGAGCCGGCTCGAGCTCGGCTCGAGCTCGACTAACTCCAAGCTCGAGTCGAGCTTTGATTGAGCCGCTCATGAGCTACTTGACTCATTTGCACCCCTAGTTCCAGCGCTCCTTTGCTAACTCGATATGGTTTCCCCTCAGTATCAATATAAGTTAAAGCAGTTCTCTCTATTGAATACCAACCCGTGCCTCCATCGGATCAGCAAGCATTCCAACAATAGCAATGCCTATAGTATCTTGTTTTTCTATCCTCGAGGATCTAATAACCATCAAAATCATAGTGTCCTGCTTACAACTTTGGAGAAGACCTCAATAAGGTTTTTATCTACACTAAGCTTGTTCAAAGTAAGTGTGCCAGTTTTATCCCTCCATAGCACGCCCATCCCAGCCATTTCTTCAATTGCGGTCATCCTCTTTGTAATAGTGCCCTACCGGGACAAGCTATGTGGACCAATTGTCATTGTAATTGAAAGCACAGTAGGCATAACTATGGGAATTCCTCCATTGAGAAGAACCAAAAGATTGTCGATTCTAGGACAATAGGCTTGGTGCTGGTTGGTGGAGTCCACTAGATGTGCAGCTTTGCCAAAAAAAGTATGTACAGCTGTAGCAATGACAACAGCTTCAATCTCACCTTGCTTACAAGTGGAACTCGAATTTACACCATCCTCGGAGTCTTTGGTGACAGGTAACAACTCTCGAGTTAGTGCACTCTGATCTATCTTCAAAGGATCTCCTTCAAGCAGAAAGGCATATGCAGGGATGATGTCTCCAAACTTGATGCTAATAATATCCCGTGGACGAGGATGACAGCTTCCTCACTCCACCGACCATCTCTAAGGATTTCTTCCTCCATTCCCTTCTGGAAATACAAGCTTTTGCCCTTGGACTCTGACATCTGTTTTTGAAAGTTTTTATTTTTTGAAGAAGTTTCGTAAATTGAGACGTTGAAACATGACCGGATATGGCTGAAATATTCCAGGATCGGGTCGAGGCTTTGGTCGTAGCATACACCTCCTTGTTCGAATCATAATTTTCCTCTCGGTTCTTCAGTTTTGTAGAGGTGAAACTCGGATCTTCTCCCGGATCCCCTCCATGAAGGCATCAAATAGGTTGATTTTGCTGTTGTCTTTGCCTTCACATCCTTCGTCAACAACTGTATCCTCATCATCGTCATAAACTAGATCACCGAATATTTTGATCTTGCCATCATCTCCCTCATTGTCGTCGACTTCATCTGCCTCCTCATCAAATGAACAAATGAATAGATTTAGTTGTAGGCTGCCATGAAACGCAGGGATTTCGATTCTCATACCTGTCTCCTAATGCATGTGATCCTCCTCTGCTATTGCTTTTCGTCTCCCGCGGAGAACATAAGCATCCTCCTCTCCATCACTTGTTTCGAGATCCGAGTTTATCCGGTGATGGTGTCAGATCAAATTTTTTTTATTTCGATTTTCAAACCTCACTGCCATCCTTTTTGCAAGTTGTTCTACAAACCCTACCATGCATTCCATCCGTTTGCCAATAGCTAGAACCTACGGCTCCATTTTGCGTGTCGTTAACGCGTTGTTGTTTTCTTGTCTACATGACTTCGTTGGATCAACTTATCTTTGATACCAACTGACGCAATGGATAATTATCGAATCTGTTAATTTACGCATGAATACTGAAAGCGATTTTCTAAACCTATTGATTCGCATACAAATACCAGGAAATAGGCATCCAAAAACTACTTGAAGCTTTAGGGAAAAGAACGACGTGGCCGAATTATTATTGATTAAAAACTATCCCCTAACATAAACTGAACATACCCTTATATAGATTCAAAACCTTAAGACATAAAGAAAGAAAAGAAATCGTGACAGAAAAAAATTCTAAACATATTAAAAATCCAAAACGAACTCCAAATTTAAAAATATAAAAGATAGGAATTAACAAAAATAGCCTAAACACTAAACTTAGAAATTAACAAAAATACTTTAAATACCAAACTCGGCAAAATATTAAAAGAGACTAAAATTAGTCTTATGTTTCCACATCATTATATTTAGTAGTTTTTGAGGTTTTTTTAAAATATATTTATAGTATTTTTGGTATTTAGGGTATTTTTGATAATTTATGTCTTTTATATTTTATATCAATTTCAGATCCTCCGACATCATTCTCCCATGGTGGAGAAAATTCACCCTCAAATTGCTTGTCATATCATCGTTTGAAGCGTTGTCAATGCGTTGTGATCTTCTTGGTGTGATGCAATGGAAAGCTATTGAATCCGTTGATTCGCGCACAAATATCGGAAGCAATTTTCTAAACCCTGTTGATTCGCACATGAATGGCAGGAAATAGAAAAGCAAAACTCGTTGTTTTTGAAAGAGATGCCGACTCGACTCTGATACTACTGACGTAGTGGATAATTATCGTATCCGTGAATTCACACCGTAGGTTGGATAAGAATAAATATGATAAAGAAACTAATAATCTAAGATTTGGAACATGGAGCATAGGAACTCTCACCAGTAAATCAATGGAGGTAGTAGATATGATGATTAAAAGAAGAATTAGTATTTTATGTGTACAAGAGGCAAAATGGATAGGCGAGAAGACAAAGATATAGTACTGGAAAGAGTAAACCAAGAAATGGAGTGAGTATTATTGTAGATTGTTTGTTAAAGGATGAAGTTGTAGGAGTAGTTAGAAAAGGAGATAGAATTATAGCCATTAAGATAATAGTGGCGAAAGAAACTATGAACATAATTAGCGTATATGCACCACAAGTAGGATTAGATGAAGCTACCAAATCAAGGTTTTGGGAGGGTTTAAATGAAATATTACAAAATATTCCACCAAATGAAATGATTTTAATGGGAGGTGATCTAAATGAGAATGTCGGAGTGAAAAACGAGGAATATGAGAGGGTACATGGGAGTTATGTGTTTAGAACGAGAAATGAGGAAGGGAAAACTATATTAGATTTTGCTATAACATATGACCTTATATTAGTTAATACGTTTTTTAAGAAAAGAAAAGAACACTTAGTCACATTCAAAAGTGAGAATAATAATTTGCAAATTGAATTTCTTATGGTTAGGAAGAAGGATAAAAAAATTTGTAAAGACTGCAAAGTCATCCCTGGATAAAGCTTAACTACCAATATAGGTTAGTAGTGTTAGATATACGCCTCAAACATAGTATCAATAGAAAGAAAATATATACGATTCCTAGAGTTAAGTGGTGGAAGTTAAAGGATGGGAAACAAAATATATTTAATGAGAAGGTAGAAGTAGAAGCATCAGCTGAAATATACGATGACTCTAATACAACATGGGATATCAAAGTTGAAAATAGTAGCTAAGAGTGTACTCAGTGAGTCAAAGGGACATGCACCATTAAGTAAGGAATCTTGGTGGTGGAATGAGAAAGTACAAGAGAAAGTGAAGGAAAAACGAATAACTTATAAGGAATTATATATTTGTAACAATGAGGAAAACTTAAAAAAATATACAATAGTTAAGAAAGAAGCTAAGAAAGTAGTGAGTGAAGTAAAAAATAAAACTTTTGAACGATTATATCAAAAATTGGATAAAAAAAGGGGAAAAAGACATTTATAGAATAGCTAAAGTGAGAGAAAGGAAAACAAGAGATCTTAACCAAATAAAATGTATTAATGAAAGTAATAGGGTATTAGTAAACTATGGAGAAATAAAAGAGCGGTGGAAGAGGTATTTTCATTAATGAAGGTTTAGGTGACCAACTTAACTTAGGTAATTTAAGTAAGTCAAATGAGCATAGAAATTTTAATTTTTATCGTAGAATTCAAACTTCAGAAGTAAAACAAACTTTAAATGAGATGCACAATGGAAAAACCGTTGGACCAGATGATATTCCGATAGAAGTATGGAAGTGCCTAGGGAAACAAGGTATTGAATGACTTACAAAATTATTTAACATGATATTGAAAACGAAAAAAATGCATGATCAATAGAGGATAAGTACTCTAGTTCCCTTATATAAGAACAAGGGAGATGTACAAAATTATGCAAACTATAGGGGTATTAAACTAATGAGTCATACTATGAAACTTTAGAAAAAAGCAATAGAAGAAAGATTAAAGAAGGAGACCACAGTGATCGAAAATCAATTTGGGTTCATGCCTGGAAGGTCGACAATAGAAGCTATACATCTTCTTAGACAATTAATTGAAAAATATCGAGAGCAAAAACAAGATCTACACATGGTATTCATTGACTTAGAAAAAAATTATGATAGAGTCCCAAGAGAAATTATATGGAGAATTCTAGAAAAGAGAGTTGTTAGCGTAACATATATTTGACCTAATTAAGGATATGTACAAGGATGTAACGACCAGAGTAAAAATTTCAGGCGGAGTAACTGAAGTATTTCCAATAAAGATAGGGTTATATCGAGGATCAGCTCAATCCCTATCTTTTTACATTAATTATGGACGAACTCACTGCGCACATTCAAGACACAGTATCGTGGTGCATGTTATTTGCAGACGATATTATTTTGGTAGATGAAACACGTGAAGGAGTAAATGCTAAACTAGAATTTTGGTGGGAAACACTAGAAGGGAAAAATTTTAAACTTAGGAGATTAAAGACATAATATGGAATTTAAGTTTAGTAATATTAGAAGTAATGAGACAATTGTTAAGATAAGAGAGGATGAGTTGCCCAGAACCGAGAGATTTAAATATTTAGGATCATTTTTGCAAAACAATGGAGGGATTGAGAGAGATGTCTTAAATAGAATACAAGCAAGATGAGTGAAATGGAGGGGAGCGTCGAGTGTTTTGTGTGATTGTAAAGTACCTTTTAAACTTAAAAGTAAGTTCTATAAAATCGCAGTTAGACCTGTTATGTTATATGGAGCTGAATGTTGAGTTATGACTCGAGTACATGAACAGAAGATGAGAGTTGCAGAGATGAGGATGTTAAGGTGGATGTGTGGACATACGAGGATGGACAAAATAAGAAATGAGAGCATTAGAGAGAAAGTCGGAGATGCATCTATTGAGGAAAAACTCCGAGAGACACGTTTAAGATGGTACGGATATGTACTTAGCTGACCAATAAATGTTCCAGTTAGGAGTTAGGCGATGTGAAACTATGATAAACTTGCATATCAAATGAGGAAGAGGAAGACCAAAAAAAAACTTGGTTAGCAACAATAAAACAAGATAAAATTTATTTAAATATAGATGATGATATAGTAGGAGATAGAGCTTAATGGCGTAAAATGATTTATACAGCCGACCCCATCTAGTGGGAAAATGCTTGGTTGTTGTTGTTGTGGATTCACAGATGAATACCGGAAGCAAACTTCTAAATCCTGTTGATTTCGCAGAATGCCAAGAGATAGACAACCAAACTCAACGTTTGGGAAGAAACGACACGGATGCAAATTCTTATTAATCAAAAACTTTCTTACATCAACCCAAACAATTATTTATATAGATTCCAAATCCTAAGACACAAAGGAAGCAAAGAAATCCTAATAGAAAAGGAAAAATTCTTGACAAACTCAAAATTCTAAAAATCTTAAAGACTCAAAATTTAAAAATATAAAAAATAAAAATTATCAAAAATATTCTAAATACCAAAAATATCCTAAATATCAAAAAACTCAAAAACTACTCAAATATAATAAAAAGATATTCAGATCCTCATGTATCATTTTGCCACTGACTAGATTATGCATTGTAATCTAGCATTTGCAAAAACAATCATCGACATTCTTCTTATTTGACATGCAGGTCCACTATGCACAGAGTACTTTTAGATGGGAGGGAACGCTATTCGGTAGGACATTTATTTCCTTAATCTATTTCTTCAATGGAGTTGATTAGATATTTGCTTCAACACATTTTCTAACCGTATTTGAATACTCTGCTAACTGAATGGTCTACTTCCATTGGAACAGATCGCTTATTTTGCGGATCCTAGCCATGATTGTCTTATTGAATGCTTGCCGACTTGCAAATCTGAGGCAGACCCCCCCAAGTAAGTTCCACTCTAGCATGACATACCTCCAAGTGAAGACTTTATACCATGTGAAGTTGATCAAAGCTTAAAGTATTTGTATCTGATGAAGAAATGTGGAAGCAATGTATAATCTTTCTTTCTTTTTTTTGATGACCGAGAAGTTATTCCTTGCACTAACGTTTTAATTGTTGCATGACCATATCGATCAGGTTCCCTCCAGTGACTTGTGCGGCATACATGCTCCAAAAATTGCAAGATGCCTATGCAGACGCGAGCATATACTCTAAACATCAGCCTTAGAGTTTGGTCCAATCTGAGGCATCCTCAAATCAGATTGCAAAATCTGCATGCTGCAAAATCTGCAACTTTAAAGTCTAAAGTTGCAATGCCGTCTTGTCTAGACGATGCACAATAATGGTATTTGTTCTTTTCACTTCGTCAGTTCTTGACATGTATGATAATATTTGTTGTTGTCATACAAGAAAGTGTGCCATTTTCCTGTGTTTTACTCATAAAACTTGCCTCCTCTCTTAACTTTTGGGAAGATCAATTCTTAATGTACTAAGAAATGATTTAATCAATTTATCTGCTACCAGTGTTCATGTGATTTACTTTCTCCGTGTTGGTCTTGGGACGGGTTGGCGGGGACGTTGGGGGCGAGCATATTCGCCTTATGTCATAATGTTGAGTAAAATAATAAACAACTAATCTAGAGATGTTCTAAATATGACATTGTTATCCGTTAATTGAGGTGTCAGATTCGAGTTCTCTTATCAATTCTTTATCCGTCGGATACGTGGTATTGAGGCTCCCCAAAAAATTCCTTCGAGGGTTTTTGGGATATGGGGTCACGAAGCAGTGGGCCCAGTCACGTTAAAAAATTTACCCTACCTTAGTTTTAATTCCTTCGAGACGGCTTAGTGGTTAGCGCATGAGGTGTTGCCACCATGAGGTCTGGGGTTCAAATCTCGGTAAAGTTGAGATAAATGTCTCATTTATATGCTAATCACTATTTCAAAAGTTAGTAGCCGCTTGTGATTTACCTCTTTCGTGTTGGCCCTTGGACGGATTGACGGGGACGTTGGGACAAAGCGTATTCGTCTTTTGTTATCATATTGACTAAAATAATTCAATTAGGTTTGAATGATTGAGAGGACCAAACGAGCTGAGTAGATGGGATGTGTTAGTTGGAGTGAGTGAGTTGATCAAGTAGGGTCACCCGGTCAAGCAAGCCACATGATCGATCTAGTTAGTCAGGTTGAATAGGTTTGTCGAACTTAGTATATTGTCAATACTAATCATACTTGGTTGAGCTTGGCATGCAAGTATAGATTGTCTGGTCAGATTTACAAGTAAATCTATTGATAGATCATGTGGCTAACTGGAGTCGAATAAAAATATGAATAATTATCATAATGTGAATTAAAGTAAAAATATATATTATTTATTTATTATATATTCTATTCCTTAGAAATAATTTTTCTATTTCCATCTATTCCATATTTTAATCACTTTTCTTCTTTTAATTGCATCTTCTTTCTCTTTCTTTTTCCTTTTTTCTTTTCTTCACATTCTTCTTTTCTTCTAATCTCGCTGTCATAATTGAAATAAAGATTTGTGTGGTCTTCTTTTCAAGGCAAGAACAAGACAATTGCATTGCATGGCCTGCAACTATCTCCTAAGGGAGCTCATTGATTGTACTGTACAGACTGGAGTTAGCAGAACATTGATACCTGATCATTAAAAAGGGTCAGAAACAAACAAGCATGTGCTCAGTGAAGCTTGAAATTTAACATCTACTTAACTCCAAGAATGGTGCACCACGCCAGTTCTTTCACAACATTGAATAATGATATCTTCTGTAACTTTCCAAAATGAAAAGCCTCTACTTTCTCCAAATTCAATATAGCTACTGGATCACCACCTTTCCTCTCTGTTTGTTTTTTCCACTTTTACCGGATTACATTACATCCCATCATTCTGATAGAGGCGAATTTCAAACTTAAAACTGCAGGTTCTTGACCTCTTTTAGATCGTTTAGGTCATTTTAAGGTGGTGTAGATGCTAAAATTAATGCATAATAATTAAGGAATATGTCTTGTGGTTGATAGTAATAACTAACATGTTATTTGCTAAACTCAACTCAGGAATGGATGATAATATTCTTATGCAATGCAGCAAATCTAAGGCGAAGAAGGTTCAACCTATACATTGATTAAGATAGGATCTTCACCATATCTGATGAATGGAGCAGAGGGCCTTAACTTACTTCTATCCCACAAATTGCTAAAATCTAAGGTGAAGATTTAGGCTATAACTTGACTAAGATCTTCACTATATTTGAGATGAATAGAGCAGAGGGCCTTCACCTACTTCAATCCCATAAATTGCTCGTACAAAAAGAAAAAAGGAAATACTCATTGGCAATCTCCAAAAGACGCACCGAACTTTGTGATTGCCCAAAAGGCACACTTTATTCCAATTATACTCCTTTGCTAATTTCATTCATATTTTCCTAAGTATTCAAGCCATATTTAAATAAAAAAAAGCTTTCGTTGGCCCGAATGTATGTAATCTTGACACTCTCTTCTTGGGGAAAGCAATTATTTCAGAAATCTGATCAGGGAAAGATCTCTCTCATGGCACCAAAAGCAATCCCTCTCTCATGTTTTCAAAAACCTCAAAAGCCGAAAACCTAGACACAGTCTCTCTTGTTCAACTCTCAGTTTGCAACAAGTAAATTTAGATTTTCATCGAACCTGTACTAGCCATCTCCCTCCTCTCCTTGTTGGGATATGCGGTACGTGCTAAAATACATTTCGTAAACATACGCAGCAAAAAATAAAATAATAATAATTCTAAATTATTACACCACACACACCACACGCATACAAGGATACAACATGCTAAATATGATCGCATAATTAAATTTTTATAGAAAGTAAATTTGCGCTAGGTGTTCCTTACGGATGATCTGTAACGAGAAGGACATCAACTGTAGTGACGTTGTCGAATCTCACCTCTATCCGTATCCATGTCGAGTTCCTCAAGACAACTCCTTGAGTACAAGCCTCTCATTCGAAAGTTACTAGCCACGAGCGAAGAAGAGGGATCAAGAGGAAGAGGAAGAGGAAGAGGAAGAGGAAGAGGAAGAGAAGCACACAAGGGAGAGTTTTCTCCCTTGTGGTGGTCACGGCAACAAGGGGAAAGGCTTCCCCTTGTTGGCGGCGGCAAAGAGAGAGGGGAGAGGGAGAGGAGAAGAGAAATTGGGTTAAGGTTTTCCAAAAATCTTACAAGCCAATTAATGATCTCATGTGTATAATTTTCTCTCAACCATATCAATATATAGCCCTAATTAATGAGTTGGATTAGAAAGTCGAAATCCAAACCATTATCTTTTAACCAAAAATTAACTCATTAACCCCTTGGTTTGGTTCACAACTAAACCTAGTAGGGTTGTAAATGAACCAAGCGTTCGTGAACAAGTTTGGTGTTCGATTTGGTAACAGCTTGTTTATGTTTGTTCAATATATACAAGATTAATTAAATAAACAAGTTTGAACAACTCGTTAAACTAAATAAATAAGTTTGAACACATATGTGTTCAACTCGTTAACGTTCGTGAACAACGTTTGTGAACAATGTTCACAAGCCATATTCATTAATAAAACTCTTTTTCAATATGCTAAATAAATAATAAAATAAAATAAACAAATAAGTTTAAATTATCAAGCTCGATATAATCAATCAAACAACTAAAATTTTTTAACAATCAAACAAGCTTAAATTGAAAGCTCGATAACATCTAAACAAACCAAGCTCTGACCAAGCTTGAATTGAGAGCTCGATAACATCTAAACAAGATAAGCTGAAGACAAGCTTCAAACAAGCTCAAGCTCATAAAAAAATAAACCAAGCCAAGCTTGAACAATCATGTCAAAAGCTTGGTTCATTTTAAGCTCATCTCGGCTCGGCTCAGTTATCTTATCAAACAAGCTTGAACACCCCAAAACTTGGCTCGACTCGGCTCGGCTCATTTACAGCCCTACTAGTTGGTTCATGACTAATTCATGATTAAATCAAATATGGTCCAACTCTTCCATAAGAGATGTGACCCATCCGTGCTTCCATTACGACAAATATTTCCATATTTGTCTTATGTGGTCCAATCAAACATTTATCTCTTGATCTAAGAATTCTATTCTTTAACTTGTTTAAGTCTTTTAGAGACTCGTAAGTGCGTGTGACTCAATAGGTTTTCGAGTTATCTTGGCCGTCTATAATTAACTACTTAATTATAGAACAATCATGAGTGACACTTAGTAGTACATCATGATCACCAATTAGACGAAAAATTATAGTTTATCTTAGAATTAATTCTAAACCCTTCAATAGCTACAGTGAGTCGTGCCTCATTCCTTTCACTCATCTTATACCCACTTGGTTCAGGACATGGTCTATGTGTCTTGTCCCTACTAGGATGACTACGCCACACCTAGCTTAAGTAATACTTCCTCATTCTGCGGATTCAAATTACTCGTACATGTGCACAAGAGTCTCGTACTCTTAATATATGATGCTTTGGCCAAATACTTTGAGTAATAATCATAACGAGTGGTCATAGGATATACGTCTTCTCGCAAGGAGCGGTGAATCCTCTATGGACTATCCAAACACCTTTGGACACTTCAACTTATACCCAATTATCCCGTTTCCACACTTCAATGAAATGTTTGCTTAAGATATCAAAGTATAAATCTCTATGACCAAGATGACTTGTATACCTCAAGTCGAAGGAAACTTGCACTCGTGCTGTAGTAAAAACTTCACAAACATATATATATATATATATATATATATATATATATATATATATATATATATATATATAAAATCTTACAGTGAGTCACTCCAATGAACTAGTTACCATAACTAATATCCACGTTAACTCTCGGCATTCCAATGTCTCCAGCGAGTGAGAAAACAACAACTACTTGGCTAAACCAAAAAGTATAACTCGTGTTAGTCTTACAAAATTGATGGTGTCCGAATACATCAATTCGACGACTAGAGAAATTTCAATATATTCATAATTGCACATGTAGAAATAATCACTAGTTGCGGCCCAATCATAAATTCTCTCATGCTATGAATTATATTACAGATATTCAGTAAATGAGTTTAAGACAATCAAAAATATAATATGCACTCAAATAGTGAATCTATACTTATCATATAAATAGAAAAAAAGTAAGGCGATTGCCTTAGGACATCCCTCAAATTTTAACACTCATACTTTGCCTAAAGCTAATCGCCACGATGTCCTAAATCGTAAGAACATACATGACTCTCAAACTTACTTTATGATGGAGCCTTTGTCAAAGGATCTGCTAGATTCCTTTCAGTGGAAATTTTCTTGAGTTGTATTTCTTTCCTACTAATGATCTCCCTGATCTGATGATAACGACGAAGCACATGTTTTGATCGCTGATAAGACCTCGGTTTCTTTGCTTGCGCAATGGCTCCAGTGTTGTCGTTGTTGGGTGCTACTCGGAATTCCGTTCTATTTCCCCTGTACAAAAATTTGTACAAGCACAGAACTTTTCCTAGCAACCCATGTGCTTTTTATAAGTTAAATTTGGATTGCAAACGAAACTTAACATTATTAATCTAAATTCAACCCATGTGATCTTCAGAAGTTAAACTTGGATTACAAACGAAACTTAACATTATTAATCCAAGTTCAACCCATGTGTTCATCAGAAGTTAAACCATATTATAGAAGTTGATCAAATATCTATTTTAAGGATTGACTTACAGGTCGTTGGCGAGGCACTCGGCCTTCTTGGTTATGGGATCATCCACCACTTCCTAGACAAAGACTTTTAAAGAAATTGAATATTTAAACTCCTCACAGTAAACCCTAGGTTTAACTAAAGAGACCTTAATCGAAGCACAAAATCAAAACAAAAAATCGAAGCACAAAATCGAAACACAAAATCGCTAGCCTCTTGTGTTGGTATTTCATGATCCATACACAAAAAAAAAACTAAACTAGTTCGCAGCGGAATAAAGAACTAGTTGTACCTTTCTTTGTAGCTAAAGACATCTTGATCTTCTGTTGTATTCCTCTCCTCTTCTTGGACGTCGTGTGGGCAACGATCTACCAAGATGAAGACACCCGACCTTCTCCTTCTTTTCCAAGCTTTCGACCACCAAAGAATACAAAGTGAAGAGACCTCCTCCTTCTTCTTCTTCTCCTCCAAGCAACTGGCCACAAGGTGAAGGTCCTTCTCCAAGTGCCGCCGACCCTTATGAAGAGGAAAGGGAAAAGAGGGAAGTGTTGGAGGATCGGTGGCCGGCTTGAAGGGGGGTTGGATAGACGGCGCCCCCAAATCGATTGCTTCCTACGTATTCGTTAGCACAGCGGAATACAAAGAATACAAATACGAATACGAAAGCTAAATACTAAATACAAGAATGGAAATGCAAACCGCTAACACGTTTGTTTACGTGGTTCGGAGATGATGCTCCTACTCCACGGCTGTCCGTAAGGTGGACGATCCCTCAATCCGTCGGTGGATTAGTCCCCGGCAAACTCCGGCTAGCTCAACCTCCTTGTGGGTGGAGAAACCTCACCACAACACTCTCCAAAAACACTTGGACACAAGGGAACCTTTGAGCACTTAGAGACTACTAATTAGGCTTTAACCAAGTCTAATTTCGTCGCCTTGGCCGGCCATACCAAGCTCCATTATATAGAGCTTGAGAAATCAGCAAGGCTGATTTGCCCGTTACCAGTCGACTGGTCCTTGCACCAGTCGACTGGTGCCAGCCCAACGGCTATCTCAACGGCTCTGCTACAGTGCATCAGTCGACTGGTCCATACACCAGTCGACTGCTACAGTATGCTACAGTAACTGCTACAGTACGCTACAGTAACTGCTACAGTGCCGCTACAGTAAAACCCTAAAACTAGGATTTTACTCCGAGTACAATCTCTCATGCACTCGTACCCTCACGACTCATTTGACTCTTCTTTTGCAGCCTTGACCTCTTGCCTTCAAGCTTACTTCCTTTGGCTCTCGTCCCTCGGATGCATCCAAGCCCGCGGCTTGTCCACAATGCCATCCTTCGCGTATGCCTCGAAGTCGCTTCCCTCGGCCATTGTCCTTGCTGCCTCGTCTACGGTCCCTCGGATGCTCCATCCTTCACCGGACCCGAAGCCGTCAACCTGAGTCACATGTGTCACCTGCAGTCCTGCACAACTCAAGTACACATATCAAATAACAAGGGTAAACCTAACTTAAACCCTTTGCCCAAACACCAAAACACATGGTCCCGCGGACCATTGGGATTGCTCCAACAATCTCCCCCTTTTTGGTGTTTGGCAATACGTTTAAGTTAGGGAAAACAAATAGCAAATAAACATGCTAATACAATGGACTTACGATGCCAAGGCTACACACTTGGCAACTGCCGAATGGACTTACGTTGCCAAGGCTACACACTTGGCAACCGCCGAATGGACTTACGTTGCCAAGGCTACACACTTGGCAACCGCCGAATCAATGCACCAAACATTAGAACCTATCACAAGGCTCCCCCTACACCTAAGCTCCCCATTGAGCTAGGATTTTCCCACAGGGCTTTTTAAGAACCTATCCCAAGGCTCCCCCTACGCAAAGGCACTAAAGGTTTTCCCAACTAAACCTTAATTCTCCCCCTTTGCCCAACAACCAAAAAGTTCTCCAACAATATCCCAATTGTTGAAAACTTATCATCTAAATTGACCCTAAACTCATGTATTAATCCCCCTTGGATCCCATACATCTAAGCGAGTTGACATGGTCACAAACCAATGCTGAAAACAATTTCAGACTGGTATCAGTCGACTGCCCCAAGTGCCAGTCGACTGCCCCCTTCGACAGAACCTTACAGAAACATTCTGTAGTCGAAATCTACTGTTACCAGTCGACTGGTATCATCACCAGTCGACTGGTATCGATAAAATGAGCTTACAGAGACATTCTGTGCTCAAAAACACTGTTACCAGTCGACTGGTATCTGTACCAGTCGACTGGTACCCTATTTCTGAAAAAATCAGCCTTTTCAGGCCAACTTCAGAAATGCACCAGAAATTCCCTAGACCTCCAAAAATTCCCAAATTTTGTGGAGAGGTCTATTGTACCCTTGTCTACTTGGGAAAAATACATTACAAAATGTATCTATCACCAATCCCAAGATTGACACATAACTCAAAACTAGCTAAATGGTTCAATAGAACCTTGACCTAAAGTCCTAGTTTTGGCTTCCTCTTGATGTATTTGCCCATACCAACCCACAATGCATTCCTAGCATTGGTTTATATGGCATCTATACATCCAAAACCATTTATCATGCAATATGACCTCAAATGTCATATTTCTTGCATGAAACACAAACCATGTGTGCCAAATCCCTAGGTTTGAGACTCAAATCCATCTCTAAAGCATTTGGCACACTCCATGGCTCCTCTAGACTCCCAAGTAAAACCCACCTGAGATCCATTGGCCATGGGTCCCAAATTGACACTTGGAGCTCCCCCTAGAGCTCTTTACCTTAGTCACCTCCCTAGGTGACTCATCTACAAAGGCTAGGCCGCATCGGTCCACCCCCGGTGACACTTGGTCTACAAACCTAACTTTCTTAACCTTGGACACCTTGTCCTTGGTTAATTTCTCCTTACCTTTAAATGGCTTTCCCTTGCCATTTATTGACTTCTCCTTGCTATAGTCATATGCAACCCTAGCATAAGACTTTCCCTTAGCCTTGGAGGTCTCTCCCTTGCCATGATCATTTGCCACCCTAGCATATGATCTCTCCTTGGCCATGGAGGGACTAAATCGGTATCCCAAACCCGATCTATCATTGTTGGGTTTTTGACTACCCAACACCATACTTAATCCCTTAGATCCAATAGTGAATCTCTTAAGGAATTTCTCTAAACCATCAAGCTTTGCCTTCAAAGCTTGATTCTCCCTTTCTAGGTTCCTAAACCTAGAGTCAACATGTCCACCTTGGACATTCCTAGACCTACCCTTTCTAGGCATATGTCTCCCCTTCTTAGGATTAATGTCTTGGGCCTCCTTAGGTCTACCATTCCTAGGTTTTTCATGAATTGGCCTCCTAGGGTTATGATCGATATTTACCCTATTCCTATCATGATATCTAAAACCAAAATTTTGCATGGGTAAATAATAAGAATTATTTCTAACATGCATGGAGGAGTTTAAATTTGAATTAAACTTCAAGTTAGGGTATACCTCCCTTACCCTTGAAGCTCCCCCTTGACATGAGCCTCCATTCTTCTTCTCCCACTTCTTTAGATGCTCCAACGTCTTGAACTCTCCCTTCCTCGAGCATCTTGTGTGGTAGTGTCCAAGTTCTCCACACGTGAAGCATCTAATGTGCTTCTTCTCCTTCTTCTTCCTACAACTCAAATTAGATTCTAAAGGAATTGAATTGAGTTTAGGAGATACCTTCTTCTTGCTCATTGGACACCTACTCTTGTAGTGTCCCTTCTCATTGCACCCGAAGCATACAATGTGATCTTTTGACTTTGCTTCGGTGGAGGTACTTACTATGTTGGCCACTTCCAAAACCTCTTCTTCATCCTCTTTCTCCTTGGATGTGACCGAATTCATTTCCTCTTCCTCTTTTGATGTTGAATTGGTCTCCACACCCAAATGGTCCTTCTTCTCCTCCTCGGATGTTGAACATTTCTCAACTTCTTGTTGATCTTCCTCTACTTGAGCTTCTACATCCGTTTCTTCGGATTTTTCTTTTTCTTCTTCTTCTTGTGTAGGCATGAGTTCTTCCCATTGAACCTTCTTCACCTTGCTCCACAAATCGTGGGCGTTCTCATAGCCACCTACACCACTTATCACATTAGGAGGCAATAAATCAATTAAAATTGCTATTACCTTTGAGTTTGCCTCCGATCGTGAGGTTTGCTCCTCCGTCCAATGTCGTGTTCGGAGCTTCTTTCCTTTCTTGTCCTTTGGGACTTTGAACGGTTCATTTACCACCATCATGATGTCCCAATCCGTGTTGAAGAAGATCTCCATCTTCTTCATCCAATAGGTGATGTCCCCAAGGCTTCCTCCTTCAAATTTTGGAGGGACAATCAACCCGGCCATCTTATGCTTCCTTGGCGGTTAGTCCAACGGAGAGCGTCCTCGCTCTGATACCACTTGTTGGAGGATCGGTGGCCGGCTTGAAGGGGGGTTGGATAGACGGCGCCCCCAAATCGATTGCTTCCTACGTATTCGTTAGCACAGCGGAATACAAAGAATACAAATACGAATACGAAAGCTAAATACTAAATACAAGAATGGAAATGCAAACCGCTAACACGTTTGTTTACGTGGTTCGGAGATGATGCTCCTACTCCACGGCTGTCCGTAAGGTGGACGATCCCTCAATCCGTCGGTGGATTAGTCCCCGGCAAACTCCGGCTAGCTCAACCTCCTTGTGGGTGGAGAAACCTCACCACAACACTCTCCAAAAACACTTGGACACAAGGGAACCTTTGAGCACTTAGAGACTACTAATTAGGCTTTAACCAAGTCTAATTTCGTCGCCTTGGCCGGCCATACCAAGCTCCATTATATAGAGCTTGAGAAATCAGCAAGGCTGATTTGCCCGTTACCAGTCGACTGGTCCTTGCACCAGTCGACTGGTGCCAGCCCAACGGCTATCTCAACGGCTCTGCTACAGTGCATCAGTCGACTGGTCCATACACCAGTCGACTGCTACAGTACGCTACAGTAACTGCTACAGTACGCTACAGTAACTGCTACAGTGCCGCTACAGTAAAACCCTAAAACTAGGATTTTACTCCGAGTACAATCTCTCATGCACTCGTACCCTCACGACTCATTTGACTCTTCTTTTGCAGCCTTGACCTCTTGCCTTCAAGCTTACTTCCTTTGGCTCTCGTCCCTCGGATGCATCCAAGCCCGCGGCTTGTCCACAATGCCATCCTTCGCGTATGCCTCGAAGTCGCTTCCCTCGGCCATTGTCCTTGCTGCCTCATCTACGGTCCCTCGGATGCTCCATCCTTCACCGGACCCGAAGCCGTCAACCTGAGTCACATGTGTCACCTGCAGTCCTGCACAACTCAAGTACACATATCAAATAACAAGGGTAAACCTAACTTAAACCCTTTGCCCAAACACCAAAACACATGGTCCCGCGGACCATTGGGATTGCTCCAACATCGAAGCACAAAATCGAAACAAAAAATCGAAGCACAAAATCGAAACACAAAATCGCTAGCCTCTTGTGTTGGTATTTCATGATCCATACACAAAAAAAAAACTAAACTAGTTCGCAGCGGAATAAAGAACTAGTTGTACCTTTCTTTGTAGCTAAAGACATCTTGATCTTCTGTTGTATTCCTCTCCTCTTCTTGGACGTCGTGTGGGCAACGATCTACCAAGATGAAGACACCCGACCTTCTCCTTCTTTTCCAAGCTTTCGACCACCAAAGAATACAAAGTGAAGAGACCTCCTCCTTCTTCTTCTTCTCCTCCAAGCAACTGGCCACAAGGTGAAGGTCCTTCTCCAAGTGCCGCCGACCCTTATGAAGAGGAAAGGGAAAAGAGGGAAGAACCGACCACAAGAAATTAGAAGAGGAGCCTTAGGTTGTGTTATTAGAGAGCATCACCTCCTCCTCTTTTATAATCTTTGCTAGCGGCTAATAAGGAAAGTTTTTAATAAAATTTCCTTTTATTTGCTATTGTAGATGGTTACAAAAAGGAAAGATTTTAACAAAATTAAAATCTCTTTTTTAAACCATTGTAAATAGCTATAAAAGGAAAGATTATAACAAAATTTTGTTTTAAACAAAATCTTCCTTTTATTCCTATAACGGTTGGTTACAAAAAAGGAAAGATTTTAACAAAATTAAAATCTCTCTTTTAACCATTGTAGATAACTACAAAAAAGGATTAAAAAGGAAAGATTTTAACAAAATTAAAATCTCTCTTTTAATAATTGTAGATAACTATAAAAAATGAAAGATTTTAACAAAATTAAAATCTCTCTATTAATCCATTGTAGAAAGTTATAAAAGGAAAGATTTTAACAAAATTTTGTTTTCAACAAAACTTTCTTTTCTCTTCTTGTATGGCTAGCCCCATGCTTGGGCACCAAGAGGGCTTGGCCGACCCCTTACTTGGGCACCAAGCAAGGATGTGGCCGGCCCCTCATTTGGGTAAGAAGGAAAATCAAAATGGATGAACGCGAGGCTTTATAGAGGCTACAGCAGGGACCGAGAGGAGGAATTGATTTTGGCCTCCTGATGAGCTTGAACTTCTTATGTTCGACCCGAACACCCAACTCAAGTTCATCAATAATAACTCATACCACTAAAGAGTTATTATTGAACTATCACACCAATCTCATATTACATTATGGGTTCCTTCTTATCATGAGTGCATTAATCTTCTTGTGTTTAAGATATCGAATGTCCATTGAATGAGTTACTGACAACTCACTTAATTAATATCTAGCTCCAAGAATAGTACCACTCAACTTCATTATCATGTCAGACTAAGTCCACCTGCAGGGTTTACATGACAATCTTTATGAGCTCCTTAAGGGGACATTATCAACCTAGATAACTAGAACATAGTTTCCTTCTATAATCAACAACACACCATATAAATAATATTATTTTTCAACTTATCGGACATATTGATTTAACGAATAAATCTCACCCATTGATAAATTAATGAAATAAATACTAAGTATATGTGCTTATTATTATATCGGGATTAAGAGTACGCACATTCATAATAACAGAGGTTATGTTCTTTTATGCAGTCAGTATAAAAAGAAACAACCTCAAATGGTCCTGCTCAATACACACATAGTGTACTAGTGTAATTTTATAGTCAAGATAAACTAATATCAAATTATACTACAACCATTCCAATGATTTATCCCAATCCATCTTGGTTGTGAGTTACTATTTATAATTTATAAGGAACTGATAACATGATCTTCTGTGTGACACCACACACCATGTTATCTACAATATAAATTAAATAGACAATTGCATTTTATTAAATGTAGACATTTGACCAATGTGATTCTCATTTCAAAATAAATGTTCATACAAAAAGCTAGGCTTTTAGTATACATCCTAACAGTCGCAGTAAACAGGTAATGCTTTAACAATGGATGGAACCACTCCAAATTCAGTAACGAACTTCTTGATCTCACTTCCTTTGCTGCTTCCAAAGCTGCAATGTATTCCGCCTCACAGGTAGAATTTGCAACAGTGTCTTGCTTGGAACTTTTCCAACTAACTGCGCCTCCATTTAAAATGAATATGAATCCATACTGGGACTTGGAGTCATCCTTGTCCGTTTGGAAACTAGCATCTGTATATCCGCGTATGGTCATATCACCATCTTCATAAACTAAGAACATATCCTTAGTTCTTCTTAAGTACTTAAGGATCATCTTGACAACCACCCAATGATCATTCCTAAATCAGACTCGTATCTGCTCGTAACACTCAGACCATATGATACATTGGATCTTGTATATAACATAACATACATGATAAATCCTATTGCAGACACATAAGATAACTTATCCATGCAAATCCTCTTGTCTTTTGTGCGTGGACATATAGACTTTGAAAGTTGAATTCCATGCCTGATAGGTATGAAACCTTTCTTAGATTCAGACATGATAAACCGTTTTAGCACTCTATCTATATATGTTAACTGTGAAAGACCAAGCAACATTTTCGATCTATCTCTATATATTTTCATCCTGAGGATGTAAGTTGCTTCTCCCATGTCTTTCATGGAGAACGTATTGGACAACCAAACTTTAAATGATTGTAGAACTGGTATATCATTTCCTATAAGTATGTGTTACTGTGGGAAGCATCCGATGATCGAATCTGTGTTTTGATTATGTCAAAGGGTCCAAAGTTAAGTTGTTTTGTTATCTAACGAGTTTGATCGAGATTGCAGGAAAAGTCTTAGCTGCGGTTAGGCAGGTGGAAAACCCTAGGGGGTGGTAACCCTAAGTGAGAAAAAGTCCTAGCTGTGGTTAGGCAAAGGGAAAACTCTAGGGGGCGGTAACCCTAGGTCCTAGGAGGTGGTAACCCTAGGCGGAAAGTCTTAGCGGGTCGAGAGCTTCGGGCAAAATCCTAGGGGGTGGTAACCCTAGTTTGAAATCCTGGTGTCGCGAACTGGGTGGAAGACTGGACGGGTCGTGGAGCGGACGTCCAGCATAAAGATCGAAAGCTTTGGACGCTGAGCAAAAGTCCAGTTGGTTTGGAGGATCAACTGGCAACAGGTAAACTCTCCTGAGTGGAGTAGGTGAGGATGCGTTTCCCGGTGAGGGAACAATAGACGTCGGTTCAACCTAGGGTTTCCGGATGAAAATCCGAAGTAAGAACTATACAGTCAGAGGCTGCCATAATTTCACACTATATGTATATTGTTTTTGCTTGGACTAACTTTGTTTTGTAGAAAACAAGGGCTAGAGAAGATGGTTTGGGCACTCAGAAGAGGTCCGGGTGCTTGGAGTCGGTCCAAGAGCCCGGAACCCAAAAGTTATCGGGAAGCTGATGTGGTGTGCGCGGAGTGGCCGAGACACGTGTTCCAAGCGCCCAGAGGGGTTCCGGGCGTCCAGAACAACCTATATAATGAGCCTCAACCAGAAGCTTCAGAACAACATAACGAATGACTTCTGCTTCTTCGAGCTGCTCAGAAAATGCTTCTACGACGCCCAAAAGCTCCGACGACTGTTCCACTGAAGATTTGCTGGTGTCGGTATTCTTTAAATTGCTAATTATTTGTAATACTCAATTTGTAATCTTTTGATTAATTAGTGATTGCCCATCGAAAGCACTCTTACATGCGGGCCTTGGAGTAGGAGTTGACACATGCTCCGAACCAAGTAACTAAAAGTGTTAGCGATTGATTTTTTGTTTACTTCTATTTCCACTGCGTATTTACGAAACGAAAGTGAAAGCCACGAGCGCTATTAACCCCCCCTCTAGCGCTTTCGATCCTACAATATGTCATCAACATATAATATTAGAAATACGACTACACTCCCACTAATCTTTTGATACACACAAAGTTTGTCTGGATTTTATGAGAAATTAAACTGTTTCATTGCCTCATCAAAACGGATATTCCAACTCCTAGATGCTTGCTTTAGTTCATAAATGGACCGTTGAAGCTTGCATATTTTATTCTTGTTGACAGATGTGAAGCCTTCGGGTTGTGTCATATACACATCCTGGAGCAGATTTCCATTAAGGAAAACTGTTTTCACATCCATCTGCCATATCTTATAATCATGATCAGCTGATATGGTCAGGAGTATTCGAATGGATTTAATCATGGCCACATGTGAGAAAGTTTTGTCATAGACAATGCCTTACCTTTGGCGATAGTCTTTCGCCACCAACCATGCCTTGTAGGTAATAATATTACCATCCATGTCGGGTTTCTTCTTGAAAATCCATTTGTACCCTATAGGCGTAATGCCTTCAGGTGGGTCCACCAAGTTCCAAACTTGGTTTTCATATATGGAATCCATTTTCGACTTCATGGCTGTAAGCCGCTTGTCCTTTTCTAAACTATTCAGAGTCTCTTTGTATTTAGTAGGTTCCTCATCCTCAATGAGTAACACATCATTTGATTCTCTTACAAGAGATTCATATCTCTTAGGAATCATACGTGTCCTACCTGATCTACAAGGATGTTGTGTCATAATCGGCTGTGGTTCTTGATTAAGCATCTCATTAATATTTATTAGAGTCTCTTGAACTTCATCAAGTTTAGCCATACTTCCACTTGCTTCCTATAAGAGAAATTCTTTCTCTAGAAAGGTAGCATGCCTTGAAATAAACACCTTTTGTTCCAAGGGGTGATAGAATTGATAACCCTTAGTTTTCTTAGGGTATCCAATAAATAAACACTTATCAGACTCGGCGTCTAACTTGTCTGATATAGTCCTCTTCATATAAGCAGGATATCCCTATATTTTCAAATAAGATATGAGGGATTTCTTACTAGTCCATACCTCATATGGAGTAGTTGAGATTGCCTTCGTCGGGCCTTTATTCCTATAGATCAAATCCATAGAAAGCATGCTCCTATAGATCTAGGACTTGAGCATCTCACCAACACATTAGGGCTACCTTGTTTGTGTATTATCAAACTTAGAATGTGGTGAGATGCATAGACAGTTTGCCTGGACTTAAGATGCTTATATTAGTATATTAACATAAGTCTGGATGTTAAATACCAAATCTATAGCAATCAGGTTAAATAATCCAAGTTAGTCAAATACTAACTGGATACAAAGATCTAATCTGACTAACTAAGTGAACACTGCTATTTTCTGATAGTTAGTTAGTAACCAATAGTTAGACAGTTAAGGATAATTTATAGTTGACTAGATTATTTTGAAATAATCTTAGGTTCGGAGGGAAGATTAATAAATCAATAAATTTTGAAAATATTCATTTTTTTAACAATCTATTTTTGAAAAATGATTATCACATGTTTTGAAAAATTATTTTGAAAACTATTTTAATTTTTCCAAACTACTTTAAAATAATTTTAAAATGTTGCAACACTCGGTATTTTAATTTTTACTTTGGAGAACTTTAACTTTAAATCCTTTAAGTTTTTTAGATCTTAGCATTTTCAAATTTTTTTGGAAAACTTTAAAGTTTCTAAAGTTAGTATATTTTAAAAGTATTTTCAACTGTATTAGCCTTGTGAAAATGTGTTTTCGAATTTGTTTTGAAAGATGTCTTTAAAATTTTTGAAATCTACTTTACAAGATGTCTTGAAAATATTTTGAAAAAAGTCTTTTCAAAAGTTTTTTTTTGAGATTTTTTAGAAGTTATTTTCTTTATCATTCTGAAATGCTAAGTGGTTTCAAAACTATCTTTGAACATACTTTAACATATGTTGTAAAACATTTTGAAAAAGGATTTATGGTTATAACATTTTTTCCTCCCTCAAGTAATCTTGAGAATTATTTTATTGTAAAAAGGGTTCTCTGTTTACTTTCCTTAGCACTTTTTATTTATTTATTCATGTTTTTTGATGAATGCCAAAGGGGTAGGATTAAGGGGGTTAAGTTGATTAAATTAAAGGGGTTAACTTGAAACCAATCGAAATCCAAATAAGAATAATTTAAACCATATCGTTTGTCTATTTATGCTTGTATTTTTTTCCCTAACTTAACCCAGGTTGTCATCGTATCAAAATTGGAGAGATTATTGGTGTAGTTTTGTACTAACGGTCTAATTCAGGTTTTGATGAATGATAAGTAAGTTAAGTTAGGTTTTATTGTGATCTAACAACTTGATTGTGTAGGAAATCCAGCTAGGTCAATGGGTTGACCGGATAGCTGGTACGAAATTCCTCTAGGTCAACTGACCGACTGGATAGTTGGTACAAATCCAGCTAGGTCGATGGGCCGATCGGATAGCTGGTACGAAGTCTAGATAGGTCGACGGGTTGACCAGATATCTGGTAAGAAGTCTAGCTAGGTCAATGAGCCGGCCGGATAGCTGACATAAAATCCAGACAGGTTGACAGGCTGACCGAATGTCTGGCAAATTGGTAAGTTAAGGTAAGTCACTGGAGGAGACTGACCAAGTGAGGACGCGTCCCAGTTGAAGGGACAGTAGGCATCAGCACAGTTTAGGTTCATTTGGGATCCTTAAGCTGAGACCTTGACTAGTTCCTGGTCCTGGGAGGACAGGAACTAATTAATAATGCTCATTATTATTGTACTAACATTTGTCTTGCAGGTTATTATTTTGTTTATTGGACTAACATTGTTTTACAAGACAAAGGAGCATATTTGCCTTCGGATGAACAATATCCGAAGGCGCCTTCAAGCTTGATAGAAGGTGCCTTCATACTGTTCATAGAAGGCGCCTTCCGTAGGATAAATTTTGGTTGAAGTCATGGATAAGAACTGGACTATTCGAGATCGAATTTGCCTCATTAGAGGTGCCTTCCATGGCTATGGAAAGCGCCTTCCATGCCTTTTATAAGGTTGTCTCGAGAAGGCATTAGATAACAACACTTATACAAGCTACTGCGCGTTCATTTGAAGTTCTGATTGCTCCAGGCTCCTGCTATGACTCTGCTGCAAAGCTGTTGCGCCCGACGACTGCTTTGAGGACTTCCGATCGTGGCCGACAGACCGACATCGGCATGAGCGCTCCCACTTTGATCTTTAAGCGTCGGTAATTTTCTTTTGTAATTAATTACTGCAAAAAGACAAGTGCAGTGTGTTGCACTTGTTCAACCTTCTTGTACTCAATTCTCTTTTCCGGAGGTATCGAAAAAAATTTTTAGTGGATTACCCGCCGATAGGTCCACGAGACCTGAGTCTTGGAGTAGGAGTCGCCAAAGGCTCCGAACCAAGTAAAGCGATCATGTCTATTTCTATTTCGCTTAATTGTCCTTTTGATTTATGTTTTTCTTTTCTGCTACGTTCGTACTTTAATTTTAAAATAGAAAATAAAGTTTTGAAAATCACGTGATTCACCTCCCCTTTCACGTGCGTAATCGATCCAACATTAAGCCAACAACATAGCTAATATTGGGACATGTACACAACATACTGTACATCAAACTACCAATAACACTAGCATATGATTTTTTATTCATCTCAGCTATTTCCTCTAGAGTTTTGCGATACATACTCTTTCTCAAAACAATACCTTTCACAATAGGTATATGTTCTATGTTGCAATTAAACATGCTGAAATGATGTAACATCTTATTTATATAAGACTCTTGTGATAGATCCAAAATTCTTTTAGGACGATTTCTAATGATTTTCACCCCTAAGATGTAGTCAGCTTCTCCCATTTCCGTTGTATCAAATTGTGATAATAGTCATTTCTTGACTTCATTCGCATACCCAATGCCATTTCCACATATCAACATATCATCAACATATAATGATAAAATGACATACTTTCCTTTTTCTCTTTTTAAGAAAGCACAATGATTATCATTGATCATTTCGAAACTATAAGATAAAATGACTTCATTAAATCTTATGTTCTATTGTCTTGACACTTGTTGTAGCCTATATATAAACTTTTTAAATTTACATACTTTTTTCTCTGGACCTTCAGTAATGTAACCTTCTGGTTGAACTATATAAATTTCCTCGTCAAGCTCACCATTAAGGAAAGTGGGTTTTACATCAATTTGATGTAATTCCAAGTCATAATGTGCCATAAAAAAAACTCGTATTGATACAAATTTCACTACGGGAGAAAAACTTTCTTCAAAGTCAATACCCTCTATTTAGGTATATCCTTTTGCAACTAAACGAGCTTTGTATATGTTAATCAATCCATCAGTTTTCCTCTTTATTTTAATATTCCCAATAGTCTTTTGGCCCGGAGGAAGATCGATTAAGCCCCAAACATGATTTTGAATCACAGACTCTATTTATTCAACAATTGCAGCTTTCCACTTTTCTCTAACTCTACATCCCAATGCTTCCTCAATGGATTGAGGTTCATCATCGTCAACTGGAAGTGTTATCAATGCCTCATTCTCAATATTAAACCTCTTCTTAGGTTTGATTTTACGAACACTTCATGGTAAGTTTGGCTGTTGAGAAGTCAACTCATGACTTGCCATATAACTCCCACTTGATTAGTGTTATCAATGCCTCATTCTCAATATTAAACCTCTTCTTAGGTTTGATTTTACGAACACTTCATGGTAAGTTTGGCTGTTGAGAAGTCAACTCATGACTTGCCATATAACTCCCACTCGATTGACTAAACTCAAGCATCCCTTTTAACATCTCTCTTGTTGATAATATGTCATCCTCCTTAAATAAAGGAATATTTTTATCAACTACCTCTAGTTGGGAACTCTGTTTCGAGAAAAGTCGCATCTCTCGAATCTATTTCGGAGATGATTCCATCTTATTGCTCACCTATAAAAACATAACCTTTGGAGGTTTCATAAGATCTAATAAAGATACATTTCTTACCCCTAGGTCCTAGTTTTTCATACTTGTAAGAACTATTATGAACATAAGCAGCTGACCCCCAAGGTCTCAGATTACTTAAATCTGATTTTCTACCGGTCCAACGTTCATATGGGGTAGGTGGAACTAATTTTGAAGGTACTTTGTTAAGTATATAGGTCGCAGTTAATAATGCATCTCTCCAATAGGAGATAGTCAAATTAGCCTGTGTCATCATAGACCTAACCATTTCAAGAAGAGTCATACTTCTTCTTTTAGCTATCCCATTTTTTATGGAGTTCCAGGGATTGTCAGCTGTCTAATAATTCCTCTATCATTATATATTGTCTTGAACATATCAGACAAATATTCCCCTCCACGATCAGTGCGTAAAGTCTTAACTTTACGTTTTGTTTGATTCTCAACTTCGTTCATATAATGAATGAAGCAATTCAATGCTTTAGATTTATGAGAAATCAAATACATATAACCGAAATAAGAGAAATCATCAATAAATGTAATGAAATAGGAAGCTCCATATCTAGTCTCACATTCATTAGACCACAAATATCCCAATGAATTAATTGCAATGGTGATTCAGTTCTAATAGTCTTACCAAATGGTTTCCTAGTTACTTTTCTAGCAAGACAATACTCACATATAGACAAGTGAGTCCTAGCCTGAGTGCCCAATAGACCCTCTCTAGCCAACTGACTCATACGTTCTTGTCCCATGTGTCATAATCTAACATGACAAACCTCATCAGTTATATCTGCATCACTAGTTAGAGTAATTCTTGAAAAATAACCTTCAATAATAGAATTAACATCTGGTTCGAAATCAAAAATCATAAAACCATTTGTTACTTATATGCGATTAACATAGAGTCAATCTTAAGTTCAACACATCGGCTATAAAAAACTAATATAATACCCTAAATCAAGAAGATACGTAACATAAATAAGATTTCGTCGAATTTTAGGAGCATATAGCAAGTGTCGACTCTTTTGACTTCAACTCTTGTATTATTTTCTACATAGATCCATTTGTTGACAGTTGGTACCCAACGGTACTCTACAAATGTAACTTGCTCCCGAGCTACATGGTTGGTTGCTTCCGAATCTATAATCCACAAAGGATAAGAATCATCTAACAATACTGAACTAGCAACAAAATGCTCAGGAAAAGAAGACACATTTGGATTTACCTTTTTCGGCTCAGTGCACTCCTAAGCGAAGTGACCCCTTCTTGCCGTAGTTAAAGCAAGTCAACTTGCTTTTATTTTTTTTTTTCCAATCTTCTTTCCTATCTTCTTGATTGGGCCTTGTCCTACAGTAACAACTTCTTTCTTCTTTCCCTTCTATTTCTTGAACATTTCTTTTTCATGGATTCAGATGATCCAATAGAACCAACATCCGCATAGGCTAGTCCAGAAATCCTTGTGGATTCAACTCTCTCCGCCTCTAATTCTACATAGCGTGAGACATCAGTAAAAGTCTTGATGCTTTCACTATGAGTTAGGGTCTGCTTCATGGTCTCCCAAGAATTTGGAAGGAAATAAATAATTGCTCGAACCTGTTGTTCATCGGTCAACTCATGACCAGCAGTTTTAAGCTCCCGAATCATGTTCAATATCTCTATGAGATGTTGAACCATTGATACATTCGGACGCTTCTTGTAGCTGTCAAACTTAATCGTCAGCTGTTGAAGCTTGCTCAGACTTACTCCACTGTATTTCTCCTTAAGGGCTACCCAGACTGCATGAGCCGAACGATATGACTCATACTCAAAAGTTAGATTATCTATCATTGAACTAATCAATATGCTCTTTGTAGTGGAGTCCTTTTTTCTTCCATACCTTATAGGCATCAAGATCTTGTCCGTGCTGTGTAGTGGAACCATCTACAGGTTCTACCATAACCTAATTTATAACCTCCAGAACTTTTTGTTCCTTAAGTATATACTGTATCATGAGGTGCCAGATCTTATAGTTATCCCCATTAAGTTTTTCACCCTTGTTGAGTTCAACTATAGTATTTTTGGTTGCCATAATCTATCATAAATAATGTGAGATACGACAAAATAAATAATAAAGGGTCATAGGAGAATAACCCATCGGAATTTATGGGAATTTTTAGGTATTTTTCTAGAATTATTTGGAGGTTGTATAGAGGAGTTTAAGGGGATAAATTTAAGCATAAGGTGGTAATAGAAATTACCGTTTGAGGAGTAATAATAACATAGCTTAATGAAACCCTACCTCTATAAGAAGCTACAGTGCCAAGCCCTAAAAACGCTGCCTTCCTTTATTTCTTCGTGCTTTCTTCCTCCGATTTCACCGATCCCTCGCCCTTCACCTGATTTCGACCGACCCAAAGCCGCAATGGTGTCTCCGCACCCGAGCTCACGGCGACGCGTAGTCCGCCGCTCGCCGAAGTCTCCTAGCTCTCTACCCTTGGTCCACAACATCACCGGAGGCCCTCTTCTCCGGATTTCTGCTTCGTGCGAGGACCGTCGGGCAGGAGGAGCAGATATGAAGATCTGGAGACACCGAGGGTTGAATCGCATGTTCTGGAGGTCGAGGGTAGCAAGGATTGGTAATCCCAACAATTGTCCCGCTTTCCGAGCTTAGAGTCAAGCTGATCGGGTCGGGCTCATCTCCGCCGATCGTGGGGGGTTCCGACATCAAGGTATGTTGAGTTGTGAATTGTCTTGGTTAAGGTTCTATGACCATGGATCTGTGATTTGAAGTTGGGAATGAGAGGTTGGACTGACTGAGATTTGGTTCTGGCAGTGGCTCATTGTGAGGGGCTCGACCACAATTCCCAACAGTTGTTCTTCAACCAGAGATTAATAGGTAAGGAATCTATAGCTCTAAACGATAGATCTGTGGTTCTAAGTGTTGGATGCAATTTGAATTGTGTGATTGCAATGGTTTGTAGCTCTGTAGGAGCTCTATTTATGGATATTCGTGGCAGCGGACAGTGCCACTGTGCCGGTGCTGGCGATTTCATTTTTCTGGCAGAGGGTTAACAGAAGTAATTTTGGTCCTAAGGTAAGATCTTGTAATTTAGATATCTGTTATAGCTTAAACCGTATTCACTTATTAGTAATTGGGAGCTAAATCATGATTAGTAACCCTAATTGGGATGGTTTAAATTAGGGTTTTGGATTGGTTCGAGTAGATCAGAAAATTGGGATTAGTAGAGGGTAATGAACGAGCCAGATTAACTGCCTGTCTTGTATATTACTATAGTTATTCAGTTTTATATGTATTTGGTTAAAATGGATATGTTGACGCAGGACTTTGATCGAGGCGGGTGTCGTGACGAAGTGGACATCGGAGACAGACTACATTTAGAGGCGGGTACTTTGTAACTTGTTTCTTTAGTTATTGATCTTAGTGCATGAGTTAGTTTCGGATATGTAGTATCTACCTTGACTCCACTTGTATTTGTTTCTTGTGCTTGATACTTTGTCCACTCAATCTTCGAGATGCTCGAATTCGTGTCTATATAGTCTCATGTCGTTATCTTTGATAATTAGCAGATACTAGACACCATGTTTACCTGTTTGACTATTGTTTATTTATGTTTCGTATTGAGCATGCATCTTCATGTAGCATACATGATTTCTATTGTATATGTATGATGACTGTTGCATTACCCGCATCATGTCATAGCATGCATGTCGATGACCATGTGTCCCTTGTGGTTAAGAGGGCCGTTGGCCAGAGCCGCACACTCGACCACTCATGGGTGGTGGTAGCGGGAGTGTGCCGCTTGTCCTGTCATGCACTTACTCGGTCACTCATGGGTAGTGGCGGCTGGAGTGGTGAGCAGCAGAGACCCTATTGCGACGTAGTTAGATAGCTACTATGCAAACTGTCCACTCGGTCACTCGAGAGTGGTGACGATTGGAGTGTTGTACAGTTGTCACCGATCCGACCTCTCGACCATACAGGGGTCGTGGTGCAGAGAGATAGGCGGGGTAGCCATTCGTGCATACGCTATTGTTATTCTACATATTTATATCACTGTTGTTTACTTATGCTGTTGGTTGTTTACTACGCAGTTCTGTTATCACATACCTATTATATATGCTTGGACACTGCTTACTTTGACAGTATACCTTACATGTGATCTGGGTAGTTATGAGCAGTATTGTAGCAGTTTTGTGTTACTTCTGACTTTATAGTACTAGCCTAGGATATGGTATCAAGTATGGATTTACATGCTTTGTGTACACAGTAGTATCTGCTATTTATCTTTCCAAGACTGTATCCTGTTGTATTCCTGTCTCACTATTTTACTCATGCACTATCTATCTATTACCTGTTGAGTCTTTAGCACTCACCACCTGTAAACTGGTTATTTCGCCAGGTAGCCGACAGTGATGCCAATACACTAGGAGGAGGATCCTGATTGCCGGTCCCACATCGCTTTCGAGGACAGATTTCTGGTTTTGGTTTATCGTGTTGGTTGTGATTTGAACTTGTGAACTTGGTTTTGTAATAACCTATTGTGGACTTTGTGTTAACTTGTATTTGGTTTTGTTTTGTCAAAGAGTCAAGCCGGCCCGACCCGCGGTGAGTAGTTTTGCTATTCTATAATTTTTATTTGTTTTTCCGCTGTGTTTGTTTTACCAGCCAAGTGGGTTGCATATTATCTGCGTGGATGTGTTTAGATCCAGCCGAGTTGGCTGTGTTTTGCATATGTATATCTGTTGGCTATGTATGCTGGTTCTATATGTCACCGCTACAGGGGAGGTGCTGTCCGATTTTTGTCAGACAACCTTACTCTCGGGGTGTGACAATTTATTGGTATCAGAACGACCTTGCGACCATGAGTGCGCCTATGGCAGGAGCACCCAGGGCATCACCTAGCGAGGGAGATTCTAGGATTTGTCTGTTGTGTGATTCGTGGTTACACAACGAGGACGTTGTGTCTTTAAGTGAGGGTGATTGTAATACCCCGGTTCTGAGATTCTGGTTAAGTATGACTTAAAAGGTTAGATGGTACTATTCATATCATCAAGGTGCACCTTCTTTTTCGGAAGCCCAAACTTAAGAACTCCAAAGTTAAGCGTGCTTGCCTTGGAGTAATTTGAGGATGGGTGACCTCCTGGAAAGTTTTCCAGGGTGCGTGTGAGTGAGGACAAAGCACGTTGAAAGGACCTCCGGTGGTCTGTGAAGCTAGTCGTCAACCCGATGGGCAATTTTGGTAGCGTTCCCGGTTCGGTCCGGGTGGGGCCCGCCCCGAGCCGGGGCGTTACAAATAAACACATTATCCCTCATCATTCGTATGACCAATCAAATTAATGTTGATCAAAACTTATCATTAAGATAAAAATATGCTGCATATTCTTAACACATAACAAACTGACATGAATGAAATGGATTAATATTGTTCATACATAACGACAATAACAATATCAGAACTCTAATAAACTAGATAAGCTATCATCACTTCCACTAGGATAGACACCAGTACAGTGACCAACATTATCCCTTTTAGACAGGACTCATTTGGGGCAATCTTAGGTGGGACAACTTCAGGATTCTCTATCGGATCCACAATTTGATCCATCTCTAGATTCTCCACACATTCTTCCGGACCCTCCTCTGATTCTTCGGGATCTTCTTCTGAATCCTCCTCGGATTCGTTAGGATTCTTCTCTGGATCCTCTTATGATTCTTTAGGACCCCAAGTAAAATGAAGTAATTGTCTGCACATCTCTGAATATGAGATATGCCCTTAAAAATCATCCTAAATTAGAGTATTATTTGCCTAAGATTTTTCGACAGTGAATAAACCAGAGCCCATCTTCTGTGTGTGTCTTGGACTGGAAACTCTTCTTGCTTGAGTTTCCAGAACAACCGATCGAGCTGACCAATAAGTCATCCGACTCCATAAACTGGGTCATAATCAAGCTCCTTAATCTCCTCACAAAGCTCATGTTGTCTTATATCGCGACTAGCCATCTGAAAAATTGAAATTAAATAGGTAGTACAAAACTTACTAATCAGTACAAAATCGGCTTAATTCAATTTATACAAGCATAGTACCAACATAATCAATCAAGAAAAATAAATCTTTTTGATTTTCAGGAGTCTATGTCTACTAACCCATCGAATCGATCGATCAGGAATCTAGATCCTAAGCTCAGTCCATTGTCTTCGTTAGAACTAATCTAATTGGACAGGGATTTTTTGTACCTATGTTCTGTTACTATTTGATTTAAGCCTATTTCAGTCAATTTCAGACTTATTGATCAAACTTAGGTCCGTTTGATCAAACTAAAATCCATTGGATTAAGTCTGACTCATTAAAACAAATCTAATCTAATTGATCAAATTAGACCCAATAAAATAAATCTGATCATTTGATTATATCTGATCTAAACCTTATTAAATTAATTTAAATCGAATTTAGTTGGGATGAAACTAGTTTGATTAAACCAATTAATGATTTAAATTAACTGGATTTAATTGGACCAACTAATTATAATTTATTCCAACATGCATTATATATATATATACTAAAAATTATGCATGGCTTACTACGGTATTCGAAAACAAACAAAAGCTTTGTTTTTTTAATTAAACTTCTTCTCAAACATTTGAGAAGAAATCTTTTAATAAACAATCGATTAAATAAATTTAATCTATTAAAACAATTAATTATTTCTTCTTACACTGCTTTCTTTATCGCATGTTACTCATGTCGCACGCCGCCTCAATCGTGATAGACACGATTGTAAATGCAACGGAGGCCGATAAGAGGGGGGTGAATTACTTGAAAAAAATAAAGTATACTCTCCTCGTCTTTCAACTAAAAAAGATAGTAATAATTAAAAATTAAACTTAACAGAAATAAAGAAAAAGAACTCAGCAATTTACTTGATTACAACAAAGACGGTTGTTAATCCAAGGCAGAAAAAAAGCGCTCTGAAAAGATCTCCTTCTCTGAAGGCGGGGAAGCCTTTTACACAATGGAAAGCTCAGACAAGTTACTAGGAATGACTACAGAGTTGAAAGAATAATTGATGATTAATTCCTAGGTTCAGGGGTCCTTTTATAGCCCATGGAAAGTCTATCCCGAAGGTCCAAGGCGCCTCCAACAGAGGTCCAAGGCGCCTCCAAGTGAGTGATTGGATAAAACTCTATCCGAATGCAAACGATCAGTTTGACCTGGTTGAAGGCGCCTTCAACAAGGACTGAAAGCGCCTTCAAACTGGAGGCGCCTCCAAGCTGGCAACTTTTCCAGCTTGCTTCTTTGCTTCGACTTCTGAAGTTCAATTTTTTTTGGTGATTCCGGCTAACGGAAATAGGGCTCACCCGAACCCAATTTTCGGTCTTCTCTTCAAGCAGTCTTCCGTCCCGGCTTTACGTCCCTTGAACGCCGCACGCGTTCTTCTCGTCCACCGGTGTACTCTTCCGCAGCTCTCTCGTCCTTCGGATGCACCGAGCCTGTCGACTCCCTTCCCGTGTCGTCCTTCTCGCTAGCTGCGTCTTCCGCTCGACTTCCTGCCCTCCTAAGCTCCTGCACACTCAGACACAGGGATCAAACACAAAGCAGGACCTAACTATCTTGGTTGATCACATCAAAACAACCACGGGGTCCAACAACGATCACCGACCATGACGCATAACCAGCCAGCAGGGATGGCATCGCCGACTCCGAAACACCATCACCGACATATCCTCGTGCCCGACTCCAATGGAAATTGCGACTCTATTGTGATTTCCCAACTTGACGCAGTATGATGTCAAGCAGCGGCGCTAACACCGACGAGCGATGCTGGGACCCCGTCACCGGTCTACCTATGACTCTCCATTAGGCATTCTTCTGCCATAATGCAGTCTCCAACACTCTACTGACATGACACACGGTCACCGATCTCGAGAACACAAGGACATGTCGGTTAGGGTTTGAGAGGATTTTCCATGCATTTAAAACTAACAAATGCTCTGATACCATCATTTACAATTCTAAATGCATGAACTAAAATGAATTAAAATGGTAAACAGTAAACACTTACAACGATCTCCCACATATGTACAATCGGTGACAACATGACTTACTTCGGAAGAATAATTACAGAATCAGAAAGCTCTCCGCAAGTCCACGAACCAAATCCTGAAGTCTCGGATGTTCTTCCTTTCGTTCTTTTCATCCATCTCAATAAAAGATTTGGATGTCTTATATAATGAGAATACCAAGGGATATATTAGTAAATTCTCCTATGAAAATATGGACAATGTGGATATCATGGATAGCCCACATCCCTATGCTCCCATTACTAATAAGATATTGATAGAATAATATAATAAAAATAATAATTTAGAAAATAAACATAGAACATTCATTGAACTTGGTAAAAACACACATTTTTCACGGTTTCCATTAACCCTATAAATTTTTTTTTATCAACCATTAAAATATATCAAAAAATATTTATGATAAACGGTCAAGAAGTATTCTTTAGCTGTACGTTCTATTTAGAGCAAAAATCTCTATTAATTCATCGGATTTAATTATGGATAGTCAGGTAATAACCTGTATTTCGCCGCTGCATCGTTAGCCAAGGGCTTCCCATTAATAAATAAAATAAGACGGTTGGTTTGATTTGTCTCGTGAATAAGTTTGATTCGGCTATTAAGATTGATATTTAATTTTTTTTAATTGATATTAGATATGATCGATTGGATCTCATACAAAATTTTCACCGGAGATAAATAGGAAAGCGCAAGTAGATGTCTCAACCATCATTCTTAGCTCGATTTTCACTGGTAAAAAAAAATCTCCTACCGTGGAGAGTAAAGATTCAAATTTTAAATTCTTTAATTATCCGTTAGATCTAGATCTACCTATCGTAGCAAATAGATCTAACTATTGTATTATCATCTCGGGAACCGATTGATTTTTAATTCGATCGTGGGTCAGGTTCTGTTTTTTTTATTTATTTTTTATTTTTTTAATTTGACTGGTTAATTAGATTATGGGGTTGCGGGGTACGGGTGTTAAAAATTAATTCGATCCGTCAATTCGAAAAATATCATCTGAAATTTTCGAATTTAGGATAGCCATTGTGCGACGGAAGAGAAGGCTACTTGAAGCAGCAAGCGGCAAGAGAGTCGAGAGGTGGTGGTGGTGGTGTCGGGAAACATGGCGAGTGCGCCGGAAGTGATCGTCGGTGGGTCGGTTCCGAAAACCGTACCGCTGAACTGCATCAGTCTCTCGGAGCCTGACATTACCAAATCCGTTTCCCTTCTCAAGCAGGTGCCTTCTCTATTAATGGATCGAGGAAAAAAAGGAACTTGTTTTATGATGTTCTTCTTGATTAAGCGTCTATTTTACTCGCCAAAGATAAACGGTCTGTTTTTTTTTTCCTCTCGATTTGAGGTTTTGAATGTTTCCATCAGTTTTTTATTTGCTGATGGTTTTGTTTTTCCGAGAAAATTAGAGGAGAGAATAAAAAGTTCACTCAATAGAACACCAAAGATACAGAGAATCTGACTGACAACAAAAACAGAAGAACAACACAACACATCAGTCGACCAACTTGGAGAATAAGAATCATGGGACCAATCTGCTTATCTGCGCTAGGAGGAGGAAAAATGGGACACCACTTCTAGCTCAAAATCTCTAAAAGCAGTCACAACTTCTGGTTTTGCTCTGAGTTTCCAAAGCATGAATATCTGAACATGCAGTCACATCTATAAGCATGAAGGAATCCACCATGAAGCTTAGACCTGCAGATGATGCTCCATGAATCCAAGATCTTAGATCTTGAAGAAACGTTCATGCCTTGATGCCAAAGGAAGTTCATTTTATTCCTATCAATAGCCTTAATAACCCAAGATGGAAAGATAAAGACAGAGCAGAAAAGAGAGTCAAAAAGAAGAGTGTGTTGTTGATGAGCGTCAATTGGTAGTAGAGTGATAAGAAAATCTTTAGCCAAGGCACCAACCTCCTGTGAACTTTGGTATCAGCCAATCCAAATAATCTTTAGTAGGCCTACCTAAACCTTATTAGAGTCTAAGGTATGGTTGGAAGAATTGACTGATTCAGATTCAAATTGGCCGAGTTGGATTGGGATGGGCTGATTCCGAGTTAGATCTTGCGACACCCATCCAAGAAGTGTTAGAATGATAGATCTGGAGTCTTACCTATGATTTCGAGTGATCATTTTGTAAGAAGAGAGCTCCTTGAGGCAATTTAGATTTTGCATCCCGGCAAGGGAAGAGGCAAGAGTTGGATATGCCAATGTCGATGTTTGTTTTCTAGCTTTCTCAAGGAGGAAGAAGACAGTGCTCTCTTCTTCTTATCTTCTTTGGGTCATCACATACGTGAGGAGGAAGGCATAGGCAACCTCTTCGTTAGATCCTAATTGTGAGTTGCAAACTTCTGACTCTTGTAACTGTGTGGCTATATCATCTCCCAATTATCTTTAGTGAGATGAAGTTATTGTTGCTAAAATTATATGCTTTATTGAGAGTAGACTTTGGTCTTCACTAAAACTATGTGAATTTTTTTTTAAATAAATTGTGACTCCCGCTAAACTGGAAACGCCGGAAATAAAAGGTTTTAGGTTTAATAGAGTAAAGACGTAATATATAGAATTTAAATTTGTTAGGATCGGTTGAGCTAGAGGGGGGGGGGGGGGGGGGAATGACTCACTTCGTTTTGTTGATCAACTTGATTTTGCGCAGCGGAAACTGAGAATCAATGCTAACTCTTGTATTTACTTGGTATCCACACCACCGTCACCCTTCCACTATCAAACTTCTCCTTCTTGGAATAACACCAAAGGTGGAGAAACCTTACAAGACTTACAACTCTCCCTCTCCAAGGTAAAAAGATCACACCCACTACAATGAAGAAGAAAAGAGGGATTACAAACTTGAAGTCCTTCCTTATAACGTGAGACTTGAAAACGTGGCGAGATGGAGAGCTTGAGCTTCAAACCCTTGAGAGGTCTTGAGCACTTCAGAGATTGATCACACAAGGGCAATAGAACAGTGTATTTTTCTCGGATCATCTTGTTCCTCTTTCTTCCAGCTTTTTAAACGTCGTGAAAACTAGCCGTTTCTCACATAGACGTCGCCGCAAATCGATTGGGTTTGTATTCTAATCGATTCACAAGTATCCGTTGGAAGCCATCGCGTCAAGATCAACGGTGTAGATTAGTTCATTTGATCTTCAATCGATTGGGGCAGTGCTTGAATCGATTCAGACACACGTTTGTGGAATTGCAGAATTGCAATGCTCTGTGAATCGATCAGCCGATCGATTCAGGAGGATTCTGTGCTAAGCTTCCTGAATCGATCGCCCGATCGATTGGTTTACACCAATCGATCGGCTGATCGATCTAGAAGCATTCTGTGCTTCGCGCAGAAACTTCCCGATCGATTGGTTTCCTTCCAATCGATCGGCTGATCGATTCAGAGACATTCTGCCTCACAACCGTGTCTAAATCGATTTACCAATCGATTTCTGATAAGTGAGTCAACACGCACCCAACCTTCTGACCTGCAAGAACTTCTCTTACCAAGAATCCGGTCCTCGACCTTCTTGGACTTCTCTTGCCTTGCATCCGGTCTTCTGACCTGCAAGGACTTTTTCTGCCAAGAATCCAGTCCTCGACTTTCTTGGACTTCTCTTGCCTTACATCCGGTCTTCTGACCTGCAAGGACTTCTCCTGCAAACTCACAATGCATGTTAGATCCAACGTATTAACCTAAACTTAAACAATTGTCAACACATTGAAACTTCCAGGGCATGATTGCACCAACAATCTCTCCCTTTTTGATGTTTGACAATCTATTTAAGTTTAGGCTAATTTCCAACACACCATAACAATAATGGAATGGTAACTAGTAACTTCAACCACACATGAAATTCATCTGAATTAAGCATAATCAGTAATCATGAACATAAGCAGTAAGCTTCAATTTCATTTTTAAATTTTTAATTAAATTAAGCATCAACTTCAATATATATCTCCCCCTTTGCCAAAAGCAACTAGAACAACTCCCCCTTTGCCAAACTTCAACATAAACTTCTGACTCTTGTAACTGTGTGGCTATATCATCTCCCAATTCTCTTTAGTGAGATGAAGTTATTATTGCTAAAATTATATTCTTTATTGAGAGTAGACTTTGGCTTTCACTAAAACTATGTGAATTTATTTTTAATAAATTGTGACTCCTGCTAAACTAGAAACACCGGAAATAAAAGGTTTTAGGCTTAGTAGAGTAAAGACGTAATATATAGAATTTAAATTTAGTAGTAGTACATATCGGAAGACAAGTGTTAAGATAGGAGATGACTAGTTACTTGTAACTAAGAGCTGTAAGTATCTAGTTTGGTTTTTGCAAAAGGATGGAGTTGATACAAATGCTTTGAAATAGAGGACATCAAGGGTTCTTTGTGATTGTAAGGTGTCCTAAAGTTTAAAGGGAAGATTTATAAAACAACAGCTAGACTTGATTTGTTATATGAAGCTCAATATTGAGCTATGAATTGAGCACATAAGCGGAAGATCAGAGAAGAAGATGTTAAAGTGAATTTAGATACATGAGAATAGACATGATAAGACGTGAGAACATTATCACCGGTTTAAAACACACGCTTATCTATCATCTATTTCTGGACAAGTTGGCAAATGAACAGTACATATGGTTTTCGTTTTTTATTTAATTTATTTTCTGTTTTGCTTTCCTTGCTTTTCTGGCTTCTTAAATATACATTCTCATTATCTATTGGTCAGGCATGCCTAGATTCTGGATTTTTTTATGTGATTGATCATGGAATTGACCAAGAGCTTATGCAAGAAGTTTTTAGGCAGAGTCAAAAATTTTTTGACCTACCTTTACATGAGAAAATGAAATTGCTCCGAAACAAGAAATATCGAGGTTATGAACCTTTTATGAACCAGACTTCGGATCCAGGAAATCAAATAAGTGGTTGGTACTTTATTTTTTCTGGTTCACTTTTTTCCATTCTTCTTGTTAAGGTTCATTCTTGCCTCTAACCCTTTGTAGGCTTTACTTGCTAATTACTGAGAAAATTAGTATATGGCTTGATTTGGATGAAAGTTGAAGCTTGAGCAACTGAAACTGTTATGTGTAGTTGTGTATCTTTCTGCCTATCTGCATTCAGTTCACAATTTGATGCTTTTAGTTGTACTTTTTTTGCCTCATTTGAAAGAGTGATGTTTGAATCAAATTACCTTCTGCTTAGTTTTTGTATGATTGATCGTATGCAGATCTTTTACTCATCTTAGTTTTCCTACACTTTCTACTCCATGAAATGCATCATCCACATGAATTGCGTAACTCAGTTGTATATATTGCTTAAGTGAAGGAGCTGTTTGAATATGCTACGCGGTTGTGAAAATTCCGCAACTGAGATATATATTGTTTTACTTTCACAAAGCAGTATATTTGGGGGTTAAAAGAACACCTTCAGCAAGTGATCCTCAAAGCTATTTGATTTGCTTTTAGAACTGCTATGTCACATAAGGACTGCATCTTTGCAAATGATCTTTAGAAAAGAAAAAGCTAGTATAGCCTAATAATGAATCAATCAAATTTATATGGCTGCCTGACATCCATCACTCAATATTTTGAAAACAGCTTTGATCTAGAAGTTGAAATTTCTGCAGATGCTTTTCTTATCTTGATTATCGTTATTAACATTCATCTTAATACAAACTTATTGCTCTCCTTGTTCTAGGTGATTATAAGGAAGCTTACTATATTGGTATTGAAGTACCTGAAGATGACCTAAAAGCAGAAAAACCATTTTATGGACCAAATTTGTGGCCGACTACAGGTAAGTTGTCTGCTTCTTATCGCCTGTCACTTTGCTAACTCATGGAATAGATTTGGCTCCAACTCCTTGACTAGTTTCTTTTGGATGTTTTTATGACAGTAGTTACATATAAGGTTTATTCAAATCCTATGTTTGCTTCACCTACTAGATTTTTTGTATTTACTCTTTGAAGTGGTTTTAATGAACTGGTTAATGAGGACTGTATCTGAAAATTTTCAAATCTCTATTCTGATTTCATGTTTTCTTTCTGAAGATATATTACCTGGATGGAAGGAGATTATGGAGCAGTATCATAAGGAGGCACTGTAAGTGTTTCTCTTCAATTTAATATGGCGATGATTTCATGTTTCGGTGAATCACAACCTTTGAGTTTGAAGATTTTTGAATTGAAGATTTCGATATGGCATCTATGTGGATAAACATAGACTAAAAATGAGTTGTTGCGTAACATATTACTTAAGACTATAATCAATCATCAGTGTGTTTATGTATGTCATCACCTTTAATTTCATCTTGACCCTGCTCCACCAGAGAAAGCTCCTAGAGGAAAGGAACTAAGTGTCCTTAATTTGAACATTTTTTCTTTTGGTGCTTCACTTCAATTGGCATGCACTGTGGATTTATAGGGATTCTTGGCCCTTTCTTTTCAAAGTGGATTGCAGTCTATCACCGAAGTTCCACCATGGAGCTGTATAGGCTAAGAACCTCAAGCCATCAATTTATTAGAAATTAAATTGTGTTACTTTTTAAATTCTTTCATGGATATGTAGTTGCTATATGACCAGTATACTGATAGCAGGGTAGTTCTTCCAAATATTTGTTTACCCTACTATATAGATTCATAAGTGCTAATAGTTGAGCAAGATGAGATTTTGGTCTTATATCTATTCTTTCACTGTCAGGAGGGTGGCAAGAGCAGTTGCTAGAATCATAGCCCTTGCACTTAACTTAGATGTTGGTTTTTTTGATAAGCCAGAAATGCTTGACGAGCCTATTGCAAGTTTGCGTCTCCTACACTACGGAGGTACGAAATAAGTTCAGGTTATGTCTTAGTCTTATGTTTGTGGAATTCTTGCTGATGCAACACATGCCATGATGATGCCTTTTCTAACTATCAGGTAAAGTATCATGTCCTGAGAAAGGAATATTTGGAGCTGGAGCACATTCTGATTATGGATTAATAACTCTATTGGCGACTGATGATGTGATGGGTCTACAAGTGAGTTCCAAGTACCAACACCATTAATTGGCACAAATACAAGCTCCCATATGTTTCTAATGTTCTATGATTTAATTGGTTTTATTTTTTGCCTTATGGCACAGATATGCAAGGATAAAGATGCCAGGCCTCAGGTGTGGGAATATGTGGCACCAGTTAGTGGGTTAGTTCTTTGTCATCTATAATCTTTAACAACACCCCATTAGTAGTATATAAATTGTCTCTTGCCGATTTTTTTTCGAACTCATCAATATCCATGTGTATCTTTCCTCTGATGAACTTTATGCAAAGGTTCTAGTCGATATGTTGTACATCTTGTGCATGAAAGATTTTGTCTAAAATTTACCTTTGTTGCTAGCTTATTTTCCATGTTTGTTCCAGAGGGTTCATTGTCAATCTTGGCGATATGCTAGAACGTTGGAGTAATGGGATTTTCAGGTAATCTAATATTCTGCATGTAGAATAGCTTGTGTATTTATTCATAAGGTGATTGATAAACTAGTTTGGTTTAATTGTCTAGATTTTATCTGGAGAAAGGAAATTTTCAATTACAAATTTGTTGGTTAATAATGTAACCTATAATGTCATTAAATTTCTGTATCTCTATACTTGTTGATAAAATAATATATATATCAATATTCTTATGGAGTCTTTTTGTGGTCCTATTTGGACTCTTGTAATCTTGTTAGTGAAGTTGAAAATCATCTGAATTTCTTTTGTCAGATATTGAAATACACGATAATGTATGAAAAGCTATTTTATTCATATTCTTATTTTCAAATTTTAACAATATCCAGCGGGTAAGGCAAACGATATCTTGGAAGAAAAAATGCCGAGGAATGATATGTTGGAAGAAAAAATTTGATCCTTATTGATTTCTCCTGTTGCGTGCATGTTTATTTTGCTACTGACTAGATTATGCAATGTAATCTAGCATTTGCAAAAACAAACATCGACATTCTTCTTATTTGGCATGCAGGTCCACTATTCACAGAGTAGTTCTGGATGGGAGGGAACGCTATTCGGTAGGATGTTTATTTCCTCAATCTCTATTTCTTCAAGGGAGTTGATTAGATATTTGCTTCAACACAGTTTCTAACAGTATTTGAATACTCTGCTAACTGAATGGTCTACTTCCATTGGAACAGATCGCTTATTTTGTGGAGCCAAGCCATGATTGTCTCATTGAATGCTTACCGACTTGCAAATCTGAGGCAAACCCCCCCAAGTAAGTTCCACTCTAGCATGTTATACCTCCAAGTGAAGACTTTATACCATGTGAAGTTGATTAAAACTTAAAAGTGTTTGCATCTGATGATGAAATATGGAAGCAATGTATAATCTTTCTTTTTTTTCAATGACCGAGAACTTTTTCACTGCATTAACGTTTTAATGGTTGCATGACCTTATCAATCAGGTTCCCTCCAGTGACTTCTGCAGCATACATTCTCCAAAAATACAAAGAGACCTTTGCAGACGTGAGCATGTACTCTAAACATCAGCCTTAAAGTTTGATCCAATTGTTTAACAAGATAGAAGACATGGAGGCGTCCTCAAATCAGATTGTAAATCTGCATGCTGCCAGTTTAAATCACAATGCCGCCTTCACCTAGACAATGCACAATAATGGTATTTGTTCTTTTCACTTTGTCAGTTCTTGACTTGTATGATAATATTTGTTATTGTCATACAAGAAAGTGTGCCATTTTCCTGTGTTTTATTCATAAAACTTGCCTCTTAACTTTTGAGAAGATCAATTCTTAATGTACTAAGAAATGATTTAATCAATTTATCTATTACTAGTGTTTCTCTTTTATATGTAGCTTAATGACAAATAGTTGGACAAGCATGGTTTCATGCTGTATAGGATATCATAATTTTATGATATAGAACCCAATTTTGGTTAAAAATGACTAGTTGAAAAGATGATAAATATGAACAAGGTCACTGATAGCTAGTTCTACTCTACTACAAACTATCTTCTCTTATTGGAAATATTGTAGAACAGATGCCTCTCGATACAACGCATAGTCCGGTTTTAAAACACTGGTTCCAACTCAGAGAGCAAAAACTACTGAACAGGGTTCCTCAATTTGTGGAGGCCAAACAGCCAATATGTGTTCAGTTAACAAACGTAGGTAGTTAACTTGTTCTTCTTCCATTAAGTAAAAGATATGCATCCGTCAGAAATTGATCCCTTGTTTTATTATAATAAAGCTGTTGTCTTCTAGCCAATTGGGCATCCTGTGGGGACTTCATCTTTTCTTTTATACATCCATTAGTGATTGGTCTTTGTCCACACAAGGGAGCATATGTTCCAAATAGCGAAATGTAGATACTGAGAAGAAATGTTGTTTATTAGGGCAAAAGAGAATTGAAATTTTGTAATACCGATTTGCTTAAGAGGGAAGAAGATAGTGAAGACAAAATATGAAATCGTTTCTTTTGGGGAAAAACATTTTACACTATGGTTTTAATCATCATATATAACTCATAATAAAAAAAATATTTCTAAAATCATATACAAGTTGATCATTTGAGTGGATTGGAAAGAAAATTTTATGATTCTACAGTGTGTTTAATTCATATGAATATCTATTATATCGTGTATGAATTTCTATTGAGAAAATATTTCTATTTTTATTTATAAAAATGATGTTTATATAAAGTAGTTATTCTAAATAAATAAAAAATAATGATTTCTTACTCTATTCTATGAATAGTGTTCACGCAGCGGACATTTTGCTCTAGCGCAGTGGCCCTTTGCTTGAGAGAGGTCAAACACCTAACGAGATATTTTTGCACCAGCTGAGTCGCAAATTATAAGTGGGGTCAAGTGGGGTAGATGAACCTAGTAGGCTAGTTCAATTGGATTGATTGTGTCAAGTGGTTCGATAGACCAATTGGTTTAGTTGGGCATGTTGAATAAAATGATCCAATTAGGTTAAATGATTGAGAGGACCAAATGAGCTCGTCAACCAAGTAGGGTAGGTCAAGCGAGCCACATGATCGACTTAGTTAGGTTGAGCAGGCTTGTCAAACCTAATAAGATATTATCAATACTAATTATGCTTAGTGAATATGTAAATCTAGATAGTCCGGCTAACTAAAAATATGAATTATTATCCTAATGTCATTTAAAGTAAAAAAAATACATTATTTCTTTATTTTTATATTGTATTCCTTAGAAATAACTCTTCTATTCCATACTTTTTATCTTCTATCTTTTTTCCTTTTTCTTTTCCATTCTTTCCTTCTCATCTCGCTATCATAATTGAAATAAAGATTTGTGTGTGGTTTGTTCAAAAACCAAGAAGACTATTTTAGAGGACAACTAAGTTTACAGTGCTCAAATAGACTTAAGAGTCATGTAACACAGTGGATGCAGACAGCTGAACACTTAAGGGGTGCTTGGTTCACATAAGAGAATGTGAATGAGAATGGGATTGATAGAAGTGGGGAATGGGAATGGAGGATTTCCCCATTCCCCTTCTTTTGCTAGGGAATGATTCATTCCCATGTTTGGGGTAATGAATCCGTGGGACCCACCACTAATCTCCCAACCAAACATCTACTTTCAATCCCTTTTCCATTCCCCACTCTCATTCCCTCCAACCAAGCACCCCCTTAGCTAAGGATCAAATCATTTTAGTCACAGTTCTTGCACGACGAAGTCATATTTCTTCTCACATAATTTTAATGGAGCTAATTAAACCCCTCAAGTCATCATCTGATCAACCTTTCAGTAAAATATGCCATTCAAGTTGTTATCGCAGCAATGATTGACAGCAAAGGTGAAACTGTCTTTAATTAGCTTTTACATTCTTCTTTTACCACATACATCACCATTTTGTCCTCTTCTATGCATGGAATCGAGAAAGACAACCGAGAAGTTGAAATTTAAGTTGAAGGGATAAGAACAGTAAACCAAAACATAAAAAAAAAACTAATAATAAATTTATTTCACTGTTCATGCTGCACTCGTGGGACTTATTTACATATAAATTTAGGCTCCAGTTGAGTTGGTTTCTTATTATTTGGGGGGTTAGAATGAGAGTTATAGAACAAGAATATTAGAGAAAAAAAAAATCAGAGTTATACTTATTGAAAAAAAAAATTATAAGACATACAGATGATATCAACACATAGGTGTTTAATAAATTTACCAGTTAGGTTTTGTAAGAACATAATGAATATATACATTAATAAGAGGAAGAAGACTCAGTAATAATGATAAAATAAGATAAAAATAAATCCAACAGTGAGATAAAATCATGATTTTTTTTTTTTTGTTGTTGGGATTAGAGCATCCGTATTGATTTAAACGTTAATATATGTCATCTCTTTGAATAGAATGTCACATACTCATTATATTAACATCTCCCTTTTATTAACACACTCACATTTATTTTAACATTAATATTGATTATTTATAGATCACACTATCTATTTATTCATCTTTATTCTTTATATTCAAAATTTATTTTATTATTTTAAATGTTTTTTATATAAAATCCGCTCATTAACCATGTTCAAAGAATTTAACGTTGTTAATGTGTGTGTGTTATAACACTCATCTAAGTTGATTTGTAACGCTATTTGAGTATTATAACATCTATATATTAATACCAATGTGGATGCTATTAGAAAATGTGTTATTATCTGTTATACTTGGCTGCTTTCGTTTGTTTTCTTTAATTTTGTTATGAGGAAATAATATTGAGCAATAACAGTGGTGTTGGCTTGTTTTCAAGGCAAGAACAAGTGAATATTAGTCAATGAATGTGAAGACAATTGCATTGCATAGCCAGCAACTACCACCTAAGGGGGCTCATTGATTGTAGTGTGATGTTAGCAGAACATTGATACCTGATCATTAAAATAGGGAGACACAAACAAGCATGTGTCCAGTGAAGCTCGAAATTTAACACCTACATAACTCCAAGAATGGTGCACCACGCCAGTTCTTTCACAACATAGAATAACGATTCTTCTGCATTTTACAGGATTACATTACATCCCATCATTCTGATAGAGGTGAATTTCAAACTTAAAAGTGCAGGTTGTCGACCTATTTTAGATCGTTTAGGTCACTTTAAGATGGTTTAGATGCTAAAATGCATAATAATTAAGGAATATGCCTTGTGATTGATTGTAATAACTGACGTGTTATTTGCTAAACTTAACTCAGGAATGGATGATAATATTCTTATGCAATGCAGCAAATCTAAGGCGAAGAAGGTTCAACCTATACATTGACTAAGATAAGATCTTCACCATATCTCAGATGAATGGCGCAGAGGGCCTTCACCTACTTCTATCCCATAAATTGCTCAAATCTAAGGCGAAGGTTCAGGCTATACATTGACTAAGATCTTCACCATATCTGAGATGAATGGAGCAGAGGGCCGTCACCTACTTCTATCCCATAAATTGCTCATACAAAGAGGAAAAAAATAATGAAATACTGATTTATAACTCTTCCTGGTCGTCAAGTTCTGTTGAAGCTGTAATTACATTGATATGAGAGAAGGCCACCATCCAGTTGACACTTCACTGCTTGCTTTGTGCAAGTTTTTCTGGGGATAGCAAACACAAACAAGCATGAGATTTGACCGCTGATCGATCAATGAAGAGTGGCTCAAATAACTTCATGCAACCGTGAAATATCTACTGCTAAAGGGTTGAATTTTCTTTAGCGTATGAGATCATCCAAATGTATTGATGTGTTCAAGCCATCATCACATAGATCCTGACAACTAATCTATGGTCTCCTCAGGGTGATGTGATAGTTGAGACTATAGGTCCTTTGCGATCGACAAGGGGGCGATAAATTTATTAGTACATGTTGTACTAATAATTTGATTTTGATGTATAATAAATAGGTTAAAGTTAGATGAGTTGTATGCCTAACGCTTCTATCAAGTATGCAGGAGTTGATTGGTCTGAAGGACCTGATACCAGGCTGAAATCCAGCTAGGTCTGTGGGGCCTGATAGTTGGTGCGAAGTCCAGATAGGTCCGCGGGGCCCGATATCTGGTGGGATGTCCGATTGGATCCGCGGGACCTGACAACCGGTCGAATTCCAGTTGGGTCTACGAACCTAACAACTGGCAGGAAGACCTGGTGGGTCAGAGGCAAGTCGAGTGACTGCAAGTGGTAAGTAAAGGTAAGTAACTGGAGGAGAGATCCAGTGAGAACACGTTTCTAGTTGAGAGAACTGTAAGCGTCAATCCAGTTTAGGTCTATTTGGGAAACCTAAGCTGAGACCTTGACTAGATCCTGGTCCTGGGGAGACAGGATCTAATTACTACTCATATTTTATTATGTTGTACCAACTTTATTTTGCAGGAAAAAAATCTATTTTTGGTTGTTCAGGACTAACCTTTTTTGCAGGGAAAAGTTGTTGAAGAAAAGGGGTCCGGGCGCCCAGACCAAGCTCACCCGGGCGGGCCGCAGGCGTCCAGGCGGTCCGGGCGCCTGGAGTCCATCTAGGCGCCTGGACCCGAAAACTCATCCACAAGCTAACGCGGAGCGCATCGATTTGCCGAGTCATGTGGTCTAGGTTCTTGGAAGGGTTCCAGGAGCTAGGAATGGATCTATTTAAAGGCCTTCAATCCGAAGCTTCAGAATAACAATCACTACAAGTCTTCTTCTTGCTTGGTGCTCTGAAAATGCTCCCGCAACGCTGCTACGCTCCACCGACAACTGGTGACCAAGACTTTTCAATTTTATTGTTGTTGTTGGTAACTTTTATTTCCAATTCTTGTACTTAACTCCTGTAATCTTTTGCGAATTGTTAGTAGATTTTCCAACGAAAGCACTCGACAAGTGCGGGCCTTGGAGTAGGAGTTGTCGAAGGCTTCAAACCAAGTAAAACTCGGTTTGTTAGCATTGATTCATTTTTTCTTCCGCTGCGTACTTCGATTAATTCGCTATCGATTTTTGTGATCACTATTCATCCCTCCTCTAGCGTTCTTTTCAATCCTACAAGTGGTATCAGAGCAAGTACCGCTCTGAATTGGTGCAACCACCAATCAGACAAAGGGGGTGATATTTTTTTCCTTCTTTTTCCTTTTTTTTTTGTTTTGAGTTTTTTCAATATAATCCAAATTGATACAATTACCTCTCTGGATAATTTTTTTTTCATTGCAAACCACTCTGAATTGGTGCAACACTAGTTCAGTCTTAATATTTTAAGTTTCTCCCACATTGCTAATCCAAGACCCAGTCTTAGGATCGTCTTTTCTTTTTCTGTTTGTGAACAAGATTCATGGCCTAAAATTAAGGATACAACACTGCCCGTCCTCTCCTCTTCAACGGTGACGACTTTCCATACTAGAAGAAGCGGATGAAAGTATATCTGAAGATTGACTTCGATCAATGGTTTAGCATCACCAAAGGCTTCAAGGCTCTCGTCGACAACGCCGAAATTCCAATAGACTCGAAAAATTGGAATCCGGAAATGAAGAAGAAGACTCAGATTGACTTCAAGGCTCTCAACACAATCCAGTGCGGATTAACAAAGGAGGAGCTAAACCGCGTCGACCCACATGAAAGTGCGAAGGAATTGTGGGACAAACTTATCGAACTACACGAGGGAATCAACGACGTGAAGGTAACAAAAAGGGACCTTTATTTAAATAAATTATTTAATATAAAAATACAGGAAGAAGAATCTGCGAGTCAACTTCATTCAAGGATAAAGGACATCCTCAACGGGCTTCATACAATCGGTCATCAAATGGAGAACCGAGACTTGATAAGGTATGCTCTAAACGCATTTCCTTGAAATGCACTGTGGACATCTATCGTGGATGCTTATAAAATTTTAAAGAACTTATCTAAATTAAAACTCGATGAATTATTTTGTGAATTTGAACTCCATGAATAGACTAACTCAAAACATGTCGAGAAAGGTATTGCTCTTTTTGCAGGTCCCTCTGTAAAATACCGAAAAATGACGAATAATGATAAGTGAATTTTTCGAAATTTTTAGAAATTTTTCTGAAATTTTTCGGAGACCGTATGGACGAGTTTACGGGGATAAAAACGGAGTCCCGGGAAAGCCTGTTTAGGCAACCCCATTTAAACGAGGAAAAGTTGAATTTTTTCCTTTTTATTTTATTTTCTCCTTTTTCCTTCGTTTGCTCCCGACCCTTACCTGACGTCGTCCCCGCGCCTTCTTCCCTAAGCACTCGACGGTTTCCTTCTTCCCAAACCGTCGAAGCCGGTTCTTCTTCTCCTCCTTCCTTATTTCTTCTCACTGATCTCTTTATTTCCCCTCTTCTCGTCTTCTTCCTCACCGAGCCCTTCTCCCGATCTCACTGTCTCCTCCGCCCGAAGCCAGGACGCCGACGACGAGAGCCACCCTTACCTCTCTTCTGATCCGCGCGCCGATCACCGACCACTGGAATCTAGCGCCGCACTGTGCTCTAGCTTTCACTGCCGAGCCATGGTTGCGTCGCTGCGTCCCACAAGAACCCTAGCGCCGACCCTTCTTTTCCTCTTTCGAGCGCCGGCAGCCGACCTTCCCCACTGCCCTAGTGTCGACACCTCATCCGAGCCTCCACTTGTCCGTGCTCTAGCTTTTGTTCACTATCCGACACCACCAGTGAGACGCACCAACACCTGCATCTGTCGTCGGGTGTTGTGGTCGCCAGAGAAGGAATGACGCTAGAACTTCCTCTTCATGATCCGATTTGTAAGTGTGAGGTAGGTGGTTTTCAGCAAGTAGGGTGAGGCTCTTTTATCTTCGCTTTCCTTCCTACTTGATCGATGGTTGTTGTACTCATCTGATTTGCAGTGGGTTTGCAGATTCATTTAGTAGCATTATGGACCTGTTGAATACCGACCAACAATTGATGATTTTGGGTATTTGATTTGGGAAGACAACAACACCATCTTGCTCGGTATTTGATTTGGGAAGACAACAACACCATCTTGCTCGATCATATGGCAACAAGTATCTTCGAGTGAGTCAACAACAAAGTCGATTGGATTTGGGTAAGTTAGTTTAAAGGTTGTTGAATTTAGGTTTGAATTTGATTCTATGCTATTGTTGAATCCTAAATCTGATCAGTAATCTCCACTCTTGACCTCACTTTGATCTGAACCGTGTATTGGGATCCAGAAGAGAAGTGCTTGCTGTGGTGTTCTTGGTCCAGCTCACCTTGTTTCAGCCCTGAGTAGAGAGTTGATAGTCCTACAGTGGTGTTTGGTGTTGAGGTAAGAAGTATGATATCAGATTGGTAGTGAATGCGAGTTTACTTTATAGTTGAAGGTTGTGGTTGTTTGTCTACTAGCCTTTGTAGCTTGGCCAACATTGTTCACTGGCAATCCACCGCACCGGTCATTCTGTTTTGGGCAGGGAAACCCTTTGACCGTGAGCCATCCGGACCATCTTGGATTTGGGTGAGTTCTTATGAATTTGTTTAGATTAAGTTGTTGTGATGGATTATGCTTATTGCAAGTTTTAATTCGTACGCATTAATTAAAGTCGATTGAGGAGTTAGATGATCCAATTAGGGTTTATAATTGGATATGGATTTATGTTAGCTTTTCGAGGATTTGATTTAGCTAATTTATTTATATGTAATTAGCTAAATCTGGATACCATGTACTATAGGACTTTGATGCGAGACGAGTATCTTGACGTCGGATTTGGACTGTATATGATCCTTATATTGGAGGCGGGTACCTTGACTTATCTTTGATAATGTCACGTTGATATGTTTAGTAGGTTATAGCCTTTAGTAATAATTATGTTCGTTCTTGTTTCGATATGTCCCTACCGGATACCTGTTACATACTTGTTTGCTCACCTGTTATGCATTTTATGTTAGTACCCACATGATTATATATATGTTCATAGAGGTAGTGACATACCATGCCTTATTATGTTCAGGACCCAGATTTTTATTTATACCATACTTGTCTTGTGTACCTTAGATCTTCGGATATGACTTATTGATACTAGGGTACACATTTTATATATATGTGGATTGGTTAAGGATATTGCGATGCTTAGTGTCATGCATTATTCGCATGATTGCATGCTGCGCGATGATCTGTTCCATTATTGTTGAGCATATCGCCAGTTTCATCACTGTCGGTGCTCCGTTGGTCCGCTCATGGATAGTGTGACGCAGCGTGGTAGCACGTCAGTTTGCTCGGTGGTGCTCCGCTGGAACGCTCATGGGTAGTATTCTGCAGCGTGGTAGCACGCCGGGATCCCTCCCCGTCATTGTGCACCAGGAGATGAGAGCATTGCGCTCCCCCACTTATGATTTGGGATAGGAGGATAGGTGTACTCCGATAGCATCCCGTCCTCTTGTTCACTCATCAGGAGCAGTGATGGCAGAGTGCACGGTTGTCACAACCCTACCCACTCGGTCTCACCATTGTGTGTGAGATGGCTGACTGGCGTGAGGGGTGTCCATGTCATTGGAATCATATGCATTGATGCATTTATTGATTGTGTTTGTTGCACTTATATGCTGCATTTGGATGGATGCATATGTTTGACATGCATACAGGATTTATGATACTCTCGGTCTGACGACCTGATTATTCTGATAGGAGGCCCTGGTGAGTACAGTTCTCTTCAGCCTTTTCTATTGTGCATTTCCAGCTTTTGTCCAGGAGACTGTACTCCATAGTTATTACTATTTGTTATAGTTTGCTATACATGTCAACTGGTATCTGCTGAGTTGTTGAACTCACCCCCGTGGACACTATCTTTTTCAGGTACCAGATTGTTATGGAGTCGCTTGGAGTATCCTGTCTATCAGTTTCCACGTCACATCAGAAGACTTACAGTTTCCCTATATGTTTTATTTATTTTATGTGTCAGTGTATTTAACTTTGTATTCCGGTTTTGTTTCTGGAGTGTTGTTGTTGTTACGTGGTATTTTGTATTGTTGGTTGGTTGTGTAAGCCTAGCCGGCTAGCAGTCTTGTATTTTGGTTTCTATTAGGTTTTCTATTGTATTCCGCTGTGTTTGGTTTGGTACAGCCGAGTGGGCTGTTAGATCTATATATAAACTGCATGGTTGTGTGTATGTTCCAGCCGCCTGTGGCTGATGTGTACTGTGTCTGTAGAAATATTTCAGATTGTCACCCGTACAGGGGAGGTGGTACCGAAATTTCTTCGGACAGGGACTTTCCCGGAGCGTGACACTCTCAAAAGAAGCCAAACAGAAGAACAAACCAGAGTTAGAATCTGAATTTGACTCAGAAGAAGAAGAAAAACAACTTATGAACATGGTCAGAAAATGTTCACAAGAAGAAAAAATAACTTCTCGAAGAAGGACTTGCAAAAGGTAATCAAGTCAAATGACACGAAGGCAAAGATCACATGCTACGAGTGTAACATGAAAGGACACTACAAGCACGAGTGCCCAAAGGTGAAAGACGACAAATTCAAAGCAACTAGAAAGAAAAAGGCACTCAAGGCGATGTGGGACGAATCATCTTCAGAAGAATCAGATTCCGAAGATCATAAGCACCACAACTACCTCACACTGATCGTAATAGGACCGAAATCAGAAAGCGAGTCGAAACAAGGCGACGAGTTCGAAGACAAATCAAGCCACGAGTCCGCACTCGTTTCCGAAAGTTTGAACGAAGTATCTTCTATTCTAACCTTAAAATTCTTTAGAATTATCACATGTTTAAATAAAAAATTAATTAAACATGAAAAACAATCTGAATCACTTCTTGAGGAAAACCAACGCCTCAAGGAACAAGTTGAAAAAGGGAATCCAAATCAAGATATAAAACTTGAGAAGGAAAACACAAATTTAAAAAAATGAAGCTAATAATCTTAAAGGATTATTAGAATCCTTCATAACCAGATCAAAAAACTTGGACTTAATTGTAACATCCCAAAATTTCACTATTTGAAGTCCTAAAAGACCTTATTAAAATCTAGAAATGCTTTAGAAAAATTATAAAGATTTTTAGAAATTTTTAGAGTATTTTTATGGAATTTTTGGGGTTCGTTTGGTATTTTTACCAAGAGGAAGAAGTTTAAAAAAAAAAAAGTGTTAAGGTTGGGTTTTGAACTCAAGATCTTGGACCGAACTAGACCTTAACTAAGGTCAGCCAACCAACTGAGCTAAGCAAGTTTTGTTAAATATATATGGTGCGAAATATTCTTAAGCCGTAGTTATAGAAATAAAAGGAAGAAAAGAGGTAGCAGCCGAGAATTGAACCCGGGGCTTTTGACTTGGTCAAAACCGCAGCCAACCAACTCTTCCGCGAGTATTTCGTGAAAAGGTAAGGGTGCGAGATATATATATATGTTATGATTGAAACCCTAGTTATAAGAAAAGAATTAAGTTTTTCTTTTTCCCGAATCCTTTCCCTCTCCCTTTCTCTCCCGACGCGAGCGGCGCTGTTCTCCGCTCGGGCGGAAACGAAGCCAACCTAGGGCACGTCTCCGGCGGCCGACCAAGGCTCGATTCCAAGAGAGTTCTTCATCCTCTCGATCCTCTCGACAAGGAGAACTCGAAGACGCGAGGAAGAGGCCGAGATCGTGAGTTCTCTGAAGCCCTAGAAGCTGTTTTGCTCGGTTGTAAGTCCAAGAACCGAAGGTGAGTTGCTACTCACCTGCAGTAGGAGTAGTTCCCTTCGATTGGTTTTCGATTGGTTTGATTTCTTGCCACGATTGTGGGTTTCCTGCGTAGCACAGCGTGTTGGTTCAATGTGTTTGTCTGATAGAATGTGGACTTAGTTTTATTTGCTCCTTTATGTTCTGTTGTAGTATGTGTAAAGAGGCTTTGCTTGTTCTATGAAACCCTTGGATCTGTTAGTTTGCTAGTGGGCAAGAACAGCCCTTGCTGTTGGTTCCGGATTGTACATGCAGTTTTATTTGCATTTCGTAACCATGAACAGCTTAATTAGAGCTTAGAACAGCCCCTCTTAGAGCTTGTTACAGTCAGGATTCTAGTATGCTTTGATTCCATGCTTGGATTTTTCTGTACAGCAAGTGTTTCAGTGTTTCTTGTTTCAGATTTAGTGTGCAGTTTTAGAACCATTTTGTTACTGCCGTGAGTTAGATAAAGAAGAGGAGAAGAGATTTTTAATTAGATTTTAAGCTTCAGCAGATTTTAGCTTTGTTTGTGCCATGTATTGAAAAGAACAGCCTTTGGAACCTGCTGTAACAGATTATGGTTGCTAGGGATTTAGTCCTTCCTTGCCTTTGGAACCTGCTATTAGTTTAAGAACAGTTAGTTAAATAGATTTATTTTTTTAAGCATGATCGGCTTGTAAATGAACAACAATGAACATATTTAATTAGGGAAGTTTCAGTTGGATCCTTAGTAGCTAATCCATACACGAAGTTTTGGTTTTCTGTTGAACCTTTTAGTAGGAACGACTGATGTGGTTACCATACTGTTAAACCAGTTGTCATGGATTTGTTTAGCATTGCAGTTTTGATGGTTTAGCATTGGAAGATCCAATTAGATCCCTAGTAGCTTAACTAGATTTGCAGATTTTTGGTGGAACTTGTAATGCAGATTTTAGCAAGTTATAATGCAGAATTTAATTAAGTTAGTATGCAGAATTGTGTTAGCTTAATATGCAGAATTTTATTAGCTTAGTATGCAGATTTTGGATAAGCTTAATATGCAGATTTTTGTTAAGCTTTGCATGTAGATTTATGTTAAGCTTTGTATACAGATTTTCAGTACGTAGGGTGTGTTCTAGTGCACACCAAGTGTTCGATAGAATGCTTAGCTCAGTAGGATGCTACAGTAAGCATCTAAATAGCACAGTGAATGCAGTAAGAAGCATTTAATTCAGCTTATATAGTCTTGCTACAGCTTTTATGGACTAGATGTCCAATGGGTGGGCTCCCACAGTCGCCTCTAGGTTCAGATAACCTAGTTCTAGGTTCAGATAACCTAGTTAAAGCAAGGTAAGAAAATTAATTATGAAATCAGTATTTTATTTTCAGCAAAGGCACTGTACTGGATTAGATATCCATTGGGTTGGGCTCCCACAGTCGTCCCTAGGTTTAGATAACCTAGTAAACCCTACTAGACTCGGAACTTGCAATCCCGGGTTTAGTTAGGGATGCGCGCACAGCAAGTACAGTTGCCGGGCCCATCAGCAGCATGATTATTATTTTAATCTATTATGTAAATAGTTTTCAAAACTTCACAAATTAGTTATGTGAATACAAGTTAGACTCAGTTTAGCATTAATTAGTTTAGCTTAGGTATCAATTCAGTTTCTCGTTGATACACATGATAGTTCTATGATTAACTTTACATGTTAACTATTTCAGTTAGTTAGTTTCTTTGCTATTTATGAGCATGATTAGCTATACATGTTAACTATTTCAGTTAGTTAGTTTCTTTGCTATTTATGAGCATGATTATCTTTACACGTTAGCTTTTCAGTTAGTTCCTTCGCTATTTATGAGCATGATTAGCTATACATGTTAACTTTTCAGTTAGTTGATTTCTTTGCTATTTATGAGCATGAGTAGCTTTACATGTTAGCATTCAGTTTTAGCATGTTTTTATTTATATACATGCATATCGAGTTTTTGTGAGTAGGATAGCGCTCACTAAGCTTTTAGCTTATAGATACTATTTTCCTTCTACTGCAGATGAAGGAAAAGCTAAAGTATAAGGAAGAAGACGACAAGGAGATGTTGTGACGGTGTGTGATGTGTGGACTATGGAGATCCTATGGACTTAGCTAAAGAACTTACTTAGTTTAAGAATTTGTTTAGTTTAATTTCTGAGTAAGTTGATAAGAAAATTTTGTAGTAAGAAGTTATGTTTCCGCTTTTCATTATTTACATGATTTGATTTATTATACTGCGTGGTTGTGAAAATATATGTTCCAGCCGCCTGTGGCTGAGTATACTCTGTATGTATTTACGGATATGGTCACCGGTACAGGGGAGACTCTGTCGAAATTTTTCGGTAGGGTTTCCATGTGATTTTTAATCATACCGGTGAAGTAGAGTTAGTAGTCAAGTAACGGTCATCCTTAGAGTGTAGTAGTAGTAGTAAGAAGGGTGGTCGTTACAGTTGGTATCAGAGCAGTTCCCATTCTCCAGCATCACACACATCAGCATCAGCCTTGCCGCCTTACTTTTACTCTATTTATGTTTCTTGCTTTCATGTTTAGGAATAATTATAGCATGCTTATGTGTGATAGCCTCTAACATGTTTATAGTAGCTAGTTAAACGTGATTAGATTAGTTATGTACATCCTCATGTCTTTAGAAATGGTGCACGAGGCGCCCCAAGGGCACCATCGAGCCCCACAAGAGGCGGTTCGGTGCCTCCCAGACCTTCTGATTAGTGGCTCAACATGAGCAGCAATGACGAGAGATAGCCACCTTAAAGGCTAATCAGAATACTCCCACAATCACCCCGGAACCTAACCTACCGACCCCGGCATTTATAGAGGTTCCACCATCCACCACGGCACAGTAGCTCAAGCGGAAGTAAAGAGAGGCTTACGATCCGGTGGCGAATCAAGCGAGAACTTCTCGAGCACCGAACCATGGGATGCTCAAGCCTGGTTAACACTGGAGAGCACGATGGAGCTTATGGACTAGAACAGGAGAAGGTGAAGTGTGCCTCCTTACGCCTGAGACGCGCGTATGTGGTGGGAGAGAGTCGAGCGAGCGCCCGAATCAGATGACATGGCCGACTTCAAGAAAGAATTCTTCGAGGAGTTCTTTCACATGCGGTCACAAACCGCCACTACGACGAGTTCGCTGAGTTTCGTCGGGCAACCTTTCAGTTGAGGAAGCCGTGAAGAAATTCAGCAGGTTGGCTCGTCATGCCCGGAGCTAGTCAGCACAGAGAATGAACGAATCCGGTTGATGCTCAAGATGCTGAGGCCAGAGATACGATGAACGTGGCTGGTGGCATACATAGGACACAAGCCACGGAGGAGCTAGTGAGCAGGTGACTACGAGCACTACTAGAACAATATCAAGCAGTAGAAGCAAGTCTCCTCGAGTCCAAAGGCCAAGGAAACTCTCACACTAAAAAGCAGAAGGCCACAACTCTAGCGGAAGAGAACTCCCAAGCTAAATTAGGGAGTGATCCAAAAGGAGGACCATCTAGCAAGCGACCCAGTTATCCAAAGTGTGCTACTTGTGGGAAATTCCACCCAGGGGTTTGTCGCAAGGGCATACGAGGATGCTTTGAATGTGGACAAGAAGGGCACATGGCCAAGCAGTGCCCGAACAAGACCGGTCTCCCTCAGCCACAGCAGATTCAGTATGCAGGCCAGCCAGCTCAGTTATATCAGATGCAGGCCGCTCTAGGAAGTCCACTTATCAGCTAGGGCAGATTAGAAGCCCCTCCAGCTACGGCGAACGCGAGGATCTACTCACTCACCAGAGAGGACGTAGCTAATGCCTCGATAGTTGTCACAGGTCAGATTAACATTTTACAGTATAGTGCTACTGTTTTATTTGATACTGGGGCAACCCATTCATATATAGCCAGGGTGTTCTTCGAAAAATTAGAAATACCCTCAGAGGTACTCAGGGGTTAATTTTTGACGACATTACCTTCGGGAGAAGTTATGAAATCCACGCACTAGCTCAGAACAGTGCCCGTCATGATAGCAGACAGAGAACTCTTTTGTGATCTGATAGTGCTAGACATGACTGACTACGATGTCATATTTGGAATGAACTTCCTGATCAGATACGGTGCCTCCATAGAGTGCCGTAAACAGAAAGTCGTATTCCAACCTGAAGCAGAAGCACAGTTCGAGTACATCGGAGAACCCAATAGAAAAAGGGCAAGTTAAGTCCTCGATACGTAGGACCCTACCCCGATCACAGAGAGAATTGGGAAGGTAGCTTATAAGCTAGACTTACCTCAAGATATGTCAGCAATACACAATGTATTGCATGTCTCCATGCTAAAGAAGTGTATTCACGACCTTAGCCAAGTGATTCAGCCTCAGACAGTGTAGATCCAAGAGGATCTTAGCTATGAGAGCAGACACAGATAGTGGACAGAGCAGACAAGAGACTAGGAAACAGAGAAGTGTCATTAGTAAAAGTCATCTGGTAGAACCAGAAGCATGAGAAAGTTACTAGGGGAGCGTGGAGACAACATGAGACAGAGATATATCCAGAATTATTCTAAGTTCGAGGACGAACTTTTTATAAGGGAGGGAGAATTGTAACATCCCAAAATTTCACTATTTGAAGTCCTGAAAGACCTTATTAAAATCTAGAAATGCTTTAGAAAAATTATAAAGATTTTTAGAAATTTTTAGAGTATTTTTATGGAATTTTTACCAAGAGGAAGAAGTTTAAAAAAAAAAAGTGTTAAGGTTGGGTTTTGAACTCAAGATCTTGGACCGAACTAGACCTTAACCAAGGTCAGCCAACCAACTGAGCTAAGCAAGTTTTGTTAAATATATATGGTGCGAAATATTCTTAAGCCGTAGTTATAGAAATAAAAGGAAGAAAAGAGGTAGCAGCCGAGAATTGAACCCGGGGCTTTTGACTTGGTCAAAACCGCAGCCAACCAACTCTTCCGCGAGTATTTCGTGGAAAGGTAAGGGTGCGAGATATATATATATGTTATGATTGAAACCCTAGTTATAAGAAAAGAATTAAGTTTTTCTTTTTCCCGAATCCTTTCCCTCTCCCTTTCTCTCCCGACGCGAGCGGCGCTGTTCTCCTCTCGGGCGGAAACGAAGCCAACCTAGGGCACGTCTCCGGCGGCCGACCAAGGCTCGATTCCAAGAGAGTTCTTCGTCCTCTCGATCCTCTCGACAAGGAGAACTCGAAGACGCGAGGAAGAGGCCGAGATCGTGAGTTCTCCGAAGCCCTAGAAGCTGTTTTGCTCGGTTGTAAGTCCAAGAACCGAAGGTGAGTTGCTACTCACCTGCAGTAGGAGTAGTTCCCTTCGATTGGTTTTCGATTGGTTTGATTTCTTGCCACGATTGTGGATTTCCTGCGTAGCACAGCGTGTTGGTTCAATGTGTTTGTCTGATAGAATGTGGACTTAGTTTTATTTGCTCCTTTATGTTCTGTTGTAGTATGTGTAAAGAGGCTTTGCTTGTTCTATGAAACCCTTGGATCTGTTAGTTTGCTAGTGGGCAAGAACAGCCCTTGCTGTTGGTTCCGGATTGTACATGCAGTTTTATTTGCATTTCGTAACCATGAACAACTTAATTAGAGCTTAGAACATCCCCTCTTAGAGCTTGTTACAGTCAGGATTCTAGTATGCTTTGATTCCATGCTTGGATTTTTCTGTACAGTAAGTGTTTCAGTGTTTCCTGTTTCAGATTTAGTGTGCAGTTTTAGAACCATTTAGTTACTGCCGTGAGTTTGATAAAGAAGAGGAGAAGAGATTTTTAATTAGATTTTAAGCTTCAGCAGATTTTAGCTTTGTTTGTGCCATGCATTGAAAAGAACAGCCTTTGGAACCTGCTGTAACAGATTATGGTTGCTAGGGATTTAGTCCTTCCTTGCCTTTGGAACCTGCTATTAGTTTAAGAACAGTTAGTTAAATAGATATATTTTTTTAAGCATGATCGGCTTGTAAATGAACAACAATGAACATATTTAATTAGGGAAGTTTCAGTTGGATCCTTAGTAGCTAATCCATACACGAAGTTTTGGTTTTCTGTTGAACCTTTTAGTAGGAATGACTGATGTGGTTACCATACTGTTAAACCAGTTGTCATGGATTTGTTTAGCATTGCAGTTTTGATGGTTTAGCATTGGAAGATCCAATTAGATCCCTAGTAGCTTAACTAGATTTGCAGATTTTTGGTGGAACTTGTAATGCAGATTTTAGCAAGTTATAATGCAGAATTTAATTAAGTTAGTATGCAGAATTGTGTTAGCTTAATATGCAGAATTTTATTAGCTTAGTATGCAGATTTTGGATAAGCTTAATATGCAGATTTTTGTTAAGCTTTGAATGCAGATTTATGTTAAGCTTTGTATACAGATTTTCAGTTCGTAGGGTGTGTTCTAGTGCACACCAAGTGTTCGATAGAATGCTTAGCTCAGTAGGATGCTACAGTAAGCATCTAAATAGCACAGTGAATGCAGTAAGAAGCATTTAATTCAGCTTATATAGTCTTGCTACAGCTTTTATGGACTAGATGTCCAATGGGTGGGCTCCCACAATCGCCTCTAGGTTCAGATAACCTAGTTCTAGGTTCAGATAACCTAGTTAAAACAAGGTAAGAAAATTAATTATGAAATCAGTATTTTATTTTCAGCAGTGGCACTGTACTGGATTAGATATCTATTGGGTTGGGCTCCCACAGTCGTCCCTAGGTTTAGATAACCTAGTAAACCCTACTAGACTCGGAACTTGCAATCCTGGGTTTAGTTAGGGATGCGCGCACAGCAAGTACAGTTGCCGGGCCCATCAGCAGCATGATTATTATTTTAATCTATTATGTAAATAGTTTTCAAAACTTCACAAATTAGTTATGTGAATACAAGTTAGACTCAGTTTAGCATTAATTAGTTTAGCTTAGGTATCAATTCAGTTTCTCGTTGATACACATGATAGTTCTATGATTAACTTTACATGTTAACTATTTCAGTTAGTTAGTTTCTTTGCTATTTATGAGCATGATTAGCTATACATGTTAACTATTTCAGTTAGTTAGTTTCTTTGCTATTTATGAGCATGATTATCTTTACACGTTAGCTTTTCAGTTAGTTCCTTCGCTATTTATGAGCATGATTAGCTATACATGTTAACTTTTCAGTTAGTTGATTTCTTTGCTATTTATGAGCATGAGTAGCTTTACATGTTAGCATTCAGTTTTAGCATGTTTTTATTTATATACATTCATATCGAGTTTTTGTGAGTAGGATAGCGCTCACTAAGCTTTTAGCTTATAGATACTATTTTCTTTCTACTGCAGATGAAGGAAAAGCTAAAGTATAAGGAAGAAGGCGACAAGGAGATACTGTGACGGTGTGTGATGTGTGGACTATGGAGATCCTATGGACTTAGCTAAAGAACTCACTTAGTTTAAGAATTTGTTTAGTTTAATTTTTGAGTAAGTTGATAAGAAAATTTTGTAGTAAGAAGTTATGTTTCCGCTTTTCATTATTTACATGATTTGATTTATTAAACTGCGTGGTTGTGAAAATATATGTTCCAGCCGCCTGTGGCTGAGTATACTCTGTATGTATTTACGGATATGGTCACCGGTACAGGGGAGACTCTGTCGAAATTTTTCGGTAGGGTTTCCATGTGATTTTTAATCATACCGGTGAAGTAGAATTAGTAGTCAAGTAACGGTCATCCTTAGAGTGTAGTAGTAGTAGTAAGAAGGGTGGTCGTTACAGTTGGTATCAGAGCAGTTCCCATTCTCCAGCATCACACACATCAGCATCAGCCTTGCCGCCTTCCAAGTAAGAATACTTTTACTCTATTTATGTTTCTTGCTTTCATGTTTAGGAATAATTATAGCATGCTTATGTGTGATAGCCTCTAACATGTTTATAGTAGCTAGTTAAACGTGATTAGATTAGTTATGTACATCCTCTATGTCTTTAGAAATGGTACGAGGACGCCCGTTAGCGAGGCACCACATCGAGCCCCAAGAGGCGGTTCGGTGCCTCCCCGAACCTCGGCGTTAGTGGCTCGATTCTGGCCTAGACAATGAGAGATAGCCACCTTAAAGGCTAATCGAGAATACTCCCACAGTCACCGGAACCTAACCTAGCGACCCAAGCATTTATAGAGGTTCCACCGATCGACCATGCTTTGATAGCTCAGCGGAGTAAAGAGAGGCTTACACGATCCGGTGGCGCGAATCAAGCCCGAGAACTTCTCAAGCACAACGAACCATGGGATGCTCAAGCCTGGTTCAAAACATTGGAGAGCACGATGGAGCTTCTAGAGAACAGAGAGGTGAAGTGTGCCTCCTTACGCGACGGGGAGACAGCGTATGTGGTGGGAGAGTCGAGTGGCGCCCGGTGAATCGGATGACATGCGGCGACTTGAGAAAGAATTCTTGAGGAGTTCTTTCACGGGTCACAAACCGCCACTACGACGAGTTCACGAGTTTCGTGGCAACCTTTCGGTTGAGGAAGCCGTGAAGAAATTCACCAGGTTGGCTCGTCTCCCGAGCTAGTCAGCACAGAGAAGGAGCGAATCCGGTTGATGCTCAAGATGCCGAGGCCGGATAGCAGTGAACGTGGGTGGTGGCATACATAGGCCACAAACCACGGAGGAGCTAGTGGCGGTGCCTTGACTACCGAGCACTACCAGAACAGTTCAGCAGAAGCAAGTCTCCTCGAGTCCAAAGGCCAAGGAAACTCTCACACTCAAAAGCAAAGAGGCGGCTCTAGCGGAAAGAGAACTCCAGCAAGTGCAATCGGGGAGTGATCCAAAGGAGGACCATCTAGTGGCGACCCGGTTATCCAAAGTGTGCTACTTGGGAAATTTCACCTTTGTCGCAAGGGCACACGAGGATGCTTTGAATGTGGACAAGAAGGGCACATGGCCAAGCAGTGCCCGAACAAGACCGGTCTCCCTCAGCCACAGCAGATTCAGTATGCAGGCTAGCCAGCTCAGTTATATCAGATGCAGGCCGCTCTAGGAAGTCCACTTATCAGCCAGGGCAGATTAGAAGCCCCTCCAGCTACGGCGAACGCGAGGATCTACTCACTCACCAGAGAGGACGTAGCTAATGCCTCGACAGTTGTCACAGGTCAGATTAACATTTTACAGTATAGTGCTACTGTTCTATTTGATACTGGGGCAACCCATTCATATATAGCCAGGGTGTTCTCCGAAAAATTAGAAATACCCTCAGAGGTACTCAGGGGTCAATTTTTGACGACATTACCTTCGGGAGAAGTTATGAAATCCACGCACTAGCTCAGAACAGTGCCCGTCATGATAGCAGACAGAGAACTCTTTTGTGATCTGATAGTGCTAGACATGACTGACTACGATGTCATATTTGGAATGAACTTCCTGATCAGATACGGTGCCTCCATAGAGTGCCGTAAATAGAAAGTCGTATTCCAACCTGAAGCAGAAGCACAGTTCGAGTACATCGGAGAACCCAATAGAAAAAGGGCAAGTTAAGTCCTCGATACGTAGGACCCTACCCCGATCACAGAGAGAATTGGGAAGGTAGCTTACAAGCTAGACTTATCTCAAGATATGTCAGCAATACACAATGTATTTCATGTCTCCATGCTAAAGAAGTGTATTCACGACCTTAGCCAAGTGATTCAGCCTCAGACAGTGTAGATCCAAGAGGATCTTAGCTATGAGAGCAGACACAGATAGTGGACAGAGCAGACAAGAGACTAGGAAACAGAGAAGTGTCATTAGTAAAAGTCATCTGGTAGAACCAGAAGCACGAGAAAGTTACTAGGGTAGCGTGGAGACAACATGAGACAGAGATATATCCAGAATTATTCTAAGTTCGAGGACGAACTTTTTATAAGGGAGGGAGAATTGTAACATCCCAAAATTTCACTATTTGAAGTCCTAAAAGACCTTATTAAAATCTAGAAATGCTTTAGAAAAATTATAAAGATTTTTAGAAATTTTTAGAGTATTTTTATGGAATTTTTGGAGTTCGTTTGATATTTTTACCAAGAGGAAGAAGTTTAAAAAAAAAAAAGTGTTAAGGTTGGGTTTTGAACTCAAGATCTTGGACCGAACTAGACCTTAACCAAGGTCAGCCAACCAACTGAGCTAAGCAAGTTTTGTTAAATATATATGGTGCGAAATATTCTTAAGCCGTAGTTATAGAAATAAAAGGAAGAAAAGAGGTAGCAGCTGAGAATTGAACCTGGGGCTTTTGACTTGGTCAAAACCGCAGCCAACCAACTCTTCCGCGAGTATTTCGTGAAAAGGTAAGGGTGCGAGATATATATATATGTTATGATTGAAACCCTAGTTATAAGAAAAGAATTAAGTTTTTCTTTTTCCCGAATCCTTTCCCTCTCCCTTTCTCTCCCGACGCGAGCGGCGCTGTTCTCCTCTCGGGCGGAAACGAAGCCAACCTAGGGCACGTCTCCGGCGGCCGACCAAGGCTTGATTCCAAGAGAGTTCTTCGTCCTCTCGATCCTCTCGACAAGGAGAACTCGAAGACGCGAGGAAGAGGTCGAGATCGTGAGTTCTCCGAAGCCCTAGAAGCTGTTTTGCTCGGTTGTAAGTCCAAGAACCGAAGGTGAGTTGCTCCTCACCTACAGTAGGAGTAGTTCCCTTCGATTGGTTTTCGATTGGTTTGATTTCTTGCCACGATTGTGGATTTCCTGCATAGCACAGCGTGTTGGTTCAATGTGTTTGTCTGATAGAATGTGGACTTAGTTTTATTTGCTCCTTTATGTTCTGTTGTAGTATGTGTAAAGAGGCTTTGCTTGTTCTATGAAACCCTTGGATTTGTTAGTTTGCTAGTGGGCAAGAACAACCCTTGCTGTTGGTTCCGGATTGTACATGCAGTTTTATTTGCATTTCGTAACCATGAACAGCTTAATTAGAGCTTAGAACAGCCCCTCTTAGAGCTTGTTATAGTCAGGATTCTAGTATGCTTTGATTCCATGCTTGGATTTTTCTGTACAGCAAGTGTTTCAGTGTTTCCTGTTTCAGATTTAGTGTGCAGTTTTAGAACCATTTAGTTACTGCCGTGAGTTTGATAAAGAAGAGGAGAAGAGATTTTAATTAGATTTTAAGCTTCAGCAGATTTTAGCTTTGTTTGTGCCATGCATTGAAAAGAACAGCCTTTGGAACCTGCTGTAACAGATTATGGTTGCTAGGGATTTAGTCCTTCCTTGCCTTTGGAACCTGCTATTAGTTTAAGAACAGTTAGTTAAATAGATTTATTTTTTTAAGCATGATCGGCTTGTAAATGAACAACAATGAACAGATTTAATTAGGGAAGTTTCAGTTGGATCCTTAGTAGCTAATCCATACACGAAGTTTTGGTTTTCTGTTGAACCTTTTAGTAGGAATGACTAATGTGGTTACCATACTGTTAAACCAGTTGTCATGGATTTGTTTAGCATTGCAGTTTTGATGGTTTAGCATTGGAAGATCCAATTAGATCCCTAGTAGCTTAACTAGATTTGCAGATTTTTGGTGCAACTTGTAATGCAGATTTTAGCAAGTTATAATGCAGAATTTAATTAAGTTAGTATGCAGAATTGTGTTAGCTTAATATGCAGAATTTTATTAGCTTAGTATGCAGATTTTGGATAAGCTTAATATGCAGATTTTTGTTAAGCTTTGCATGCAGATTTATGTTAAGCTTTGTATACAGATTTTCAGTACGTAGGGTGTGTTCTAGTGCACACCAAGTGTTCGATAGAATGCTTAGCTCAGTAGGATGCTACAGTAAGCATCTAAATAGAACAGTGAATGCAGTAAGAAGCATTTAATTCAGCTTATATAGTCTTGCTACAGCTTTTATGGACTAGATGTCCAATGGGTGGGCTCCCACAGTCGCCTCTAGGTTCAGATAACCTAGTTTTAGGTTCAGATAACCTAGTTAAAGCATGGTAAGAAAATTAATTATGAAATCAATATTTTATTTTCTGCAGTGGCACTGTACTGGATTAGATATCCATTGGGTTGAGCTCCCACAGTCGTCCCTAGGTTTAGATAACCTAGTAAACCCTACTAGACTCAGAACTTGCAATCCTGGGTTTAGTTAGGGATGCGCGCACAACAAGTACAGTTGCCGGGCCCATCAGCAGCATGATTATTATTTTAATCTATTATGTAAATAGTTTTCAAAACTTCACAAATTAGTTATGTGAATACAAGTTAGACTCAGTTTAGCATTAATTAGTTTAGCTTAGGTATCAATTCAGTTTCTCGTTGATACAGATGATAGTTCTATGATTAACTTTACATGTTAACTATTTCAGTTAGTTAGTTTCTTTGCTATTTATGAGCATGATTAGCTATACATGTTAACTATTTCAGTTAGTTAGTTTCTTTGCTATTTATGAGCATGATTATCTTTACACGTTAGCTTTTCAGTTAGTTCCTTCGCTATTTATGAGCATGATTAGCTATACATGTTAACTTTTCAGTTAGTTGATTTCTTTGCTATTTATGAGCATGAGTAGCTTTACATGTTAGCATTCAGTTTTAGCATGTTTTTATTTATATACATGCATATCGAGTTTTTGTGAGTAGGATAACGCTCACTAAGCTTTTAGCTTATAGATACTATTTTCCTCCTACTGCAGATGAAGGAAAAGCTAAAGTATAAGGAAGAAGGCGACAAGGAGATGCTGTGACGGTGTGTGATGTGTGGACTATGGAGATCCTTTGGACTTAGCTAAAGAACTCACTTAGTTTAAGAATTTGTTTAGTTTAATTTCTGAGTAAGTTGATAAGAAAATTTTGTAGTAAGAAGTTATGTTTCCGCTTTTCATTATTTACATGATTTGATTTATTAAACTGCGTGGTTGTGAAAATATATGTTCCAGCCGCCTGTGGCTGAGTATACTCTGTATGTATTTACGGATATGGTCACCGGTACAGGGGAGACTCTGCCGAAATTTTTCGGTAGGGTTTCCATGTGATTTTTAATCATACCGGTGAAGTAGAGTTAGTAGTCAAGTAACGGTCATCCTTAGAGTGTAGTAGTAGTAGTAAGAAGGGTGGTCGTTACATTAATTCTTAAAACCCAAAAGGTTGTCTACAATAAATCTGGGCTTGGATACAAGTCCAGCTCAACAAACAAAACTTTTATTTCACTGATAAGTTAAAACAAAAATCTGACTAATGCTTGGGTTCCGAAAGCATGTCTTACCATACAAGTAGGACTCAATAAATTCTATGTCCCCAAAATTGAAATTTATTATCTAAAACCAAATCCAACTAAACTCATTAACTCAAACCTAAAGAGTCAAATAAATCAAATAATAAAAAGTCAAATAAGTCAAACTCAAATAAATAAAATAATTATCATCAAATTTATTTTAACAATAAAAATAAACAACATAAAACATAAAAACTTAATAATTCAGGGGGAGACTTTAAATTAGTTGGCACCTCTAAAATATTTTTTTTCCCGGTTGGGTAATTAGACTTAATTAAATAGGGATAAAATTTTTACTTGAAAAATAACAATGGAGAAGTTATGGATGATAGTATGTTAGGGAAGCTCTGTCTATACATGTCTAGGAAGATATGACTTCGACCTAGTGCATTGACTTAGTGGAACTAACTGAAGCTACCCTTTATCAATCCTAACTAGTTAGACCAAAGTTTTGTGATTAAGTTCAGTGGATAGGACTATTTGAAAAATTTCGAAGGCATGATTACTCTAATGATGTCCAAATGATTCACCATAGCCAGAAGTTTATCTGAATAATTCCTATTTGTTGAACCCAAAGCTAAACTTGAATTTAACATAAAGTTAAACCAAACCCTGAAATTCAATTCAACACATCTCACAAAACCATAGAATCCCTCTTGTTTGAAAATTTAGATTGGTGAGATGAATAAGGATAATTTTAAAAGTAAAATTAAATCTGAAATCAAATAATTAATTCATTAAAATTTTGTGCAAATAAGTTTAAAGATATTGCTTGTGTCTGAAAAATCTTAGATTAAGGAGGAAGATATTTATTCGGATAATTTTTAAAATTATGGAAAAATGTATTTAATTATATTTTCTAAAAATTTCTATTTCGTTAGTTTTCTGGAAATTTGTTTTGGCCTTAGCCTAGATCAAACCCCTAGAAAGTATGATCCTATAAATCTATGAATTGAGCATCTCACAAACATACTAGGTTACCTTGATTGTGTATGTATAAACATAGAATGGTGTGAGATGCGTATGCATTTTGCCTGTACTTTAGATGTTTATATCAGTGCATCAACATAAGTCTGGCGAAAAATACAACAAAATATTGATCAAATCAAGTAGTCCTTTTTCAGTAAACATCTAATTGGATATAAATACTTGATTTGACTAACCAGGTAAAACTAGTATCTTTTGATAGTTATTTAGTAATCAAGGGTTAGACAGTTAAGAACCAATAATAGATGAATATTTTCAACTAAACTTTTATTACTACTACTCTTTTTAAATTTTTATCGTAATTAGTCTTCTAACCTATGTTAACTTAATCTTTGACTTAATTACTAACTCAAATTAACCTTCAATTAATTAATTAATGAAATAGCTCAAAATAACCTTTAAACTTGAAGTAATTAATCCTCAAGTTAATCAATTTAATTAACCATTAATTAAATTCATACTTTTTTTCATAATCAAAATTAATTCTAATCTACGTTAATTAACTTAAACTTAATTTCACAACTTGAAATTAACTTATAACTTACACAACTTATTTAATTTAATCAATTCTATAAATCTACTTAATTCTTAACCCAAATTAAAGAATTAACCTAACCTAATTATCTCTTAACTTATTTAACAAATTAATTAATATATTAAAACACTCAATTAAAACTCTTAACCTTAACAACTAAATTAACCATTTTAACTTAATCAATTTTTTTTTTCAATTTGACTAAATACCACAACTGTTTAACTAAATTACTTAATCCTCTTCTTAATTTTTCCAATTTCACTTAATAAAAGCTAATTAAACAACTTAACTTGAATCAATTTGCCACTTAAATTAATCTTTAACTTAATCAATTTTAACTTGAATAGATCTCTAAATTTAACCCGTAACTAATTAGTTATAAATAAATAAACAAATACAATAAAATAAAAATAAAATAAAAAATAATAATAAACCATCAATGGGAGCCCAAAAACTAGGGGCGGCCGCCCCTAGTATCGGGCTCTGGGCACCCGGAACACCCTATAAAAAAGGGGGGGGGGGGGGAGGGTTGGGGCGCCCCCAACCTTTGCCCCTCATCCTTCTCTCTTTTGCAAAAAACCCCTCATCGGGTTTTACGAGCAAAAGCAAGAAAAGGGAAAATATATTTTTCTAAAACTTTCCTACTTCGATTATCAAGCCGTGTGTTGCGGAACAACCTAAGTCTTCAGTTCTTTTATAAATACTCCCGATGCCTAGGTAAATTTTTTTTAACCTTAAACTTTAGTTTTTTTTTAGAACTTCATTTTTAGGCTGTTGTTTGTTAATTAGGAAACGATCTCATTCTGGTGCTGGTCCCTCGACCACTAGTATAGACCCTAGGTGCCCCATTGATGAACTTAGGAGTAGAGTTTCCTCTACCATATATGTTCCCATATCCTCTAGACTTTTAGATAGACATTTTTGCATGCGATCATGCATTCCTATTATAGATATTATTGATTATTACAGCTTGCATCGATTAGTTTATTGCTCTAGTTCAGTTAATATAAGTCTATGTGCTAAACCTAGTTAGAGTCGATGACTTTACCTACACTATTATTCTTGACCTTTCTCCCACTATTATTCATGACTTTTTGCGTCTACGTCCATCCACATGTCCTTTCCAGTGCTACCCTACTCGGGATCCACTATTTGGTGATCCCTACTCACATATCACACTTGATACGACCTATTCATATTTTTTTGGAGTCAGCATGTACCGATTGTGATCCTATTTAGATTAGTTACCCTTAAAGTTCAGGACTATGTCTTCTATCGAGTTATAGTTACATGCATTTTTTCCCCTGACCACTCGTGATGTAGCGATGATGCGTCCTTTTCATTCCTTTCTCCTTTATGCATTATGTCATAGATTAGATATAGACATTAGTTTGCATATATTTCAAACCATCCTCTATTCGGCTAGTATGACCACTAGTCAGCGGGTTCACATGTCATATTATCATATTTTGACTGCATTCATTGCCTCATTAGACATTGATGTCACTGTAGGTGATGTTAGAGCCCTAAATGAGTTTGACATGGTAAGTCCTAGGAACTTCTTCTTAGGAGGTGTATATATAGATGATGAGGGCATCCTGTCCTGGAGGAGAGTGGCCCAGCACCAGCCTGATCTAGTTGCCCTGCCCCAACCTGATCTTGAGGCCTAGGATCAGCCTGATCCAACTCTAGACGAGGAGGCAGAGCTAGATGCGTATGTTGCTGATCTCTTTGGGGGCATAGACACCTCTAGTCCCTCGTACGTTAGACGACCGAGTTACTGGACTTGAGACTGTCATGACGAGTCTTTGACAGGAGGTCTCCGATCTTCGACGGGACATGTCCAGTTCTCAATAGGAGAACCAAACTCGTCATACTGAGTTGATGGCTTTTTTATGATCCTGAGGTTCTGGCCCATCTTCCTCATCCTTGAGTAGTATAGTCTTTGTTTGTTATTATTCTTGTTTGGTTGTTGTTGACTTGATACGACTTTACTTTCACTTCAGTTACTAGTATTCCATTTTTCTTTAGCCAATTTCACTTTAGTGATTTAACTTGCTATTACTTATTACATAATGATTGATCTCACTATGTTATCAGATTAAGGGATTATTTAAATAAATTCTAAACATGATCTCACTATATGTTTTCTTTAAAATATATATATTTTTTAATATTCTTCTTATTTTTTTTTTGGAAGCACTTTCAAAATTAGCCTTATATAGTTATATATTTTTTTAAAAGTACTTTGGATTTTTGAAATTCAAAAATATTTTTGATAAACTTACCTTGAAAAACTTCTTTTTGAAAAATATTTTAAGATGTTTTGAAATGTTACTCTTAAGATTTTAGAAAGATTAAGAATTTCTTTATCTTAAAAATCCTTATTAGAAAATGTTTTGAAATGTTACTAGATGTTCTTTCCAATTACTCTGAAATTACTTATTTTTTTGAGATCAATTTGAAACTGACTTCGAAAATTTTGTTTTGCGAAAAGTTATTTTGAAATTTTCTTTCAAACTTAAAGAAGTTTTTGCAAAAAAAAATTAATTAGAAGTTTTGCTTTAAACTTCCCTTAAAAATATTACATAGACATTTCTCTCTAAACTTTCTTTTTAAAGTGTTACTTAGAAAACTTAAATTTTTGAAAATTAATTTGAAAAAGAACTTACTTGCAAGCTTTTAGTTAAAATCATCACTTTGCAATTCTTTTAGTAGTTGCTTGAAAAACTATGATTGCAAATTCCCCCCCCAAATTGTTACTTAGTTATTTATGCTTTTTGCATGTAATTTTTTTGATATATGATAAAGGGGGAGGATAGTGGGTTAGGTTAGAAAAATCCACTCACTTTAAACATTTTATGCTTTATTGCCTTATTATTTTTTTCTAACTTTAACCCGAGTTATTATTACATCAAAAAGGGGGAGATTGTTGTTGCAGGTTGCACTAATAATCTGGTTTTGATATTTGACAAATAGATTAAAGTTAGATGAGTTGTTTGTCTAACACTTCTACCAAGTGTACAAGAGTTGACTGGCCTGAAGGTCCTGATACCAGGCTGAAATTCAGCTAGGTCCGTGGGGCTCGATAGCTGGTGAGAAATCTAGCTAGGTCCGTGGGACCCGATTGCTGGTGCAAAGTCTAGATAGGTCTGTGGGGCCCAATATCTAGCAGGAAGTCCGGTTGGGTCTACATGATTTGACATGGGTCAGAGCAAGTTGAGTGACTACAAGTGGTAAGTAAAAGTAAGCAACTGGAGGAGAGATCCAGTGAGAACGCATTTCCCGTTAAGAAAACTGTAAGCGTCGGTCCAGCTTAGTTCCATTTGGGAAATCTAAGCTGAGACCTTCACTAGATCTTGGTATCGGGGAGACATGATCTATTTACTACTCGTATTTTATTATGTTGTGCCAACTCTGTTTTACAGGAAAAAATCTATTTTTGGTTGCCCAGGACTAACCTTTTCTGTAGGGGAAAGTTGCTGAAGAAAAGGGGTTCGGGCGCCCGGACCAAGCTCACCCAGGTGAGCCGCAGGCACCCAGGCGGTCTGGGCTCCTGGAGTTAATCTAGGTGCCTAGATCCGAAAACTCATCCACAAGCTTACGTGGAGCGCGTCAATTGGCCGAACCACGTGGTCCAGACATTCGGAGGAGTTCCAGGCGCCCAGAATGGACCTATTTAAAGGCCTTCAACCCAGAGCTTTAGAATAACAATCACTACAAGTCTTCTTCTTGCTTGGTGCTCCGAAAATGCTCTCGCAACGCTATTACACTCCACCGACAACAGGCGACCAAGACTTTTCAATTTTATTGTTGTTGTTGGTAACTCTTATTTTCAGTTCTTGTACTTAACTTTTGTAATCTTTTGCAAATTGTTAGTAGATTGTCCAACGAAAGCACTCAACGAGTGCGGGTCTTAAAGTAGGAGTCGTTGAAGGCTCTGAACCAAGTAAAACTTGGTTTGTTAGCATTGATTCATTTTTTTCTTCCGTTGCGTATTTCGATTAATTCGCTATAGATTTTCGTGATCGCTATTCATCCTCCTCTAGCGTTCTTTTCAGTCTTACAAGTGGTATCAGAGCAGGTACCGCTCTGAATTGGTGCAATCACCAATTAGGCAAAGGGGGTGATATTTTTTCCCTTCTTTTTTCCTTTCTATTTTTTTGAGCTTTTTTGATATAATCCAAATTGGTACAATTACCTCTTTGGATCCTACAAAATTGCCCCCTTTAGTGTTCTTTTTGATCCTATAGAATTGCCCCACACAATAAAAATAACAAAACACCTTTCTCGATCTTATAGTTTAATTAATATAAACACTTATAAAAAGAAACTAATTAAAAATAGAGAAAGAAGAGGTAGATATTTTTTACTTGGTTTGAAATTAGAGGATTGCTAATCCAAGATAATTAAAGCTCACTAAAAATCTCCTTTGGGTGGAGAAACCTCTTATAATGTTGATAGCTCACAAACAAAGTAGTAGAACAGAAAGAGAATCATTTGCAAGTGTTGTTCTGAACTACTAGGATTAGGACTATATTTATAGTTCTGATCCAAGCGTCTGGAAGGGTTCTGGGTGCCTGAGCATGGGCGCCCAAGCCGCCTTCGCATAGGGGTGCCTCTCCAAGGCGCCCTGGTTGGACCAAGTCGGTCTGGGTGCCCGGACTCCAGTCAACTTTGTGTTGACTTTTTATTCGGATCTTCCACTTCGACTCTGCTCGCTTGGGTAATTTCGGCCATCCGGAATAGGGGCTCACTCGAACACATTTTCTGGCCTTCTCAAGCTACCTTCTGCTTCGGCTTATTGTCCCTCAGATGCACCGAGCCTGTTGGCTCTATACCGTGTCGTTTTTCTCATTAGCTATGTCTTTTACATGACTTCCTATGCTCCTAAGTTCCTACACACTTAGATACAAGGTATCAAAAGATAACAGGACATAACTTTGATTTGGTTGATCACATCAAAACTATCACGGGTACTTACAATCTCTTTTTTTTTTGATGTGAGCAATCCAAGTTAAGTTATGCTAAACTAAAAACAATTAATAGCAAGGTAACAAGTAATAAAAATAAATAACAGTAAGGTAACAAGTATAAATTTTGTAATTAAAAAATATGTAAAAATTAAAATTTACCCTAGACTTAACCTTTAATTCTCCTCCTTCGATCATATTAAAATTGGGGTAATACTGTAAATAAATTTAAAACTGAGTCTAAGGGATAAAATACAGTGACTACCTTCCAGAAAAATCATGAACTTTAAATTTCGAAAATCTAGATTTTTATAAATTATAAGCTATTTTTGGAAAAATAATTTGAAAAATATTTTTAATCATGGGAAAATTATGAAAATTTTTTATAACTGTTAAACATATATAGTTAAAGCCGAGATAAAAGTTTTACTAAGATTTTAAATTAATCTAAGTAGTAATAAATTCTTTTCTACGTAAAGATATATTTTAAAAAAAAATCTTAAAAATAGTTTTTACGTTCGAAAAATCTTGAATTTTTTTTTGAATATATATTATAGCGAGTAGCTTTGCAAAAAATATAAATATCACAAAATAACTTTCTGAGAATTTTTAATATTAAAAGGTAGCATTTAGATAAATAACTTTTATAAAATTCAATAGTGATAAAAAAAATTAAAAATATATTTTTTTAACAGAGAACATGATAACTTTTTACAAAAAAATGATGTTTGTAAAAATTACTCTATAAATTATTTTTAATTGAAAAATATTATTTTTATTTAAAAATTATAAAAAAATAATTTAATGGCCAAAAAAATTTGAAAATTTTTCTATAGATAAGTGATGAAATTCTCTTTCTCAGAAAATTAAAGAAGAAATTAATTTCCAGTAAAAATTATATGAAACAATTTATTTAGCAAATTCCATGCAAACCAAAAATTAAATCAATTCAAAAGTATGATATGCATAAATATTTTAATTTAAGCATAATTTTAGAACCCAATATAGGTTCCTACCTACTGGACAAATTAAGAATTTCCTAAGAACTTATTGTCTTGATAATTTTTTAATTTGGCCATTGTAATATCTAAAATGCCAATTTAATCATTGATAACTTTTAAAATTTGAATTAGCAATATTCAAATATGCAAAAATTTTCAAATTCTCTATTTGTTCTTGTAATTTTTTATTTTTTATTTTTAGTTTGTCAAAATGTTCTAATCAACAAGATGTTGCTAAAGTTTCTTTTAATTCATTATTTTCTTTTAATAATTTTTTATTATCATTTTCTAATTGATAGAAATTTTTTGATAAAATTTTAATAAATTTAATTAACTAGTCAGGAGGTAGAGATCGTACTTGACTTACCTTGTCGATCTCTGATACTCTCCCTGTAGAGCTGCTTCCTTCCGATGTTGCTTCCTCTTCATCAATGCTCTCGATGCTCATCTCCGATGAACTTGCTCCATCGTCTTCTTGGTGACTTACCATCAATGCAAGTCCGACATAGACTACGACGTTGGAATCTGATTACAATGTTTCATCCCATGTCACTTTAGATTCTTATGCTTCTTCTAGGTTGCTCTTTTGTCTTTTTCCTTGTCTTTGTCTTTTTTCTTCAGTTTTGGGCAGTTGTCTTTGACGTGTCCTTCTTCATTGCAATGATAGCACCTTGCTTTTCTTTTTCTTCTTTTGGCTTGCACTTGATTAAACTTATTAGTTAAAAAAAAACTTTTAAACTTCCTTACCATGAATGTCATTTCGTTATCATCGAGAGAATTTTCAGATTCTAGTTCATCCATTTTTGCCTTCAAGGCAATGTTGTGTCTTGACTCCTTCTTTATATCTACATGTCTTGATTCATGAATTTCAAACGTTGGAAAAAATGCTTCTAAATTACGTACCTTTAAGTCCCTAGAGATGAAATATGCATCTACTAAGGTTGCCCATTCAGGAGTTCTAGGAAAAACGTTAAGCGCGTATCTTAGCGAATATCGGTTGGTTACATTTTCTCCGAGGTTTGTGAGTCCCGTGATAAGTTCATTGATTCTTGAGTGGAGGTATGAAACGGTTTTGCTTCTTCTAACTGAAGGTTACTGATATGGTTCTAGAGCAAATCTAGTCTCCTGAGTTTAGCCTTCGAGGTCCCTTCATATAGTTCCAGGAATTTCTCTCAGAGCTCCTTGGCTAACTTATAGTCTCCAATCCGGTTGACTTCTTGAGGTGGTAAAACACTTAACAGATGAAACTCTGCATTGCTGTTTGCCACGAAGTTGGCTTGCTTATTTTTTGTCCACTGATGTTCTTCTTTGTCCTTTGGTACTACAAAATCATACTTCATAATAATTAATAATTCAAAATCTATTTTGAAGAATACCTCCATCTTCTTTTTCTAGTTTGCTAACTCCCTCTCGAACTTCGTGTTGGAGTTGTAAGGTTGCAAACATAGTCTCACATTGAAAACACATGGGAAAGACCATGGGTTTATAAGAGAAAAAATATCTCCATTAGCATGAGGCCTTTTGGGTAGAGTCTAAGAGCAAAATCATGAGGGCTTAGGCCCAAAGTGGACAATATCATACCATTGTGGAGATATCTAAATTCTTTTCGATCCTACAATTGGTATTAAAGCTCACTTCCAGAAGGTTTAACCGCCGACTGTGCACAAGAGCTATGGTCTGATTGATCCATGTGGGTACAATATTGACCTCGAACAAAGAAAGTGGGGGCTCTATGTTCGGATCAAGAGGACTAGACATCAGGCAGGAAGTCCTAGTTGTGGCTAGGCAAGGAAGTCCTAGTAAGCCTAGTGGACTGAGGGGCAGGAAGACCTGGTGGGTCGAGGATCAGACGTGGGAAGCCTGTGGTCCTTTGTTTGAGGGGGGATTGTTGGAATTGCAAGGTTGCAAACATAGTTCCACATTAAAAACACATGGGAAAGACCATGGGTTTATAAGAGAAAAAATATCTCCATTAGCATGAAACCTTTTGGGTAGAGCTCAAGAGCAAAACCATGAGGACTTAGGCCCAAAATGGACAATATCATACCATTATGGAGATATCTAAATTCTTTTCGATCCTACACTTCGGTGGATAGATACTCGGTTCGACCATCGTCTTCTGTGCTTCGGTCGGCGGTTAGTCCTTCTGAAGTAGTTGGACTCTAATACCACTTATAGGTCCCTTGCGACCGGCAAGAGGGGGTGAATGGCCCTGCACAATAAAAATAACAAAACACCTTTCTCGATCTTATAGCTTGATTAATATAAACATTTGTATAAAAAGAAACTAATTAAAAATAGAGAAAGAAGAGGCTAATCTTTTTTACTTGGTTTGTAATCAGAAGATTGCTAATCCAAGGAAACTAAAGCTCACTAAAAATCTCCTTTTGGCGGAGAAGCCTCTTATAACATTGACAACTCACAAATAAAGTAGTAGAACAGAAAGAGAATCATTTACAAATGTTGTTCTGAACTACTGGGATCAGTGCTGTATTTATAGTCCTGATTCTGGTGTCTAGAAGGGTTCCGGGCACCTGGGCATGGATAAAAGTTTATCCTCATCACAACGAATCGCGACAGCTTGACAAGTGATAAGTTTTGTGGTCCGGGTGCCTGGACCGCCTTCGCATAGGGGCGCCTAGCCAAGGCACCCCGGCTAGACCAAGTCGGTCCAGGCGCCCTGATAGTCATAAGCGACTATCACTCGCTCACATTAAATTAATAATTTTTATTCAACCAAACCCCTTATCCTACACTAAGTAGAATAGTAGAGGATTGGGTCGTCTCTCACGTGGAACTAGTGATAGGATGTTTGTTTTCAGACGGAATCGAACAAGGGGTGTTTTGAGGTTTTCTAAACCTGATACAATAAATGAAATCCTAACAAACCAACAAAAATGAACTCACAGTACAGTGCCACTCTACGCTATAAGGATTCTTTCTGTTGGTTAGTCCTAGGAAATCGTACCGGTTCCACTGTACAAAAATTTTTGTACAAGTGTCGAACCTTTCCTTAAATAACCTATTGTGTTCTTTAGAAGTTAAATTAGGAATCGCAGACGGAACTTAACATCATTGATTCCAAATTTAACTTATCTGTTCTTAATGGTTTAGATTTGAATCGCAAGTGGAACTTAACACTATTGATTCAAATCCACCTATGTTATTAATTCTATTAAATATTAATTTCCAAAATTAGCTTCCAGAACTGCATGGAGAGGCACATGACCTTCTTGGATATGGGAGCAACCACCACTGCCTAGACAAAGCCTTTTAAGGAAAGCTAATATTTAATTTCCTTAAATAACTCTAGGTTAACCAAAAAGAACAATCGAATCACAAATTCGAAAAAGAAGAAAACACAAACTTGAAAAATAAATTCAATAAACTAGATCTAATTGTCTCTTGTATTTAGAATTCTTACAAAGAAAATAACTAGTATGATGCGGAAGAAAACTACTAGTTATACCTTCTCTTTGTAAGCTAATGACCTCAAGATCTTCTGCCGTATTCCTCGCCTCGCCTTGGACGTCGTGTGAGCGACGATCCTCCAAGATGAACACCACCCAAAAGCTTCTTCCACTTCTTCTAAAATCCGGCCACCACCACCACCAAGGAGAAGAGAGCAAAAGGGAAAAGAGAAGGGAGAGGGTCGACCACACCAAGAGAGTCTCCAAGCAAGAGAATAAGAGTTATGTCTCATAAGGCCTCCTCACCCCTTCTTTTATATTACTTGCCCAAGGCAAATAAGGAAAAAAAAAATAAAATCAACCTCTAGTTTTTCCTTTTTCCTTTTTTCTTTTTATTTTTTCTTTTCTTTCCTCTTGATTGAATCAATCACCAACATTAATTTTGTGATGATTTTTTATTTAATTATGGCCGACCCCTTGCTTGGGCACCAAGCAAGGTGGCCGACCACCACATCAAGAATAAGGAAATATATATATTTTTTAAAATTTTACAAGAAGAAATCCTCTTATAAAATTTACAAGCTCTCTTTCCTAAAGTAGGAGTTAAAAAAGGAAAGTTCTAAAAATTAAAACCATGTTTTAAAATTTAAAACTTCTCTTATAAAATTTTCTTTTTTAACATGATGATAGAAAATTTAAATTTTAAAACTTATCTTCCTTTTTTCCTTAAACCATGAGGATGGTTAAAAAAGGAAAGTTTTAAAATTTCTAAAACTCTCTATTAAAATATGTGACCTAATTCAAATAAGGAAAGTTTTTAAAATTAAAATCTCTCTTTTAAAACTTATAGTTTTCTACAAAGAGAAGATTTTAAAAATTCAAAAACAACCCTCCTTATTTGAATATTGTGGCCGGCCCCTTCTAGCTTGGCCACCAAGCAATAGGGCCGGCCCTTATAGAAGATGATGTGGCCGGCCCTTGCTTGGTCACCAAGCATTGGAGTGGCCCTCTTCTTGGACACCAAGAAGAGCCTTACATTTGGATTGACTTGAGGCTATAATGAGGCTACGACAGGGACCTAGAGGAGAAATTGATTTTGTCCTTCTGATGAGCTTGAGTATCCCGTGTTCGCCCCGAACACACAACTCAAGTTCATCGATAATAACTCATTCCACTAGAGAGTCATTATCGCACTACCGCACCAATCCCAAATTACATTATGAGCTCCTTCTTATCATGAGTGTGTTAGTCTCCCTATGTTTAAGATTACGAATGTTCACTAATTAAGTAAGTTACTGACAACTCACTCAATTAATATCTAGCTCTAAGAGTAGTACCACTCAACCTTATTGTCATGTCGGACTAAGTCCACCTGCAGGGTTTAACATGGCAATCCTTATGAGCTTCTCTTGGGGGCATTCTCAACCTAGATAACTAGGACACAATTCCTTCTATAATCAACAACACACACTATAAGTAATATCATTTCCCAACTTATCGGGCATATTGATTTATCGAGCTAAACCTCACCCTTTGATAAGTCAAAGAAATAAATATTAAATATATGTGTTTGTTATTATATTAGGATTAAGAGTACACACTCCCATAATAACTAAGGTCTAGTTCTTTTATTAAGTCAGTACAAAAAGAACTTACCTAAATGGTCCTACTCATACACTTAGAGTGTACTAGTGTAATTTATTAATCAAGATAAACTAATACTCAATTACACTACGACTATTCCGATGGTTTGTTCCTTTCCATCTTAGTCATGAGTAACTATTTATAATTTATAAAGAACCGCCAACATGATCTTCTATGTGTGACACCACACACCATGTTGTCTACTATATAAATTAATTGAACAATTACATTTAACAAATAAATGTAGATATTGACCAATGTGATTCTTTTATTTCAAAAATAAATGTCTACAAAAGCTAGGCTTTTAGTATACACTCCAACACTTTCTACAAAAGAAACTTGCGTAAATAAATTAACCAAATATCCTATCTAACCATTGAAGATTTCCCTGCACCACATTGTCACGCTACGATTAACCGTGGGCATAACATGAAACATAACAAAGAACTCAAACATGCATAAAGAAAGCAACAGTTAAACAAAAGCAATTAAACTAAACAACCATAACAATGATTTACCAAAACCTAATTATGTATAAAAACTAAACCTGTACCACATTGTCATGCTATGATACAAGATCAACTATCATACATAATTGGAACTAAATAAAGTACGAAGCTAAATAATTAAACATGCATCATAACGTAAATATAAGATCAAACAAGCTACAACTAAACATGAACAATTAAATAGTGAAGTAACTACACTATCCAAACCACTCTTCCACGATCATACACAAAGTCGACTACCCCTACCATCACATAGAGACCCAGATTTGGAACGCCAACCCCGATGGACAACAACATATGACTGATCGACTGCTCGTAATAGTGCAACCACACTGAATTTAACAGCTTTGATGGATAGCAAGAATCAATTCACAATTATAACATTAAAGTCACCACTTTAGGATTCCAGCACAATAGTGAAAGAATAGAACTCGCAAGAAGCCTGAATTGTTATGCTTGAGCTTGGTTCTGCTAGAAAAAGACTGAACACACTGAGATATTTGAAACTATTCCTGCTTTCGCAACGTCGTCGATAGAAGAAGCCCTCCACAGAGCTCAGTGATGGAATAAGAAGAAACTCACTGGAGAAGCATCGCCAGAAACTTCCTCCTTCTGCAACCCACAACCGTGAGGGAATCTTCTATAGTAGGACTGGAGAGTAAATGGCTCACCAGAAGAAAACCACTCCAAAGCCCTAGATTGCGGCTGCCGACACATGGTCGAGAGATAAAGGAACTCACCACCGGAGAAAAACACTACGCCGTCAGATAATCCCTTGCTGAGGTTCTCGTCGCTCACAGGATCATCAAAGTCATTGTCCGTAGCCGGCATGAGCAAATCGGAGAAGAGGGGAAGGATTGGGGTGTCGGGTGATTTGATGAAGAAGAAATGTGAGAGAAGACAAAACTCGAGCCAAAGGTTACCGTGCATCCGCATGAAAGGATAAAGGAGAAGGGCTTTCTCTTCATTAATCTGGTTCGTCCATCTTTGTGAGGGAGATAGATGAAGATCTGACCATTTGATGTAGTTGATGAAGAGATGAATGGTCCGGATCAAGCTGCCTTCTTGCTTAGATCCAATGGTCCATATCATTTCAGATCTGGATCAAGGGAAGGATGCTTAGATCTGAATGAAGGAATAAGATCTTTCTTGATTTGGATCAACGATTCATATTGATTCAGCTTGATTTCCTCCATTTGACCTTCAAATTAAGTCAGATTTGTTTTGAAATCTAAAATAAATTCCTACTCACAACACATAGTATAAACACCAAATTAAGTATGTGAGAAAGTAAAAATGTTAAGTCTAAGAGCCAAAATAACTGATAAAAATACTAGTTATCACGCCCAGAGTAGCTCCGGGCGCTCAGACTCGAGTCAACTTTGTGTTGATTTTCTGTCTGGATCTTCCGCACCGGCTCCGCTTGCTTGGGTGATTTCGACCATCCAGAATAGGGCTCATCCGAATTCATTTTCTGATTTTCTCGAGCAACATTCCGCTCTGGCTTCTTGTTCCTCTGAAATGACATGCGCCTCCTTCTCGTCTGCTAGCGTACTCTTCCGCAGCGCCTCGTCTCTCGGACGTACCAAGCCCGTCGACTCTCTCTCGTGCCGTCCTTCTCGTTAGCTGCGTCTTTCGCTCGACTTCCTGTGCTCCTAAGTTCCTGCACATTTAGACACAAGGTATCAAAAGATAACATGACCTAACTTTGACTTAGTTGAATACATCAAAACTTCCATGAGGTACTTACATAGACATGGGGTGTTGTCACATTAGGTCTTGGGATCAAAACTCGGCGTGTCCGAGCATGTCTTCCCTCATTTCTTGGTCACCTACACTAATGGCTCATAGTCATCTGTGATTTACCTCTTCTGTGTTAGCTTAGAGATGAGTTAATAGGAGCATTGGGGACGAGCGAATCGTCTTTTTATCACATGATAACTAATTTATGTCTATATAATTTTGTTATCATTATCATGTATTGAATCAATTTTTTTAAACATTAATTGATCACAATTCTGGCATCTGACTATCTAGTCTGATGTTCATTTTGATTGTCAACAGTTGTGCTACCTTAAAAGTGTGCCTTCCTACCAACCACTAGCTACCCTATACATTGGTCGTTAGACCTTTCCAATCTATAATATAAGAATGATAACGAATATACAAGAGCGTTGGAGGCCGACGCGTGCAAAATGGAGGCATCGAAATGATCTAAACAGTTTGGAGAAAAGAAAAGAAAAAAATCTTGTCCTCTGAATAGGTGCATTGGGAGGATTGGGCGACTAATATATATGTTTTGCTATGTATCTGGATCTTCTGAGCCATTAATCCTGTGATGTATGGTCTGGCCTCGTTGATAGTATCTGGGCTATTTCCTAAGCACCTCAACTTGGTGCTTGGATAGCTGTTCTATCAAGCACCCAGCCTTGGCCGCCAGATACTAAGTCTCACTAAACACTCAACCTTGATGCTCAAATAACTATGTTACTGAGCACCCACTGTCGGTGCCCGAATACCAAGTTCCACTGAGCACCCAACCTTGGTACCCAAATACTAAGTCCCACCAAGCACTCAACCTTGGTGCTCAGATACCAATTTCCATCGAGTATCTCGCCTTGTTTCATAAATCTCCACTTCCACTGAGCACCCTGCCTCGGTGCTAAGATACCAGTTTCTACCGAGCATCCTATCTTGGTGCACAAATCTCCACTTCCATTGAGCATCTGACCTCGATGCTTAGATACCAAATTCCACTGAGCATCTTACCTTGGTGCATAGATCCCAAGTTACACCGAGCAACCTGCCTTAGTGCTCAGATCCCAACTTCCGCTAAGCCCCTAGCCTTGGTGCACCAATCTTCGGTTCCACTGAGCATCAGACCCAGTGCTTAGACATTCACTTTCACCGAGCACCCAGATTCAGTATTTAGACTTGGCTCCTTGATCATTTGCAAATGAATATGTGGCGTCATCTAAATGGAGAGGGAGGTAGTGGATGTCAGATCTGGTCTCCTGCTCGCTTGTTAATGGATATGTGGCGCCTTCTGAATGGAGAAGCTTATAGTGGATGTTGGATCTGGTTCCTTGGTTGCCCCCCTCTGAATACGTGACACTCGATGAATGGAGAGACAACTAATGGTGGATGGGTTACGTTACCTCACTGACTTTCACCAAGAGAGTGGAGGAGCGTGTGTGACATCTAATGTGGAGATATTTTTCTGACAACTATATAAGCACTGATGACGGTAGGTCACGGGTATGTGGGTATTCTTCTTGCAAGAAGATGTTAGATTTTGAGGGATATCTTAAGGCAATCGCCTTATGATTTTACTATTTATTTGATAAATATAGATTCACTATTTGAATTCATATTATATGTTTGAATTGTTTTAAACTTATTTACTGAATACTCACAATATAATTCATAAGATGAGAGAATTTGTGATTAGATCACAACTAGTGATTATTTTTACATGTGCAATTATAAACACATTATGCATTTGGACATTATCAATTCTATAGGACTAGCACATGTTATACTCCTTAGTTTGGCCAGACAGCTATTTCTCACTAGCTGAAGACATTGGGATGTTGAGAGTTAAACGTGGATGCTAGTTATGGTAACCAGTTCATTGGAGTGACCTGCTATAAGACTTCATATGGTTCTCTACATATATAGATATATCTGTGAAGTCTCTATTGCAGCTCGAGTGAAAGTTTCATTCAACTTAAGGTATACAAGTCATCTTGATCATGAAGACTTATATTTTGAATATATGGATATATATGTGAAGTCTCTATTATAGCTCGAGTGCAAGTTGTTAGGGCCAATTGATGCTTAGGGGGGGGGGGGGTGAATAGCTCTTCACGCTCGTTGTCTTGCTTCGTGATGATGATTTGCAGTGGAATGAAACACGAAACACACTTACAATGCTAACACGAAGGATTTACTTGGTATTCACCTCAAGATGAGATGATTAATCTAAGGATCCACACACACAAGCACTCTCCACTAAGAAAGAAATACTCCTTCTTGGTAACTACCAGAGGTGGAGAAACCTCGTACAATACTCACACAACATACAACACAACGTAGGAAGAAAAATACAAGTACACAAAGGAAAAAGATTTTCTTGCTTGACCTTATTGTAGTTGATTACCTTTTGAACCTTAGAAGTGCAACAACACTTGTCCTCAAGAGCTTCCAAGAATTGGCAGTGAATGTAGGAGAAGATCGTGTGAGCTGGAGAAGAAAGGTTGCCACGTTTGAACGCTTCATCGCCTTTATATCTGTGCTTTTAGGGCTAATCGATTGGGGCTCCTCCCAATCGATTGCCATGTCAAATCCCAGCGATCTCGGTCATCCAAAACCTACATCTTGCATAATGGTCGTATCCTAATTGATTGACCAATCGATTGGGGAGTCTTGAATCGATTGACTGATCGATTCAGAGTGTCTCTCTACTCTTTGCTGGAAAAGCCTAAATCGATCAGCTGATCGATTCAGCTTCCTCGTGTCACAAGTGATTTCCAACCCTCAATCGATCGGCTAATCGATTGGTGGTGCCCAATCGATCGGTTGATCGGTTGGGGACCATTCTGTTTATGCGATAAAACACCCCCGATCAATCGACCGATCGATTGGGCTGCTGTTTATCACAACATTCTCCCAATCGATTGGCTGATCGATTGTGCTTTGGTTCAATCGATTGGCTGATCAATTGACCACCCTTGACTTACTTAACTCAAACTCAAGGGTCTCCAAATCCAACATCCGATCAACCGTGACCTGTTGGAACTCCTCGTGCCTAACATCCGATCAACCTTGACCTACTGAGACTTTTTCACCAAGTGTCGGTCAATATTTTAACCCACTTGGACTTTTTCCCTCGTGCTAAGTATCCAATCAACCTTGACCCACTTGAACTTCTACCAGATGTCCGATCACCCTTAACCCATCTAGATTTTCTCGTGCTTGGCTTCACTCACCGGGTCTTTCCATCTGCCTATTTTCACTCACTAGGACTTTCCATCTGACTAGCTTTACTCACCAGGACTTTCCGTCTGTCTAGCTTCACTCACCAGAACTTTCACTAGCTTCACTCACTAGGATTTTCCCACTGCCCAGCTTCACTCACCGGGACTTTCACCTGCCTAGCTTCACTCACTAGGTCTTTCACCTGTCTTCACTTACCAGGATTTTTCATCTGCCTGGCTTCACTCACTAGGACTTTCACCTGCCTAGTTTCACTCACTAGGTTTTTCACCTGGCTTCACTCACCAGGATTTCCCAACTGCCTATCTTCACTCACTAGATCTTTCACCTGGCTTCACTTACCAGGATTTTCCAACTTCCTAGCTTCACTCACTAGATCTTTCACCTGATTTCACTCACCAAGATTTCTAATTGCATGACTTCACTCACCAAGACTTGCCTATAGGATCGAAAGCGCTAGGGGGGTGAATAATGCTCGTGACTAATATGTTCATTTAGAGTAAAACACGCAGTGGAAAATAAAACACACAATGCAAACAATAAGATTTTACTTAGTTCAGAGCATGTGGCAACTTCTACTCCAAGACCCACACGTAAGAGTGCTTCAATGGGTAATCACTAATCAATCCGGAATAGTACAAAGTGATTACAATTGTAGTACAAGAAAATTCTAAATAAAAATAATACCGACAACTCTGTCTGAGAAAATCTCCAGAAGAAATGTCGTCGGAGCTTTCGGGTGTCATGGAAGCATTTTCTGAGCAGCTCAAAGAAGCGAAAGTTGTACGTTGTGTTGTGCTGAAGCTTTTGGTCAAGGCTACTTTTATAGGCTGTTCTAGACGCCCAGAACCCCTCCGGGCGCCTGGATCACGTGGCTCGGCCACTCCATGTGCACCACATTAGCTTGCAGATAACTTTTGGGTTTCGGGTGCCTGGACCGACTCCGAGCGCCTGGACCAGCTCGGGGTGCCCGGACCAGTTCCGAGCGCCCGAACCCCTTCCGGGCACCCAGACCAACTTTCTCCAGCCCTTATTTTCTATAAAACAAAGTTAGTCCAGGCAAAAAATAATATACATTTAATATGAATTATGATAGCCTCTGGCTGGCCGGTTCTGACTTTGAGTTTCATCAAAACTCTAAGTTGAACCGACGCCTACTGTTACCTCTTTGGGAAATGCGTCCTCACCTACTCCTTTCGAAAGAGTTTACCTATTGTCAAATCGGTCCTCTAGACCGACTGAATTTGAGTAGCTTGAGTGTATTCTAATGCTTTGGCTAGTGGTGAATAATAGAAGATAAGCAAGCATATGGTAGTGCATGCACATGAGTAGCTTGAGTGTGCTCCACCATTACATGAATTTGAGATTAGGATTGAGAGCCACCAAAAATTTCCTTGTGAGGATTAGTTTATTGATATCATTCTCAATTTATTCATGATGGATTGAAGTCATTAGGGTGTTAACCAAGGTATGAATTGAGTCCATGAATGCTTGAGTTGTTGAAACTTGACAATCCTAGGTAACTTGCTTTTATTATTTTCTAAACATGAATGAGAATTGTTAGGAGGTATAACTTTAGTTGTTTCTTTAGTTTTGTTCACTTGCACAAGACGTGCAAGAATAAGTGTGGGGGATTTGATAACTCATTTATTTGACATATTCTTTTTGGTTGATATTGAGTTTATTGGATTTAATTGCATGTGTTAATATACAATTTTTATCATGTTTATATGTGGATGATTATTTTGAATTTAAGTGCATTTCTCTTTTAATTCTTGATATTTCCTCACAATTTGATTCTTGTTTTGTAGGACCTTAAATTGATTCCAAGTGGTGCATGATCAAGGGTCAACAAGCTTCGTTCATACAACAAATGGAGAAGCCGAAATCCTACTCAATTCAACCCATCCCAAGAAGCTTAACCCAAGTCAAATCCTCCTCAACAAATCCTTAAAACTCCATTTGAACCAAACCCAAAGTTACTGTTCATACCCAGTTTCAACTTGCTTTAAAATCCAAGTTTCTCGTGGATGAACAGTAGCTCAAGCTACTGTTCATCCGTGATTTTCTTCTCCCGTAGCTCCCGATTCCACCTCCTCCCTTCTTCTCAAACGTCGACGATAGAGAGAGAAGCTTCAAGGCAGCTCTTGGACCATTTCCCAATCAATTGGAAGCATCGCTGGAGGGATTGTTTTGACGGCGATGATTACTGAATTTTGAGCTCTGATCCTCGGACATTGGTTGTTGGCTGCTCAAATTAGAGGGTGTTTCCCTGATCTGAGTTTCCATCATCCAACAGAGTAGTTCGCATGCTTGAAGGGTGTTTCCCATTGGCTGTGAGCATCATCTGTGCTTAGCCAGATGTTGGGATCTTATTCGTCAATTGCTTTTAGGGCATTTCCCGTGTGCGATTTTGTGTGACAACATGAGGATTGATTCCAAAGTTCAGAGCTTACTTGTGTATCTTCTTCGATGACTGGAGTTGGGAGGTTTCATCTTCGGCCTCTTGTGTAATGGCAAGAGTGTGAAGTTTGCGTAGTTGGTTGTAATGTGGATCGGTTCCCTCATTTCATTACTATTTTTGTAGCTTAGAACAAATTTAAGTTGTTGTTTAGTTAAATTTCTTATGTGTCTTGCTATTTCATCTCATAGATTACTTGTGTTGATGGTGAAATCCATAGCATAGAGTGACAATGCATTGTAGATTAATTGTTGGCACTTAGTTAGATTTTATTCAAGAATTTGATTAGTTTCCTACTTATTTTGCTTTTAATTTGTTAGGTATGGAATCACAATTCAAACCCCCATTTTCATGTTAAAACCTCTTCAAAAAAATATTAATAACAAACACTACTACATTACCATCCTACTATTAGTTCCTCGAGAGATTCAACCTTGGACTCGTTATTACAATATCATTGTGTAGTTAAGGGGTTCATTGAATATAAATTATTAATTTGATTTGCGGGTGTGACAGACTCAATATCAAACATCAAAGTGGTCATGCTGGTAAATCAAGCCAATCCCTAACCTATGTTAGCTTTCAGGCTATTAGATCTCACTAGTTGGGTAGGTGATCTAGCTTTCTAGAAGGAGCCCAAGCAAAGCAAAAAAGGGACACCATCAAATTCGCCCTGTCTGTAGGAAACTCTTACAAAAATCTATGATGGTGAATTGGGAAGACGGAGATGGAACAATGATCAGAGGATTCTGGGTCATCCCAGTTCCTGTTACTCAAGACCATTGAACGTGCTAGGGATTTAATGTCTCAAGAAAGACTATCTCATTTTGGTGTCTACTATCGTAGAAGAAACTTTACGATGAGAGGGAGTTCCTAGTCTACCGGAGTAGAAAGAGACAGTTCCAGTGGATGGACCACCTGTAATTACCCTTGTGACGCATAGCTCCAGAGGTGATACTTCTAGATATTAGCCCGACCAGTGGCTGATCAACGACGTGTCAATTTTATTAACATCAACGGTGTATCTTCCCGTATCGCTAGGTGATGAACCGACTAGACCTTCATCCACTAAAAGGGTAGCTATTTAACAGATCCCCTTTTCTAAAAATATTTTTAAAAGGGAATTACCCATACAATTTCAACTGTCACATTTTCCTAAATATAATGGATCTTCTGACCCGAAGATCATCCGTGATGATTTGAGAATGCAACCCTTACATCAGTATATAGAAGGGATCAAGTGTTGTATTTTCCTCACCAGCTTAGTGTGATCGACTTAGCAATGGTTTAGTACGATGAGACTTGGATTTGTGTATTCTTTTAATGAGTTTGCAACACTATTTCTTCATCACTTTTCTTGTTCCAAGATATATGTGCCCACTCTGCTTAGTTATTCAATCTTAAGCAAAAACCTTAAGAAAATCTTATGTCAGTACATCTAACGGTTCACTCATGCTACTGGGGAAATCCCTTCGGTAGTACAAGAAATTCTAACAGATCACCTTCTCCCAAGAACTTAGAGAAGGGGATTTTTTCCATTCTCTATCAAATAAACCGTTATCAAAATATTACATATTTGCCATATGGGATGAGAAGTATATCAATATAGAGGAGGCTCAATGATCCCAATAATAACAAAGAGGATCTCAGCCGGTTGAGGCTTCAAAATGTCACCCCGAGCAATGACCTCCTCCCTAACTTGTTCAACATGCTCAACAGAGGTACTGACCCTATACTCCTCTTTACAATATTCTAAAAAAAGAGATATGCAGATTTGTGATTAGCGCCAACGTCTGAGGAGACATGTGGGTTCTGACCACGGGCCTTAAAAGTGACCCACCCTTACTTTCTGTGATTTTCATCAAGAGTACGGGCACACCATCCATAATTGTCGAGGACTAAAGCGAGAATTAGCAGTTCATTGAGGCTTATCCACTCATGAGGAACATATTGACTGACCCAACTCCTTACCAACAAGGACTATGTCCTCGTTATCCTCCAAGACAGGGTCATGCTTATCCTCCACATTTGGCTCTCTCCCTTAGAACATGTAGGATTGAGACGTTCTAGAGGGGGGGGGGGGGGGGGAATAACACTCGCGACTTTTTCACTTTTCATAAACATAATGGAGATAAATGCAGTGGAGTAAGAACAAGTAAAGAAAACAATGACACAAGTAGGTTTTACTTGGTTCGGAACATGTGACGACTCCTACTCCAATGCTCACACTCGTTGAATGTTTACTTTGGACAATTTACTAATAAATTGGAGAATTACAAGTAAAATAATTTAACTACAATAATTAAAATTATTCTGACAATTAAGAATGAGAAATTCTGAGCTTCCAGTTGTTAGAGTCGTGTTACAGCTTCGTTAGATCGTCTTTGGAGTAGCGTGTAGGAGAAAGATTGTGAAAATCAGTTGTATTGAAGAATTTGCTCATGGTCTCTTTTTATGGGTTGTTGAAGGCACCTTCAACCCCATTGAAGGTGCCTCCAACTCGGATTTCTATCCCCAAATCTGTGGACTCGATAACCTCCGCAATCTGTGAACTTTGTCCCTTAGAAGGCGCATTCAAACGCATGGAAGGCGCCTTCCATCCCAGCTCCAAGGTGCCTTCAGATGCATGGCAGGCGCTTCCGCACTTCTCCATGTGGGCTTTCAGCCTAGCCTCCCGAGGTGCCTCCAACAACCCCAGAGACGCCTTGAACACTGTTCATCAAAGCCTTTTATGTGATTTTCGCTCCCTACAAGATACGTTAATCTAAAATACCAAACATGCCCTCAAAATAAAGTAATCACAATAAGAAATGATTAATAGAACTCTTTGACAATCTCTGGATTGCCCGATTCTGACTTTCAAATTTTCCAAAAACCCTAGGTCGAACTGACACATACTTTTTCCTCAATGGAGAACACGTCATCACCTACTCCTCTCAGAAGAAATTACCTTTTGCCAGATCGGTCCTCTAGACCATCTAGACTTTTGCTCAGTGTCTTAGACGTCAAGACTTCATTCTGAACATTCTATCTTGACCCGTCCAATCTTCCACTTGGTGTCCGTGGCCCATAGAATTTTCACCTAGTGTCCTCGACACTAGGATTTTGCCCAACGTACTCGACCCACCAAGTCTTTGCCTAGTCCCCCAGACTAGGAATTCGTTACCTAACCACAGCTAGGACTTTTCACTTACCTAGCTAGTGTCCATTAGGACTTCTTTGCTTAGCCTCAACTAGGACTTTCCTTTGCCTAAGATCACTTAGGAATTTCCTACAAATTCAGTCAACCTTATTAGACAATAAGAAATCTTAATTTTGAATACTTTGTCATAATCAAAATTTAGGTTTGATTGTCTAGTGTTTTCTGCACCAACAGAATTAGCCTGCAACACCACCTCAAGAAAGGGCACCAGTTCAAAATCCTCCTCCTATTCGAGAAATGATTAACATGGTCTTTGGAGGAGATACTAATCGTGATTCCAGTTGATCTCGAAAGATGCATAATTGAGAGGAGTGCATGACCATTCAGGCGCTCGAAACAGTGATTGAATTCATCTTACGATTTGGTCCTAGTTGTAGGACCGATGCGGCCGGCTAGAAGGGGGGGTTGAATAGCCCTGAGTAAAACACAACCCTTTCTCGGACAATTAAGCTAACACTTGAAAAAGAATAGATTAAGCAGAAAATAAAGCATAAAAATGAGGCACCGGTTTTGACTTGGTTACAACCGGGGAGGTTGTTAATCCAAGGAAGATTGTTGCACTAAAAACTCCTTCAGGCGGAGAAGCCTCGTTTACAGCAGTGTAGGCACAAAAAGAAAGAAGCTAATCAAAGAAATGGAAGCACACAAGTGTTGTTTACAATTTCTGAACTGATGTAAAGCTTCTGGACCAAGGCTGTATTTATAGCCTGGAAAGGTTCCGGCGCCCTGGGGATAAAATTTATCCCCAACGTTCAGATCGAGATAATTCTCGATCTGGTCAACATTATTGTTCCGGCGCCCGGAAGGGTTCCGGGCGGATGGGTCCGGGCGCCCCGGACACCGAAAGTCAACATAGTTGACTTTTCATCCGGACCGCTCGTTCAGTCCCGCTGGTCCGGTTCTTCCGCCCGGATCCGCTCTTGGGTGATCTCGCCGGAAAAGGGCTCACCAACCCAACTTCCGGTCTTCTCGGGCTGCTTCCTCCCGCTTCTCGTCCCTCGGAATTGCGCGTGTTTCCTTCTCGTCCGCCAACATACTCATCCGCAGCCTTTCGCCCTCGGTGCCGACCTTCTCGCTAGCTGCGTCTCTTGCTCCCGAGCAATCTTCCGCCGTCCCTCGGAACCACCGCGCTTCCTTCTCGTCCGCAGCGGTTCCTCGTCCCTCGGACGCACAGCGTGCCGTCCTTCTCGCTAGCTGCGTCTTCCACTCGAGTACCTGTGTTCCTAAGCTCCTGCACACTTAGACACAAGGTTAAATACACAGGACCTAACTTAACTTGTTGATCACACCAAAACAACCTTGGGGTTCCAACAATCTCCCCTTTTGGTGTGATCAACCCAAGTTAAGCTAGAGTTAAAATATACATAAAAATAAATTAACTTAAATTGCAATTAAGTGCAAAAGATAGAAAAAATTAAATTTCTATCTACCTCCCCCTAGACTTATACTTTCCCTTCTCCCCCTTTGATCACAAAAAAAATGGGGTTCCAAGAAAAATAATCTAAGGGTTAAAGACTTAGAAAAAATATTTCTAAAAAAATCTAAGTTTTTAAGAAATTTAGAAAATTTTTCTAAGTAATTAAAGCTGAGATTTCTAGTTTCAAGAAAAGTTCTTAACTTAGGAAAAATAATTTTGAGAATATAAAAATAAAAAAATTCTAAGTAGGTAAATTGAAATAAAATGTTTTGAATAACCTTTTTCAAGCACTAATTAATTCTTGTATTAATGCTTCATTAGTAAGTTAATTAAACATTTATTTCAATATTTTGGCTTCCAGGTCGTGGCGAGGCACTAGGCCTTCTTGGTTATTGGAGCAACAACCACTTCCTTAGACAAAGCCTCATAAAGAAATTCTTTATTTAATTTTCTCACTTAAAGCGCTAATTTTACTTTTAAAATTAATTTAAGCATGATTTAGGAACCCAATATAGGTTCCAACCTACTGGATTAACTAAAAAGTTTTTAGGGACATATTTTCTAGAGATATTTTTAATTTGTCCCTGGTGATATCTATAATACCAATTCAAATTATTGAACCTTCTAAAATTGGTTTTAGATGAGCAAGCAGAGTTTTTCAAATTTTCTACTTGAAGAATTAAAATTTGAATTTCTAATTTTAATTTTTCATTTTCTAAATTTGATTTATCTAGCATTTCTAACGGACAAGATGTAGCTAATATTGCTTTTAAATCTTTATTTTCATTTTCTAATTTGCAGCAATCTTTTGTTAAAATTTTAACGAATTTAAACATTTTATTTGGAGGAAGAGATCGTACCTCACTTACCTTGTCGATCTCGTTGTCGGTTTCTCCCCCTGAACTGCTGCTCTCTTCGGACGTGGCTCCCCCTTCATTGATGCTTTCGATGCTCATTTCGGAAGAGCTTGATTCGCAGTCGTCGTCTTGATGACTCGCCATTAATGCGAGCCCGGAGAACTCCTTGACTTCTGATTCCGACGACGTATCGTCCCACGTCGCTTTTAGGGCCTTGCGATTTTGGATAGGCTTCTTACCCTTGTCCTTCCCGTTGTTCTTCAGTTTAGGGCAATTGTCCTTGACGTGCCCTTCTTCATCGCAATGGTAGCAGCGGATGGTTCTTTTCTTTCTTCCCTGCGGATGGTTAGATTTCCTAGATTTACAAATATTTTTAAATCGTCTTACCATCATTACCATTTCCTCGTCGTCGAGAGAAGATTCTGACTCAGGTTCGTCTCTCGAAGCTTTAAGGGCGACATTATTCTTGGGCTCCTTCGGACCTGCACATCTTGACTCATGCACTTCAAAAGTTGAAAAGAATTCGTCTAATGAAATTTTTTCTAGATTTTTTGAAATGTAAAAGGCATCTACTAGTGATGCCCATTTTGAGTTTCTAGGAAAGGAATTTAGGGCATACCTTAGCGAATCTCGGTTACTTACCTCTTCTCCGAGATTCGTAAGTCTGGTGATGAGTTCCTGAATCCTCGAGTGTAGATGTGCAATTGTTTCACCTTCTTCAAATCGGAGGTTTGTAAGCTGGTTACGAAGTAAATCCCGTCTTGCAAGTTTGGCTTCGGATGTTCCTTCGTGTAACTCAAGGAATTTATCCCAAAGCTCCTTTGCCGAGTTGTAGGTACCGACTCGATTGACTTCTTGTGTTGGAAGTACACTTAGCAGATGAAATTATGCTTTCTTGTTTGCCACGTGGTCAGCCTGCTCCTTCTTTGACCATTGATTTCTTGCTTTGCCCTCTGGTGCTTCATAGCCAAATTCCATTGTTAGTAATAAATCATAATCTGTTTCAAGAAATACCTCCATTCGCTTTTTCCAGCTAGCGAAGTCCCCTTCGAATTTTGGTGCGTGGATATTGGATCCGGCCATCTTGTTGCTTCGTTCGGCGGTTAGTCCTCCTGAAGCGCCTCGGCTCTGATACCACTTGTAAGACCGATGCGGCCGGCTAGAAGGGGGGTTGAATAGCCCTGAGTAAAACACAACCCTTTCTCGGACAATTAAGCTAACACTTGAAAAAAAATAGATTAAGCAGAAAGTAAAGCATAAAAACGAGGCACCGGTTTTGACTTGGTTACAACCGGGGAGGTTGTTAATCCAAAGAAGATTGTTGCACTAAAAACTCCTTCAGGTGGAGAAGCCTCGTTTACAGCAGTGTAGGCACAAAAAGAAAGAAGCTAATCAAAGAAATGGAAGCACACAAGTGTTGTTTACAATTTCTGAACTAATGTTAAAGCTTCTGGACCAAGGCTGTATTTATAGCCTTGGTGGGCGCCTGAAAGGTTCCGGCACTGGGGATAAAATTTATCCCCAACGTTCAGATCGAGATAATTCTCGATCTGGTCAACATTACTGTTCCCGGAAGTTCGCGCTCCGGACCGGACGGGTCGGCGCGCGCGCCGGACCCGAAAGTCAACATAGTTGACTTTTCATCCGGACCGCTTCTGGTCCAGCCTCGGTCCGGTTCTTCCGCTCCGGATCCGCTCGTTTGGGTGATCTCTGCCTTCCGGAAAAGGGCTCACCCGAACCCAACTTCCGGTCTTCTCGAGCGTGCTTCCCTCCGGCTTCTCGTCCCTCGGAATTGCCGCGTGTTTCCTTCTCGTCCGCCAGCGTACTCATCCGCCAGCGTACTCATCCGCCAGCGTACTCATCCGCAGTCTTCGTCCCTCGGTCGTCGACCTTCTCGCTAGCTGCGTCTCTTGCTCCCCGAGCAATCTTCCGCTCCGGCTTTCGTCCCTCGGAACCACCGCGCGCTTCCTTCTCGTCCGCCGGTGTACTCTTCCGCAGCGCCTCGTCCCTCGGACGCACAGCGTGCCGTCCTTCTCGCTAGCTGCGTCTTCCACTCGAGTACCTGTGTTCCTAAGCTCCTGCACACTTAGACACAAGGTTAAATACACAGGACCTAACTTAACTTGTTGATCACACCAAAACAACCTTGGGGTTCCAACACTAGTGACCTGGAGAGCGTTGTTATCCCACACAATGATGCCCTGGTAAAATGTGCAATTGTATCTAACTATGATGTTGTTAGGGTTTTGTGGATATAGGTAGCACAATAAACATTCTCTATTGATCAGTCTTAGAACCGATGGGGATTAAAGTGGATGGCATTCTATCGCCACCACTTTATTTTGATTTTTTGGACATGAAGTGCGGCCGCTCAGCCAAATTAAGTTGCTTCTCTTCCTGGGCAAGGAACCATGCAGGAAGACTATCTTACCCACCTTCACATTCGTTGATGCACCTTCTTCTTATAATGGCTGACCAACTCTTAGTGCTCTTCAAGCTATGGCCTATCCCTACCACGAAGATTAAATTTCTAGTGGTGAATAAAGTTGGGGAAGTTCTGAGGGGATCAACAAGCCTCCCAGAGATGCAATGTGGAGACTATTTGAGCAGAGCAAAGAATGAACAATCAAGAAGTGTGGCCAAATCGATAGAGTCCACCACTGGAGGGAGTATACGCCATCCATGAGGATGAGCATTCGTAGAGTCCTGAGCTAGAAGTTGAGACAGTTTCAGTAGTCCCTGCTCACCCAGAGAGGACCACTAGGATTTCCAAAGACCTCCTGACTGAGTTGAAAGCCTCAGTTGTTGCATGTCTAGTCCAAAATTTGGACGTCTTCGCCTGGACATCAAAAGATCTGGCTGAGGTAAAATCGGAGGTGATGGAGCATTGATTGCACATTATGGCAAATACTAGCTAAGTCAAGCAGAAGTGACACCACTTTGGTTTGAAAAAGGATAAACTTATTTGAGAATAGGTGAACAAGCTCTTAGAGGCCAAGCATATCTGAAAGGTGCAATACCTGGCCTAGCTATCTAATATAGTATTAATATCGACGCCTTTGAGAAATTGATGTGTTTGTGTAGATTTCTGAGATTTGAACAAAGTTTGGTCAAAAGACTATTATCCTCTATCTCGTATCGATCAACTGGTGGATTCGATAATCGAGCATTAGTATATATCAATGATGGATACTTACCAAGGGTACCACTTGTTGGAGTGTATACTAAAAGACTAGCTTTTGTATAAACATTTATAAAAATCACATTGGTCAAGTGTCTACATTTATATATACCAAATGTAGATGTTCAATTAATTTATATTGTAGATAACATAGTGTGTGGTGTCACACACAGAAGATCGTGTTATCGGTTATTTATAAATTATAAACAGTAACTCACGACCAAGATGGAAAGAAACAAACCATTGGAAGGTCGTAGTTGTTGGTTAATCCTAGGAAAACGTACCAATTCCACTGTATAAAATTTTTTGTACAAGTGTCGAACCTTTCCTTAAATAACCTATTGTGTTCTTTAGAAATTAAATAAGGAATCACATACGGAACTTAACATCATTGATTCCAAATTTAACTTATCTGTTCTTAATGGCTTAGATTTAAATCGCAAGCGGAACTTGACACTATTGATTCAAATCTACCTAAGTTATTAATTCCATAAATATTAATTTCCAAAATTGGCTTCCAGGACTGCATGGCGAGGCACAAGGCCTTCTTGGATATGGGAGCAACCACCACCGCCTAGGCAAAGCCTTTTAAGGAAAGCTAATATTTATTTCCTTAAATAACTCTAGGTTAACTAAAAAGAACAATCAAATCACAAATTCGAAAAAGAAGAAAACACAAAATCGAAAAATAAATTCGATTAAACTAGATCTAATTGCCTCTTGTATTTAGAATTCTTACAAAGAGAAAAACTAGCATGATGCGGAAAACAATTGCTAATTATACCTTCTCTTTGTAAGCTAATGACCTCGAGATCTTCTGCCGTATTCCTCGCCTCGCCTTGGACGTCGTGTGGGCGACGATCCTCCAAGATGATCACCACCCAAAGAGAGTCCTTCCTCTTCCTCTAGAATTCGGCCACCACCACCACCAAGGAGAAGAGAGCAAAGGGAAAAGGAGAAGGGAGAGGGCCGGCCACCAAGAGATCACCCAAGAAAAAGAATAAGAGTTGTGTCTCATGAAGCCCCCTTACCCCTTCTTTTATATTACTTGCCCAAGGCAAATAAGGAAAAACCTTTTACAAAAAATAAAATCAACCAAGAGTTTTTCCTTTTCCCTTTTTATTTTTCCTTTTCTTTCCTCTTGATTGAATCAATCACCAAATTTAATTTTATGATGATTTTAAATAATTTAATATGGTCGGCCACCTTGCTTGGTGCCCAAGCAAGTGGTCGGCCACCTCATCAAGGGGAAAAAGGAATTTTATTTTTTTATAAAATTTTACAAGAAAAACTCTTATAAAATTTTACAAGCTCTCTTTCCTAAAGTAGGAGTTAAAAAAGAAAAGTTTCTAAAAATTAAAACCATGTTTTAAATTTAAAAACTCTCTCTTATAAATATTTTTTTTTAACATGAGGATAGAAAATTTTAATTTTAAAACTTATCTCCCTTTTTTTTCTTAAACCATGAGGATGGTTAAAAAAAGGAAAGTTTTAAAACTTTTAAAACTCTCTATTAAAACATGTGGCCAAATTCAAATAAGGAAAGTTTTAAAAATTAAAATCTCTCTTTTAAAACTTATAATTTTCTACAAAGAGAAGATTTTAAAAAATTCAAAATAATCCTCCTATTTGAATTAATATTGGTCGACCCCTACAAGCTTGGCCACCAAGCTATAGGGTCGGTCCCTATAAGAGGATGTGGCCGGCCATTGCTTGGTCACCAAGCAATGGTCCGGCCCCCTTCTCGGACACCAAGAAGAGCCTTACATTTGGATGAACTTGAGGCTATAATGAGGCTACGACAGGAACCTAGAGGAGAAATTAGTTTTGACCTTCCGATGAGCTTGAGTATCCCGTGCTCGCCCCGAACACACAACTCAAGTTCATCGATAACAACTCATTCCACTAGAGAGTTATTACCGCACTACCGCACTAATCCCAAATTACATTATGGGCTCCTTCTTATCATGAGTATGTTAGTCTCCCTGTGTTTAAGATTATGAATGCCCACTAATTAAGTAAGTTAATGACAACTCACTTAATTAATATCTAGCTCCAAGAGTAGTACCAGTCAACTTTATTGTCATGTCGGACTAGGTCCACCTGCAGGGTTTAACATGACAATCCTTATGAGCTCTTCTTGGGGGCATTCTCATCCTAGATAACTAGGACACAGATTCCTTCTATAATCAACAACACACACTAAAGGTAATATCATTTCCCAACTTATCGGGCATATTGATTTATCGAGCTAAACCTCACCCTTTGATAAGTCAAAGAAATAAATATTAAATATATGTGCTTGTTATTATATTAGGATCAAGAGCACACACTTCCATAATAACTAAGGTTTAGTTCTTTTACTAAGTCAGTACAAAAAGAACTTACCTAAATGATCCTACTCAATACACTTAAAGTGTATCAGTGTAATTTATTAGTCAAGATAAACTAATACTTAATTACATTACGACTATTCTGATGGTTTGATCCTTTCCATCTTAGTCGCGAGCAACTGTTTATAATTTATAGAGAACCGACAACATGATCTTCTGAGTGTAACACCACACTCCATGTTGTCTACTATATAAATTTATTGAACAATTACATTTAATAAATAAATGCAGATATTGACCGATGTGATTCTTTTATTTCTACAAATAAATGTTTACAAAAGCTAGACTTTTAGTATACACTCTAACAATCTCCCACTTATACTAAAAGACTAAGCTGCCATATCTGTTGCCTTACATCTGATTCCCATCCCCTCTACATGCCGATCAAAAGCTTTCGCTGGAAAGGCCTTTGTGAAAGTATCTGCCAGGTTATCTTCTGATGCAATCTTGGCGACGACAACTTCTCCTCGCTTGACGATGTCTCGTATCAGGTGGTACTTGCGCTCTATATGTTTACTTGCTTTATGGGCTTGTGGTTCCTTCGAGTTTGCAACTGCACCGCTATTATCACAATAAATTGTGATGATCTTGGGCAAACCAGGAATCACATCTAAATCCATTAGAAAGTTCCTGAGTCATATAGCTTTTTTGGCTGCCTCAGAGGCTGCCACATACTCTGCTTCCATGGTTGAGTCTGAGACGCATTTCTGCTTAACACTCCTCCATGCAATGGCTCCACCTCCTAGAGTAAACACATAGCCTGACGTAGACTTACTATTGTCCCTATCTGATTGGAAATCTGAATCCGTGTAACCCACAGGGAACAAATTGTCTGCCTAGTCCTTCTCAAGTACTTTAATATATGTTTTACTGCAGTCCAATGTCCTTGTCTAGGGTTACTCTGATATCTGCTAACCATGCCCACGGTAAAACAGATATCAGGTCTCGTACACAACATTGCATACATAAGGCTTCCTACAGCCGAGGCATAAGGAACTGCCTTCATGTCCTCTATCTCCTTTGATGTCTTCGGAGACATCTCTTTAGATAAAGCTACTCCATGCCTAAAAGGTAAGAAACCTTTCTTGGAGTTTTGCATGCTAAAACGAGCAAGGATTGTATCTATATATAAAGCTTGGGATAGACACAACATTCTTTTCTTGCGATCCCTTATAACTTTGATCCCAAGAATGTGTGCACATTCTCCTAAGTCCTTCATATCAAATTGTTTGGACAACCATACCCTTATGTCCGATAATACCTTGACATTGTTGCCAATTAACAAAATATCATCTACGTATAGTACAAGAAATATCACAATATTCCGTTACACTTCTTGTATACACAAGACTCATCCAGACACTGAATAAATCCATATGACTGGATTACTTCATTAAACCGGATGTTCCAAGATCTTGAAGCTTGCTTCAGTCCATAAATGGACCGATTGAGCTTACACACTAGATGCTTTTTGCCCTTTTCAATGAACCCTTCTGGTTGCTTCATATGGATGTTTTCTTCAAGACTTCCATTAAGGAAAGTTGTCTTGACATCCATTTGCCAAATCTCATAATCCATATGAGCGGCAATGGATAAGAGTATCCGGATAGACTTAAGCATAGCTACTGGCGAAAAAGTCTCCTCATAATCGATTCCCTCTTTCTGAGTATACCCTTTCGCAACAAGCCTTGCTTTGAAGGTTTATACCTTCCCATCTATCCCTTTTTTCCTTTTGTAGATCCACTTGCATCCAATGGCTTTTACACCATCAGGTGATTCTACAAGCTCCCAGACCTTATTAGAATACATAGATTCTATTTCGGAATTCATTGCCTTTTGCCAAGATACTGCATCTATATCTTGGAGTGCTTCGTCATATGTTCGGGGATCAGGTTCATGTTTACCCGGGATCAAGTCCAAAGATTCTCCAAAAAACATGAATATCTCAGGTTGCCTTACAACCCTCCCACTACGACGAGGCACTGTCTCTAGCTGTGTATCATGTGTGACTCGTGTTGCAGTTTCTTGTGATACTTCATCTTGTACTGTTGGTACTAAAATAGACGTGTCCTCTCTAATTTCTTCTAGAACTATTTCACTCATGGGCTTATGGTTCATTACATAATCTTCTTCTAAAAATCGAGCATTGGTGCTAACAATGATCTTCTGATTTTTAGGATTATAAAACAAACCACCTTTCGTTCCCTTAGGATATCCGACAAACAGACAAACTTCTGTACGTGATTCCAACTTGTCAGTATCTCCCTTCAGCACATGTGCTGGACTACCCCATATCCGGATATGATTCAGACTAGGTTTACGCCCATTCCATAATTCCATGGGAGTAGAAGGAACTGTTTTAGAAGGTACCATATTCAGAATGTACACAGCTGTTTCTAAAGCATATCCCCAAAACGAATTTGGTAATTCTGAATAACTCATCATCGATCTAACCATTTCCATAAGAGTCCTATTCCTTCGTTCTGCCACACCATTCTGCTAGGGTGTACCAGGTGCAGTCAATTGGGATTGAATCCCGACTTCTGATAAGTAATTCCTAAATTCTCCAAAGAGGTATTCGCCACCACAGTCAGACCATAGTGTCTTGATACTTTTACCAAGACGTTTCTCCACATCAGCCCTATATTCTTTGAACTTGTCAAAACATTCAGACTTGCGGCACATCAAGTAAATGTATCCGTATCTTGAATAATCGTCTATAAAGGAGACGAAGTATTCATAACCACCTCTTGCTTGGATAGACATAGGACCACACAAATCAGAATGAACCAGTTCTAACGCATCTTTGGCTCTATACCCCTTGGCCTTAAAATGTCTCTTGGTCATTTTACCTTCCAAGCAAGATTCACATATTGGAAAGTTTTCCAACTCTAATGAACCCAAGAGTCCATCGACTACAAGCCTTTGAATCCTACTTAAGTTAATATGTCTAAGCCTTAGATGCCAAAGATACATTTGGTTCATCTCCGAAGGTTCTTTTCTCTTATTAGAGTTAGAAGATGTGTTATTAATTTCCATATTTTGCTTTGTGGGAGAAATTGGATTTAAAGTGTATAAATTGCCAACCAATGCACCAGAACAGATAATCACCTTATTTCTCTTTATAACAACATTGTTACTAAAGGAAATTGAATATCCATCCATATACAGTTTAGAAACTGAAATTAAATTCTTTCTAAAACTGGGTACATAAAGACAATTTCTTAAAATCAAATTTCTATTCCTATCAAAAGATAAGTAGACGTCTCCCATTGCAACAGCCACCACCTTAGTAGCATTGCCCATGTAGACGGTTATCTCTCCATCAAATAGTCGTCGAGTTTCCTGGAACCCCTGCAAAGAATTGTAGACATGATCAATGACTCCCGTTTCTACACACCAGGTGCTGGTAGATAACACCACTAAACATGTTTCAACTACTAAAGTATGAGATATACCTTTATTGTTCTGATTCCTACGAGGACAGTCCGCTTTCCAATGTCCAGACTGCTTGCAGATGAAGCACTTGCCCTACGACTTCTTCATTCCAGCTTTCTGTCTTGTACTCTGAGGTTTATTCACCTTCTTTGCTGAAAAGACCTGTTTCTTCTTCTTCTTGCCTTTCGGCTTAGAAGTAGAACCATTTTCAGCATAGTGAATCTGAGAACTTTGATGAAATATACCTTCTGTGTAAAATACCATAAGAGGGCAAATAATAATAAGGGAATGTTCCGAAATTTTTTAGAAATTTTTCTGGAATTTTTCGGAGACCGTATGGACGAGTTTATGGGGATAAATTTGGGCCCCGGGAAAGCCTGTTTAGGCCACCTGTAAGATATCGCAAAATAAATAATAAATGTTATTGGACGAAAAATCTTATTGGATTTTTCAGGAATTTTTAGAGATTTTTTGGGATTTAAACGGAGTCTGTTTGACCCGTTTTGAGGGGATGAATTCGGGGTATAGTAAAAGCCTGTTTGAAACACCATTTAAGTAGGAGTTGATTAAGGATTTATAAGGTTTAACCAACTTAAACCTAGGTTTTTATTTTTCTTTATTTTCTCCCCCGATTCATTTCCTTCCCCGACAACTCCTCTGCCCGAAAATTTCCCTCTCCGGCGATTTCTCCTCTCCGCCTCTCGACGTCGCCGACGCAGGCAACCACCGGAGCCTTGAGGGAGAAACTAGTGGTCGATTCTTCTTCCTCACCTCTTGGTTTCTTCTCTCCCGATTGGCTCTCTCTCGCGGATGATCCAACGTCGACGGAGGACAACTCTTCCCGATAGTCTCGGCCTCCTCGCGCCGCCTGAGGACCGTCGCCGGATTCTTGAAGGTGTTGACTCTGTCCAATCCTTCTCTGGTGGAGCGATCTTTTGATCGGCCGATTCTTGCGCGCGTTCGAGGGGATTCGGTTCTAGGGCACAGTGAGGAGCTTGACTTGCGTCACTGGTTGTTCAATCGATTCCTCCTCCTCAATCCGTTGCTGTAGGGTGATCAGTTGCTCCACATCTATTGGACTGGATCGGGCGATGCCACTTAGAAGTGGCTGATCTAGATTGAAGGAATGCATCAGATCAAGGTATTGTGGATTTCCCCTACTGTCGATCACTGCCACTCCAATTCTTGAAGTTGAGGAGGTCTCGGCTAAAGAATTTGAGGTATGTTGAGGTGAGTTTGTACTGTGGATTAGGGTTTGAGCAAATTCTTTACTGTATGATTGATATTGGATTTATTCTTGGAAGAAATTGGTTGTGGTGTTTTTTGTAGCTTCTCAGCAGGGAGTTGTAGGGTTGCTGAGCTACTGGAGTTGCTGCCATGGTTCAAGGTCAGTGCTTTTCTAGTGCTCTTCTACTGGAATTGCTTTTCTAGTGGATATTCTATTAGTATGATGCTAAATTAGGTTTTCTATGAGTTGTGGGGTTTTGTTTCGCTTAGATTTATGAGTAGGGTGATGTGGATTGGATTAATTGGGTGGGATTGATTCATGATGTTTAGTAGAGATGGTACAATGGATTAAATGTTTAGAATTTGGAATTTGGTTGTGATAAGTTGATTTATGATGGTTATTTAGTAAATGATTTATGTAAATGGACACATGATCGTTATTGGTATGTGTTGGAGTGATTAGAGTTTGTATTGGGTTGAAATTTGTGGATATGGTGATTTGCTTGATATAGATTATTATGTGATCATTCTTAGGATTATTGGATTGATTATGAGTTGGATTCAAGATGTGTTGATTAGTGAGTTTTGGATTGGTTAATAGATTATGGATTATGTTTGGATCTAGAAGGAGTTGCATTGAGGATTGTTTGGAGGATTAATCAGAGATCAGATTTTTGTTGGAGTGATCCTAATTGGGTTAGGACTTTTATTTAGCTATTTGATCATATGAATTTAGCTAAATGAAATATATATATTATGTGATGCAGGACTTGGATATGGGACGTTCATCACGATGTGGGATTTATTTATCATGATCGACAGATAAAGGCGGGTATTTCTTCCTTGCCTCTATGTAGATTTGTATTGAGCTTAGTGCATGGTTATTATGTGATGGTTTAGGCTGCTTTACCTTATATCGTGTTCGTTGGTTATTTTCCTGCTTGATACTTATGCTTGACCCTTGTGATGATCTATTTAATTCTTATACAGTCTACACTTTGGATTATCTATACTCTGTGGTATTTGTGCACATGTAGAGTGTGTATGGTAGTGTATGGTTCATTGGCAGTGTTCATATGATGATCGTCCATTTGTATGTCGTGTACACATTTGTCCGGTGTGATGGTTAGAGTAGTTGTGTTGATTGTATGTTGGTGGTTTATACATGTGTTTGATGTGTTTATTATTGGAGGATACATGTTGATTGTACTTGCGTTCTTTGCATATGTGTCCAGTGGGATTAGTGGAGAGTTTTGGTTGATTATACGTGTGTAGTTGTGTACATGTATTTGGTGGGATGTGTGGGTTTACCATGACGATTATATTCATGTTGTGGAGTGCTTATGTGGAGTTAGAGTTTGCATGGATGATGACGGTGTCTGTATCATGATTATATTTATATCATGTTCATCATTCATTGCATACTGACGACTATCGTCTCCTTTGTAGTTGAGAGGGTTGTCAGTTTTTATAGCCGTCCACTCTACCACTGATGGAGAGTGGTAGCTGGGAGTGGAGCTATGTCCTGTCGCGCTTACTCAGCTGCTCAGTATTTTTACTCTGTCAGCCTCGACCACTCTGGAGTAGTGGATCTTGAGGGTACAGTAGTTAGAGGGCTTGAGTTGTGAGTGGTCAGGGACCCTTAGCTATGTAGTTAGATAACTACATAGTATACTGTCGCCTCAGTCGCTTTATAGCGGTTACGTGCGTGAGGTTTCTACGGTTTGTCACGGACCCAAGCCTCTCGGCCATACAGGGGTCGTGGTGTTCGGAGAGGTGGCGGGGGTGACCATGGAGCATGCATGCACTTTTGCAATTGATGCGCGGTGTATCTTTGGAGATATATTTGCATACATGCCTACTAGATACTAGTTGCATGTGTTTGTGGTATGTTGCATTTGTTTGCGATATGATTGTTGCATTTGGTTGCCATGCTGCATACATGTCATTTATTTTACATGTATATGCAGTCGTACTTATATTGCACAGGTGTCACGGGTATATCTGTTGCAGATCCGGTGAGTTTACTTGTCGTTGTACCATGTGTCGATTCCAGATTGGGTATGTATCTGTCATTATGTTAGTTGGGGTTTGTACAGTTTATGTCAGGTTATTATGTCAGGTATGTTCATATGCATTGATTATGATAGTATGATCATGTTCTTATTCCCTACTGAGACTGTATACTTGTGATCTCCATGTTTATGTATAGTCCATGCACTATCTTGTCTATTACCCGCTGAGTTACCTATACTCACCACCGCATGTATATCGTTATGTTTTCAGGTAGATGGTTGGAGTGTCGCTCGGAGTATCCTGTCTGCCGGGTCCTACGTCACATCCGAAGATCGCGCTTGCTTTCTTTGTATATTCTTTTCTTATTTTTGGCATTGTATTTGTGTATAGCCATGTGGCTATCTTATAGTTTTGGTGTTGTATTTGTGTTTAAGCCGTGCCGGCATGCATTGTATCTATTTGTCTTGTGTGGGCTTTCCGTTTTCGTTTTTCCGCTGTGTTGGTTTTTGGTACAGCCGTGTAGGCTGTTTTATATATAACTACGTGGTTGTGATTGTTTCATTCCAGCCGTGTGGGCTGTTATTATAACTGCGTGGTTGTGTATATAAATATTCCAGCCGCATGTGGCTGATGTATTTTGCTTGTAGTGATGCTTTATATTGTCACTGGTACAGGGGAGACTCTGCTGGATTTTTGTCTGGCAGGGACTCCTTTGGGGCGTGACAATTTTTAGTATCAGAGCAGGTTCGATGCCTGTTTTGTTTCATGTTTTGGATTTTCGAGATTTATCTGATACCAATTTGGTATCAGAGCAGGTACGATACCTGTTATTCGTGTTTTTGGATTTTGTGTTTCAGTTTTCCTGATGTGACTTTTCGGGCTTTGGGACCAGGCAGCAGCAGGACATCTCCCGGGCTATAGGAGGTATGTTTGCATATTGTTATCATACATTTCTGTTGGTGTATGTATTGTTGCCCGTGATAGTTAGTTATGACATGTGCTAGTACTCTCTGGTTAGTACATGCCTATTTGTTTGTACCATACATTTCATGTGTTGGGTCAATCACTGATCACGGTTGACCTACTGGAGATCAAGGATTTATAGTCTCAAGGGATTTGTCATATCATATCGCCAGTTGTTTTAGTGTCTGTTACTACGAGTTGGTTGAGAGTTAGAGCCACATACCAGTCTCTATTATTATTAGCTGGGTAGTTGATGGTATCTGTATACTCATATTGACTCAGTTAGTAGGGTACCAGTTTACTCCTGTTGAGGATTGATTTACTTGGTTGACTTGTGTAGTTATGGTTTGACTTATTACCCTTGTTGACTTGGACAGTTGGGGTTTGACTTATCTTAGTTGGTTTTGTGATCCTATTAGTTCGGTCAGTAGAGGATCGATTTACCCTTGTTGACTTGGGTAGTGGTGTATCGATTTACCTTAGTTTCAGCAGTGGAAGATTGATTTACTCTTGTTGGATTGGATAGTAGTTGACCGATTTATTTTATTGGTCCGACTAGTAGGGGGCTGACTTATTATATTTTTAGAGATTCCTATCATTGGGATATTTCATACTTGGTTAGATATTTTGACTTGTATCGGTGTGGAAAGGGTTGAATTAGCCGTATACCATAGTCGGCTTAGTCAGTCTATAGAGGATTGATGTATCCTATTCCATGGGGATTTTGACCATGGACTATCTGTACCTGATTGGATGATTGAGAAGGTACATTCGGATAGGATACCTCCACTGATGTGGAAAAGTGTAAAGCTACTTGCTTAACACTTTGAGATACAACCGTTACTATGGTATAACTTGGAGACTACGTTCAGATATATGATTTGTACTGACGTGAGAGAATTGAAATTAGTTGATTAACCTTTACGTGGCCTGGTACCACGTGAAGGGAGAAGCAGAGAATGTTTTTGGAGATCAAGTCATCACTTAGTGATTTCCTTGAGGTGTTTGGAGAGAGAGAGTAGTTCTCTACTTCTTCCATCAGTATGATGAGATTTGGCAGACCTTTTTGAATACATTTCGTTTGTTGATAGTGAGTGTTGAAGGTTGGATGCTTTCCTTTTACTCTATCATTGTTTAGGAGACTATCTAGTATGATTGATTGATATTGAGGATGATTTTGATTCGTGGATATTGTGAGATCATGTGTGGTGATTTGTTGGCTTTTGATGATCTATTAGTGGATATTTGATTTGATGATCTACTATTGGTGTTTGAGGTTGATAGAGACATGAGGAGTAGCACTTGTGTGATATTTATGGATTTAGTGATTTATAGTTGGTGATCAGATTACAGATTTGTTGGGGATCTTATGGTTGAGAAAGACTGTGGTATGGATATTATGAGTCCTTGGTGTTATCATTTAGGCATACCGTGCCCTAGATGTTTTCATGGACTCAATGTACTTGGTATTTCTAGGATATTTGGATCAGTTTTCATTGTCTTCATTGACGATGTTGTGATCTATTTTCGACCCGAGGTGGATCACGTACACTAGCTTTGCATAGTTCTAGAGATGTTTCGACGGGAACATCTATATGTGAAGTTAGTAGTACGTATGGTGGTGGTCTTTTACGAGTTTTTGGGACACGTTGTGTTTAGTAGAGGATATCGGTGGATCCATGAGAGTTAGAGGCTGTTACCAGTTGGGAGTAGTTATAGTCTATATCGGAGACTCGCATCTTCCTTGGTCTAGCTGGATATTACTGGAGATTGGATTGAGAGTTTCTCTAGCATTGTTTTGTCGTTGACTGGACTATCTAGGAGGGGTATGAAATTTTCCTGGATAGATCCTTACGAGATCAGTTTAGATAGCTGCACCTATCTTAGTATTACTTTCTAGTGTAGATGGATTTGTACTCTACACAGATGTATCGTATCTTAGAGTCATTGCAGTTTCGATGTAGCATGAGCAGAGTAGTCTCGTGCCAGTAGTTAGAATTCTCGTATAACGAGAATTAGATTCTTTATCTCTATGGGAGATTGGGTGTGTTTTCGAGTTACTTCTTATCCGGGAGGAGTTACTGCAGGAAACACCTTGATATGGATTTGTGATACATCTGGGTGGCACCCGATGTATAGAGATTGGAGCATTCTGATTGGCGGAATGACAGGAAGAAAGACATCGCGGATTTTGTAGCTTGATGTCTATTATGTCAGTAAATGGAGGCGGAACATCAGAGATTAGTAGGATTGCCTCCGTTGATTTGGATACTGGAGTGGAGTGGGAGCATGTTATGACGGATTTTGTTGTGGGATTATCCAGTACTTGGAGAGGATACTTTGGATTGGGTAATCATTATTGGGCGACGACTTGCTCCCTAACATCGATTTGTAGGATAGATTCTTTTGGATTGAGTAGCAGGATTATACTCTAGAGGGATTTCCAGACTGTTGATGTATCTCTGAGTATTGTTTTGGATGGAGATCAGTGATTTCATGTCATGGTTTTGATTGTGGTTACAGCAGACTTTGGATTAGGAGTTTCACTTTAGAATAGATTTTCATCTCAGACTGATGGATAGTTTGAGTATCCTATACAGATGTTGGAGGATTTGATGAGAGTGGATTTTGGATTTCAGAGGTAGTTGATTTTTCCATAGTTGGGTAGATTGCAGAGTGGGTGTAGCAAAAGTAGGGTGAGCTCATAACCCACAGAGTCATTCTTTACGGTTGGAGAGTTATTCATATTACTTAGATGAGTGGTATATGAGTATATTGATTGGTGGTTACCTTGGATGAGGATCCCTGAGTTGACCAGTAAATTTGGAGACCAAATTTTTATTAGTGGGGGAGAATGTAAGATATCGCAAAATAAATAATAAATGTTATTGGACGAAAAATCTTATTGGATTTTTCAGGAATTTTTAGAGATTTTTTGGGATTTAAATGGAGTCTGTTTGACCCGTTTTGAGGGGATAAATTCGGGGTATAGTAAAAGCCTGTTTGAAACACCATTTAAGTAGGAGTTGATTAAGGATTTATAAGGTTTAATCAACTTAAACCTAGGTTTTTATTTTTCTTTATTTTCTCCCCCGATTCATTTCCTTCCCCGACAACTCCTCTGCCCGAAAATTTCCCTCTCCGGCGATTTCTCCTCTCCGCCTCTCGACGTCGCCGGCGCAGGCAACCACCGGAGCCTTGAGGGAAAAACTAGTGGTCGATTCTTCTTCCTCACCTCTTGGTTTCTTCTCTCCCGATTGGCTCTCTCTCGCGGATGATCCAACGTCGACGGAGGACAACTCTTCCCGATAGTCTCGGCCTCCTCGCGCCGCCTGAGGACCGTCGCCGGATTCTTGAAGGTGTTGACTCTATCCAATCCTTCTCTGGTGGAGCGATCTTTTGATCGGCCGATTCTTGCGCGCGTTCGAGGGGATTCGGTTCTAGGGCACAGTGAGGAGCTTGACTTGCGTCACTGGTTGTTCAATCGATTCCTCCTCCTCAATCCGTTGCTGTAGGGTGATCAGTTGCTCCACATCTATTGGACTGGATCGGGCGATGCCACTTAGAAGTGGCTGATCTAGATTGAAGGAATGCATCGGATCAAGGTATTGTGGATTTCCCCTACTGTCGATCACTGCCACTCCAATTCTTGAAGCTGAGGAGGTCTCGGCTAAAGAATTTGAGGTATGTTGAGGTGAGTTTGTACTGTGGATTAAGGTTTGAGCAAATTCTTTATTGTATGATTGATATTGGATTTATTCTTGGAAGAAATTGGTTGTGGTGTTTTTTGTAGCTTCTCAGCAGGGAGTTGTAGGGTTGCTGAGCTACTGGAGTTGCTGCCATGGTTCAAGGTCAGTGCTTTTCTAGTGCTCTTCTACTGGAATTGCTTTTCTAGTGGATATTCTATTAGTATGATGCTAAATTAGGTTTTCTATGAGTTGTGGGGTTTTGTTTCGCTTAGATTTATGAGTAGGGTGATGTGGATTGGATTAATTGGGTGGGATTGATTCATGATGTTTAGTAGAGATGGTACAATGGATTAAATGTTTAGAATTTGGAATTTGGTTGTGATAAGTTGATTTATGATGGTTATTTAGTAAATGATTTATGTAAATGGACACATGATCGTTATTGGTATGTGTTGGAGTGATTAGAGTTTGTATTGGGTTGAAATTTGTGGATATGGTGATTTGCTTGATATAGATTATTATGTGATCATTCTTAGGATTATTGGATTGATTATGAGTTGGATTCAAGATGTGTTGATTAGTGAGTTTTGGATTGGTTAATAGATTATGGATTATGTTTGGATCTAGAAGGAGTTGCATTGAGGATTGTTTGGAGGATTAATCAGAGATCAGATTTTTGTTGGAGTGATCCTAATTGGGTTAGGACTTTTATTTAGCTATTTGATCATATGAATTTAGCTAAATGAAATATATATATTATGTGATGCAGGACTTGGATATGGGACGTTCATCACGATGTGGGATTTATTTATCATGATCGACAGATAAAGGCGGGTATTTCTTCCTTGCCTCTATGTAGATTTGTATTGAGCTTAGTGCATGGTTATTATGTGATGGTTTAGGCTGCTTTACCTTATATCGTGTTCGTTGGTTATTTTCCTGCTTGATACTTATGCTTGACCCTTGTGATGATCTATTTAATTCTTATACAGTCTACACTTTGGATTATCTATACTCTGTGGTATTTGTGCACATGTAGAGTGTGTATGGTAGTGTATGGTTCATTGGCAGTGTTCATATGATGATCGTCCATTTGTATGTCGTGTACACATTTGTCCGGTGTGATGGTTAGAGTAGTTGTGTTGATTGTATGTTGGTGGTTTATACACGTGTTTGATGTGTTTATTATTGGAGGATACATGTTGATTGTACTTGCGTTCTTTGCATATGTGTCCAGTGGGATTAGTGGAGAGTTTTGGTTGATTATACGTGTGTAGTTGTGTACATGTATTTGGTGGGATGTGTGAGTTTACCATGACGATTATATTCATGTTGTGGAGTGCTTATGTGGAGTTAGAGTTTGCATGGATGATGACGGTGTCTGTATCATGATTATATTTATATCATGTTCATCATTCATTGCATACTGACGACTATCGTCTCCTTTGTAGTTGAGAGGGTTGTCAGTTTTTATAGCCGTCCACTCTACCACTGATGGAGAGTGGTAGCTGGGAGTGGAGCTATGTCCTGTCGCGCTTACTCAGCTGCTCAGTATTTTTACTCTGTCAGCCTCGACCACTCTGGAGTAGTGGATCTTGAGGGTACAGTAGTTAGAGGGCTTGAGTTGTGAGTGGTCAGGGACCCTTAGCTATGTAGTTAGATAACTACATAGTATACTGTCGCCTCAGTCGCTTTATAGCGGTTACGTGCGTGAGGTTTCTACGGTTTGTCACGGACCCAAGCCTCTCGGCCATACAGGGGTCGTGGTGTTCGGAGAGGTGGCGGGGGTGACCATGGAGCATGCATGCACTTTTGCAATTGATGCGCGGTGTATCTTTGGAGATATATTTACATACATGCCTACTAGATACTAGTTGCATGTGTTTGTGGTATGTTGCATTTGTTTGCCATGCTGCATACATGTCATTTATTTTACATGTATATGCAGTCGTACTTATATTGCACAGGTGTCACGGGTATATCTGTTGCAGATCCGGTGAGTTTACTTGTCGTTGTACCATGTGTCGATTCCAGATTGGGTATATATCTGTCATTATGTTAGTTGGGGTTTGTACAGTTTATGTCAGGTTATTATGTCAGGTATGTTCATATGCATTGATTATGATAGTATGATCATGTTCTTATTCCCTACTGAGACTGTATACTTGTGATCTCCATGTTTATGTATAGTCCATGCACTATCTTGTCTATTACCCGCTGAGTTACCTATACTCACCACCGCATGTATATCCTTATGTTTTCAGGTAGATGGTTGGAGTGTCGCTCGGAGTATCCTGTCTGCCGGGTCCTACGTCACATCCGAAGATCGCGCTTGCTTTCTTTGTATATTCTTTTCTTATTTTTGGCATTGTATTTATGTATAGCCATGTGGCTATCTTATAGTTTTGGTGTTGTATATGTGTTTAAGCCGTGCCGGCATGCATTGTATCTATTTGTCTTGTGTGGGCTTTCCGTTTTCGTTTTTCCGCTGTGTTGGTTTTTGGTACAGCCGTGTAGGCTGTTTTATATATAACTGCGTGGTTGTGATTGTTTCATTCCAGCCGTGTGGGCTGTTATTATAACTGCGTGGTTGTGTATATAAATATTCCAGCAGCATGTGGCTGATGTATTTTGCTTGTAGTGATGCTTTATATTGTCACTGGTACAGGGGAGACTCTGCTGGATTTTTGTCTGGCAGGGACTCCTTTGGGGTGTGACACCACCCCATTTAAGTGAGGAAAAGTTTTATTTTTTTTTATTAATTCCTTTTCCTGTTTTCTCTTTTCCTTCGTTTTTCACCTCACGCTTGCCCTAAGTCTTGACGCCGTCTCCTCTTCTCTGCGCGGCGCAAACCACACGCGGAGCATCTGCCACCTTCTGCTCGAGCCCTAAGACCCTGACGCCGATCCCTTGTCTCCGCCTGTCGACGCCATTCTCGCCGGCCGACGAGAGCCAAGCAAGAGCCGATCAACTCTTTTTTTTCCCTGCATTCGCACATCGCCGGCCTGTGCCCGAGTCGCCGCCGAGGTCGAGCCCTAGATTTGGGAAGATCAGGAATGCGCCGACACTCCCCCTCGATGTCGCACCTCTGCACAGGGTGGTCTTGTTCGTGCCACCGCCGAGTCTGCTTCGCCGACCTCCACCCTCTGTCTTAGTGCCGGCAGCCACCTTCTCTTTTGCCTTAGCACCGAGCGCTGCCACCACCTGAGGCCGCACGGAATAGTGCTCTTCTCGGTACCAGCCGTTGGGTGAAGGGACAACTATTGTCTTCACCGACAATTGTCCGATCTGCCTCTCTATTCGTCGCCGACGAGGACATACCATGCCCTAGAGGTGATCTAGGAGGCAGTAGGTGAGGTTGGTTCTTCTTCGCTGGATCTGTGATCAGCACTGACGATTGAAGAGAAGGGGAGAATCTAGCAAGGTGGTTTTCGAGCTGAGGTGTCCTTGTCCAGCATATAGTTGCAGCTCTTCAATTGTGGATCAACCACAATTCATCTGTTGAGGTGAGTTTTTGTACTGAGGATTAGGGTTTCAGCAAATCTTTTGCTGTATGATTGGAGTTTAGTTACAGATTTAGATTCATTGGTAATCATTTACTTGAGGAATTGTTAAGGTGAATTATATTAACAGAAAATGATTATCAAGTGTTGGGTGGATTTTTTTGGAAGAAAAGTATGAGATTGTTAGGTTGGGTTTATTGAGATTTTGCTTGCATTATCTGGTCTATGATAAACCTAAGTGATTGATTGTATATTTATTTCAGGGTTCCAATTTGAGTCAAGAGCTCTGGTTAGAGGGCACACGATCTACATTGGAGGCGGGTACCTCTTGACTTATCTTTTATGATATTGTCATTGGATATGCATAGTATTTTATAATTACAAGCAATGAATATGTTTGCCTTTGGTATGTCACTGTTTGATATCCATAGCATGTTAGATTTGTCACCTGTGAAGTATCCGTACTTATATCTCGTGATTTGTTGCCATGAGTACCTTATTGCCATGAGTATCTTAGTTTCTAGAGTGACATACCATGCTTTACTGAGGTTAGGGTTAGACTCTGGATTTTTGTTTCTGACATGTATATCTAAATTATCTGATACTTAGGTTTTTATGCCATGCTTGGATTGTGTATTTCTATTGGTATATCATATATGATTCGTGTACCTAGATCTTGTGGTTTTGATCTGTGCATATTGTAGGTACATATGCTATGGAGGGGGGATATGTTTAGGATCTAGGTTGTTATGCCATAGAGGACCAGTATACCCTAGATCCATGGATTTGCCATACTGATACTGTGGTACCCATATTATGTATATATGGATTTTTCTTTATGCTGATCAGGACATTCCATACTTATTATGTTCAGGACATAGGTTTTTGATATTCTATCTGACCTGTGTACTCTAGATCTTGGTATGTGACCATCGATTTTACCGTACTCATTTTATACATATGGATATGGTTATGTTGATCAGTTTATGACCATGCTTAGTGTCATGCATCATGATTGCATGCTGCGCGATTGTCGGCTCTACTATGGTTGAGCACATCGCCAGTTACATGTACTGCACACACCACCACTCATGGATTAGTGGTATATCAGACAGGTGTGTGGCGGTTCTGCTGTTTGGCTCCGTTGGTCTGAGGACTCAGCGTGGTAGCCGGCCGTCAGTTCCGCTCTGTTTGGCTCCGCTGGCATTTAGTGTAGCAGCGTAGTAGCCGGCAGACGGTGGACTCTGTTTGGCTCCGTTGGTCAGGTGACTCAGCGTGGTAGCCGGCAGAGATACCTCCCCGTCATCGTGTACCGGGAGATGAGAGCATTGAGCTCCCCCATTTATGATTTGGGGTCACAGGACAGGAGTACTCCGACAGCATCCCGTCCACTCGGTCACTCATCAGGAGTAGTGACGACAGAGTGCACGGTTGTCACAGCCCTACCCACTCGGTCTCACCATTTGTGTGTGAGATGACTGACTGGCGTCAGGGGTGACCAGGACGCATCATTAGCATCATATGCATTGATGCATTTATATTCTTATGATTGTGTTTGCTGCATTTGGTTGCTGCATTTTGGTTGGATACATACTTTTGACCTGCATACAGGATTATTGACACTTTCGGTTTGACGACCCTTTTGTCTGGATAGGAGTTCCTGGTGAGTACAGCTTCCTCAGTTACCTTTCAGTTTTGCGTATTCCCTATATATGATTAGGAAGCTGTATTCCATGTTTGTTGCTGTTAGATATATCTTACTACTCATGTCCATTGGTATTCGCTGAGTTGTTGAACTCACCCCCGTTGATACTATCTTTTTCAGGTACCAGGTTGGTTTTGGTGTCACTTGGAATATCCTGCTGGTCCCCACGTCACATCGAAGACTTATCGATTTCACGTATGTTTTGTTTGTTTATGTATCAGTTTGTTTAGCTCTGTACTCCGGTTTTGTTTTTGGAGTGTTGATGTCGTTATGTGGTATTTTGTATTTGTTGTTGGTTGTGTAAGCCTAGCCGGCTAGCAGTTTTGTGTTTTGGTCTTGGTACAGCCGAGTGGGCTGCTTTATTTTTTTACTGCGTGGTTGTGTCAGCCAGAGGCTGAATTTGATATTAACTGCGTGGTGTTTGTGGGAGGTGCTCCGAAATTTCTTCGGACAGGACTCCTCCGGGGCGTGACAATTTAGTGGTATCAGAGCAGGTATACGATACTTGCTATGTGTTCTGGATTTTTGAGATTTATCTGATATCAATTTATTTGGTATCAGAGATCGACTTACGTGTCTTATTTTTCCGGTGTTTCAGATTTTGTGTTTTGGTCTTCTCGATGTGACTTTTGTGGATTTTGGGACCTGGCAGCAGCAGGACATCTCCAAGCTATAGGAGGTATGTTGGTATACTGTTATCCTACTATTTAGTTAGAGTATGCATTGCAGACTGTGATAGTTATGACACTTTGTATCTGGTATCTGTCTGATGTTGTAGCCATATTACATGTGAGGGGTTAGCCACAGACGATGATCGACCTTAGTAGAGATTGAGGGATTACAGTTTCTGGTGATTTTTCATATCATACACCAGTAGTTTTAGTTTCTGTTATTACTAGTTGGATAGCGGATTGAGGTACATACCAGCCTCTACTATTATTAGTTGGGTAATAGATAGTATCTATATCGTTATGTTGACCTAACCAGTTGTATACTATTTTATTTTAGTAAATGTATTAGTAAATATTTATTTACTCATGTTAGATCGGTCAGTAGAAGACTAATTTACGTTTGTCGACTTGAGTTGTCATAGATTGATATACCTTTATGATTGTGGAGGATCATTTGTGGGTTATTTGTGTTTAGTTATGTATCTATAGCACATTTAAGTATATGACTTGTACTGGCATGGAAAAGACTGAATTAGCCGTATATCATTGTCGGCTTGGTCAGTCTACAGAGGATCGATGTATCCTATTCTATGGGTACTTTATTTTTTTTAGACTGTATGTACCTAGTTGGATAACTTAGAAGGTGACCCTACCGTTTCAGAATATCAGGTTGATTGGGTCAAATAGGTTAATTATTCATATCTTTATAAAGTGTACATATGATTGTTATGAGTTGAAGGAGTTCCATGATGGATAGTTCATTTGTGGATAGTGAGGGTATTCCCATCTAAATATGGTTATTGTAGGTCTCTTGTGGATTATAGCTATGTAGTTAGCTGTACGTGTCTGATTTACATACTTGATGTATCTTATCGATTTAAATCTGTGACGTGATATGTGCACTTGTGTTTGGTGTAGTATTTGAGGTATTTTGTTGATTATATATGATTAGTGAGTGCACTCGTGTCTATCTTGATCGGTTGGAAGTATTATGTTGATCATACTCAAGGTGTATGTATATATGGGGTGAGTATAATTGGAGGTATATTGTCGATTATACCTACGTTGATTTAAGCACACGTGTACGGTATGTGATGTTGGAGGTATTATACTGAATATACCTGAGTTGTGTATATGTTAGGTGTACAATAATTAGAGGATTATGTCGATCATACATATGTTGTGTGTGCACGTGTGTCAGATGTATGGTATTAAATGTCTACATTATGATATTGATTGTTTTACCTGTCAATTAATTCTCCCATTAGTGGGTGACCGACCCACTAGGAGGATGATAGAGTTGACTATGGATTTGATGCTTACTGGGTGGTTATACCCTAGGCTACCCACAGTGATCTATGGTAGAGAGATCTCGTGCGGTCTCTAGCTAGATAGTTAGGTGCTTTGGGCATGCACTTATGTATTGTTGTGGTAGAGCGTAGCTCCCACATGTTATGGATCGTTTGTGGTAGAGCGTAGCTCCCACATATTCTGGATTGTTGTGGTAGATCGTAGCTCCCACATATTTAGGGATTGTTCTGTGGTGGAGCGATGCTCCCACATATTGCGGATTACTTGTAGTGGAGCATTGCTCCCATATTTATTGTAGATATATGTTACGAATTATTTGTAGTAGAGTGTTACTCCTACATATTGAGGATTTCTTGTGGTAGAGCGTTGCTCCCACATATGTGGTGTTGTGTGTGATGGAGCATTGCTCTCACACTGGAGGATCTAATCGTTGGTGATCAGATCAATTTATTGTTGAGGATCTTATGGTTAAGAATGTCTGTGATACGAACATTATGTATTTTGGTTTTATCATTAGGGCTTACAGAGCCTAGATGTTATCATGGACTCGATGATATGAGTATTCCTAGGATGTTTAGATTGGTTTCCATTGTCTTTGTTGACGATATGGTGATCTATTTCGGATCCGAGGTGAGTCACGTGCACCACCTTTGCATAGATCTAGAGATGATTCGACGAGAATATCTATATGTGATTATCAGTAGTGCTGATTTGGATTGTCTTATGTGATAATGTTTGGGACACACGGTCACCAGTAGGAGTGTACCGTGGTTCCACAGGAGATAGAGGTTGTTACCGTTGGGAGCAGCCGAAATTAGTGCAGGAGATCCGCAGTCCTTGGGACTGGCAGGATATTACAGACCTTTCGTCGAGGGTTTCTTTCGCATAGTTATGCTACTTACACGCCTTACCAGGAAAGGTGTGAAGTTCACTTGGACTGAGGATTGCAAGACCAGCTTCTAGGAGCTGAGGCGGAGACTAGTGTTGGCTCCGATTTTGGTTTTTCCTTTTGGAGAGGACAGATTCGTGCTTTATACCGACGCATCTCTACAGGATTTGGCGCTGTTCTGATCCAGCATGACAGAATAGTCTTCTATGTTTCTCGGTGGTTGAAGGAGCATGAGAAGAACTACCCTGTATATGATCTGGAGCTAGTCGCCATTATTTTTGCCATGAAGATTTGGTGACAATGTTTATATGACGTTACATTTGAGATTCTCACTGACCATAAGAGTCTCAAATATCGGTTTACTTAGAAGGAATCTAATCTCCGACAGGGAAGATGGATAGTGTTCCTAAAAGATTTTGATTGTACCATTAGCTATCACCCAGGAAAAGCTAATGTGGTTGTCGACGCACTTAGCCGGAAGTCTAGAGTGACTTTGGCTTGCCACCGAGTTGTGGCTACAGACAGAGCAGGGTATTCTTGTTACCATGGCTGCTTAGTTGTCGATTAGGACGAGGATCCGAGAGCCCTAGGCTGCTGATCAGTATTTGCAGTTTATTTGCAGCTAGATAGCTTCCAGCAGTAGACCGAGTTCACACGAGACGAGGAGGGTGTTATACACTTTTGAGACAGATTTTGCGTATTTCGGTCTCATCCGGTCTTACAGAAGTTACTTCCAGAGGCTCATCGCTCATGATTTGCTGTCCACCCTGGTGGTACCCGTATGTACCCAGAATTTGAGGTGTTTCTATTGGTGGAACGACATGAAGGGAGACATTGCGGATTTTGTAGCTAGATGTCTTGTCTGTCAACAAGTGAAGGCCGAGCATTAGAGATTTGTCGGCTTATTTTAGCGATTCCTATTCCTGAGTGGAAATCGGAACATATTACTATGGACTTTGTGGTGAGTTTGCCGAGGACATGATGAGACCATGATGCGATTTGGGTAATCTTTGATCAATTACCCAAATCCGCGCAAGTTGTAGCTAATCGGAGGACAGATTTCCTGGATCGATTGGTAGATCTGTTTTGCCAGGAGATCATCCGATCACGTGGTGTTCCGTTGATTATTATTTCAGATAGAGACCCCGATTCACGTCTCGGTTTTGACAGAGTCTGCAGCAGACCTTGGGCACGCAGCTCTGTTTCAGTACAGTTTTTCCATCCTCAGAAAGATAGATAGTCGCAGCGGACCATTTAGACTCTAGAGGATTTGCTGAGATCGTGTGTATTGGATTTTGGAAACAGTTGGGAGGACTATTTGTCATTGGTAGAGTTTGCCAGAAGAGTTATGCTGACCGGAGTCGGAGACTTTTAGAGTTCTCCATTTGCGACCATGCATTTCTGTGAATTTCACCCACGAAAGGGGTGAAGGGATTGGCCTCCGAGGTAAGCTAGCCTGCGATACAATGAACCTTTCCAGATCTTGGAAAGAGTTGGAGCGGTAGCTTATCGTTTAGCGCTACCACCAGCTTTGGCGGGCGTTCACGACGTATTCTATGTGTCTATGTTGATGAGGTATATATCCGACTCGACACATGTACTGACAGATATCTCAGTTCCTTTTCAGCCTGGCGTTACCTACGAGGAGGTTCCGGTACAGATTTTTCGACCGGAAAGAGCGTCAGTTGCGGAACATGACTATCCGGCTGGTTAAAGTCGGATGGCAGCATCATTCGGATGACGAGGCTACTTGGGAGCTCGAGGATACTAGCCGAGCTCGATATCCCCATCTTTTCACTTGAGGTATGTGATTTGTTTACCGTTCAGTATTTATACTTTATATCTGTTATTAGTATTTGCTGATGGTGGATAACAAAATTTGGGGACCAAATTTTTATTAGTGGGGGAGAATGTAAAATACCATAAGAGGGCAAATAATAATAAGGGAATTTTCTGAATTTTTTTAGAAATTTTTCTGGAATTTTTCGGAGACCGTATGGACGAGTTTATGGGGATAAATTTGGGCCACGGGAAAGCCTGTTTAGGCCACCCCATTTAAGTGAGGAAAAGTTTTATTTTTTTTATTAATTCCTTTTCCTGTTTTCTCTTTTCCTTCGTTTTTCACCTCACGCGTGCCCTAAGTCTTGACGTCGTCTCCTCTTCTCTGCGCGGCGCAAACCACACGCGGAGCATCTGCCACCTTCTGCCCGAGCCCTAAGACCCCGACGTCGATCCCTTGTCTCCGCCTGTCGACGCCATTCTCGCCGGCCGACGAGAGCCAAGCAAGAGCCGATCAACTCTTTTTTTTCCCTGCATTCGCACATCGCCGGCCTGTGCCCGAGTCGCCGCCGAGGTCGAGCCCTAGATTTGGGAAGATCAGGAATGCGCCGACACTCCCCTTCGATGTCGCACCTCTGCACAGGGTGGTCTTGTTCGTGCCACCGCCGAGTCTGCTTCGCCGACCTCCACCCTCTGTCTTAGTGCCGGCAGCCACCTTCTCTTTTGCCTTAGCACCGAGCGCTGCCACCACCTGAGGCCGCACGGAACAGTGCTCTTCTCGGTACCAGCCGTTGGGTGAAGGGACAACTATTGTCTTCACCGACAATTGTCCGATCTGCCTCTCTATTCGTCGCCGACGAGGACATACCATGCCCTAGCGGTGATCTAGGAGGCAGTAGGTGAGGTTGGTTCTTCTTCGCTGGATCTGTGATCAGCACTGACGATTGAAGAGAAGGGGAGAATCCAGCAAGGTGGTTTTCGAGCTGAGGTGTCCTTGTCCAGCATATAGTTGCAGCTCTTCAATTGTGGATCAACCACAATTCATCTGTTGAGGTGAGTTTTTGTACTGAGGATTAGGGTTTCAGCAAATCTTTTGCTGTATGATTGGAGTTTAGTTACAGATTTAGATTCATTGGTAATCATTTACTTGAGGAATTGTTAAGGTGAATTATATTAACAGAAAATGATTATCAAGTGTTGGGTGGATTTTTTTGGAAGAAAAGGATGAGATTGTTAGGTTGGGTTTATTGAGATTTTGCTTGCATTATCTGGTCTATGATAAACCTAAGTGATTGATTGTATATTTATTTCAGGGTTCCGATTTGAGTCAAGAGCTCTGGTTAGAGGGCACACGATCTACATTAGAGGCGGGTACCTCTTGACTTATCTTTTATAATATTGTCATTGGATATGCATAGTATTTTATAACTACAAGCAATGAATATGTTTGCCTTTGGTATGCCACTGTTTGATATCCATAGCATGTTAGATTTGTCACCTGTGAAGTATCCGTACTTATATCTCGTGATTTGTTGCCATGAGTACCTTATTGCCATGAGTATCTTAGTTTCTAGAGTGACATACCATGCTTTACTGAGGTTAGGGTTAGACTCTGATTTTTGTTTCTGACATGTATATCCAAATTATCTGATACTTAGGTTTTTATGCCATGCTTGGATTGTGTATTTCTATTGGTATATCATATATGATTCGTGTACCTAGATCTTGTGGTTTTGATCTGTGCATATTGTAGGTACATATGCTATGGAAGGGGATATGTTTAGGATCTAGGTTGTTATACCATAGAGGACCAGTATACCCTAGATCCGTGGATTTGACATACTGATACTGTGGTACCCATATTATGTATATATGGATTTTTCTTTATGCTGATCGGGACATTCCATACTTATTATGTTCAGGACATAGGTTTTTGATATTCTATCTGACCTGTGTACTCTAGATCTTGGTATGTGACCATCGATTTTTACCGTACTCATTTTATACATATGGATATGGTTATGTTGATCAGTTTATGACCATGCTTAGTGTCATGCATCATGATTGCATGCTGCGCGATTGTCGGCTCTACTATGGTTGAGCACATCGCCAGTTACATGTACTGCACACACCACCACTCATGGATTAGTGGTATATCAGACAGGTGTGTGGCGGTTCTGCTGTTTGGCTCCGTTGGTCTGAGGACTCAGCGTGGTAGCCGGCAGACAGTTCCGCTCTGTTTGGCTCCGCTGGCATTTAGTGTAGCAGCGTAGTAGCCGGCAGACGGTGGACTCTGTTTGGCTCCGTTGGTCAGGTGACTCAGCGTGGTAGCCGGCAGAGATACCTCCCCGTCATCGTGTACCGGGAGATGAGAGCATTGAGCTCCCCCATTTATGATTTGGGGTCACAGGACAGGAGTACTCCGACAGCATCCCGTCCACTCGGTCACTCATCAGGAGTAGTGACGACAGAGTGCACGGTTGTCACAGCCCTACCCACTCGGTCTCACCATTTGTGTGTGAGATAACTGACTGGCGTCAGGGGTGACCAGGACGCATCATTAGCATCATATGCATTGATGCATTTATATTTTTATGATTGTGTTTGCTGCATTTGGTTGCTGCATTTTGGTTGGATACATACTTTTGACCTGCATACAGGATTATTGACACTTTCGGTTTGACGACCCTTTTGTCTGGATAGGAGTTCCTGGTGAGTACAGTTTCCTCAGTTACCTTTCAGTTTTGCGTATTCCCTATATATGATTAGGAAGCTGTATTCCATGTTTGTTGCTGTTAGATATATCTTACTACTCATGTCCATTGGTATTCGCTGAGTTGTTGAACTCACCCCCGTTGATACTATCTTTTTCAGATACCAAGTTGGTTTTGGTGTCGCTTGGAATATCCTGTCTGCTGGTCCCCACGTCACATCAGAAGACTTATCAGTTTCACGTATGTTTTATTTGTTTATGTATCAGTTTGTTTAGCTCTGTACTCCGATTTTGTTTTTGGAGGGTTGATGTTGATATGTGGTATTTTGTATTTGTTATTGGTTGTGTAAGCCTAGCCGGCTAGCAGTCTTTGTGTTTTGGTTTTGTTCCAGCCGAGTGGGCTGATGATATATATATAACTGCGTGGTTGTGTGTATATATTCCAGCCGCCTGTGGCTGATGTATATTGTGTATGTAGAAAGTTTCAGATTGTCCGCCGTATAGGGGAGGTGCTGCCGAAATTTCTTCGGACAGGGACTCCTCCGGGGCGTGACATTCTGTCAGAAGTTCCGCCAACGTATACTCTCTTTTGTTCATGTTATAGTTCAGGCGGAACTGCTCAAAACTTATGGGTAGCATTTGGAGAATTATATCGACCTGGGTTTCCCCATCGATTTCTCCTCCAAGAACTTGTATTTCGTTCAGATAGGCCATCATTTTGAGGATATGATCCCTTACGGGTGTCCCCTCAGACATGATGGCTGTCATTAGCTTTCTCATTGCCTCTTGCCTAGCAGTCCGACTCTGGTGCCCAAAGAGTTCTTTGAGATTGTTCATTATATCATAAGCTGTTGGTAAATCTTGATGCTGATGTTGCAATACATTTGACATTGATGCTAAAATGTAACACCGCGCCATCTCATCAGCTTTTACCCATTTCTTATGATACTCAATTTCCTCTGGGGTAGAGTCACCGTCAGGTGCATTAGAGCAAGCCTTAGTCAGTACAAACTTATAGTTTTCAGCAGTAAGAATAATGTCTAGGTTTCTTTTCCAGTCAAAATAGTTTGGACCAGTAAGTTTGTTCTCTTTCAGTATAATGGCTAGTGGGTTGAAAGTCATCCTAAGAATCACAAAAATAAACTTTGGTCAAGACTCTAAATTTAAAATAATATTGATTCCTCAAATAATACTATTTTAAATTAACCAACACCTCAAATCATCGTGAATATTGCATGCCACGTTAGTGTGGACGTATACAAATTCAACATTTGTAAGAGGAGGGTGTGACCCATTAATTTTATTATCTTGTCATCCTAACTTTATGACAAATAAAATTAACAGTTGGTTTCACTTTGGTCACACAAAACAATATCAGTGACTCCGTTGGGGAGGATACTATTGAATGCGTCTAAGTGTATACCATTACTTGATACTAAGTCCATTAAATAGGCTTGTGCCCATTCAGTTGGAGAAGATCACACGCTCCTAAATAATTTCCTATAACCATCCATAAAAGGAAGTTTTATCTAGTGATCCGCAACAAACCCATCCATTGTGGAGGGAGACACTCAGAGCCAACACGCAGGCTTGTTGCATCACTTACAAACCAGTAATGGAGACCATGGGATTTATTAAAATCTCTCTCCCACTTAGTTATTTAAAATTGAGGATTTTTAACCTATCCTAGCATAAATCACATGCATATAAACATCACAGTAAATAAAAGCAATAAATTTGGAAATTAATTTTCCAACTATTATGGCCTTTTCCATCACTGTCTTCAGTATGCTCCAACCCTAACTGCTGCCATCTTTAGCCACCGCCATCGGGTCTAGTTGTCGCATCCTTCTTGCTTCTTATTCCGCTGCGCCTCTGGTGCTCCAAAAGTACCTCGCCTCGCAAGAATCCAATCCGCGACAAAAATAGAATTTTACATATATCGATCCTATATTCCACGAGGGGATGTACATGTATTCTAGATCGAACAAAAATAAAATTATAAAAATAATACAGCTCCTGCTGTATTTTATACATACAATCATGCACACAAATAATGCCCTTGACATGTCCAAGGGTCCAATCACACACAATATCAATAAGCCATAATAGTTGGAGCCTGCAACCAAAGAGTTAGCACATCCTACTATTTTCCTATCTAAATTATGTATGACATGTGCATAACCTATTTGAATTCTAAAAATACACAGAGGCAAACCCTAGCTCTGATACCAATTGTTGGTTAATCTTAGGAAAATGTACCAGTTCCACTGTACAAAAATTTTTGTATAAGTGTCGAACCTTTCCTTAAATAACCTATTGTGTTCTTTAGAAATTAAATAAGGAATCGCAGACGGAACTTAACATCATTGATTCCAAATTTAACTTATCTGTTCTTAATGGTTTAGATTTAAATCGCAAGTGGAACTTGACACTATTGATTCAAATCTACCTAAGTTATTAATTCCATAAATATTAATTTCCAAAATTGACTTCCAGGACTACATGGCGAGGCACATGACCTTCTTGGATATGGGAGCAACCACCACCGCCTAGGCAAAGCCTTTTAAGGAAAGCTAATATTTATTTCCTTAAATAACTCTCGGTTAACCAAAAAGAACAATCAAATCACAAATTCGAAAAAGAAGAAAACACAAAATCGAAAAATAAATTCGATTAAACTAGATCTAATTGCCTCTTGTATTTAGAATTCTTACAAAGAGAAAAACTAGCATGATGCGGAAAACAATTGCTAATTATACCTTCTCTTTGTAAGCTAATGACCTCGAGATCTTCTGCCGTATTCCTCGTCTCGCCTTGGACGTCGTGTGGGCGATGATCCTCCAAGATGATCACCACCCAAAGAGAGTCCTTCCTCTTCCTCTAGAATTCGGCCACCACCACCACCAAGGAGAAGAGAGCAAAGGGAAAAGGAGAAGGGAGAGGGCCGGCCACCAAGAGATCACCCAAGAAAAAGAATAAGAGTTGTGTCTCATGAAGCCCCCTTACCCCTTCTTTTATATTACTTGCCCAAGGCAAATAAGGAAAAACCTTTTACAAAAAATAAAATCAACCAAGAGTTTTTCCTTTTTCCTTTTTATTTTTCCTTTTCTTTCCTCTTGATTGAATCAATCACCAAATTTAATTTTATGATGATTTTAAATAATTTAATATGGCCGTCCACCTTGCTTGGTGCCCAAGCAAGTGGCCGGCCACCTCATCAAGGGGAAAAAGGAATTTTATTTTTTATAAAATTTTACAAGAAAAACTCTTATAAAATTTTACAAGCTCTCTTTCCTAAAGTAGGAGTTAAAAAAGAAAAGTTTCTAAAAATTAAAACCATGTTTTAAATTTAAAAACTCTCTCTTATAAATATTTTTTTTTAACATGAGGATAGAAAATTTTAATTTTAAAACTTATCTCCCTTTTTTTTCTTAAACCATGAGGATGGTTAAAAAAAGGAAAGTTTTAAAACTCTCTATTAAAACATGTGGCCAAATTCAAATAAGGAAAGTTTTAAAAATTAAAATCTCTTTTTTAAAACTTATAATTTTCTACAAAGAGAAGATTTTAAAAAATTCAAAACAATCCTCCTATTTGAATTAATATTGGTCGGCCCCTACAAGCTTGGCCACCAAGCTATAGGGTCGGTCCCTATAAGAGGATGTGGCCGGCCATTGCTTGGTCACCAAGCAATGGTCCGGCCCCCTTCTCGGACACCAAGAAGAGCCTTACATTTGGATGAACTTGAGGCTATAATGAGGCTACGACAGGAACCTAGAGGAGAAATTAGTTTTGGCCTTCCGATGAGCTTGAGTATCCCGTGCTCGCCCCGAATACACAACTCAAGTTCATCGATAACAACTCATTCCACTAGAGAGTTATTACCGCACTAATCCCAAATTACATTATGAGCTCCTTCTTATCATGAGTATGTTAGTCTCCCTGTGTTTAAGATTACTCAAGCAAAAGAATTGTGTCTCATGAATAAGAGATCACTCAAGCAAAAGAATAAGAATTGTGTCTCATGAAGCCTCCTCACCCCTTCTTTTATATTACTTGCCCAAGGCAAATAAGGAAAAACCTTTTACAAAAAATAAAATCATCCAAGAGTTTTTCCTTTTTCCTTTTTATTTTTCCTTTTCTTTCCTCTTGATTGAATCAATCACCAAATTTAATTTTGTGATGATTTTAAATAATTTAATATGGTCGGCCACTTGCTTGGGCACCAAGCAAGGTGGCCGACCACCTCATCAAGTGGAAAAAGGAATTTTATTTTTATAAAATTTTACAAGAAAAACTCTTATAAAATTTTACAAGCTCTCTTTCCTAAAGTAGGAGTTAAAAAAGGAAAGTTTCTAAAAATTAAAATCATGTTTTAAATTTAAAAACTCTCTCTTATAAAATTTCCTTTTTTAACATGAGGATAGAAAATTTTAATTTTAAAACTTATCTCCCTTTTTTTTCTTAAACCATGAGAATGATTAAAAAAGGAAAGTTTTAAAACTTTTAAAACTCTCTATTAAAACATGTGGGGAAATTCAAATAAGGAAAGTTTTAAAAATTAAAATCTCTCTTTTAAAACTTATAATTTTCTACAAAGAGAAGATTTTAAAAAATTCAAAACAACCCTCCTATTTGAATTAATATTGGCCGGCCCCTACAAGCTTGGTCACCAAGCTATAGGGCCGGCCCCTAGAAGAGGATATGGTCGGCCATTGCTTGGTCACCAAGCAATGGTCCAACCCCCTTCTTGGACACCAAGAAGAGCCTTACATTTGGATGGACTTGAGGCTATAATGAGGCTACGACAGGGACCTAGAGGAGAAATTGGTTTTGGCCTTCGGATGAGCTTGAGTATCCCGTGCTCGCCCCAAACACACAACTCAAGTTCATTGATAACAACTCATTCCACTAGAGAGTTATTACCGCACTACCGCACCAATCCCAAATTACATTATGGGCTCCTTCTTATCATGAGTATGTTAGTCTCCCTATGTTTAAGATTACGAATGTCCACTAATTAAGTAAGTTAGTGACAACTCAGTTAATTAATATCTAGCTCCAAGAGTAGTACCACTCAACTTTATTGTCATGTCGGACTAGGTCCAACTGCAGGGTTTAACATGGCAATCCTTATGAGCTCTTCTTGGGGACATTCTCATCCTAGATAACTAGGACACAGATTCCTTCTATAATCAACAACACACACTATAGGTAATATCATTTCCCAACTTATCGGGCATATTGATTTATCGAGCTAAACCTCACCCTTTGATAAATCAAAGAAATAAATATTAAATATATGTGTTTGTTATTATATTAGGATTAAGAGCACACACTTCCATAATAACTAAGATTTAGTTCTTTTACTAAGTCAGTACAAAAAGAACTTACCTAAATGATCCTACTCAATACACTTAAAGTGTATCAGTGTAATTTATTAGTCAAGATAAACTAATACTTAATTACACTACGACTATTCTGATAGTTTGTTCCTTTCCATCTTAGTCGCGAACAACTATTTATAATTTATAGAGAACCGACAATATGATCTTCTGAGTGTGACACCACACTCCATGTTGTCTACTATATAAATTAATTGAACAAATACATGTAATAAATAAATGCAGATATTGACCAATGTGATTCTTTTATTTCTACAAATAAATGTTTACAAAAGCTAGGCTTTTAGTATACACTCTAACAGTAGTGTAATTAGGTATTAGTTTATCTTAACTATATAATTACACTAGTACACTTAGAGTGTATTGAGTAGGACCATTAGAGGTTGTTTCTTTTTATACTGACTTTATAAAGGAACAAAGACCTCAGTTATTATGGAAGTGTGTGCTCTTAATCCTAATATAATAACAAGCACATATATTTGATATTTATTTCTTTAATTTATCAATGGGTGAGATTTAGTTCGATAAATCAATAAGCCCGATAAGTTGGGAATGATATCACTTATAGTGTGTGTTGTTGATTATAAAGGAAACTGTTTCCTAGTGATCTAGGTTGATAATGTCCCCAAGAGGAGCTCATAAGGATTGTCATGTTAAACCCTGCAGGTGGACTTAGTCCGACATGACGATAAGGTTGAGTGGTACTACTCTTGGAACTAAGATATTAATTAAGTGAGTTGTTAGTAACTCATTTAATTAGTGGGCATTCGACATCTTAAACACAGGGAGATTAACACACTCATAATAAGAAGGAGCCCAAAATGTAATTTGGGATTGGTGCGGTAGTTCAATAATAATTCTTTAGTGGTATGAATTTTTATTGATGAAGTTAAGTTGTGTGTTCGGGGTGAACATGGAAAGCTTAATTTCATCGGGAGACCAAAACCAATTTCTCCTCTTGGTCCCTATTGAAGCCTCTTGTATATAGAGATTTATACCCACCTATACTCACCTTTCTACCCACCTTAAGGTGGCCGTCCAAGCTAGCTTGGAGCCCAAGCTAGGGCCGACCAAAACTAATGGTGAAGCTAAATTTAGGTGGCTGGCCACTAGAAAATAAAAAGGATTTTTTATTAAAATTATTTCTTATGTGGATATCATGGTTTTAAAAGAGAATTTGAAATTTAAATCTTTCCTTTTATAGCTTTCTACAAAAGATAAAAAAAGATTTGAAATCTTTCCTTATTTATAGATTGAAAGATAGATTTTAATTTTAAGAAAACTTTTTTTTAACCATGTTCATTATTTAAAAGAGAGTTTAAAAATTAAATATCTCTTTTATAAATTTCAACTAGAGATTAAGAAAAGATTTGATATCTTTCCTTATTTATAGATTGAAAGGAGATTTTAATTTTTAAAGATAACTTTCCTTTTTGGAAATTATCCACATGTTTAAAAGAATGATTTTAATTTATAAAATTTCCTTTTTATAATCCACCATGAAGGGAAAAATTATTGGAGAATTTTTTTTATAAAATTTCCGGAAGCAAATAAGGAAATTTTAATTTGTGTTTAAAATTTTATTTGCTTGGAGATTTGGTTGTGGCCAGCCATTATAATAATGAAAAGGGAATTGATTTTTAAATAAAATAAATTTTCTTTTTCATGGCAAAAGAATTAAGGAAGTTTTTATTTAAATTTCCTTATTTGCCAAGGCCAAGGTGTAACGACCACCCTTCTTACTACTACTACTCTCAAAGGATGACCGTTACTTAACTACTAACTCTACTTAACCGGTATGATTAAAATCCTTGAAGAAACCCTACCGAAAAATTCTGGCAGAGTCTCCCCTGTACCGGTGACCATAATCATTAATACATAACATAATATACACAGCCACTGGCGGCTGGAACACATCTCAAACACACAAAAGGAATAACATCACAACGCAGTTTAATGAAATCAAATCATGCAAGTAATGAATAGCGGAAACAAAATAAAAACATACAATTAACTAACAGCGGAAGACTAAATGACTCATCTAATACATTCTTAATAAATGGCAATCTTGGTAAATTCTTAAACTAAGTCTCAAGGCTTCCATTGTCCTGGCATCACACACCATCTGCGCCACCTTGTCGCCTTCCTTGCTAAATCTTTTCTTTTCCTTTATCTGCAGTAAGAGGAAGTGTAGTCTATAAGCAAAATTTGCTTAGTAAGCGCTATCTAACTCACAAAATCACGAATGTGCATGTATACGAAAAGAACTAGAAACTATATGCTCTAAAAAGAAATAAAGCATAAACATAACCGCTCATGTCAAACTAATAGCAAAGAAAAGCTAAGGAATCTACTCATGTAATTCTAATAGTTAATCATGCTGCTCATCTAATAGGTAAACATGAAAACTACTCATCTACTAGATAAACATGGTAGAATAAGGAACTAAACTTACTGATTTTTGGAACCATATGAACCTTATTTCATTTGTTCTAACTTAGTCTTTAATACTTTATGTTTATGTAAAACTCGTTTTACTTGTTCAAAAACTCATACTTATAATACTTCAAAATAATAATCAACTTCTTCTTGGGCCCAGGCGTAGTACCATCTTATGCGCGTTCCCTAATAGGTTGGGGTAGCGAGCCACCAATCCTAAAAGAGCAGACCTCGGTCTACCAGGGCCAAGACCTCGGAATTGGACACCTGGATTTGTTTAACGACAACCTCGGAAGTCGGGTACTAGCCTCTTCTTAAAAGTAAAATACTTATAATCTTAATTACTTCTTCTTTAAATGCCTTGGCATTTTAATAGGCACCTTGTGTGCCAAAAATCCCTAAAGTCTTGACTTTGGGATCTACTTAAGGCCTCGGCCTTTTCTTTCTTTTCTTTATCTTTCTTATGCTTTTCTTTATCTTTCTTATACTTTTCTTTATTTTTCTTATACTTTTCTTAAACCCAAAATACTGTTAGGGTATCTTTCGTGTGCATCTATGAATGAAACTAACTATGTAACACACAATCATGCATAGAATACAAAAGAAATCTGCACATACAATACTTATCAAAAATCTGCACTAATGCTTAATAGAAATCTGCATACTAGCTTAATAAAAATCTGCATAATAGCTTAACAGAAATCTGCATACTAGCTCAATAAAAATCTGCATACTAACTTAACAGAAATCTGCATACTAGCTTAATAGAAATCTGCATACTAAGCTTAACAAAAATCTGCACTAAGGCCTAACAGAAATCTGCACTAAGGCTTAACAGAAATCTGTACTAAATTACTAATCTACACCACTAAACAACCTAACATGGCATGTTAAGGAATTAATAACAAAATGGGTCTAACAGTAGGTTGATCAATTAATAACGCAAGGTCTAGATAAGCTCATTTCTTCTTCTCAAGTAGATGCCAAATCATCCCTCAATCTAACGCATGATATCTTCTCATTGTCTGTAGCGTAATTTTAGATATTGAATCTCTCTTCTAATTAATTGCTTGTCCAAATATGAATATTGGAATCCAATTCTATCCATTTTCTCAATTGTCCAGTTTAAAAGAGAATTAAGGATGAAGATATTAATCAAGAAGAATGTCATCCTTTGAAGAACAAACCAACTTGAATCTTCATCAAATGTAGTTGTCTATTCTTTTGAAGATCAATCCAGAATGCATGCCTAAAGACTTCCTCAATTCTAAACTGCAAGACTTCCTCAATTCTATACAAACACAATCTGACAGCATATCATGTAAAGAACATATCTATACAAACTGCAAGGCTAAAGAGCATATCTAATCCCCTACGGCAGAACAAAGCAACTTTGGTCAGAAACAATCAGAAACCTCCCAAATCTGGAATCAAAAGACAAATTGAAACCCCATGAAAACTAAAGGACTTCTTCAAAATCGCTTTGCACACCTACTCCTATTCCTTTCCCTGGAAATCCATGGCTACTGGAAGAATTAGGCTTGCAACATAATGCATAATAATTGACCATGTATTTACAAAACAATTCACAGTCTTCCTAATTCTATTCAAAATTCACAGCTATCATACTAAAAAGGAAATCACTTTGAGGACAATTTAAAGTCTCTGAATATGCTCTGAATTCAAGTATAGTTTAAATAAACAAGACATCATCCGAACTCAATTCACCAATTCAGAGCCAACTCAAAACCCATGAACCCTCTCAAATCAGCTTCCATTCATACACAAGTGATCATGGTGAATTTTCCAGCACTACCTAAAGTTGTTTACAAAAAATTCTAGCAGACATAAATCTGAACACGAGATTTCAGCATTTATAAATCTGTCACAAGTTTCCAGCAAGCATAAACTCGGCACAAAACAAGATCATGCACTAACACACGAAAATCCAGGAAACATCACAAGATGAAATCTCGGAACTACTCTTACTGCAGGTGAGTAGCGACTTACCTCGTGTTCTTGAACTCACAGCCGGAAGAAAGCTTCTAGGGCTTCGGCGAGCTTGAGATCGCAAATCTTCGGCCGCCCCTTCGAGCCCACGGATTTTCCTCGACAGGAGAGTCCCTATTCGATGAAGAGCTCCCGGGACTTGCCCCTCACCGGCTGCCGGAGAGAAACCCTTTCTTGGCTTCGTCTTCGCCCGAGCACAAAATAGCGCCGCTCGAAGAATCGGGGTCGGGAAAGCTTAGGTCGCGAGAGAGGGAAGGTCGAAGGAATTAGGTCACGGGAGAGAAAAGAATATAACTTAACCCTCTCTTTAACTTGTCCTTTTATAACTAAACTATATTACTGGTTCTTTTCTGTTCACGAAATAATCGCGGAACAGTTGGTCCGTTGGGTTTTGCTCGAAACCGCGGGTCTGGGCTTCGATTCTCAGCCGCACCCGTTTTTCTCCAATTTATTTCTTTGTTATTAATTTCTATTACTTAAATAAATCTCTTCCTTTATTTGTTCAAGTAACAACTGCTATCCCAGTTGGTTAGTCGGGTTTTGCTCGGGTCAGGGGTTGCCGGTTCGAGCCTCGGCTTGGACATTTTTTGTCACAACTCCTTTCTTTTGGTAAAAATACCAAACGACCTCCAAAAATTCCATAAAAATACTCTAAAAATTCCTAAAAATCTCTAGAATTTTTCTAAAGCATTTCTAGATTTTAAAAGCACTTTTAGGACTCCTAATGAGGAAAATTGGATCGTTACATAAGGATTATAAAAGAGAGGGTAGAGGTGTCTTCATGGGGAACAACTCTATTCTTTTCTTCCTCTCTTTTTCTCTTTGGTGTGGCCGGCCCTAGAGGTTCTCCTTCTCCTCTTCTCTTCTTCTTTAGTGGTCGGTTTTATCCCCTCTTGGAGCTCTTGATGGTGGCCGGTTCTAGCTAGGAGAAGAAGGAGAGAAAGGAGGTTTTGTTTCTTGCATCCCTTGGAGCTTGGTGGTGGTGGCCGGACCTCTACTTCTCTTGGAGAATTAAGGTGGCCGAATCTTGCTTGGAGAAGAAGGTGGCTTAGGTGGATTCTCATCTCGGTAGATCGTTGCCTACACAACATCCGGGATAAGAAGACGAATACGGTAGAAGATCAAGAGGTTATTTGCTTACAAAGAAAGGTATAACTAGTAATTATTTTTCGCATCATATTAGTTTTCTTTGTGTAGTTATTTTTGGAAATACCAAACACAAGAGGCATATGGTTCTAGAGTTTTCGGATTTGTTTCGAATTTGTGTTTCTTTTGTTTTATTTTTCTAATTTGTGATTCGATTGTTCCTTTTGGTTAACCTAGAGTTATTTAAGGAAATTAAATATTAGCTTTCCTTAAAAGACTTTGTCTAGGCGGTGGTGGTTGCTCCCATTTCCAAGAAGACCATGTGCCTCGCCATGCAGTCCTGGAAGACAATTTTGGAAATTAATATTTAATGGAATTAATAACATAGGTGGATTTGGATCAATAGTGTTAAGTTCTGCTTGCGATCCAAATCTAAACCATCAAGAACAGATAAGTTAAATTTGGAATCAATGATGTTAAGTTCTGTCTGTGATTCCTAATTTAACTTCTAAAGAACACAATAAGTTATTTAAGGAAAGGTTCAACACTTGTACAAAATTTTTGTACAGTGGAACCGGTACGATTTTCCTAGGACTAACCAACACCACTAATGTGTAAAAATCGCAAGTACACAACTATTGTAAAGTAATAAAATTTTAATTCCATAAAGACTGTAAATCGAGTACAGTCAGAAGAACAAATGATGACGATTGATATGTCTTGCAATCTCCCCTAGGTTTTTGATTTAGATAATGTGCCCAGGTAAGTCCAAGCCAGATGACTAGAGACATGATAAAAAAGAAGTACCAAGGCAGTGGAAAAGACGCTACAGCTTGGGAACATTCCCGAAAAGATGTTGTAATTTTAGAATATCCCCGCTCAGAAACATCCATGAAAAGACATTGCAGCTTGGGAACATCCTTGCCCAGGAACATCCTACAAAAAATTACAACTCAGGAATATCCTCACTTGGGAACATCCCCGGAAAGATGTTGCGGTTTGTGAACATCCGCTACAAGGAAAAAGTGAATACACAACACTTAAAAGACAACGCTTTTTATCAAAAGATTTTTTTTTTTTAACAACATTTTTATTAAAAAATGTTGTCTATGTCTTTATTTTCTAACTAATAGACAATGTTTTTTTTTTAAAACTGTTATCTATTAGTGATTTTTGTGAGTCAAAGACAATGTTTTTTTTAAAAAATATTATCTATTGTTAAGCCCTCATCTAAATCTAGGATAATCTGAACTGTTGGATGCATCTAAAGAGTAGAAGAGCCTAGATTTCACTTGGCACCCACCTTTCTCTCAGATCTCTCTTGCCTAACCCCTATCATGCATAGTCTTCTCCTCCTGAATCCCTCTCACGCGTACGTACTTGTCTCCTCATCTCTTGCCCTCTTCGGCGAACCCCTCTTCGCGAACCTCTCCTCTGAACTCCTCTCCGCCAAGACCACGAGCAAAATTTCCTGGCCTTATTCCTTCACCTATTCGTCAAATAGCAAATGCCCTAATCTCTTCACCTCCTTTGCCTCATTCATGCTTCCTTCACACTACCCAATCTCTTCGACCCCACCTTCGTCAAGTGCAGATCCCGGCGCTGAGGCGATCAACCATGGTAGATCAACCCATCTCTTTGTCTCATTCACCCTTGATGCTGAGGTGACCCCTCGCACTAGCGCAACTGCCTCCCATATACAGCTGCAACTGCCACTGGTGTCATCTTGTATGCTACTACAACCCTTCTTTAAATCCCTAATCTTCTTCTCTTCCTCCCGTCTGCTGCTGCGATTGCCACTAGTGTCTTCTGCCGGCTTGATCATGTCGTGCAGCCGCTGCCACTGCCTCTCCTGGAAGAATGTCAAATCCCGCTAGTCGCTCCTAGGGATTTTGTCATTCATATGATGGTATGGTTGACTTGCTAGCCCTTGATTTTGGAATAGATATGTAGAGGATCTTCAGTTCTGGAGTTCAACATCCATAGTCTAGGGTATGCTTCTCTCTACTTTACTTGTTCTGGTTCTTGAACTTTATTGTTGTTATTGTTATATTTTGCTTTTTTTTTGCAATCTTACTGATGTTCTATTTGGAATCATTATTATTCATTTTTTTGCAATCTTACTGATATGTTTGTTCTACCACCTGCTTTCAAGTCTTCATGAATCATGATAGCTTATTGTTACACATTATAGCGAGGCATTTCAAAAGCGAAGCCTACTAAAACAAAGCAAAGGAAAGTAAACTCACCAATGATTCCTTGTACTAGTACCTTTTAAGTTGTTCCTGCAAGCCTTGAAACGCCACTCTCTATTTGTTCTAGTTCACTTGTTGTTAGACTCTGAGATCAATGGAAGGGAAAAGCTATAAGTTTCTGGGTTTTTGGGTGCACTTCCACTGGTCCTGGATAACCTCAATTGTTGTGTTATCCCCAAAAGGTGTTAACTTTGAAGGTAAAACAAGCACAAATGATTTAATTTGCTTAAAGCTTCTTCTTTCTCCTATTTTCGATGTATTTATTTGGTTTCTGCTTGTAGTGCAAGCTCTTATGGGCTTCAAAGCTTCTATAGAGGATCCTCATAATGTTCTGGAGAACTAGGACCAGACTTCTGTTGATCCGTGCAGTTGGACCATGATCACTTGCTCATCTCAAAACCTGATGATTTGACTTTAAGTATCATGATTTATTCTACCTTTTGTATTTCCTTCTTATTTCTCAATACATATATGAAGTTTATAGCTTGTTCTTTGTATTCTAAACTTTTAAAAAGTATTTATTATGATATTTCCTGCAGAGGCACTCCAATTAAAATTCACTCTCATAGCAGGCATTTGTATAGATGATAACTCTCTTTTAGAGTGAAAGCACATTATATCCCTTTTTACTAATGTAAAATTCAAATTCTTGAGATGCCACATATTTTGTAAACAAGCTCTGGCCAATACCATTCTCTCACAATTGTTATATTTTCTTTAACAGAAAATAGTGGACTATTTTTTCTCTATTCCATCACAATACTGGCATATGGGCCATGCTATCTTCTCTCATATATAATATCTCATCAATTATTACTTAAATTATTCATGTATTTTTTTTTACATACAAGGCTGCTAGTTATGTAACAGTTGTTGTTTAGTTAACGTTTTCTCCAATATAATGTGGTGTCGTGCTGGGAGAGTTTTGGTTCTATAATATGTCATACTACACAGTATGACTTATATGCTGCCTTTTATTCCTAACGGCACGTTTTCCCCCAAAACCTGAATATAGAGGCATTTTGTCTCTTCAACATTCATTAATGTATATATATAGTGTTAAAATTCTGTGATAATTTTAATATCATCAACAAGGTTAAGTTAAGTCTTGTTATTTTTGATTCTTGTATCTAAGTGTATAGGAGCTTAGGAACACAAAAAGTCGAGCGGAAGATGTAACTAGAGAGAAGGATGGCACGGGAAGGGCGCCGACGGGATCGGTGCATCCGAGAGACGAGGTACTGCAGAAAAGTACATCGGTGGATGAGAAGGGCATGCGCGACATTCTGAGGGACAAGGAGCCAGAATAGAAGTCTGCTCGAGGAGAAGGTCGAAAAATGAATTCGGATGAGCCCTATTTTGGATGATCACGATCACCTAGATGATTGGAGCAGCAGAAGAGCGAAAGGAGGCTGGAGTTGCTGCTAGAGGCACCTTCAAAGTGAATTGAAGGCACCCTTGCACTTTCACTGTGGAAGGCGCCTTCCATGGCTGGAAGACGCCTTTAATGAACAGTACGAAGACATTAAAGGCGTCTTCCAATCCTATGGAAGACACCTTCAAACCACAGATAAGATTTTTCAAGAGCTATAAAAATACTCTTGGATCTAGGAAATAGATAACAATTCTTGTAATCATTTCCTTTATCTATTTCCTAGCAACTGTCTGAGCTTTTCAACGAATGTAAGATGCTTCTCCGTTTTCAACAAAGGAGATTTTCTTTTAGTGCTTTTATTTGTTTTGGATTAATAACCACTTAGGTTGTAATCAAGTAAAGTTGTTATTTTCATTTATTATTATAGTTGTTTTTAATTAGAGTTGAAAGAATGGAAAAGATTTTTATTTAATTTTTTAAATAATTTATCCCTTCTTGCTGATCCTGTTGCACCGATATATAGCTCTTTTTTTTTATTGATTAATGGCATAATCTTTGTTTATGGATTAAATTGTTACAGCTCAATTATGGTCAAAATGGGTAGATTTATGGATATAGAATGTCTCCATGGGCTGAGCACATTGAATTCGTGGAGGAATGCTTTACTCGTCTGGAAAGCCTTGAATCCATGAGACGTGTCAATTACCTTGCTTAACAAAACTGGGAACCGACAATATTCGGGAAGGACTTACCAATCCCATGAGTCAAAGTTCACATTTGATAAGAGGCAATTTATTCTCTTATTCTAAAAATTAAAAAAGGGTTCTAGAAGGCTGAAATAATACAAAATGTGATAGCATTTATTATGATATGAAGCTTAAAGCTTCTTCTTTAAGCTTATTATGAAATAATATAAAATGATTTAATTTACTTAAAACTTCTTCTTTCTCCTATTCTTGATGTATTTATTTAGTTTATGCTTATAGTGCAAGCTCTGATGTGTTGGATCGAGACGTGCTAGAAGGGGGGGTGAATAGCACTCGTGGCTATTTCGTTTTTCGGAAAACACTCGAGTAATTAAAACGCAGTGGAAAATAAGAAAGCAAGCACACAGAGACAGGAGGATTTACTTCGTTCGGAGCCTTGATCGACTCCTACTCGAAGGCCCGCGATCCTTGATCGCTTTCCGTGGGCAACAACTATAAGCTCGTAAAAACTATTACAAACTAATTACAATTCAAAGTAGTAAAAGATTATACCGACAACAAAGGACTAAATCTGAAGCTCCGGGTTGTCGGGGTATCGTTGCAGCACTTCGGGATCGTCTCGTAGGCAGCTTGTAGCAGATAGTTCACTTGGAAGGAGTTCTATTGAGCTGCTGGTCGAGATGTCCTTTTATTGGACGTTCAAGGCGCCTCCAGTGCCAGTTAAGGCGCCTTGAACCCCAAAATTTATCCCTGTTCCTGCGCTGTGATAACCTCCGCTGACTGCTGCTTATCCTAACCTGAAGGCGCCTTCATCAAAGCTCCAAGGCGCCTTCAATGGTGCAAGGCGCCTTCAATCCCTATGAAGGCGCCTCCAGCTCCACTTCGCAGCCAGCTTCAGGTTTTGCACCCGAGGCGCCTCCAAGCTCCATGGAGGCGCCTCGGACACTGTTCATCGAGGGAAAACATCATTATTTTGTACCTACAAGATATGTTAGTCCCAAACAATATCCTGCAACACAAAGTTAGCATAAAACAACAGTATAAAGAATATTATGACAGTCTCCGGACTGTCCGAGTCTGACTTCAGATTTCCGACCGGAAACCTTAGGTCGACCCGACGCCTATTGTTCCCTCTACGGGGAACGCGTCCTCACCTACTCCACTCAGGAGATTTACCTGCTGCCAGTGCGATCCTCCAGATCGACTGGACTTTTGCTCAGCACTCGACGCTTCCGGACTTTCTGCTGGACATCCGCTTCCCGGCTAGTCCAGTCTTTCACCTGGTTCGCGACACCAGGACTTTCCACCTAGGGTTACCACCCCCTAGGACTTTTGCCTGAAGCCATCGACCTGCCAAGACTTTCCGCATAGGGTTACCACCCCCTATGACCTAGGGTTACCACCCCTAGGGTTTTTCCCTTTGCCTAACCGCAGCTAGGACTTTTCTCCACCTAGGGTTACCACCCCCTAGGACCTAGGGTTACCACCCCCTAGGGTTTTCACCTGCCTAACCGCAGTTAGGACTTTCCTGAAATACTCAACAAAGCTGTCAGATCACAAAACCCCTTAACTTTGAATCCTTTGCCATTATCAAAACTCGGGTTTAATCGTCGGATGCTTCCCGCACCAACAATCTCCCCTTTTTTGATTATGGCAACCCAAATTCAAAGTTAAGAGAAAAACATGCGATAACAAATAGATGCATTAAGCTTTAACCAAGCTTAAGTAAGTAAACTTTAAATGCAAGCATAGTTAAGCTGGAAACTTTTAACTTTGTAATACTAAACTCCCCCTTAATAAAAGCCCTCCTTTTTGTTTTTTGAATTTTCCTACTTTTGAATTTTCCTACTCTCCCCCTTTGCCATATATCAAAATATACCAGTGTGAAAGAAGTTTGAATTTTTCAGAAGAGCAAGTTAGTTTGATGCTTAACTTTTTAAAGAGGGATAAGAGTAGACAAGATTTGAAAATTTATCACCTTTTTAAAAAAATCTGAAATTTTTAAACACTAGTAATACTTAGAAAAATTTGAAATAGCTTTTATAACACTTAGCTTTGTTATAATTAATTTTCATTGTTTAACTTTTTGCTAAGTGAAATAAAAGTTAAAAAATAATAAATTTTCTTTTGAAACATTGACTTAGCTTTTAATTTTTATTGTTATAGAAATCACTTAGCTAAGCCTTTTGCAAACTTGACTTTTGAAGGAGTCTTCAAGGGTGATTTTGAAAAGATGTAAAAGTTAGAAAATATAGCTAAAGTTTTAAGTATTTTAGCTTAAAAACATTCTCAAGTTTGAAAGATATTTAGTTTAAAGTCTTTTGTTAGCAAAGAGGGAGTAGCTAAATGTTTAGTTAAGTTAAATTCAGTTTGTCGTTAAGTCCAAGTATGAGTCAAGTTAATTAAATTTTAAATTTGATTTGATTAGGTATCAGAGCCCTAAATTACAAGCATGCTAAATCTAAATATTTCTATTTGAAAAGTTTTTTCAAAAGATATTTATTTAAATTTGAAAAGCTCTTCAATAGAAACTAGATAATTAGTTTGACTCCGTTCACTCCCCCTTAACTAATGCAAACATGAATCCCTATAATGAGTCCTAGAGTCTTAGAGTCCAAAAATATAATGAATTTTTCATCTCACCCATTCTAGGTTTTCAGGCATGTTTGGCGTATGAGTAAGTGTCAGATAAAATAAACTTTGTCAATTAGGATTATTGAAAATGTAAGTTTGAATTTCAAATTAGTAAATATTAAACTTGAAGACTATAGTGAAAATTAATTGGAGTTAACATTTGCAGTCATATTATGATTTGAGAAGAAAAGATTTTTAAACCCTTTTAATATTTTGAGATTAATTGAATAATATTCTGAAATTAATTGATTAATATTTTGAAAAAGTTTAAATGATTTTGGAATGATTTTTCAAAGATTTTGAAATAATTTTAAAATGATTTAGAAATGATTTTTCAAAGATTTTTGAAATTAAGTTTAAAATGATTTTGAAATGATTTTTCAAAGATTTTTGAAATAAATTTTTAAAAGATTTTGAATAATTTTAAAATGATTTTGAAATGATTTTTCAAATATTTTAAAAGATTTTAAAAATGATTTTGAAAAGATTTTAAAAGAATTTTGAAAAGATTTTTAAAATGATTTTAAAATGATTTTGAAATGATTTTAAAATGATTTTGAAAGATTTTTGAAATGATTTTGAAAGATTTTACAATGATTTTGAAAGATTTTTACAATGATTTTGAAAAGATTTTTAAAATGATTTTGAAAAGATTTTAAATTGATTTTGAAATAATTTTGAAAGATTTTCGAAATAGATTTTTAAAAGATTTTGAAATAATTTTAAAAGATTTTTGAAATAGATTTTTAAAAGATTTTGAAATAATTTTGAAAGATTTTTGAAATAGATTTTTAAAATGATTTTGAAATAATTTTGAAAGATTTTTGAAATAGATTTTTAAAAGATTTTGAAATAATTTTAAAAGATTTTTGAAATAGTTTTAAAAAGAAATAATTTTAAAATGATTTTGAAATAATTTTGAAAGATTTTTGAAATAGATTTTTAAAAGATTTTGAAATAATTTTGAAAGATTTTTGAAATAGATTTTTAAAAGATTTTGAAATAAATTTTAAAAGAATTTACAAATAAATTTTAAAAGATTTTGAAATGTTTTTTAAAAAGATTTTTCAAATAAATTTTAAAATAATTTTGAAATTAAGTTTTAAAAGATTTTTTAAAATGATTTTGAAAGATTTTGAAAATGATTTTGAAAGACTTTTCAAATAAATTAAAAAAAAGAAGTTTTAAAAGATTTTTAAAATAATTTTGAAATGATTTTGAAAATAATTTTGAAATTAAGTTTAAAAGATTTTGAAATGAAAGATTTTGAAAATGATTTTGAAAGTGATTTTGAAGGATTTTAAAAAATTTTGAAATGATTTTGAAAGATTTTTCAAATAATTTTGAAATTTTAAAAGATTTTTAAAATGATTTTGAAATATTTTTGAAATAGATTTTAAAATGTTTTGAAATAATTTTAAAATGATTTTGAAATGATTTTGAAATATTTTTCAAATAATTTTGAAAGATTTTTGAAATAGATTTTTGAAATAGATTTTTAAATGATTTTGAAACAATTTTTGAAATAAATTTTAAAAGAATCTACAAATAAATTTTAAAAGATTTTGAAATGTTTTTTTTAAAAAAGATTTTTCAAATAAATTTTAAAATAATTTTGAAATTAAGTTTTAAAAGATTTTTTTAAAATGATTTTGAAAGATTTTGAAAATGATTTTGAAAGACTTTTCAAATAAATTTTAAAAGAAGTTTTAAAAGATTTTTAAAATAATTTTGAAAGATTTTTCAAATAATTTTGAAATTTTAAAAGATTTTTAAAATGATTTTGAAATATTTTTCAAATAATTTTGAAATGAAATTTTAAAAGATTTTTAAAATGGTTTTGAAATATTTTTGAAATAGATTTTAAAAGATTTTTAAAATGATTTTGAAATATTTTTCAAATAATTTTGAAATGAAATTTTAAAAGATTTTTAAAATGATTTTGAAATTAATTTTGAAAAGATTTTGAAATTGAGTTTTTTAAAAATCATTTTGAAATTTTGAAAAAATTTAATTGTTAATTAACTTGATTTAAGTTCGAGTCAATTTTAATTTTAATTTCTTAGTCATCTCACCCGATCTAAATTGTCAATCGGGGAACCCTATAATTGTTGTGAGATGAATTGAGATTCAATTTAAGGGTTTGGTTTTACTTTGTGTTAGATTTAGGTTTAGCTTTGGGTTCAACAAGTAAGCATTCTGTGGATAAACTTCTGGGCTATGGTGACTCACATGGAACTAATTAAAGTAACCATGCCTTCGAGGTTTCCAAATAGTCCTACCCATTGAGCTTAATACTAAACCTTGGTCTAACTAGTTAGGATCCTTTAAGGGTAGCTTCAGTCAGTTCCACTTGGCCAAATGCACCAGGTCGAAGCCATATCTTCCTAGACATGCGATGCCCAAGCTTCCCTAACGTACTATCATCCAAAAACTTCACCAGTACCGTGGGTCAAGTTAAACCTCGCCCATTTATCTAACCTTAATTACCCTGCCAGGTAGTCTACTCTTGTTTACCCATTCCGGGTAGATTAAGTTCGGTTACCCAGTCGGGTAATTTAGTTAGGGGTGCCAGCTATTCTGGATCCTCTTTCTAAATTTTTATTTGATTGAATTTTGATTTAAGTTCGAATTTTTAAATTTGAATTTTGAATTTAATTTCGAATTTCGAATTTGTAATTTGATTTTTGAATTTTTGAATTTTAATTTAATTTCGAATTTAGAATTTGTAAGTTGATTTTTGAATTTTATTTTAATTTCGAATTTAGAATTTGTAATTTGAATTTTGAATTTTATTTCGAATTTAGAATTTGTATTTTGAATTTTGAATTTAATTTCAAATTTAGAATTTGTAATTTGAATTTTTGAATTTTATTTTAATTTCGAATTAAGTTGGTTTGATTAATATCGTTTTTCTTTTTGCTCCCCCTGGATCATGGCCTCGATATGGTTTATCAAGGTAGTTTATTTGATCCTTCGGAACCCAGTATTGGCCAAGTCCAACTTGATTGATTAATTTGGACTTGGGGACCCATGCTTGGACTACCTTTATATTATTTCTATTAACTAATGATAAATACGATTTGTATTTCGTTTTGGTCTTAAATCCAAGTCCGGCTTTGTTGTAAACGGCTCGCTGTTTTCCAAGAATCAGATCCAGATTCTTGGAACCCAAGGTGAACCTTTCCAACGTGTTCTTGAGTTCACTAATTTGAGCTTTCAGATTGAAATTTTCTTCCTCAAGTTGTTGGACTTGAGTTGAACTTCCAATTTGAACTGACTCAGTTAAAAAACTCGAGTCAGTCGCTTCCTTAAGGGTTGCTACCTCCTTTTGGAGCGACTTAACCCGGACGTTGGATTTAGCCAATTTTTTAAGCAAGTATGGAATTAAATTTTGCGCGTCATCTAAGTTAATACTAGACATTAAAGCACTTACTGTGGGTTTTGGTCCTTCGGAAACGGATGCGGATCCGTGGCTTCGCTTGGACTCGGTGTCTGATTCGCTCTCGGTCTCTGAATCGGACTCGAACTCGGACTCTGTTTCAACAACATGTGCTAGTACTGGTAGAGCGAGGAGGCTTGCTTGTTCTTCTTCATCGGATTCAGATTCGTCTGATGACTCGGACCATGTTGCCTTTAACACTTTCTTCGTCTTTTTCTTTCTAGCTTCCTCTGTCTTGCTTGTACCTGCAACCAATGTAATACCTTCCTCGACCGAAGTAGTATCATACTGTTCATCTAATTCAAATAAATCGTCTATTAAATTATTCTTACTTACTTCGGTACCTTCGTGTAACTGAATCAGATTCTCCCACAGCTCCCTGGCGCTTGAGAATGGGCCGGCGCGATTCAGCTCCTTATTCGTTAAGCCGCACAAAAGTGTATACGTTGCTTTTGCGTTTGCTTCTACCTTTTTGATAAGGTTCGCGTCCCAGTTCTCGTATGGTAGTGGCTTGCCAGCGCCGTCAGTTGGTATTTCGAGCCCGGTCTTGGTGATCATCCAGACATCAAACTCGGTTTGTAGGTACGACTCCATTCGGCCTTTCCAGTAGCCGAAGTCTTCTCCGGAGAAGAGTGGTGGTCGAGTGGTGCTATAGCCTTCTTGGAGAGCCATTGAATCTTGCACGAAAAAATGAGCAAAAAACTTGTCCCAGAACTTAATCCTGGATTAGTAGTGTGGTAGAAGGATAGAAATAGAAATTTACCAGTTTCAAGAAAAAATAATAAAATAATATTTTTACCCTATAAACACGACAAAGCCACAAAAGAAATGCTTGAATGGTGGTTTCACCTATTCGAAGCGACCCCGCTCTGATACCAATTGTTGGATCGAGACGTGCTAGAGGGGGGGTGAATAGCACTCGTGGCTATTTCATTTTTCGGAAAACACTCGAGTAATTAAAACGCAGCGGAAAATAAGAAAGCAAGCACACAGAGACAGGAGGATTTACTTCGTTCGGAGCCTTGATCGACTCCTACTCAAAGGCCCACGATCCTTGATCGCTTTCCGTGGGCAACAACTATAAGCTCGTAAAAACTATTACAAACTAATTACAATTCAAAGTAGTAAAAGATTATACCGACAACAAAGGACTAAATCTGAAGCTCCGGGTTGTCGGGGTATCGTTGCAGCACTTCGGGATCGTCTCGTAGGCAACTTGTAGCAGATAGTTCACTTGGAAGGAGTTCTATTGAGCTGCTAGTCGAGATGTCCTTTTATTGGACGTTCAAGGCGCCTCCAGTGCCAGTCAAGGCGCCTTGAACCCCAAAATTTATCCCTGTTCCTGCGCTGTGATAACCTCCGCTGACTGCTGCTTATCCTAACCTGAAGGCGCCTTCATCAAAGCTCCAAGGCGCCTTCAATGGTCCAAGGCGCCTTCAATCCCTATGAAGGCGCCTCCAGCTCCACTTCGCAGCCAGCTTCAGGTTTTGCACCCGAGGCGCCTCCAAGCTCCATGGAGGCGCCTCGGACGCTATTCATCCGAGGGAAAACATCATTATTTTGTACCTACAAGATATGTTAGTCCCAAACAATATCCTGCAACACAAAGTTAGCATAAAACAACAGTATAAAGAATATTATGACAGTCTCCGGACTGTCCGAGTCTGACTTCAGATTTCCGACCGGAAACCTTAGGTCGACCCAACGCCTATTGTTCCCTCTACGGGGAACGCGTCCTCACCTACTCCACTCAGGAGATTTACTTGCTGCCAGTGCGATCCTCCAGATCGACTGGACTTTTGCTCAGCACTCGACGCTTCCGGACTTTCTGCTGGACATCCGCTTCCCGGCTAGTCCAGTCTTTCACCTGATTCGCGACACCAGGACTTTCCACCTAGGGTTACCACCCCCTAGGACTTTTGCCTGAAGCCATCGACCTGCCAAGACTTTCCGCATAGGGTTACCACCCCCTGTGACCTAGGGTTACCACCCCCTAGGGTTTTTCCCTTTGCCTAACCGCAGCTAGGACTTTTCTCCACCTAGGGTTACCACCCCCTAGGACCTAGGGTTACCACCCCCTAGGGTTTTCACCTGCCTAACCGCAGTTAGGACTTTCCTGAAATACTCAACAAAGCTGTCAGATCACAAAACCCCTTAACTTTGAATCCTTTGCCATTATCAAAACTCGGGTTTAATTGTCGGATGCTTCCCGCACCAACATGATGGACTTCAAAACTTCTATAGAGGATCCTCATAGTGTTCTGGAGAATTGGGACTAGACCTCTGTTGATCCATGTAGTTGGATCATGATCACTTGCTCATCTCAAAACCTAGTGATTTGGTTGTAAGCATCATAATTTATTTCACCTTTTGCATTTCTTTCTTATTTCTCAATACAAAGTCTATATTTTGTTCTTTGTATTCTAAACTTTAAAAAAGTATTTATTATGATATTTCCTGCAGAGACACTCCAAGCCAGAATCTATTTGGTGTACTTTCTGCGAGCATTGAAAATTTGACAAATCTAGAAATTGTGCATGTTTTGGTTATGGCTACAACAGATCAAATAGATGCAAAATTCATTTTTTGCAATCTTACTGATGTTCTATGATCCTGTCCGAACGCTGATTCAATTGACGCTGGGCACGTGGCGCTTCCTGGCTACTGGTGTGGATCTTCGGACGGCGGCACGAAGCTCCGGCGAATCTGTACAGAAGTCGGGCCGGGAAGGGGTTCCCGGCGATGACCCTCCGACGCTCAAGTCAGGAGAAGCTCAAGGAATAAATAATGGCTTCAGAACGCGTAGAATGCATACCTCCGGCGAAGAATGAGGGCCTTTATATAGGGCAGCGAAGAAGTGAGTGTACACCTGCCGAGGTGTACACGTGTCCATGGCCCATACCCCAGTAAGGACTTGTCAGTGAGCTTCCCTAACCCATACCGCTACAGTCTCGGCATGTCCACGATGGGACAGCGAAATCCCCTGTCACAGGATTTGGAGCATGACCTACATGTGAAACATACCTGCTGTCAGAAAAAGATGTCCCCTGTCCTTTTACCCATTGCTCCAGATCTGGCGTCCGGGCGGACAGCAACCTCGACATCCGGCCGGACATATGCAGTGGTTTACTTGGGGAGATTTTCCATCATATACTTTGTAGAGACTATTAGCAGTGTTACCTTATGGCTTTGGCCGAGCGTGAGGTCCGCTCGGCCCCACGACCTTTTCCACTGAGCGCCGGAACCCTGATTTCGACAGGGTGCCTTTTAACCATCAGCCGACTATCGTCCGATCGGGACGTTCGATTCCACCGGACGGCCGGCCTGCCGCGATTCCACCGGACGGCCGGCCTACCGCCCGGTCGGACCCGACCCTCTCCGGATGGACAACTGCCACTGTGACTTCTACGTGGCATTGACTCCACAGGGTGGGGTCCCCTGTTCTTACTACCGGATCACTTGCCTTCCCTTCAAGTCTAGTCGAAGGAGGCGAACAGTCCGACTGACTGGACTAAGAATCTAGTCGAGCGGTTCCTCCGTGCTTGTATTTCCCACTCGGCCGACCATAGAGGTAGCCTTGAGCGAATCAACAATGGCGTTCACCGGATCTCCTTGTGTTCTGCGCCAATCTTCGACATTAAGGTCGAGCATGCTTTCATTAAATGCTCCGAATGATTGAATGCCACGTGGAGCAATGCCATCGGCGTACGACGGCGGTGGCATGGTGTTTTGATGTGATCGAAGCGATTCGAAATGGACGGCTCGATGCATGCTTGGATTCCCGTGACCTGGATCCAACGGTGGAGGCCGCCCGGCCTTCACCCTATAAATTCTTCGTTTTCTTCTATCCCCTCACTTGCCTCCGCGATCTCGACCACTGCCCCCTGCGCTTTAGAGCTCCGGCGATCCTGTTTCTGCTCTCTGACGCTCTCCGGCGCCTTTCCCTTGATCCCTTTCCTCGCAGCAAGGTTTTATATCTTTCCTTCCTCCTTTCCGGTGTTTCCTCCGCATTTCTTCCTCGGTTTCGATCCTTGAAACTTCCTTTCGTTTTCTGGTGTTTTTCTTCTGCCTTCTTGCCTTTTGACTCCTTCCAATCGGCCCATGGCTAGTTCTTCCAATCCCGAAGATCAGTCGCTCGGCCCATGGTACACCACCATGCAGTCCCGATTCGAACAGCGGGATTTCGATATTTTGACAGATAACTTCGAAATCCCAGAGGATTTTGAAATTCGCTTAGCTGGTCCTTCCGCCCGGCCTCACAGGCCGCCGCGCGGAGCTTTCTGTGTCTTCCGAGACCAGTTTACCGCCGGTCTTCGTTTTCTTGTACATCCTTTCATCATAGATGTCTGTAATTATTTTGGTCTGCCGCTCGGCAGTTTAGTACCCAACACCTTCTGTCTCCTTTGCGGTGTAGTTGTTTTGTTTAAGATTCACAACATCCCCCTCCGACCGGAGGTCTTTTTTTATTTCTACTACCCTAAGCAAGCCGAGCCGGGCACCTTCATGTTCCAAGCTCGACCCGGCTTGGTTTTCTTCAACAAGCTTCCTACTTCCAATAAACATTAGAAGGATTATTTTTTCTACATTCGCATGCCCACTCGGGCCAACTTCCCGACCCAATGGCAAGTCAGCCTACCCCCCACTCCCGAGTTGAAGAAGTTCAAGACCCGACCGGACTATCTCCACGCTGCAAATATACTGGCCGGTCTGTGACTTGACATCAACAAACTTCTCCACGAGGGAGTGATGTACATCTTCGGGCTGAGTCATATACGGACTCCTCTTCCGACCGGCTTCGGTAAGAACTTTGCTTGGGCATTTGCTTTAATTGCTAACTGATTTCTTTTCTTTCTCCTGCAGCGGACATCGTCATGGATTCGGTCATGGCCGGTGTTTTGAAGAGAAAGGCGGCGGCGCTAGAGGCCGCGGCCGCCAAGGAGATGGAAGCACTGGGTATCCAGCCGGTCGGATCCCATGAAGGAGAGAGCGGAACTCAAGCTGAGTCGGCCGCTCAAGCTTCCCAGCAAAATGTGGCTAGCGGCGCCACCCCCTCAAGAGAACAAACTGCCCCCGAGGAAGGTTCCGCTCGGGAGGAGGAGCAGCCCTTACAAAAGAGGCGTCGAGTGGAGACTCCCCTACGCTCGGCTACCTCAGCTGTCCAACCCTCCAAGCGGGTCACTGCAACTGCTCGGGGCAAGGCGCCAGAGACCGAAACTATCTCGTCCGACTGGACACCTTCGGATTGGGACGAGCCAGCTGTTCCAGTGGAGGCTATTCCAATCAGCACCCTTCCGCCCGCTCGCCATTCAGCCCAGCGCTCGACCATTCATTCCCAGTTTTCTACGTCGGCTTCTGATCCCCTTCCGACTGTCGTTCGGACGACCCCCGGTCATGGCCGCACGATTCGGGTCACTCTTCATCTACCAACTGAAGAGCTACTTCCAGAAGCCGACCGTCCATCTGCGCCCGAGCACACCATCACCTTGAAAGGGCCCCTGGCTGAGATGTGGGCCGATGCTCGGGCACGCACAGCGCTGATACCCCTCGGAAATTTAGCCAATAGCCATATGCGGGAGGCCACTGGGGTAAGTTTATGCTTCCAAGCTTTGTATGCATTCCTTCCGATCGGCCGATAATAATTATAATTTTCGTTTGCCAGAGATGGGTGGAGGAAATTGCGGTTTCCAACCGCTTGGCCTTGGTGGATGAAGAGCTGCGACAACTGAAGGCCGCAGTTGGTCCGTCCGGCCTTCAGGGCCCTTCCTATTCCGAGCTGCAAAAGGAGCTGAAGAAAGCTCAAACTCTTCTGGCGGCCGAGGAGAAGAAGACAGCCGACCAGGCCCATGCCCTGGCCGAGTCCGAGCGGCAAGTCAAGTCGCTTGAAACAAAAATAACTCTGGCCACCACTCGGAAGAATACTGCTATCTCCGATCTGGAGAAGAAAAATGTTGAGGCTCGGGGCCTGGAGCTGAAGATAAAGGAATTGACAGAGCAGCTCGACCGGGAGAAGGCCTGCCGCTCGGCCGACGCGGCTAAGATTCAGAATCTGAATGAGGCTCTTACTGGCTCCCAGGCGGCGTTCAAAGAATATCAAGATGCCGAGCCGAGTCGAGTCGCGGCCTTAAGACAGAGCTACATCCGCTCGCCCGAATTCTCAGAGAAGATATGCGAGCGGATGTACACAGCCTTCGACTTGGCTATGACCGCCACCACCACTTATCTAAAGTCGAAGGGTCTTCTTCCGGAGTCTGCTGCTATTCCGGCCAGCGATCAGGTGGCGCTCCTGAATAACATTCCCAGGGACCTTTACGATTATATTGAGTAGCTTTCTGTATTTCGGCCACTCGCCAGGATATCATCCATTTCTTTTTTTATGTAATTGGGCCGCTCGGCTTAAAACTCTAACTTTAATGCAATGTTTTCCTTGTATTTGCTGTCTCCTTTCATAACCGAGATGTGTGTTTATTTGCTCGCCCATAATTATTTTGTGTGCTCCCCCATAAGGGATCTTAAGTGATCGCCGTGATCTCCTCGCTCGGCAAAATACACCGCGTTCTTTGCGGGCATAGCTCGTTTACCAAATGCCAAGTAGTTTTGGATATTGGGCCGCTCGAAGCGTGTATAGACGATCGAACGGCCTCGAAATCGCGTGCCTCGGGACATTAGATTCTTTAATCCACTTGGTGGGTTTATAGATGCCAGCTATCTTCCGCTCGGATGATTTATAGACGTCGGCTTGTCTCTCGATATTTAACGTTGGAGCTCGACGGTCTTCCGCTCGGACGTTTATAGACGCCGGCTCGTCTCTCGATTTTTAACGTCGGAGCTCGACGGTCTTCCGCTCGGATGGTTTATAGACGCCGGCTCGTCTCTCGATATTTAACGTCGGAGCTCGACGGTCTTCCGCTCGGATGATTTATAGACGCCGGCTCGTCTCTCGATATTTAACGTCAGAGCTTGACGGTCTTCCGCTCGGACGTTTATAGACGCCGACTCGTCTCTCGATTTTTAACGTCGGAGCTCGACGGCTCTTTCGATATTTATGGCGGCTTCTCTCGATATTTAGCGGCCCCTCGTCGGCTCTTCCGCTCCGGGGGTTTATAGACGCCGGCTCGTCTCTCGATTTTTAACGTCGGAGCTCGACGGTCTTCCGCTCGGATGATTTATAGACGCCGGCTCGTCTCGATATTTAACGCCGGAGCTCGGCGGTCTTCCGCTTCGACGTTTATAGACGCCGGCTTGTCTCTCGATATTTAACGTCGAGCTCGGCGGTCTTCCGGTTATAGACGCCGGCTCCTCTCTCGATATTTAACGCCGGAGCTCGGCGGTCTTCCGCTCGGGCGTTTATAGACGCCGGCTCGTCTCGATATTTAACGCGTCGGAGCTCGGCGGTTTCCGCTTCGGACGCGTTTATAGACGCCGCGCGTCTCGATATTTAACGCGTCGGAGCTCGGCGGTCTTCCGCCGGACGTTTATAGACGCCGGCTCGTCTCGATATTTAACGCCGGAGCTCGGCGGTCTTCCGCCGGACGTTTATAGACGCCGACTTGTCTCGATATTTAACGTCGGAGCTCGGCGGTCTTCCGCTCGGACGGTTTATAGACACCGGTTCGTCTCTCGATATTTAACGCCGAGCTCGCGGTCTTCCGCCGGACGTTTATAGGCCGCTCGTCTCGATATTTAACGCCGAGCTCGGCGGTCTTCCGCCGGAGCGTTTATAGACGTCTCTCGATATTTAACGTCGGAGCTCGACGGTCTTCCGCTCGGACGTTTATAGACGCCGGCTCGTCTCTCGATATTTAACGTCGGATCTCGACGGTCTTCACGGCTAACTTAGATATTGCCGATCGGCGTAACCCTTGATCATCCTTTAAATTAATTTTGCTTCCTGCATTACAAGGACACGAGCTACTAGCATATACATAAAAATGAGTTACATTCGTGCACCTTTCATCCGGCTCGATAAGGCTGGAGATGATTTGCACTCCACGGTCGATCTAGCTGCCGCCCGTCTTCATCCTCCAAATAATATGCGCCCGAGCGGAGCTTTTCAATAACCTTGAAGGGGCCCGCCCACGGTGCCTCCAGTTTGCCGACGTCGCCGACCGGCTTGACTTTCTTTTAGACAAGATCGCCGACTTGGAATGATCTGGGGATTACACGGCGGTTGTAACTTTGTTTCATCCGTTGCCGGTAAGCCATTAGCCAGACGGACGCCTTGGCTCTTTCTTCTTCGACCAGATCCAGCTCCATGTTCCTCTGCTCGGCATTGTCCTCATCGTAATGTTGGATCCTAGCGGATTCAACGCCGACTTCGACCGGAATGACCGCCTCGCCACCGTACACCAAATGGAACGGCGTGACATCCGTCCCTTCCTTCGGCGTCGTTCGGATGGCCCATAAGACGCCCGACACTTCATCCGGCCAACTTCCTCCCAAATGGTCGAGCCGGGCGTGCAGAATGCGAAGAATTTCCCGATTGGTTACTTCGGCTTCACCGTTGCTCTGGGGATAAGCCACGGATGTGAATTGTTGCTCGATGCCGTAGCTTTTGCACCAATCCTCTAGCATCTTCCCTGTGAATTGCCGCCCATTATCGGAAACCAATCGGCGAGGGATGCCGAACCGACAGATGATGTGTTGCCAGATAAACTTTTTGACCATCTGTTCGGTGATCTTGGCTAGCGGCTCGGCCTCCACCCACTTGGAAAAATAATCCACCGCCACTAGCAAAAATTTCCGTTGCCCGGTCGCCATCGGAAATGGACCGACAATATCCATTCCCCATTGATCGAACGGACATGAAACGGTTGATGCCTTCATTTCCTCTGCCGGTCGATGGGAGAAGTTTTGATACTTCTGGCACGAAAGGCACGTAGATATTGTCCGAGCGGCGTCTGCTTGTAAACTTGGCCAAAAGTACCAGGCCAATAGGATCTTCTTGGCCAACGATCGTCCGCCCGGATGTCCTCCGCACGATCCTTGATGTACCTCTTGGAGGATGTAAGCCGAGTCTTCCGAGCTCACGCATTTCAACAGCGGGCGTGAGAAAGCCTTTTTGTAAAGCTGATCGCCGATGAGTGTGAACCGACCGACCCTCCTTCTTAACAGCTGGGTTTCGTTCCGGTCGGACGGTGTGGCTCCCGAGCGGAGGAACTCTATGATGGGTGTCCGCCAGTCGCTTGGAAATGTGAGACCTTCCATCCGGTCGACGTGCGCCACCAACAGTACTTTTTCAATTGATTGCTGAATGGCGACCGACGTTATTGAGCTCGCGAGCTTGGCTAACTCATCGGCTGCTTGATTTTCTGCTCTGGGTATCTTCTGGACAATAACTTCTTTAAAGTCAGCTTTGACCTTCTCGAAGGCTTCAGCGTAGAGCTTGAGCCGAGCACTATTGATTTCGAAGGTACCAGAGAGCTGCTGAGCGGCCAACTGCGAATCCGAGTGAAGCGTTACCCGACTGGCTCCCACATGCCGAGCTGCATGCAAGCCGGCTATGAGGGCCTCATACTCTGCTTCATTGTTGGTAGCTTTATAATCCAGCCGGACGGATAAGTGCATCTTCTCTTCTTGAGGGGAGAGTAACAATATCCCAATCCCGCTCCCGAGCCGAGTGGACGACCCATCCACATATATTCTCCACATAGCTTCTGGCTCCGACCTTTGCACCTCAGTCACAAAATCGGCCAAGGATTGCGCTTTGATCGCCGAGCGGGGCTGGTATTGGATATCAAATTCACTTAACTCCGTCGTCCATTTGATGAGCCGTCCGGATGCCTCTGGATTTAGTAGAACACGTCCGAGCGGGCTATTGGTTTTGACAATAATGGTATGCGCCAGGAAATATGGACGAAGGCGCCGAGCGGCGAGGACCAGAGCGAAGGCTAGCTTTTCGAGCCCAGTGTAGCGAGATTCAGCATCTTTTAAAATGTGACTAAGGAAATAAACAGGCTGCTCTCCGCTCACCCTCACCAATGCTGAGCCGATTGCCTGCTCGGTCGAGGATAGGTAAATACAAAGTGGCTCACCAATAGTCGGCTTGGCTAACACCGGGAGCGAATTCAGGTATGCCTTCAACTCTTTGAACGCCCGGTCGCATTCTTCGTCCCAGTAAAATTTTGTAGCTTTGCGTAAGATCTTGAAAAAAGGAAGGCTCCGGTTGGCGGTTTTGGAGATGAATCTGGATAGAGCTGTTATCCGACCGGTCAAACGTTGCACTTCTCTTGTATTTCTTGGGGGCGGCATGTCTTGTAGGGCTTTCACCTTGCTGGGATTTGCTTCGATTCCCCGCTCGGTCACTATGTACCCTAGAAAACGCCCCCCTTTTGCTCCGAACAGGCACTTCTGGGATTTAGCTTGACTCCATATTTGCGCAGCGTTCGGAATGTTTCCTCCATGTCTTTGAAGAGATCTGCAGCTCGGACAGATTTGATGAGAATGTCGTCCACATAAACTTCTAGGTTCCGCCCGATCTGCTCTCTGAATACTTTATTCATTAAGCGCTGATATGTGGCTCTCACATTCTTCAACCCGAACGACATCACATTATAGCAATAAGTGCCGTCGGCCGTCACGAAGCTGACCTTCTCTTGATCTTCATGGGCGAGCGACACTTGGTGATAGCCCTGATAGGCGTCGAGCATACAAATTAATTCGCAGCCGGCCGTAGAGTCCACCAGCTGGTTTATCCGAGGCAGAGGATAAAAATCTTTCGGGCAAGCTTTGTTGAGATTCCGAAAATCTATGCACACTCTCCATTTGTTGCCCGGTTTGGAGACTAATACTACGTTAGCCAACCAGCTCGGGAACTGTACCTCGCGGATATAGCCGTCCTCCAAGAGTTTCTCCACCTCCGCTTCGATGATAGCATTCTGCTCGGCGCTGAAATCTCTTTTTCTCTGCTTCACGGGCCGTGCGTCCGGTCGGACGTGTAGTTCATGCTGCGCTATACTTGGTGAAATTCCGGGCAGCTCATGTGTCGACCAGACGAAGACATCATGATTTCTTCGGAGGCATTGGATCAATTCTTCTTTCTGCTTCTCTTCCAGATCGGACGCTATAAAGGTTGTGGCCTCCGATCGGGTTGGGTGAATCTGCACTTCCTCTTTTTCTTCATAAATTAAAGAGGGTGGCTTTTAGGTGATGGCGTTTACCTCGATCCGGGGCGCCTTCTGAGCGGAACAGGCCTTTGCTCGGACCATCTCGATGTAGCATCGCCGAGCTGCTAGCTGATCTCCCCGTACTTCTCCCACTTTGTCCTCTACGGGGAACTTGATCCTCTGGTGGAAGGTTGAGACGACCGCTCGGAATTCGCTGAGAGCCGGTCGTCCCAATATAACGTTGTAGGACGAGGGAGAATCGACCACCACGAAGTTTGTTGTCCTGGTCCTCCTGAGCGGCTCTTCTCCCAGCGAGGTAGCCAGCCGGATCTGTCCGACCGGCTGCACTTCGTTACCAGTGAACCCATAAAGCGGAGTTGTCATGGGTAACAGCTCGGCTCGATCAATTTGCAACTGATCGAATGCTTTCTTGAAGATGATGTTGACCGAGCTTCCTGTATCTACAAAAACGCGATGGATAGTATAATTCGCTATTACCGCTTTGATGAGCAGAGCGTCGTCGTGGGGCACTTCAACTCCTTCCAAGTCCCCAGGCCCGAAACTAATTTCGGGTCCTTCTGCTCGTTCTTGGCTACAGCCAACCGCATGAATCTGGAGCTGCCGGACGCTCGCCTTTCTAGCTCGGTTGGAGTCTCCTCCGGTCGGCCCGCCAGCAATAACGTTGATCTCGCCTCGAGAAGTATTGCTTCTATTTTCCTCTTCCCGAGCGGTCAGTCGAGACCGTTCTCTGGACGCTCTGCGATTCTCCTGCCTTGGAGAACGATGCCGATCGGGCGTCTGTGGCTGTCGCTTATCAACTCGTGTCCGGTCGGCTTCATCAGGTCTCTGTCGCCTGTTGACTGATGGAGACCGTCGTCCGGCATTCCGGGGCACGGGATGAGTCACGAAGGGAAGACTTCGGCAATCCCTTGTGTTGTGTGTATCCATCCGGTGGAAGGAGCAGAACATCGGGGTCCATCTCTTCTTTGACTTTGGCCGGGCGGCAGCTACCTCTTGCATGTGGGACCTCACATGAGGGGAGCGGGTTGCTTCAGCCCTCGGTGCTCTTGGTGGTTGAGTGGTGGGGGGCTTCCGTTCGGCAGGTCGAGCCCGATCAGCCGGAGCTTCCTTTCTTCGAGCCGCTTGGGCCTCCTCCACATTGATGTACTCGTTGGCTCGGTGCAGCATATGGTCATAGTCTCCAGGCGGCTTCCGAACTAGCGAGCGGAAGAAATCCCCATCCACTAGGCCTTGTGTGAAGGCGTTCATCATGGTTTTCGAAGTGGCCGTTGGAATATCCATCGCCACTTTGTTGAATCGCTGGATGTAAGCTCGGAGCGATTCACGGGCTTCTTGCTTGATGGCGAACAGGCTCACGCTCATTTTCTGGTAGCGTCGGCTGCTTGCAAAATGGTGGAGGAAGGCCGTTCGGAAGTCCTTGAAACTTGTGATAGATCCGTCCGGCAACCTCCGAAACCACCGTTGAGCCGATCCCGAGAGAGTGGTAAGAAAAACTCGGCACTTTACTCCATCTGTGTATTGATGGAGAGTGGCTGTGTTATCGAACTTACCCAGATGATCATCCGGGTCTGTTGTCCCATTGTACTCGCCGATCGTCGGAGGCACGTAGTGCTTGGGCAGAGGGTCTTGTAGAATAGCCTCCGAAAATTGGCGATTGATCCGCTCGGGAGAAGCGTCCGCTCGGGGGGCTTTCCCTTTTCTGTTGTCTCGTCTCGATATTTCATCCGAAGACGATCCCCATTCTCGATTAGTTGCTACGGCTTCAGGAGTGCGGAAGAGAGCCCGATGGAATGGTACTGTCGCAGGTGGTGCTTCCGCTCGGCCACCCGATGCTGACGTGGCTTGCTACTCTGGCCGCTCGGCTGTTGCCTTCTGTTTTTGCTCCACAAGCTTGGCGGCCCTTATCTCGATCAGAGCGTCGAGTTCCTCGTTCGAAAGCGTCACCAGGTGTTGTCGTCCAGCTTCGTCCATTGTTTCCGCTCGGATACAGGAACGTTCCCACAGACGGCGCCAAATTGATCCTGTCCGAACGCTGATTCAATTGACGCTGGGCACGTGGCGCTTCCTGGCTGCTGGTGTGGATCTTCGGACGGCGGCACGAAGCTCCGGCGAACCTGCACAGAAGTCGGGCCGGGAAGGGGTTCCCGGCGGTGACCCTCCGACGCTCAAGTCAGGCGAAGCTCAAGGAATAAATAATGGCTTCAGAACGCGTAGAATGCATACCTCCGGCGAAGAATGAGGGCCTTTATATAGGGCAGCGAAGAAGTGAGTGTACACCTGCCGAGGTGTACACGTGTCCATGGCCCATACCCCAATAAGGACTTGTCAGTGAGCTTCCCTAACCCATACCGCTACAGTCTCGGCATGTCCTCGATGGGACAGCGAAATCCCCTGTCACAGGATTTGGAGCATGGCCTACACGTGAAACATACCTGCTGTCAGAAAAAGACGCCCCCTGTCCTTTTACCCATTGCTCCAGATCTGGCGTCCGGGCGGACAGCAACCTCAACATCCGGCCGGACATATGCGGTGGTTTACTTGGGGAGATTTTCCATCATATACTTTGTGGAGACTATTAGCAGTGTTACCTTATGGCTTTGGCCGAGCGTGAGGTCCGCTCGGCCCCACGACCTTTTCCACTGAGCGCCGGAACCCTGATTTCGACAGGGTGCCTTTTAACCATCAGTCGACTATCGTCCGATCGGGACGTTCGATTCCACTGGGCGGCCGGCCTGCCGCGATTCCACCGGACGGCCGACTTACCGCCCGGTCGGACCCGGCCCTCTCCGGATGGACAACTGCCACTGTGACTTCTACGTGGCGTTGACTCCACAGGGTGGGGTCCCCTGTTCTTACTACCGGATCATTCTATTTGGAATTTTTTCTTGAGGATTAAAATTCAAGTGATTGATCCTGAATAGTTGAGCTGGATATACATTTGGAAATAAAGTTGCAAAAGTAAAGTTGAACCAAACATTAATCTTTCTTTTATGTCCAATTTACACTGCTGAGAATCCAATCTACTCAAATTCTTTTTTATCTTGAATCTGTTAGCTCTTTTATTTGTATTGAATTGGTTTATGTTTTGAATCTTGTTTATTCTCCTGTTTTATATTTCATGTATATTATCTGATACTTGAATTTTTTTTTTGTTCATATATTCTTTCCTTTTCCCACCGAATGGATTTGCATTGTTGTTGGAGTTAGTTTTGGTTGATAGAACTTTGACTAAGTCTGAATCTCAACATTGTGAATTTATAAACACCTACATAGAGCAGATACTAGTTAACCTAGTCAAACCTTGCCATGTGGACTATAGAAACAATCTTACATGTCATCAGCAAGGTATTTACTTTTCTTATATTTGCCTTTATGTTTAGTTGGTAGTTTTATTCCAGTTGACTCTGTTCTAATGCATCAATTTTTTGACTTTTTTGGAATAAGGTTTTGACTTCTTTGATGATAGAAGTTGAGATTATGAAAATTTCACATGTTGTTTGCTTATTCCTGTTGCCTTTCATTAGATGTTGACTTCTTTGATGATAGAGTGCCTTTTTAAATATTTTGAATGTGAATGGAGTATTCAGAAACTCCAGCTAAACAACTTGGGAATGGATGATTACAGGAGCAACAACTACATACTATGTGGCACTGCATTCGAACCTCAGGGGTGTGACTGGGAAGTACTTCGACGAAGAACTATCAAGAAGAGTTTGAGATTTAAGCGAGAAGATGGTTAAAGCCAATAAGTAAAGAACATTCAAGTCAAGAGGATAAGTAGCATCTATCAAGATTTTTTAAGTTCCTGTAATAAGATGTAGTTGATAGGAGTACCTTTGAATGTCTCCTAACTAAAATTTCTTTGTATACGAGTAATTATGTTTGTAATAGAAGTGTAAGGATAATAATTTATATATTTATCTTGGTTGTTTATTTAATAATATGTTATTAATTGAATTAGATTCATTTTTATTTATCTTTTATTTGTCTTTGGTATTAAAAGATAATAGTTTAAAATCTCTTGTCTTTTGCCAAAAAAAGGCAATATTTTTTTATGCATTGTGAAACTATTGTCTTTATATAAAAACGCTTTTTATGATTGTCTTTAAAAAAACATAATGCTTTTTATGCTTCATTTTAAAAAAAACAACATTTTTTATGCGTTGTCTTTACAAAAAATGGCAACTCCTTTAAAGTGTTGCAAAAACATTATCTTTGCTATAAACGACAACGCTTTTAAAGTGTTGTCTTTTAATAAACTTTTAACAACAGTGCTTTTAACAATACTTTTTTAGCCACATAGATAACGCTTTTAAAGTGTTGTCTATCAGCTTTTTTCTTATAGTGATCCTTGTTCGAGAACATTCGTAGAAAGACGTTGTGGCTTGGAAATATCCCTGCTTGAGTACATCCTATGAAAGGCATCATAACTGTTGGAACCCCAAGGTTGTTTTAGTGTGATCAACAAGTAAGTTAGGTCCTGTGTGTTTTTAACCTTGTGTCTAAGTGTGCAGGAGCTTAGGAGCATAGGTAGTCGAGCGAAAGACGCAGCTAGCGAGAAGGACGGTACGCGGTGCGTCCGAGGGACGAGGCGCTGTGGAAGAGTACACCGGCGGACGAGAAGGAAGCGTGCGGTGGTTCCAAGGGACGAGAAGCCGGAGCGGAAGACTACTTGAGGAGCAATAGACGCAGCTAGCGAGAAGGTCGGCACGGGATGTGACTGAGGGACGAATATTGCGGATGAGTACGCTAGCGGACGAGAAGGAAGCACGCGGCGATTCTGAGGGACGAGAAGCCAAAGTAGAAGCCTGCTCAAGAAGATCGGAAGTTGGGTTCAGATGCGCCCTATTCCGGATGGCAGAGATCACCCAAGCGAGCGGAAGACTTGGACTAAGGCGATCGGAGCCGGAGCAGAAGACTCGGGCTGAAAAATCAATGGGTTGACTTTCCCAACCAGGGCGCCCGGAACTGTCCGGGGAGGCCGGACCAGTCCGGGGCGCTCGGAACCCTTCCGGACGCTCAGAGTTGACTTTTTGACCAGATCACGTCAATCGCGATTTGAACATTGGGGATAAAGTTTTATCCCCCAGGGCACCTGGAACCCCTTCGGGGCACCCCGACTAAGGCTATAAATACAACCTTGGTCCAGAAGCTTTGAATCAACTCAGAAATTGTAATTCCAACACTTGTGTGCTTCTTTTAGAGTTTAGCTTCTTTCTTTTTGCACGTTCATTGCTGTAAGAGGCTTCTCCTCCTGAAGGAGATATTCTAGTGCGACATCTTCTTTGTATTAACAACATCTCCGGTTGTAACCAAGTAAATCTCTGTGTGCCTCGTCTTTTTAGTTTTAATTTATTGCCTTCTTAATTTATACAACTGTTAGTTTGAGAAAGTTCGAGAAAGGTTTTTTTTATTTACAGGCTATTCAACAACCCTTCTAGCCGGCCGTCGTGGTCCAACAAGTGGTATCAGAGCCAAGGCGCTTCAGGATGACTAACCGCCAAACGAAGTAATGATATAATGGTCGGACCAAACATCTACCCGTCAAAGTTCGAAAGGGAATTCGCTAGATGGAAAAAAGCGAATGCAGGTATTCTTTAAAACTGATTTTGATTTAATGTTAATTATGAAATTCGGTTTTACAGCACCAGAAGGTAAGAAGAAATACCACTGGACGAAAAAGGAGTAGGCCGACTACGTGGCAAACGATAAAGCTGAGTACCATCTACTAACCGTTCTTCCACCACAAGAAGTCAACCGGATCGGCAACTACAACTCCGCGAAGGAACTTTGGGAGAAGTTCCTTGAACTTCACGAAGGAACATCTGAAGCAAAGCTCGCAAAACGGGATTTACTCTGCAACCAGCTCACCAGCCTGCGACTTGGGGAAGATGAGATAGTTGTGCATCTACACTCAAGGATAAAGGAAATCATCACCGGACTTTTGAATCTTGGAGAGACGGTAAGTAATCGAGATTCGCTAAGGTACACACTAAACTCCTTTCCTAGAAATTCAAAATGAGTGTCACTAGTAGATGCCTTTTATATTTTAAAAGACTTAGAAAAAATTATATTAGAAGAATTCTTTTCTACATTTGAAGTGCACGAATAAAGATGTGCAGGTACGAAGGAGCCCAAGAATAACGTCGCCCTCAAAGCATCAAGAGACGAACCTGAGTCAGAGTTTTCTCTCGACGACGAGGAAATGGTAATGATGGTAAGACGATTCAAGAAATTATGTAAGTCTAGAACTACTAACCATTCACAGAATAGAAAGAAAAGGACCATCTGCTGCTACCACTGCGACGAAGAATGGCACGTCAAGGACAACTGCCCCAAGCTAAAGAACAAGGACAAAGATAAAGGTAAGAAGCCTGTTAAAAAATACAAAGCATTAAAAGCGACGTGGGGCGATACGTCGTCTGAATCGAAAGTCGAAGCTTTCTCCAGACTTGCACTAATGGCAAGTCATCAAGACGACAACTGCAAGTCAAGCTCTTCCAAAATGAGCATCGAGAGCATCAATGAAGGGGGAGCCACGTCGGAAGATAACAGCAGTTCAGGGGAAGACACGGACAACGAGATCGACAATGTAAGAAAGATACGATCTCTTCCTCCCGATAAACTCTTTAAATTCGTTAAATTATTAACAAAAGATTGCTGCAAATTAGGAAAAAAATAAAAATTTAAAAGTAATACTAGCTAAATCTTGCCCTCTAAAAGATTTAGACAAATCAAAATTAGAAAATGAAAAATTGAAATCAGAAAATGATAATTTAAAAGTACAAGTAAATGATTTGAAAAACCATGCATACTCATCTAAGACCAATGTTAGAAAATACAACAATTTAAATTGGTATTTTCGATATCATAAGGGACAAATTAGAAATATTTCAAAGAAAAATATCCCTAAGAAATTTATAGTTAATCCAGTAGGCCGGAACCTATATTGGGTTCCTAAGTCTTGTTTAACTTGAATTTTTAATCGAATTTAGAGCTTTTAACGAGAAAATTAGACAATAAATATCTCTATGAGGCTTTGTCTAAGGAAGTGGTTGTTGCTCTAATAACCAAGAAGGCCTAGTGCCTCTCCACGACCTGGAAGCCAAAATATTGAAATAAAATGTTTAATTAACTTTCTGACAAAGCATTAAGATTAAAATTTAATAATACTTTAAAAAAAAAATTTAACATTTTTTAAAATTTTTTCTTAGGATTTTTTTGCGTAAAACTTTTTAATATAAGTTAAAAGTTTTTTTGAAATTTATGCTTAAAATCTTTACTTAGAAATTTTTTTAAAATTTTTGCAAAATTTCTTAAGTCAAAATTTTTTTAATTCAATTACTTAAAACTTTACTTAGAAATTTTTTATATACTTAGAGTTTTTCCTTAGAAAAGTTTCTTACCTAAAAAGCTTTACTTAGAAATTGATTAACTTAGAATATTTTTTTTCTGAAAATTATTGCAAATTCTCTAATTTAGAATTTATTCAACTTATAATTTTTTTAAGAAAGTTAGAATTTTTTTTTAACCCTTAGATTTTTCTCGGAAACCCATTTTTTTTATGTGATCAAAGAGGGGGGGGAAGGAAAGTATAAATTTTGGGGGAGGTAGACTAATTTTTCTATCTTTTTGCCCTTAATTACAAATTTAGTTAGTTTATTTTCATGTCTATTTTTACCCTAACTTAATTTGGGTTGTTCACATCAAAAAGGGAGAGATTGTTAGGACCCCAAGGTTGTTTTGGAATGATCAACAAGTTAAGTTAGGTCCTGTGTGTTTTTAACCTTGTGTCTAAGTGTGCAGGAGCTTTGGAGTACAGGTAGTCGAACGGAAGACGCAGCTAGCGAGAAGGACGATACGCAGTGCGTCCGAGGGATGAGGCGCTGTGGAAGAGTACACCGGCGAACGAGAAGGAAGCGTGCAGTGGTTCCGAGGGATGAGAAGCCGGAGCGGAAGACTACTCGAGGAGCAAGAGACACAGATAGTGAGAAGGTCGGCACGGGGTGCGACCGAGGGATGAAGCTGCGGATGAGTACGCTGGCGGACGAGAAGGAAGCACACGGCGATTATGAGGGACGAGAAGCTGGAGCGGAAGCCTGCTCCAGAAGACCGGAAGTTGGGTTCGGATGAGCCCTATTCTGGATGGCAGAGATCACCCAAGCGAACGGAAGACTCAGATTGAGGCGAACGGGGCCGGAGCAGAAGACTCGGGATGAAAAAAATCAACGGGGTTGACTTTCCCAACCGGGGTGCCCGGAACTGTCCAGGGCGCTCGGAACCCTTCCGGGCGCCCAGAGTTGACTTTTTGACCAGATCGCGTCAATCGTGATCTGAACGTTGAGGGATAAAGTTTTATCCCCCCAAGGCACCTGGAACCTTTTCGAGGCGCCCGAAACCCCTTCGGGGTGCCCAGACCCCCTTCGAGGCGCTCGGACTAAGGCTATAAATATAACCTTGGTCCAGAAGCTTTGAATCAACTCAGAAATTGTAATTCCAACACTTGTGTGCCTCTTTTAGAGTTTAGCTTCTTTCTTTTTACACGTTCATTGCTGTAAGAGACTTCTCCGCCTGAAAAAGATATTCTAGTGCGACATCTTCCTTGGATTAATGACCTTCCCAGTTGTAACATAGTAAATCTCTGTGTGCCTTGTCTTTTCAGTTTTAATTTATTGCCTTCTTAATTTATGAAAGTGCTAGTTCGAGAAAGTTCGAGAAAGGTTTTTTTTGTTTACAGGCTATTCAACCCCCCTTCTAGCCGGCCGCCGCGGTCCAAGAATAGCTTGGGAACATCTCCATCCTAGAAAGCATCCGCTCGGGTACCTCCTCGAGAAGACCAACTAAGTCTATTACTTTATTTTTTTTTTAATGAATAGCTGGTCATGCAGGAGCATCCCCGCTCGGAAATATCCTCAGTACGCTAATCTACGTCGCAAGAACATCCTAGTATGGAATATCTCCCCCGACAATTTAATCATTCTCGCTAATGATTCTTTAATCACTAGACTGACAAAAGTAGTGGTGTCTTAAGTATTGGGCATAATAGAAGTGGTTCAAAGGGAAGCTGACATTAGCTAACTAGATGTATAGCGCCCCATGGGTTGATAAAAGGGAGATGATGTCTGCAGACTAGGCACACAATACCATGTACAACGAGGAGAGGTCAACCTTGAACCTCACTAGGGCATGACCGGTGTATCAGATCTCGTCTCTTGGAGCAAAATATGATATCATTCATACCAAGTGGCTGGGTATTAACTACCCCATGATTCGATATAAGCAGATAAATCATGAGGAGCATTTTTCCCTAGCATAGTGCCCCTTTATATGAGGGAGATTAGACACCTAACTAGAAATTTTGCATCCCTGGAAATTAACCCAAAGAACTATTGGAGCAAACACCCATACATGTACCAACTACACTAACTCTTGGGAGCATGTCAGATCTTGTCTCTGATAGAGGGAAACGATGGCCTTACCTCTACCCATGTTTGTAAATGTCTACTAACATTAGGGATGTCAATTTCTTTTGAATCTGGTAGAGGATCGAATACCTGACTCTAATGGAAGAGGGTATGGAGAGATTTTTTTTAAACCCGATTAAATAATCGAGTAATCAAGTATGATTTTTTTTTTGAATTCAGATATGGAGGTGGGTCTTATAGAATCCTACCTGTATTCGACCTGCATACTCAATTAAATTATTATATACACATATATTAAATATGAAATAGGTAGAAATAAGATATTTATGCAGAGTATAAATATCTGATCCTCCAACGGGTATGGGAATGAGGATAGAGGATATAGAATTTGATCCAAATCTGACACATTTCTATCTACAACTAGCACAAGTGGAAATCTACGTGGGTGCCTATCTCATTGGTATATAAGGGGTAGTTTGTACACCAAGAGAGGGTTTCTGTCATCCACAATAAGTGACTCTAAGTCAAGATAGTTGACTAGATCAACTGTTCTTCTTCTTCATCTTCTAGCTAAAGCCCTTCTCTTGGAGATGGTAATATTCTCTTCAGCTCCATGATAACTTAATCATCGAAGGGGTCGCATTGACAATGTTGTCACACTACTAATTGTTGTTGATTTGCAGGTAGGAGACCCGTGTAGGTGCAAGATGTCAAGAGCTCTACTATATTCGAACTCGAAGGAAGCGATGTGGTTGAACGACAAACGAGGTAGGAGATTCAGCTCATATCATTTTTAACACCGTCTATAGGAAAGAAGCAGTAAGGCATGAGGATGGTGGGCACAAGACGAACAATAGTGGATTCATGTGATATGGAGTTAAAAGAGTAAAGATGATATTCTCTTCGCATAGTGGGGGAGCCCTACCTAAGGTGGACAAGTGGAACCCTTACCTAAGGTGGCTGCTAGATCTGGCGGTGCTGAGCTCAGACTTACATGGGAAAGGGAATCCTCGTCGAGAAGGTGGCTTAAGTCAAATACACAGCCATCTATGTGAGGATCGGTGGTCGGCTTGAAGGGGGGGGGGGTTAGATAGACGACACCCCCAAATCGATTGCTTCCTACACTCGTTAGTATGCGCAGCAAAAATACAAACTAACTACAAATATGAAAGCTAAACACTAAAGGAAAGAAAAACAAGCAAACTGCTAACACGTTCGTTTAACATGGTTCGGAGATTAGGGCTCCTACTCCACGGCGTGTCCTTGATGTAGACGATCCCGATTCGTCAATGGATTAACCCCCGACAAACTTCGGCTATCTCAAGTAGCTCCTTGTGGGTGGAGAAACCTCACCGCAACACTCACAAATATTTGAGAACAAGTGGACTAGTAATTAAGGTTTACAACCATTAATATCGTCAGCTATAACCAAGCTTCTAAGGCTTGGTTATATAGGCCACGGGTTGGAAATCCTGCCTACCAATCGATTGGCAAAACATGCAGTCGACTGCCCTCTGTGGAAATTCAACCGTTACATCCCAACGGTTTACAACCATTAATATCGTCAGCTATAACCAAGCTTCTAAGGATTGGTTATATAGGCCACGGGTTGGAAATCCTGCCTACCAATCGATTGGCAAAACATGCAGTCGACTGCCCTCTGTGGAAATTCAACCGTTACATCCCAACGGCTCGATACCAGTCGACTGCTAAAACTAGCAGTCGACTGCTCCACACTGACCGAACGAACAAAAGCATTCTGTTCACTCCCAGTCGACTGCACGGTCAACTGCACCAGTCGACTACTAAAATATGCAGTCGACTGCTACAATAACGCTATAGTACTACTACAGTGATTGCTACAGTACTACTACAGTGACTGCTACAGTAAAATCTTAAATCTAGGATTTTACCCCGAGTACAATCTCTCAACACTCGGACCCTCACTCTTATGACTCACTTGACACTTCTTTGCAGCCTTGACCTCTTGCTTTCAAGCCTACTTCCTTTGGCTCTCGTCCCTCGGATGCATTCAAGCCCGCGGCTCGCCCCCAATGTCATCATTCGTGTATGCCTCGAAGTCGCTTCCCTCAGCCCTTGTCCTCACTGCTTTGTCCACAGTCCCTCGGATGCTTCATCCTTCACCAGACCCAAAGCCATCAACCTGAGTCACATGTGTATCCTGCATATCTGCACACTCACATACACATATCAAATAACAAGGGTGAACACAACTTAAACCTTTTACCCAAACACCAAAACACATGGTCCCACAGACTATTGGGATTGCTCCAACAATCTATCACCCGTACTACTCCCTTATAATCTTCCCTCTCTTTATAATGATCAAGAGAGGGTCGAGTTGGTGAGGAAGCAATCCTATAAGACGGGAAGGAAAATGGGCTAGATGGGCAGACAAAAAGAAAACTCTTTCCAACCTTTAAAAGAACTAGGAACCCTGGTGAGGAACTGCACTTTTGATCATGCAATGAAATAAAAAATGTTGGGTTTTGATATTGTCAATTGAAAAAAAAAGTGAAATAGGGGGCGGTGTTGGGGTTATATTACAGAAGGTCATGACTATAAACAACCTAACCATTGATGACTAAGAAAATCCAACAAGACAAAGGGAAGAAAAGCTTTTCTACGATGAAAAATGGTCTTCGGATACAATCCTTGATCTCAGAGTCGATTCATTGAAGATCCGCCCTTAGATCACTAGAAAATCCCTCCAAGAAGGTGAGGAACCGACCAAATCTTGTTCTCCCCCAAAAGGGAGAACTCCCCTTTCAAATGGTGAAAGAAACCCTTATATAGAGTAGAGATTTTGGGCGTCACACGACCCCGAGACCTGGCCGTGTGTGAGACATGGCCTAGGTCACTCTCTTCACTGCCCATCTCACACGGCCGTGTGATGCACACGACCGTGACATGTTCTACCACTGCAAACCTTGCACGACCGTGTAGATCTACACGACCCATGCTGCCTCCAGTTCTAGAACTCATGCACGACTGTGTCTGGGATATAACCAGGGCTTGTTTGGCTTTTGGGAAAATTGCACGGCCGTGTCTGGGACACGACCATGTACTGCTTTGGCTCTGGAAGGCTTGCACGGTCGTGTCTGGGACACGCCCATGTACTGCTTTGGCTCTGCAAGGCTTGCATGGGTGAGCATCACCACACGACCAAGGTCAATCTACTAGACATGGCCGTGTGGCACTCCAAGATGGTGTCTTCCTCCTTTCGTTAGCTTGCAGATTTGGCCTCGATCACAAATTCTTCTCCAAATATGACTCATACGTACAGAAAATGCACAAAAGTAGATCTCCGAACAAAAAGAGTAAATATAATAAAAGCAAAGCTGGAAGTACGAAAATGCATAGACAAAGCATACGCAAAATATGTGAATGTGCGTCAAAACATGCTAAACAAGGGTATACAATCTACGCACATCAGATACCCAATGAGAATAGTGGAAGATGTGCCAGTAGAAGTAGGTAGATGCATCATTCCCACGGATTTCATTGTCCTGGATATGGAAGAGGATCCTAAGATACCGATCATCCTTGGAAGATCATTCCTTGCCACAGCTGGAGCCCTCATTGATGTGAAAAGTCACAAGTTATCATTAGAGGTCGGCAAAGAAAGGATTGAATTTGATCTATCTGATTCTTCTGTCATCAACCCTTTTTCTCAGAGAAATTCTAGCAAGATGAACGTACACAAAGTCAAGGAGTGCAGTTTCCAAGAGAAGTCCCCTCTAGTGAGCGATAAAAAGTACATTTGTCCTGCACATGCGAAACTAAAGATGCAGACTGGAGTATTGACCTTAGGAGGAGAGCCGTGCTTCCATGGGTTTAGTCCACACTTGCTGAAATGGGGTCGAGCTAAAGACCTAAAACAAGGGCTTCTTGGGAGGCAACCCAAGGGTTTTCCATTCTAGTTCATTGTTCTAGTTCTAGTAAGTTTAGTTGAGTACTTTTATTATTTCTTTATTTTTGGGTATTCGTTTTCAGGATGTGCAGAGCCTCTGCGAGCTGGCCATGAGTGTTTCATGGGCGTGGAGGTGTCAGGGGAATCAAAATGGCTAAAGACGAGTCTCCGTGCGATTAAAGGAGTCGGTCGTGTAACCCCACACGACCGTGCGAAGCCGACAGAGGAACGAAGGCCACGGGTCGTGCAACATTTCACGGTCATGTGGCCTATGTAGAGAAGAGAAGAACACGAGTCGTGCCAATCAACACGGCCATGCGAGACCACCAAGGAGGGAGAAGACTCAGGTCGTGCCAATTGGAACGGTCGTGCGACATATGCAGAGAAGAAGGAGGAATTGGCCGTGCTGATTAGCACGACCGTGCAACTTTGGCCGAAGGGAGGAAAGAGGAGGTCATGCCAATCGACACGGTCATGCAGAACCCTACCTAACCCAGCCGTGTCTATAAGACACGGCCGTGCCCCTACCCGTGTGCGTTGCCTACTCCTCCAAAAGCCCTAATTTCCATCTTCTTCTCTCCCAAAAAGCCTTCTCCTCCCCACTACACCTCATTAAACCCTAATTCCCACCTCTAGAGTTCATTTTTGCTTAGATCTACATCTAGATCTAACACTTCTTCAAGCCACAAATCCGGAAAGAGAGAAGCAACTCCCCTATTTACCTTCCTTCTCCTCCTCTCCCATCCTCAAGACCCATCTCCACAAGAAATTCCTCAAAACCTTGCACACCATGTCGCAGATCTTGAAGAGACTTCATCGAGGAAGTAGTGGATCTGACGGAGGAGATGCTTTGGGAGGTGACAAAGGCAAAGGGAAGGTTTTTTCTTCAAAAGGCAAAGGAAAAAAGGGTGGCACGCGACGAAGGTAACGAAAACGAGTTCAATATTATTTTTAGAAATCATGAACAAAAAGCTAGATATGATATCCTTGTCGCTAGAAAAATTATGTGCACTAAGTATATGGATTCCATTACTATGGATATGCTAGGAATTAGGGATGATGTAGATTAGATGATTAGTTCTTTAGATTGGAATGATATTATGTACGCTCATGCACCGACTTACCCTCGCCTAGTCCTTGAATTTTTGAGCTCGATTGATGTTAAATTTTCTTCTGAGGATGACTACGTAGGGGTCATAACTTCTAGGATGATGAATAAAGAAGTTCGGTGGACTTTTAGTGATTTTAATAATTATTTTGGTTTACCTATTGGTGGTGCCCATGGATTTGATGATGAAATTAGATGGAATGAATTTTGGACGTCAATAACCGGGTCAAAAGACCCTTATAAACCCTCTAGAGCCAAGGCATCCCGCATGCAAAACCCGACCTTTAGATACCTTCACAGAGTGATGAGCAAAACGATCTTTGGTCGAGGAGAGAGTGATGGGGTGGTTAGAAAGGTAGAACTCTATTCTATTTGGGCGATGTTGAATAAAGTAGATTTTGATTCTGGATTCCATTTTTTACAAACTTTGTTGAGGGCAGCTAAGGCATCTTCGGGAATGATAGTGTTTGGTGGATTGATTACCCAAATATCATTTAATCTAGGTTGTGAGCTTGATGGATTAGAGGTGATTCATGGTAATGACAAGATCGATATCGATTCTTGTCTTGCTATGAAGATGATTTGTCGGGATGATAATGAGTTTTCCTTTCCTAGGAACAATGATTTTTCATTAACCCTTCCTTGCCCCGAGCGCACTTCAGTTCGCAACCCCGTGAACTGTGTGATTACTAATTTACACCCCGAGACTGTACCCTCCATTATAGAAGAAACCGAGTACCACCAAGAGCCCTCGTCATCAGCATTCTCGCACCCTTCCGGACATCCGGAACCTCCTAGGCACTCTTTTTCCTATGGTACGGGACCCTCTAGATTTGATTTTTCTGACATCCGTGCCTCTTTAGACTCCCTTCATGAGAAGCAAAATACCCAACAACGATTGTTGGAGGATCGCTTCAAGTTATCTGACGACCAGCTTAGAGAGGTACACGATCATTTTCAGTTCACTAGGGACTTCCATAGTCAGGTGACAGGGTTCGTTCAGGACTATGAGGTTAACCAGGAAAGAATGAGAAATTTTATAGATGATATGGATATCACTAGACAACAAGTAGATGCCCTTTATCAATATCATCAGCACCTTGCCCATCTTTCTACTATGCCAAGATTTCCCCCTGGCACACATCGGGGACCCCCTTATCCCCCACCCCCACCACCGTATTGATTTCATCGGGACGATAAAAAGTTTAAGTCTTGTGTCTGTCTGCACAACTTGAGTCGAGTCGAGTTTTCTTTTCTTTTTGTATTTTATTTTGTTTTGCATATTTTATTAGTTTGTTTTGTTTATTCACATTTTACTAGTTTCATATTTCTATTTGCATTTCATTTGCACTTTATTTTGTTTATTCGTATTTTATGAGTTTCATATTTCTAGTTTTGAGGCATATTTGAGAACATCATACCTTCTACTTTTTTTGCTACTTGTCCGACAGTAAAATGACTAGCATCTTCTTAGTTCATGTGTTGTCAAGATAGTGTTAGTATGTTTGGTGTATCTTCTTTCTCTATCTTTAGTAGCATAAAATAAGCTAAGTATTGTATAGAGTTTGGTATAAGTTTTGGACTAACCTTAAGGATCTTATTTTCACTACACTTAAGTACTTAAGCTTGAATAGTAGAAATATTTTTGGAATAGTTATGATTCATCCAAATTATTTAGTACTTTTGTTCCCATGGTGATTTCTTATTTACATTTTGGTTACTAGATGACCTCGGATCATGGAAGCTCATTTGGAAAAATCTAAATCCCAAATTAGTGCTACCTCTATAGCACCAATATATATATATATATATATATAAATGAATAAGGGATAAAAAATAGTTGTCGTGAGTGGAAACTAACAATTCACCCCTTTTAGATCGAGTTAGGTTACTGAGAAAATGAATATTATGTTTTTCTTGATTCCGAGTAGTATCCTTTGAGACCTTGTGTAATTTAAGGAAAATGAACCAAGTGTGTGACAGATAAGTGCCTATCACCGGGAACATTAGAAGCTCAATTGTATGACGACTTAAGTAGGACAGAGAAATGAAACTTGAAGAGTTTGAGCTACTTATTGCACCGAGCACAAAGAACTTATGCTTAGGCCATACTTAAGTAACTCCACAATCATGCTTATCAATGAAACTAGTTGATAGAGTTAGGCGAAAATGCACTAGGGATTATGAAACACTGTCATACGCTCATTAACAAAGTTTATAGCGTTTTGCTTGAGGACAAGCAAAGGTTCAAGTCTAGGGGTGTGATGTGCGTAAATATTATGATAGTTTATGCATGTTTTTAATGCACATTCACTTGCTTTATACGTACATATTCTCTGTATGATCGCCTCTTTTATCATGTACTCATCATATATACTCTTTTGTTCATATATTTGCTCTTTGTTTGGTTTTGTGTTGATAGGGTCAACTTTTGGAGCAAAAAACAACGATTGTTGATGCACCGGAACAAGCCAGAGAACACGGTCGTGCAACGTCGCACGACCGTGTGGGCAAATAGGAGAAGGAAAGTGCACGACCGTGCGACCAACCCAGAGCCAGATCATTACATGGTCGTGCATACTTGCACGGGCGCCCCCATGACCGAAGCCAAGCAGTACACGACCGTGCAATCCTGCACGGTCATGTCCCCAGAGCCGAGCCCCAGGTTCACACGGTCGTACCAATTGGCACGGTCGTGCAGCACAGCCAGAGACAAGAAAGGGCACGGTCGTGCCATCCTTACACGGCCGTGTCGCCGCAGCCGCGCCCTAGCCTATAAAAGGGTTTTAACCCTTTTCCTCAAAGGGGGAGAATCGGGAAGCGAGCCGTCAAGGAGAGAATCAACTTGGTGTCATTTTACACCGTCCAGGACCTCCGTCCAGTGATCCTTCATTACCACATCAACTCCAGAAGCAAAGGATTGGATCCAAAGATCGCACATTGTCGTTGGATAAGCATCTTTTCTCTTTCTCTCTTCTTGTTTGAGAATTGTATGCTTAACATTATATCTTCGGGTTTTTTTCCAGCGTCTATGGAGTAGATTCTTTGTTCTAGGATGAGGGAGTAGTTGTGGATTGATTTGATGTAGACTCATACTTTTGCCTCTATTTCATTGGATGATTTCACTTGCTTTGTTTCGACTACTCGATCTCTATATCGTGTTAATTGATTGTCTAGGAATTGCCTATCCCGTAGAGAGAATATCCTAGATCGTACACCCGAGGGGCCCTAGTGATAGAGGTAATCCATTCACGGACATCTAGGGTTCTTCCTTGAAAGGAGAGACAACTCCTCTACAAGGAAGTAAGAGTCCAAACTAAGCTCCTTATCTCTATCCTTAGTGACACCAATTAGAGTAGTATTCTTGTGATCTATCGAGGTACCCTAGTGACATGGGTTAACCGTAACAGAATTTCATAGGGTTCTTCTTTATTTGGCATCTAAGATTTGATACTTCAACTTCCGGCGAATGCATGTTGAGGGGAAATGAGTAAAGGATAGAATGTGATACATCAACACCACCACAATGAAACCGAACTCCTAGGATTCTTCATAAACCAAATCTATTACTTCCTCTTTGCTAGTTCTCGCTTCCATTTCCAAACCCCTTTTCTTTAGATAACTTACAACCATCGGTAGTTTAGCTAATCCTAAGTGAGTCATCGCTAGTGCTTATAACCAGTGTTCGTGGGATCAATAATCTTTATTACTAACGACGAATCCGTGCACTTGTGGCTCGTAACAATGTCTAAGTCAATGTGTAAATTGGAAACTAAAAATGGGAAATTGAAAATAAAAAAATTTAGAAATAAAAATAATCTTAGCAAAATCATGTTTAATAGAGGATTTTGATAAATTGAAAATTGAAAAATGCTAAGTTGAAAAAATAAATAAAAAATTTAAAAAATTATGCATGTTAAAATTTTGCTACTTCAAACTTTAAAAAGTATCAAGGGCTAGATTGGTATTATAGATTCCATAAGGGTCAAATAAAAAAAGTAATAAAAAAGTATATTAAAAAATATTATTAATCCAATAGGTAGGTAGGAACCTATATTTGATTCCTAAATTAAATCCTCATGCATGTTTTATTATTAATTTGATTTAATATTTGTTATATTTAAATTGTCTAACTTTTTCAAATAAATTGTTTCGCATCATTTTTCAAAATTAATTAGATCGTTATCTTTCTGAGAAAAAAGATTTCATTACTTATTGTAGGAAAATTTTCAAAAGTTGTTGACTTGTTGTATTATTTTTTATTAATTTTCTAACAAAAATCTTATTTGTGAAATTAAAATTATTTCAGTTATTTTTGTAAATTTTATTTTTTTATGATAATATATCATGTTTTCTATCATAGGGAATTTTTTTTTTTTTTTGACCGTTATTTAATTTTCTATGAATTTTTTTACCAAACTATTAACTTTTAATATTAAAAATTTACAAAAAGTAAATCTTCGAAAAATTAATTTTTCTAAAAATATAATTTTGGTATTACATACTGAGAAAAAGTTGTAAGAATATTTGAACTCAATTTTTGTTTTAAATTTCTTTTCAAAATAAATGTCTGTAGATAATAATTTATTATTATTTAGATTAATTTTGTTCATTCATGAAAAATTTATCACTATTTAAAATAAGTATGTTTAACCATTACAAAAAATTTTAAAGTTTTTTAACGATTAAAAATAATTTTAAAATTATTTCTTTTAAAACTGAGTTTTAAATCATAAAAAATCAAATTTTTTGAAAATTAATTTCTAGATTTTTTTTAAGTGTTAGTCACTGTTTAACCCTTAAAAATTTTTATCCTTATTTTTAATATGATTAAAGAGGGATAATTATAGATTAAATTTAAGGAGGTATATTTTACTTTTACATTTTACTTTTATATTAAATGTTTTAATTTTTACATACTTATTAATTACATAACATGATTATTATTTGTAATTATTTTACATGAATATTATTTACAATTAATTTATTGTTTTTTTATTTATTTAACCCTAACTTAACTTAGATTTCTCACATAAAAAAGAAAAATTATAAGTACCTTGTGGTAGTTTAGATGTAGTCAACCAAGTTAAAATTATGTCTTGTTATATTTTGATGTTTATGTCTAAGTAAGCAGGAGCTTAGGAACACAAGAAGTCGAGTGGAAGATGCAACTAGCGAGGATGATGGCATAGGAAAAGACTCGTCAAGTTTGGTGCATCCTAAGAACGAGGTGTTGTGGAAGAGTATACCAGTGAATGAGAAGGACGTACGTCTTCCATAAACAGTGTTGAAGGCATCTTTCAAGCTGTTAGAGGTGCTTTCGATAGTCGTTGGCCGAAGATAAAAGTTGTCATGTTGGAGGTGCCTTCGACCTTATTGAAGGCACCTTCAAGCTGCGGATAATATTTTTCAGGAGCTATAAAAATGCCAATAGACTTAGGAATTCTACAAGAACTTCTGTATTCAATTCCTAGTAAATACTTGAGCTTTTCAAGAAGTGTAAGAGACTTCTCCGCCTTCAATAATGAAATATTTTTAGTGAAGCTTTGCAATTATTTTGGATTAAGAACCACGTAGGTTATAATCTAGTAAAAATCTATCTCTTTTATTTTATGTTAATTATCTAATATTTGTTTCCTTGCTAAGTTCCAAGTAAGAGAAATTTCTAACTCTTATTTCAGATTATTCATCCTCTTTAGCTGACCACACCGAGACCATCATTGTCATGTTGGTTTCAATAAACGAGCACCAATATTGGTGCTGATTTCATTTGTTATTGGTGCCAGTACTTAGTGTTGTGTTGTACAAATCATTATCATTGTTAGTTTAGCCAGCTCTAACGTTTGAGTTGGTTTTGTACAGCACTAGCGCCATTGTTAGTTTATACAAATTAATATTATATAAATCAATACCAACATGTTGAAGCTCACCTTTAAAGACCAGTATTATCTTGATATTGATTTATAAAAATTAATATCATCCTAAATGTAAGAGAAAGCCGCATGTGGATAAACAGAGATTAAAAAAAATAAATTTTAATCATGTCAAATTATCTACGTTGAATTTCGCTCCGTCGCTCAAGGTAAGTCGTCCGGAGTATGGTGATACATTTGAGTTTGTAATATGCTGATCCACGGAGTAAATCTTTTTCCCTGACCCAAAAGGGTTAATTACGTTCACCGCACTAATCTAATGGCAGTATGGACGCTGACGACGCCTTCCACGGATTCCTTACCGGGTATAAAAATCCAGGTTTTTGCTGCCGCGTGGCATTGCCAAACGGAAGATGAAGCTGGTGAAGAATCCGTGTTTGCGTTTGACGGCTCTCCTTCGCTGCCTCGCCTTCTCCTCTTCCCCCGCCGCCGCTTCCAACGCCGTCGATTGCGAATGTGGCGTAGGCAACCGGAGCGACGTGAACCACCTCTTAACTGAGAAACCCTCCCACAATGCCTCACTTCGCCACCTTAACTACCAGCTCCGCTCCCTGCTCGGCTCCGTTTCTCCCGGCGGCCTCTCCGCCGCCTTGTCGATCCTCCGCGGGATGCTTTCCCCTGACTCCGTTTCCCCTCCTGATGCCGCCACTCGGTCGATCGTTTTCTCCTGCTTGGCCAAGCGAAGCCATCCCTTGAACGAGGAGTCCCTCGCCCTCCTCGTCAAGATGGCCAAGATGGGGTTTTTCCCGTCCGACGCCTTCCTGTTCACTCAACTCATCAACAAGCTGTGCCGCTCCGGCGCCACCTCTGGGGCCTGGGATTTCTTCCACGCGGTAAAGGATGCTGGCGGCTCGATCGAGGCCCCTGTGTGCAACGCCCTCTTGACTGGCCTCGCTACAATTCGAGACTTCGGAAGGATGAATCTTCTGTTTTCAGAGATGAAAGGCTTGGGCGTGCGCCCCAGCATAGTCACCTTTGGTATACTCATCAACCACCTCTGCAAATCCCGTTGCCTCGACGATGCACTGAACGTGCTTGACGCAATGTCAAGCCCGGATTCGGGAGTGTCCCCTGACACAGTCATTTTTAACACTCTCATCGATGGGCTCTGCAAGGCAGGAAGGCTTCAGGATGGTCTCTCCTTGCTTGATAGGATGAAATCAAGCCATGCTTGTGATCCTGACAGTGTGACTTACAACAGCTTGATCAATGCCTTCTGCAAGGCTGCAGAGTTGGACATGGCTCATGAATTGCTTACCAGGATGGAGAAGGAAAGGGTGGCTGTTAATGTGGTTACGCTGAATACATTTGTAACTGGAATGTGCAGGCATGGGATGATCGGAAATGCCCTTGATTTCTTTCAAAAGAAAAAGGTCGAGTGGCCAGAAGTTAAAGGCAATGCTGTCACCTATAGCACCCTTATTGGTGCTTTCCTTCATTCCAACAATATAGGAAAGGCGACGACATTGTTTGATGAGATGATCAAGGAAGGAGTTTCCCCAGATTCTACGACATACTTCACTCTCATCTCTGGGTTGACTCAAATTGGTAAACTGGATGATGCTTATTCGAATGTGTTGTTGATGAGAAAGAATGGTTTTAGAGTAGACATAAAGAGCTATAACACTTTGATCAGTGGGTTTTGCAAGAAGAAGAGATTGGATAAGGCATTCGAGATACACAACGAAATGTGCAAGACAGGGCTCAGGCCTGATATCTTCACATACAATAGTTTGATTGATGCTTTCTGCAAGGCTGGTGATTTTTCAAAGGCTGATAAATTCCTTGGCGAAATGGTCCATGATGGATACAAACCTAATGTTGTCACTTATGGAATCCTGATCAATGGTTACTGCAAAGCTGGTGATCTTGACCAGGCCATGAAGATCTTCAGGAGCATGGACGTGTCGGTGGTGCCGGCCAACTTGGTTATTTATAACATCCTCATCGATTCTTATTGTAAGAATCAAAATGTTGATGCTGCAATAGAACTCTTCGACGAGATGCAGAAACAAGATATATTGCCCAATGCCACAACGTACACCTCCATTTTCAAGGGTCTTAAGGACCATAACATGTCTGATAAAGCCTTAGAGCTTATGGACAAGATGAATTCGCAGGGATGCAAACCAAACTATGTGACAATGGATGTTCTCACGGACTGGTTAACTGCGATTGGTGAGATCGAGAGACTGAGACTATTTGTGCAACGGACAACATCTTCTGATATCAACTCTGGCAATCCTGATGTTTAATCTTATAGATGCTTCTTATTTAATGTTGAGTTGTACCATACATAAACAAATGAAACGAGATATTTTTTAGTCGCAGAATTTATTATTCGGTATGCAAAAGTTATGCATAAGCTTCTACATAGTATGATTTCTGAAGCTCATTTTCATAATTCAAACAATAATAACCTGAATCTGCAAAGAAAATTAGGTGGAAATTGGATTTAGGAACTCTGTTGCAGTTCTTTGTTGGACAAAATCTTTGTATAATTGCACATTTTAATTTGTAATATGAAACTGTTTAGTTCCATAAGTGTTTCCTTTTCTCATCCTAATCATTTTCTGCCCTTCAAAGATTTCATAAAGTTCAATGTCCCAAGTTGCAGTTTTTCTGTGCTTATTGTAGAACAGTATTAGTGCGAAGAGTTCGATTAGGACACTTAACATCTACCTGGAAGTTAGATATTGTGTGGATTTTCCTTTGAATAGAAGTGCCATATTATAGCCTATTTCGATCAAGTCATCTAACTGCAACGATTCTATCATCTTTCTTCTCAGGCATTCGATTCTTGCTTCTTTTCTTTCGCCACATGGCTAACGATATTTGACATAGATAGCACTAAATCTATTATGGTCAGATCGATATCAGATCAAATATGCTTTGCGGGAATGTGTTCCTATAGTAAGCTTGGGCAAAATATGAGGGATCATAACTAGAGGAGTGCAATTTGAAGTTGATCGAGGTTGCACTAATGGTCATGACATGCCCTTCACCCGCATAGGCTCCTCCTCTCCTTCCTTTGGAGCTACGGCAATTTCGTTCTCCGGTTGGTCCACTCCAGGTGTTTTGTGATTCAAAGTGTCAATTAGGAGTTGACATTGCTAGCGTAACCCCTCTGACAGTCAAGTTAGCACTGGGCCAAAATGTGAAGCTCACTTGTGTATGCAAGAAAGTAAAAGAGGTCAGAGAAGAAGAAAATAGCCTTCATACTTTCGCTTACCTTTGTGAAGCCTTATACATTCGCGGAGGTAAAAGGTCAACGTAGGCTACCATATGAGCCTTATGCCAACCACGTGGACGACCACACAAGCAAAGTGTCGCCCGCTAGCTAGCCATACTCATGGTAAGGGCGACAGTCGTTGGGTCGTACCTTTGGTACTATCGAGCTATTAGCCAGATGTCGCCCTTAGGGTAAGCAACCTCGCTAGGGCCAGCCTCGTGTTAGGGGATGTCAGAGGTTGAGGTCGAAGAGAACCCTCTCAGCAAGAATCCTTCATTGTCCGAGAACCGTCCTTTCCTTACCCTGAAAGTGCATTTATCCGAGTTAAGCTTCATTTGGTACTTCCACAGAGTCGTGAAGGTCTCCTCTAAGTCGTGCACCAGGTCATTGATAAACTCAATTTTATTGTGAAATGAGTGTATATAAAATATTGAAACCTCTTTCTACACTAATGTAGCATAGGAAATGATCCGAATTGTCTCTCAAGGAATGTTCACAGCATGTGATAAATTTTAAGATCAAGTTATTTAGAAATTGAGTTTGGATTTTGTAATGCAAAAGGCCGAAAGTAAAACAGTAATTAAAAAGGATGAATGCAACTCATGGGAAACCAAGTAGTTAAACGATGAATGCAAACAACTCATGGAAATGAAAACAAAGCAATCTAATAACCTAATCTACATGCATCATCTTATCCAACTGAATAGAAACAACTCAACAACCCCATGAAACAAGAGTTAAAGAAATCCAACTACAGTGAGCAATTGAGCTAATGGAACATGAACATAAAGAAATCAAGATCTACCCTATTGCAACAAATAAGGAACCAATAGAGATCTAAAACAGGAAAGCAATGAATCCTATCCATCTAACCCCATTCTACTTACTCCTAACATCAACGGAAATAATGGAGGAATCAAATGACAAGCAACCAATACTCCAAAGTAAGTAACAAGTATAGGAATGAAATAAACAGATCCAACTTCAATTGCATGAGGGAATTGATCTCAATGTATTTCGACAAACAAACAGATCAAATAGAAGTAGAAAAACTATAGATTAATCAATAATGTGTTCTCTAGATTGGAATTTTGCACACAAACCAAGCTAAGATTTTCTCTTAACTTGTATCAGTTGACACGACTGATGGATGGTGAAGAAGAAGACTTTGATGATGCTATGTTGAAGATCCGATTGCTGATGGAGATCATTTGATGCAAAGTTGTGAAGAAGGATGGAATTATGGTTTTGGTCAAGCTGGAAAAGCCCAAGAACTTGGTAGCCCGGCGATGGTTGCCATTGGGATGAATGAAGAGATGACAAGACTTTGATTGGCGGCTTGGAGGTGGAATCTGAGAAGTAAGAGACCTTGAACCTCTTGGTGATAGATTTGGTGGAATTGGATCCGAAAATGGTGTTGGTCGCTGGTTTGCATTAGAAATAGTGGCGGCGAAGTGGAAGTCGGGTTGGAAAGGATTGAGGATAGCTGGAGTTTCATTGGAGGTGGAGATAAGTGAGGGCGAGGAAGGAAAATCCCTTAACCTTGGTGGTGAGAAGGAAGGTGGAGAGCTCCCCTATTCCCGCGCATTCTTTTCCCCTTAGTGGTTGACAATCTCTAGCTTCTCATTTAAATCTCCCAGATCTGAATCAATCGTCCAGAATTCTCTAGATCTTGATCAATGACTGGATTAATTCAGACCGAGATCAAAAACTTTATATTTAGATCAGTGGTCCTGATCTACTATATCTTTGACTTGGATGGACCAGATCATGATGGATGGCCTAGATTCCTTCGGATCTTAGATGAACGATCTAGATTGATCCAAGTTTGTCCTTCTCCTTGATCGCCTGCCAACCAAATCAATTCCACAAATTAGCACATGATTCCAAAAATTAAGATAAATCATATCAAAACTTTAAATGAATTTGAACTCATGAAATATGATATAAATGCGAATTTAAACATACAATCAACTCAAAAACATTAGTATAGGATCCTAAATAATGCGATAAAATGATAGTTATTAGTCATCAACTAGCAAGGATTTGACCAAGATATCATTGACATACACCTCAACATTACGTTCCAACTACTTGATAAAGACTCGTTCTATGAGTCTTTGATATGTTACTCCGACATTCTTCAATCTGAATAGTATAATGACATAACAAAAAGTGTCGTCTACAGTGATGAAGCTGACCTTGCTCTGATCAATTTTGGCCAAGGGAATTTAATGGTATCCATAGTAGGCTTCCATTGTTGATACGAACTAATGGTCTACATTGGAGTCTACTAGCTGATGAATACGCAACAAGGGATATCGATTTTTAGGGCAAGTTTTATTCAAATCCTGGAAATCGACACATGTGCCATTTCTCTGATAGTTTAGGTACCAATACTATATTTGACAACTAGGTCGAGTATTGTACCCCTCGCACATGCCCAAATTCTAGTAGTTTTTGCACCTCCTCGTGTATGACCTTGTCCTTTTCTAGGCCAAAATAATGTTTCTTCTATTTGAATGACTCGACATTCGCCCTTACATGCAAATGATGTTCCATTATCCACTGATGGACTCCTATCAAGTTTTTTGGGGATCGATCAAAGATGTCTTGATTCCACGTAAAACAATTGATAAAGGACTCTCTCTGCTTGGGTGAGAGATTTTTAGAAATGTGAGCAGCCCATTCTGAACAGGATGGAGCCACTCTAACTACAGTTTTCTATTTAGATAAAAAGAGGGTTCTCCCTCATGCATGATGTATACTTCATCCATTAGCTCTTCTTGTTGGTCAAATCTTGCATTGCTGCTCATTATCTTTTGGTTTGCTCATATCATCTCCACATGACATTTTCAATCAGCATGTTTATCTCCCCTAACCTCACCAACTTTGTTCTCAACAGGGAATTTGATCTTCTAGTGATAAGGGGAGGTCACTTCTTGTAGGGTACTGAGTGTTGGCCGATAAAATATGATGTTGTAGGATAAAGAGGCGTCCATTACAATGAAAGTGGCCAAAGTGGTCCACTATATAGGCTCTATTCCTAAGGAGAGTAACAGTTTAATTTAGCCAAGTAGCTATACTGCATGTATAGAGAAACCAAATAGAGGAGTATTAGCATCCTATAAATCTTCCATGGTTATACCCATTTTCTCTACAACTGCCTAAAAAAGAATATTGACTAAGCTACCTATATAAAAAAATTTGAGTAACATTAAAATTAGTGACCGTTTCTTGAATTACCAAGATGTCATTATGAGGGATGAGGACACCTTCCAAATCTCTTGGTTGAAATCCCGATATGGGTCCAGACTCAATGATGACAAAGTGATGACCATATATTCTACTTGTCTATGTCTCTTTCAAGCTTGGTTGGTGTCATTGTCAGTCCTTCGGAAATTAAATTGATGACTCTCCCTATAGGTGGATTATCCTAGGCTGGTGTTCCCTATTTTTTTTTAGCTCTCAGGTTATCATGTCAAGGTGGAGTTGGCTTGGGTAAATCTAGATGGCCTTGCCTTGGAGGGTACCGTTGTGATGATCATTACTGATATAAGGTGGGAGTTGTAAGCACTACCTTCACTTGAGGATGTAGGCCCATGACTCGCTCCAACTCATTGTCTAACCGATGGAAATCATTGGTGTTGTGCCCATATTATATGGGGATCTATTGCGATAAACAATATATATACGTAGCAGAAAAAGGAATCCTTCAGAGATCCATGTGATTACAGAACTACTCTTGCAACTACACTAGCGAATAGGATTGTTACCTTTAATGCATGAACAACCCTCAGAAGACTTTTAGTCTAGCCTATCTCAACACGATCAGAATGCCCATGCCTTTATGGTATCCATATGAACATGTCCCTTCCTTCGTCTCACGAATTTCAGATTCAGAGAGTCTCACACCACCACACTTTCTTGCTAGAGATGGCTATTCAATATGGCAACAAATAAAGAAGAAGAAGAAGAAGAAGATTTTCTTTCTTGTTAGTGATGGGTATTTAAGGTAGTAAGGAAGAAGAAGCTAACTCTTCATCCTAGTTTCAGGGAAACAGGGTCTAATTACTACTCATTATTACTGTGTTAACATTGTCTTGTAGGTTATTGGACTAACACTTTTTATAGGGCAAAAGGAACACAAAAGACCTCGGATGAACAGTGCCCGAGGCACCTTCCATGCTATGGAAGGTGCCTGCATATGAAGATGCCTTTGGTGCTATGGATGGCGCCTTCAGCACGATAAAATTCAGACTTTGTTACAGATAAGGAGCAACAAGTTTGAGATCAAACTTTACAGGTTGGAGGTGTCTTTAAGTCTTATGGAAGGCACCTTCCACACCCTTTATAAGGGTGTCTTGACCAAGCTTCAAGAATCATCACTTCTACAATCCTCTACGCATTTGTTTGAAGTTCCGACTGCTCCGGCTTCCTGCTGCTGCTTCATAAAAGTCTGTCTATGACCAAGATACCTTTCTGAGTTATTAGATCATCTCTGGTAGACCGAGCAACACATGAGCGCTCTCAAAATTGTTGGTAACATTTTATTAAGTGTTGCAATTTTTACCACTACTCTAAAAGGGAAGTGTAGGCTGTTACACTATCCCTATCTCTTGTATTCGATCACCTCTTCCAGCGGTTCTAGAAGAGACATTTAATGGATTATCCATTGATAGGTTTGCAGGACCTGGGTCTTGGAGAAGAAGTCATCGAAGGCTCTGAACCAAGTAAAACAAAATGCGTGTTCTTTTGCTTGTTTTTCTACTTCGCTTTCTTGCTTAGTTTTCTACCGCACTCTTTAATTTCAAAACTGAAAAATAAGTTTTTGAAAGTCATGTGATTCACCCCCCCCCCCTCTCACGTGTGTCTCGATCCAACATAATTGATGACTACTCAAGATTTACTTGGGTAAAATTTTTAAAAACCAAAGATAAAATCTTAAAAACTTTCAATAATTTCTACCAATTAATAGAAAATGAACAGACATAAAAATTAAAAGAATAAGAAGTGATCAGGGGGGGGGGGATTTGAAAATCATAGGTTTACCAAATTTTGTCAAACTAATGGATATTACCATGAATTTTCATGCCCTAGAACTCCTCAATAAAATAGACTAGTGGAAAGAAAAAATAGAAATAGGACTTTAAAAGAAGCCACTAGAACCATGTTAAATGAATATAACTTAAGTAATCAATTTTGGGCGGAAGCCATAAACATGACATGTTACATTCAAAATAGAATTTTAAGTAATAAATTTTAGAATAAAACCCCTTATGAAATATATTATAATAAAATACCTAACTTAAGTTATCTAAAAGTATTTGGATGCAAAGTACACATATTAAACACTAAGGATTACTTAGGTAAATTCATATCTAAATCTACAATTGGTATTTTTCTAGGGTACTCCATATCAAGTAGGGCCTATAGAGTCTACAATAAAAGTACCCTAAATGTTGAAGAAATAACCAATGTAATCTTTGATGAAAAAAATAATCTACCTGACTTAATTAATGAAGATAATGATCAAAATATTAGAAGCATAGAAGATGAAGATAATGAAATTAGACTTGAATCAAGTGAATCAAAAGAACCAATTATGTTGGTCCAGGAGCAAGAAGCATCCGACGATCGAACTCGAGTTTTAATAATTGCAAAGGATTCAAAGTAAAGGTTATTTGTTATCTAATATGGTTGAATGAGATTGCAGGGAAAGCCCTAAGGTTTCTTAGGCAAAGTCCTAGCTGTAGTTAGGCAGGTGGAAAATGCTAGGGGGTGATAACCCTAGGTCCTAGGGGGTGGTAACCCTAGGTGGAAAGTCTTGGCGGGTCGAAGCTTCGGGCAAAAGTCCTAGAGGGCGGTAACCCTAGGTGGAAATCCTGGTGTTGCGAACCAGGTGAAAGTCTGGACGGGTCGTGGAGCGGGCGTCCAGCATGAAGACCGGAAGACTCGAACGCTGAGCAAAAGTCCAATCGATCTGGAGGACCGAACTGGCAAAAGGTAAATTCTCCTGAGTGGAGTAGGTGAGGACGCGTTCCCTGCTTAGGGAACAGTAGGTGTCAGTTCGACCTAGGGTTTTCGGTCAGAAATCCGAAATCAGAACTGGACAGTCCAATGATTGTCAGACTTGTATTTTTATGTTATGATTATGTGCTAACTTTGTTTTGCAGGATATGTTGTTGTGTTGTGGACTAACATATTTTGCAAGGACAAAAGAACAAGGTTTGCCTCGGATGAACAGTACCCAAGGAGCCCTCCATGGAGCTTGGAGGCGCCTCGAATACAAGGCGGAGGAGTCTACGCAGCGGAGCTGGAGGCACCCTCATGGAGGCTTGTGGTGCCTCGGACAGCCTTGAAGGTGCCCTCAAGGAGTATGGAGGTGCCTTCAAGAGGATAAGCGATGAAGAAGTCAGGTCTTATCCACGTGCGACTGGCCCAGAGATTAGAGGCGCCCTCAAGGGGCTTGAAGGCGCCCTCAATAGCCTTTATAAGGCAGTCTCGACCAGCAGCTTGTATCAAGGCATTCCAAGCGATCCTTCTTCTATGTGCTGCTAAAGAGACGATCCAGAACAGTTGTAGCAACACCCCGACGACCAGGAGCTTCAAATTTATTATTTCTATTGTCGGTATAATATAATTATTGCTTTATTTGTATTTCATACTTGTAATTTTGTGTGATTATAGTTGTTGCCCAAAGTAAACGCTTAACGAGCGTGGGTCTTGGAGTAGGAGTCACCCAAGGCTCCGAACCAAGTAAAAATACTTGGGTCTTTCTGTGTTTGTTTTAATTTCAGTTGCACCTACTCGTTAAGTTTTCCGAATACGAAAAGTGAAAGTCACGAGCGCTATTTACCCCCCCCCCCCCTCCTCTAGCGCATCTCGATCTAACAATTGGTATCAGAGTGGGGTCGCTTCGATTTGGTGAAACCACCAGTCAAGCATATTTTTCATGGTAATTTTTCAATTTTTCGGAGTCGGTCGGAATCAGTATTCTTGCCGTCTTCCGATCTAGTTTTTTGTAATCGATTTTTTATTCTCGAAGTTGGTGCAACACCACTCAAGATCGCGTATTACTTTTCTTGTTTCCCGCACTACTAATCCAGGATCAAGTCCTAGGATAAGTATTTTTTTAATTTTCCTTGTGCAAGTTTCTATGGCTTTTCAAGGCTACAGTACAGCTCGACCTCCACTCTTCACCGGAGAGGACTTTGGCTACTGGAAGGGCCGAATGGAGTCGTACATTCAAACACACTTTGAAGTCTGAATGATCATCAAAACCAGCCTGGAACTCCCAACTGACGGCATCGGCAAGCCAATATCATATGAGAACTGGACCGTAACTCTGATAAAGAAAGTAGAAGACAACGCCAAGGCAACCTGCACCCTCCAATGTGGACTGACGAAGGAGGAATTAAACCGCGTCGGCCCGTTCTCGAGCGTTAAAGAACTGTGGGAGAAACTGATTGAATTACATGAAGGAACATCCAACACCAAGGTAAGTAAAAGGGATCTCATTCTTAACAAATTATATAATATAAAATTGTAGGAAGGTGAAATGGCGAGCCAGTTGCATGCGCGCATCCAAGACCTCCTCAACGGTCTCCACACAATCAGACAAAAGGTAGAAAATAGAGACATAATCAGGTATTCACTTAATGCTTTTCTGAGGACTACCTTGTGGGCATCCATGGTAGATGCTTACAAGGTATCCAAGGATCTCTCTTCAATTAAATTAGATAAACGATTTGCTGAATTTGAATTGCATGAACAAGTTAACGCTCGATTGACCGAGAAAGGTATAGCTCTGATTGCAGGTACAAGCAGAGTGTGCAAACCAAAAGTAAGACACAGAACCGAATCAGAGTCAGAAGAAGAACCGGATTCAGAAGATGATGACGACGAGCTCACCGCCGAACTCGTCAACTTGGTGAGAAGACTCTACAAAAAGAAGAAGAGCTTCAATAAGAAGGACATCAAGAAGGTGATCCAGTCTAAGGAGACCCAACCAAGCTTAAAGATGAAGTTTGAAGTAATCTACTATGGTTGCAATCAAAAGGGGTATATCAAAGAAAATTGTCTGAATCAGAAGGATACGAAGAAACAAAGAAAGAGGAAAGCTCTGAAGGTGACTTGGGGCGAGTCCTCTTCAGAAAATTTGATGATGAAGAACTCAAACAGACGAGTTTCCTTGCAATGACGGTCCGGGATCAAGTCAACAAATCCGGAAGCAAGGTCGAATCAGAAGCTGAGTCCGAGAGAAGCCACGGATCCGTATCCGTTTTCGAAGGGCCTAACCCCTCTGTAAGTACCTCTCGGTTATATAACTTAATTAATTATCTGATGCATAAATTAGCTAAATCTAACATTCGGATCAAATCACTTCTAAAGGAGGTAACAACCCATAAAGAAGTGACTATCTCCGAATCCTTGATTGACCCGATTCAGGCTAGAACCTCAACTCAAGTCCAAAAATTTGAGGAAGAGAATTCCAGGCTAAAAACTCAAGTCAAGGATTTGAAGATTGCATTGGAACAGTTTACACTGGGTTCCAAGAATCTTAACTTGATTGTTGGAAAACAGAAGGCTGTATACAATCGATCAAAACTAGGATTTAATACTAAAAGAAAATACCATTCATATCTGTCACTTGTTAACAGACCAAATACAAAGATAGTCCAAGCATGGGTACCTAAGTTCAACTTGGTCAATCAAGTTGGACTTGGTCTGTATTGGGTCCCCAAGAATCAAGTATATTTTCTTGATAGACCTTATCGAGGCTATGATCCAAGGAGAGCCAGTAGAAAAACTGTCTTTATAAATAAATAGAATTGCTTGATGATTGTTATTTTCTACTTTACTTTTATGCATGCTTAGATTAGGCTAAATTAAGGACCTAGGTATAATTTATACTTGATTAGTTAAACCTAGGGATTTCAAAAAGAAAATTAAATATATAATTTCTTTGAAAGGCTCTGTCTAGAAGTGGTGGATGATCCCATACCCAAGAAGGCCTAGTGCCTCGCCATAGCCTGGGAGCCAATCTTTGAAATGTGTATTTAATTGACTAATTGGAAAACCTAAGTCTAACTCAAATGTAAATTAATCCTTAGACATAATCTAAATTAAAATTAATCATCTCACAAAAATACATAAGGTTCCCTGATTGATAACTTAGAATCGGGTGAGATAGATCTAGGTTGAACTTAGTTGAATTTAATTAAACCTAATTTGATTCAAATCTTAATTCAATTTAATCAACCTAATTTATCTTTATCTAATTAATTAATTTAATCAATTCAATTAACTATTTAATCAACTTAATTAACTTAACTATTTAATTAACTAATCAAATTACTTAACTTAACTACTTAATCAAATTAATTAACTTAATCAAAATCTTATTAAACCTAGCTTAATCAAACTAAGTTAATAACTTAATTAAAATTAACACAAATTAAAACTTAATTACTTAATTTAATCTATCTAATAAATTAAGCATAACTTAATTAATCTTAAATTAATTCATTTAACTTAATTAACTAACCTGACCAAATTAATTTAACTTAACCAATTTAACTAAAATTAATTTTTAATTTAAACCAATCAATTAACTTAACTAATAAATCAACTTAATTAAATATAGCTTAATAAACCATCTCACAATCATACATAAGGAATACTGTATTTGATCATCTGGACTAGGTGAGATGGAACATTAAGGAGTTGATTTCAATCAAGCTATCTTCCAAATCCACTAAATTTGACCCAATTCAAATACTTTATGTAGGAACATAAAGATTTGGATCAATGGATACTAGATAGTGGATGCTCCAGACACATGACTGGAGATAGATTGAAATTCACTAAGCTGAAACTCAAGAACCTAGGGTTTGTTGCATTCAGCAATGATGGAACCCTTAAGGTAATCGGAATAGGTAATATATAATTAAATTCCAATTTTTACATTCGAAGAGTCTTATTGGTTGAACAAATTAGTTTTAATTTACTTAGTATTATCCAATTATGTGACGCAGGATATTTAGTCACATTTTCAAAAACTGAGTGCATAATTAAGAATATTAAAAATCTTGAAACCACACTTAAGGAAATTAGGAAAAAGAACTTCTATACAATAAATCTACCAACCTCCTCACTAAAGTATCTATTGACACTGTTGGATCGAAAAGTGCTAGAGGAGGGGGGGGGGGGGTGAATAACGCTCGTGGCTTTCACTTATCGTAATCGAAAAATCAACGAGTTAAACGCAGCGGAATAAGTAAACAATCACAAAAAGACCCAAGTGACAATCGTAGGACTTTTCCTTACTTAGAGTTATCACCCCCTAGGACCTAGGATCACCACCCCCTAGGATTTTTCACCTGTCTAACCATAACTAGGACTTTTGCCTAAGTACACTTAGGACTTTCCTGCAATCTCATTTAGCCTTGTCAGATAATAAAACATCTTAACTTTGGACCCTTTGACATAATCAAAATACAGGTTTGATCGCCAGATGCTTCCCGCACCATAGTAAGTGCCCTAAATTGGCCAAGAAGAAGAGTCAAGTGGCACCATAGGGCAAGGAGAAGTCCAAAGAGACCACCCCCACAACAAATAAGAGCAAGGAACATATTGTGTGTTTCTTGTGTCATCAAAAAGGACATTATCAAAGTCAATGTCCAAAGGGGAAGAAGTCGGTCAAGCCCAAAAGAGGAAGCACAAATCAAGGGGGAGCTCTCAAGAGCAAACCCAAGGTAACATTTGTTGATGCAATTCCTCTTAGAAATGGTAAAAAGAATGCTAGTTCAAATTTATATCATTTTAATGCTATTTACCATAAAAATAGAAGGCATGGTAGAATTAAGGAAAATTATGTAACTCTTCATGCCAAGACTACCTGCCCTAAGGTTAGGAAGGTAGATAACTGGCGCCGTCTGTGGGAAACACAACAGCCTGATCCGAAGCGTGAAGATGGAGGACTCTGGTCAAAGCTCCAGCAGGAGGATTAACGTTACCATAACCGCGGGGGAGTACGAGCTCTTCAAGGAGGTCAGAAAGCGAGCCGCCTCTGAAAAACAAGGCACGGTTTCACGACCTCGCCTAGCACCTGAAGCGTCCAAAGAATCAGCTCCTGTTTTCGACAGGAGCTCAAAGAGAAAGCAACCGGAAGAACTCCTCGTACTTCATTCCGAGAGCCTCGCCGCAACTATCATCGATCTGGACCTCGAGAGCATAGTTCGAAGAAAGAAGAGCCGCCGGCGTCGGTGGCGGAGAGCTCTTTACATCTACCCCGGGATTCAGGAAAGGGGAAGGCTATAATCTCTGCCAGAGATCTGCTTGAAGATCCGGATGATAAGGTACCCTTCTCAGCTCAGATCTTGAGGGAAAGCCTGCCAAGAGGTTATCGAGCCCCAAACATCGGAGAATATGATGGGAGCAAGGACCCGGAAGAGCATCTGCAGAAGTTCAAGAACGCGGCTATGTTGTATCAATACAGCGATGTCGTCAAATGCCGAGTCTTCCTACATACCCTATCAGGGTCGGCGCAGAAGTGGTTCGATGGATTGCCCCCAGAGTCCATTAACCACTTCATGGATTTCAAAATGGCCTTCCTACGTCGTTTCGCCAGTAGTCGTAAGTATCAAAAAATCGACCATTGCCTTTTCGCTCTTAAACAGGAGCCGACCGAGCCTTTGCGAAGCTACATCAACTGGTTCAGTCAGGTGGCCAATGACGTCCCCTCCGCCACCTCAGAAATATTGATGAGCACCTTCTCCCACGGATTGCGAGAAGGGGAATTCTTCAAGGACCTCATCAAAAACCCCGCCCAGAGTTTTGACGATATGGTGGAGAAAGCTTCTTGCTACATCAAGGTGGAGGAAGCTCAGGCCGCTAGAAGGAAGGCTGAAAAGACGGTGGCTCCTGGCAACCGACCTGAAAGGAGAGCACCCCAACCAGCTCAGCCTTTTCAGTGCGTTCAACCCAGGCCTGCCCCCCAGCCCGCTCAGGGAGTCAGACCAGCCCCACGAGTTGCTGCCATACACGCGCCCAGGCCTGGACCAAGGGGAGCACCATATTGCACATATCATCAGTCTAGGACGCATGATCTTAGTAACTGCTTCCAATTCGCTCGTGATTCCAGGCGAGCTGCCGAGCAGGGTCTGCCCCCCCCCCCCGGGAGTTAGCGCCCCAAATACAGAGAATGGAGGAAGAACGGGCCGCGGCTGGACGTGCTCGTCAGACCCGACCCGACCTAGCCGGTCCTTCTAACCAAGCCGGTCCCGGGGAAGATCGAAGAGATGCCGGAGAGTTGAAAAACTAGGGCAACGCTACTGTGCGAGAAATCGGCATGATTTCAGGAGGACCCACTGACGGGGACTCAGGCCGAGCCCGTAAGTCACATGGTCGGTGGTTATATGTGGGAGCCGTGGGATGCAGCCACGAGCAGACGTCCGACCCTGTTATTAGCTTTGGGCCCTAAGACTTGGAGGGTCTTGAACTGTCCCACGACGACACTCTCATAATCAAGGCCGTTATTGCTAATAGCCGAGTGGCTCGGGTCTTTGTGGATACCGGGAGCTCAGTCAACATTTTGTTTAGAGCTGCGTTCGAGGAGATGCAGATTGATGCCGCTGAGCTCCAACCCATAACCACTTCTTTGTACGGGTTCACAGGCAACGAAGTCAAGCCCATGGGTCAGATCAAGCTGGTCATCTCCATGGGCACTGAGCCACTGGTGCGCACCCGGAGGAGCACCTTTATAGTGGTGGATTCGCCTTCCTCCTACAACGTCATCCTGGGAAGGCCAGCTCTGCATGAGTTCCGGGCTGCTGTCTCCACTTTTCACCAGAAGATCAAGTTCCCAGTCGGCGAGCGGGTCGGGGAAGTCAAGGGAGAGCAGAAGGTGTCTCGAAGCTGCTACATTGATATGGTCCCGGTGGAGGCACGCAAAAGCCGAAGGACAGAGGATGGTGGTGTACACGCTATCCAAGAGGAGCCTCTGCCTATTGCCGAGGAGCCTATCCCTTGGGAAGAGATTCAGTTGCACCCTGACAGAGCAGAGAGCATCACTCGCATTGCCAGTGACTTACCGCCGGAGCTTAGGTCGGAGTTGATACAGTGTTTGAGCCATAATAAGGACGTTTTTGCTTGGTCACCGGAGGAGCTGCCCGGAGTCAAACCAGAGGTAGCCGAGCACAAGCTGCATTTAATGCCCGAAGCCAAGCCAGTCAAGCAGAAGAAGAGAAACTTCTCTGCCGACCAGAATAAAATTATTCGAGCTGAATTGGATCAGCTCAGGAAGGCAGGACATGTTAGAGAGGTGCAGTTCCCGTCCTAGCTTTCTAACGTTGTATTGGTAAAAAAGGCTAACAACAAGTGGAGGGTGTGCATAGACTTTCGCGACCTCAACAAAGCCACCCCCAAAGACTGTTATCCTCTCCCATGGATCGATCAGGTGGTGGATTCAACTGCTGGCTGTGAGAGGATATGCATGATGGACGCTTATCAAGGATATCATCAGATACCCTTGGCTAGGGAGGATCAGGAGAAGGTTAGCTTCATAACGACTGACGGTACTTTCTGCTATACGGTCATGCCATTTGGACTCAGGAATGCTGGGGCTACCTACCAAAGGATGATGGACAAAGTCTTTCGAAGTCAGATTGGGCGGAACGTCGAAGTCTATGTTGATGACATCCTAATCAAGTCGCCCCTGGCGTCCAATCTCATAAGAGATGTAGAGGAAACCTGCGGGACTCTAAGGCAATATGGTGTAAAGCTGAATCCTCTGAAATGCTTGTTCGGGGCCAAAGGAGGGAAGTTTCTGGGGTATCTGGTGATTGAACGAGGGATAGAAGCTAATCCTGAGAAGGTTCGAGCACTTCGGAACATGCAGATCCCTTGGAATCTGAAGGAAACGCAGAAGCTAGTCGGCAGGATAACAGCGCTGTCCCGATTCATCTCCAGATCTGCAGATCGAGCCGTGCTCTTCTTTAAAGTGCTCAGGAAAGCAGCCAAGTTTTAGTGGACGGAAGAATGCACACAGGCCTTTGAGGAGCTAAAGCAATACCTGGAGTCTTTGCCATCGCTGTTTAAGCCTGTTGTGGGAGAGCCCCTTTGGGTCTACTTGTCAACCACCCCGAGGCCGTGGGGGTTGTGCTGGTTAAAGAGCAGGACAATGTACAACGGTCAGTGTATTTTTTCAGCCATCTATTGAAGGGGGCTGAGTCTCGGTACATGACCCTGGAAAAGTTGGTTTACGGACTTGTTCTCATGGCTCGGCGCCTCCGACCGTATTTTTTGGCGCATCCCATCGCCGTCCTGACAAATAGTACAATGGGTCGAGCTCTCACCAAGGTGGAGGTAGCAGGTCGGCTTATTAAATGGGCAACCGAGCTAGGGGAATATGATATACAGTATCAGCCCCGAACCGCGATCAAAGCACAGGCTCTGGCGGATTTCTTGACAGAGGGTTATCAAGCAGACTCGGAGGAGGTCTAGAAAATTTATTTAGACGGGTCAGCTACCCATCATGGAAGTGGTGTAGGTGCACTTCTAATATCTCCGCAGGGAGACGTTATGCAGCTGGCTATACGGCTAAATTTCAGAGCTACCAACAATGAGGCAGAATATGAAGCCCTATTAACAGGTCAGCAAGCAGCTCGGCATGTAGGGGCCAGCCGAGTCATAATATAATCAGATTCCCAGCTAGTAACTCAGCAGGTGACCGGGCATTTTGAGGTAAATAATGAAAAGATGCGAGTTTACAAGGAAGCCTATGAAAAGATGAGGGAAGAGTTTAAAGAAGTCACAGTCACTAAGATTCCCAGGGCTAAAAATGAAAGAGCGGATGAACTAGCTAAAATGGCCAGCTCCCTGACCACTTGGGCGCTTGACAGATCTATAGCACAGACTTTCCTTATAGCTCAGATATATCTACAAAATAACCTGGGAGAAGTAATTGATTGGAGGGCGCCCATAATAAGCTTCCTCCAACAAGGAATTGTACCCACCAACTTAGAGGAGGCGCGTATGCTCAGGAGACAGGCTCAGTCTTATGTTATGATCGGAGATCAATTGTACAAAAAGTCTTTCTCTAGACCTCTGCTCAAGTGCTTGAATACGGAAGAAGCAGATCAGGCCTTGCGGGAGATACATTTGGGGTGCTGTGGCAATCACGCAGGTGGAAGAACGCTGGCCCGGAAAGTACTATTGGCCGGGTATTTCTGGCCTACCCTGCAGAAGGACGCACAGAAGCTGGTGAATACTTGTTTGTCATGCCAGAGGTATCAGAACCTGACGCACCGACCCACAGAGCTGCTGAGAACTTCTATAGTGTCTTGCCCATTTGACCAATGGGGTATGGATATCGTAGGACCTTTCTCGATGGCTACGGGGCAAAGACGTTTCTTGTTGGTAGCAGTAGATTACTTCTCCAAGTGGGTGGAAGCGGAAGCCCTGGCCAGAATCACTGAAGATGCGGTAATCCAGTTCTTGTGGAAGAATATCTTTTGCAGATTCAGCCTGCCTCATAAGTTAGTGTCGGACAATGGCAGACATTTTCAAGGATGCAAAATACAAAATTGGTGCAAGGGGTTCGGCGTAACTCAGGCCTTTACTTCGGTGGTTCATCCTCAAAGCAATGGTCAGACAGAGGTAGTCAATCGGGAAATAGTGCGAGGGCTCAAAGTCAAGCTGGATCACACGGGAGGTAGTTGGGTGGACGAGCTGCCGAGCATTTTATGGGCCTATCGTATGACACCCCGAGAAAGTACAGGTCTGACACCCCTCCATTTAGTGTATGGTAATGAAGCAGTGGTATCTCTGGAGGTCGGGATACCGTCCGTGAGAAGAATGATGTATGACCAAGGGAACACAGAGCGACAGCTGGCCGAACTAGATTTTATCAGCGAAATTCGTGAACAAACAGCTGCCAGGTTGGAAGCCTATAGACAGAGGATGAGACAAAACTATAATAGAAGGGTGATCCCCCGATTCTTTGGAGAAGGAGACCTCGTCTGGAAGCAAATGAAACCCTTAGGGGAAGTGACGAAGTTGGCACCTTAATGGGACAGACCATACAAAGTTATCAAGAAATTGGCATCGGGGGCCTATTATTTGCAGGACGCTCAAGGAAGGAAGCTGGATCGACCTTGGAGTGCTAACTACCTACGACCCTATCGGGTTTAAGGGGGCTGACTCTGTTGGTGTAAGCCGGGTTAGGCGAGGGGCCTGGAGACAGTAGGATAGTCAAGTACAAAATCCGAAGACGCATATGTACATGTAAAAATTCCTCAGTTTAAGCGGCTGGTACAAATCATTTAAAAGGAGCAAAAATCTCATCCGAAAAGCCTTGAATGATTTGGTCTTGATCCAAAAAGTCTGTGGGAGGGACGGAGTTCAAGAAATTCTGCGCGTGAAGCTGTCGGATAACCCCAGCCGCCGTGTATGGTATGGTCGCGGAAAAGCGTGCCCCAGCCTGGGATAAAAATTTAGGAGAGGTCAGATAAGACATTCGGCTTCGCAGGCAATGATCCTCCTCTCCTTCTTGATAGATCTCCAGGGTAGCGGATACTCCCGTCAAAGCCGCCCGAGACTGGGATAGTTCCTCCCTCAGGGCCCTCAGCTCAGCTCCTTGAGCTTCCAACTGAGCTGCCTGAACCTCCAGTCTATTGTTCTTCTCCTGCAGAAGGGTATCTTTGGACTGTGCTTCCTGAGCCTGGTGGGCTAGTTGTTGCTGATACCCCGCCTCAGAGGCAGCTCTTTCCTCCCTCATAGCTCAAAGTTCATCTTTGACCTGCATCAGGGAACTTTTCTGCCGATCGGTCTGATTAGTTAAGGCTCGGATCTCTGCTCGCAATGCATAACTGGCTTGGGCGGGGTCATTCAGTTGCAGCTCTAATTCAGAGACTTTCTCTCGGAGTTCTTTGCTTTCATGATGGAGGGCATGGAAGGATTGGTTCAGCACCAAAGATTCTGCATGAGTCTGGATGGAAGATATAACCCTCAGTTAAGGCAAACTAATACCAAGTGTAGGGTGAAGAGTACTTACTTTAGCCCAAGACTTCGAGAACCTATCCATCTGAACTAATGGCGACGCGCTATCCATTTGACTCATGCTCTCCGCCCACAAACTGCCGAGGCAGCCTCTCATCATCAGAATGCTCGTGGGTGCGTCGTGTCGTCGAGCTAGAGCAGCTTCAGAGGGGATAGTGGTCCTGTAATGATGGCGGGCGGAGGAGGAAGGTCGAGAAGGGCCGGCGTCAGAACCAGGAGGAGCAGGAGGTGGCTCGGGAACGGGCTCAGTTGTCACGGGGTCATGACGATCGCCTGGGCTGTCTTCCTCAGTAGGAGTGGGGGCAAAGCGGAATGCAGCTGGTCTTCCCCTGTAAGGGTTGGGAGAGGCTGCCAGATAAACGAAACAAAAATGAAGAAGGGAGTGGGATCAGAGTCAGCCACGATGGCAGCAGGGGGCAATATGGCAGTAAAAGGAACAAGATTAAGCGTTTATGAAGTCGGACCTGGTCTTCGACGCCGCCTGTGAAGCAGGGGCTGGTCGTTAGAGTCAGAGTCATCAGAGTGAGGCTGACCCTGTGAAGAGGCTGCAGCACCCCTGTCTGTGGCGTCTCGCCCGGATGAGCTTCGACCTGCGCGATGAAGGACTGCGCGACCACGTCTAGAGGCCCGGGGGGCTCCTCGGAAGACGCGGCTGGACGGATGGCTGGCTTGATCACAACCCCGGCCTCGGTTCGGGGCGGCATGTAAAGGAGAAGCTGTGTGAGAGGCGGGGTTGGAAGCGGGCTGAGTCGCTGCCCCAAATGAGGTGGATCCAAGATGAGGGAGTAACCTCTTATCCAAGATCACCCGACCGCGTCGCAGTATTTCCAGATCATCGAGGGGCAAAGGCAGAACCTCTGAGGCGCGATGCAGAACCTCCGCTGTAGGCACCAATACGAAAGGTCATTCTCACAGAGAAAATGGTCGAAATCGGGGGAGGGGGGCTCAGCCTGAACTTACCTAAGGAGCGCGGTGTTTCAGAGGAAGTGGGGCTCAGCCGGAAAAAGGAAAGTAGGTCTTCAGATAGCAGTCTTGTCAGATTCAAGCGCCAATCCTCTATCTTGGTTGCAGCCGTAGCAAAGGAGAAGTCCATGTGGAATTCGTCCAGCGCTGGAGTTAGAGGGAGCTCAGACTGCCAGTGCATAGGCCAGCCTGTTTCTTCGGGAAACTGGAGAAAAAAGAATTTTTTTCCTCCAGTTAGCACTGGGAGGAGGAAGAGGAGAGAAGAAAGCAGTATGACTGCGAGCCTGGAAGTAAAAAAGACCATCGGCGTGCCGAGCAAGAGCAATGAAGCAATGAAAGAGGGGAGCGGACCAGGAAATCTCGCAAACTTTGCAGAGTATTATAAAGCCACATAAAATCTTTATGGAGTTGGGAGTTAGCTGACCTAAGGGGATCTTAAAGTAGCGGCACACTCTAGACAGAAAAGGATGCGGGGGTAGACGAAGGCCAGATACAAATTGCTCAGTGAAGAAAGTACAAGAACCAGGTGGAGGATCGAAGTACAAGTTCACACCAGTAGGGATGATGGGGCGAAAGCTAGTAGGGATTTCGAAAGTGTACCGTAGGTCATCCCAATCCAACTCAGCGAAAGTCGAAGCGCCTGGGAAGTGCTCCGCCAACAAGGGGATCCAAGAAGGAGAAGCCATTGCAGAAGAGATTATCTCAGAAGATAGGAAGAGCAAACGAAAAGACGCGGCAAAGTCCCCAAGAAAGTCAGTCGGTGGCGGCGACGTTTGAGTATTCCGCGGTGATGGCGAATCACAGCAGAAGGGAAAGATTGCGAAGATACTTATAGGTATGGCGGAGGAAGGACACTTTCGTAAGTTGGCAACGGATGGTTGATGCAAGGGCGGAGATAGACAAGGAACGCCCTGTGATGGTCCTCGAGAGTATAACCAGGGGGCATTATGGGAAAGGCTGGGGCTTGAGATACGAAGCGCCTCCTAAGGTGATTGCTCCAAGCAGGACAAAAGTGTACAGAGGGGCCACTAGGAAGGTGGGTAGATCAAGTCAGCGGGCTTCAGGGACATGCAAGGTAAAGTCTAGCCCTGGCCGGGCTAGGTATAAAGGCAACTATAGGAGGAAGAGCGACGTAGCCGAGCAAAATAAGCAAGGGCGAGCGGATTAGCAGAGATCAACCAGAGCCATGGACAACCTACTAAGAAAAGAAGCAAACTAAGGACACACGAAGGGGAAGCCATACGATTATCCAGACATAAAGGAAGATAAGTATAATCATCCAAAGTTCAATAGGACCACGCGAATAAGTACAATCACGGAAGATTCAGCGTTAGCACATGGAAGTTAACATTACAACATGTCGCCAATCACACAACATCCGAGGAAGAAGGGGCAGGGTCACTAGAAGCCAACGGAAGGGGCCCAGGGTCGGCTGGCACTATGGCGGAAGACGCAGGATCAGCGGACGCTTCAGGAGCAGCAACAGGAAGGGCCTGGGCAGAAATATCCACGGGAGCCGGATCGGCCGCAGGGTGAGGAGCCTCCAGGAAGAAGAGTCCATCATCCGCTTCGAAGGAAGGGAAAGTTTCCTGCGGCAATTCCCTGGATAGGCGAGCTGTGTCCAGAAAGGTGGCAGGAGGTGCCGAGCGTAGAAAGCCTTGCTCAAAGGCCTGTTTGACCCCGCCCGCAGCCCCGTGACACAGCAACAAGACTATCCAGCGCCCCACCTTTTGGAGGAAAAAGGAAGAGCTTACATAGGCCAGTCTGTAGGCTTTCAACCACCCTGGTTCACCGGCCTAGTACACTTCCAGGCTGTTCTTGTTCTTGGCAGCCTCAGCGCGAGCCACAGATAAGTCGCTCTGGCCCTGAGACACTACTTCCTGGGCCTGCGAGAGCTCCGATTGCAAAGATAGAAGAGTGTTTTGGCAAGCTTCCCACTGAGTCCGCACGGTTGCCTCCCGGCTAGCGGCAGCACTAGCCAGGGCCTGGGCATCGGCCAACCCCATTTGCAGGAGCTCCTGACTTTGCCGTAGCAATCTCAACTCTGCTGATCGGGAGAGCAGCTCTGCCTCTTTGTCTTTCAGCTCAGAAACTGCCGCTTGATGACGCTCCGCTTCAGAAGCCAAGGAAGACTCACTTGTCTTTAAGGCCGCCTCCAACTTTTGAAGTTTATCGAAGGCGACATGGGAAATGGCTCGGGCAGAGGCCACAGATTCCCCGACGGCACGCAGATAAGCATCCAAGCTTCCAAGGGAAGGCTCAGGAGGAGCTGAGGAAGCCACAGGGGGCTCTAGTTCCTGAAGACGTGCTTTGAGCACCGCGTTCTCTCGCTGAAGCTCGGCCGCTCGCTGAACGACACTCAGACTCGCGGAACAGGTCTGCAGGTGGCCATAGGAAGGGAAAGGGGGTTATATTAGCATATGAATACCCAGAAGAGGAAGAAGAGGAGCTTACCACTACCAAGGAACGAGCAATTTGATCAAACCCCTCCAAAGGGGAACTGCTATCCCACAATTGGCGGTTGGCTGATTGCCAGGTGGTGGCCAAGTCCCCATAGAAATCGACCCTACCAAAGATAGAAGATAGGTCGGCAGCGGGCGCGTAAGCCGGGTCGGTCTCTGAAGGAAGTCTCCAGGAAGCCTTGAAAGCTAGGTCTGCGGAAGGAAGGTTCAGAGTCGGCATGGATGAGCTCATAGGCGCAAGAAGAGGAGAGGCTGGGGGAGTCAGTAAGCCCAGGGGTTGATCGCCAGAGGACGAAGGCGGGGTAAGTAATACACTCTGGATTGGTACCGGAGCTGTCAGGTCCAATGACGGGTCTTCCACTTCCAGATCAGAGGCCTTCTCCCGGGCCAAACTTGTCTCCTGGGTCGAGCTCGTATCCGAGGACCTAGAGGGAGAAGAGATACTCACTACACGTTGACGGCGAGGAGGTGGAGGAGAAGTTGCGGTGACCAGGGCCGCTCTCTTGCCCTTGCGCGTAAGGCGCAGCTTCATAGTAGGAGGGAGCGAAGGCACTTGTCCTGCTGGCGATGGCTCAGATGCAGGTTGATCAGAGATGTGGGGTAGGGCTGAGTCTGCAGGGCTGGGGGAAAGTGGCTCAATAAGCGCCGAGGCGGCTACCGTCTCTGAGGTTCGGGGTCCCGAAGGCTGTGGCCGGCGGAAGCAGTGGGGTCAGAAGATAGGCCTTGTGTTAGCTCCTCGTTCAGAGCTTGCAGAACGGCCACCGAGGGTGTCTCCTGATTGACAAAAGAGCGGAGGATGGCAGCTACTACAAGAATAAGAGGAAAAACACCTCAGTTAGCAAAGAGCGGCATATAAAAAGTAACAACTTACCAAAAGGAGCTCCGATTTCTGTGGAAATAGGACTAAGACCAAAAGCGTACAGAATGCCTTCTAGCATCAATACAGAAAAGTGAACAACAACACCGCTCAGCTTGTTTGCAGCTGCGGAGCAGGCAGGTTCATGAGCGTGCGAAGGGAAGTCTGAAGCAACGATGGGACGCCATTGGGAAGACCCGGTTAAGGGGACAGGGGGCTTGAGAAAGAAAAAGAGAGATCTCCGGCCTTTATTGGAAGAAGGTAAGTCATCAAAAAACTTATAGCCCGGCTTGGCCTGAACGTTGAATACCCCCGCCTCGACCCGCCGGAAGGAATAGAAATGATGGAATAATCGAGCGGTCAAGGGAATGTGATAAATGCGGCACAAGATGATGGTTCCGCAGACGGCTCGGAATACATTAGGGGTAAACTGAGAAATGCTGAGGCCGCAGTACTGACACTGCTCGGAGAAGAAAGGGTGTAAAGGAAAGCGAAGGCCGCCTAAGACTTGATCCCTAAAGACGGTGACAAAACCTTCGGGAGGAGAAGAGGGGTGTTCAGTGGACAAAGGGAGACGAAGCTCATACGAGGAATCTAACTTCAAATGGGATTGCAGTAAAGACAAGTCGTGATGGTCCAGGTCAGAGATATAGCATGAATACCAGAAGGTTTCCTTACCGTCCATGATTGTGAGGAGTAAGCAAAGGAGGAGGTCGAAGACAAGAGGGGTCACAGGTCGGGCGCGAGCAGGAAGACGAGAAGTTGCACTACCAGAAGCGGCCACGAACAAGAGAAAGAGGATAGCGAAGCGTTGAAGTGAAGACGGCGGACTGCCTTTAGGGTTTATAAAGCCCATTCATTCCTAGGAAACATTGAGAGTCGAGCTAAGTATCTCTTTGGGTAATACGCCTCAGCGCCGTCAGATGGAAAGTAAGCGCTGGAGGGTGCGAAAAAGGGTCTAAAGCTGACATCAGGAGGCGTGAGCAATAAAGGCGCCGGACAGGTGTCATCGCGAGAGGAAGCGCATTAAAGATTGACATGGCAAGGTAATCATGAAGGGGCATGGCCCCAAAAAAGGGGCATTCTTCATGAAAGGCCCGAGGCTAGGCGGGAAGTTTCATAAAGTTGCAGAAGCCAGGCAATTTAAAAGGGTCGCGAATGAGACAAGGCAGGTCAGCAGAAGTGAATGTCAGATCAGGGAAGTATCAAGCGGGCTTATGGGGGTGTTGCTTGCTCGGATCTTCCAAGCAAGTAGCTCTGCGTAGGCAGCCCCTGATCCGATCAGCTAACCAAGCGCATCACGAGAACTGCGGGGTCATCATAAGCTGCAAGGGCACTGTGGCCCAAGGGTTGAGTAAGGTTTTTACGCTCCCTTCTCTATTCTTAATTCTATACCATACATAATGCAATTGCAGGGAGAAACGCGACGCGAATGAGTAACCCCAAAGCTAGCAATAACGACCAGATCAACCAAAGCAATGAGGTCGGCATAGGCGAGACGGATGAAGGCGGAGAAGAGCAATGCATCTATGCCTTCGTCGTTTGGGGTCCAGCTGGTCTCAGACCAGCACCATCTCCACCGGTCTCGGACCAGAGAATCATTACTGGTCTCATACCAGCACCATCGTAACCGGTCTCGGACTGGAGTGTCCCAGACTCTCGCCCCAGTGCGAGTTATAAGTGAGCTCTATTCTCACGCCCAACGACCTTTCAGGTAGGCTCCCATGCGAGAATTAAAAGTGAGCCTTGTGCTCACGCCCAACGACCTTTTAGGTCGGTAGTCCCAGACTCTCGCCCCAGTGCGAGTTATAAGTGAGCTCTGTTCTCACGCCCAACGACCTTTCAGGTCGGCTCCCATGCGAAAATTAAAAGTGAGCCTTGTGCTCACGCCCAACGACCTTTTAGGTCGGTATCTCCAGACTCTCTCCCCAGTGTGAGTTATAAGTGAGCTCTGTTCTCACGGCCAACGACCTTTCAGGTCGTCTCCCATGCGAGAATTAAAACTGAGCCTTGTGCTCACGCCCAACGACTTTTTAGGTCGGTATCTCCAGACTCTCACCCCAGTGTGAGTTATAAGTGAGCTCTGTTCTCACGCCCAACGACCTTTCAGGTCAGCTCCCATGCGAGAATTAAAAGTGAGCCTTGTGCTCACGCCCAACGACCTTTTAGGTCGGTATCTCCAGACTCTCGCCCCAGTGCGAGTTATAAGTGAGCTCTGTTCTCACGCCCAACGACCTTTCAGGTCGGCTCCCATACGAGAATTAAAAGTGAGCCTTGTGCTCACGCCCAACGACCTTTTAGGTCGGTATCTCCAGACTCTCGCCCCAGTGCGAGTTATAAGTGAGCTCTGTTCTCACGCCCAACGACCTTTCAGGTCGGCTCCCATGCGAGAATTAAAAGTGAGCCTTGTGCTCACGCCCAACGACCTTTTAGGTCGGTATCTCCAGACTCTCGCCCCAGTGCGAGTTATAAGTGAGCTCTGTTCTCACGCCCAACGACCTTTCAGGTCGGCTCCCATGTGAGAATTAAAAGTGAGCCTTGCGCTTACGCCCAACGACCTCTTAGGTCGGCGCCCATGCGAGAATCAAAAGTGAGCTCTGTCCTCACACCCAACGACCTTTCAGGTCGGCCCCCATGCGGGAATCAAAAATCATCTCCCCTGCGAAAATCATAAGCGAGCTCGGCGCCCACGCCTAACTACCTTTCAGATGGATATGCCTTACGATGAGCGGAACGTCTCCCAATAATCAGGTTAACTACATCTGGTCTTGTTGTAGTTCCTTTATGCAAATTGCAAATATGCAGCAAATATGCAAGGTACGGAGTACGGGAGGCCATCCACCCTACCCCTAAAGCATCAATATTAACTGCGGAATCAGGTTTTGCACGTTCATTGCAGTTTTAATTTTCAAGCACTATGTTGGTTTTATTATCCAAAATTCATACATAAAAATGAGTCATGATGCAACTCTTGGCTCTTACATACGGGCCAGTTTCTAAAAATGCTTGCTAGATGAAAATTGAGCAGGAAAGACTATGCCGGAAAAGGACAGATATACGTACAACAGCACAGTTCCATAAGCAGGCGATACAGCTAAGGCTACAAGAGGGGACGTTTTGCGGCAAAGGAGCCACTGAGACAACTATGGCCTGAACTAGTTTTAACTCGGGGAAAGGATTGATCATGGAGAATGAGCACTGCCGTGTGAAGAAATGTCTGGGGACTCAAGAGCCTCTTGGGCATTCAAGGCTCGAGCCAGCTGCGCGTGTAAGGATCTGATGACTGTTTGCTGCTGAGCGATCGTGTGTTGCTTATCGTCGAGACACGCACGGAGGAGAGACAGCTCCGTTTCATGCTCTTGCTGCAAACGTTCCTGAAGACTAAGTTGGCGCTGCAGGCTAGCTTGGCATTCCTCTTTCCTCGCCTTCTCAGCATGCACGCAAGACTTCGCGAGACGATACTGGGCTTCCATGGAGTGCAGGGCAGCTAGCTGACAAGCTCGATCCTTGGATACGCGCTCCAGTTCACGTTCTTTCTCGACAAGTTGTAAGGTGAGCTATTCTATCCGCATTTGGGAAGGTGGTTGATCAACCTCCTCAGAAAAAGGAGAATGCATCGCGTGGGGAAGAAGCTGGTGGAACGCGGGTTAGCAAAAGAAAGTGGGAAGGCGTGACAGAAGAAGGATAGAATAAAGAAGTGACCGTAAGGCTCTTTATAAAGAGGATGGGTAGCCAAGTCAAAGCAACTACGTGGGCACGGTACCCCAAGCGACTGGCAAAGCAATTAAGGAGGCATGACATCCCCGGTGACACGACACAAAGGTTGGTGTGTGAGGCAGGAAGCAGAGCGCGCAGAGGTGTGGTAAGACACAGAGATAGGCTGAGGTCATAGAGATATGCTGAGGTGACGGAGATATGCTGAGATCTTAGAGATGTGCTGAGGTCTAGTCAGTCAGACTGTCGTCCTCCTTCGACTAGACTTGTGAGGGAGGCTTGTGATACGGTTGGCAATGGAGGGGCCCAAGAGGAAAGGGTGAAAAGGGTCAAGGCCATATAACGGTCAAAAGTCAAGAGGACATGGCGGTCAATAGTCAAGGTGACTCGGCAGTCAATAGTCAAGCTGACTAGGCAGTCAGAGGCAAGCATATGGGGTGGTCAGAGGTCAGGCAGACTTGTCGATCAAGGGGGCAAAGTAGTTAAAAGACAAAGGGTGACGACAGGCGGAACACCGGGCACAGGTCGGGATCGGCGGAGCTGGGTAGAGGCAGCTTGATCTACAGGCCTGCGATTCGAAGGCCCGGAAGTGCAAGTCACAAATCACAGATCGGAATCGGCAGAGCTGGGTAGAGGCAGCTCGATCTACAGGCCTGCGATTCGAAGGCCCGGAAGTGCAAGTCACAAATCACAGGTCGGAAGCGGCAGAGCTGTGTAAAAATAGCCCGATCTACAGGCTTATGGTCGAGCGCCAGGAAATACAGGGTACAGAGTACAGACCGTGATCGACAGGGCTGTTCAGGGTTAGCCCGACTGACAAGTAACGCTTAGAGGCGAGATCTGATCGAGGGGTGTGAGGTAGATGTAGACCGCGATAAATAGGATGAGCTAAGCTGTGCAGGAGTCGGAGGATCACAATTGTCCGTCAAGGGTAATCATTACATACCAGTGAGATGTGCGAAGGCGGAGGTTCCTAAACGAAAAGATGCCCTCATAACCAATAGTAGCCTGACAGATGTCCTTCGCTACAAGACAAAACCCATGTGTAAAGGCGGAGGTTCCTAAACAAGAAGATACCTTCACGACCAATAGCAGCACGACAGGTGTCCGGGATATACGACAAAGCCCAGCGTCTAACATTTTCGGAGAGGGTTGTAGGTTCTGGAAGCGAGGCGGGTGCATAAAAAGGAGGGGATTCCTCGTACGCGAGTACGCTCTCTGGTCACTTTTCCACAACTTTTCATTTTTAGTCAATTTTTCGGCTCTCTGCTTTTTCTGGGGAAAAAGGACCTGACTTGAGCGTCGGAGGGCCTGATCCGGGGACTTTTTCCCTAGGTTCTGGTCTCTAACGTGAGCAGGGAGATCGTCTGAGTGTGTGCAGGATCCTGCAGCATCGTCAGCCGCCCGTGGGAGCCGAATCACCCACGACTTTCCGTCGACAACCAGGCCGTCGCGACCAGCCTTCGTGCGACTCAGCTTTCGGACAGGATCAATAACCATTTGGGCAAGAACACTAAGGATAATAGATACAAGCCCAAAAATAGAAATGCTCAAGGATTTAAAGAAAAATCCAAAACTAAGGATTTAATGATGGAAAATCAAGTCTTGAGGCCAAGGCTTGATAACATGAAAAACACCTTAAAGAGAATTGAAAATTTTCTTAAGGGTCAAAATGGGTATAACCTAGATTTAGGATATCAAAGGTCATCCAATGGTAGGAGGGGTTTGGGATACAATCCTCAAGTCAAGAAGAATGTTCCTTCTTATCATAGGATTCTATATAGCTATGGAACGGAGCCTAGGTCTAGGAGTCAAGTCAAAGAAACAAGGGAAGTTATCCCTAGGAGTATCTTTGTAATGACAAATGTGACTAAGACTTCTAAGAAGTCTAACAAAGTCACTAAGAATGTCACAAGGAAAGTTATCCCTAGAGTTGACCTAGAGAAGGTGACCAAGGCTTCTAAGAAGCCTAACAAAGTCATTAGGAAGGTATCTAGGGAAGTTATCCCTAGTGAGTACCTAGAGCATCTAAGAAACACCAATAGGTTTTAGGTTCTTAGGGACATTTTCTCTACCCCTTAGATGGGTTAGAGAGAGTCAACTCTAATTAGAAGGGTAGTTAATCCAACCTTAATGAAGTTAGCACTTGGAGAGCATTTTCAAGGTTATTATTAACCATTGAAAATGAAGAGGATAAATTATTTACTCTTTGGAAGAGTAAAATGTGCCAACATTCGAGAAGTTTAACTTAATTTAAATTGGCACACTTGGGAAAAATATAAGAAATGCCAAGTTGAGATTTTGGTAATTTCTTAGGGAGTTAAGGGTCAATCTAGGCCTTAATTTTAAATTGATTACTATTTGGAAAAGTAAAATGTGCCAAAATTTTGAGGAATATGCTTAATTTTAATTGATACAAATTAATCAAGAGTTAAAGAAATTCCAAGTTGGATTTTGACATTTTCTTGAGAAAATGAGGGCAAATTTAGAATGAAATTTTAGGTTTAGTTAGGGATTAAGGATACTTAGATAGATTATCTAAGTATATTTTATTGCCATACTTTGTTTTCCCATCATATGCCATGACATCATGTTTAGCATTCATGACTATTATGAAAAACACAAAAATACCATGGCATGTCATACATACATCATGTAGCAATAGTGTAATTTCTTTTGAAAATTATTCCTTTTTGATGTATGTCATAAATCATCATACATTATTTTAATTTCCTAGTAATTAAGGACAAATGACATTTACTAACAAGTGTCATCCTAGGTGGATATTCATAATCTCTAAAATGTTTAGATAGATATGCATGATCCCTAGTTTAGGGCAAAACTAAATCTACATCTCACAAAGGACTATAAGGTGACTTGTATGCGATTTAGTATACATTATATATAAGTGAGATGTTAGGATGATGAACAAGACTCAAGATGTTGATTTAGTGCATCTTTTTGAGTTTTGATTTCATCAAAACACATAGTTATGTGTACTCCAATCATTAGGAAAGCTAATGACAAGTCATGTGCATTGAGCCCAAAGAACATGGTTGGAAATTAGTTTTAAAAATATTTTAATATACTTTGGAAAACCTTGGTGAATATTATCTTTTGATAGTAATCATTATTGAAAAGTTAGACACAAACTTAGAAGAAAATTAAAGTTTTTATAAGTTTTCAAGAGTTTTCATAAGAAGTATTTTTCTTAGAAAACTATTTTTACATGATAGTATATACCCTAAATAATGTCCACAAGAGTTTTCATGATTTTTATAAGAAACCAAAGAACATGGGTTTTTATAAGAAATATTTTTCTTAGAAAATTATTTTTACATGATAGTATATACCCTAAATAATGTCCACAAGAGTTTTCATGATTTTTAGAATTTTGTAGAATTTTTAGTGTATTTCTAAATTTTGTTGAAATTCACTTTCAGAAAATCAGAGCTTCAATCGATCACCCAATCGATTGGAGTGTCTCAATCAATCAGGCGATCGATTGAGATAGGGTTTTATGTGAGCAGAAGCTCGCTGAATCGATCAATTGATCGATTCACTCTAGCCTGCATCGATCAGTGGATCGATTCACGCAGTTTTTCCACGGACAGAAGCTCGCGGAATCAATTAGGCGATCAATTGAAATGGTTTCAATCAATTGAGGCCCAAACCCAATCGATTGAAAATTCTATTTTGGCTGGGAAAGCTTGATTTTAGCACTTTAAATCATTTTTAGTCTAGGTAATCATTCCTAACCCCTTGTAATACATTTGTACACATTTAGGGGGAGTTTTCATTGTGAAAGCAAGAATGGATTGGTTAGGGAAAACTAAATTGAAGTTTAGGTTGAGGTTTTGTTTTAATATTGAATTTTGAACCTCAAAACTTCAAATTTTGGATTTCCTAAAGGTTTAAGGATTCTAAGTCATTATTTGTACAATGATAGAAGTTTCAAGCATGTCTTTAGAGGGAGTCACTCACTAAGGACATGAAAATTATTTTCCAAAACCATGGAAGGTGGTATATCCTTCTTTTGGACAAATGTTCAAGGTTGAGCATTAGGAAATAATGGAAGATTAGATATCTTAATTGTTGGAAAGTAGTATACTCAAAGGTGAGTATTGGATACAATGAAGGGTATGGGACCTTCATTATAGTGTTGTACATAACATGTGAAGTTGTAAACAACGTTGGGTAACTCTTTAGGGAGAGAGTTTTTTTATGTATGCCAATAGGGGGAGAATGTAGGGTTTAAGTTAGGTTGTTGCCCCTCTAGGAAAGTTAGGGGGAGAATGCAGGATATATACTATGCCTTCATTAGCTAAAGAGGGAGTTTGCCCTCTAGAAAAGGGAGAGAATAAAAAAAACCCTCATTCATGCTTTGGCATGAGAAAGAAGTTGATGCTATGGGATTAACCCAACTTAAAGGTATTGTCAAACATCACAAAGGGAGAGATTGTTAGTGCAATATCCCCTGGGTGTTACGCAACCGCAAGTGTACGATTTTGTCATTAGTAATAGAAATATCGAATCCAAAGGGACTGTTGATTAAGCACTAGAGATGTCGCAAGGTAAGTTATCTAGATGGTCGAAAGCTGGCTTTGGTGTTTGCAAACTAATGAGGGTGATTGAAAAGGGAAAGAGAAGGATGAGAGAAAGAGAAGAGATCTTGGAGGGAATGAGCTTCGGGATATGGATTCTAGGATTTCGATTTCATTGTAATACTAGGAGATACTACATAGATTGCTTAGTTTCTACCCTCTATGTCCATGCTCTTGTAGGAAGTTAGATTGGTTAATATCCCTAAGTATTGAATAGAAACGATCAATGTGAAATCCTGTAACGGTTAACCCCTGCCACTAGGGCGCCTCGGTAGATCACAGGAATTCATGTCTAGTAAATGGCAATAAGGATAAAGTTAGATGGTACAGGTTCCTACTTCCTTATGGAGGAATTGCCTCTCCTTTCAAGAGAATGTCCTAGACGTCCGTGAACGGGTTACCCTTGTTACTAGGGCCCCTCGGGTATACGATCTAGAGCACTCTCTCTACGAGAGCAGCAATTCTTATGGGATTGTTTCTCCTTTTAAGTGAACGTCTTAGACGTCCAGAAAGGGTTACCCCTGTCACGAGGGTACCTTGGTCAATACGCTTTAGGGCACCCCCTTGCGTGATCAACAATCCTCCACATCAATTAACAAAACATGCAAGAAACATAACTACGTCACACACACAACTTCATCAAGTATGAACAAGGCATAAACAATTTATTGAATAAAAATAAGGTGAATCAACATACTTCCTAATCCTAGAAGAGGATGTCTACTCCATTGTGGAGGAAGAACAACCCCAGAACATAAAGAAAAGCATACTTACAACCCTAGAAGAAAAGGAAAAAGAGATTCTTGATGATTCCGATGTCTTGGGGATGCTTCCTTGCTCCGGAGATGAACGAATCGTGAAGAGACGACAGTGGATGAAGCTCGACGGCTTTCCCCGAGGGGAGGGACGAAGTCCCGAACCAAAGATCCCTCAAAAATAGGTTTCTTGACCCTTTTATAAGCTAGGGTATGGGCGTTGCATGGCCCGTGGCACGGCCGTGCAAGGTTGGCATGGTCACGCCCATCCTCTCCTCTGGTGAAGTTGCACGGCCGTGTGGTCTCTGGCTTCTGCTCCTTGAGGCACAGCCGTGCAAGGATGCACGACCGGGCATTCCTTTGTCTCAGCCTGGTGTGGCATGACCGTGCAATGATGCACGGCCGTGTGCTGCTTTGCCTCTGCCATGGCCGCACGGCCGTGCAAGGGTGCACGACCATGCACTGCTTCGCCTTTGCCATGGCCGCATGGTCGTGCAAGGGTGCATGACCGTGCACTGCTCCCTTTTGTCTGGTCACACGGCCGTGTGTTGCACGACCGTGTTCTTTAGCTTGTTTCGGTGCGTAGATAATCACCATTTTTGATCCGAAAGTCGTCCCTGTCAACACGAAACCAAACAAAGAGCAGATATCTGAACAAAAGAATGTATATAATGAATACAAGATGAAAGAGGCAATCATGCAACGAATATATATGAATAAAGTACGTGAATGTGCGCTAAAACATGCGTAAATGATCATAATATTTGCGAACATCACTGTTAGTTAGAGCCCTAGAGCCAATCATATGATGATTGTTGTATGGACTCGATGTATCATATTCCTATATACTTATAAAGGCATTTTTTTAAGGTTATTATATTTACTTGTATCGGTGCCAAATAACTAAGTATAATAGCGTCCTTGAGTAGAAGGTTCTTATTTATATCAATCAATTGGTTGAATTGATAGTGAGATGATATAGAGAACACTACTCTTAATCATTCCTAGTCAAGTATTAACATTCAGGGACAATGTTAATGCGCTGAGACTAGTATGTAGGTCAACTCGATGACTTGATCTCACAAGTCATGGATATAGAGATATCAAGTTGACACATGGGTATGCATTGGAGAATGTATATTGAATGACCCGCCATGAGAAAGTATCATCGATCGTTATATGAGTGTCATATACTTTATCATGTGACTATTAGTATGACTATGAGTCCTAGGACCTGAAGTCACTATGGTTCCCTATATAAGGAGTTGAATGCTTTGGCTTCGTCAAACGTCACCCATAACTATGTGGACTATAAATGCGATTACTGGGTATGTAACAAATTATGCAGAGGGATCTGAGTGATGTAAATGAGATCTATCCCTCCTATATGACGGGAGTGACATTATGATTCTTAATAGAGTGAGACCACTAAGTGCATGATCATGTCCAAATGAGTTAATATGAGATATTGAGCTCATTTGATTAGAGTGAGTGTACTTGGAGTTCAAGATATAGATTGATTAGAGGATGACACGATCTATGCCTCAATTGATCAATCTAGATGTCAAGGATAGAAGGACATTGTCACATACTGTGAGAGTCATAATTAGTAGTCACAAGGTGATGTTGGATCTCAACTTTCTTGTAACTTGGGTAATAATGATGTGTTGCTAGATACCGCTCAATACTTATCCTTCTAAATAGGTTTAGGAGCATTGCCAATGTTAGAAGAACCTATAGGGTCACACACAAAGGACAATTAGATGGAGATTAGGTTTATATGATGGACCAAGAGGATTAGGTTCATATGATGAACCAAATTGGATTAAGAGTAATCCAAATTAGACTAATTGAGTTGTACTCAATTTGATTCATGTGTTGAATGAGTCTAATTTAGATTATGACTCATTGAATCAATTTAATTCAATGAATAGAGATTCATTAAATTAAATTGACTTGAATCAATGGTTAGATTTGATCAACCATGAGAGATAAATGGGTCAAGTTTGACTTGACTTGAGAGGGAAGATGAAGGGTCAAGTTTGACTTGACCAAATGTCACCTCATTGTGACATGGCATGGGGCCGGCCAATGATGGTGTTCCAAATCATCATGGCCACATAATTGTATGCCACCTCATGAGCGAGACCAAGAGTCATGACTCTTGGTATTATATAGAGGTATAAAACCTCTAGAAAAGTGGCCAGCCACTTTATGTGAAGCAATCAAGTGCTCATTCAAGACATCATCTTCTTCCTCCTCTCTTCTCATCTCTCCCTCTCCTCCATTGCCAAGCCACCCAAGAGTGCTAGCACACTCTAAGTGGTTTTTCTCCATCTTTTGTCCGTGTAGATACTTGTAGAGGAGTGTTCACTTGACACTCTTCGAGATCCGACACCTTTTGGACGAGTGGGATAAGCGAAGGGCTTCGCTACAAAGGTATAATCTCTACCATGTAGATCTAGTGTAGATCTAGGAGAAAACTATGTATATGTAAAATTTTTATCTTCGCACGGATCCATGGCAAGAACTTCGAGGTTTTCGTAACGCAAAAAGCAGTTTTTACGGCTCGAAAGTTCCTACAGTGGTGTCAGAGCCACGTGCAAAGCATATACTAGTTTTATTTACATTTTATTGGATATTTGCAGATCTGTAAATTTCTGTAGATTTACTAAATTTTAACATTTTTATGAGTATTTTTCTCTTGGGGGGCAAAACAACAAGTGTATAGTCACTTGGAGGTTTTAGCCACTAAGAAAAAAATTTCGCAACGAGTTGGTCTCAGCCATATCGGTGATCTAAGTGATTTTAGGAGCTGTAAGGTCTATGTAACACTCACAAAATTAATTTTGTGAGTAGGGGTGCTGCCCCTAACCCCGCAAGGAGAGTTGTTACTTGACCTCGACCAAAAAATCAACAAACTAGACTGCCGCGAAGTTGCGACTCATAAAGGGTTGTTAGAATAGTAGTAAATTTATGAAAATTTATGAAAAATGCATATTTTGAATATGTGTGTGATGTGTTCATGGTTATGGCCCAAAAGACCCAATATGATTGGAAATTTTGTATTGTAATTCATAATATGGCCTGCGAGCCACCATTTGGTTGTGAGTGTTGTATTATGTTACACGACCTGTGTGTCGTGCCCTCCTTCTTTTAATATTCCTATTGTAAAATAGTTTTAGGCTCGAATGTAACTCGAGTTTCACTTTTGTAATGTACAATTGAAGATGGAGTTACAAGAAAGGAAGCCGACAACACAAGGTGGTCAAATGAAGACCTTAGAGAAGGTGTTATCCCTAGGTTGACCATTCGATCTTCTCTTTGGCTAGAGAGGATCGTAGTAGGGCCATAACCTGTTGGACCCCGTGGTAATTTTGATGTGATCAACCAAGTTGGTTAGGTCCTGCTTTGTGTTTGATCCCTGTGTTTGAGTGTGCAGGAGCTTAGGAGCACAGGAAGTCGAGCGGAAGACGCAGCTAGCGAGAAGGACGACACGGGAAGAGAGCCGACGGGCTCGGTGCGTCCGAAGGACGAGAGAGCTGCGGAAGAGTACTCCGGTGGACATGAAGAGCGTGTGCGACGTTCGAGGGACATTAAGCCGGGATGGAATGCTGCTCGAGGAGAAGGCCGGGAATTGGGTTCGGGTGAGCCCTATTCCGGTTGGCCGCAATCACCCAAAAGATCGGAGCGTTGGAAGTCAAAGCAAGTTGGAAATGAAGCCAAGAAGCAGAGCTGCCAGCTTGAAGGCGCCTTCAGCCAGGTTGAAGGCGCCTCCAGCTTGAAGGTGCCTTCAATCTGGTTGAAGGTGCCTCAAGCTGGTTGAAGGCGCCTTCAGCCTTGTTTAAGGTGCCTTCAACCAAGTCAATCCGACCGTTTGCCTTCGGATTAAGTTCTATCCGATCACTCGCTTAGAGGCGCTTTGGACCCTCATTGGAGGCGCCTTGGAGCTTCGAGATCAGATTTCCAGAAGCTATTTAAAGGTCCCTGTGTTGGATCGAGACCACGCTAGAGGGGGGGGTGAATAGCCTTCGTGGCTATTTCTTTTGATTCGTAAAACAAATGAGTAAAAGCGCAGCGGAATGAAGAAATAACAAACACAGAGAGACAAGGAGATTTACTTCGTTCGGAGCCTAAGGCGACTCCTACTCGAAGGCCCGCGATCCTTGATCGCTTTCCGTGGGTAACAACTATAAGCACGATAAAAATATTACAGACTAATTACAATTCAAAGCAGTAAACAGATTATACCGACAACAAAGACTAAATCTGAAGCTCCGGGTTGTCGGAGTGTCGTTGCAGCACTTTCTGGATCAAGTCGTTAGCAGCTTGTTGCAGAGAGATTGCTTAGAAGATTGTTGTTTTCATTGTATTTTAGCTGCTCCCTTGACCCTCTTTATATATGATATTCCGGGCGCCTGGATCCCTTCCGGGCGCCTGGAGTGTGCCGTGGCCAACCAACCAGGATGCTCCACGTGGCGAAGTCGCGGCAGGGATAAAGTTTGGTCCCGGGCGCCCGGATCCATCCCGGGCGCCCGGACCCCTTTTTCCAGCAGGTTCTTCACCTGCAAAACAAGGTTAGTCCGAGCAATAATACCCTGCAAGACAGTGTTAGATTCTGATAAAACATAGTAACGAATAATTGACAGTCTTCGGACTGTCCGAGTCTGACTTCGGATTTCCTACCGGAAATCCTAGGTCGACCCGACGCCTACTGTTCCCTCTACGGGGAACGCGTCCTCACCTACTCCACTCAGGAGATTTACCTGTTGCCAGTCGATCCTCCAGATCGACTGGAATTTTGCTCAACACTCGATGCTTCCGGACTTTCTGCTGGACATCCGCTTCCCGGCTAGTCCAGACTTTCACCTGGTTCACGACACCAGGACTTTCCACCTAGGGTTACCACCCCCTAAGATTTTTGCCTGAAGCCATCGACCTGCCAAGACTTTTCACATAGGGTTACCACCCCCTATGACCTAGGGTTTCCACCCCCTAGGGTTTTCCACCTGCCTAACCGCAGCTAGGACTTTCCTGAAATACTCATTCAAACATTGTTAGATCACACACTAACTTAACTTTGAATCCTTTGCCATTATCAAAACTAAGGTTCGATCGTCGGATGCTTCCGCACCAACAATCTCCCCCTTTTTGATAATGACAATCGAAATTCAATGTTAAGTAAAAATTATGCAGTTATATATAAGCACAAGAAGCGTGATATAAAACATAAGCATAAACATAGCTCCCCCTTAATACAGGCTCCCTTTAACATTTTCTTTGAATTTCTCTACTCTCTCCCTTTGCCATATATCAAAAAAATGAGCTAGTTTTGAAAAACTTAATTTTTAACTTCAGAAATTTGTTAACAGAGTTTTCAACTTCAGAATTTTGTAAAAACAAAATTTTTTAACTTCAGGAATTTTAAAACTTTTCAACGTCAAAAGTTTGCTAACAAGATTTTCAGCTTCAGAATTTTTTTTTTTTAATTTTAACTTCAGAAATTTTCTAATAAAATTTTCAACTTTAAAGATTTTCAAGCAGAATTTAAAAAAAAAAATTCTTGAAAGAAGATATTCAGGTTTTTAAGCTCAAATTTCCAAATTTCGAAGAGGTTTCAGCTTAAATAAGGTATTAGAGCCTTACAGTCCAAGCATGAGTAAAGATTTGTTTTGATCAGGTATCAGATCCCTTAAGTACAGACATGCTTAAACTTATTATTTCCTCCATCAACTGTCTAACCGTTTAGCTACTTGCTGATTGCCTAGAGGGCAACAGTGTTCACTTGGTTAGTCAAGTCAAGTCTATTGTTCCAGTTAGATTGTATTTAGGCTGGAAGACTTGATTTGATTACTGTTAATCATGTATTTAACGCCCAGACTCATATTGATGCACAGAAATAAGCATTCTTGAGTCCAGGCTATACCCTATGCATCTCACACCGTTCTATGTTTTACAACTACAATCAAGGTAAACCTAGGTGTTTGTGAGATGCTCTGACTGAGTCCTGGGGGAACATGATTTCTAGGGGGAAATCCTAGACTAAATCCATCTTTCGAAAGTCTAGTAAAGTGGGGATTTTGGAAAATCAGTTTTTCCTAGAAGTTTATAAGAAAGTGACTAAAAAACTAATCTATTAGATTAAGGTATAGTCAATCAAGCCTGAAGTGAAGTCGTCTAAAAAAGTCGACATAGATAAAAGAGTAATAATCGAGCTGTTACAAGCTGTACTAGAGTCATAATGGAGCTACAGTAGGAGCTACTGAGATGATGAGGGAGGTGGTCCGGAACCCAGCGACCGGAGTAGTGTCAGGATCTCAGTGTGACGAGCCTGGTCGTCCTCTCGTAGATCTCGGCGTAGGTTGGAGAGCTCCTGTCATACGTTTCGTCGTAAGTCGGAGACCTCCTGTCGGACCTCTCGTCGAAGATCGGAGACCTCTCGCCGCATGGACTGATGAAACTCGGAGTTCTCGTGCTGGAGACTCGATATAGTCCTCTCTAGTCCAGAAACTCGATCGCCTAGAGTGCGAGGAGCTGGGTGTGGTGCTCGAGGTGGTGGTGGGGCAGGAGCAGCCTCCTTAGGAAATAGTGCCAACATGAACTCATCATGCTCTGCCTCCTCCGCCTGCTGGTGCTGTGCCCCCCTTCGCCAAGTCATGGTACCCTCATCGTCTATATGGATATTTGCTAGGGAAAAGTTCCTAGCTCCTATGATGTCAAACTCGGTCATGTAGCAGATGTCACCTCTGGTGATATCAATGTGTAGTGAGGACATGTAAGCTGTCAGAATATGACAATAAGGCATGTGTACTCGTCTGCTGGTCACGTATCCAGCTGCGTAAATAATAGTGGAAAAGATGTGAAGGCTGATGTCTATGTCTAACCTATGACATAGGGCATAGAGGAGGAAGGAGTGAAACGGGCGCATCACCGCAATGTCGTGAGTGGTCAGCGGTAGAATACAAAGTACTAGAACTCTATAAAGGGCGTAGTCTTGAATTCTAAGGTTAAGTGACCTAAACTGGGTATCAGTGGGATCACGCTGGTCCTCAAAGAAATATGAATAGATCGTATCAAGGGTAATATGTGTGTAGGGATCTCCAAAAGGTAGCTCCCTGGGAGGATAGCATAAAAAGGTGCAGGGTGACTCTCGTAACCCTAAAAACTCACGAATGGTGGTGGGAGATAATGTGATATCCGTGCCAGCTGCCCTAGTGGTATAGGAGTAGTCGTCTATTTTTATTAGGTTGTTGTAAAATTTGGCACATAAACTTATGTTGACTGGGCTGGTGTTCTCAACTAGGTTTCGTAGCCCATAGTGGTTTATAGCCTCGGAGACTGGAATACAAGATCGTAGAAAAAACGATCTGTCTATACATTTGGTTCTAATGGCCATGTAATTTGTTGACATAAACTTAATCCTAAGTTCGTCGGTGGGAAACCTAGGGTCAATGCTAGGGGTAGAGGGCCCAGCACCAGACTTAGTACGCTTCCTAAATTTCAAACTAATATTATATTGAGAAATAAACAAGCATTATAAGAAATAAAGTTTAGGAGGGGATAGACATTTTACCGAGGGGCCATTGAAAGAAATTTTAGAACTGACGACCTCGGTTGAGTCACGACTCCGTATTAACCGCGGAAAATTTAAATTTTGAAAGTCTTCGCAGGTAAGCTTAGAAGCTTTAAGGAAAACTTGAGTGCAAGGGTAGGGGGCGCCTGCTGGCCCCTATATATAAGGGAGTCCGGGCGCCCGGACGTGTTCCGGGTGCCCGGGGTCGTGTGAGGCGGGGCGCCCGGGTACGCTGCGGGCGCCCGGGGTCTGAATACCGGGGGCGCCCACCCCCGGTTTTTGACCTTTGTATATATATAATTAATATTATTATTATTATTATTAAGGTTTTAATTAACTTAAAGATGCTTAAGTAAACATGTTTAATTGAGAATTAATTCAAATTTTGAAATTGAGTTTTAAAATAATTTTGAAATTGAGTTTAAAATAATTTTGAAATTGGGTTTAAAATAATTTTGAAATTGGGTTTAAAATAATTTTGAAATAATTTTGTTGAATTAACTTGATTTAAGTCAATTTTAATTTAGTCATCTCACCCGATCTAAATTTTCAATCAGGGAACCCTATAATTGTTGTGAGATGAATTGAGGTTCAGTTTAAGGAATTTGTTTAACTTTGTGTTAGATTCAGGTTTAGCTTTGGGTTTAACAATTAAGTATTCTTTGGATAAACTTCTGGGCTATGGTGAGTCACAAGGAACTCATTAAAGTAACCATGCCTTCGAGGTTTTCCAAATAGTCCTACCCATTAAGCTTAATACTAAACCTTGGTCTAACTAGTTAGGATCCATTTAAGGGTAGCTTCGGTTAGTTCCACTTGGCCAAATGCACCAGGTCGAAGTCATATCTTCCTAGACATGCGATGCCCAAGCTTCCCTAACGTACTATCATCCAAGAACTTCACCAGTACCGTGGGTCAAGTTAAACCTAGCTCATTTTATCTAACCTTAATTACCTTGCCGGGTAGTCTGCTCTTGGTTACCCTTATCGGGTGGATTAAGTTTGGAGGTGCCAGATAATCTGGAGCCTTCCTTTGGATTTTAATTTGATTAAATTCGAATTTAACTTTAATTTCGATATTTTAATTTCGAATTTTGAATTTTTTAATTTTTAATTTTTAATTTCGAATTTTGAATTTAATTTTTGAATTTATAATTTAATTTCAAATTTTGAATTTAATTTTTGAATTTATAATTTAATTTCGAATTTTGAATTTGAATTTATAATTTAATTTCGAATTTTGAATTATTTTCGAATTTTGAATTTCATTTTAAAATTTAATTTCAAATTTTGAATTATTTTCGAATTTATTATTTAATTTTGAATTTTGAATTATTTGAATTTCGAATTTAATTTCGAATTTTGAATTTAATTTTTGAATTTATAATTTAATTTCAAATTTTGAATTTAATTTTTGAATTTATAATTTAATTTCGAATTTTGAATTTAATTTTTGAATTTATAATTTAATTTCGAATATCGTTTTTCTTTTTGCTCCCCCTGGATCACGACCTCGATATGGTCTATCGAGGTAGTGTATTTGATCCTTCGGGACCCAGTATTGACCAAGTCCAACTTGATTGATCAATTTGGACTTGGGGACCCATGCTTGGACTGAGTTACTACTTTGTTTGTATATTAAGGATAAGTAAGATTTATATTTACTTTTATATCCCAGCCCAGTTCTATTGTAAATGACCCTTTGTGTCCCAAGCATTAAGTCCAAGTTCTTGGAGCCCAAAGAAAACCGTTCTAAGGTAGTTTTTAAATCTTTAACCTGATTTTTTAGACTTGAATTTTCTTCCTCAAGTTTTTGAACTTGAGTTGGAAATTCAGTCTGACTCTGGTCAGGTAAGGGTTTAGTGTCAGCCCCTTCTTTAAGGACAGTTACTTCCTTTAGAAGTGACTTAACTTTCAGGTTTGACTTAGCTAATTCGCGCAATAAGTAACTAACTAAAATGTTTAACCGAGAGATACTTACAGCGGGGTCTGGTCCTTCGGAAATGGATACGGATCCGTGGCTTTGCTCGGACTCCGCCTCAGACTCACTCTCGCTTCCGGATTCGACGATTTGGTCCCGGGCCATTAATGCGAGTAGACTCGTCTGTTCGAGCTCGTCGTCGTCGTCCTCCGATGAAGATTCGTCCCATGTTGCCTTAAGGACCTTTTTCCTTCTTTGCTTTTTGACCTCCTTCAGGTTAGGGCAGTTGGATTTGATGTGCCCTTTTTGGTTGCACCCGTAGCATGTCACTTCAAATTTCATTTTTGAGTTTTGTGAACCTTCCTTTGTTTTCACTGCCTTTTTTAGATCTCTTTTGTTGAAGCCCTTCGTCTTGTAGAGCTTCTTTACGAGGTTTACCAGCTCGGTTGTAACTTCAATGTCTTCATCGTCTGAGTCTGGTTCAACTTCCGACTCCGGCTCCGTTCTTCGTCGTGATCTCGGCTCCCGTGTTCGACTTGTACCTGCAACCAACGCAATACCTTTCTCGGTTGGCTGTGCATTAGTCTGCTCATGAAGTTCAAACTCACAAAATAATTCGTCTAATTTTATTGAAGACAAGTCCTTGGAAACTTTGTAGGCATCTACCATTGATGCCCACAATGTGTTCCTTGGAAACGAGTTTAAAACATACCTTATGACGTCCCGATTCTCTATCTTCTGTCCGATTCCATGAAGAGAATTGAGGATGTCTTGGATTCTCGCATGTAGAGAACTCACCGTCTCGCCTTCCTGCATCTTTAGATTATATAATTTATTAAGTAAAAGATCTCTTTTACTTACCTTGGTGTCGTTAGTGCCTTCGTGGAGTTCGACTAGCTTTTCCCAGAGCTCCTTTGCGGAAGAGAACGGGCCGAACCTGTTGAGTTCTTCTTTGGTAAGGCCGCACTGGAGGGTGTAGGTAGCTTTGGCGTCGGCTTCCACCTTTTTGATTAGAGAGGCGTCCCACTTCTCGCAGGGGGTTGGTTTGCCGTCGTCATCGGAAGGTAACTGAAGTCCCGTCTTAATGATCATCCATGTTTCAAACTGGATCTTCAGATACGTCTCCATTCTTCCCTTCCAGTAGCCGAAATCATCTCCGGATAATAGTGGAGGACGAACAGTACTGAACCCCTCTTGTTGAGCCATTTGTAATATGCAACAAAAATAACAAAAATATATGTTCCAAGACTAAGTCTTGGATTAGTAGTGCGGGAATAAAGAATAGTAATAATTACGAGCTCGAGTGGTGTTGCACCAACTTCGGGCAAAAGCCGATTCGATAAAAGAATTAGAATAAAGCTATAAGGCTAGATTCTAATTGACTCCGAAAAATATAAAATCAAAAGAAAAATTTGTTTTGAAAGGTGGTTGCACCAATTCAAAACAACCCCGCTCTGATACCAATTGTTGGATCGAGACCACGCTAGAGGGGGGTGAATAGCGTTCGTGGCTATTTCTTTCGATTCGTAAAACAAATGAGTAAAAGCGCAGCGGAATGAAGAAATAACAAACACAGAGAGACAAGGAGATTTATTTCGTTCGGAGCCTAAGGCGACTCCTACTCAAAGGCCCGCAATCCTTGATCGCTTTCCGTGGGCAACAACTATAAGCACGATAAAAATATTACAGACTAATTACAATTCAAAGCAGTAAACAGATTATACCGACAACAAAGACTAAATCTGAAGCTCCGGGTTGTCGGGGTGTCGTTGCAGCACTTTCTGGATCAAGTCGTTAGCAGCTTGTTGCAGAGAGATTGCTTAGAAGATTGTTGTTTTCGTTGTATTTTAGCTGCTCCCTTGACCCTCTTTATATATGATATTCCGGGCGCCTGGAGTGTGACGTGGCCAACCATCCAGGATGCTCCACGTGGCGAAGTCACGGCAGGGATAAAGTTTGGTCCCGGGCGCCCGGACCCCTTTTTCCAGCAGGTTCTTCACCTGCAAAACAAGGTTAGTCCGAGCAATAATACCCTGCAAGACAGTGTTAGATTCTGATAAAACATAGTAACGAATAATTGATAGTCTTCGGACTGTCCGAGTCTGACTTCGGATTTCCTACCGGAAATCCTAGGTCGACCCGACGCCTACTGTTCCCTCTACGGGGAACGCGTCCTCACCTACTCCACTCGTTGCCAGTGTCGATCCTCCAGATCGACTGGACTTTTGCTCAGCACTCGATGCTTCCGGACTTTCTGCTGGACATCCGCTTCCCGGCTAGTCCAGACTTTCACCTGGTTCGCGACACCAGGACTTTCTACCTAGGGTTACCACCCCCTAGGATATTTGCCTGAAGCCATCGACCTGCCAAGACTTTTCACATAGGGTTACCACCCCCTATGACCTAGGGTTTCCACCCCCTAGGGTTTTCCACCTGCCTAACCGCAGCTAGGACTTTCCTGAAATACTCATTCAAACATTGTTAGATCACACACTAACTTAACTTTGAATCCTTTGTCATTATCAAAACTAAGGTTCGATCGTCGGATGCTTCTGCACCAACACCCTGGAGCTAGGAATTCAATAACAACTCAAGCAATCATTGTGTAGCCATTCCTAGCAATAGTTCTAAGCTTCCAAAGTGTAAAAGGCTTCTCCGCCTTCAGAGAAGGAAAATTTTTCTACTGAGCTCTTCATCGCCCTGGATTAACAACCGTCTTGGTTGTAACTAGGTTAACTCCCGGTCTTCTCTGTCTTTCTATATTTTCGTATTGCTTTATTAATATCACTATTGCACTAATTGAGTTGAAAGTACGAGGAGGGTAGTTTTAGTTTTGTTTACAGCAGTTCACCCCCCTCTTGTCGGCCTCCGGTGCACCTACATAACCATGTCACATTATCTTTGAATATTGATATATATTCTTTGTGTGTATGTGATGCATGCTAATGTAGGGTAATTAGTGACTTAATGCGTATATGATTCGAATTCACGATTTTATTAGATCTTAATCAAGTCAACTCGATATGCCTACCAAGTTTTGATACCCATCACTACCTCGATCATTTGTTGTTGTTGAATCTACCAAAGCAGAGCAACGCATATTATCTTGGTAAGGTGCGGAGGGACAATCTTGATCCCGCCTATCAAAGCTTGGGTGAGTACAAACTCAATTAGATTGAGTATAACTAGTTAACTCAATTGGATCGAGTATAACTATAGGCATTTTCCAACGGTTGGAAGATAGGATACAAATCACATTTATACTAAATCTTGAGCGATTTAGCCAAAGCTAACTCAAGTTTTAGTATAAATGAGGATCTTGATCCTATAAAAAAGAGTTGCATAGAGATGTAATTGATAATTAGTTATCTACCGATTATACTAAGTCTTGGGCGATTTAGCCAAAGCTAACTCAAGGCGTAGTATTATGTGGATCTTGTCCCACGAGAATTATAGCTAATTGGTATGAATCTAGTAGTGTGGTTTGACCACATCCATGACTTGATTCTACAAAAGCTCTATAATTCAGTAGGAGCATCATTTAGTTAAAGGCCTAATTAAATGATAAATGGAATATGATATTTACTTTCTGTATTATTTCTGTTGTAGATTGCCATGTCGACAAACACGAACACCTTCTCCCTGCGTTCTGTCCTTAACAAGGACAAGCTCAATGGAGCTAATTTCGTGGACTGGTATAGGAATCTGAGAATTGTTCTCACACAAGAAAGAAAACTGTACATCCTGGAGCAGCCCATTCCCGAGGCACCTCCTGCCACTGCCACATGAGCTGACCGAGATGCTTATAAGAAGCATCAAGATGATGCATTAGATGTGTCATGCCTCATGCTCGTGACCATGAACTCTGAGCTTCAGAAGTAACACGAGTTGATGTCTGCTTATGATATGGTTAAACATCTTCGTCAACTATATCAAGGACAAGCGAGGCTGATGAACGGACTCTATATTCTAGACTTAAATAGCCCCATCTATAACATAAGTATCAAAAGGTTCAAGTCAAATGAGATGAACCAAACCTATCTCTGACATTGTCGCTTAGGTCATATAAATGAGAATCGCTTATCCCAGCTCTATAAAGATGGTTTGCTGGACTCATTTGATTTCGAATCATATGAGACATGCGAATCATGCCTACTGGGCAAGATGACCAAGACTCCCTTTAGTGGACACAGCGAAAGAGCAACTGACTTGTTAGGACTTATACATAGTTGTAACGACCACCCTTCTTACTACTACTACTCTCTAAGGATGACCGTTACTTATCTACTAACTCTACTTAACCGGTATAATTAAAATCCTCGAAGAAACCCTACCGAAAAATTCTGGCAGAATCTTCCCTGTACCGGTGACCATAATCATTAATACATGACATAATATACACAGCCACAAGCGGCTGGAACACATATCAATCAACCACGCAGTTTATATATCAAAAAGAAGCATAATACCAAGGAAAAATCAACTGTAACAAATACACGACAAAACAAACCAAATAATAACATGCACAAGTTCTAAATACGTTAAACACTTAAACCAAAACATTCTAAATAAATTCTGGTTCAATCTCTTAGTCTACTCCGTAGTCTAAACATCACACACCATCCGCGCCACCTTGTCGCCTTCCTTGCTATATCTTTTCCTTTCCTATATCTGCAGTAAGAGGAAGTGCAATCTATAAGCAAAATTTGCTTAGTAAGCGCTATCTAACTCACAAAATCACGAATGTGCATGTATACGAAAAGAACTAGAAACTATATGCTCTAAAAAGAAATAAAGCATAAACATAACTGCTCATGTCAAACTAATAGCAAAGAAAAGCTAAGGAATCTACTCATGTAATTCTAATAGCTAATCATGCTACTCATCTAATAGGTAAACATGAAAACTACTCATCCACTAGATAAACATGGTAGAATAAAGAACTAAACTTACTGATTTTTAAAACTATATGAAACTTATTTCATTTTTTCTAACTTAATCTTTAATACTTTATGTTTATGTAAAACTCGTTTTACTTGTTCAAAAACTTATACTTATAATACTTTAAAATAATAATCAACTTCTTCTTGGGCCCAGACATAGTACCATCTTATGCGCGTTCCCTAATAGGTTGGGGTAGCGAGCCACCAATCCTAAAAGAGCAGACCTCGGTCTACCAGGGCCAAGACCTCGGAATTGGACACCTGGATTTGTTTAACGACAAACTCGAAAGTCAGGTACTAGCCTCTTCTTAAAAGTAAAATACTTATAATCTTAATTACTTCTTCTTTAAATGCCTTGGTATTTTAATAGGCACCTTGTGTGCCAAAAATCCCTAAAGTCTTGACTTTGGGATCTACTTAAGGCCTTGGCCTTTTCTTTCTTTTCTTTATCTTTCTTATACTTTTCTTTATCTTTCTTATACTTTTCTTTATCTTTCTAATACTTTTCTTAAACAAGAATGCTTCTTACAAAACTGAAATGTTTAAACAAATTCTAACACTGCAATGCTTAAACAAAATCTACATACAAGTTTAAACAGAAATCTGCATATTAAGCTTAACTAAAATCTGCATATTAAGCTTATCTAAGATCTGCATATTAATACTTTATAAAATCTACATTGATCAACATGTAAATCTCTTTTCTCATCTTCTAAACTAAACTTCTATTCTGAACTTATTACTTGCATAACCAAATCACTCACATACTTCTCACCTTTAGACTAAACTAACCTTAACAATCGGTACAGGAATTATCTTCCTAAATATAGAATCCACTTGATCTCCTGAATAAACTAGTATAAGAGAATGTTATATCTTACATACATCTGATTATATGTAGTGAAACCCAATTGAAATAAATCATATATTCTTCTACCCAGCAGCTCTAATGCATGGATTCTTAATCTAGAAACATAGCTTCAAGTTGTCCATCTGCTTCAAACCTTTTCAAAGCATAATCGATATCCTGCAAACAAAAGGATTAGGTTCTCTTCACTCTTCTTAATCCGCTGATTTAGTTCTAAAATCTCCATCAAAATACCAATCATCAAGCTAAATCCACCGACAGAATCTGTCCAAGATTTTGGATGCTCTCAAAAGAACAAAACCTCCAACCATTGAATCTTAACCTACCAATAATCTATACCTTCCACATTAATTCCAATCCAACAAAACATAAGAAAAGGAAGCAGCAAATGCTAACAAAACTGGAAGGCTAAAACTGTGATACTAATTAAGGTAACAAGGAGATCTAAGTTTGATACCATGTAAAACCTAAGTAAAACTTACACTTGATACACTTCCCATTCTAAATTAATCCTTACTAAGCAGAGCATAAGGAAAATTGCTATTGTTATCACAAAAATTAATACAGTGATGTACTAAAACATGCACCCAATGAATCTACACAATCTAATTCTTCCAACTACGCATAGCATAAGGAAAAGTTGCTCAATAATCTATACCATTACAGGTTCATCGATTGGCAGCAAAAATTCTGAAACTTGCAAGGCTCAAATGATCCGAAAATAGAGAAAGCAAGGAAACTCATGTAAAGCTTCGGGAACAAGGAGAAAATCAAGGATTAAACGTCGGAGCTATCTTACTGCAGGTGAGTAGCAACTTACCTTCGTTTCCTTGACTCACAGCCGAAGGAGGAACCTTCTAGGGTTCGGTTAACTTGAGTTTTCGGCTTCTTCTTGCGCCCACAGATCCCCCTCGACAATGGTGGTCGCACACGGTTGAGGACCCGTCGGAAAAACCCTTCGCCGGCGCCGGAGAGAAGAACCCTAGCCTTGGCTGCGGTTTCGCCCGAGAGAAGCCGCCCGAGCTGCCTTTGTCGCGCGAGAGAGTCGCCGTCGCCGAGAGAGGAAAGGGATCGGGAATTATGAGAGAAATTTCTAGGTTTTTGAAAAAAAAAGAAACTTAATTCCTTTCTTATACTAGGGTTTCCTATTATCTAACTACGGCTTAAGAATATTTCGCACCATATATATTTAACAAAACTTGCTTAGCTCAGTTGGTTGGCTGACTTTGGTTAGGGTCTAGTTTGGTCCGAGATCTTGGGTTCAAAACCTGACCTTAACACTTTTTATTTTATTATATTTTTTTTAAACTTCTTCCTCTTGGTAAAAATACCAAACGAACTCCAAAAATTACGTAAAAATACTCTAAAAATTCCTAAAAATCTCTAGAATATTTTAAAGGTATTTCTAAATATTTTTGAATTATTTTTGGAGCTCAAAATGAGGAAATTTGGGTTGTTACAATAGTGATGTATGTGGCCCTTTCAATGTCGCTGCCAGAGGTGGTTATGAGTACTTCATTACATTTACTGATAATTTCAGTAGATATGGTTATGTGTATCTGATGACACATAAATCACAATCCTTTGAAAAGTTTAAAGAATTTAAGAATGAAGTACAAAACCAGCTAGGCAAGAGTATTAAAATACTTCGATCAGATCGAGGTGGGGAATACCTTATCCATGAGTTTCGTGACTATCTAGCTGAGTGTGGGATTCTATCCCAACTCACTCCTCCTGGAACACCACAGTGGAATGGTGTATCCGAAAGGAGGAATCGTACCCTTTTAGATATGGTATGATCTATAATGAGTCATACAAATCTTTCTATATCCTTTTGGGGATATGCTCTAGACACAATAGCCTTCACACTTAATCGTGTTCCATCCAAAGCTGTGATAAAGACACCATATAGGATATGGACTGGGAGAGATGCTCAGGTGTCTTTTATGAGGATTTGGGGTTGTGAGGCTTACGTTCGATGCCAAGTCTCGGATAAACTAGGACCCAAATCCGACTAGTGCTATTTTATTGGATATCCCAAGGAAATGAAGGGATATTACTTCTACATTCCCAGTCAACACAAAGTGTTTATGGCTAAGACTGAGGTATTTCTAGAAAGGGACTTTGTTTCTAGAAAAACTAGTGGGAGTATGTTCGATCTTGAAGAAGTTCAAGATATGGACCATAGCACTGAGGCCTTGATGGAAGTTGAACTGGAACCACAAAATGTTGTGGATGATGAGATTGTTCCACAAAGAGTTGAGGAACAACAACTAGTTCAAGTAGACCTACCTCTTCGCAGGTCTGATAGGGTATGTCGTCAGCCTGAGAGATACTCATTTCTCTTGTCTGACCATGATGACGTTATGCTCGTTGAGGATGAGCCTACCTCCTATCAGGAAGCTGTGATGAGACCAGATTCTGAGTCATGGCTAGAGGCCATGAGATCCGAGATGGAATCGATGTACACCAACCAAGTATGGACTTTGGTTGATCCACCTGAAGGCGTCAAACCCATTGGGTGTAAGTGGGTCTTTAAGAGAAAGACTGACATGGATGGACTTATTACCTATAAGGGTCATTTGGTAGCTAAAAGTTTTAAGCAAATTCATGGTATTGACTATGATAAAACCTTTTCTCCAGTAGCGATGTTGAAGTCCATTCGGATCATGTTTGCTATTGTAGCATACCACGATTATGAGATCTGGCAGATGGATGTCAAAACAGCGTTTCTGAATGAAAACTTGCTCGAGGATGTGTACATGACACAACCTGAGGGTTTTGTAGATCCACAACATACTGGAAGAGTATGCAAGCTGCATAAGGCCATTTATGGACTGAAGCAAGCTTCTTGAAGATGGAATCTTCGATTCGATGATGTAATCAAACAGTTTGGTTTCATCAAGAATGAAGATGAGCCCTGTGTCTACAAGAAGGTTGTTGGGAACACAGTTGTCTTCCTTGTATTGTATGTGGATGACATACTACTCATTGGAAATGACATCCCTTTGCTGCAGTCTGTAAAGACTTAGATGGAGAATTGTTTCTCAATGAAAGACTTAGGTGAAGCAGCCTGTATTCTAGGCATAAAGATCTATAGAGATAGATCTAAGAGATTGCTTGGCCTAAGTCAAAGTACATATATTGACATGGTATTACTACGGTTTACCATGCAGAATTCCAAGAAAGGATTTCTGCCAATGTCACATGGTGTGAGTCTTTCGAAGACTCAAAGCCCCTCTTCTAGAGAGGAGAGAGACCATATGGATAAGATCCCTTATGCTTCAACCATAGGATCTATCATGTACGTCGTGCTATGTCCTTATCCTGATGTTTCATATGCTTTGAGCATGACGAGCAGATACCAGTCAGATCCAGGTGAACATCACTAGATAGCGGTCAAGAATATTCTTAAGTACTTGAGAAGGACTAAAGACTATTTCTTGATATTTGGAGGCAATAACGAGCTAGCTATAAAGGGTTACAGTGATGCCAGTTTCCAAACTGACTAGGATGATTATAGATCGCAGTCTGGGTTCGTGTTTTGCTTGAATGTTGGTGCTGTGAGCTGGAAGAGTTCGAAGCAGGGCACAGTTGCTAATTCTACAACAGAGGTCGAGTATATTACTGCATCAGAAGCAGCAAAGGAGGCAGTTTAGATCCGCAAGTTCATTACTAAGCTTGGGGTGGTTCCTAGCATAGCCGATCCCATAGAGCTCTATTGTGACAACAAAGGAGCAATTGCACAGGCTAAGGAACCTCGCTCACACCAGCGGACCAAACACATACTACGACGCTTCCATCTCATTCGAGATATCATCGATAGAGGAGATGTGAAGATTTGCAGAGTACCCACAGAGGCTAACGTCTCTGATACCTTGGCCAAGGCTTTGGCACAGAGAAAGCATGATGGTCACACTAGGTCATTGAGCCTTAGAGCCTACACTGATTGGCACTAGTGCTAGTGGGAGATTGTTAGTTAGAGCCCTAGAGCCAATCATATGATGATTGTTGTATGGACTCGATGTATCATATTCCTATATACTTATAAAGGCATTTCTTTATGGTTATTATACTTACTTATATTGGTGTCAAATAACTAAGTATAATAGCGTCCTTGAGTAGAAGATTCTTATCTATATCAATCGATTGGTTGAATTAATAGTGAGATGATATAGAGAACACTACTCTTAATCATTCCTAGCCAAGTATTAACATTCAGGGACAATGTTAATGCACTGAGACTAGCATGTAGGTCAACTCGATGACTTGATCTCACAAGTCATGGATATAGAGATATTAAGTTGACACATGGGTATGCATTGGAGAATATATACTGAATGACCCGCCATGAGAAAGTATCATGGATCGTTATATGAGTGTCATATACTTTCTCATGTGACTATTAGTATGACTATGAGTCCTTGGACCTGAAGTCACCATGGTTCCCTACATAAGGAGTTGCATACTTTGGCTTCGTCAAATGTCACCCGTAACTAGGTGGACTATAAAGGCGATTACTCGGTATGTAACAAATTATGCGGAGAGATGTGAGTGATATAGATGAGATCTATCCCTCCTATATGACAGGAGTGACATCATGATTCTTGATAGAGTGAGACCAGTAAGTGCATGGTCATGCCCAAACGAGTCAATATGAGATATTGAGCTCATTTGATTAGAGTGAGTCTACTTAGAGTTCAAGATATAGATTGATTAGAGGATGACACGGTCTATGCCTCAATTGATCAATCTAGATGTCAAGGATAGAAGGACATTGTCACATATTATAAGAGTCACAATTAGTAGTCACAAGGTGATGTTGGATCTCAACATTCTAATAACTTGGGTAGTAATTGTAGGACCGTCGGGCCGGCGAGAAGGGGGGTTCAATATCCCTAAAAAATAAACAAAATCCCTTCCCGACTTTTCAAACTAACACATGTAAAATAATCAAAGTAGTAAATTAAAAGCAGAAAAGAAAGAGGCACAGTTGTTTACTTGGTTACAACCGAGGAGGTTGTTAATCCAAGGAAAGGATGAAGCACACTATCAATCTTCTTCAGGCGGAGAAGCCTCTTACAGCGTTGGAACACAAAAAGAAAGAAGTTAATCTAAACAGTGGAAAGCACACAAGCATTTTTACAATTTCTGCACTGATTGAAAAGCTTCTGGACCAAGGTTATATTTATAGCCTTGGTCAGGGCTCCTGGAAGGGGTTCCGGGCACCCTGTGGGGATAAAATTTTATCCCCCAACGTTCAGATCGCGTTTGACATGATCTGGTCAACAAATCAGGTCCGAGCGCCCCGGGCTGCTCCGGGTGCCCTGGAGCCAAAAGTCAACAGTGGTTGACTTTTTCGTCCGGGACCTCTGCTCCGGTTCGGTTCGGCTTGGTCCGGGTCTTCTGTTCCGGATCCGTTCGCTTGGGTGATCTCTGCCATCCGGAAAAGGGCTCACCCGAGCCCAACTTCCGGTCTTCTCGAGCGGGCTTCCCTACGACTTCTCGTCCCTCGGAATCGCCGCGTATTTCCTTCTCATCTGTCGGCATACTCATCCGCAGTCTTCGTCCCTCGGACGTACCGCGTGCCGTCCTTCTCGCTAGCTGCGTCTCTTGCTCCCCGAGCAATCTTTCGCTCCGTCTTTCATCTCTCAGAATCACCGCACGCTTCCTTCTCGTCCGCCGGTGTACTCTTCCGCAGCACCTCGTCCCTCGGACTGTCGTCCTTCTCGCTAGCTGTGTCTTCCGCTAGACTACCTGTGATCCTAAGCTCCTGCACACTTAGACACAAGGTTAGTAACAAACAAGACCTAACTTAACTTGTTGATCACACCAAAACAACCTTGGGATTCCAACAATCTCCCCATTTTTGGTGTGAGCAACACAAGTTATGCTAGGGTAAAAATAGATATAAAATAAACTTAACAAAATTTACAATTTAAGTGCAAAAATAAAATAAGTTAATATTTGTTCTACCTCCCCCTAGACTTATACTAATCCTTCTCCCCCTTTGATCACAAACAAAATGGGGTTTCCAGAAAAAAATCTAAGGGTTAAAGACTAAGAAAATTTTTGAGATCCTTAAAAATTTGCAATAATTTTCACATAAAGAGTTTCTGACAAAAAAATTTAAGTAAAATTTTCTAAGTGAAATTACAAAAACTATAACTTAGACGTTTTTTGCAAAAACATTACAAAAATTTCTAAAAAAATTTGAAGTAGAAATTTTCAATTTCATAACAACCTTTAACAAGAAAAATCTTCTGAGAATTTTTATAAGTATTAAAGAAAATTTTCTAAGAGAAAAAAAAATTTTAAGTTAAAAAAAATATTTTTGAAAAAAGATCTTTGAAAAATTTTTCTAAGTACTTAAATTTCTAAGTCAATTTCAAGTAAAAGTATTTTTTTTAAAAAATATTTTAAAAGAATGTTCGAAAAAACTTTGAAAGAATTAATCAATTCTAATTTTAATGCTTTGACAAAAAGTTAATTAAACATTTATTTCAATATTTTGGCTTCCAGGTCGTGGCGAGGCACTAGACCTTTTTGGTTATTGGAGCAACAACCACTTCCTTAGATAAAGCCTCATAGAGAAATTTATTGTTTAATTTTCTCACTGAAAAGCGCTAATTTTAATTTTAAAACTTAGACTAAGCAAAATTTAGGAACCCAATAAAGGTTCCAGCCTACTGGATTAACTAAAAAGTTTTTAGGGACATATTTTCTTGAAATGTTCCTAATTTATCTCGAGTGATATTTAAAGTACCAATTTAAATTATTAAATCTTCTAAAATTGGTTTTAGATGAACATGCATAGTTTTTCAAGTTGTCTATTTAATTTTTCAAATTTTGACTTTCTAATTGTAATTTTTCGTTTTCTAATTTTGATTTATCTAATTCTTCTAAAGGGCAGGATTTAGCTAAAATTATTTTTAAATTTTTTATTTCTTTTTCTAATTTAAGCAGTCTTTAGTTAATAACTTAACAAACTTAAAAAGTTTATCAGGAGGAAGAGAACGTACGTGACTTACCATGTCGAGATCGTTGTCCGTGTCTCCCTCTAAACTGCTGCTTTCTTCTGATGAAGCTCCCCCTTCATCGATGCTCTCGATGCTCATCTCAGAAGAGCTTGAATCGTAGTCGTCTTGATGACTCGCCATAAGTGTGAGTCCGGATAATGCTTCGACTTCCGATTCGGACGACGTATCATCCCACGTCGCTTTTAGGGCCTTGTGCTTTTGAACAGGCTTTTTACCTTTATCTTTATCCTTGTTCTTTAGCTTGGGGCAGTTGTCTTTGACGTGCCCTTCTTTATCGCAATGGTAGCAGTGGATCGTTCTTTTATTTCTACCCGTGGATGGTTAGTTTTTCTAGAATTGTATAACTTCTTAAATCCTCTTACCATCATTACCATTTCCTCGTCGTCGAGAGAAGATTCCGACTCAGGTTCATCTCTCGATGCTTTGAGGGCGATGTTGTTCTTAGGCTCCTTCGAACCTGCGCATCTTGATTCATATACTTCAAATGCCGAGAAAAATTCTTCTAAAGAAATTTTTTCTAGGTCTTTTGAAATATAAAAGGCGTCTACTAGTGATGCCCATTTTGAATTTCTTGGAAAGGAATTTAAAGCGTACCTGAGCAAATCTCCGTTACTTACCTCTTCTTCGAGATTCAAAAGTCCAGTGATGAGCTCTTGTATCCTCGAGTGTAGATGTGCAATTGTTTCACCTTCTTCAAGACGGAGGTTGGTGAGCTGATTGTGAAGTAAGTCCCGTTTCGCAAGCTTGGCTTTGGATGTTCCTTCATGTAGTTCAAGGAACTTCTCCCAAAGCTCCTTTGCCGAGTTGTAGGTGTCAACACGGTTGACTTCTTGTGGCGAAAGTATGCTTAGCAGATAGAATTCTTCTTTCTTGTTTGCCACGTAGTCAGCCTGCTCTTTCTTCGTCCATTGATATTTTACTTTGCCTTCGGGAGCTTCAAAACCGAGTTCTATTGTTAATAATAAATCGAAATCAGTACCGAAAAATACCTCCATACGCTTCTTCCAGCTTGCGAAGTCCCCCTCGAATTTTGGCGGGTAGATGTTAGATCCGACCATCTCGTTGCTTCGTTCGGCGGTTAGTCCTCCTGAAGTGTCTCGGTTCTGATACCACTTGTAGGACCGTTGGACCGGCTAGAAGGGGGGTTGAATAGCCGTAAAAAAAATAAACAAAATCCCTTCCCGACTTTTCAAATTAACACTTGTAAAATAATCAAAGCAGTAAATTAAAAGCAGAAAAGAAAGAGGCACAGTTGTTTACTTGATTATAACTAGGGAGGTTGTTAATCCAAGGAAAGGATGAAGCGCACTATCAATCTCCTTCAGGCGGAGAAGCCTCTTACAACGTTGGAGCACAAAAAGAAAGAAGTTAATCTAAACAGTGGAAAGCACACAAGTGTTTTTACAATTTCTGCACTGATTGAAAAGCTTCTAGACCAAGGCTATATTTATAGCCTTGGTCGGGGCGCCTAGAAGGGGTTCCAGCCGCCCTGGGGGGATAAAATTTTATCCCCCAACGTTTAGATCACGTTTGACGCGATCTGGTCAACAAATCAGGTCCGGGCGCCTCGGGCTGCTCTGGGCGCCCCGAACTGCTCCGGGCGCCCCGGAGCCAAAAGTCAACAGCGGTTGACTTTTTCGTCCGGGACCTCTGCTCCGGTTCGGTTCGGTTCGGCTCGGTCCGGGTCTTCTATTCCGGATCCATTCTCTTGGGTGATCTCTGCCATCCTGAAAAGGGCTCACCCGAACCCAACTTCCGGTCTTCTCGAGCGGGCTTCCCTTCGGCTTCTCGTCCCTCGGAATCGCCACGTGTTTCCTTCTCGTCCACCAGCGTACTCATCCGCAGTCTTCATCCCTCGGACGCACCGCGTGCCGTCCTTCTCGCTAGCTGTGTCTCTTGCTCCCCGAGCAATCTTCCGCTCCGGCTTTTGTCCCTCAGAATCACTGCACGCTTCCTTCTCGTCCGCCGGTGTACTCTTCCGCAGCACCTCGTCCCTCGGACTGCCGTCCTTCTCGCTAGTTGCGTCTTCCGCTCGACTACCTGTGCTCATAAGCTCCTGCACACTTAGACACAAGGTTAGTAACAAACAGGACCTAACTTAACTTGTTGATCACACCAAAACAACCTTGGGGTTCCAACAGTAATGATGTGTTGCTAGATACTGCTCATTACTTATGCTTCTAAATGGGTTTAGGAGCATTGGCAACGTTACAAGAACCTATAGGGTCACACACAAAGGGCAATTAGATGGAGATTAGGTTCATATGATAAACCAAGAGGATTAGGTTCATATGATGAACCAAATTGGATTAAGAGTAATCCAAATTAGATTAATTGAGTTGGACTCAATTTGATTCATGTGTTGAATGAGTCTAATTTAGATTATGACTCATTGAATCAATTTAATTCAATGAATAGAGATTCATTAAATCAAATTGACTTGAATCAATGGTTAGATTTGATCAATCATGGGAGATAAGTGGGTCAAGTTTGACTTGACTTGAGAGGGAAGATGAAGGGTCAAGTTTGACTTGACCAAATGCCACCTCATTGTGACTTGGCATGGGGCTGGCCAATGATGGTGTTTCACATCATCATGGCCACATAATTGTATGTCATCTCATGAGGGAGACCAAGAGCCATGACTCTTGGTATTACATGGAGGTATAAAACCTCTAGAAAAGTGGTTGGCCACTTTATGCGAAGCAATCAATTGCTCATTCAAGACATCATCTTCTTCCTCCTCTCTTCTCATCTCTCCCTCGCCTCCATTGTCTAGCCACCCAAGAGTGCTAGCACACTCTAAGTGGTTTTTCTCCATCTTTTGTCCGTGTGGATACTTGTAGAGGAGTGTTCACTTGACACTCTTCGAGATCCGGCACCTTTTAGACAAGCGGGATAAGCGAAGGGCTTCGCTACAAAGGTATAATCTCTACCATGTAGATCTAGTGTAGATCTAGGAGAAAACTATGTATATGTAAAATTTTTATCTTCGTACGGATCCGTGGCAAGAACTTCGGGGTTTCTGCAACGCAAAAAGTGATTTTTGCGGCTCGAAAGTTCCTACAATCACACCCCCAGACTTAAAACCTTTGCTTGTCCTCAAGAAAAACCCGCAATCTAGATTCATGTGGTTAGATAGTATATCATAATCTCTAGCAAGTTAATCTAATTTTATCAAATGATTTCATTGGTGAGCAAGATACAAAAGTAGTTTAAGTATGACCTAAGTAGTAGTCCTCCGTGCTCAGTGCAAAGGTGACCTAAATTTATCAAGTTTCAATCCCTAAGTCTAGTCAAGTTATCATAAAATTGTGTTCCTTATTCATCCGACGATAGACACTTACCTGCCACACGCAATGTTCATTCCCCTCAAAAATGCTATGCATCGTCTACACAAGGTCTCAAAGGAATACTCAGTATCAAGAAAAACATAGCATTCATTTCCCCAGTAACCTAACTCAGTCTCAAAGGGGTGAATTGCTAGTTTCCACTCACGACAACAATTTTTTTATCTCTTATTTTTATTTCTTTATTTTTTTTTGAATGTTTGCAAAGTACCAAACTTGAACAAACTTTCAATTTTTTTTTTGGGATTAATTTTTTCCAAATGAGCTTACATGATCTGAGTTTATCCAGTAACCAAAATATAGTTGAGAGGTCACCATAGAAGCACAAGTACTAGTCCAATTCTATGAATCATGACTATTTTAGAGTTATCAACCATCAAAAGTAGGCATAGTGTATAGAGGTCCTAAAACAAGGCCAATACTTAAACTATTATAGTAAAAGCATTGCTCACTTCATGCTATCAAAGATAGAAAAAGATACATCACTAAACATAATTAACACATGAACCACATAAAATCTAGAATAGACGTGTTATCATTAAGGAATAAGCAATCATAATATGATGTAGAATGCAACTAGTAAAAATTTTATTATGTAAAAAGAAATAAGCACTAAACCAAATGCATCTAATGCATCCCCCCAGACTGAAACTTTTCATTGTCCCAATAAAAACTAGAAAAAATGTGGAAGAGATTTAAAGTAAGAGAGGTTACCAAGTGATGGGCTCCAAATGGTTGACATTCATGTTTTAGAAATACTCCTCTATCCAATGCTCACATTTCTCCACAACTTTGAATTCTACACAAATAAGATAGACAAGAAAAATTAAGTAGAGGATATGATTTATTATCAATGAAGTAAAAACAAACTAAAACTAAAATGAAAGCAAGATTGAACTTGGGTTACCTCCCAAGAAGCGCTTGTTTAAGGACATTAGCTCGACTACCTCATTAGATTCATCGAAATCTCGCTCTTGGAGGGGTAAGATAGTTCAACACCCTCCTACCAAGGGCTCTTATTATGGAGAGAGCTTTCATCAAAGGAGCTACAGAGTAAAGTGTAACTTTCTCCATCTTCGTCTTCTTTGAAGTTCTTTCAGGTGGTCGAAGACGGTTCAGTCTAAGCTTCCAAATATAGGCCCCATGAAAATCTGCACACCCAAAAGAAAGGCAAATCTCCCACAAACGTGTTAGATAAGATGGAACCATAACCATATTAAAATAAGCAAAATAAGAAATAAAAACTGAATCACATCCAATAAAGTCAATGATGGGTACCTCTATAATGTTTTCCAAAGGATCACAAAAAATACTAACCTTGATTTGCCGAGTGATACCTGAAACTACTAAACCTATGGATGTGACTTCCTCTGAAGCAAATGATGGTTCTGGTTCTGGCTCAGGTGTTGATGCTATAAAAGGCGGTGATTCTTAGGGCTTCGCTTCCATTGCAAAAGTCCCTACACATTTATCATTAACCAATTCCATTCTTACAAATTTCATATCATCAATTGGTTGTGTGATCGACGGAGGTGATTCTTGAGATACTGCTTCCAAAATACAACTCCCTATACATTCTTCAATATTATCATCATCAACAAAAGCATAAAAAAAAAACCAACATCAATATCCTCAGTGGGAGAATCATCTATAGGAGGATCACTAACTTCATTTGCAGTTTCAAGTTGATCTACCACATCACATTCATCATCTGAAAACTCAATTTCATCATAGCACCCTGTAAATCCAGAAGGTAGATTTGAAAACTTATTGTTTGCTGCATTATCATCACAATCATCATCTGAAGAGTCCTCATCTTCATATATGTCCAGAAATCTACACTCAACCATATTGGTGTCACAGAATTTGCCCAAGTCTTCGTTTTCGTTGGCCCTCACTAGCCTTTGTGGAAAATGAACCTTTAGTGAAGGTCTTGGGAAAGGTTGAGCTTGTGACAGAGGTTTAAACTGCTTGTCTAGTGATGGCGTGATCAACCGTTGAGGGAAAGGTACTTGTGGCCTTTGGGAACTTCCTGGAGAAATGGAATTGAGTTCTTGTGATCTTTTATTATTCTTCTCCTCAATTCTAAACATGTCCTTCTTCAGAAGTTCTTCATGATTCTTTCCCTTTCTCAACTCAATATCATTACAAATCTCACTAGATTTAGTCTACAAAGGAGGGGGATATTCTTTGAACCATTCGAAACTATGCTCTCAATCTTTGCCCCCAAATGTTTGAACTCCTCATTCTGTGACTTCTGAATTTCGACATTCTTGGGTGGTTGAATTGCATTTCGTTTGACAGACTCTCTAGTACATATGGCTTGTACTTCTTGAATTTCTTAGGGAGATTCCATCCAACTTTTGCTTGACCATCCATGAAGGTTCAATGTCACTCGATCAATTAATGTATAAGCTTCCTCTATACTCTTGTCCATAAATGAACCTCCAGCTGATAAATCTAACAAACACTTATATGAAAAAGAAATTCCCCTATAGAATATGTGTAGAATCAACCATTTCTCCAAGCCATGGTGAGGGCACTGTTAGCATTTCGAGCCGTAAAAACCACTTTTTGCGTTGCGGAAACCCCGAAGCTAGCCACGGATCCGTGCGAAAATATATAAAATAATCTTGTACATGTTTGTCTACATTAGATCTACCTTAGATCTACATGAAAAGAGCATTACCCTTGCAGCGATGCCCTTTGCTTATCCCGCTCGTCCAAAGGTTGCCGGATCTCGTAGAGTGTCAAGTGAACACTCCTCTACACGTATCCACATGGACAAAAAGGTGGAGAGAACAACTTAGAGTGTGCTAGCACCCTTGAGAAGTCTGGTCAATGGAGGATGAGAGGGAGAATATTCCCTACCACAAAACAGTTATTCTCTGATAGGCAGTTACGATTCACTGACATTGTTTGTCACTTAGCGCTTTCCATCTCGCCCAAGTTTAGCTACGGATAGCTCAGGATGACCATTTAGAGATACCACCTGACTTGAGTCTTAATGAGGAGGTTGAGCCATGGCAACCCGCCTAGGCTTTATCTATTATCTGTATCTGAAACTGTGACGAGGGACCCATCCTTCATGCCTTGATCGTTGCAGGGCCGACCAGGAGTTGTTTTAGTGATACCCGGCCTGCTCACACGGCCCGAGCTAGGAAAGTCCGTTTAATCGGGGGCAGGTCAAAAAGTAATCCAAGGAACCTCATACATCTCAGATCTGGGGACTTGCCCTACCTGTGCCCAACCAGAAATTATGCGACTGATAACTTGAGGCGGTCTAACTCACTCATTCTCCTAACTGTTGACTGTCATGCCCCCTTAACTTCTGACCACCACGCCCCCTTGACTTTTGACTGCTCTTGACTGTCATGTCCTCTTGACTTTTGATTGTCTGGCCATATCGAGCCCCGCCTTTATGCACCGTATCAGTAGGGTTTCCCACTAGTTCGATCGAAAAAACTAACTATCCAAAGTTTCTTGGGTTCATTCTACAACTGGAGCACTGGACCAATTTTTAAAACCTGTTTTAAGAAAAGTTTTTCATTTGTTTACTACCTTCCCTAATCTTTGACTCTTCGAAGAATGAGTGCAGTTAGTTTATGTAATGGTGTTACTATCAATAAATTGGGATTAATTCCTAACGGATGTAACATGCTTTGTTGGTTATCTCAACCTCTTCTTGCATGTACTATTATTGATGGACAAAACTCCCATGATTTACCTCCCTTCCAGACAGTGGAGGGTCACCCTGGAGGATCCGTCGAGATGACGATTTTACTTTTTAACTACCAATGACACATGCAAAATTACTAATTTTGGAAACATTAATAATCTCTGTCTAGATTCGAGCACTTTTCAAATGTGTTGCCCATAATTTGCAAAATCATGATCTTACGCAAGATCAATTTAAGGTCAGATTGGATCGGTCAAAATCGTATGATCTTATAAAAAATCCTTGAAATTTTATTGTACATGATTAATATTTAGAAAAAAAAACTAAACAGATCATTTACATATAAATAGATTAATAATTTTACATATACATACAATCGTTGACACTCAACATCACATTTGACATTATTACATGCATAAATTTAAATTAATTAGTAATTTAACTATCATTCTAACAAAAAACACACAATGATATTTATATTTTCATATTACAAAATTAAAAAGTATAAAATTTCTACTAATAGAATAATAATAATCCCATCAACCTCAAGAATCTTTTGAAACATTTGATTGAAAAATCTTTTGAAACATTTGATTGAAACACGCTGTCAGAAATAATCTTTTAAAGACCTGTTGATTCCGTAGCATACTAGATAATAGACATCTAAAAACTCATCATTTTAGGATAAAAAAATGATGGAATATTGTTGATTAAAAACTAACTCAAAAATAACTAAATAAAGAAATGATGGAATATTGTTGATTAAAAACTAACTCAATAATAACTAAATAATTTTTAAATAGTTTCAAAACTCTAATCCTAACTCTAAAAAATGAACATAACCTAAATTATAAAATAGTTCAAAAGATAATAAAAAAGTTAAAAATCTTCCGAGCCTCCGAAAAATCTTTAAATGATGTTTTTTTTAGACTAAAACTAAGAAGTTAGGAGTTTTACTGGATAATCAATTGTAGATCTTTGAACATGTTTCAATTTGATATATTATGGATCCCGTGATTTAACATAGGTCAAGAGTTATTACTTCTAAAACTTTGAATCGATTCTACTGATTCTGCGAATCTTGCTATGATTCCACTACAAAAAATGATTATGCATAATCCATGATTGATTCAGTGTTCTGGATCATAGGATTGTACGATCCTACGATCCAGGATCAGGATTTTGCAAACCATGGTCTTATTTGAGCATATACTTTTTTTTTTTTTTTGATAATTTAGGTATCCAGTTCTTATGATCCGATTAATCCTGAAGTTGACCAACTCGGCCCCATAACCATCAAAGTAAATTAGAAAGTACAGATGTGTTATGACGAATAGCTCAGTGTGATAATTTTTTCAAACTCCCCCGATGTAATGTACCCTGAGTGAGATTTGAACTTTCATTGCCTAGGGAGCTCATCCCAACTATCACCATCGCACTATAGTCAAAGGGGGATGCCCCCATGACAATAGCTGAGGTGGTAAGTAGATGAAGATTTGCCACTGAGGTTGAGGGGTAGAATTTAGGGACTCACGGAATGTAAATCCCTACACTCCCTCTAACTTACCCTCCCATCTATTTATCTTGTTAGTCACTGTGATTTATCTTCTCCATGTTGATCCTGGAGAAAATTGGTGGGGCACTAGAGGCGAGCGCTTTGTTGTTGCCACTATAGTCTCGATGACATAATATATCTTTTTCGTGATTGAACAAGTAATTGTTGGAGTTTCTTTGTTGTGATTTACTCAATGATCAAATTCCCTTGGAAAGAAGAAACAAACAAGTTGCTAGTTAATTCTTATGGTTGCACTTGCCCCTCGGCCATGATCCAGTCGTAAGAGAAGGATGATTCACATACAATGAGGGATACAAATTTCACGTGGATATTTTTTAATATCCATAAAGTACGAATCACTGATGACGATGAGGTGTCAAGTCAGGATTTACCTACATTTTTCAGATTTACCTAGTGATTGATCAATGGGGTTGATTGCCCATTTTCAAGATTAATTTTATCATAAGAATTGAATACTTGGTTAAAAAAAAACATACAGCTATATTTACATATATAAAAATGCCCTAAGCATCACATGTCATTGTAGAATTGATCATTGTATATTCCTGCTATTTAAGTTTGGTTTAAAAGAAATAAGAACAAAATTTAAGAGAAGAAAATTTAAATTTCTCCTATATCTTGCGTGACGCGCACAGGTGGGCGTCACGAGCTTTGTTTTTTTTTTATTATTATTTTTTAAATTTTGAATTAAAAAAATAATTAAAATATTTTTTTAAGATTTTATTTCTAAAATTCATGCTTCTCAATTAGTTTATAATTTATAAATTATTTTTTTTAATTAAGTCTATAGGATTTAAATTTCTCAATTGGATTATAATATTTAATAAAAAAATTAAAAATAAAATAAATTTAAATATTTATAGAGTATTGTAATATATTTAAGGGATATATTGATTTTTTAAATTTAAGAGATTTTATTTTAGGATTGATATTTCTGATTATAATTTTTAAATTATTTTTTTTAAGAATTCTCTTTAAAGTTAGACTTCCCAATTGAATTATATACGTATTCTTTGTGAAGACCCGCGGGGTAAATATTATTCGCTGGCCCAAACGGGTTAATCACGTTCACTGTTCGAATCTAGTGGCAGTATGGACGCTGACGACGCCTTCCCACGGATTTCTTTTCGGGTATAAGAATCCAGGTTGTTGCTAACGCAGCCAGAGTGGCCCAACGGAAGATGAAGCTAGTGAAGAATCCGTGTTTGCGTTTGATGGCTCTCCGCCTCCGCCACGCCGCCTCCTCTTCTACCGCCGTCTATTGCGATGGTGGCGTAGGCACACGGAGCGACGTGAAGCACCTCTTAACTGAGAAACCCTCTCACAATGCCTCACTTCGGCACCCTAACTACCAGCTCCGCTCCCTGCTCGGCTCCGCTTCTCCCGGCCGCCTCTCCGCCGCCTTGTCGATCCTCCGCGGCATGCTTTCCCCCGACTCCGCTTCCCCACCTAACGCCGCCACTCGGTCGATCGTTTTCACCAGCCTGACCACGCGAAGCCAGCCCCTGGACGAGGAGTCCCTCGCCCTCCTCGTCGAGATAGCCAAGATGGGATTTTTTCCGCACGACGCCATCCTGTTCACTCAGTTCATCGACAAGCTGTGCCGCGGCGGTGCCACCTCCGGGGCCTGGGATTTCTTCCACGCGGTAAAGGATGCTGGCGGCTCGATCGAGGCCCCTGTGTGCAACGCCCTCTTGACTGGCCTCGCTACAATTCGAGACTTCGGAAGGATGAATCTTCTGTTTTCAGAGATGAAAAGCTTGGGCGTGCGCCCCAGCATAGTCACCTTTGGTATACTCATCAATCGCCTCTGCAAATCCCGTTTCCTCGACGATGCACTGAACGTGCTTGACGCAATGTCAAGCCCAGATTCGGGAGTGTCCCCTGACACAGTCATTTTTAACACTCTCATCGATGGGCTCTGCAAGGCAGGAAGGCTTCAGGATGGTCTCTCCTTGCTTGATAGGATGAAATCAAGCCATGCTTGTGATCCTGACTGTGTGACTTACAGCAGCTTGATCAATGCCTTCTGCAAGGCTGCAGAGTTGGACATGGCTCATGAATTGCTTACCAGGATGGAGAAGGAAAGGGTGGCTGTTAATGTGGTTACGCTGAATACATTTGTAACTGGAATGTGCAGGCATGGGATGATCGGAAATGCCCTTGATTTCTTTCAAAAGAAAAAGGTCGAGTGGCCAGAAGTTAAAGGCAATGCTGTCACCTATATCACCCTTATTAGTGCTTTCCTTCATTCCAACAATGTAGGAAAGGCGACGACATTGTTTGATGAGATGATCAAGGAAGGAGTTTCCCCAGATTCTACGACATACTTCACTCTCATCTCTGGGTTGACTAAAGTTGGTAAACTGGATGATGCTTATTCGAATGTGTTGTTCATGAGAAAGAATGGTTTTAGAGTAGACATAAAGAGCTATAACACTTTGATCAGTGGGTTTTGCAAGAAGAAGAGGTTGGATAAGGCATTCGAGATACACAACGAAATGTGCGAGGCAGGTCTTACTCCTGATATCTGGACATACAATACTTTGATCAGTGGGTTTTGCAAGAAGAAGAGATTGGATAAGGCATTCGAGATACACGACGAAATGTGCAAGACAGGGCTCAGGCCTGATATCTTCACATACAATAGTTTGATTGATGCTTTCTGCAAGGCTGGTGATTTTTCGAAGGCTAATAAATTCCTCAATAAAATGGTCGACGATGGATGCAAACCTGATGTTGTCACTTACAGAACTCTGGTCAATGGTTTCTGCAAAGCTGGTGATCCTGACCAGGCCATGAAGATCTTCAGGAGCATGGATGTGTCAGTGGTGCCGGCTAACACTGTTATTTATAACATCCTCATTGATTCTTATTGTAAGAATCAAAAAGTTGATGCCGCAATAGACCTTTTCGACGAGATGCAGAAACAAGATATATTGCCCGACGCCATGACCTACACCTCCATTTTCAAGGGTCTTAAGGACCATAACATGTCTGATAAAGCCTTAGAGCTTATGGACAAGATGAGTTCGCAGGGATGCAAACCAAACTATGTGACAATGGATGTTCTCATGGACTGGTTAACTACGATTGGTGAGATTGAGAGACTGAGACTATTTGTGCAACAGACAACATCTTCTGATATCAACTCTGGCAATATTGATGTTTAATCTTATAGATGCTTCTTATTTAATGTTGAGTTGTACCATACATGAACAAATGAAACGAGAGATTTTTTAGTCGCAGAATTTATTATTCCGTATGCAAAAGTTATGCATAAGCTTCTACACAGTATGATTTCTGAAGCTCATTTTCATAATTCAAACAATAACCTGAATCTACAAAAAAAATTTGGTGGAGATTTGATTTCGGAACTCTGTTGCAGTTTTTTGTTGGACAAAATCTTTGTATAATTGCACATTTTAATTTGTAATCTCAAAACTGTTTAGTTCCATAAGTGTTTCCTTTTCTCATCCTAATCATTTTCTGCCCTTCAAAGATTTCATAAAGTTCAATGTCCCAAGTTGCAGCTTTTCTGTGCTTTCTGTAGAACGGTATTAGTGCGAAGAGTTCGATTAGGACACTTCACATCTACCTAGAAGTTAGATTTTCTGTAGATTTTCCTTTGAATAGAAGTGTCATATTATAGCCTATTTCGATCGAGTCATCTAACCGCAACGATGCTATCATCTTTCTTCTCAGGCATTCAATTCTTGCTCGTCTCTAGGACCTTCTTTTCTTTCACCACATGGCCAACGATATTTGACGTAGATAGCACTAAATCTATTATGGTTAGATCGATATCAGATCAAATATGCTTTTCGGGAATGTGTTCCTATAGTAAGCTAGCTTGGGCAAAATATGAGGGGTCATAACTAGAGGAGTACAATTTGAAGTTGATCGAGGTTGCACTAAAGGTCATGATGGCGTCCTTCACCTGCATGGGCTCCTCCTCTCTTTCCTTTGGAGCTACCGCAATTTCGTTGTCCGGTTGGTCCACTCCAGGTGTTTTGTGATTAAAAGTGTCAATTAGGAGTTGGCATTGCTAGCGTAACCCTCCGACGGTCAAATTAGCGCTGGGCCAAAATGTGAAGCTCACTTGTCTGTGCAAGAAAGTAAAAGAGGTCAAAGAAGAAGAAAATAGCCTTCATACTTTTGCTTACCTTTGTGAAGCCTTATACATCCGCGGAGGTAAAAGGTCCATGTAGGCTACCATGTGAGCCTTATGCCAACCACGTGGACGAGCACACAAGCAGAGTGTCGCCCGCTAGCTAGCCATACTCATGGTAAGGGCGACAGTCGTTGGGTCGTACCTCTGGTACTATCGAGCTATTAGCCAGGTGTCGCCCTTAGGGTAAGCAACCTCGCTAGGGCCAACCTCGTGTTAGGAGATGTCAGAGGTTGAGGTCAAAGAGAACCCTCTCAGTAAGAATCCTTCGTTGTCCGAGAACCATCCTTTTCTTACCCTGAAAGTGCATTTATCCGAGTTAAGCTTCACTTGGTACTTCCACATAGTCGTGAAGGTCTCCTCTAAGTCGTGCATCAGGTCATTGATAAACTCGATTTTATTGTGAAATGAGCGTAAATAAAATATTGAAACCTCTCTCTACACTAATGTAGCATAGGGAATGATCCGAATCACCTCTCAAGGAATGTTCACAGCATGTGATAACACTTAATAAGATCAAGTTATTTAGAAATTGAGTTTGGATTTTGTAATGCAAAAGGCCGAAAGTAAAACAGTAATTAAAAAGGATGAATGCAACTCATGGGAAACCAAGTAGTTAAACGATGAATGCAAACAACTCATGGAAATGAAAACAAAGCAATCTAATTAATCCGAATCTACATGCATCATCTTATCCAACTGAATAACAACTAAACAACCCTATGAAACAAGAGTTAAAGAAATCCAACTACAGTGAGCAATTGAGCTAATGGAACATGAACATAAAGAAATAAAGATCTACCCTATTGCTACAAATAAGGAACCAATAGAGATCTAAAATAGGAAAGCAATGAATCCTATCCATCTAACCCCATTCTATTTACTCCTAACATCAACGGAAATAATGGAGGAATCAAATGACAAGCAAGCAATAATCCAACGTAAATAACAAGTATAGGAATGAAATAAACAAATCCAACTTCAATTGCATGAGGGAATTGATCTCAATGTATTTGGACAAACAAACAGATCAAGTAGAAGTAGAAAAACTATAGATCAATCAATAATGTGTTCTCTAGATTAGAATTTTGCTCACAAACCAAGCTAGGATTTTCTCTTAACTTGTATCAGTTGGCACGACTGATGGATAATGAAGAAGAAGACTCTGATGATGCTATGTTGAAGATCCGATTGCTGATGGAGATCATTTGATGCAAAGCTATGAAGAAGGATGGAATTATGGTTTTGGCCAAGCTGGAAAAGCCCAAGAACTTGGTAGCCCGACAATGGTTGGCATTGGGATGAATGAAGAGATGACAAGATTTTGATTGGCGGCTTGGAGGTGGAATCTGAGAAGTAAGAGACCTTGAACCTCTTGGTGATAGATTTGGTGGAATTGGATCCGAAAATGGTGTTGGTGGCTGGTTTGCATTAGAAATAGTGGCGGCGAAGTGGAAGTCGGGTTGGAAAGGATTGAGGATAGCTCGAGTTTCATTGGAGGTGGCGATAAGTGAGGGTGATGAAGGAAAATCCCTTAACCTTGGTGGTGAGAAGGAAGGTGGAGAGCTCCCCTATTCCCGCGCATTCTTTTCCCCTTAGTGATTGACAATCTCTAGCTTCTCATTTAAATCTGCCAGATCTGAATCAATGGTCCAGAATTCTCTAGATCTTGATCAATGACTGGATTAATTCAGATCTGGATCAAAAACTTCATATTTACATCAGTGGTCCTGATCTACTATATCTTTGACTTGGATAGACCAGATCATGATGGATGGCCTAGATTCCTTCGGATCTTAGATGAACGATCTAGATTGATCCAAGTTTGTCTTTCTCCTTGATCGCCTACCAACCAAATCAATTCCACAAATTAGCACATGATTCCAAAAATTAAGATAAATCATATCAAAACTCTAAATGAATTTGAACTCATGAAATATAATATAAATGCGAATTTAAATACACAATCAGCTCAAAAACATTAGTATAAGATCATAAATAATGCGATAAAATGATAGTTATTAGTCATCAACCAGAAAGGATTTGACCAAGATATCATTGACATACACCTCAACATTACGTTCCAACTACTTGATAAAGACTCGATCTATGAGTCTTTGATATGTTACTCCGACATTCTTCAATCTGAACAGTATAATGACATAACAAAAAGTGTCGTCTACAGTGATGAAGCTGACCTTGCTCTGATCAATTTTGGCCAAGGGAATTTGATGGTATCCTTAGTAAGCTTCCATTGTTGATATGAACTAATGGTCTACATTGGAGTCTACTAGCTGATGAATGTGCAGCAAGGGATATCGATTTTTAAGGCAAGTTTTATTCAAATCCTGGAAATCAACACATGTGCCATTTCTCGGATGGTTTAGGTACCAATACTATATTTGACAACTAGGTCGAGTATTGTACCCCTCGCACATGCCCAAATTCTAGTAGTTTTTGCACCTCCTCGTGTATGACCTTGTCCTTTTCTAGGCCAAAATAATGTTTCTTCTATTTGAATGACTCGACGTTCGCCCTTACATGCAAATGATGTTCCATTATCCACTGATGGACTCCTATCAAGTTTTTTGGGGGTCAATCAAAGATGTCTTGATTCCACGTAAAACAATTGATAAAGGACTCTCTCTACTCGGGTGAGAGATTTTTAGAAATGTAAGCGGTCCATTCTGAATAGGATGGAGCCACTCTAACTACAGTTTTCTATTTAGATAAAAAAAGAGGGTTCTCCCTCATGCATGATGTATACTTCATCCATTAGCTCTTCTTGTTGGTCAAATCTTGCATTGTTGCTCATTATCTTTTGGTTTGCTCATATCATCTCCACATGACATTTTCAATCAGCATGTTGATCTCTTCTAACCTCACCAACTTTGTTCTCAACAGGGAATTTGATCTTCTAGTGATAAGGGGAGGTCACTTCTTGTAGGGCACTGAGTGTGGCCGATAAAATATGATGTTGTAGGATAAAGAGGCGTCCATTACAATGAAAGTGGCCAAAGTGGTCCACTATATAGGCTCTATTCCTAAGGAGAGTAACAGTTTAATTTAGCTAAGTAGTTATACTGCATGTCTAGAGAACCCAAATAGAGGAGTATTAGCATCCTATAAATCTTCCATGGTTATACCCATTTGCTGTACAACCGCCTAAAAAATAATATTGACTGAGCTACCTATGTAAAAAAATTTGAGTAACATTAAAATTAGTGACCGTTTCTTGAATTACCAAGGTGTCGTTTTGAGGGGTGAGGACACCTTCCAAATCTCTTGGCTGAAATCCTAATATGGGTCCAGACTCAATGATGACATAGTGATGACCATAAATTCTACTTGTCTATGTCTCTTTCAAGCTTGGTTGGTGTTATTGTCAGTCCTTCGGAAATCATATTGATGACTCCCCCTGATAGGTGGATTATCCTAGGCTGGTGTTCCCTAATTTTTTTAGCTCTCAGGTTATCATGTCAAGGTGGAGTTGGCCTGGGTAAATCTGGATGGCCTTGTCTTGGAGGGTACCGTTGTGATGATCATTACTGATATAAGGCGGGAGTTGTAAGCACTACCTTCACTTGAGGATGTAGGACCATGACTCACTCCAGCTCATTGTCTAACTGGTGGAAATCATTGGTGTTGTGCCCATATTATATGGGGATCTATTGCGATAAACAACATATATATGTAGCGGAAAAAGGAATCCTTCAGAGATCCATGTGATTACAGAACTACTCTTGCAACTACACTAGCGAATAGGATTGTTACCTTTAATGCATGAACAACCCTCAGAAGACTTTTAGTCTAGCCTATCTCAACACGATCAGAATGCTCATGCCTTTATGGTATCCACATGAGCATGTCCCTTCCTTCATCTCACAAATTTCAGAATCAGAGAGTCTCACAACACCACACTTTCTTGCTAGAGATGGCTATTCAATATGGCAACAAATAAAGAAGAAGAAGAAGAAGAAGAAGAAGAAGAAGAAGAAGAAGATTTTCTTTCTTGTTAGTGATGGGTATTTACGGTAGTAAGGAAGAAGAAGCTAACTCTTCATCCTGGTTTCAGGGAAATAGGGTCTAATTACTACTCATTATTACTGTGCTAACATTGTCTTGTAGGTTATTGGACTAACACTTTTTATAGGACAAAAGGAACACAAAAGACTTCGGATGAACAGTGCCCGAGGCACCTTCCATGCTATGGAACGCGCCTGCATATGAAGATGCCTTTGGTGCTATGGATGGCGCCTTCTGCATGATAAAATTCAGACTTTGTCACAGATAAGGAGCAACAAGTTTGGGATCAAACTTTACAGGTTGGAGGTGCCTTTAAGGCTTATGGAAGGCACCTTCCACACCCTTTATAAGGGTGTCTTGACCAAGCTTCAAGAATCATCACTTCTACAATCCTCTACGCATCTGTTTGAAGTTCCAACTGCTCCGGCTTCCTGCTGCTGCTTCATAAAAGTCTGTTTACGACCAAGATACCTTTCTGAGTCATTCGATCATCTCTTGTAGACCGAGCAACACATGAGCGCTCTCAAAATTGTTGGTAACATTTTATTAAGTGTTGCAATTTTTACCACTGCTCTAAAAGGGAAGTGTAGGCTGTTACACTATCCCTATCTCTTGTATTTGATCACCTCTTCCAGCGGTTCTAGAAGAGTCATTTAATGGATTACCCATTGATAGGTTTGCAGGACCTGGGTCTTGGAGAAGAAGTCACCGAAGGTTCCGAACCAAGTAAAACTAAATGCGTGTTCTTTTGCTTGTTTTTCTACTTCTCTTTCTTACTTAGTTTTCTGCCGCGCTCTTTAATTTCAAAACTAAAAAATAAGTTTTGAAAGCCATGATCCACCCCTCACGTGTGTCTCGATCCAACATAATTGATGACTACTCAAGATTTACTTGGGTAAAATTTTTAAAAATCAAAGATAAAATCTTAAAAACTTTCAATAATTTCTACAAATTAATAGAAAATGAACAGACATAAAAATTAAAAGAATAAGAAGTGATCATGGGGGGGATTTGAAAATCATAGATTTACCAAATTTTGTCAAACTAATGGATATTACCATGAATTTTCATGCCCTAAAACTCCTCAACAAAATAGACTAGTGGAAAGAAAAAATAGAAATAGGACTTTAAAAGAAGTCACTAGAACCATGTTAAATGAATATAAATTATGTAATCAATTTTGGGCGGAAGCCATAAACATGACATGTTACATTCAAAATAGAATTTTAATTAATAAATTTTATAATAAAATCCCTTATGAAATATATTATAATAAAATACCTAACTTAAGTTATCTAAAAGTGTTTGGATGCAAAGTACACATATTAAACACTAAGGATTACTTAGGTAAATTCATATCTAAATCTACAATTGGTATTTTTCTAGGGTACTCCATATCAAGGAGGGCCTATAGAGTTTACAATAAAAGTACCCTAAATGTTGAAGAAATAACCAATGTAATCTTTGATGAAAAGAATAATCTACCTGACTTAATTAATGAAGATAATGATCAAAATAATAGAAACATAGATGATGAAGATAATGAAATTATACCTAAATCAAGTGAATCAAAAGAACCAATTATGTTGGTCTAGGAAGCATCCGACGATCGAACCCGAGTTTTAATAATGACAAATGATTCAAAGTAAAGGTTATTTGTTGTCTAATATGGTTGAATGAGATTGCAGGAAAAGCCCTAAGGTTTCTTAGGCAAAGTCCTAGCTGTAGTTAGGCAGGTAGAAAACCTTAGGGGGTGGTAACCCTAGGTCCTAGGGGGTGGTAACCCTAGGTGGAAAGTCTTGGCGGGTCGAAGCTTCGGGCAAAAGTCCTAGGGGCGGTAACCCTAGGTGGAAATCCTGGTGTCGCGAACCAGGTGGAAGTCTGGACGGATCGTGGAGAGGGCGTCCAGCATGAAGACCGGAAGACTCGAACGCCGAGCAAAAGTCCAGTCGGTTTGGAGGATCGAACTGGTAAAAGGTAACTTCTCCTGAGTGGAGTAGGTGAGGACGCGTTCCCCACTGAGGGAACAGTAGGTGTCAGTTCGACCTAGGGTTTCCGGTCAGAAATCTGAAATCAGAACCAGACAGTCCAATAATTGTCAGACTTGTATTTTTATGTTATGATTATGTGCTAACTTTGTTTTGCAGGATATGTTGTTGTGTTGTGGACTAACATATTTTGTAGGGACAAAAGAACAAGGTTTGCCTCGGATGAACATTACCCAAGGAGCCCTCCATGGAGCTTGGAGGCGCCTCGGGTACAAGGCAGAGGAGTCTACGCAACAGAGCGCCTCGGGTACATTGTTGTTCCTCGCCGTTCTGCCGGACTAGCGCCGAACCGACCGCGTGCTCAGTTGAAGACAAATAAATATGGAGAGGCTCACCGACAGATGGCTTAGCTAATATAGGTAATGAGTTTAGGTAGAACTTCAATTCTTCGAATGCTCGGTCACATTCCTCATCCCATTGGAATTTGGTTGCTCAGCGCAGGATCCTGAAGAAAGGCATGCTCCGATCGGCTATCCTGGAGATGAACCGGGATAGTGTTGTTATGTGACCCGTAAGGCGTTAGACTTCCTTCTAGTTTCTGGGCGGCATCATATCCTATAGTGCTTTGACCTTGCTAGGGTTGGCTTCAATGCCTCGCTCGGTGACTATGTAGCCTATGAAACAACCACTTTTTGCTCCAAATAGACACTTTTGCGGGTTCAACTTGACCCCGTACGCCCGTAATGTCCGGAAGGTTTCTTCTATATCTGCACAGAGGTCAATCGTTCGGAGTGATTTAATGAGTATATCATCAACATATACCTCTAGGTTTCGCCCGATTTGCTTTCGGAACACCTTGTTCATGAGTCGCTGGTACGTAGCCCTAGCGTTCTTCAGTCCGAACGACATTACGTTGTAGCAATAGGTGTCATCCGCCGTAATGAAGCTCACTTTCTCTTGGTCTTCCCGGGCGAGCGGCACTTGGTGGTACCACTGATAAGCATCCAACATGCATATCAGCTCGCATCCAGCGGTCGAATCCACCATTTGGTCAATCCGGGGGAGAGGGTAGAAGTCCTTTGGGCATGCTTTGTTGAGATCAGGGAAATTGATGCAGACTCGCCATTTGTTGCCAGGCTTGGAGACCAGTACCACATTCGCTAACCAACTCGGGAACTATACCTCGCGTATGTGGTCGGCCTCCAAGAGCTTCTCGACTTCCGCCCGTATGATGACGTTCTGCTTGGCACTATAGTCCCGCTTCCTTTGCTTGATGGGACGAGTGTCTGACCGGACGTGGAGCTCGTGTTGCGCAACGCTTAGCGAGATCCCTGGTAGCTCGTGTGTTGACCACGCGAAGACGTCGTGATTTTGCTGGAGGCATCTGATCAACTCTTCCTTCCGTTCTTCTTCCAGATCGGACGTAATGAATGTGGTGGCCTCCGGTCGGCCTTCCTGAATCTGTACTTCCTCCTTTTCTTCATAAACCAAAGTAGGGGGCTTTTCAGTTATAGCGTTTACCTCGAGGCGCAGTGCTTTCTGAGCGAATTTTGCTTCGACTCGGACCATCTCCACATAGCATCGCCGGGCCGCCAGCTGATCTCCCGAGACTTCTCTCACTCGATCTTCTACGGGGAATTTGATTTTTTGGCAAAAGGTTGAGACGACCGCCCGGAACTCATTGAGGGTCGGTCGTCCTAATATTACATTGTAGGCAGAGGGGGCATCAACCACGATGAAGTTAGTGGTCCGCGTCCTCCGCAGCGGCTCTTCTCCTAGCGAGATAGCCATCCTGATCTGCCCAATCGGAAGGACTTCATTGCCAGTGAACCCATATAACGGGGTCATCATTGGCAACATCTCGGCTCGATCAATTTGAAGCTGGTCAAACGTCTTCTTGAAGATAATGTTGACCAAGCTGCCTGTATCAATAAATATGCGATGAATAGTGTAGTTAGCTATTACCGCTCGGATGATGAGGGTGTCATCGTGGGTTACTTCAACTCCCTCAAGGTCCCCGAGACCAAAGCTGATCTCGGGTCCGGATGCCCGTTCTTGGCTGTAGCCAACCGCGTGGATCCTGAGTTGTCGGGCATGTGACTTTCTGACCCGATTTGAGTCACCGCCCGTCGGTCCGCCATCGATGATGTTGATCTCGCCCTGAACTGCATTGCTTCTATTTTTCTCCTCCCGAGCGGATGGTCTCGCTCAATCCCATGAGGCTCGGGGGTTGGCCCTTGGCTGGTGATGTTGCTGCTGATGGTGATGCTGCTCGGGTGAACGCCTAGCTATTCGGTGCTCGATGTTCTGATGATGAGATCGCCTGTCCAGTGAAGGTGATCAGCGGCGATAGTTCCTTGGCTCAGGTTGGCTGACCGAGGGGAGACTCCGACAGTCTCGAGTGTTATGAGTGGTTGATTGATGGATTCTGTAAAACATGGGCATCCATACCTTGCCTTTTTGTCTAGGCTGCTCGGCCGCAATATGCTGAACGGTGGGCGACCTGGAATCTTGATGTGGCCTCATCCCCTTGGCACGTGGTCCTCTCAGCGGTTGCTGGCTGGCCTGTGGTTTACGTTCTATCGGGGCCGAAGGCTCGCTTGGTGCTTCCTTCTTTTTGGTCGCCTGCGCTTCCTCCACATTAATATACTCACTTGTTTTTTTCAGCATGTAGTCGTAGTCGCAAGGCGGCTTCCTGATGAGAGAGAAAGAAGTCCCCGTTGACTAATCCTTGTGTGAAAGCATGCATCATTGTCTCGGACGAGACCGCAGGGATGTCCATAGCTGCTTGGTTGAAGCGTTGGATGTAGACTCGGAGAGTTTCTCTTGGCCCTTGCTTCATGGAAAAGAGGCTGACACTGGTCTTCTGGTAGCGTCGGCTGCTGGCAAAATGATAAAGGAATGTCGTTCGGAAGTCCCTAAAGTTCTTAATTGATCCGTCCAAGAACCTCCGAAACCAACGTTGTGCCGAACCGGACAATGTAGTGAGGAAGACTCTGCATTTGACTCCATCGGTGTATTGATGGAGAGTAGCAGCATTATCGAACTTACCGAGGTGGTCATCCAGATCGGTTGTACCGTTATACTCTCCGATCGATATGGGAGCGTAATGCTTTGGGAGAGGGTCTTGTAAAATCACCTCGAAGAACTGGTGATTGACCCGCTCGGGGGATGACTCAGCCCGCGGCGCCTTCTCCTTCCTGGCGTCCCGCATGGGCGCTTCATCGGACGGTCCTTGGTTGGCTAGGGCGAGCTCCAACGGAGTCTGGAACAGTGCCCGGTGAAACGAAATAGGGGTGGGCGACGCGTCTCCTGGGGCGTCGGTCTGCCCCATGTTCTATGCCCAAGTAGAGTATTGCTCCGGTTGGTCCTCCATCGCCGCTCGACCACCAGAAACCACGGTGGCCTGCTGCGCTATCCGCTCGGCTTGGATCTTCTATTGTTGCTCTACCATCTTCGCAGCTCGTGCTTGGATGAGTGTGTCGAGCTCATCGGGAGAGAGTGTCACCATGAGTTGGCGTCCAACTTCTTCCATCTTCTCAGCTCAGATTCAAGTGTGTTCCCACAGACAACGCCAATTTAATCCTGTCTGAGTGCTGAGTCGATGAACGCTGGGTACGTGGCGCTCCCGGTGATGACGTATAGGCCTTCGACATCACTGTAGCTACAGCCTTCATTCTCGTCATTCTTTCTTTCCGCTGGAGTTGACTTGAGCGTCGGAGGGCCATCGTCGGGAACCCCTTCCTGGCTCAGTTTTGTGCTTGCAGGTTCTCGCCGGAGGTTCACAGCAATCGAAGGTCTATACGTCATCACCGGGAGCGCCACGTACTCAGCGTTCATCGACTCAGCACTCGGACATGATCAATAACCATATTAAAATAAGCAGAATAAGAAATAAAATCTGAATCACATCCAATAAAGTCAATGATGGGTACCTCTATAATGTTTTCCAAAGGATCACAAAAAATACTAACCTTGCTTTGCCGAGTGATACCTGAAACTACTAAACCTGTGAATGTGACTTCCTGTGAAGCAAATGATGGTTCTAGCTCTGGCTCAGGTGTTGATGCTATAAAAGGCGGTGATTCTTGGGGCTTCGCTTCCATTGCAAAAGTCCCTACACATTTATGATCAACCAATTCCATTCTTACAAATTCCATATCATCAATTGGTTGTGTGATCGAAGGAGGTGATTCTTGAGATGCTGCTTCCAAAATACAACTCCCTATACATTCTTCAATATTATCATCATCAACAAAAGTATCAAAAAAATAAACCAACATCAATATCCTCAGTAGGAGAATCATCTATAGGAGGATCACTAACTTCATTTACAGTTTCAAGTTGATCTACAACATCACATTCATCATCTAAAAATTCAATTTCATCATAACACCCTGTAAACCGAGAAGGTAGATCTAAAAACTTGTTGTTTGCTGCATTATCATCACAATCATCATCTGAATAGTCCTCATCTTCATATACGTCTAAAAATCTACACTCAACCATATTGGTGTCACAGAATCTGCCCAAGTCTTCGTTTTCGTTGGCCCTCACTAGCCTTTGTGGAAAATGAACCTTTAGTGAAGGTCTTGGGAAAGGTTGAGCTTGTGACAGAGGTTTAAACTACTTGTCTAGTGATGGCGTGATCAACCGTTGAGGGAAAGGTACTTGTGGCCTTTGGGAACTTCCTGGAGAAATGGAACTGAGTTCTTGTGATCTTCTATTATTCTTCTCCTCAATTCTAAACATGTCCTTCTTCAGAAGTTCTTCATGATTCTTTCCCTTTCTCAACTCAATATCATTACAAATCTCACTAGATTTTGTCTGTAAAGGAGGGGGATCTTCTTTGAACCATTTCGAAACTATCTCTCAATCTTTGCCCCCAAATGTTTGAACTCCTCATTCTGTGACTTCTGAATTTCGACATTCTTGGGTGGTTGAATTGCATTTCGTTTGACAGGTTCTCTAGTACATATAGCTTGTACTTCTTGAATTTCTGAGGGAGATTCCATCCAACTTTTGCTTGACCATCCATGGAGGTTCAATGCCACTCGATCAATTAATGTATAAGCTTCCTCTATACTCTTGTCCATAAATGAACCTCCAGCTGATGAATCTAACAAACACTTATTTGAAAAAGAAATTCCCTTATAGAATATGTGTAGAATCAACCATTTCTCCAAGCCATGGTGAGGCCATTGTTAGCATTTCGAGCCGTAAAAACTACTTTTTGTGTTGCGAAAACCCCGAAGCTAGCCATGGATCCGTGCAAAAATATATAAAATAATCTTGTACATGTTTGTCTACACTAGATCTACCTTAGATCTACATGAAAAGAGCGTTACCCTTGTAGCGATGCCCTTCGCTTATCCCGCTCGTCCAAAGGTTGTCGGATCTCGTAGAGTGTCAAGTGAACACTCCTCTACACGTATCCACACGGAAAAAAAGGTGGAGAAAATAACTTAGAGTGTGCTAGCACCCTTGAGAAGTCTCGTCAATAGAGGATGAGAGGGAGAGAAAAACTAGAGAGGAAGAAGAAGAAGTGAATGAGCACACCATGCAATTCATTCACATACCTAAAGTGGTCGGCCACTTAATGGAGGTTTAATACCAACATGGAACACTAAGAATCATGACTCTTGGTCTTCCTCATGAGGTGACACACAATGATGTAGCCTTGATGATGTGGAACATCATCATTGGCCGACCCCATGCCAAGTCACAATGAGGTGGCATTTGGTCAAGTTAAATTTGACCCTTCATCTTCCCTCTCAAGTCAAGTCAAACTTGACCTTTTTATCTCCCATGGTTGATCAAACCTAACCTTTGATCCAAGTCAATTTAATTTAATGAATCTCCATTCATTGAATTAAATTGACTCAATGAATCATAGTCAAAATTAGACTTATTCAACACATGAATCAAATTGAGTCCAACTCAATTAGTCTAATTTGGGTTACTCGTAATCCAATTTGGTTCTGTTGGAACCCCAAGGTTATTTTGGTGTGATCAACAAGTTAAGTTAGGTCCTGTGTGTTTCTAACCTTGTGTCTAAGTGTACAGGAACTTAGGAACACAGGTAGTCGAGCGGAAGACGCAGCTAGCGAGAAGGACGGCAGTCCGAGGGACGAGGTGCTGCAGAAGAGTACACCGGCGGACGAGAAGGAAGCGCGCGGTGGTTCCGAGGGACGAAAGCTGGAGCGGAAGATTGCTCGGGGAGCAAGAGATGCAGCTAGCGAGAAGGTCGACGACCGAGGGACGAAGACTGCGGATGAGTACGCTGGCGGACGAGAAGGAAACATGCGGCAATTCCGAGGGACGAGAAGCCGGAGGGAAGCCCGCTCGAGAAGACCGGAAGTTGGGTTCGGGTGAGCCCTTTTCCTAATGGCAGAGATCACCTAAGTGAGCGGATCAGGAGGAGAAGAACCGGACCGAGGCGGGACTGAACCAGAGAAGAGGTCCCGGACGAAAAAGTCAACGGCTGTTAACTTTGGGCTCCGGGGTGCTCGGAATAGTCCGGGGCGCCCGGACCCTGATTTTGACCAAGATCGCGATTTACGCGATCTGAACGTTGGGGGATAAAGTTTTATCCCCCCAGGGTGTCCGGAACCCTTCCAGGCGCCCCGACCAAGGCTATAAATATAGCCTTGGTCCAGAAGCTTTGAATCAACTCAGTAATTAGCATTCCAAACACTTGTGCGCTCACTGTTCTAGTTTAGCTTCTGTTTTTGTGCTTTCACCGGTGTAAGAGGCTTCTCCACCCGAAGGAGTTTTTAGTGCGATCACTTTCCTTGGATTAACAACCACATCGGTTGTAACCAAGTAAACTTTTTGTGCCTTGCTTTCTCTTTATGCTTTTAATTTACTGCTTAGTTTATTTATGCAAGTGTTAGCTTAAAGAGTTCGAGAAGGGTTGCTTTTGTTTTTTGTTTACAGGGCTATTCAACCCCCCTTCTAGCCGGCCCAACGGTCCTACAGGTTCATCATATGAATCTAATCCTCTTGGTCCATCATATGAACCTAATCTCCATCTAATTTCCCTTTGTGTGTGACCCTATAGGTTCTTATAACGTTAGCAATGCTCCTAAACCCATTTAGAAACATAAGTAATGAGCGGTATCTAGCAACATATCATTACTACCCAAGTTACAAGAATGTTCAGGCCCAACATCACCATTGTGACTACTAATTGTGATTCTCACAATATGTGACAATGTCATTCTATCCTTGACATCTAAATTGATCAATTGAGGCATAGACTGCGTCATCCTCTAATCAATTTATGTCTTGAACTCCAAGTAGACTCACTCTAATCAAATGAGCTCAATATCTCATATTGACTCATTTGGGCATGGCCATACACTTAGTGGTCTCACTCTATCAAGAATCATAATATCACTCCTGTCATATAGGAGGGATAGATCCCATCTACATCACTCACATCCCTCCGCATAATTTATTACATACCCGGTAATCACCTTTATAGTCCACCCATTTACGGGTGACGTTTGACGAAGCCAAAGTATGCAACTCCTTATGTAAGGAACTATGGTGACTTCAGGTCCAAGGACTGATAGTCATACTAATAGTCACATGAGAAAGTATATGACACTCATATCCATGATATTTTCTCATAGTGGGTCATTCAGTATACATTCTCCAATGCATACCCATGTGTCAACTTGATATCTAATATCCATGACTTGTGAGATCATCAAGTTGACCTACATGCTAGTCTCAGCGTATTAACATTGTCCCTGAACGTTAATACTTGACTAGGATTGATTAAGAGTAGTGTTCTCTATATCATCTCACTATCAATTCAACCAATCGATTGATATAAATAAGAACCTTCCACTTAAGGACGCTATTATAGTTAGTTATTTGGCACCAATACAAGTAAGTATAATAACCATAAAGAAATGCCTTTATATATATATATATATATATATAGAAATATGATACATCGAGTCCATACAACAATCATCACATGATTGGCTCTAGGGCTCTCACTAACAATCTCCCACTAGCACTAGTGTCAATCAGTAGGTCAAGGTTGACCTGATACTTGACTGGGAAAGTCTTAACTGGAGGTTAGGTAGTTGGAAATCCTGGTGAGTGAAGTCAGGCAAAAGAAAATCCTGGTGAGTGAAGCCAAGAAAAAATCCTAGTGAGTGAAGCTAGGTGAAAGTCCTGGTGAGTAAAGTCAGACAAAGGAAAGTCTTAATGAGTGAAGCTAGGCAGATGAAAAGTTTTGGTGAGTGAAGCCAGGCATGTGAAAATCCAGGTGGGTCAAGGTTGACCAGACACCTGGTGTTGGGAGGTCCAAGTAGGTCAAAGGGTTGACAGGATACTTGGTATAAGGAAATTCAAATGGGTCAAAGGTGACCAGACATATGGTGGAAGGAAGCCAAGTGGGTCATGAAGGACTGGACACTTGACATGAGGAGAAAAGTTCAAGTGGGTCAAAGGATTGATCAGACACTTGGTGAAGAAGTCCCAGCAGGTCAAGGTTGATTGGATGCTAGGCACGAGGAGTCCCAACAGGTCATGGTTGACTGGATGTTGGGTTTGGGAACCTTGGACTTGAGTTTAGGAAAGTTAAGGGGGGTGTCAATCGATTGGTTGATCGATTGAACCGAAGCTGAATCGATCAACCGATCGATTGGGTGAGTGCTGTGACAAGTAGCGGCCCAATTGATCGACCAATCGATTGGGAGCCCTTTGCGCTAGTACAAAATGCTGCCCAATCGATCAGCCAATCGATTGAGATCCTCAATTGATTGGTCAATGGATTGGGGCCAGTGTTCTTGCGCAGACGCGAGAGCACAGAAGAAGGCTAAATCGATCAGCCGATCGATTCAACCTCCCCAATTAATCGAGTGATCAATTGGGATTTGACCGTTACGCAGGTAACAAGCTATGGATGGCTGGGATGGCACGGATCTGACATGGCAATCGATTGGGAGCATTCCTAATCGATTGGGATCCTTAGGAGCACGAAGTATATAGCCGTTGGTGAGCTTCTTCTCCGCAACCTTTCTCCGATAATTTCACACGATTTCTCCATTGCTTCTTCACTAATTCTTGAAGGCTCTTGGGGATAAGTACTGGTGCACTTCGAAGGTTCAAGAGGCAACAACAAACAACAAGTAAGCAAGAAGAAAGGGTTTTCATTTGTATCCTTGTGTTTTTCTTCTTGTGTGTGTTGTATTTTATTGTGTGAGTTTGTACAAGGCTTCTTTGCCTTCGGCTATGACCAAGGAGTGTTTTTATTAGTTGTGAGAGTGTCATGTGTGGATACTTGGATTAGTCACCTCTTCTCAAGGTGAATACCAAGTAAATCCTATGGTTAGCATTGTGAGTGTGTTTCTTGTTGTTTATTCCGCTGCACATCATCAAGAAAGCACATCCACGAGCGTGCGATGAGTTATTCACCCCCCCCCCCCTTTAGCACCAAATGACCCTAGTAGAAGACTACTCGAGGAGAAGATCGAAGTTGGGTTCGAGTGAGCTCAACTCTAAACAGCAAGAGTATCACCCAAGTAGACAAACAAAAAATCGGTCAACTTAGAAGTTGCCAGAGTCTAGGTGCTCAAACCAAGTCCAAGAGCGCGGAACAATCTTGGCTAGATCAATGAGTCATTGCAGTGAGGATCAACACTAGAGTCCATGTCAACCGACTCAAGGCGCCTGGATAAAGTTTAGGTGCCCAAACAGGGTCCAGGCACCCGGGATGAGAAGATCCATTGGAAAAAATCCGTTGTGGAGTGGATCAAGTCAACCACGTTCAGGTGCCTGAACCGGGTCCAGGCGCTCAGGAGGTGTGGGTCAGCTAATGGCTAACTTAAACCAGTGGGCTACAAATAGAGCCTTGGTACTCGAAGTTCAATACAACACACTCATTCTTAACTTCCAGATTCTATAGTTTCCTTTCATACTCATAATTGCTATATGAAGTTACTCTTCCTTCAACGAAGAAGAACTTTTTAGTAAAGCTTTCACTGCCTTGGATTAGCAACCTCCCCAGTTGCAAACCAAGTAGAAATCTTGTCTCTTACTTTTATTTATGTTTAGTTTGATTAACTATTGTGTGCTCTAATTTGATATTTAGGGCTATTCACCCCCCCCCCCCTCCCCCTAGCTGGCCTCACTGAACCTACAAATCCCCTTAGAATATAATTACAACAAAGTTATGTTTTCAAAAAGGTATAAGTAGAGCCGTCAATTTAGATTGAGCCCGCCAAGTTGGCATGATCCATTAAATAATTTAAATCGATTCGGTTGAGATTCTATCAACCCATTTTAAGGCGGATCCAAGCGAATCAACCCACTAGGGCTGAGACACACGTGCGTGAGCCCGTGGTGGCTCTGGTTAGCTCGTATGTTAAGGAAAAAATTTCTTCTAAAATGTAAAACTAAAGTGGAAAAATTTAATGATCATTGTTGGGGCCTTGATCACCGGCTAGAGGGGGTGAATAGACGGTCACCCACTTTGTTTGCTCTCCTATACTTGTTAGCGTAGCGAAAATACACACAACCAAATATGAAAGCAAACTCTAGAGACAAGAAGAAAGAAAATAAACCTGAACACATTTGTTTACAGGATTCGGAGATGATACTCCTACTCCATGACTATCCGTAAGGTGGACAATCCCTTAATCCGTCGGTGGATTAGTGCCCAAAACTCCGACTAGCTCAATCCTCCATGTCAGCGGAGAAACCTCACCACAAACTCAATCAAGAACTCTTGGATTGCTATGAGCTTTAAAAACTCTATTAGGTATTAACCACCTCAAATTTTATCACCAAAGCTAGCCAATCTGAGTTCCATTATATAGAACTTGAGAGAAAACACCCAAGCTGTGTTTCAGCCACCAGTCAACTGTCATACTTACCAATCGATTAGCCTCTATGGAATTCAATCGTTACAACCTAACGACTCGATTTCAATCAACTGCTCACCATGGATCACTCAAGTGGTCTTTATGGGTTGAGTGGACAGAAGTATTCCATTTGCTCCTAGTCGACTGGACTAGTCAACTGGTAACTTTATCAGTCGATTAGACCAGTCGATTGTAACTTTATCAGTCGACTATAACTTTATCAGTCGACTGGTAAACCTAGAACCACAAACCCTATAATTATATTCCAAGTTTGCTAGTTCTCAACCACTAGTCGACTGTAAACCCTTGACCTTTACTTTGAGTATAATCAATCATGTACTCGTCTTTGCCCGGATAACTTTGACTTGCCTTCTAGCCTCCTCTATCAGCCTTGCATCCCTCGGATCTTCCCCATCCTTCATATTTTTCCTTCAAGAGCTTCCTTCAGCCTTGTCCTTGTTGTTGGGTCTTCCTTTACCAAGAGACTTCGTGCCTCTGAGTCTTCATCCTTGCCAAGAAGCTTCTCACTCTCGGGACTTCACTTGCCAGGAGCTTCTCGCTCCAGGACTTCATCCTTACCAAGAGTCCCTTGCTCTAGGTCTTCATCTTGCCAAGTCACACTTGAACTTACATGGCCAAGCCTCAAGCTTGGACTTATACTACCAAGACTCTCATGCTTAAGACTTCACCTTTGCGAAGATCACACTTAATCTTTCCTTGCACCTACCACCTACACACTTAACAACACATATCAAATACAGATGCAAATCCTAACTTAAACTCTTTTCCCAAATATCAAAACCTAAGAGTACTATATCAATTGTTCCAACAATATTTTTCTTTTTGATGTTTGAAAACCGTTTAAGTTAGGGAAACAAATAATATAATATATATGTAAATAAATACGCAATATACTCATGCATATGCAATGGAACCTAATCCTTGGCTCCCCCTTCAACTAAGCTCCTCCTTGAGTTAGGATTCCTCCCAACGGTATTTAGGTTTCTCACTTAAATCTAAAATTCTTCCCCTTTGCTATACATCAAAAGCAGCTCCACAATATTTCAATTATTGAACCCTTATATTTCTAATGATCATAATTATCATGTATTAATCTTTTATATGATTGCATACATGTATAGCATCCTTTTGGTCATTTCTTGTTGCTAAAAGATAGTTTCAGACTGCCTCAATCAATTGCCCTAGTCCCCAATCAACTGCCCTTCATTGAATTAAACTCACAAAAATATTCTATTTTTGATAAATAGGTGTTACCAGTCAAATGATTTTTTATATTAGCCGACCGATACATAATTTTAGCCCCAAATATATTTGGTGGAAATTTTGAGTACATCAATCTCACTTTACTATTGACCTGTCCGATAATAAAAATCTATAGCGCGTTCATGATCTAGAGTATACTGTGGCGTATTGTTAATGCAATTATGTTTAGTGAGCTATTTTTATTTATTTCTAGTAGCATGCAATGAGCATTACTTTGCATTGAGAAGAATTTAAGGAATGGACTAACTCTAAGGATCTCGTCTCACTTTGCCTAAATTTAGATAGTCGGAAACTCTAAAAATAGTCATGATTCATAGAAATTATAAGTACTTGTATACGACGGTGATCTCCTAAACTATATCTAGGTTACTAGATGAGACTCGAATCATGTAAACTTGCTCGGAAAATTGAAATATCCCTACATTTACACTCATTTGCATTTGTAAGTGCTATGTTTGAAGCACAAAAAAAAAAAATTGAATAAGGGATATAAAAAATAGTTTCACAAGTGGAACCTAGCAATTTATCCCTTTGAGACCGAGTTAGATTACTGGGAAAATAAATGCTAAGTTTTCCTTAATATCGAGCACGCCTTTGAGACCTAGGGTAGACTAGGAGGGATGATCCAAGCGTGTGACAGGTAAGTGCCTATTGTTTGAAAAATGAGGAACACAGTTATATGACAGCTTGACTAGGCTTAGGGAATGATACTTGGAAAACTTTAGGCCACTTATTGCACTGTACATGAGAACTTAAACTTAGACCACATACTTGAGTTACTCTATGATCATGCTCACCAATAAAACTAATTAATAGAGTTAGATGAATTCATTAGGGATTATGAGGTACTGTATGAGCACATGAGTCTAGACAGAGTTTTGCTTGAAGACAAGCAAAGGTTTAAGTCTGGGGGTATGATATGCGTAGTTTGTATATACTTTTATCCTTATCTTAACGCATATCTACTTATATTTCTTGATTACATTCTATGCTATTACACTCTATTTTATCATTATTTCAGTACTATTGCTCTCTTTATTGGAGATATACTCTTTTGTCATTTTTGATTGACAAGTTGTGATTTGGAGAAGAAATAGAGACAAAATACACCTCAGAATAAATTTAATAAGAATCCATGGCATGGTCATACCGCTTGGCATGGTCATGTCTCTAGCATCCAGAGCCTTGTGCATTCCAAAGTCAAAAAGGGGCATGCTCATGTGGATCTATACAGTCGTGCCTCCTATATTGTAAAGAAGGCTGGACGTGGTCATGCCACAGGGCACGGTCGTGTCTTTCTAGATGTCGAGGAGACGCCACAACAGAAGCCACTAGGGAGGTGGCCGTATGGATCTACACGGTTGTGCCTCTCCTAAGATGAAGAATAAGGACATGCCTGTGCTTGGAGGCACGATCATGCCCCCTCTGGTCCAGAAGTTCAAGACATGGCTATGTTCAGAAGACACGGTCGTGCTCCCTCAAATATGAGTTTTCAAGATTCAACCGTGCCAAGTAGGCAAGGTTGTGACACGACCCATGTCTCACAAGGTCGTGTCTTACTTATAAATAGGGGAGTTCTCCCCCCCCCCCCCTTCCCTTTCGGGGGAGGAGTGTTTTTCCCATAGGGAGACTTTAGGTCAAGATCCACCTCCTGTGCACACCTCTTTTGACGATCCAAGGTTATTTCTGATGTCTCCATCTTCTCCAGATGCAATGATTGGATCCAAAGACCGACACCACACACGAATAAGCTTTCCTTCTCTCTTCTATCTTGAATTGTTTAAGAAGGTTGTAATCTTAATGTCTTTGGTTTCAATTGTCGTTGTCATGGAGTAAATCCTTTTATTCTATGATTAAAGGAGTAATTGTAATGTGATATTGATGGATTTGCCAATTTCCCTTCTAATGACATATTTATGCCTTATATCCATTTGATTAAACGTGTGTGTGATGTGTTTGTGTTTAATTTTTATATTTGATTGATTGGATGTATAGATCGCTCACCCCATAGAGGGGATGCTTTAGATCGTATGCTCGGAGACCTTGTGAAAGAGGATAACCGGACTTTTCGGGGCATCACCTTGAAAGGAAGGATAGTCACTTATATGAAAGAACCTAATTAGGCTTAATGGGTTGCTCCTTATTCTATGTTAATAGATTTATCGTACAATCTAGGATCATAAGACTAGGAGTCCCTAAGTGACAAAGGGTCATCCTTTAATCAGTCATCCTAGGTTATCTCAATTACCTAGAAGCATCGGGTAATCAAGGGAGCAACACTCCAACACAACCGTCACGAGGGAGTGTCAGGATTTAGTCAGACTTTTTACATTGCATAAGGATAGAGAATTTGAGTTGAGCAATCTATAATACGTTGATCAACATTACAATGAAACTGAACTCCTAGAACACTCCTCTTGACTAGTTCTCCTCAAGGCTTTTTTCCTCCTTATTCCCTCAACCTTAGTTCATGAAACTCCAACTAATATTTCAATCATCTAGCTAACTAGCTGTGCAAACTCACTAGTGCTCATCAATTCATGTGGTATCAATATTTTATTACTGACGACGTAGTCGTGCACTTGTGGCTTCATAACATTCTCCCGGATGCTTTAATTATGAAGCTATTTGTTCAAAGTCCCTCACAAGGTCTAAGTGATATATGTGGCAAACACATATATCACTTAGACCTTGTGAGGGTGGGTGTTTAACTATTATTTATGGAAGTTCAAGGAAACAACGTTACATTAGATAAAAGTAAAAAAGGAGAGATTGAGAATAGCAGGGTATGAGAGTTCCTAAAAGAAAATATGTACAAAGGAGAAACAAAACTTTATTAAAAGGCTTCGCAGAGCTTAGGTGAGTAGATCGGCAAAAGAGAGGTTTTGTCTTATACATCAAGCAAAATTAGGAAAGGCATATGAAGGAACATCCTCAAAAATCTTTCAGAGTTTGATGAAATTTCTAGGGACCTCCATAGTCAGATAGCCCCCTTCCCTCAACTGTTTGATTACCCCGTCTGCGCTTTAGTTGAACATTTTCATGGTTCGGTCGGCTAGCATTTGATTGAAATCTTTAAAACGTAAGTAGTTAACTCTGAAAGCCTCCAACCGAGCGGGCTCTCCTTCCTGATACTTAGCAAATTTAGCCTTTGAAGCTTCTAACTCGGCCTTCAAAGCCTTTAGCTCGACATCTCTCTCAGCAAGGGTCTGTTGGTGCTCCTCGAGTTGAAGCTCCTTTGTATCCTATTCAGCTGTTTGGCTAACTTGTTCAGCAAGAAGAGCATCTTCTATTTCCACCAATTTCTTGGCCAAAACTTGGGCCTCCTTATTATTCATATCCAGGTCATTGATGGCCTCTAAGCTTTCTGATGTTGGCCAAGTGGATGCATGATTCATAATTTTGGGCTTGCTTTTGTAATTTCTCGAGCTAGACAGCTTGGTCGTAGTTTTTATTTTTATCCACAGTAAGTGCCCGTTCGAACCCCAACAGTTGCTCAAATTAGCTCTCCAACTCTTCCTTTAGTTGAGCCACCTCGACCTATAGTCGCTTGGCTAAGGCTTGGGATGCGCCTGTTCCCCTGATCGAGTCCTGTGATAGTTTACACTCGTGTCAACTGGGCCAACCTCTGGCACATTGCTAAGTTGGCCACCCAAAACTGTCAAAATAAAGGAGCGTCTAGTTGAATCATACAGAAAAATATAAGTGTTTGAGTGCAAAATAAATTTACCCCAGTGAAGTGTTGGCTAAAGCGGTCGAACAGCTCCTCCGGAGAGCTAGTCATCGCTCAGGCTCAGACATCTACCCAAGTTTAGGGTAGGGGCTTTGCATTCTAATCTTATGATCTAGGATGCACGGCTCACTCCGGTCAGGATAACGCCATTCATTAGTAGGCAGCTTCAGGACGATCGTGATCCCCCTATGTTTGCCCGAGCCGATAGGCTCAGAGTTGGATTTGGTTTGGGACTTGGAGGCGGCGACTGAGTGTATTACAGAGATAGGCTACGCAGGTTGGCTGGAGGTGGTAACAAGAAGGCAACTGGTTGGGTCGGAATAGCTCTGATCGATAGTGCAAAGACTGAAGGCATCCGATCAGAGGAAGCTGGAGTGGATCGATCGGTTGTAGCTTCAAGGATAACTAAAGTGAAACTCTCAGCCCGATCAGATGGAGTTCAGGCTGTTGATGCCTGTGTTGAAGCTTGAGGTAAAGACGTGGCTGATCGGATTGGCGTGTCCCTCGACGTCCTTTACGACATTAGAGAAGGATCAGTGGCTTGGAAAAAGTTGTTGACTCAAAAGGGACAATTTCTGGTAGCATGGATGGGTGCACGCACCCGGGGGGGTGCAGGATCGAGACGTGACGTGCATAAGGGGGGGGGGGGGGGGGGATAGCACTCGTAGCTAATTCATTTATTTCGAAAAACTCAGAATAACATAGAAGAAAAAAAAAAGAAACAAATACAATCGCCAACTTGTTTCTTTTACTTGGTGCGGAGCCTATAACAACTCCTACTCCAAGGCCCGCGATCGTTGATCGCTTACATTGGGCAATTGCTATAGATTCGAAATTCTTTATAAATATATAAGTACAACTATCGAACTTAAAAATAGATTATACCAATAATAAATGATTAGGAATTGGTTTGTCGATTGCCGGAATAACAACTAAGTGTTATTGAGTCATTTCAACATAGCACGCAGCTTAGAAGATCACTATGAATGATGTTGTTCGAAGTAGCTGGTCGAGACCCCTTTTTATAGCCTCTTCATACCTGATCCAGATCCTCTGATCTCAGGATCAGGTTTGACTCGACCTGAATCGATCGACCGATCCCCTAGTTCGGTCGACCGAACTTGCTGAACCCGCCCGACCTTCCGTCCAGATACAACCTCTTCGGATAGAGCCTTCATTCGATCGACTGATCCCGTCGTTCGATCGACCGATCAGCCGATGGTCTCAGCCTTATCTGATCTGATCAACCTAGCTCAATTAGGTCACTGCTTCATCTTCAGTTCGGTTGACCGATCTCGAGGTTCAGTCGATCGAACCTGATCTGATCTCTGAAACTCTGATCCTACTGTACTAAGGTTCGACCGATCGATCTGGTCGTTCGATCAACTGACCAAGGCTAAGTCCGACCCTGCAAAACTTGTTAGTTTATTACAAAACATAATTAGACAAATAGCAATTAATATGTAAATAAATAACTTGACAGCCTTCGGACTGTTCGATTCTGATATCAGATTTCCTCCGAAAACCCTAGGTCGAACTAATGTCTACTGTTCCCTCAGCGGGGAATGTATTCTCACCTACTCCTCTTAGGAAAAGTTACCTATTGCTAGACCGATCGTCCAGACCAACTGGACTTTTGCTCAGCGCCCAAGGCTTCAGGACTTTCTACTAAACGCCTGCTCCATGACCCGTTCAGTCTTTCACCTAGTTCGCGACCACCAGGGTTTTCACCTAGAGTCCCCAACTCTAGGATTTTACCTAAAGCGCTCGACCCGTCAAGACTTTCTGCGTAGAGTTACCACCCCCTAGGGGTTTTCCATCTGTCTAACCATAGTTAGGACTTTTGCCTAAGAACACTTAGGATTTTCCTGCAAACTCATTCAAACTTGTTAGACAATAAGTAACCTTAACTTTGAACCTTTTGTCATTATCAAAATATAGGTTCGATTATCTGATGCTTCTTGCACCAATAGGGGGTTCCTCCGTGTTGGCAACAGTGTCGCTTCCCGCAATCTGACTTGTTTCTTCTTCGTCGGTCAATCCCTCAGATGTCGATCGGCAACAGTACATGGATCTCCAGCTTGGCTGCTCCCTGAGCCTCTATTTCATCATCTATTAGCATAGTGGAATCACTCAGCAAATCTTTCCATATGGTTTTAACTGTAAAACAAAAAGAAGAATCAGTTAGATCCAACAGAATCAAAGGAAGGAAAACCTCACCGAAGCTGTCAGGCAATAAGGTTTGAATGGAACTCAGCCCAAACATATACAGCACCCCCTCAATCAGTAACCAATGGATGTGATACTTTAAACTAGTTAATTGAGTGGAGGATTCCAAGTAGACCAACTCCCATCTATATCGGCTTAACTCAGGAGGATTGGGCAACTCCATTTGCCACCCGATCGGAAAAAAAAAGGGTTGGTCTGGTCGAAGGAAAAAATAATGGGACTTCCAACCCCTATTAGAGCTGGGCATTTTATCAAAGAAGACTGCGCCCACTCGAGCTTGGAAAAGGAGACACCCAACTCGGACTTCTTCGGGTAATAAAAGTAATGAAAAACATGAGGGTATAAAGGAAACCGGTATAGTTGAAAAAGAACTACGACTCCACACAATAGCCTAATAGACTTAGGGGTTAGTTGTTGCAAAGGGATATGGAAATAGGAGCATATTTAAGAAAGAAAGGGATGTAAAGGAAATCAGAGACCGACCATAAAATGGTCCTTAAAAAAGGTAACAAAGTCGGCCAGGGGGAAATTGGGGCGGTCGTAGCCCGAGGGAATTACAATGCGATAAGAAGGAGGAATATGATAGGAGTGATGTATTTCGTCCACTTCATTGCCGTTAAAATCAGAGACAATCGAGGTGTACTAGAACCCATGCATGGCATTGGTGGTTCAGAAGCCATGGGAGAGGAGAGGAGTTAAGAAAAGAATGGAGGAAAATGGGCTTACGCGAGAGATGAAAGCTTGAAAGATCACTGCCAATGGCAAGCAAAGAGCAATGGAGCAAAGAAGAAGAAGCAGACGAAGAAGAAACACAAAAACGATAAAGTGACATCACTACAGTAAACCTTAGAAACCCTATTAGGGATGCTTAAGAGTCGTTTGATCAAGAGCCTAGAAAAGCGAGATTTAATTTGGATCGTCGAATTTGAAAAGGCAGCTATCACATTAAATCTCAACCATCACCTATCACATTGAATATTCTGCGGTGCTAGCATGCAACATGTGGTGATAAATCATAGGGCGTGTTTATGAGGAATGAGAAGTAATCAACAAGCTTATGACAAAAAATCATGCTTAGCATGTTGCGGATTAATGATAGGTGATTTGCTTGATTTCCAATAGGTTAGGGTTATGTCACCTAAGCTTTTCATCAGCGTTCGGTCAAAAATGGGAGGCCTAAAAAATATCAAAGGTTGGCTATAATAATTGTTTAAGGCAGAGGAACACCCGAGCGGAAGACAAGAAGCGCAAATAGCACTAGAGTCCAGCCAGTTAGACTTGCAGCTTCTTTCGACTAGACTTGAAGTAGAAACTTGTAATATGATGGTTAAGGTAGGCCCATCTTGAGGAAAGTCAAAGTCTAGGAGACGACTGACGGGGCGACAGAGTTAAAGGATGGTCAGCATTCTGCTCAGACAGAGAGTTCGCCTGACCAGACTCTCTGACCGGTCGGGCCTTGAGATCTAAACTCCCTATGCATAAAGGAGGCGCACATAAGTTCGCCCGACCGTACACTCGAATCGGATGGGCCCCAGCCCCCAATCTCCTAACATTGATGAAGTACGAAGCCAAGTATTAACTAGCCCGACCAGGTGCTCCAGTCGATCTGACATAGGGTCCACGCGGACAAGTTGGACACTTGGTCGTCCCTAGTTTGACTAACGAAACGAAGCGAAGTCTGAGTTGCCGACTGCAGTCATAAAAACTGACCAGGTACCTCTCATAAGATATGGCCAGTATATCAGTGACTCGGCCGGTTGACTCAAGTAGTGGTGGGCCCTGCAACCCAACAACCTAATATTCATTCTTGGCATTTTGTGTCGCCAATGACTGAGAATATTCTGAATGCAAACTATACTTTCAAAGATTCCAGCCCGTCAAATCACAGAGATTTGTGGGCTCGTTTTGGGAAAGCTGTCAGAATCTCTTTATGACCTGTCATTTTTTGAAAATATTTGAAATTCATGCATAAGATACAACAGTGACAATATTAAAAGGGGTCTTCATCTACAGGCGGAGGTGTGCGACGCTACTCAATTACACACACTCGTTGCTACTATTCTTTTCATTATTCTTCTCCTAAAATTGATCATTGACTTGAGCATCGAAGGGCACTACAACAAAAACCCTCATAGACATCAATGGAACAACAACGGTTTTAAGCAAAAACCGATGTCTTTGAGTATTTTACACCGGTTTTTTCAAAAACTGGTGTCTATGAGCGCAGATTTTAGCTCATAGACATCGGTTTTTTAGGCGATGTCTATGAGCACCCTTTTTTTCGTTAATAGACACCGATTTTAACCGCGATTTTTAAAATCCGGTGTTAATGAACCAAAATAAAATATTTTAATATTCCCACAGCCAAAATTTGCAACACTGTGAAGTTCCCTCCAAACCTAAATCTATATCGCGCCCCTTCCTCCGCGTGACCATCTCTCTCGCCTAAACCTAAACCTAAACCTCCGACCATCTCTCTCAACCTCATCTCCCTCTTCTCCTTCCTAGATCGACGCCCCTTTCTCTCCCGATCAGGATAAAGACACGACGCCCTTGCTTCTCCGTCCGCATTGTGAAACCTCGGCCACATTGCTCGCAGTCTCGCTTGTTTTTTTTGTTGGTCTAGTCCGCGGAAGAAGAAAAAAAAAAGCCGCGTCGCATCAAAAAAAGCACCGCCCGCGAGCGAGCTCCTCTCCGCGAGCCCTAGCCACCTTCCTCTCCGCGAGCCCTAGCCACCTTCCTCTCCGCGAGCGAGCTCCTCTTCGCGACCAGCCACCTTCCTCGCCGCGAACCACCACACCTTCCTCGCCGCGAGCATCCGCGAGCTGGAGCTCTCTGTGAACCCTATTCCTCTCCGCGAGCCACCTTCCTTTCCGCGAGTAGTCTCCTCACCGCAAGCCCAAGCAGCAGCGGCTAGACACCTTCCTCGCCGCGAGCCCTAGGAGAAGCGCCGGCGCCTCCCTCTCCGAACCTGGGAGAATCCGAGAGAAGCAGAATCGCCTCTCTCCCCTCCTGCCGCACTGTTCTGGAAAATCCTGCCGCTGCGACCTCTCCGCCGCGAGGTCGGAGATAAAAATGAGAATGTGCATGATAGTTTCTGGAGTAGGGTTTCAATACTTGACTTGCCAACATTATTGGTAAGTGATGAGATAAAAATGAGAATGTGCAAAGTTAGAATTGTCCTCGCTTATTGATGCCCAGTTCACTACATGGCTTTTGATATTGATATTTTGCTTTCTTTCACCGGTGTCTAGCACTATTAGCTTCTTACAAGGGACTGGTTTGTCCCAAACTACTCTCTTGGCAAGCCTTGTGACTTGATGCAGCTGGGGATTATACTTGATGTCCTTCCTTCCTTACACCATTGCCATTTTTGAATATGTTTAGGAGATGTGTATTTAGCAGCTAACGTCACCTGTAAAATTCTACATGCAGAATAAGTTCAGAAAGTTCATTAGGAATTAAGTTGTGGATGTGGAACTGAGTGGATGTGTCTTGGAAACCATAGTTGATTGCCTGTATTCTTCTTATTACTAATAACGTCACTGTGCGAGGACGACGGAGTCGTGCATTTGGTCATGGAGCTGTGCGAGGGCGGGGAGCTCTTTGACCGCATTGTGACTAGGGGCCACTACTCAGAGCGCGCGGCAGCTGTGGTCATGAAGACCATTGTTGAGGATGTCTTCATGATCCGTGAGTTCCTTCCTCAGTTCCTTGTGTTGGAATTGGCAGCAACTTGGGCGGAGAAGGGAGGATGTCTTCTCCTGCTCCTCCCTTCTGAGATGGACTGCGAAGCCCTGCATAATAGACATTGATGAAGCCGGAAGAGGCACCATTTTGGGTACACTTATTTTCTCCTTCATCCCCCATTTCCTCCCTTCTTTCCCACTATGATCACTTGATTTCGCTGCGTATTTCATTGACAAAGAACGATCATCATCTATCAGTTTAGGTCCCATGGTGTATGGTTGCTTGTACTGTGTGAAGTCCTACCAGAAGACCCTCGCCACTTTGAACTTCGCAGGTCCAAATCATCCTCATCTTCTACTGTTTGCTGATTTTTCCCCCTTTGATGAAGTGTCTTCTTTCTAATTAGAAAAGCTTGGACCAGTTGAAGTTTCTGTGTAGGTACGGATGTGGGCACATTGATTTAATCCTGTGATTAGGTTCAGAATAGATAATTAACATAACATTTCTTCCACTGATACTGTTTTTATCTAATTATTTTGTGTTGCTAACAATGTGGTGCAGCCATGGAACTATCTATGCTAGTGTTGTCTTCTAAAATAGTTCGTGTATTGCCGTTAATGTTGTTCTAAGGAAAGAATTTATCTCATAATTCATTGTTTACTTAACATTTTGTTCCTTGCATTTCGCTAAGTTAGTTTGCTAAAACAAAAGAACACTTCGTAAGAATGTTTTCCTTATTTTCTCCTCCTTGGTAATATTTTAAGAACTATTGGCAATGCACTTATTGAGATTGTTTTCATGTCTAATTTGAATATTTTGATCTCTGAGTGTCTGGAATGAGAAGATTAAGTTCATAATGTTATGAATAGAGTGAACTATTGGCAATGGCACTGCTTGAACAAGAAGCAATTTTTGTTCAGTGGAGTTGAGGGAGAGTTTTATTTTTACTGTATTCATCTATTTATTTTAGTCTTAAAGTTCTCCTGGTTAATGAAGTTAGAATGATTAGTTACCATATGAATGCATATTAATGATCTTCATTTTTGTTGAGTCTCATTAATGATCACTTCCATTCAATAACATAACTTGAAGTTTAGTTTTACTATAAGGGCGTGCTCTACTTATTTTTTTTTCTCTTTTTACCCCAATTCTAGGTGAAAGATTTTTTGAGATAGTTGGAAGCCCTTATTACATGGCTCCAAAAGTTTTAAAATGGAATTATGGACCAGAAATTGATATATGGAGTGCTGGAGTTATACTCTATATCTTACCGTGTGGAGTTCCACCATTTTGGGCTGGTAAGCTTTCTATCAATAAATCCATTTTGCACACTTCATTATTTGTTCTACCACTTTCTACAAATAAGTTACTTATTGTCTACTGTAAGCTTTCCATGAATAAATCTATTCTTTATTAGTTTTATCACTTTATGCTAATAAGATACTTATTGTCTATTAATTAATACACTTTTTGTATTTCTTCAGATACATTTTCTATCTAACGAGCTATGATTTCTTAATTGTAGAAACTGAACAGGGAGTTGCTCAAGCAATTCTTAGGGGCGTAATATATTTCAAACGGGAACCATGGCCTAGTATTTCTGACAGTGCTAAAAATTTAGTTCGGCTGATGTTGGAACCTGATCCCAAGCTTCGGTTAACTGCAAAGCAAGGCAGTCTTTCATGATCTTTCATGATTCACATATTCAAAGTTTTTATGTGAGTATTGATTCTTCATTATTTTCTGATATGGTATTGCTAATTTATAAAGATTAGCTTGAACTAAACACAATCGTTACTATTAGTTCCATAACAAAATATCTTCAGGATTCAGAATTGCTCATACTTCTTTTTTTTAATCATAAACATATTCCTTATATCCAACCCTTTTCTGTTGAATTTTACATGATTTAATTCCCTAAGTTTCTTCTCATTTTAGTTCTAGCTAGAAGAATATGAAGCCCAACTAGCGTCAATTATCACTATCAGGAAGAAAACTTTTCTTGGGTATGCCTAATGTAGTCTAACAAAAACCAGTTCATAACTGCTATTCAATTCAAAGGATTTGTCATTTGTGGGCCCATCTCTTTTCTCTTCTCTTGCGAGCTAAGCAAGCACGTCCTCCTCCTGTTCACCCATTTGAATAGTAGCCCTTTTGCCACGATCATTTACAAAACCTTGATCGAAAGAAGCCTATGATCACTTATCTCTCCTCTTCTTCCTTTGTCACTGTCAATGTAGGTTATCATCACAGTGGCACATAGTTAAGTCACCCTTGTTGCTCAAACTTGTGGAGTAACTGAGTACTCTTTTCGACCAGGGCTGAAATAAAATCTTAGATTTAGTATTTTTAGAATGTTTAGGTTCTGTGAATTGTTGTGATAATGGAACCTATTATCTACTTGTTTATTTCTTCACTTTGATTATCATTTGTCATTGGACTGTTAATCTCTTTTTGATTTTGTGGATAACTTTGCTGCAAACTATGCTCTGAAGAGAGTTTATTATGTCAACTATGCATTGGGGATATCTGGGCGCAGGAAACCTTGTTGGCATCTATTATGAACAAAGTCAACTTGACATGGCAATTCTGCATTACAAGCAAGCTATCAACTGTGATTCTACCTTTATTGAAGCTTACAATAATCTGGTAAGTTGATAATGGTCTAATATGTCAAAATGTGGTATCCTTCTTGATGGTGAGCTAGGTTAGTTAATGATCGACTTTCTTGCACATTAAAAGGGGAATGCTCTCAAAGACGCTGGACATTATAGGGTGACTTTTTAATTTGGATATTTTTATTATCTTAAGTTTTTTTTCCTTGTTGAATAACTTCATTTTAATAATTTTTCCCAAGTCATCATTTGCTTTACAACCTAACCATCCACAAGCATTGTCAAGCCTTGGCAACATATACATGGATTGGTAAGCTTTAGAAATGTTTGATGACAACTGTGCAGATACTTTATTTTTGTTTCTTAATGAAACTTCTCTTCATGTAGCAACATGGTGAGTGTTGCTGCATCATTCTATAAGGCAACTTTAGCAGTTACAACAGGGATATCTACGCCCTTCAACAACTTGGCTATTATATACAAGCAATAGGTAGAGTACTATATCTGCCTTTTTCATTGCTAGTTTGAGAGTTACTGCATATTGCCTCATTTAATGGAAGAAAGTCATATAATTTGTCTATCATCTTCTTTGCTATCTTTGCCCCTAGTTGGAAATTGATAGTTCTCTTGTATTACACCAGGGAAATTATGCAGAAGCGATAGCCTGTTACAATGAAGTTCTTCGCAGACTGCTACTGATGGTCTTGTCAATAGAGGGAACAAGATGGCATCAGAGGTAGTACAATAAATAGTACAATAAATCACAGAAATCACAATGAAGTTCTTCTGGTTGGTAGTAGAAATCACAGAAAATAGGGGGCTTAGTGCAGGATATTCAGGATACATTTGAAGTTCTTCTCGAAGTGCGGTTCGAGTGGGCTGAATGCATGCTATATTACATTTGAAGTGTGGTTCTACCTTGATGTGTTAAAAGAATGTTCTACCTTGATTTTGATATCTTTTAGCTAGCTTTTGATGTAAAAAGAATGTTTGGGTATTTTATGGATATTGTTGTAAGAAGATTATTTATATAATTTGTGAATATTTGTGTATTTTATGGATATTATTAAATGAAGAATATTTGTATAATTTGTGAATATTTGTGTATTTTTTTTTGTTATTGTTGGTTTTTCATTGTTTCGAAAATCAAATTTGTGCTGTAAAAAAATATACATATTACATCGGTTTTCCACCGCTGCAAAACCGGTGTTATTAACTAATATTACATCGGTCATTTACCGTTGCCAAAACTGGTGTTATTAACATACAATATTACATCGATTTTACACCGTTGATGAAACGGTGTCGTTAAGTGATACTACACCGGTTAATAACCGATTCGAAGACCGGTGTCGTTAAGTGATACTACATCGGTTTTAACCCGATGTCTAAAATGGCAGACTTTTAACATCGGCTTCATAAACATCGGTCGAAAATGAAATAGACACCGGTGGAAAATCGATGTCTATGAAGGTTTTTGTTGTAGTGGGGCCAACGTTAGAGATCTCTTCCCTAACCCGATAACTAACGCTCTTTGTAACACATATGACAATGAGGAGTCTCCACCTAGTCAATGTCAGAGTCACGTTCTCAGTCAGCCATCTTCACTACTTTCGGATAGGATCACTATTAATCAAAGAGTTTTTTTTTTAAAAAAAAAAGTTTAATATTTTAGCTGGTACAAGATATCCAAGCTTTCTCTTAATCAACTCTGGAGATAAAAATATATTTTACTATTTTATTAAGAATATGATCCTTTACTAATTAATTTTGATAAAATCTAAAAGTGAATTATGTTAATATCATTTTTTAGAAAATAAATTTAAATCTTATTAGTAATTTTATCTAATTATTTTTTATATTAAAAATATACATGATCATAATTCTCTTTAATCCTATATCTTAGGATTGACAAAATCACGAATAGAGAAATTTATATAAATATCTTGGATCGATGATATTAAAAAAAATATATTTCTTAATTTTTTAATTAAAATGAAATATAGTATCAATTCTAATTAAATTAATTTTTGTTTATGAGTGAGAGTCCTAGCTATCGTTTCTTTAGTCTAATTGATTAATTTATAGGTTGGGATACTAATATGCGCTGCGCGATGACTATAATTTAATTATTTACCCTGTGGGGTCGTTACTCTAACGGATTCCACTTTTACTAAATCTTGCTCCGGGTTTACGGTAGACCTGACAACGGTTCGGAACCGACGGTTCGACGGTTCGGAACCGCCGGTTCGACGGTTCCAGGCAGGTCGACCCTTAACCTTAATCGCCCAAGACGGTTACGGTTCACGGTTCAGAACCGCCGGTTCACGGTTCAGAACCGCCGGTTCACGGTTCAGAACCGCCGGTTCACGGTTCGGTTCACGGTTCGTCACGGTTCGTCACGGTTCAAGATTAATATGTTAAAAAAATTAAAAATTAAAAATTAAAAATTAAACATTAAACATTAAAAATTATAAATTAAAATTTATTAAACAAAGGGCTTGCACTTATTTAAGTTGCCTACGTATCCCTTTAGGGGAATCAAAGCCCACGTAGTTCTTTTACATTTTTTATCCTTTTACATTTTCATTCACTTCCATTTCCTGTTCCTGTCGTATTTGTTCCTTCAGTATCAAAATCTTCAACTTCGTCATCTGAAAGTTGCATTCCTTGGATTCTTTTCTCCGCTCTGGTCCAATCGTCCAAGAATGCTTGGGCTTCCAAGGAGTCGGAGACAAAGTTGATCGTCGTTCATCTAATATGTTGCCACCGTCTGCTCCACAGCAACAGTTAACACTGGACAAGCTAAAATTTCTTTTGCGATCACGGAGAGAACGGGAAAGCTTTGAGCCTTCTGTGACCACCACTTTAAGATATCAAGTTTTCGCTATCCGCTTCATTAAAATCAAAAGAAGTCGTAATAATTCTCAAGTTCCGTGTGGAACTTGAGGATCCCCGTGGACGTTTGTCCGTTCTTTTAATAAGAGTTGTGCTTTTGTAAGTTTTAAATTACTACTAGTAGTTTGTTGAATTTCGAAATATTAATTTGTGTTCCATATTTTGCATAATATTGATTATAAATATCATATAAATAAATTCTAACATTATATATAATATTAACTGGATCAGGAAGAAGAATCTTTAATTGGAATTAAAGCATCATAATATAAAGTTAACATTTCTTGTAAAACATCTAATTTAAATCTAGGATCTAAAGCAAATGCAATTAAATAAATTTCAGGAATTAAATAAAAATATTTTTCCCATTTAGTTTTCATAGCTAAGATGCAAGGAGATAAAGATTCATTATTAATATGTTCATTTAAAACTAATACTATATTAGAAAAATTTTCTAAAACTAATTGAGCAGTGGGATAATAAACACCGGAAAGTTGTTCGGTTGTATCATTAAATACTTTTAAAATTTCACAAATACTACTACAAATATTCCATTGTTGTGAAAATAAATATATATTAGTATTAGTGTTTTGTGCAAAAAATGAACATAATAATTCTTTATATTGAAATGAATCTTGTAATAATTGGTATGTTGAATTCCAACGTGTTGGTACATCATGTGGAAATTTTTTAGGTCTCATTCCATTAATTTTACAAAACCTACCCCATTATTTCATTATAGATGGATGAGACCATAAATAAGAAATTGCAATTCTAATTGGTTTAATATAACTTTCTAAAATTTTTAAACCATCTTGAACACATAAATTTAAAACATGACATACACAACGAATATGAAAAAATAAACCTCCAATAATAGGTTGACAAACAAATTTTAGATCATTTATACAAGCGGTATTAGAACTAGCATTATCTAATGATATTGAAAATATTTTATGAGTTAAACCATATTCTTCTAAAATTAAACATAATAATTGTGCGATATTATGAGCATTATGTGATTCATCAAAAACTCTATAAGCTAATAATCTTTTTTGGAGGTTCCAAGAGTTATCGATCCAATGGCAAGTCACACCCATATACGAATGTGTTTGCCAATGATCACTCCAAATATCGGAACATAAAGAAATTTTATTATCTAATTTACTAAATTCATCAATTAAATTCTTTTTTTCCTTGTTTTACTAATTTTTTAATTGTACGAGTAAGTGTAGTCCTAGGAACACGTTTAACACATGGATTAAGAGATTCTTTACAAAAATCTTCAAATGTGCATTTAGATCCAAAACTAAAAGAAAGATGTTCTACGGAAACAAATTTAGCTAATGATTCTCTTAATTTATTATCCGAATATAAAAATAAACCGGAATCGGTACTACCGCTAGTTGAAGAAAATCTTGATAATTGTGTTTGAGAACGGTCGAGTCCATATTCCGTCGGGTGCTTCGTTTCTACATGTCGTTTCAACGACCCATAGTCACTGCCGTTGAATATTTTAAGGAAGCATCAACATTGTGTACGATTTCTCGAGCAAGAGTGACCTTCTCAAAATGTTTAGTAAAAATAGAAGACTTTAGAGGAGGAAGTTCCCAAACCTTAGAAGTAATTGCATCGGTACTTCCTTGTGTTTCGGGTGTCGGATTCGGAAGATGCTCGATCTCATCATCGGTAGATTGAATGTTGGGGTCCTCCTCCCGCGGATTCATTATTTGCTTTCCCTTCCGAGCTCGAGATGATGCACCTCCGCGGCCTCCTTCCATTGTAATTGAAAACGAAAGCGCGTAGAGATTAGAGAATACGAAAATGAGATTAAGAGTAGACAAGATGTGTGTGAAAAATGATGAAATGAGCTCTCTATTTATAGAGTTTTGATGGTAACGGACACTAAATCATAGCCATTGATCAAAAAACGGTCAAATGATCCTAACCGTTGAAAAAAAATACCTAAAAAACTCTCCCAACGGCTACGAACCGCCGGTTAACCGGCGGTTCCAATGGCTATGAACCGCCGGTTAACCGGCGGTTCAAGCCGTTTAAAAAAAAAAAAAAAATTTGCGGCTGAATCGCCGGTTCAACCCGCCGGTTAACCGGCGGTTCGCCGGTTTTTACATCTAATGAACCGGAACCGGCCCGGCAACTTGCCGGGCCGGTTTCGGTTCGGCCCAGCGAATCGGGTCAACGGGCAACCGGCCCGTTGACCCGGTTACGGGCCTGGGCCGAGTCCGGGCCAGACCCGGCCCGGGATCGGGTCTAGTTTACGGTGGCCTCAGGTTGCCATCCAGGCATCTGCGCGGCGTCCGCCAGCGCTTCTTAATTTTTCCGACGCCGATGAAACTTCCAACGGAAAATGAAGACGGTGAAGAATCCGTGTTTGCGTTTGACGTCTCTCTGCCGCCGCCAAGCTTCCTCCTCTTCCACCGCCGCCGCTTCCACCGACGTCGATTGCGATGGTGGCGTAGGCACCCGGAGCGACGGGAAGCACCTCTTAACTGACAAACCCTCCCACAATGCCTCACTTCGCCACCTTAACGACCAACTCCGCTCCCTGCTCGACTCCGCCTCTCCCGGTCGCCTCTCCGCCACCTTGTGGGTCCTCGGCGGCATGCTTTCCCCCGACTCCGCTTCCCCGCCTGATGCCACCACTCGGTCGATCGTTTTCTCCGGCCTGGCCAAACGAAGCCAGCCCCTGAGCGAGGAGTCCCTCGCCCTCCTCGTCGAGATGGCCAAGATGGGATTTTTTCCGCCCGACGCTTTTGTGTTCACTCAGCTCATCAGCAAGCTGTGCCGCGGCGGCGCCACCTCCGGTGCCTGGGATTATTTCCACGCGGTAAAGGATGCTGGCGGCTCCATCGAGGCCCCTGTGTTCAACGCCCTCTTGATCGGCCTCGCTGCAATTAGAGACGTCGCAAGGATGAATCTTCTGTTTTCGGAGATGAAAGACTTGGGCGTGCGCCCCCACGTAGTCACCATCGGTATACTCATCAATCACCTCTGCAAATCTCGTCGTCTCGACGATGCACTGAAGGTGCTCGACGCAATGTCAAGCTCAGATTCGGGAGTGCCCCCTGACACAATCATTTTTAACACTCATCGATGGGCTCTGCAAGGCTGGAAGGCTTCAAGATGGTCTCTCCTTGTTTGATTGGATGAGATCAAGCCATGCTTGTGATCCTGACAATGTGACTTACACCATCTTGATCGATGCCTTCTGCAAGGCTGCAGAGTTTGACATGGCTCATGAATTGCTTACCAAGATGGAGAAGGAAAGGATTGCCGTCAATGTGTTTACGCTGAACGCCTTTGTAAATGGAATGTGTAGACATGGTATGATCGGAAGTGCCCTTGATTTTTTTCGAAAGAAAAAGGTCGAGTGGCCAGAAGTTAAAGGCAATGCTATCACCTGTAACATCCTGATTGGTGTTTTTTTTTTCTTTCCAACAATGTAGGAAGGGCGACAGCATTGTTTGGTGAGATGATCAAGGAAGGAGTTTCCTCTAATTCTGCAGCATACTCCACTCTCATCTCTCGGTTGACTCAAGTTGGTAAATTGGATGATGCTTTTTTGAATGTGTTGTTGATGAGAAAGAATGGTTTTCGAGTAGACATAAAGAGCTATAACACTTTGATCTGTGGGTTTTGCAAGAAGAAGAGGTTGGATAAGGCATTCGAGACATATGACAAAATGTGCAAGGCAGGGCGTAGGCCCGATGTCTTCACTTACACTTCTTTGATTGATGCTTTCTGCAAGACTACTGATTTTTCGACGGCTGATGAATTCCTCAATGAATGATCGATGATGGATGCAAACCTGATGTTGTCCTTATGGAACTCTGATCAATGGTTACTGCAAAGCTGGTGAACTTAACCAGGCCATGAAGATTTTCAGGAGCATGGATGTATCAGTGGTGCCGGCTAACACTGTTATTTATAACATCCTCATTGATTTTTATTGTAAGAATCAAAAAGTTGATGCCGCAATAGACCTTTTCGACGAGATGCAGAAATAAGATATATTGCCCGACGCCACGACCTACACATCCATTTTCAAGGGTCTTAAGGACTACAACATGTCTGATAAAGCCTTCGAGTTTATGGACAAGATGAGTTCGCAGGGATGCAAACCAAACTATGTGACAATGGTTGTTCTTACAAAATGGTTAACTGTGATCAGTGAGATAGAGAGACTGAGAGTATTTGTGCAACAGACGATATCTTCTGATATCGACTGGAGCAATCTTGATGTTTAATCTTATAGATGCTTCTTTTGTAATGTTGAATTGTACATTATGGTATGATTTCTGAGGCACCTTTTCATAATTCAAGCAATAACTTGTCACTGTGTTTCAGATCGTTGCCTGTCTATGCAAAGAAAATTGGGTGGAAATTGGATTTAGTAACTCTTTTGTAGTTCTTTGTTGGAAAAAATCTATGTATAATTGCACATTTTAATTTGTAATCTGAAATTGTTTGGTTCCATAAGTGTTTCCTTTTCTCATCCTAATGATTTCCATCCTAATCAAGTTGCAGTTTTGCTATGCTGACTGTAGAACAGTATTAGTGCGAAGAGTTCGATTAGGACACTTCATAGTTACCTGGAAGTTAGATTTTATGTGGATTTTCCTTTGAATGGAAGCGCCATATTGTAGCATATTTTGATCGAGTCATCTAACCGTAACGATCCTATTATCTTTCATCTCAGGCATGCGATTCTTGCTCGTCTGTAGGGTGTTCTTTTCTTTTCTTTCACCCCATGCCCAACAATATTTGACATAAACAACACTATATCTATTATTATCATATTGATATCGCATCAAATATGAAGTCGAGCTTGGACTAGAGGTCACAAATAATGCAACTCAATCAAGGTGAAACATTACCAGAATAAATTACATTTTGGATCTGTAACTTGTATTTTTTTTCAAATTTTAATCCTGTTCGTGTTAATTTACATTTTTAGTCCAGTAATTTATAATATTATTTCATTTCAGTCCTTTTCTTAAAAAAGAAAATCAAATTCCATATAGATCATAAAAAAAATAAAAGCCACATTGGTATAGAAAATTTAAATCCCCAAATTTCATCTTCCAATGGAAATTTTTAATTTTAGAGAAAAAGGATTAAAATTGAAAAATATTATAAGTTACTGGACTAACAGCGTAAATTAACTCGTAACAAGATTAAATAAACTATTTGCCAAAAAACATAATTTTTTCAATATTAATTTAGCGAAGTCTCTTAAGGTGGAGATCCATTAGTGGAGGTGTGAAGAGGGATGTCTCATTTCATCTAAGGTGACTATCAATGCCGATATCCATTGTTTGAGGTGTATGAGATTAGACTTAATTAAATTAATAGTAAGAACATGCTCGATTACTACAGTTTTATATTTTTTGGGGAGAAAATTAAAAGGACAATTTTTATTATTTGAATAGTTGAAAGGACATTTAAAAAAATAGTCAAAAAAATATTCAATCATATTTTTTATATAAAAATATTTTTATGTCAGTAATATTGTAATAACTATAAAGTAGTTAATATAGTCCCAGGCCGTAGCGCAGACGGTGGACGCATGGTATTTCTGACGTAATAGTCAGGGGTCGATTCTCAGGAACTGACGACCTGAGGTTTACCCCGCCATGCACCTATGGCCTGTGTACCTGCATGAACCTCTCTCCATATCCGTGGGGCTGACACTAACAGAATCGTTAAGGTAACGAATCTATCTTTTATATATAAAGTTGTTAATATAAGGTTATGACAACTATTTAAGTACGGTTATATTATTGTAACAATTACTAAATGACTGCTACAATAAGTTTAAGATGATTTTCATTTTTTTTTAGTGATATTGTGATATTGGTAAGTTTAAGCAATTTTAATTAAGTTATAAAGAATTTTAATATAAAAGTATTATATGTATAATATTTTTGACCAATTGAATTAATTAGTATATCTTAATACGTTGCCTAAGAGTCAGGAAATGAGGATGTTTTTAATATGAAAAATATGCTAGATGTTTTTTTTTATTTTTCATTTTTTTTTTAAAAAAAGAAGCTTCTTGATGATTCCATTAACTTGGAGTGTCGTCTTGATTTCATCTTTTTTTTTTATTTATTAATTCATATAAAATTCTAATATACGTAAAAATGGTCCATTGAATATTCAATCTATGTAATTGTCAACCTACTAACTTGGCGATTTTGACGTTCAATTCTAACTTTCAAAATGTTGAACTCCAAAGGGTGGAAATTCACAGGTGATTCTGTTCGAAATTTAAGTTAGATAGAGTTAGATAGAGGTCGGCGAAAATAGTATTAGTATTAACGGAGAGACGACTTTGATATACCTAGTTTATATATCCCGGAAGAATGAATCCCCACGTGGAACTCAAGGACAGCAGTGAAGAAATCGGTGGTACTTAGGCTCTGTGCAGACTCAGACAAGCATACGGAGCGTTAGAGACCAGAAACTAAGGAAAAAGTCCCCGGCGCAGGCCCTCCGATATTTAAATCAGGTACTTTTTCCCTAGAAGAATAGTGTATGAAGGAAAAAAAGAATTGTAAAAGACGAGTGCGAATGTGTGTGTACCTGGCTAAGGGAGAGGACCTCCCTTTTTATATGACACTGCGTACCTTCAGAGTCTGCATGTTGTCAGAGAATGTCAGGTGTCAAGGCTTGTCGGGTGAGAGAAGATGTACGGTGACCTCCTATTGGTGGAAGGAAAGTGTTGGATCGAAAAGCGCTAGAGAGGGGGGAGGGGGTGAATAGCACTCATGGATTTCACTTGCTTTTCGGAAACTAAGAGAAAATGCAGCGGAAAATAAAAACAAACAATTGAAGACACAGTGTGAGATACAGCAAAATAAATAACAAATGATTATAGGGGAATAACCTATAATAATTTATGGGAACTTTTAGATATTTTTCTCGATTTATTTGGAAGTCGTATGGAAAAGTTTAAGGGGATAAATTATTAAGTATTGGGTGGTAAAGGAAATCACCATTTGAGGAGGTTAAAGGAGGACTTAATATTAAACAGACCCAACCCTTATAAATACCTCACAGAAGCTACAGTTCCTATCAAAGCCCTAAAGCGCCGACTCCTCCCTTGAATTCGCCCGATTACGCCGAGGGTCTTAGCTCCGACGCACGTCGCGCCCGACCGCTGGCACCTCGTCGCGAGACGAGTCTCCGACCTTCTCTGTGCTTCATCGAGGGGTTTCACCAGTGGAGTCTTCCTTCGAACCAACCCTTCGCGCAAGGCGTCCTCGGTCGGGGAAGAAGAGCCGAAATCTGTGGGCACGGGAAGGGATTATCGTCGGTTCCGGAGGTTGGTGGTGAGGATTGGTACCCCCGACAGCTATTCTCGCTTGCTTGAGCTTAGGGCCAAGCTTATTCCGTCGGATGCTCTTCGTCGACAGTGGAGGTGCCCGACATCAAGGAATTGAGGTGAGAATTGTTTCAATTAGGGTTTTGGTAGTTATGGAGGCTATGATTTGAAGCTAGGATGCAAGCATATGTTGATTTAGGTATTGTTCTGGCAGTAATTCACGGTAGCAGTCTCGGCCACAATTTCCAGCAACTGTTCTTCATCCGGAGATTAGTAGGTAAGGAAGCTACAGCTCTAAACAGTAGATCTGTGGCTCTGGGTGTTGGATACAATTCGAATTGTGCTAATTTGTGTGATGGCAATGGATGTAGGCTCTGTAGGAGCTCTATTTGTGGATCTTGGCAGCAGGTATCACCAGAGGACCTGTGCCGGCGATTTCACCTTCGGGCAGAGGATCATCAGAGGTAAGTTTTGATATAAGATAAGCTGTGGGTGTTGGATACGGGTGAAGATGAATCTATAATAAGTAATAGTTGTGTTTAGGGAATAAATGCATGATTTGCTAGCCTAATTGTGGTAATATAATGTAGGGGGGTTTTGGTTGGTTTGTGTGAATCAGTAATGGGGATTAGTAGATTAGTGTGTGTTTATTTGGGTAATGAACGAAATCGGATTAATTACCTATCTTGTATATTGGCTTAGTTATTCGGTTTCTTAAGAGGATGGTTTAAATTGAAACGTTAACGTAGGACTTTGATCGAGGCGGGTGTCGTGACATAGTGACTTCGGATTCAGCTTGCATTTCGAGGCGGGTACTTCTTGACTTGCTTCTTTAGTTATCGATCTTAGTGCATGAGTTAGTTTCATATATGTAGTATTTATCTTGACTCCACTCGTCTTATTTCTTGTGCTTGATACTTTATCCACTCAATCTTTGAGATTCTCGTTTCTGTATCTATACAGTATCTCGTTGCTATTCAAGATATTTAGCAAATACTGGACACCAGATAGTAGATATTAGATACTGGATAGATAGATACCAGATACCATAGTTACTTGCTTTGACTGTTATCTATTCATGTTTCTTATTGAGCATGCTGGCTTCATGTAGCATACCTGATTTCTGTTATATATATATGATGACTGTTGCAATGTTCGCATCATGTCATTGCATGCATTGCTGGCGACAATGGCTCCCTTGTGGTTGAGACGGTCATTGGCCTGGGCCGCACGCTCGGGCACTCATGGGTAGTGGTAGCCTGGAGAGTGCCGCATGTCCTATCGTGCCCCCCACTCGCACACTTATTGGGTAGTGATAGCTGGAGTCGGGGGCAGCAGGGACCTCGTCGCAGACGTGGCTATTCAGCTACTATGCAACTGTCCCCTCGTCCGCTCGAGAGTAATGGTAGCTGGAGGGTGTACAGTCTATCATTGACCCGACCTCTCGTCCATACTGGGGTCATGGTACTTGAGGGGTGGGCGGGAGTGACCATCCGTGCATACGTTATTTCTCTGTTATTTTTGATTATGCTGTTATATGCTTACTTGTTCAGTTTCTGTTATAATATATCTGTTTATATGCTTAGACACTGATTACTGTGATAGTATACCTTATCTGTGATCTTGGTAGTTATGAGCAGTACTGTAGCAGTTTATGTTACCTCAGACCTTATACTACTAGCTTAGGATATGGTATCAGGTATATATATATATATATATATATATACTTTGTTTACACAGTAGTATCTACTATTTATCTTCCCGAGACTGTATCCTGTTGTACTCTTGACTATTTATGTTACTCATGCACTATCTATTCTTTACTCGCTGAGTTTTATACTCACCACCTCGTACATTGGTAATTTCACCAGGTAGCCGATAGTGATGCTAGTACACTTCGAGGGATCCTGACTGCCAGTCCCACGTCGCTTCTGAGGACGAATTTCCGGATTTGTTTAGATTTCTGGTTGTGAGTTGAACTTTTGAGTTTGGTATTGTAATAACCCTTCTTGGGACTTGATGTTATTCTGTGATTGATTTTGCTTTGTCGAGGAGTCAAGCCGGGCCGGCCCGCGGTGAGTTCTTTTGGTATTTTGGTACTTGTTATTTCGTTTTCCACTGTGTTTGATTTACCAGCCGAGTGGGCTGATTATTATCTGCATGGTTGTGTTTAGTTCTTGCCGTGTTGGCTATATTCTGTATGTGTATATCTGCTGACTATGTATATTGGTTTATATATGTCACTACTACAGGGGAGGTGCTGTCCGATTTTTTGTCGGACAACATTACTCTCGGGGCGTGACAATTTATTGGTATCAGAGCCACAGGTTTACGATGCCTATTTCGCACGTTTTGGATTTTTCGTGTTTTGATTCCTCGAAGTGACTTTTTGGGATTTGGGACCAGGCGGCAATGGAACACCTCCAAGTTATAGGCTGTAAGTTTTATAAGTATAATCATAAATTGTTGGTAATATTTATTAATTGTTGATACATGCATGAGACGTGGTCGGTCGGCAGCTGGTCACCGTCATGGTCCGGGACGACCACGGAAACAGCCTACCGAGCATGGGGAGCCGGAACCAGCGACCCAGAAGGCGGATTCTTCTGGGGATCTAACTGATGTTGAGACTGTTAGCTGGGGACAGAGCCTCTCGACCCCAAATAGAGAGCAGGGGCGTCAGCCTTAGGAATTTCCTTCCGTTGTACCACCGGTGAGAGATCAGGGATTTCAACCGCAGAGGTTTCCTTCCGTGGGTCCATCAGTAGCGCTTGCACCTGCTACTACCGAGTGGATGAGAAATAGACCACGTATACCATTACTGGCGAGGTCCGCCAAGGACAGATTTACCCTATATTAGGGTGGAGCAGATCCTTGGGCTGCTCGTAGCTGGTTGAAGAATCTGGAGAGCACGTTTGGATACATGAGTTGTATAGACGAGGAGAAAGTGGAATTGGTTACGTATCACCTCTGAGATCAGGCGGTCACTTGGTAGGATATGCAGAAGACGATCTTCGGGGAGCAACACATCACATGGATGATGTTTCGTGATGCCTTCGAGAGACAGTACTTCCCTGCTACTTTTTGTCTTGCTCGCCGCTAGGAGTTTCTGAATCTCAAGTAGAGCGATCGTTCAGTATTGGAGTACAATGTAGAGTTCAGTAGGTTGGCTGAATTTTGTCCTCAGCTAGTGGCACAGGATTACGATCGGATGCATCAGTTTACTCAGGGCCTTGCTGCATACATTCGGATCCGGATGTCAGGTTTTCCGGGTAGCTCCTACCGAGAAGTTTTGGATCATGCGCTGTATATCGAGATGACACAGAAGCAGGTGTCTCTAGAGAAAGGTAATGAAAAACAGCTGTCTCAGAAGAAAGGAAATAGGAGTCAGATTTCTCGGGCTCATTCCGGAGGATCTTCTCGGTCTCAGAAGACGGGGCTAACGGCGGATGGAGGTTCTCGACCCTCTCGTGGTGACCGGAAGGACTTTGGGGGAATCACATGTTTTCAGTGTGGTTCCAAGAGTCACGCCAGGAGCAACTGTCCGTTGGATCATGCTATATGTTTCTACTGTAAACTTCCGGGCCATGAGAGTCGGGAATGTGCCCTGAAGGCTCAGTTGGAGACTACTAAAGTTACCTTTCAGGGAGATCACCCCACCCAGCCATGGCAGCAGAGAGGATCTCAAACGACTCAGAGTGCGTCACGTCAGCAACGACCGCTGCCTTCTCAGGGACAGATATATCATATTCAGGGGCAGGAACCAGCGACTACACAGTATTCTGCCGCAGTATCTCCTCATCAGGCATTTCCAGTACAGCAGGATTTTCATCCATCTCAGCCCTACTCAGCATACCAGTAGCAGCCTCAGTCTCAGTATCAGCAGCCAGTTCCTGTACCTCCGATTCCAGCACAGACCACCCTAGGCATGCCTCAGCTGAGCTCAGAGGAGGGTCGCGTTTATGCTGTCACACGAGAGGAGGCACAGGGAGCTGAGAGATTGGTACTCCGAGGTATTATTTTACTTTATACGTTTATTTTAGGTCTATTAATAGATGCTAGTGGATCCCATTTGTTCATCTCTCAAGTATCTTTTCGGGGGTGTTACATACACACTAGACACATGACATAACAGTATCCTTACCGTCTGGAGAGGTACTTGTTATACGTCAAAAAGTCAGAGGATGTTATATGGATTTCGATGGTTAGACACGTGTGGTGGATCTATAAGTGTTGGAAGTGGCGGGACTTGACATTTCCTTGGGCCTTGAATGGATGGTCGAGAAACATGTCATTCGTATTTAATGCACTTATGTTGTAAATTTGGAGACCAAATTTTTTATTAGAGGGGGAGAATGTGAGATATAACAAAATAAATAACAAAGGATTATAGGGGAATAACCTATAATAATTTATGGGAAATTTTAGATATTTTTCTCGATTTATTTGGAAGTCGTATGGAAGAGTTTAAGGGGATAAATTATTAAGTATTGGGTGGTAAAGGAAATCACCATTTGAGGAGGTTAAAGGAGGACTTAATATTAAACAGACCCAACCCTTATAAATACCTCACAGAAGCTACAATGCCTATCGAAGCCCTAAAGCACCGACTCCTCCCTCGAATTCACCCGATTACGCCGAGGGTCTCAGCTCTGACGCACGTCGCGCCCGACCGCCGACACCTCTTCGCGAGATGAGTCTCCGACCTTCTTTGTGCTTCATCGAGGGGTTTCACCAGTGGAGTCTTCCTTCAAACCAACCCTTCGCGCAGGGCATCCTTGGTCGGGGAAGAAGAGCCGAAATCTGTGGGCACGGGAAGGGAGTATCGCCGATTCCGGAGGTTGGTGGTAAGGATTGGTACCCCCGACAGCTATTCTCGCTTGCTTGAGCTTAGGGCCGAGCTTGTTCCGTCGGATGCTCTTCATCGACAGTGGAGGTGTCCGGCATCAAGGAATTGAGGTGAGGATTGTTTCAATTAGGGTTTGGGTAGCTATGGAGGCTGTGATTTGAAGCCAGGATGTAAGCATATGTTGATTTAGGTATTGTTCTGGCAGTAATTCACGGTAGTAGTCTCGGCCACAATTTCCAGCAACTATTCTGTTGGTGCGGGAAGCATCCGACGATCGAACCTGAGTTTTGATAATGGCAAAGGATTCAAAGTTAAGGGTTGTTGTTATCTAACATGTTGAATGAGTGTCTCAGGAAAGTCCTAACTGCGGTTAGGCAAAGGGAAAAACCCTAGGGGGTGGTAACCCTAGGTCATAGGGGATGGTAACCCTATGCGAAAAGTCTTGGCAGGACGATGGCTTCAGGCAAAAGTCCTAGGGGGTGGTAACCCTAGGTGGAAAGTCCTGGTGTCGCAAACCAGGTGAAAGACTGGACTAGCCGGGAAGCGGATGTCCAGTAGAAAGTCCGAAAGCGTCAAGTGCTGAGCAAAAGTCCAGTTGATCTGGAGGATCGCACTGGCAACAGGTAAATCTCCTGAGTGGAGTAGGTGAGGACGCGTTCCCCGTAGAGGGAACAGTAGGCGTCGGGTCAACCTAGGGTTTCCGGTCGGAAATCCGAAGTCAGACCCGGACAGTCCGGAGACTGTCATAATGTTCTCTATCATACTTATACTATTGTTTTATGCTAACTTTGTGTTGCAGGATATTGTTTGGGACTAACATATCTTGCAGGTACAAAGTAATGATGTTTTCCCTCGGATTAATAGTGTCCGAGGCGCCTCCATGGGGCTTGGAGGCGCCTCGGGTGCAAAACCTGAGCTGGCTGCGAAGCAAGCTTGGAGGCGCCTTGAAGGAAGTCAAGGCGCCTTAGATAGCTTGATGAAGGCGCCTTGGAAAGGTTGGAGGCACCTTGAACCTGATAAGGTTCGACCAGTTCAGCACTTATCTCCGCGGCTGACTCGGCTCATTCAAGGCGCCTTGGTGAACAGTGGAAGGCGCCTTGGATACCCTTTATAAGGGATCTCGACCAGCAGCTCAACATATGAACTTCCAAGCGATCTCTTTGCATCTAGCTGCTAACGACACGATCCAGAAGTGTTGCAACAACCTCCCAACGACCCGGAGCTCTGTTTTCTTCTTCCTTAGTTGTCGGTATAAAGTTGTTATTATATTTTCATTGTAATTAGTTTGTAATTCTTATCGAGCTTATAGTTGTTGCCCACCGAAAGCGATCAAGGATCCCAGGCCTTCGAGTAGGAGTCGATCAAGGCTCCAAACGAAGTAAATCCTCCTGTCTTTGTGTGCTTGTTTTCTTATTTTCCGCTGCATTTTAATTACTCCGATAGTTTTTGTGATTCCGATAAAACGAACGAAATAGCCGCTAGCGCTATTCACCCCCCCTAGCGCGTCTCGATCCAACAATTGGTATCAGAGTGGGGTTGTTTTGAATTGGTGCAACCACCATTCAAAACATTTTTTCTTCGTGGTATTTGTTTTTTTTGGAGTCAATTAGAAATTAGCTTAGTAGCTAAAATTCTAATTCTTTTCTAAAATCAGTGTTGCTCAAAGTTGGTCAATACCACTTGAGCTCGTTTTTTTTTCTTTTCTTCCCGCACTACTAATCCAAGACTCAGTCTTGGAATAGATCTTCTTGTTTTTGTTTTTGCCAGATCTAAATGGCCCAACAAGAAGGATATAGCACTGTTCGTCCCCCACTATTCTCCGGAGAAGACTTCGGGTATTGGAAGGGGCGAATGGAGATATATCTTAAAACCTAGTTCGACACCTGGATGATAGTCAAGACGGGACTACGATTACCAATGATGAAGACGACAAGCCTACATCTTGCGAAAATTGGGAACCAGCCCTTATCAAAAAGGTGGAAGCCGATGCTAAAGCCACCTGCACCCTCCAGTGCGGTCATACCAAGGAGGAGCTCAACAGAGTTGGTCCATTCTCTTCTGCAAAGGAGCTGTGGGAGAAACTGATCGAACTTCACGAGGGCACCTTGGAAACCAAGGTAAGTAAGCGTGATTTGTTACTTAATAAACTATATAATTTTAAAATGTAGGAAGGCGAGATGGCGAGTTCACTACACGCAAGAATCCAAGATATCCTCAACTCCCTTCACGGAATCGGGCAGAAGGTAGAAAATAGGGATATCATAAGGTATGCTCTTAATTCATTTCCTAGGAACACATTGTGGGCATCAATGGTAGATGCCTACAAAGTTTCTAAGGATTTGTCTTACCTAAAATTACATGAATTGTTTAATGAATTTGAACTTCATGAACAAACTAATGCACAACCGACTGAGAAGGGTATTGCTTTGCTTGCAGGTACCAGTAGAACACGCGAACCGAGATCCCGACGAAAAATTGAATCGGAATCAGAAGACGAATCCGACTCAGAAAATGAAGAAGATGAACTGACCAGCGAACTAGTAAACCTTGTGAAGAAGCTCTACAAGAAGAAGAAGGGCTTCAACAAGAAAGACCTGAAGAAGGCAGTATAATCCAAAGAGGCCCAACCTAGTCCGAAAGTAAAATTTGAAGTTACCTGCTACGGGTGCAACCAGAAGGGGCACATCAAATCCAACTGTCCCAACCAAAAGGAGGCCAAAAAGCAAAGAAGAAAGAAGGCCCTGAAGGCAACCTGGGATGAATCTTCTTCGAAAGACGACGACGACGAACTCGATCAGACGAGTTTACTCGCATTAATGGCCCGAGACTAGATCGTCGAATCCGAGAGCGAGTCAGAGGCCGAATCCGAGCGAAGCTACGGATCCGCATCCATTTCAGAAGGGCCAGATTGCATGGTAAGTATTCCTAGACTTAATAACTTAGTCAATTATTTATTACGCAAGCTAGCTAAGTCAAATCTTAGGATTAAATCACTTCTAAAGGAAGTAGCTGTCCTTAAAGAAGTAACTAACACTAATTCCTTACCTGATCAAGTTCAGACTGGAAATTCAACTCAAGTTCAAAAACTTGAGGAAGAAAATTTTAGTTTGAAAAATCAGGTTAAGGACTTAAAAAATACCTTAGAACGGTTCTCTTTAGCTTCCAAGAATCTTGACCTAAGAATCGTTTACAATAGAACTGTGCTAGGATATAAAAGTAAAAAGAAATATAAATCTTACTTATCCTTAATAAACAAACAAAATAGTAAATTAGTACAAGCATGGATCCCCAAGTCCAAATTGATCAATCAAGTTGGACTTGGTCAATATTGGGTCCCGAAGGATCAAATACACTACCTCGATAGACCATATCGAGGCTATGATCCAGGGGAAGCAAAAAGAAAAACGATATTAAAAATTTGAAATATAAATTCAAAATTCAAATCCAATATAAATTCAAAATCGAAATATAAATTCAAAATTAAAAAATCAAATATAAATTTGAAATTCAATTAAAAATTCAAAATCAAATTGAAAAATTCGATGGAGGATCCAGACTAGCTGGCACCCTCAACTGAACTACCCGACAGGGTAACTGAACCTAATCTACCCGAAATGGGTAAAACAAGAGTATATTACCCGACAGGGTAATTAAAGTTAGATTAAAACAGGCTAGGTTTAACTTGACCTACAGTACTGGTGAAGTTTTTGGATGATAATACGTTAGGGAAGCTTGGGCATCGCATGTCTAGGAAGATATTGCTTCGACCTGGTGCATTTGGCCAAGTGGAACTGACCGAAGCTACCCTTAAATGGATCCTAACTAGTTAGACCAAGGTTTAGTATTAAGTTCAATGGGTAGGACTATTTGGAAAACCTCGAAGGCATGGTTACTTTAATGAGTTCCTTGTGACTCACCATAGCCCAGAAGTTTATCCAAAGAATGTTTACTTGTTGAACCCAAAGCTAAACCTGAATCTAACATAAAGTTAAACTAAACCCTTAAATTTAACAATAATTCATCTCACAACAATTATAGGGTTCCCTGATTGAAAATTTAGATCGGGCGAGATGACTAAGAAATTAAAACTAAAATTAACTTTAAAATTATTTTTCAACATTAATTAACCTTAAAATTATTTTTCAAAATTAATTAACTTTAAAATTATTTTTCAAAATCAATTAAAGTTAAAATTATTTTTCAAAATTAACTAACTTAAAATTATTTTCAAAATTAATTAGCTTTAAATCATTTTTCAAAATTAACTAACTTAAAATTATTTTCAAAATTAATTAACTTAAAATCATTTTTCAAAATTAATTAACTTTAAAATTATTTTTCAAAATTAATTAACTTCAAAATTATTTTTCAAAATTAATTAACTTCAAAATTATTTTTCAAAATTAATTAACTTAAAATTATTTTCAAAATTAATTATCTTAAAATTATTTTCAAAATTAATTAACTTTAAAATTATTTTTCAAAATTAATTAACTGTAAAATTATTTTTCAAAATTAATTATTTTTAATATTATTTTTTAAAATTAATTATCTTTAAGATTATTTTTCAAAATTAATTAACTTTAAAATTATTTTTCAAAATTAATTAACTTTAAGATTATTTTTCAAAATTAATTAACTTTAAAACTATAAAATTATTTTTCAAAATTAATTAACTTTAAAACTATCTTTCAAAATTAATTAACTTTAAAATGATCTTTCAAAATCAATTAACTTTAAAATTATCTTTCAAAATTAATTAACTTTAAACTCTTTACTAAAATTAATTAAGTTAATCCTGTTGAAACTCAATTCCAAACACTTCTCAAAACGTTAATTTAATTAAAAAACAATAGGGTTAATTGCTTGATAACTTAGATTGGGCAAGATAGAAAATCTAAGGAATCTACTTCAATTTAGCTATCTTTAAATCCATTAAAAAGAAACCAATTCAACTACTTCATGTGTAGGAATTGGATAAATGGATGTTAGATAGTGGCTGCTCCAGACACATGACTGGAGATAAGTTGAAGTTTACTAAATTCAAGTACAAGAATTTAGGATCAGTTACATTCGGCAACGACGGTAAACTTAAAGTAATCGGAAAAGGTAATATTGAACTTAGTTCCGATTTCATTATTCGAAATATTTTATTGGTTGAAAATTTTAACTTTAACTTACTAAGTATAAGTCAATTGTGTGACAGTGGATATCTAGTCAATTTTGATAAATCTGAGTGTCTAGTTAAAAACATCGAAAACCCTGAGATTAGACTTAAGGGATTTAGAAAGAGTAACATCTACACAATTGACCTATCAATATCCTCAATAAAGTGTCTCTTGACATAACAAGAGGAAACCCAACTGTGGCACAGAAGACTGGGTCACACTCACACTAGACTCATTTCAAAAATGAGCCAAAGTGGTCTAGTTAGAGGTTTGCCCAAATTAAAATTTATTGAAAACTCAATCTGTGATGTGTGTCAAAAAGGAAAACAAACCAAGTCAACCCACAAGTTAACCAACCTAGAAAGAACTAACTCTTTACTTGAGCTCCTTCATTTTGACCTATTTGATTCACATGGAGCCAAATCACTAAGCAAGAACCAATATTGCTTAGTGATAGTTGATGACTGTTCTAGGTATACATGAGTAAAATTCCTAAAAACAAAAGATGAAACCTATGAAATATTTAGTAACTTTTACAAATTAACGGAAAATGAAAAAGATACTAAAATTAAAAGAATAAGAAGTGATCACGGGGGGAATTTGAAAATCATAGGTTTACCCAATTTTGTAAAATAAATAGATACCAACATGAATTTTCATGTCCTAGAACCCCCCAACAAAATAGTCTAGTGGAACGTAAAAAATAGAACACTATAAGAAGCCGCTAGGACTATGTTAAACGAATATCATTTAAATCATCAATTTTGGGCTAAAGCAATAAATACTGTAAATTATATTCAAAACAGAATTTTAATTAACAAATCTCACAATAAAACACCGTATGAACTTTACTATCATAAAATTCCCAACCTAAACTATTTAAAAGTATTTGGTTGTAAAGTCCACATTTTAAATACTAAAGATTACTTAGGAAAATTTACACCCAAATCTAACCAAGGAATATTCTTAGGATACTCCTCAACCAGTAGGGCCTTTAGAGTATATAATCAAAATACCTTGAAAGTTGAAGAAACAACTAATGTAATATTTGATGAAGAAAACAACCTACCTAATATAAATGAAAATATTGACATCAATCCAAGAGTTATAGAAGATGATGAAATCCAACCTAACATTAATGAGTCAGAAGGACCAGTTTCTGGCCCACAGATAAGACCAACTAGAGTAAGTACCTCTTACCCACCTGACCAAATTTTGGGTGACCCAAACCTAGGAGTCAGAACTAGATCATCCTATAGAAACCTTAGTCAGATTGCCCTTATTTCTAAAATTGAACCTAAGACTATAGAAGAAGCCCTACCTGACCCAGATTTGATCATTGCAATGCAGGAAGAATTAGCACAATTCGAGAGAAACCAAGTCTGGGACCTTGTACCTAAACCCATAGATAAATCAATAATAGACACCAAATGAGTTTTTAGGAACAAGTTTGATGATCAGGGTGATGTAATAAGAAACAAAGCTAGATTAGTAGCCAAAGGGTTTAGTCAAGTTGAAGGCTTAGACTATGATGAAACCTATGCCCCAGTAGCTAGACTCGAATCCATTAGGATGTTATTACCCTATGCAGGAAATAAAGGGTTTAAGTTATACCAAATGGACGTTAAGTCAGCCTTTTTAAATGAGTTTATCAAGGAAGAGGTCTACGTAAGCCAACCTCTAGGATTTGAAGACTTAGACTACCCAAATCATGTATTTAAACTAAAAAAGGCGTTATATGGCCTAAAACAAGCCCCTAGGGCATGGTACGAAAGATTATCTAATTACTTAATATCCAAAGGCTTTAACCAAGGACAAATAGATCCGACCTTATTTGTAAAAACTATAGAAAAAGACATCTTTATAGCCCAAATCTATGTTGACGACATAATTTTTGGCTCAACTAACTCTAAGTTTTTAAAAGAATTTGTTAAATTAATGGAAAATGAATTTAAAATGTGTATGGTTGGGGAACTCAACTTTTTCTTAGGCTTACAAATAAAACAAACCAAAGATGGAATCTACATTTATCAAACTAAATATGCTAAGGAGTTAATTAAAAAATTCTGCATGGAAAATTCAAAAATTATAAATACTCCAATGGCAACCAACATTAACATTGACTCTGACCTTGAAGGAAAACCAGTAGATCCAAAGTACTATAGGAGTGTCATAGGTAGCTTATTTTACCTAACTACAAGTCGCCCCGACATATTGTTTGCAGTAGGTATGTGCGCAAGATACCAATCCTGTGCAAAAGAGTCACACCTAACATATGTTAAAAGAATACTTAGGTATATTAAAGGAACTCTAAATGTAGGTCTGTGGTACCCAAGAATTTGCACCTTTGACCTTTATGGCTATTCTGATTCAGACTATGCCGGGTGCAAATTAGACAAAAAAAGTACAAGTGGTAGCTGCCAGATTCTAGGTCAGTGCCTAATAAGTTGGTCAAGCAGAAAGCAACATTGTGTTACTCTATCCACTACAGAAGCTGAATACATAGCTCTAGGAGAATGTGCATCTCAACTGTTGTGGATGATGCATACGTTAAAAGACTATCAACTAGAATATAAAAATACAAAAATCTTTATTGATAATATCAGCTCAATTAATCTGACCAAAAATCCTATTCACCATTCTAGGGCTAAACACATAGAGGTAAAACACCACTTTGTAAGGGATCACGTAGCTAAGGGTGAAATTACACTCAACCATGTTGAGTCCAAATCAAACCTAGCTGACATTTTTACAAAGCCCTTACCTGAACTTAAGTTCAGTGCACTAAGAAGGCAAATAGGAATGTGTTGGGTAGAGTAGGTGCCTCATTTTGTTATCTTGTTTTTATTCTCTTCTTTTTCCTTTCAAAATCTAGGAAAAATAGTTCTCAAAATTCCAATTTATTAGATTTCTTAAAAATTGGACTTAGCCTAAGCTTCTCCTTAGAAATCATGTTCCCCTAGACTTAAGCCAGAGCATCTCACAAACACCTAGGTATACCTTGATTGTGCTTGAAAGACATAGAACGGTGTGAGATGCATAGGGTATAGCCTGGACTCAAGAATGCTTATATCTGTGCATCAATATGAGTCTGGGCATTAAACACGTAATATACATCAATCAAGTCAAGTTTTCCAGCTCTAGTCAAAACTAACTGGACCAAATTGACTTAACTTGACTAACCATGTGAAAGCTATTGCCCTGTAGGCAATCAACAAGTAGCTAAAGGTTAGACAGTTGGTAAAGGATACTTAATTTTCTAGTTAAGCATGTTGATCTTTAGGGCTCTGATACCTCTTAATTAAACTTGACTCATGGTTGGACTTAAGGATCAACTGAATAAATAACCTAAATTTAAATTTTAGCTACTCTCTCTCCTCAACCTAAAAATTAACGAGTTCTTTTTTCAAAAATAAGTATTATTTTATTCAAAATTAAGCTAAGTCCCTTTTCACTTAAGCTATATTTTCAAAATTCAATGTTTGCAAAAAGGCTTAGCTAAGTAATTCATAGAGCAACTTTCAAACTTTTCTCAAACTTAGCCAACCTTGAAACCTAACTTTATAAATCATTGGGAAGATATTTTCTAAGTTTTGCAAAATTTTAACTCAGTGCTTTCAAAATTTTAGGTGAAAATTTATTTTTCTACTTAGCACTTATCCCCTTTTTTTTTCATAGCCTAATTTACTTTTCAAAAAGAAAAATGGAAAATTGTTGTCAACTGGCTAATTTTTTTTGATAAATGACAAAGGGGGAGAGTAGGAAAATTCAAAAGTAAGAAGTAAAAATTCAAAAAGGAAACCCTGTATTAAGGGGGAGCTTCACAAAAGTTTAAGTGTTAGCTTAAGTTAGGCGTTCATTTGAATTTATGTACTTAAGCTTGCTCACTTAAAACTTTTTAATATAATTATGCATTTGTTTTACTTAACTTTGAATTTGAGTTGTCATAATAAAAAAGGGGGAGATTATTGGTGCGGGAAGTATCCGACGATCGAACCTGAGTTTTGATAATGGCAAAGGATTCAAAGTTAAGGGTTGTAGTTATCTAACATGTTGAATGAGTGTCTCAGGAAAGTCCTAACTGCGGTTAGGCAAAGGGAAAAACCCTAGGGGGTGGTAACCCTAGGTCATAGGGGGTGGTAACTCTATGCGGAAAGTCTTAGCAGGTCGATGGCTTCAGGAAAAAGTCCTAGGGGGTGGTAACCGTAGGTGGAAAGTCCTGGTGTCGCGAACCAGGTGAAAGACTGAACTAGCCGGGAAGCGGATGTCCAGCAGAAAGTCCGGAAGCGTCAAGTGCTGAGCAAAAGTCCAGTCGATCTGGAGGATCGCACTGACAACAGGTAAATCTCCTGAGTGGAGTAGGTGAGGACGTGTTCCCCGTAGAGGGAACAGTAGGCGTCGGGTCAACCTAGGGTTTCCGGTCAGAAATCCGAAGTCAGACCCGGACAGTCTGGAGACTGTCATAATGTTCTCTATCATACTTATACTGTTGTTTTATGCTAACTTTGTATTACAGGATATTGTTTGGGACTAACATATCTTGCAGGTACAAAGTAATGATGTTTTCCCTCGGATGAACAGTGTCTGAGGCGCCTCCATGGGGCTTGGAGGTGCCTCGGGTGCAAAACCTGAGCTGGCTGCGAAGCAAGCTTGGAGGCACCTTGAAGGAAGTCAAGGTGCCTTGGACAGCTTGATGAAGGCGCCTTGGAAAGGTTGGAGGCGCTTTGAACCTAATAAGGTTCGACCAGTTCAACACTTATTCCGCGGCTGACTCGGCTCATTCAAGGCGCCTTGGTGAACAGTGGAAGGCGCCTTGGATACCTTTTATAAGGGATCTCAACCAGCAGCTCAACATATGAACTTCCAAGCGATCTCTTTGCATCTAGCTGCTAACGACACGATCTAGAAGTGCTGCAACAACCTCCCGATGACCCGGAGCTCTGTTTTCTTCTTCCTTAGTTGTTATTATATTTTCATTGTAATTAGTTTGTAATTCTTATCGAGCTTATAGTTGTTGTCCACCGGAAGCGATCAAGGATCGCGGGCCTTCGAGTAAGAGTCGATCAAGGCTCCGAACGAAGTAAATCCTCCTGTCTCTATGTGCTTGTTTTCTTATTTTCCACTGCGTTTTAATTAATCCGATAGTTTTTGTGATTCCGATAAAACGAACGAAATAGCCGTGAGCGCTATTCACTGCCCCTCTAGCGCATCTCGATCCAACATGTTCTTCATCCAGAGATCTCGATCCAACATGTTCTTTATCCAGAGATTAGTAGGTAAGGAATCTACAGCTCTAAACAGTAGATCTGTGGCTCTGGGTGTTGGATACAATTCGAATTGTGTTGATTTGTGTGATGGCAATGGATGTAGGCTCTGTAGGAGCTCTATTTGTGGATCTTGGCAGCAAGTATCACCAGAGGACCTGTGCCGACGATTTCACCTTCGGGCAGAGGATTATCAGAGGTAAGTTTTGATATAAGATAAGCTGTGGGTGTTGGATATGAGTGAAAATGAATCTGTAATAAGTAATAGTTGTGTTTAGGGAATAAATGCATGATTTGCTAGCCTAATTGTGGTAGTATAATGTAGGGGGGTTTTGGTTGGTTTGTGTGGATCAGTAATGGGGATTAGTAGATTAGTGTGTGTTTATTTGGGTAATGAACGAAATCGGATTAATTACCTATCTTGTATATTGGCTTAGTTATTCGGTTTCTTAAGAGGATGGTTTAAATTGATACGTTAACGCAGGACTTTGATCGAGGCGGGTGTCGTGCCATAGTGACTTCGGATTCAATTTGCATTTCGAGGTGGGTACTTCTTGACTTGCTTCTTTAGTTATCGATCTTAGTGCATGAGTTAGTTTCATATATGTAGTATTTATCTTGACTCCACTCATCTTATTTCTTGTGCTTGATACTTTATCCACTCAATCTTTGAGATTCTCGTTTCTGTATCTATACAATCTCTCATTGCTATTTAAGATATTTAGCAGATACCGGACACCAGATAGTAGATATTAGATACTGGATAGATAGATACCAGATACCATGGTTACTTGCTTTGACTGCTATCTATTCATGTTTCTTATTGAGCATGCTGGCTTCATGTAACATACCTGATTTCTGTTATATATATATGATGACTGTTGCATTGTTCGCATCATGTCATTGCATGCATTGCTGGCGACACTGGCTCCCTTGTGGTTGAGACGGTCGTTGGCCTGGGCCGCACGCCCGGCCACTCATGGGTAGTGGTAGCTTGGAGCGTGCCGCACGTCCTGTCGTGCCCCCCACTCGCACACTTATTGGGTAGTGATAGCTGGAGTTGAGGGCAGCAGGGATCCCGTCGCAGACGTGGCTATTCAGCTACTATGCAACTGTCCCCTCGACCGCTCGAGAGTAGTGGTAGCTGGAGGGTGTACAGTCTGTCATTGACCCGGCCACTCGTTCATACTGGGGTCATGGTACTTGAGGGGTGGGCGGGAGTGACCATCCATGCATACACTATTTCTCTGTTATTTTTTATTATGCTGTTATATGCTTACTTGTTCAGTTTCTGTTATCATATATCTGTTTATATGCTTAGACACTGATTACTGTGGCAGTATACCTTATCTGTGATCTTGGTAGTTATCAGCAGTATTATAGCAGTTTATGTTACCTCAGACCTTATACTACTAGCTTAGGATATGGTATCAGGTATGGATATATATATATACTTTGTTTACACATTAGTATATGCTTTTATCTTCTCGAGACTATATCCTGTTGTACTCTTGGCTATTTATGTTACTCATGCACTATCTATTCTTTACTCGCTGAGTTTTATACTCACCACCTCGTACATTGGTAATTTCACCAAGTAACGGATAGTGATGCTAGTACACTTCGAGGGATCCCGACTGCCAGTCCCACGTCGCTTCCGAGGACGGATTTCCGGTTTTGTTTAGATTTCTGGTTGTGAGTTGAACTTTTGAGTTTGGTATTGTAATAACCCTTCTTGGGACTTGATGTTATTCTGTGATTGGTTTTGCTTTGTCGAGGAGTTAAGCCGGGCCGGCCCACGGTGAGTTCTTTTGGTATTTTGGTACTTGTTATTTCATTTTCCGCTGTGTTTGATTTACCAACCGAGTGGGCTGATTATTTTCTGCGTGGTTGTGTTTAGTTCTTGTCGTGTTGGCTATATTCTGCATGTGTATATCTGCTGGCTATGTATATTGGTTTATATGTCACTGCTACAGGGGAGGTGCTGTCCGATTTTTTTTCGGACAACCTTACTCTCGGGCGTGACACACAGACACCAAGATTTACTTGGTTCGGAACCTGGGGCGACTCATACTCAAAGGTCCACACTCGTTAAGCATTTACTTTGGGTAATCACTATAAGTTCGCAAGAGTATAATTTTAGAGTACAATAATTAAGTGCAGTAAGAAAATATACCAACAATTTAAGAATAGGAAACACGAAGCTTCAGGTTGTTGGTGTTTTGCTATAGTTTTATCGGGTGGTTCTTTAAGTAGTGTACGGAAGATGGATCGTGTTTTCGTTATCGTACCAAACTGCTGCTCAACACTGCCTTTTATAACATGTCGAGGGCGCCCTCAACAGCATGGAGGGCGCCCTCATCTGCGTCGAATCCACAGCGTGGATGAGCTCCGACCCGGTCACAGTCTATCTGCTTGAGGGCGCCCTCAACCTCCATGAGGGCGCCCTCACACCAGTGTCCAGGGCACCCTCAAGCTCCATGAGGGCGCCCTCGCGCCTTGCTGTGAGAGGGTCTTCTCCAGGTTACTTGAGGCAAACACTCCAATTCACTTCTTGCAAAATACGTTAGTACAACATACCCTGCAGAACAAAGTTAAGACATAATAAGACATAAAATTTGATAGTTATCAGACTGTCCGGTTCTAACTTCGGATTTCTGACCGGAAACCATAGGTCGAACCGACGCCTATTGTTCCCTCACCGGAGAATGCGCCCTCACCTACTCCACTCAGGAGAGTTTACCTGTTGCTAGTTGATCCTCCAGACCAACTGGACTTTTGCTCAACGCTCGAGGCTCCAAGACTTTCCGCTGAACGTCTGTTCCATGACCCGCTCAGTCTTTCACCTGGTTCGCGACACTAGGACTTTTCACCTAGAGTCCTCGACTCTAGGACTTTTGCCCAAAGCCCTCAACCCACCAAGACTTCCCGCCTAGGGTTACCATCCCCTAAGACCTAGGGTTACCTCCCCCTAGGGTTTTTCACTTGTCTAACCACAGTTAGGACTTTTTCCTAAGTACACTTAGGACTTTCCTGCAAACTCATTCACACACATTAGATAACAAATAACCTTAACTTTGAACCTTTTATCATTATCAAAACTTAGGTTTGATCGTCGGATGCTTTCTGCACTAACAATCTCCCCCTTTTTGATTATGACAACACAATTCAAAGTTAAGTAAAATAAAAGTACACAAAATGTATAAATGCAATATTAAGAATCGAGTAATTGCAACTAGAACATATTGTTAAGTAATTGTAGCAAACTGAAAAATGTAAAGTAAATTGTAGCAAATTGAAAAATGTAAAAATGTAAAATGTTCTAATTTTCACTTTTATTTACTTTTACTTTCTTAATTTTCACTTTCCTCTCTCCCTTTGTCATATAACAAAAATATATAAAGTATAGAAAAGGATGAAAAGAAATGATAATTTGCTCCCCTTGAAAGGAAGCATTGTTATTTGAAACTAGTAGTTGAAAAATTCAAGACTTAAAGTAATAACTTAGCAAATATTATCTAGCCAAAATAATAGGTTTGCAAGTTAAATTAAATTCAGGTCTTAAAACCAAGATAATTTAAATTGAAGTTTTAGTGAGTACTTACAAACTTTTGATTTTAATTGAAAATTGTACACAGATAAACACTTTGAAAAATAGTAAGCTCAGACTTTTAATTTTAATTCAATCTCCAATTCAAAATAATTTAATCCAACCTTAAGCATAAATAAGTCAAAAATATTTTTTTTATTTCAAAGCCAAGTTAAAAAAAAATTATTTTTCACCCAAGTCAAAAATAATTTTTCATCTAAGTCAAAAATAATTTTTATTTTAAATCCAAGTAAAAAATTCTAAGTCAAAAATAATTTTTAAATCTAAGTCAAAAAATAATTTTTAAATTCAAGTCAAAAAATAATAAGTCAAAAAAAATTTATTTTAAATCCAAGTAAAAAAATAAAAACAACTTGGTTAAAAGAACTTTTTCCACCCCCTTGATTCATGTCAACCAATTTATCAAATTCATACCAGCCAATTTATCAAAAAAATTAAAAGTCCTAGAGTCCAAGCATGAGTAACAAGAGATAAAAATTCTACTTTCAAAAAAATGTCTAACCTTTAGTTACTAGCTATTTACCAAGAGATAGTAGCTTTTACTTGGTTAGTCAAATTAGGTAAATGTTCCAGTTAGTTTTTACTAAACATGGATTACTTAATTTGATTAATATGAATTTTCTATTTATTACCCAGACTTATGTCAATGCACAGACATAAACATTCTTAAGTCCAGGCAGTAGTACCCTATGCATCTCACATCATTCTATGTGTTTTTCATACACAAGCAATGTAATCCTAGTGTGCTTGTGAGATGCTCTGACTGAAACTAAGGGTACATATTTTCTAGGGGGTAAGTTCCTAGGCTAAATCCAAAATTTTGAAAAATTAATAAAATTGGGATTTTGAAAATATTTTTCCTAGGATTTGAAATCAAAGTATTTTGAAATTGCAAACGAAGAATCAATTTTTGAAAGCAACCTCTATTCTACTAAGTGCATCCCTATTTTCGTTCTAAGTGCACTGAACTCAATCTTAGGTAAGGGTTTTGTGAAAATGTCAACCACGTTTGACTTGGACTCAACATAGTTAAGTACAATGTCACCCTTAGCTATATGATCTTTTACAAAGTGGTGTTTTACTTCTATATGTTTAGTCCTTGAGTGATGAATTGGATTCTTGGTTAAGTTAATTGAACTTATAATATCAATTGAAATTTTTGTGTTTTTATATTCTAGTTGATAGTCTTTTAAGGTTTGCATCATCCATAATAGTTGAGATACACATTCCCCTAGGGCTATGTACTTAGCTTCATTAGTGGATTGAGCAACACAATGTTGTTTTCTGCTTGACCTACATACTAGGCACTGATCTAAAAATTGACAGCTACCACTTGTGCTTTTTCTATGTAATTTGCACCTGACATAGTCCGAGTCAGAATAGTCGATTAGGTCAAAGGTGCAAGTTCTAGGGTACCAAAGTCCTACATTTAGGGTTCCTTTAATATACCTAAGTATTCTTTTAACATTTGTTAGGTGTGACTATTTTACACAAGATTGGTATCTTGCACACATACCTACTGCAAATAGTATGTCCGGTCGACTTGCGGTTATGTAGAGTAGACTCCCTATTGCACTTTGATAGTATTTTAAGTCTACTGGTTTTCTTTCTAAGTTAGAGTTGATTTTAACATTTGTAGCCATTAGAGTATTTATATTTTTTGAATTTTTAATTCCAAATTTTCTAATTAATTCTTTGTCATATTTTATTTGAAAGATATAAATTCCATCTTTTGTTTGTTTAACTTGTAAGCCTAAGAAAAAGTTGAGTTCTCCTACTAGGCTCATTTCAAATTCACTCTCCATTAATTTGGTAAATTCTTTTAAAAATTTAGTGTTGGTTAAACAAAAAATTATATCATCTACGTAAATTTGGTCTATAAAAATGTCTTTTTCCAAGGTTTTTACAAATAAGGTTTGATCTATTTGACCTTGTTTAAAACCTTTAGATATTAGATAATTTGATAGTCTTTCATACTAATCCCTAGGTGCTTGTTTTAGTCCATATAAGGCCTTTTTAAACCTGAAAACATGATTTGGGTGGTTCAGATTCTCAAATCCTGGGGGTTGATTAACATATACTTCTTCCTCAATAAACTCATTTAAGAAAGCAGACTTTACATCCATTTGGTATAGCTTGAATCCTTTATGTGCTGCATAAGCCAGCAACATTCTAATAGATTCAAGTCTAGCTATGGATGCATAGGTTTCATCGTAGTCTAACCCTTCTACTTGGCTGAACCCTTTAGCAACTAACCTAGCTTTATTTCTTACTATTTCGCCCTGATCATCCAATTTATTTCTAAATACCCATTTAGTGTCAACTATGACTTTATTTATGGGTTTAGGTACTAATTCCCATACCTGGTTTCTTTCAAATTGTGCTAACTCTTCCTGCATTGCTAATGTCTAGTTTGGATCAAGTAGGGCTTCTTCTATAGTTTTGGGTTCAATTTTAAAAATGAGGGCTATTTGACTTAGGCTTTTATAAGTTGACCTAGCCCGAATTCCTACGGTTGGATCACCCAAAATTTGGTCAGATGGGTGATTAGTACTTATTCTTGATGGTCTTATGTTAGTGTCAATGATTGGTTCTTGTAATTGACTGGATTTAATTTGAACCTTTTCATCATCTTCTATGTTTCTTTCATTAATATTTTCAGTATTCTAATTAATATTCTTATTTATTGAGTTAGCTAAACTATCTTCTTCATCAAAAACCACATTTATTGTTTTTTAACTTTTAGGATATTTTTGTTATAAACTTTATAGGCCCCACTGGTTGTGGAATACCCTAAAAAGATTCTTGGGGTTGATTTTGATGTGAATTTTTCTAAGTAGTCCTTAGTGTTTAAAATATGCACTTTACACCCAAACACTTTTAAATAGTTTAAGTTGAGAATTTTATTATAATATATTTCATATAGAGTTTTATTTTGAATTTTATTGATTAAAATTCTATTTTGAATGTAACAGGATGTATTGATTACTTCAGCCCAAAATTAATTATTTAAGGTATATTCATTTAACATGGTTCTAGCGGCTTCTTGTAGGGTTCGATTTTTCTGTTCTACTAAACCATTTTGTTGGGGGGTTCTAGGGCATGAGTACTCATGTTTATACTCATTAATCTCGCAAAATTTAATAAATTTGAGGTTTTCAAATTCCCCTCATGGTCACTTCTAATTCTTTTGATTTTAGTATCTTTTTAATTTTCTACTAAGTTACAAAAGCTTTTAAAGATTTCATAGGTTTCATCTTTAGATTTTAGAAATTTTACCCAAGTAAATCTTGAGTAATCATCAATTATTACTAAGCAATACTGATTTATGCTTAGTGACTTAGCCCCATGTGAATCAAACAGGTCTAAGTGTAGGAGCTCAAGTATTGAGTTAGTTCTACTCAAGTTAGTTGACTTATGGGTTGACTTGGTTTGTTTACCCTGTTGACATGCATTATAAATTGAATTTTCGGTAAATTTTAATTTGGGCAAGTCTCTGACTAAGCCATTTTGACTCATTTTTGAAATGAGTCTGGTGTGAGTGTGACACAATCTTCTATGCCACAGCTTAGTTTCCTCTTGTTGTGTCAATAGACACTTAAGTGAGGAGGTTGGTAGATCAATTGAATAGATATTATTTTTCCTAATTCCTTTAAGTGTGATTTTAGGATTTTCAACATTTTTAATTAAACACTCAGATTTTGAAAATGTGACTAAGTATCCTGAGTCACATAATTGACTAATACTTAATAAATAAAAATTCAATCGATTAACCAGTAAAACTTTTCGAATATAGAAATCAGAACTCAGTTGGATATTACATGTTTCGATTACCTTGAATGTTTCGTTGTTGTTGAATGTAACGGACCCTAGGTTCTTAAATTTCAGCTTAGTGAATTTCAATCTGTCTCCAGTCATGTGCCTGGAGTATCCACTATCTAGCATCCATTGATCCAAATCTTTATATTCCTACACATAAAGTATTTGATTTGGTGCAATTTGATGGATAAAAAGATAGTTTGATTGAAATTAACTTTTAATGTTCCATCTCATCTAGTCTAGGTTATCAAACATGGTATCCCTATGGGTGATTGTGAGATGGTTTTATTGAGTTAATCAGTTTTAAGTTCTGAATTGATTAGATTAAGTATTTTTAACTTATTTAATAATCTTAATTATGTTAAATTTATTTGTTAGGTTAAAATTGATTTATTTATTTTATTAATTAAGTTAATATTGATTTATTTAAATTATTTTATGTTGATTTATTAATTTAGTTAAATTATTTTAAGTTGATTTATTTTGTTAAATTATTTTAAATTGATTTATTAATTTTGTTAAATTATTTTAAGTTGATTTATTTTGTTAAATTATTTTAATTTAATTCTAAATTTTACTTAGGTCCATCTCACCCATTTCTAAGTTATCAATCAGGAAACCTTATGGATTTTGTGAGATGGTTAATTTTATCTTTGATTTAAATTATGTCTAAGGATTAATTTACATTTGGGTTAGACTTAGATTTTTCAATTGGTCAATTAAATATACATTTCAAAGATTGACTTCCAGGTTGTGGCGAGGCACTAGGCCTTCTTGGGTATCGGATCATCCACCACTTCTAGACAAAGTCTCTCAAAGAAATTAGATATTTAATTTTCCTTTTGAAATCCCTAGGTCTAACTAGTCAAGTGTAAATTACGCCTAGGTCCTTATCTAGCCTAATCTAAGCATGTATAATAAAAGTAGTAAAAGTAATCATCAAACAATTCTAAAAATGGTCTTCCTATTGGCTCCCCCTAGATCATAGCCTCGATATGGTCTATCAAGGTAATGAATTTGATTCTTGGGGACCCAATATTGTCCAAGTCCAACTTGATTAACCAACTTTGACTTGGGGACTCATGCTTGAACTAATTTGCTATTATTTCTATTAACCAGGGACAAATACAGCTTGTATTTTCTTTTAGGCTTGAATCCAAGTCCGGATTGGTTATAAATAGCTTGCTATTTTCTAAGAATCAGATCAAGATTCTTGGAACCCAGAGTAAACCGTTCCAACGTGTCCTTTAGTTCCTTGACTTGAATTTTTAGGCTAGAATTCTCTTCCTCAAGCTTTTGGACTTAAGTTAAGGTTCTAGTCTGATCGAGATCAGTCAAGGAGCTAGGGTTAGCCACTTCTTTAAGTGTTGTTACCTCTTTTTGAAGTGACTTGACCTGGACATTAGATTTAGCTAACTTACGCAATAAATAATTAATTAAATTATACAATTTATCTATTTGACACGCACTTACAGTGGCTTTAGGCCCTTTAGAAATGGATATGGATCCGTGGCTTCGCTCGAACTCAGCTTTTGATTCGCTCTCGGTCTTTGATTCGTCGATGTGTTCCCGGGCCGTCAGTGTAAGAAAGCTCGTCTATTCGAGCTCTTCGTCGGAATCTTCTGAAGAGGACTCATCCCATGTGGCTTGTAGTGCCTTCTTCTTCCTCTGCTTCTTTGCTTCTTTTAGGTTCGGACAATTGGCCTTAACGTGTCCCTTTTGATTGCACCTATAGCAAGTTACTTCGAATTTTACCTTTGGACTTGTCTGTACCTTTTTGGACTGAACTACCTTCTTGATGTCCTTCTTTATGAGCTCCTTCTTCTTTCTGTAGAGCTTGCGTACTAGGTTGACAAGTTTGGCTTCTATCTTGTCGTCGTCATTATCTGAGTCTAGTTCTTCTTCAGACTCGGGTTCGATCTGATGCTTCTTTCTTGCATCCTTTGTCTTGCTTGTACCTATAAAAAATGCAACATCTTTCTCGACCAGTCGAGCATTAGTCTGTTCATGTAATTCGAATTCAGAAAATAACTCATCTAATTTAATTAAAGACAAATCCTTAGAAACTTTGTAGGCATCAACCATGGATGCCCATAAAATGTCCTCGGAAAGGCATTAAGCGCGTACCTTATAACGTCGCGGTTCTCCACTTTCTGTCTGATCACGTGAAGTCCATTCAGTAAATCTTGAATTCGCACGTGAAGCTGGCTAGCTGTCTCTACTTCCTGCATTTTGATGTTATACAATTTATTAAAAAGTAAGTCACACTTACTTACGTTTATGTCGAGCGTGCCCTCGTGCAACTCGATCAATTTCTCCCACAATTTTTTCGTGCTTGAGAATGGGATAACTCGGTTCAGCTCCTCCTTTGTAAGGTCGCATTAGAGGGTGCAGGTTACTTTGGCGTTGGCCTTGACATTCTTGATTATGCTTGCGTCCTAGTTCTCGCATGGTACCGATTTTCCCAAGCCGTCGAATGGAAGTACGATCCCAGTCTTGATGATCATCCACATTTTGAACTGAGTTTGGAGGTATGACTCCATTTGGCCCTTCCAGTAGCCGAAGTCCTCGCCGGTGAAGAGCGGAGGGTGGGCTGTGCTGTAGCCTTCTTGATGGGTCATTATAGCAACGGAAATCTTGCACAGACAAAAAAATAGAGAACTTGTTCCAAGACTTAGTCTTGGATTAGTAGTGCGGGATTAAAACATTAAAACATGAACTTGAGTGGTGTTTCACCAGCTTCGAGCAAAAATTTTGATTACAAAAAACTAGATCGGAAGGTGACAATTCTACCGATTCTGATCGATTCCGAAAAACTAAAAATTACCACTAAAAAAATGCTTGAATGGTGGTTGCACCAATTCGAAGCGACCCCGCTCTGATACCAATTGTTGGATCAAAAAGCGCTAGAGGCGGGGGAGGGGGGGTGAATAACACTCACGACTTTCACTTGCATTTCAAAAACTAAGAGTAAAATACAGCGTGAAATAAAAATAAACAATTGAAGACACAGACACCAAGATTTACTTGGTTCAGAGTCTGGGGCAACTCCTACTCCAAGGGTCACGCTCATTAAGCATTTACTTTGGGCAATCACTATAATTTCGCAATAGTACAATTTTAGAGTACAACAATTAAGTATAGTAAGAAAATATACCAACAACTTTTAAGAATAGGAACCTCGAAGCTTCAGGTTGTCGGTGTCTTGCTACAGCTTTATCGGGTGGTTCTTTGAGCAGTGCATGGAAGATGGATCACGTTTTCGTTGTCGTACTAAGTTGTTGCTCGAGACTGCCTTTTATAGCCTGTGGAGGGTGCCCTAAACAGCATGGAGGGTGCCCTCATTCGCGCCAAATCCACAGCGTGGATGAGCTCCGACCCGGTCACAATCTATTCGCCTGAGGGCGCCCTCAACCTCCATGAGGGCGCCCTCACACCATTGTCCAAGGCCTCCTCAAGCTCCATGAGGGTGCCCTCTACTCAACATCCAGGGTGCCCTCAAGCTCCATAAGGGCACCCTTGCGCCTTGCTGCGAGAGGGTCTTCTCCAAGTTACTTAAGGCAAACACTCCAATTCACTTCCTGCAAAATACGTTAGTACAACTTACCTTGCAAAACAAAGTTAGGACATAATAAGACATAAAATTTGACAATCATCGGACTGTCTAGTTCTGTAACAACCCGCCTCCTACTGACTAGGCTGCGAGGCCGGACCGTCACATTATGCTGTGCTAAGCTATATTATAGGGTGCGGAAACGTGGACTAATTTAAAATTTACTAAACCCATGCCAATTGCTACTAAATCTGTATTGATGCTTAAGATACCTTTTTAAATGTGGTAACTTTACTCCAAAGAGAAGATCTAGCCTTCACATGTGGTTAAGGACTGAACTTAAGTGTTTCCGGCTGGAACAGGCATTTCAATCGATCGGCTGATCGATTGGGATGTTCGGATCGATTCACTGATCGATACAGCATGCTACTGTATACGAAAACTTTGCTTGGATCGATCGGTTGATCGATCTAGACTTGTTGATCGATCCATTGATCGATTCAGCTTGCTACTGTGCACGGGGTAAATTCTGGATCGATCGACTGATAGATCCAGGCTTGCTAATCGATCCAGGGATCGATTCCAAGGCTCTCTGTTCACGAGGCAAATTTTCCGATCGATCCAGTCATCGATTCCAGAGCTTACTGTTCACGGAATCAAGCTCCCCAATCGATCGGCTGATCGATTGTGAACCCTTGAATCGATCGGCTGATCGATCAGGGTTACTGATTTCGTATCAAGAGTCTGATTTCAGCACTATTTCGTGCTCAATTCACATACACAAACTCTATAAGCAAAAACAAAGCTAATAGGTCTATCATTACTCATGACTAGATAACTAAGATCATGACAACTAACAATCCAGGCATATTTTTCATAATCCAAGACACTAAAATAACTAGAAGTGTAGAAAAGCAACACTATAAGGAAATACTAAGTTTTTTAGTTGCTAGTTTCTCCAAAGATCTTTATTCCAAATTCCATCGACACACATCTTCATCTCATTGCCCTCCAGCCTCCGCTAGTCCATCTTTCCCTTATCCTTATCTGCAGTATAAGGAAAAGAAGTATCTGTAACCTTTCGGTTAGTAAGAAACCATCTACCTCACAAAACATGCATACGATGCAATTTATGCTTTGAAAACATGCTATTTGAAATGTATGCTGATCATTGCTAAATAGAGATTCTAAAACATGGCATAATCACATACGATACATGGCAATCATAGCTAAGGATAAAACTATCATGTGGATCCATAAGAGCTAAATTAAAATATAAGCTGAGCTACACTACTACTAACTGATGCTAAGCTGCTCTGCATTCATATAAACTATTTTGTGAAGTTTTTGAAAGCTATTTATCATAAATAGATTAAAATACATAATCATGCTGCTGATGGGTCCGGCAACTGTACTTGTTATGCGCGCATCCCTAACTAAACCCGGGGTTGCAAATTCCGAATCTAGTAGGGTTTACTAGGTTATCTAAACCTAGGGACGATTATGGGAGCCCAACCCAATGGACATCTTGTCCAGTACAGTGCCACTGAAAAGTAAAATACTGTGCATAAGCTAATAATTATGGTCTTGCTTTTACTAGGTCGTTTGAATAGGTTATCTAAACCTAGAGGCGACTGTGGGAGCCCACCCATTGGACCGTAGTCCCATAAAAGTTGTAGCAAGACTCAATTATGCTGTAAAAATGCTTCTATTGCATTTTATCTAAGCTATTAAAATGCCTATGTTGCATTTGACTGTGCTAAACATTCTATCGAGCACTTGGTGTGCGCTAGTGCACACCCTATGTGACAAAATCTGCATACGACTAAACTAATGCATAAAATCATACGAATAGCTACTTATACTGCAGGTGAGGGGTTTCTTACCTCCTGCTCGAAGTTTCTTACAAATCTAATCGCTAGATTTTCCGGAGAAGAGATCTCTTCGACGATCTTCTCGCGTCTATGCGTTCTTCTCGTGGAGAGGAGCGTCCTCGTATCCTTGATGTTGCCGGGAGGTGCTCCTACGACCCTAGGGATAAAACCCTAGGCTTCCTTGGGCTTGTGCACCGAGAGGGTGAGGAGGAGAGGGGTTCGGCGGAGAGGGTTTGAGGGAGAGGAGTTTAACGATTAAAATAAATCAATCCCCACTTAAGTCTCCTATTTATATTAAGTGATAAATTTCACCCCAACTAGACTTTAAGTATAATTGTTCTCCTTTCCTTTCAGTACACCCCTGCTGGGGCCACATGGTTACTAAAGCTATTTATAAGTCGTAGGGTTCGCTAGGTCTCGGGTTTAATTTCCGCGTAGGCTATTTTTTGCTTCTATTCGTTTTTGCTACTTTCGCTACTCTAAAAATTCCATAAAAATATTCTAAAATTCCAGAAAAATCATAGAATATTTATAAAATTATTTGGAGAATTTTCAGGCGTTACAATCCCCCATAACTTATAAAAAGTTCATCCTCGAACTTAGAATAACTCTGGGTACTTCTGTCTCATACTAGCTTCTGTCTCCCAAGTTGCCTCTTCTGCTGTATGACTGTGCCAAATAACTTTTAATAATGGTACTTCCTTGTTCCACAATTTCTTAACTGCTCGGTCTATTATCTGAATAGGCCGACTGTCATAGCTGAGATCTTCGCGGACTTGTACCGACTGGGGCTCAATCACCTGGGTGGCATCCGGGATATGCTTCTTCAGCATAGAGACATGAAATACATTATGGACAGCTGACATCTCCTGGGGTAGCTCTAGCTCATATGCTACCTTGCCAACTCTTCTAGTGATAAGGTATGGTCCCACATATCTAGGACTTAATTTGCCTTCTTCCCAAAACGCATTACTCCCTTCATGGGAGCTACTCTGAGGAATACTGTATCCCCAACTGAAAACTCTAAGGGTCTGCGCCGTGTATCAGCATAGCTTTTCTGGCGGCTCTGAGCTGTCTCTATTCTCTGGCGGATCTGCTGTATAGCTGTTGTGGTATCTGCTACTAGATTTGTCTGAAGTTCTAGTTCCTTCTGTTCACCACTCTCATACCAGCAGATTGGAGATCTACACCTCCGCCCGTAGAGAGCCTCGTAGGGTGCCATGCCGATAGTGGCCTGATAGCTGTTGTTGTATGCAAATTTTGCTAAACTCAGATATTTGCACCAACTTCCCTTGAAGTCTAAGGCACATGCTCGGAGCATATCTTCGAGTACCTGATTTACTCGCTCCGTCTGTCCATCTGTCTGAGGATGGAAAGCTGTGCTAAACTTTAACTTAGTGCCCAAAGCTGACTGTACACACTCCCAGAAGTGTGACGTGAATCTACTATCTCTGTCTGAAATTATGGTTCGTGGGACTCCATGTAGTCTAACGATCTCCTTGAGATACAACTGTGCTAGCTGTTCCATGGAGTAGGATATCCTGATAGCTAAGAAGTGGGCTGATTTAGTCAACCTGTCGACTATTACCCAGATGGTGTCAAAACCATTCGTAGTTCTGGGTAGTCCCACTATGAAATCCATAGAAATATCTTCCCACTTCCATTCTGGGATCTGAATCGGCTGCAGAACTCCTCCTGGTTTCTGATGCTCTGCCTTGACCCTCTGACAGGTTGGACAGGTGCTGACATATCTAGCGATGTCTCTCTTCATCCCAGGCCACCAGAAACGTTTCTTTAGATCTTGATACATCTTGGTGGAGCCAGGATGCATCGCATAAGGAGTCTTGTGAGCCTCATCTAGAATCTTCCTGTGTAGTTCCTCCTGATCCGGAACGCATAGTCTGTCACCGAAATATACTGCCCCACTATCAGCTATTCTGAATTCTCCACTTTCTGATTCTACTAACCCTTGCTTGATTTTTCGAATTTCGGGATCCTGATCCTAAGCTGTCTGGATATCACCAAGTAAGGTAGATGCTAATGTCATAGTAGAGAGCTGTCCAACTATGAGTTCAAGACTAAAGTCTGTGATCGCCTTCTGTAGGGGCGGTGACATGGCTGCTAAAGATAATAAGGCAGCACTGGACTTTCTGCTAAGCGCGTCTGCCACCTTATTAGCTTTTCCTGGGTGGTAGAGGATGTCTATATCGTAGTCTTTGACCAGCTCTAGCCATCTGCGCTGTCGCATATTCAGATCTTTTTGAGTGAAGAAGTACTTCAAACTATGATGATCTGTATACACTCTGCACTAAGCTCCATACAAGTAATGTCTCCAAATTTTGAGAGCGAAGACTACCGCTGCAAGCTCAAGGTCATGAGTAGGATAATTCCTCTCATAATCCTTGAGTTGTCTGGAGGCATAGGCGATCACCTTGCCACTTTGCATCAGTACTGCTCCTAATCCCAACTTAAAGGCATCACTATATATATCAAAGCTGTCTGTATTTTCTGGTAGAGTCAGAATAGGTGCACTGGTCAATCTCCTTTTTAGCTCGCTGAAGCTGTTCTCACAGTCCTCTGTCCACTGAAATTTTCTGTTCTTTCTGGTAAGAGCTGTCAGTGGGGAAGCTATCATGGAGAAGTCCTCTACGAATTTTCTGTAATAACCTGTAATCCCAGAAAGCTTCTGATTTCATTGGCGTTCTTAGGTCTTTTCCAATTACTCACAGCTTCTATCTTACTGGGGTCTACCATGATACCATCCTTTGAGATGATATGACCCAGAAAGGACACCTGATCTAACCAGAATTCACATTTCGTGAACTTGGTGTACAGCTGGTTCTGCTGAAGGGTCTGCAATACTATTTTCAGGTGCTCTGCGTGTTCTTCCTGAGTTCCTGAATAGATAAGAATGTCATCGATGAATACGATAACAAACTTATCTAAGTATTCCCTGAATACTCTGTTCATGAGATCCATGAAAGTAGCTGGAGCATTCGTCACGCCAAAGGGCATGACCACGAACTCATAATGTCCGTATCTAGTCCTGAATGCTGGCTTGGGTATATCCCCTTCTTTAACTTTCACCTGATGATAACCTGATCTGAGGTCTATCTTAGAGAACACTGCTGCTCCCTTTAGCTGATCAAACAGGTCATCTATTCTGGGAAGAGGATACCTGTTCTTGATCGTGACTTGGTTCAGTGCCCTGTAGTCTATACACAGGCGCATGCTCCCGTCCTTCTTCTTCCCGAACAATACAGGCGCTCCCCATGGTGAGTGACTAGGGCGTATGAAGCCTTTGTCAAGCAGCTCCTGTAGTTGCTCATGAAGTTCCTTCAGTTCTGCTGGAGCCATGCGGTAAGGCGCTTTGGAGATAGGATTTGTACCGAGAATGAGTTCTATCTCAAATTCAATCTCCCTGTCTGGTGCTAGGCCTGGTAACTCTTCAGGGAAGACTGCTGGGTAGTCACATACCACTCGGACCCCTTCTAGCTGTTGGTCCTTGTTCTGACTGGTATTGACTACATGTGCTAGGAATCCCGTACATCCTGAATCCATTAATTTCTGTGCTTTTAGAGCTGAGAGAAACTTCTTGGTCTTTCTTTTTGGTTCTCCGATGTACTCGAATTGCACTTCTGCTTCAGGTTGGAATACGAATTTCTGTTTACGGCACTCTACAGAGGCACCGTATCTGATCAAGAAGTCTATTCCAAAGATGACATCATAATCAGTCATATCTAGCACTATCAGATCACAAAAGAGTTCTTTGTCTGCTATAATGACTGGCACTGCTCTGAGACAGTGCGTGGATGCCATAATTTCTCCTGAAGGTAATGTCGTCAGAAACTGACTACTGAGTACCTCTGGGGGTATCGCTAACTTCTCGGCAAATGCCCTGGATATATAAGAATGGGTTGCCCCAGTATCGAATAAGACAGTTGTACTTTGCTGTAAAATACTAATCTGACCTGTAACAACTGTCGAGGCATTTGCTACGTCCTCTCTGGTCAGGGAGTAGATCCGTGCATTTGTCGTGGCTGAGGGGGCTTCTAGTCTGCCCTGGCTGATGTGTGGACCATCTAAAGCAGCCTGCATCTGGTGCAATTGTGCTGGTTTGGCTTCGTACTGAATCAACTATGGTGGAGGAAAGCTGGTCTTGTTCAGACACTGCTTGGCCATGTGCCCTTCTTGTCCGCATTCAAAGCATCCTCGTGTGCCCTTACGACAAATTCCTGGGTGAAATTTCCCACAAGTAGAACACTTGGGATAACTGGGTTGTTTACTAGCTGGTCCTCCTTTTGGGTAACTCCCTGGTTTGCGCTTGTTGCTAGAGTTCCCTTTCCAGTTAGAGCCATGGGAGCTGTGGCCCTGGTGTTTCTGAGTACCTGAGCCTTCTTGACCTTTGGACTCTGAGAGAACTTGCTTCTGCTGCTTGATACTATTCTGATAATGCTCAGTGATTAGAGCACTACTTACTAGTTCTTCTGTGGTTTGTGGCCTATGGACGCCATTGGCTACATTCAGTGCTATGTCCGGCCTCAGCATCTTAAGCATCAATCGGACCCTTTCTTTTTCAGTGCTGACTAGCTCGGGACACAGACGAGCCAGCCTGTTGAATTTCTTCACGGCCTCCTCAACTGAAAGGCTGCCCTGGCGAAATTCAGTGAACTCGTCGTAGTGGCGGTTTGTGACCTGCATGTGAAAGAACTCCTCAAAGAATTCTTTCTCGAAGTTAGCCCATGCCATCTGGTTTACTAGGCGCCTCGCTCTAATTCTCTCCCACCACATGCGTGCATCTCCTACTAGGCAGAAGGAGGCGCACTTCACCTTCTCATGTTCTGGCCAGTACAGAAGCTCCATCGTACTCTCCAGTATTTTGAACCAGGCCTGAGCATCCCATGGTTCACAGGTGCCCGAGAAGTTCTCTGGCTTAATTTTCTGCCACTGGATCAGATAGGCTTCTCTCTGTGTTCCTGCTGCTGGGGCTACTGGTGCTGCAAGTTGGACTAGTGGAACCTCTATCACTACTAGAGTTGCTAAATTAGGTTCTGGAGTGACAGTGGGAGTGTTCTGCTGATTAGCCCTTAAAGTGGCTATCTCCTGTTGTTGTTCAGCTAATTGTTGCTGTAACTGAGCCACTACTGCTGTAAGGTCTGGAGGAGGCACTGAACTACCTGCCTCATGCTGGGGCTCAGTAGCTGGTGCCCCCCTAGCTGGGTGTCCTCGTGCCATTTCTAAAGACATAGAGGATATACATAACTAATACAATCATAATTGCATAACTATTGTTATCATGTTAGGTACTATCATAAATAAACATGTTTTATTTATCTCTAACATGAAAACAAGAAACATAATTAAAGTGAGAGATGTTCTTACTTGGAAGCTACAGGTTTAATGCTGATGTGTGTGTAGGAAGTATGGAAACTGGTCTGATACCACTCTGTAACGACCCGCCTCCTACTGACTAGGCTGCGAGGCCGGACCGTCACATTATGCTGTGCTAAGCTATATTATAGGGTGCGGAAACGTGGACTAATTTAAAATTTACTAAACCCATGCCAATTGTACTGATGCTTAAGATACCTTTTTAAATGTGGTAAATTTACTCCAAAGAGAAGATCTAGCCTTCACATGTGGTTAAGGACTGAACTTAAGTGTTTCCAGCTGAAACAGGCATTTCAATCGATCGGCTGATCGATTAGGATGTTCGGATCGATTCACTGATCGATCCAGCATGCTACTGTATACGAAAACTTTGCTTGGATCGATCGATTGATCGATCCAGACTTGTTGATCGATCCATTGATCGATTCAGCTTGCTACTGTGCACGGGGTAAATTCTGGATCGATCGGCTGATCGATCCAGGCTTGCTAATCGATCCAGGGATAGATTCCAAGGTTCTCTGTTCGCGAGGCAAATTCCTCGATCGATCCAGTGATCAATTCCAGAGCTTACTGTTCGTAGAATCTAGCTCCCCAATCGATCGGTTGATCGATTGGGAACCCTTGAATCGATCGGCTGATCGATCAGGGTTACTGATTTCGTATCAGGAGTCTGATTTCAGCACTATTTTGTGCTCAAATCACATACACAAACTCTATAAGAAAAAACAAAGCTAATAGGTCTATCATTACTCATGACTAGCTAACTAAGATCATGACAACTAACAATCCAGGCATATTTTTCATAATCCAAGACACTAAAATAACTAGAAGTGTAGAAAAGCAACACTATAAGGAAATACTAAGTTTTTTAGTTGCTAGTTTCTCCAAAGATCTTTATTCCAAATTCCATCCACACACATCTTCATCGCATTGCCCTCCAGCCTCCGCTAGTCCATTTTTCCCTTACCCTTATCTGTGGTATAAGGAAAAGAAGTATCTGTAAGCTTTCGCTTAGTAAGAAACCATCTACCTCACAAAACATGCATACGATGCAATTTATGCTTTGAAAACATGCTATTTGAAATGTATGCTGATCATTGCTAAATAGAGATTCTAAAACATGGCATAATCACATACGATACATGGCAATCATAGCTAAGCATAAAACTATCATGTGGATCCATAAGAGCTAAACTGAAATATAAGCTGAGCTACACTACTGCTAACTGATGCTAAGCTGCTCTGCATTCATATAAACTATTTAGTGAAGTTTTTGAAAGCTATTTATCATAAATAGATTAAAATACATAATCATGCTGTTGATGGGCCCGACAACTGTACTTGCTATGCGCGCATCCCTAACTAAACCCGGGGTTGCAAATTCCGAATCTAGTAGGGTTTACTAGGTTATCTAAACTTAGGGACGACTATGGGATCCCAACCCAATGGACATCTAGTCCAGTACAGTGTCACTGAAAAGTAAAATACTGTGCATAAGCTAATAATTCTGGTCTTACTTTTACTAGGTCGTTTGAACCCAGAACTAGGTTATCTAAACCTAGAGGTGACTGTGGGAGCCCACCCATTGGACCGTAGTCCCATAAAAGCTATAGCAAGACTCAATTATGCTGTAAAATGCTTCTATTGCATTTTATCTAAGCTATTAAAATGCCTATGTTGCATTTGACTGTGCTAAACATTCTATCGAGCACTTGGTGTGCGCTAGTGCACACCCTATGTGCCAAAATCTACATACGACTAAACTAATGCATAAAATCATACGAATAGCTACTTATACTGCAGGTGAGGGGTTTCTTACCTCCTGCTCGAAGTTTCTTACAAATCTAATCGCTAGGTTTTCCGGAGAAGAGATCTCTTCGACGATCTTCTCGCGTCTATGCGTTCTTCTCGCGGAGAGGAGCGTCCTCGTATCCTTGATGTTGCCGGGAGGTGCTCCTACGACCCTAGGGATAAAACCCTAGGCTTCCTTGGGCTTGTGCGCTGAGAGGGTGAGGAGGAGAGGGGTTCGGCGGTGAGGGTTTGAGGGAGAGGAGTTTAACGATTAAAATAAATCAATCCCCACTTAAGTCTCCTATTTATATTAAGTGATAAATTTCACCCCAACTAGACTTTAAGTATAATTGTTCTCCTTTCCTTTCAGCACACCCCTGCTGGGGCCACATGGTTACTAAAGCTATCTATAAGTCGTAGGGTTCGCTAGGTCTAGGGTTCAATTCCCGCGTAGGCTATTTTTCGCTTCTATTCGTTTTTGCTACTTCCGCTACTCTAAAAATTCCATAAAAATATTCTAAAATTCCAGAAAAATCGTAGAATATTTCTAAAATTATTTGGAGAATTTTCGAGCATTACAGGTTCTAACTTCGAATTCCCGACCGTAAACCCTTGGTCGAACCGACGCCTATTGTTCTCTCATCGGGGAACGTGTCCTCACCTACTCCACTCAGGAGAGTTTACCTGTTGCTAGTTGATCCTCCAAACCAATTGGACTTTTGCTTAGCGCTTGAGGCTCCAGGACTTTCCGCTAGACGTTCGCTCCATGACACACCAGGACTTTTCACCTAGAGTCCTCGACTCTAGGACTTTTGCCCGAAGCCCTCGACCCTCTAAGACTTCTCGCCTAGGGTTACCACCCCCTAGGACCTAGGGTTACCTCCCCCTAGAGTTTTCCACCTGCCTAATCGCAGCTACGACTTTTGCCTAAGTACACTTAGGATTTTTCTGCAAACTCATTCAAACACATTAGATAACAAATAACCTTAACTTTGAATGTTATGTCATTATCAAAACTTAGGTTCGATCGTCAGATGCTTTCTGCACCAACAATCTCCCCCTTTTTGATTATGACAACACAATTCAAAGTTAAGTAAAACAAAAGTACTCAAAAAGTATAAATACAATATTAAGAATCGAGTCATTACAACTAGAACATATTGTTAAGTAATTGTAGTAAATTGAAAAATGTAAAGTAATTGTAGTAAATTGAAAAATGTAAAAATGTAAAATGTTCTAGTTTTCACTTTTATTTACTTTTACTTTCTTAATTTTCACTTTCCTCTCCCCCTTTGCCATATAATAAAAATATATAAAGTAAAAGTACCCATCCTGTGGCGAGGGACTCATCCTTCATGCCTTGATCGCTGCAGGGCCGCCCGAGAGTTGTTTAAATAAAAGTACCCTGCTTGTTCACACAGCTCGAGCTGGTGAAGTCTGATTAGTCGGGGACATTTCAGGAACTAATCCAGGGCGCCTCTTACGTCTCAGATCTGGGGACCTGCCCTACTTGTGCCCGACCAGGAATTATGCGACTGATGAGCTAAGGCGATCTATTTCCCTCTTTCTCCTAACTATTGACTGTCACATCCCCTTGACTTCTGCCCACGATGTCCCCTTGACTTTTGACTGCTCTTGACTGTCACGTCCTCTTGACTTTTAACTATCTAGACTTATCGGACCCCACCTTTATGTATCGTATCACAAGCCTCCTCTCCAAGTCTAGTCGAAGGAGGCGCAAATCTGACTGACTAGATCCAAACTTGAGTTTCATTTACCTCGCCTTTATGACCATAAATGCTGATTCTTTTCTTAGTCCGTCAGTATAGTAACTTGTTTAATTTCTCAATCAACCTCGGACCAATCTACCTCGAGTGAAGGGTCACTTTAATCTCTGATAAAGTTGACTTTTCCTATCTTCCTCTTTAAAAGGGGTTGACCCCCTCCCACAGATACATACTTTCCTCTAACAGACGTTCGTTAATCATGGTGTTGAACTTCGACTTTGATGAACTGCAGCACCTTCGCTAACAACTGGCTCATATGACCCAACTACTTGCCCAGAGGGACAAGTCTTTAGCCGAGATTATGCAGGAGAGGGATCTTCAGTCTTCCCTTCGCAGGGAAACTAAAGAACTCTGGCTAACTGCTAAATCATTGGCACGTGCTGAGATAGTGCTAAAATAGAAAGCCTATTCAGATTTGGAGAGTCAAGCTCAATTCATAATTTATTTGAAAGAGAAACATGTCTCTTCCATGTCTCTTATGAAAGAAGAAGCTAAGATTAAGGATGAAACCATCGCTAAACAACGGTGCACTCTATAGTTGACTCAAGATGAGCTAGAATAGGCTCGAATACATCTGGAAAAACAAATCAAGCAACACACTTTTGCCCTGGGTGCCAACTTGCAGTTGGCCTCAGAAGAGAATCTTAAGCCCTTAGATGGCCTCTATATTTTTATTGATTTAAGAATGAGCTTTTAAGGGGCACTCCACTGTAATTTATCAATGAAATGACCTGATCGTGTTTTAGTCCTTTATTCCCGCCCTTTTACCTTTTTCCTATTATAACTTCCTTGCTTCATGCATACACCTTTAACAAAAAATGAATTTGGGAATAGAAGATGCTCTACGAATTATGTGATGGTAGCAACATTAATCACCCCGAGTTTAAAAAATGAACGCGTGATGTGCTGATGAAAGAGGCGGGTGTCGAGCAAGACCATGATTGAGGAAGCTATCTCATCAGAGAAACTACTTCTTTGAGCCATGGCAAGGGCCCTTCTCGTCTATCACCCATGCTGTGGTGAGTTTAAAATATCGACCGAGAGGTAGTTGGTCGTGAAAGCAAGCTCACTTATAACTCACGCTAAGGTGAGAGTCTAAAATCCCGATCGAGAGGTCGTTGGATGTGAGAGCATACTCACTTATAACTCGCGCTATAGTGAGAGTCTGGAACATCGAACGAGAGGTCGTTGGTCATGAGAGCATGCTCACTTATAACTCATGCTGGGGCGAGAGTCTGGAATGCCGACCAAGAGGTTGTTGGTCATGAGAGCATGCTCACTTATAACTCGTGCTGGGGCGAGAGTCTGGAATACCGACCAAGAGGTTATTGGTCGTGAGAGCATGCTCACTTATAACTCGCGCTAGGGTAAGAGTCTGGAACACCGACTGAGAGGTCATTGGTCGTGAGAGCATGCTTACTTATAACTCATGCTGGGGCAAGAGTTTGGAAAGTCGACCAAGAGGTCGTTGGTTGTGAGAGCATGCTTACTTATAACTCGCGCTAGGGTAAGAGTCTGGAATGCCGACCGAGAGGTCATTGGTTGTGAGAGCATGCTCACTTATAACTCACACTGGGACAAGACTCTGGAATACTGACTGAGAGGTTGTTGGTCGTGAGAGCATGCTCACTTATAACTCACGCAGGGGTGAGAGTCTGGAATACCGACTGAGAGGTCGTTGGTCGTGAGAGCATGCTCACTTATAACTCGCGCTAGGGCATAAATCTAAAATACCGACCGAGAGGTCGTTGGTCGTGAGAGCATACCCACATATAACTCGCATTGGGACAAGAGTCTGGAATACCGACTGAAAGGTCGTTGGTCGTGAGAGCATGCTCGCTTATAACTCGCACTGGGATGAGAGTCTGGAATGCTGACCGAGAGGTTATTGGACGTGAGAGCATGCTCACTTATAACTCGCACTAGGACGAGAGTCTGAAAAGCCAATCGAGAGGTTGTTAGTCGTGAGAGCATACTCACTTATAAATTGTGTTGGGGGTGAGAATCTGGAACATCGACCGAGAGGTAATTGGATGTGAGAGCATGCTCACTTATAACTCGCACTGGGGCGAGAATCTAGAAAGCTGATCGAGAGGTTGTTAGTTGTGAGAGCATGCTCACTTATAACTAGCGCTGGGGCAAGAGTCTAGGAAGACGACTGAGAGGTCGTTGGTTGTGAGAGTATGCTCACTTATAACTCGAGCTGGGGCAAGAGTCTGGAATACTTCCCTAGAGGTCATTGGTCGTGAGAGCATGCTCACTTATAACTCGCGCTGGAGTGAGAGTCTGGAATACCGATCGAGAGGTCGTTGGTCATGAGAGCATGCTCACTTATAACTCGCGTTTGGACGAGAGTTTGGAACGCCGACCGAGAGGGCATTGGATGTAAGAGCATGCTCACTTGTAACTTGCACTGGGGTGAGAATTTGGAAAGACGACCGAGAGATCATTGGTTGTGAGAGCATGATCACTTATAACTCGCGCTGGGGTGAGAGTTTAGAAAGACGACCAAGAGGTTGTTGGATATGAGAGCATGCTCACTTATAACTTGCGCTGGGGTGAGACTTTGGAATGTTGACCGAGAGGTCGTTGATGATCAAGGGAAATGAGCCCATGGACCTAGCCTCTACGACCCTTGAAGTAATATGTAATTATGACTTCTACATCACTCTGTTGCAATTAAGCTTTGACCAAATTTTAATCTTTCTCTAATTTCGAGGTTAAGGTGAGGCACCAAATTCTGATCAATGACTCCCACCACCTTGTATTCCATTTCCTGAGGTAGTCTCATGGAATTTTCAGTCCTCGAGACATGGTCTCCCCGAGGCATAGTGCCAATGCTCTCATATCAGTACTATGATTTGCCTGTCCTTTCAATCATAAATGTCGTTTCATAAAAAACTACCATGTGTCCCACTTGCTCCTTCCGATACGACGTCTAACCCAAGCTTTCTACACGCGACCCGATGGCCCTTCTCTTCCCTTGATTTGATGGCTATCGTGTGTCGCACTATTACGATTGCCTGGCTTAAATCCCTAGGTCTCTTAAGGGTTTTGGTTTAAAAACCCTAAAGGCCTCAAGTGGCTATTCATCGGCGCTTCATCTTCCTTCAACCATTCTTTCTCTGTTTGTCTTTCGTGCATCTACTTTGTAAGTGCTTCTTCTCCCTCATCTACCACTCCTGGGTTTGTCGATTTAGTAATGGCCGGAGAAACGATAGTGCCCTGGTATGTATACTTCTGTTCTGATTTGGATAAGAGTGACCTTAAGTCAATACACTCTAGCTTGCAACTTTCCGAAGCATAGCAGCTTCACCTTCCTGGGCCTAACGACCATCCTTGTTCTCCTCCCATGGGCTTCGTGACTTTCTTTAAGGACCAACTTCTTGGTGGTATGAGTTTCCCTATCCATTCTTTCTTCTCCTTGTTGAGTCAGTATTTTGGTATCCCTTTATCTCAGTTCACCCCCAATCCCTTTCGTGACATGTGTAGAATGGTAATTTTGTGTCGCCTATACGAGATTCCTTTAACTCCTCAAGTTTTCCATCATTTCTATTCCCTCAAGCAATCAGAGTCAGGTGTTTTCATAGTGCAATCTAGGACTGGGTACAAGTTTTTCGAGGGTGTGCCTTCTTCCAAAAAAGGTTGGAAGACACGTTTCTTTTATGTACAATTGGCTGAGTCTGATAACCATGATTTTACTGTATTATTTTGATTCATATATGCATGGTTTGATGTTGATTTCATAGGTTTAAATCATGGTTACATCACATTTTATGCATTGTATCGATTTTGAACTTAATTGTAAATTATTTTATTTTCATGTTATTGATGCTAATATTTTATTCTTATTTTGTAGGCATAAAAGGATCTTAGATTTGGATATATTCGAACTGAATTTGTGCTTGAATCGGAGTTTAAACGAGAAGATTAAGCTGCAAAGCATTATGGGTCGTTCATCAAAGATTGGATAGATCTGAACCATCCAGTGAAGATCTAGTCCATCCGACCTAAGGGAGAGTAGATCCAGACCTTTGATCAAGATCAACACCTTCAGATCAGATTTTTAGAGACTTTTCACCGTTGATCAAGCTCCAAATCAGATTCAGCCGTCCATTCAAATCTAGATCTGATTCAAAACAGAAGCTACAGTACCCTTTCTCTTCGTCGATTCCTTCGCGTTGAGCTTTGTTCCATGGCGAGCTTCTTCAGGATTTTTGACCTGTTCCTTTCTCCAATCAACTTCAAGCTTCGACCTCGGTGGAGAGCTTCATGGTAGCTTCATTCCGGTGATCTGGAGCCATCAGAGGGCGTTCCCTCCGGTGAATTCTGCATTTTTCTGTTCCTCTATTCCATCTCAGATTTGGAGGCGTTCCTCCGATATGAGGTTTTCCTTTCCATCAGAGATACTTGGCGGTGTTCCTCCAGTATTCCTGAGCTTCATCCGACAATCATCCCAATCCACAGTGTTAATCTTGATTCAGAGTTTCAGATTCACAGATTTCTAGATTTTTGGCCATATCTTAGGTTTTGGGTTGTTTCAGCTTGTTGGAGGCGTTCCTCTGGTGAGGCTGAACAATTCCGAGCTCATCTACAGCTGAGGGTTCTATACTGAGGACCGAAGTTTGGCGTTCTTGTCTCTGACCTCTTGTGTGACGACAAGAGGTGTTGTTTGAGTGGATTGATTGTGAAAAATGGAACGGGTTACCATTTTATTTCCTTTTATTATTTTTTGTAGCTTGGTACAGGTTTATTTTAATGTTTGTTATGTTTTAGCAAGTAATCTAGTATTTCTTTGCCTTATTGAAGCTTAATCTTTGTTTAACGTATGCTTAGTTAAGTGTTAAGAGTTTAATTCCAAGTTAGGGTTTGAATTGTGCTTTAGATCAGATTTATTTTATGTCTTGTTATTACATTCCCTATTTTATTCAATGCTTTAGATTAGATTTAATTGTGTTTTGTTATTTCATTCTTAGTTTAAGTGTGTTAATGATTTAATCACAACGTAGGGTGACAATGCGTTATGGTTTGATTATTGGCACGTAGGTAGACTTCATTTATGCATTAGATTAGCTTCTTATTCGCTGTGCTTTTCATTTATTAGATTTAGATTCAAAGCTGAAACCCCTCCATTTATATATTAAACCCCAAAAAATAGGAATAACATACGATCCTAAGATTACATCCTACCTGTAGTTCCTCAAGAGATCGATCCTGGGCTCGTTATTACAACATTATTGTGTAGTTAAGGGGTTCATAGAATATACATTGTTAATTTGATAAGCCTATTCGTGACACATTAGAAATTATCTCGGCTTATCAAATTTTGGCGTCGTTGCCAGGGAATAAAAAATTATAGCGGTGTTTGATAATCTTAGGATTGTTCTTTATTTTGGAAAACTTTAAATTTTTGTTGTTTCAATTACTTTCATGTCATATATCCATGTGTTGATTTTATATGTTCCTGAGTCTTCTAATTTTATTTGTTAGTTGTCAGTGTAAGAATAGGAAATATATTTGGACATGGATCCATATTATCAGTATTTTAGAGAAACGAGGGAGAGTTATTACTATCAGCCTCAGACTCAGTTCTATCAGCTTGAATCTTAGTACTACCTACCTATAGAGCAGCGGAATAGGTATGAGGATGTACAAGGACAATTTGCAGATTCAATATGAAAATTCAATGAAGTTATGTAACAAATGAGAGAGTATCAAGAGCAACAATTCTCAAGGATACAGAATATACAGAGTCAGTTAGATCAGATTGCATTATCCATTAATCAGTTTCAAGCACAGAACTCCAGTGGGGAGATGGAAAGTAATGATTCTGTCAGGCTTGATCCTACTTCCATTTATACACAAGATTTTTCTAGTTTTATTTGTAATGATGAAGTAGTTGTTCAATCTACTAATAGTGTTGCTTTAGATGTTGTTGAAGATGCAGGAAATGAAGATTTAATTGATGAAGAAAAGTTAAGTGTAGGGGAATGCTTACTGGGAGCATTACCTCAAGAATCACCAAGAATAGAGAATGTAAGTGTAGGGACTTGTGCTATGGAGCCAAGCACCAAAGAATCACTACATGAAGTTGTACATTCACTAGAACTAGAGCCTGAGCATTTACTTGATGAAAAGGAGGTAACAATCACCACTCTAGGTACCTTTCAACATGACAAGGTGAGTCTTTCTTATGGTTTTTCAGAAAATTTAATTGAGGTACCAATTATTGATTTTATTAGATATGACTCATTCCTTGATATATTTTCTTCCCACACTAATATTCTCCTATATTTTTCTTATCCCATATGCGTATGGGAGGTGTTTTGCTTTATTAATTGTGTAGGAGAAATTAAGCTTCCGGAGTTAAACTGAACCGCCTCAGACCTCCAGAAAGAATTTTCAATGAAAAAAAGATGAATAAAAAGAATTTAAGTGGAACCACAATTACTCCATTACCGGGGTGGCTTCTTTTGTTGAATCTTCTTCAACCACCGGGAATTAAAGGGGAGTTGGTTCCAAATTTCGCTTTCTTTTGCATTTTTGTTCAAGCTTAGTGTCTAATAAATTCTTTATACATTTCTTTAGTTTCATACTTTACATTTACATTTTTGTTTACATACTTTGCATTTAGTTTGTATACATAGCATGTCATTTGAATTAAGTTTCCATGGAAATTTTCTAAGTAATATTTTTAAGATGGTAAAAGTTTCTTAAATTTGATCATCAATTTTAGGTCATTTGACATGATTGAATGCTCTACTTACATAATATTGGTTAAAATGGTGGTGGATTCTATTTTGGTCAATTGAGCTTGATTGCATGAAATTACCTAGTGAGGAGCACTACAAGCCTATACTCTATTATTTTCCTTTGTGTGCCATGTACTCATAACAATTGAACTCTAGAACTTGCTTAGCTTCTTTTCAAGGTCACAATAGCATATGTATATATGGAAATGAAGGATTGTTCTCATTTTTGTTTCCTCATAAATTCCAATTCCTTACTTCATAATTTTCTTAAAACATTTTCCTCTTGCATTTTTAACCTTTGATTACCTTTGCTTGGTCCATTTCATTGAGGATTTTGGTTGACTATCTTGATGAGTTAGATTGTTTGATGATGGACAAAGTTTTAAGTGTGAGGAAAAATTAGTTTATATTCAAGAATTTTGAAGAGGAGGGATGATTTCATAAGTATTGAATTGTGATTTTTGAGATTGATGTGGGAGTTCTGAAATTGACAAAGTGAGTGTGATTCCTGAAATGAGTTTCTGAAATTAAAGAGTTCTGAATTGTAGGACAGAATTGTGAATTGTTAAAACTGCTGAAAAGGAAAATTGAATGCAAGTTCTGAAGTTTTAGAAACTGACCAAGAACAGAAGTAAAGAACATAATTTGCATAGTGAAAAATTGCAGAAGTGAAGTGGCACACAAAGAGATATATTTGAACTTAATTTGGCTCTGTTAAGAGGATTTTGAAACTCAATTTCGGTGAAACATTTAGATAGGTTCTGGATTTTTGATAGAAGATGTGAAGTGAGCTCCTTGATAGTGGAATATAAAATAACAAAGAATACAGAATTCAGCAACACATTCTGAATTAATTCAGCAGGGAGCAGAAATAACAATATGCCAAGTTTCTAGTGAAGAATTCTGATAACAAGTAGTTTTTGTACCAAAACTTTGACCCAAGCATCTGATCAGTGAAGGACAATTTCAGAAATGCTGGTAAGACAGTCCACTCATTTTCAGAATAGGTAGAATTCTGGAAGTAGAAAGTTGGGTTGTATAAATTAATAACAGATTAATTGAAACTGTGTGCCAGAATTCTCTTTTGATTGCAATCAGCCAATTTTGTTGATGAATTAAAATCATGTCCTGATTAAGAATGGAAGGTTGAGATTCTGTAAATTTTAAGTTGCTGAAACTGAAAAGTTCAGGGAACTTAAATGGCAGTTTGCCGAAACAAAAAATTGTAAATGGTTTCCTGGTTCAGTAACTCAAAAATCAAATTTAATTCAGTTTTGGATTAATGATTTCCAGGAGAAACAGTGGCACGAAGATAGTGTAATGCATCAGTATCATGTGGGAAATCAAATACTAAGTTGTTATGATCAGATTCACAAGAGCTGAGTCTTAAAATAGAAATGCATAAGTGGAATCTAAAATGGATTCTGAAATGCTGAAATTATTCTGAAAATTTTATCCATGAATTCTTCATGTCTCAGGCCAAGCTCTTTTCAATTCAAAGTTTTAAATTTCAATTCTGAAATTGATGTTTACTTAGCTCACTTAGTGGATGCAATTGCCATGAGATCACACTTCAAATTGTATCATTGGTGAAAATGCAAAATTCTGTCCTGCAGATTATCAGAATCGGTATGCATATATTGAAGGGTTTTTATCATTTCAATTGTTAGTTATTGCTAGAATTTTGTAGCTTGGATCAAGTCTTCAATGAACTGAAATTGGGAAAATCATGAGATCTGACAAGAAAAGATATATAGCCCTTAAACTGTGAATGTAGAATTCTGATGTGTATGCTGTGGTGTTCTTGACCAACAACAATCTAATTTAAGAACCTGAGTCAGCTGTGATGCACAAATCTGAAATTCTGGAACTGAGTTCAAGGTTCTGTTGGAGGAAAAGATTAGAGGAATCTGTTTTTGCTGATACTCAAGTAGAACATTTCAATTTTTGTGTGCCAAATTGATTATAGAAATGCAGAATGTTGTAGTTGCTGCAGTGAGGAAATATTCAGGAAATGTGTAAAGTTCAAGTAAACTCTGGTTAATTCATAAACAAAAGGTGTTCTATTTGCCAAAATGTCCACATATCAAAATTTGAATCAACACGAATCCTGAAATTTGGAAGTTCTAAATGCTGTTGCTTAACCTGGAAATTTGACTACTGGAATAGGAGTTGTTTATGTTCCAGAACTTTGCTTTGGTTCATAAGTGATACAAGGTGATTACAAATCTTTAAGATATTCAAGACATGAACAATTGAGGAGATACAACTGAGCAAGAGGCAATGCATATTGAAACTGTGCAATCTATGAAATGCAGGAAACAGAGAAAAGGAAGAATTCTGATATTAAGATGATAATATCAATACTGAAAATTTGTTAACAGAACTTGTCAAGAAGATTTTGTTGCTGAAAACTTAAATTTCTGATTACAAATCCATGAGCCAATTCTTTTTGAAATGTCTCAGCAGAGACAACTATGGATTAAGTTCGACTCCTATTAGATTAGTATAAAATACTATTATTTTGATGAGCTGAATTCTTGATGATTTGAGTTGAAACTTAATGTAGCAAGTTGAATTTGTTGAGTTGTGATGTGGACTTATTATTTTTCATCAATGGAACATAATTTAGTTATCAGATTTATCTCTGAATCTCTTTGACATGTAGCTCTGAAACCAGGTTCTGGAATTTTGAGAATTGAACTATACATCAGAAGCTTGTGATCAATTAATTAGAGCTCTATTCTTTTTCAACTCACACAGGACTCAACAATTGAAGTCATTCAAATTTGAATACTTGAAACTAATTCTTCAATTGCTTTGTGCAGATTACTGAAATGCTAAAATTGTTGCAGAGTTTTAATCAGAATAAGAGTTCTGTAACTAACATTGAAAGCTGATTTCTGAAGTTCAAACTATTGAGAAGGAGAAATTCAAGAGAGAGAGTTGCTGAAATAATCCATCCGTTGAATGCACAGATTTATAAAAATTTGTTGCTAAAAGTAGGAAGCTAATTTTTGAAATCTGTTGCTGAAATTTTGGAGCAAGAGAAATAGAATAGAAGCTGCAACTTTCTGATTTAGTTTGAGGTCGTTCATAAGTAGGGGCAGTGACAACAGCATAAACAACCCTGGTTTATGAAATTGTTGTTGCTGTGAAAGTTGAATGCTAAAGTTTTTGTACAAAGCTTTTGATCAATGAAGGTCCAATCTCAGTCATGCTGGAAGCTACAGAGATTAAATCCACTTTAGAAACTTAGTAGCTTGTGCTACAATTCCATAAGTGGATCCTGAAATTAATTTCCAAGAAACTGAAATCTGTTGCTGCTGTTTCAAACTCGAAATGCTGAAACTATTTTCTGGTATAAAAAATTTTGAGCTTTAAGGAATTGATGCCAACTCTTTAGACACAGCAAGGGAATATGAGATGTTTTCTATTGTCCGAGACGACCAACATTTTAAGTGCGGGGGAGGGAGTTCTTCTTCATTAATTGATGTGAGATTGTTTTAGTTTCAAAATGATGGAATTGAAGTGTAAAACAGTGAAGAAAAAAAAGTGGCAAAAGAGTATTAAGTGTGAAGATAGAGTATCAAGAATTTCAGTTTGCCATCAAATTGAATGAGAGGTTAGCTTGGTCTTTTGAATTGATAAAGACAAATGATATTCATCTCTTTTCACATCAAAATGGTCAACTCATCAAGTATATTCCTCCAATACTATTATCTTTTCAATTTTTCATTGAATTATTTTCTTTTTCCATTTCATTCACTTTCATTGTTCTTTTTTATTCCATTTTAATTCCTCATGATAATTCCTTTTGATTCATGTATGCCATGTTTATAGTGGTGGAGAATTAGAAAATAAGCAAGCTTATGGTAGTGAAATGTTATGAGTTGCATTGAGTGAGCTCCACTTATACACATGTTTGAGTGTGAGGGCTAGAATAGGTAAATACCTTGTGAGATTGTAACTTGCTTAATTTTTCAATTGGATTGAAACTACCATACCTATTGATTATTATTTGGATTATATTCATGATTGTTTGTGATCTTTAGATGGTCTTAGTTAAATTCCTTTTACTATCTTTTAGATATTGTTAGGGAATTTGTGTGGAGATGGTTTTTGATTTTCTTTACTTGCACGGGACGTTCAAGATTAAATGTGGGGGATTTGATAACCATAATTTTACTGTATTATTTTGATTCATATATATATAGTTTGATGTTGATTTCATAGGTTTTAAATCATGGTTACATCACATTTTATGCATTGTATCGATTTTGGACTTAATTGTAAATTATTTTATTTTCATGTTATTTGATGCTAATATTTGATTCTTATTTTGTAGGCATCAAAGGATCTTAGATTTGGATCTATTAGAACCGAATTTGTGCTCGAATCGGAGTTTAAACAAGAAGATCAAGCTGCGGAGCATTATGGGCCGTTCATCAAAGATTGGATAGATCTGAACCATCCAGTGAAGATTTGGTCCATCCGACCTAAGGAAGAGTAGATCCAAACCCTTGATCAAGATCAACACCTTCAGATCAGATTTTTAGAGACTTTTCACCGTTGACCAAGCTCCAAATCATTTTCAGCCGTCCGTTCAGATCTGGATTTGATTCAAAACAGAAGCTACAGTACCCTTTCTCTTCGTCGATTCCTTTGCGCTGAGCTTCATTCCGCAGTGAGCTTCTCCAGGATTTCCGACCCCGTTCCTTTCTCTGATCAACTTCAAGCTTCGACCTCGGTGGAGAGTTTCACAGTAGCTTCATTCCGGTGATCTGGAGCCATCGGAGGGCGTTCCCTCTGACGAATTCTGCGTTTTTCTGTTCCTTTGTTCCATCTCAGATTTGGCGGCGTTCCTCCGATATGAGGTTTTCCTTTCCATCAGAGATACTTGGCGGCGTTCCTCTAGTGTTCCTGAGCTTCATCCGACAATCATCCGCAATCCACAGTGTTCATCCTGATTCAGAGTTTCATATTCGTAGATTTCCATCCATATCTTAGGTTTTGGGTTGTTTTAGCTTGTTGGAGGCGTTCCACTGGTGAGGCTGAACAATTCTGAGCTCATCTACAGCTAAGGGTTCTACACTGAGGACCGGAGTTGGGCGTTCTCGTCTCCGACCTCTTGTGTGACAGCAAGAGGTGTTGTTTGAGTGGATTGATTGTGAAAATGGAACGGTTTACCATTTTATTTCCTTTTATTATTGTTTTGTAGCTTGGTACAGGTTGATTTTAATGTTTGTTATGTTTTAGCAAGTAATCTAGTATTTCTTTGCCTTGTTGAAGCTTAATCTTTGTTTAATTTGTGCTTAGTTAAGTGTTACGAGTTAATTCCAAGTTAGGGTTTGAATTGTGATTTAGATCATATTTATTTTATGTCTTGTTATTGCATTCCCTATTTTATTCAATGCTTTAGATTAGATTTAATTGTGTCTTGTTATTTCATTCTTAGTTTAAGTGTGTTAATGATTTAATCACAACGTAGGGTGACAATACGTTATGGTTTGATTATTAGCACGTAGGTAGACTTCATTTATGCATTAGATTAGTTTCTTATTCATTGTGCTTTTCATTTATTAGATTTAGATTCAAAGCTGAAACCCCTCCATTTATATATTAAAACCTCAAAAATAGGAATAATATACGATCCTAAGATTACATCCTACTCGTAGTTCCTCGAGAGATCGATCCCGGGCTCGTTATTACAACACTATTGTGTAGTTAAGGGGTTCATGGAATATACATTGTTAATTTGATAAGCCTATTCATGACACATTAGCAATTATCTCGGCTTATCAATGGCGTCCCAGTCTCCCCTCTCCTTTTGAGTTGACTGATCATCAGCATCGGCCAGATTGCTTTATTGTTTCTCAGAAATTGGCCAGAGTGTAGTTCTAACTCCCCTCCTTGTTGCAGGAGAGTGTGCTGTACACCTTTGGGCTGAGCTCCATACGAATGCCTCTAACTGCGCCTTTTGGTAAGATCAAATGACCCTCCTTTCATGTCTTCGCTAACTGAGGTATTTTCTTTTACCTGCAGAAGTCGTCATGTTCAGAGCCTTTGCCCTCGACTCCTCCGCAATGCCCAGCGACATCTTGAGGAAGCGTAAGAGAGAGATTATGGCTGGCCAAGAGGCTCCCCCGACCAGCGCTTCAACAGGAGCCTCTTCCCAACAAATAGGAGGACACAAGGTTCCTGAAAAAGAATCTTAACCTACAACAGAACATTCGGCCGCTGCTACATCTGGTGAGAGGACTTCTTCTCCAGCGGTCGAGCATCCCTTGCGCCTTGAACGCAAGAGGTGACATGTGACTCTATTGGTCCAGTCCTTCCCCAAGAGGCCACCATTGTTGTGGTTATCCTCCCAGATCAAGACTCTTTCCTGGACCAGTACTCCCGTCTCTTCGAAGGTTGCAACCTCCTCTCCAATTGTTGCACAAGTCATGGACCAGACATCCTCCCGACCGGGAGGCCAGCCCGAGACTTCTACACCCTCTCTACCTCCAACGTCCGTGGTTCCACCTTCTTCAGCAACTCCTGTGCCTTCTTCGCGCTCCAAGGACCGCTCGAATGGGCGGTGTGCGTTTACTTCCTCCTTTTAGCTGCCATCCATCCAAGTGTTGGGCACCGCTCCTTCCTCCATCACTCCCCCCAACTGTGACCAGGTACAGCTGCATGGCACCCTGGCCGACTCCTGGAAGAACACGGCCAACCAAATTTTAGAGAACTCCCAGTTGGACTTGTCAGATCTATTTTCTCAACAGATGGTGTCAGTAAGTTTTAGCTACTCCATTTCCATCTCCTCGAACTATAGTTAATCTAATACTATTTGTATTCCTGCGTCATGGGACTAAGTATTTCTCAATTTGTGGTCAGCCTGCAATGAGAGAATGAGTCTTTAAGGGCTCATATTCAAGAACTAGCTTCCCCTACGACAGTGGGTCAGATTTTCGATCTCATGATCCCTGAGAGTTTGATATAGTCTCACTTGCAAATAGCAGAGGACCAAACTCGGCTTGCCAGGGACTTAGCCCATGTTGAGTCTGATAAAGTGAAATCCCTAGAGGCCGCCCTGAAGACCAGCGCTGCTAAACTTAAGTCTGAGGGCTTGTGTAACGACCCAACTCCTGGGTACTAAGCTGTGAGCCGGATCGCTACATTAACTACTGAAACTGCTGTGCCGTACTGTGCGGAAAACTGGGTAAAATAAAATTTCTCTAACTGACTCTATTAAATTGACAACTGGTACACTCACGCTGTTATAAGGAAGGGTTCAAGACCTTTCCGGTAGGAGTATATGTGCTAAGGAGGATACTTGACCTCCCATCTGAGCTAGAACTCAAAGCTATCTTCCCAGCTAGCTGTTGTTCGATCCACGGACCGATCAAACTTGCCGTGATTTTGTGCCCTGCTGGATCGGTCTACGGACCGATCCAGCAGAGACTGGATCGGTCGGCAAGACCGATCCAGGTGTGTCTGGATCGGTCTGCAGACCGATCCAGGCACCTGGAGGCGCTGAGATGCCTACCTTTCGATGCTGGATCGGTCGGTTGACCGATCCAGGCACCTGGAAATCTTCTCCGAGGCTACTGTATCTCGCTGGATCGGTGCATACTGTATCTCGCTGGATCGGTCGGCTGACCGATCCAGTGGTACAGCTCAGACCCTGATCGGTCTGGGGACCGATCAGTGTCTGATTTCACTCGAGAGTTCTGATTTCAGCACTTTGGCGTGCCAAAACATCACACAACAGTTCTAAAACAATGGAGATACATTCTAGCATGTAATTACTAATGTTCTAAACATGATAAACTAAACAAGACATAGTTACTAAGCTAGAACAATTAGTAACAAGACTAAGTATGAAACTAAACATGTTAAGTGCTAAAACTGAAATAAAAGCGTATAGATCCCAAGGATCTTTATTCCAGACCCCTTGCACACACACATCATCGTAGCATCGTCCTCCAGCCTCCGCTAGTCCACTTTTCTTTTACCGGTATCTGCAGTATAAGAAAAATAGTATCTGTAAGCCAATAAGCTTAGTAAGGAACCATCTACCTCACAAAAACATGCAACGATGCAATTATGTTTTTAAAACATGCTGTTTGAAACCTAAACTGAGCATGCAAGCATGGCATGGCATGGTATCATACAAAGCATGGCATGACATATAAACTGAACCTGAAATTGAACTAGTCATGCATATATCTAAATTTGTATACGAACTCAAATCATGTAAACTGAACCTGACTGAACTGAATGCTAAATTAGTGTTCTCATCACTGGTTTCAAATTTGAAAACTATACATATAATAGATGAAAATACTAAACATGCTGTTGGGCCCTGGCAACTGTACTTACTGTGCGCGCATCCCTACGAGACCCGGGATTGCAAGTTCCGAATCCAGCAGGGTTACTAGGTTATCTGAACCTAGGGACGACTGTGGGAGTCCAGCCCATGGATATCTGATCCAAGTACAGTGCCAACTGAATAAAAGTAAAATACTGAATACTGTTTTATCTTACTTTGCTGTTCTAGGTTATCTGAACCTAGAGCTAGGTTATCTGAACCTAGAGGCTACTGTGGGAGCCCACCCAATGGATATCTGATCCATTTGCTGTAATATCTGATAATAAACTGAGTAAAAATGTTCTAATTCATTTTACATGCTGTTAGGACGCCTATTGGTGCATCCTTCGGAACTGAGCATTCTACCGAACGCTTGGTGTGCACTAAAAGCACACCCTAAAACCGAAAACTGTGAAATTACTGAACTAATGCCAAAACTAACAAGCGAGAGCAATTATACTGCAGGTGAGGGGTTTCTTACCTCAATCGCAAGGTTTTCTTACGATTTATTCGCTAGGTTTTTCCGAAAAACTGCTCCGTTCGACGAACCGCTTACGTTCTCGCGTTCCTCTCGCGGAGAAGAACCGACTTCGTACAGGTGTTGTCGCTGGAAAGTGAACACACGATCCTAGGGAAGGAACCCTAGGTTTCCCTTGCTTTGTTTTGCAGCGCCGAGAGAAAGAAACGGGAGAGGGTCTCGGTGAGGGTTTGGAGAAGGTCACGAACCAATTAGAAATAAACCAACCCACTTAAACCTCCTATTTATATCATGTGGTAATTCCGGTCTAACTCTAATATAAATATAAATGTTTCTCCTTTCTCTCAGCACGGCCCTGCTGGGTTCACTGGTTACTAACATTATCCCTTGAACCATAGGTCTCGGGTTCGACTCCCGCTTAGGCCGTTTTCGTTCCCAATTCTTTTTGCTACTTCCGATACTCGTAAAATTCCGGAAAAATATCCAAAAATTCCACAAAAATCATAGAATAATTCTAAAATAAATTCGGGAATTTTTCGGGCTTTACAATCCCCCATACCTTATAACAAGTTCGTCCCCGAACTTAAAACAATTCTGGGTACTTCTGTCTCATGCTGGCCTCTGTCTCCCATGTCTTGCCAACTGACTTTGACTAATGGTACCTCCTTGTTCCATAACTTCTTTACTGCTCGGTCTATTATCCGATAGGCCGACTGTCATAGCTGAGATCATCACGGACTGGGGCTCAATCACCTGGGTGGCGTCTGGAATATGCTTCTTCAGCATGGAGACATGAAATACATTGTGGACAGCTGACATCTCCTGAGGTAACTCTAGCTCATATGCTACCTTGCCCACTCTCTTCGTGATAAGGTATGGTCCCACATATCTGGGAGCTAGCTTGCCCTTCTTCCCAAAACGCATGACTCCCTTCATGGGAGCTACTCTGAGGAAAACTGTATCCCCAACTGAAAACTCTAGGGGTCTGCGTCGTGTATCAGCATAGCTCTTCTGACGGCTCTGTGCTGTCTCTATCCTCTGGCGAATCTGCTGTATGGCTGCTGTGGTATCTGCTACTAGATCTGTCTGAAGCTCTAGTTCCTTCTGTTCACCACTCTCATACCAGCAGATTGGTGATCTGCACCTCCGCCCATAGAGTGCCTCATAAGGTGCCATGCCAATAGTGGCCTGATAACTGTTGTTGTATGCAAATTCTGCTAGACTCAGATATTTGCACCAACCTCCCTTGAAATCTAGGGCACAAGCTCGAAGCATATCTTCGAGTACCTGATTTACTCGCTCCGTCTGACCATCTGTCTGAGGATGAAAGGCTGTGCTAAATTTTAATTGGGTGCCCATAGCTGACTGCACACACTTCCAGAAGTGTGATGTAAATCTGCTGTCTCTGTCCGATATAATGGTTCGTGGGACTCCATGCAGCCTGACAATCTCCTTGAGATATAACTGAGCTAGCTGCTCCATAGAATAGGATATTCTGATAGCTAAGAAGTGGGATGATTTAGTCAACCTGTCGACTATTACCCAGATGGCATCAAAACCATTCGTGGTTCTGGGTAATCCCACTATGAAGTCCATAGAGATATCCTCCCACTTCCATTCTGGAATTTGGATCGACTGCAGAACTCCTCCTGGTCGCTGATGTTCTGCCTTAACCCTCTGACAGTTTGATGCGACGATGTCTGGCGATGTCTCGCTCATCCTGGCCACCAAAATCGTTTCCTTAGATCCCGATACATTTTGGTGGAACCGGATGCATCGCATAGGAGTCCTGTGAGCCTCGTCTAGAATCATCCTCCGTAGCTCCTCCCGATCGAACACATAGTCTATCACCAAAATACACTACCCCATTAGCGGACACTCTACTTTCTGATTCCGCTAACCCTTGCTTGATTTTCTCGATTTCAGAATCCTGTGTCTGGATATCATCAAGCAAGGTAGATGCTAAGAACATAGTGGAAAGTGCCCGACCATAAGCTCGAGACTAAAATCGTAATCTCCTTCCTTAGGGGTGGTGACATAGTGCTAAAGATAATAAGGTGGCACTGGACTTCTGCTAGTCGTCTGCTACCTTATTAGCTTTCCTGATGGTAGAGGATATCTATGTCATAATCCTTGACCAGCTCTAACCATCTGCGCTGTCGCATATTCAGATCCTTCTGAGTAAAGAAATACTTCAGACTTTGATGATCTGTATATACTCTGCACTGAGCTCCGTACAAATAATGTCTCCAAATCTTGAGAGCGAACACCACTGCTGCAAGCTCAAGGTCGTGAGTAGGATAGTTCCTCTCATAATCCTTGAGTTGTCTGGAGGCATAGGCGATCACCTTGCCCTGCTGCATCAGTACTGCTCCTAATCCCAATTTAGAGGCGTCACTGTAGATGTCGAAGCTGTCTGTGTTTTCTGGTATAGCTAAAATAGGAGCACTGGTCAATCTCCGTTTTAGTTCGCTGAAGCTGTTCTCGCAGTCCTCTGTCCACTGAAATTTCTTGTTCTTCCTGGTGAGAGCTGTCAGTGGGGAGGCTATCCTGGAGAAGTCCTCTACGAATTTCCTGTAGTAGCTTGCTAATCCCAGAAAGCTTCTGATTTCACTGGCGTTCCTGGGTCTCTTCCAGTTACTTACTGCTTCTATCTTGCTGGGATCTACCATAACACCATCCTTGGAGATGATGTGACCTAGAAAGGCTACCTGGTCTAGCCAAAATTCACATTTCGTGAATTTGGCGTATAGCTGGTTCTGCTGAAGGATCTGCAAAACTATCTTCAGATGCTCTGCATGATCCTCCTGAGTGCCTGAATAGATAAGAATGTCATCAATAAACACGATGACAAACTTGTCTAAGTATTCTCTGAATACTCTGTTCATGAGGTCCATGAAAGTAGCTGGAGCATTTGTCACGCCGAAAGGCATGACTACGAACTCATAATGTCCGTATCTGGTCCTGAAAGCCGTTTTAGGTATATCACTTTCCTTGACTCTAACCTGGTGATATCCTGATCTGAGGTCAATTTTAGAGAACACTGTGGCTCCCTTTAGCTGATCAAACAGGTCATCTATCCTGGGGAGAGGGTACCTGTTTTTAATTGTGACCTGGTTCAAGGCACGGTAGTCTATGCATAGGCGCATGCTTCCATCCTTCTTCTTCACGAACAACACAGGTGCTCCCCATGGTGAGTGACTAGGGCGTATGAAACCCTTGTCTAGAAGCTCCTGTAATTGCTCCTGAAGTTCCTTCAGTTCAGCTGGAGCCATGCGATACGGTGCCTTGGAAATTGGATTTGTGCCGGGAATGAGCTCTATCTCAAATTCAATCTCCCTGTCTGGTGCTAAGCCTGGTAGCTCTTCAGGGAAGACTGCTGGGTAGTCACACACGACTCGAACCTCTGATAGCTGTTGGTTCTTGTCCTGGCTGGTGCTGACTACATTTGCTAAAAATCCCATGCATCCTGAATCCAATAGCTGCTGTGCTTTCAATGCTGAGAGAAACTTTCTGGCTTTTCTCTTTGGTTTTCCTATGAACTCAAACTGTACTCCTGCTTCAGGTTGGAATATGACCTTCTGTTTACGGCACTCTATAGAAGCGCCGTATCTGATCAGAAAATCCATTCCAAAGATGACATCATAGTCAGTCATTTCTAGCACTATCAGATCACCAAAAAGTTCTCTGTCTGCTATAATGACTGGCACTGCTCTGAGCCAGTGTGTAGATGCCATAATGTCTCCTGAGGGTAGTGTTGTCAGAAACTGACTATTGAGTACTTCTGGAGGTGTTGCTAATTTTTCGGCAAACGCCCTGGATACATAAGAGTGGGTTGCCCCAGTATCGAATAAGACAGTTGCATCATGCTGTAAAATACTGATCTGACCTGTGACAACTGTCGAGGCATTTGCTACGTCCTCTCTGGTCAGTGAGAAAATCCTGGCATTCGTGGTAGCTGTGGGGGCTTCTAATCTGCCCTGACTGATCTGTGGACCATCTAAGGCAGCATACATCTGGTGTAGCTGCGCTGGCTGAGCTCCATACTGTATTGGCTGAGGCTGAGGAAGACTGTTCTTGTTCGGGCACTGCTTAGCCATGTGCCCTTCCTGTCCACATTCAAAACAACCCCGCGTACCCTTGCGGCAAACTCCTGGATGATGTTTCCCACAAGTAGTACACTTGGGATGTCTGGAATGTTTTCCAGCTGGTCCTCCTTTTGGGTCACTACTTGCCTTACGTTTCCCCTTCCAGTTGGAGCTATGTCCCTGTTGTTTCTGCTGAGTACCTGAGCCCGCTTGCCCTTGGGCTCTGTGAAAACCTGCTTCTGCTGGATGATGCTGTGCTGATAGTGCTCGGTGATCAGAGCACTACTCACTAGCTCCTCTGTGGTTTGTGGCCTATGAACGCCACCAGCCACATTCATTGCGATCTCTGGTCTGAGCATCTTCAGCATCAACCGTACCCGTTCCTTCTCTGAGCTGACTAGTTCTGGACACAGACGGGCCAACCTGTTGAATTTCTTCACGGCCTCCTGAACTGATAGGTTGCCCTGACGAAACTCTGTAAACTCGTCATAGTGTCGGTTCGTGACTTGCATGTGAAAGAATTCCTCGAAGAACTCTTTCTCGAAGTTGGCCCATGTCATCTGGTTTACTGGCCACTTCGATTTAATCCGCTCCCACCACATGCGTGCATCTCCTGTTAAACAGAAGGAGGCACACTTCACCTTTTCGTGCTCTGGCCAGTCTAGAAGCTCCATCGTGCTTTCCAGTGTTTTAAACCATGCCTGAGCATCCCATGGTGCCTGAGAAGTTCTCGGGCTTTATTCTCTGCCACTGGATAAGGTAAGCTTCTCTCTTAGCCCCTGCTACTGGGGCTACTGGGACTGGTACTGCAGGCTGAGCTGGTACAACCTCTGTGATTACTGGAGTCGTGAGGTTCGGTACTGGAGTGACTGGGGGAGTAGTCTGTTGGTTAGCCTTTAAGGAGGCTATCTCCTGCTGCTGTTCAGCTAACTGCTGCTGTAGCTGAGCCACTAGTGCTGTAAGGTCTGGGGGAGGCACTGAACTGCCTGCCTCATGCTGGGGCTCAGTCCCTGCTGCTTTCTTAGCTGGACGTCCTCGTACCATTTTCTAAATAACAGAGAACACATATATATAACTAGGCTATCATGTTATAGTTAACTACTGGTAACATGTTAAATACTATCACTGTAAACATGAATTAATTAACTACCAACATGCGAGCAAACATGAAAGTACATATAACTGATATGAAAGCTGAAAACAAAATTGAGTGAGAGATGTTCTTACTTGGAAGTTGCAGGAACAATGCTGATGTGTGTGTAGGAAGTATGGAACACTGCTCTGATACCACTCTGTAACGACCCAACTCCTGGGTACTAAGCTGTGAGCCGGATCGCTACATTAACTACTGATGCTACTGTGCGGAAAACTGGGTAAAATAAAATTTCTCTAACCGACTCTATTAAATTGACAACTGGTACCCTCATGCTGTTATAAGGAAGGGTTCGAGACCTTGCCGGTAGAAGTATATGTGCTAAGGAGGATACTTGACCTCCCATCCGAGCTAGAACTCAAAGCTATCTTCCCAGCTAGCTGTTGTTCGATCCACGGACCGATCAAACTTGCCGTGATTCTATGCCCCGATCGGTCTACGGACCGATCCAAGAGAGACTGATCGGTCAGATCTAGGTGTATGCGGATCGGTCTGCAGACCGATCCGTGGAACTGAGTGCACTGATCCTGATACTTCATCGGATCGGTCGGCCGACCGATCCAGCACTGAAATCTTCTGAGAGGCTATCTGATCGAGCTAGATCGGTCGGCCGACCGATCCAGAGGGAGATCTGAGATCAGTGCATCTCTTGGATCGGTCGGTGGACCGATCCAGCCTCAACCTCCGATCGGTCCGGGGACCGATCGGGAGTTCACTGAGTTCGATTTCAGCACTTTGGCGTGCCAAAACATCACACAACAGTTCTAAAACAATGGAGATACATTCTAGCATGTAATTACTAATGTTCCAAACATGATAAACTAAACAAGACATAGTTACTAAGCTAGAACAATTAGTAACAAGACTAAGTATGAAACTAAACATGTTAAGTGCTAAAACTGAAATAAAAGCGTATAGATCCCAAGGATCTTTATTCCAGACCCCTTGCACACACACATCATCGTAGCATCGTCCTCCAGCCTCCGCTAGTCCACTTTTCTTTTACCGGTATCTGTAGTATAAGAAAAATAGTATCTGTAAGCCAATAAGCTTAGTAAGGAACCATCTACCTCACAAAAACATGCAACGATGCAATTATGTTTTTAAAACATGCTGTTTGAAACCTAAACTGAGCATGCAAGCATGGCATGGCATGGTATCATACAAAGCATGGAATGACATATAAACTGAAACTGAAATTGAACTAGTCATGCATATATCTAAATTTGTATACGAACTCAAATCATGTAAACTGAACCTGACTGAACTGAATGCTAAATTAGTGTTCTCATCACTGGTTTCAAATTTGAAAACTATACATATAATAGATGAAAATGCTAAACATGCTGTTGGGCCCTGGCAACTGTACTTACTGTGCGCGCATCCCTACGAGACCCGGGATTGCAAGTTCCGAATCCAGCAGGGTTACTAGGTTATCTGAACCTAGGGACGACTGTGGGAGTCCAGCCCATGGATATCTGATCCAAGTACAGTGCCAACTGAATAAAAGTAAAATCTGAATTATTTTATCTTACTTTTTCTAGGTTATCTGAACCTAGAGCTAGGTTATCTGAACCTAGAGGCTACTGTGGGAGCCCACCCAATGGATATCTGATCCATTTGCTGTAATATCTGATAATAAACTGAGTAAAAATGTTCTAATTCATTTTACATGCTGTTAGGACGCCTATTGGTGCATCCTTCGGAACTGAGCATTCTACCGAACGCTTGGTGTGCACTAAAAGCACACCCTAGAACCGAAAACTGTGAAATTACTGAACTAATGCCAAAACTAACAAGCGAGAGAAATTATACTGCAGGTGAGGGGTTTCTTACCTCAATCGCAAGGTTTTCTTACGATTTATTCGCTAGGTTTTTCCGAAAAACTGCTCCGTTCGACGAACCGCTTACGTTCTCGCGTTCCTCTCGCGGAGAAGAACCGACTTCGTACAGGTGTTGTCGCTGGAAAGTGAACACACGATCCTAGGGAAGGAACCCTAGGTTTCCCTTGCTTTGTTTTGCTGCGCCGAGAGAAAGAAACGGGAGAGGGAGAGGGTCTCGGTGAGGGTTTGGAGAAGGTCACGAACCAATTAGAAATAAACCAACCCACTTAAACCTCCTATTTATATCATGTGGTAATTCCGGTCTAACTCTAATATAAATATAAATGTTTCTCCTTTCTCTCAGCACGGCCCTGCTGGGTTCACTGGTTACTAACATTATCCCTTAAACCATAGGTCTCGGATTCGACTCCCGCTTAGGCCGTTTTCGTTCCCAATTCTTTTTGCTACTTCCGATACTCGTAAAATTCCGGAAAAATATCCAAAAATTCCACAAAAATCATAGAATAATTCTAAAATAAATTCGGGAATTTTTCGGGCTTTACAGCTTGAGGCTAGTTCAAATCTTGGCTGACCTGGAGGCAAAGGACACAGAAGTTACCAACCTCTCCTCGCAACTACGGGATCTCCAGGAGGCACATGTCACCCTACGGTCAGAGCTGGCAGCTAAAACGACTGACCTGTCTGCCAGCGCTAATCGGGAAGCCACCCTTCGAGACCAAGTGGACGCAACTCAGGTTGCACTTAAGTCTCTGCAGGCAGAACTTTTGGCAGCTAAGATTGAGGTGGCAACTACCTGCCAAGAGCTGGATGAAGCTCGAGATGAGGGATGCAACGCCCAAGAGGAGCTGAAGGACTACCAGGCAGGGGAGAATTCTTTCCTTGCAGAGCACAAGGCCTCCTTCTTAGCTTCTAAGGTTTTTGGGTCTAAGGTAGGCCACCTCATCGACCAGATGCTGTGTTATGGCGACGAAGAGACTTTGGTGCAACTGCAAGAGAAAGGTTTTCTTCGGTCAACTCCTCCCAAAGACTTCCTGGGCCAGACCCATCTCCTCAACGAACTCCCCGAAGAAGCCTTTCCTATTTTTGAATTGTCTGTGTTGTCCTATAACTACCTTCCTTTATTTTGAACAATGATGTAAGGTTTTAAATCTCCCTATGGCTTTTGAACTTGAAGTTTACCGAAGATGTCGTGTAAGTGAACATGCTATTAGTGTGCAGTGTTGTGCTTAAGTGTCTACTGGGTTCACTCAGGACCCTTTGTGACATTTCTCTTTATATGGAGTGATAAATTAAGGGCTTGCCCTAGTCATAGATGCCAAGTCATCCTATCGCCCAAGAAGGCATCATTGAAAGAAGGATCAGCTAGTATCTGTACCAACTACTCGCCCGATCATGGGTCATATTGATTCCAGAGTCATCCTGCCTACCTAGGTGAGGATTACTATAGAATCGTTTGTTTCCGATGTCATAAAGACCTCCACCCCTTTTTTACCATGTATCCTATGATCCAGCCTTTTCTGACAAGAGCGACCACCACTTTATGCTATTCCAAGATGATTCAACTATTAGAACTCTATGGTAGTTTTGATGTGATCAACCATATTAAGTTATGTCCTATTATATTTGATCATTGTGTCTAAGTGTGCAGGAGCTTAGGAACACAAGAAGTTGAGCGGAAGACACAGCTAGAGAAAAGGATGGCACCGAAAGAGAGCCGACGGGCTCGGTGCATCTGAGGGATGAAGTGCTGCGAAAGAGTACACCGGTGGACAAGAAGGACGTGCATGATCTTCCGAGGGAGAGAAGCTGGAGCAAAAGCATGCTCAAGGAGAAAGTCAAAAAATGGGTTCGGGTGAGCCCTATCCTGGATGGCCATGATCACCGAGGCAATCGGAGCAGCAGAAGAGCATAAAGAAGGCTAGACATATTGTTGGAGGTGCCTTCAAAGGGAGTTGAAGGCGCCCTGAAGCACCTCCGCACGCCTCCACACCTTCACTGTGGAAGGCGCCTTCTATGGCCGGAAGGCACCTTTGATGTGTAGGGGATCAGTGGCCGGCTAGAAGAGGGGTTGAATAGTCATGCCCCCAAATCGATCGCTTCTTCCTACACTTGTTAGTTATGCAGCGAAAATACAAACAAACAAGTAGAAAGCTAATCTAAATACAAGACAAGAAATGCAAACCGCTAACACGTTAATGTAAGGTGGTTCGGAGATATCTTGCTCCTACTCCATGGCTGTCCGTAAGGTGGAAAATCCCTATCCGTCGGTGGATTAGCCCTCGGCAAACCCCAGCTTTCTCAAGTCGCTCCTTGTGAGTGAAGAACCTTTCCACAAAACTCACAAGCACTTGAGAACTAATAGACTACTAATTAGGGTTTACCACCACTAATTTCGTCAACTATAACCAAGCTCCCAAGCCTTGGTTATATAGGTCGCGGGTTGGAAAACCCCGCCTACCAGTCGATTGCCAAAACCATCAGTCGACTACCCTTTATGGAGATTCGACTGTCACATCCCAACAGCTAGATACCAGTCGACTGGTAAAAGTACCAGTCGACTGCTCCACACTGGTCGAGCGAACAAAAGCATTTTGTTTGCTCCCAGTCAATTGCCTAGTCGACTACACCAATTAACTGATGAAACCACCAGTCGACTTATACTCGAATACAATCACTCAGCACTCGGACCCTCATCCTTATGACTCACTTGACTCTTTGTTGCAGCTTTGATCTCTTGCCTTCAAGCGTACTTCCTTTGGCTCTCGTCCCTCGGATGCACCCAAGCCCGCGGCTCGTCCCAATGCCATCCTTCGCGTATGCCTCGAAGTCGCTTCGCTCGGCCCTTGTCCTTGTTGCCTTGTCCATGGTCTCTCGGATGCTCCATCCTTCACTGGACCCGAACCATCAACTTGAGTCATATATGTATCTTGCAAACCTGCACACTCAAATACACATATCAAATACAAGGGTGAACCTAACTTAAACCCTTTTCCCGAACACCAAAACACATGGTCACACGGACCATTGGAATTGCTTCAACAATCTCCCCCTTTTTGATGTTTGGCAATACGTTTAAGTTAGGAAAACATAATAGCAAATAATTATGCTAAAACAAATGGACTTACGTTGCCAAGGCTACATACTTGGACTTACACTGCCGAATGGACTTACATTGCCAAGGCTACACACTTGGACTTATACTGTCGAATGGACTTACATTGCCAAGACTACACACTTGGACTTACACCGCCGAATGGACTTACGTTGTCAAGGCTACACACTTGGACTTACACTGCCGAATGACAAATACAAACATGCATTGGAACCTATCCCAAGGCTACCCCTACACTTGAGCTCCCTATTGAGCTAGGATTTTCCCACAGGGACTTTTAAAAACCTATCACAAGGCTCCCCCTACGCAAAGGTACTAAGGTTTTCCGAACTAAATCTTACTTCTCCCCCTTTGCCTACCATCCAAAAAGCTTTCTAACAATATCCCAATTGTTGAAAACTTTTCATCAAATTGAACCTAAACTTGTGTATTTATCCTCCTAGGATCTCATACACCTATACGAGCTGACTCGATCAAAATCCAGTACTGAAAATAATTTCAGACTGGTATCAATCGACTGCTAGAAGTACCAGTCGACTGCCCTTATCGAAATAAAACCCACAGAACCATTCTGTGTTCGATACACATTGTTACCAGTTGACTGGTAACTGTACTAGTCGATTGGCACCCTTTTTCAGCATTTTTCAACATTCTGAACCCAATTTCAGAAATACGACAATAATTCCATAGACCTCCAAAAATTCCCAAAGTTTGTGAAGAAGTTTATTTTACCAGTGTCTAATTGGGAAAAATATATTACAAAATGTATCTATCACCAATCCCAAGATTGACACAAAATCCAAAATTAGCTAAATGGTTCAATTGAACTTTGACCTAAAGTCCTAGTTTTGACTTCCTCATGATGTATTTGCTCATACTAACCCACAATGCATCTCTAGCATTGGTTTATATGACATCTATACATGCAAAATCAATTATCATTCAATATGACTCCAATGTCATATTTCCTTGCATGAAACACAACTCAATTGTGCTAAATCCCTAGGGTTGAGACTCAAATCCGTCTCCAAACCATTTGGCACATTCCATAACCAAACCTAGACTCCCAAGTAGTACCCACCTGAGATCCATTTGACATGGATCCCAACTTGACTCTTAGAGCTCCCCTTAGAGCTCTTAGCCTTAGCCACCTCCCTAAGTGACTCATCCAAAATTGCTAGGCTACATTGGTGCACCTCCGGTGACACTTGGCCTATAAACCTAACCTTTTTAACTTTGGACACCTTGTCCTTGGTTAATTTCTTCTTACCATTAAATGGCTTTCTCTTGCCATTTATTGGCTTCTTCATGTTATAGTCATATGCAACCCTAGCATATGACTTTTCCTTAGCTTTGGAGACACTAGATCGGTATCCCAAACCGGATCTATCATTGTTGGGTCTTTGACTACCCAACACCATATCTAAACCCTTAGATCCAACATTGAATCTATTTAGGGTTTTCTCCAAACAATCAAGCTTTGCCTTCAAAGCTTGATTTTTTCCTTTCTAGGTTCCTAACCCTAGAGTCAACATGTCCACCTTGGACATTCCTAGACCTACTCATTTTTCTAGGCATATGTCTCCCCTTCTTAGGATTAATACCTTGGGTCTCCTTAGGTCTACCATTTCTAGAGTTATCATGAATAGGTTTCCTAGGGTTATGATCCGCATTTACCCTATTCTTATCATGATATTTAAAACCAAAGTTATGCATGGGTACATAAGAATTTGAATTATGATTCAAGTTAGGGTATACCTCCCTTACCCTTAAAGCTCCCCCTTGACTTGAGCTTCTCTTCTTCTCCTTCTCCCATTTCTTCAATTGTGCCAACTTCTTGAGCTCTCCCTTCCTTGGGCATTTTGTATGGTAGTGTCCCATTTCTCTACACGTAAAGCACCTAATGTGCTTCTTCTCCTTTTTTTTCCTACAACTCAAATTAGATTCTAAAGAAATTGAATTGAGTTTAGGAGATACCTCTTTCTTGCCCATAGGACATCTACTCATGTAGTGTCCCTTCTCATTGCACCCGAAGCACACAATGTGGTTCTTTGACTTGATTTCGGTGGAGACGCTCACTAAGTTGACCTCCAAGACCTCTTCTTCACTTGTCTTGGACTCTTCTTCAACCCTTGAGGATGTAGATGATGCCTTCTCATCCTTCTTCTCCTCCTCGGATGTTGAGCATGGCTCAACTTCCGGTTGCTCCACCTCTTCTCCTTAAGTAATTGAACCCATCTCCTAGGGCTCTACCTCTTCTTGTGTAGGCAAAAGCTCTTCCCCTAGAACTTTCTTCACTTTGATCCAAAAGTCATGAGCATTCTCATATTTATCTACATGAATTATCATGTTAGAAGGCAAAATTTCAATTAACATTGATATTACCTTGTCATTTGCCTTTGACCGTGAGGTTTGCTCCTCCGTCCAATGTCATGGTCGGAGCTTCTTTACCTTCATATCATTCAGGACTTCAAATGGCTCTTTCACCACCATTATCGTGTCCCAATCCATCTCAAGGAAGTTCTTCATCTTCACCAACCAAAAGGTGATGCCCCACAAGCTTCCTCCTTCAAACTTCAGTGGATGAATCAAGCTGGTCATCTTTGCTTCCTTGGCGGTTAGTCCAATGGAGAGCGGTCTTGCTCTGATACCACTTGTAGGGGATCGGTGGTCGGCTATAAGGGGGGTTGTATAGTCGTGCCCCCAAATCGATCGCTTCTTCCTACACTTGTTAGTTATGCAGCGAAAATACAAACAAACAAGTAGAAAGCTAATCTAAATACAAGATAAGAAATGCAAACCGCTAACACGTCAATGTAACGTGGTTCGGAGATATCTTGCTCCTACTTCACGATTGTTCGTAAGATGGACAATCCCTATCCGTCGGTGGATTACTCCCTGACAAACTCTGACTATCTCAAGTTGCTCCTTGTAGGTGGAGAAACCTCTCCACAAAACTCACAAGCACTTGAGAACTAGTAGACTACTAATTAGGGTTTACCACCACTAATTTTGTCAACTATAACTAAGCTCCCGAGCTTTGGTTATATAGGTAGCGGGTTGGAAAATCCCGCCTACCAATCGACTGCCAAAACCATCAGTCGATTGCCCTCTGTAGAAATTCGACTGTTACATCCCAACATCTAGATACCAATCAACTGGTAAAAGTACCAGTCGACTGCTCCACACTGGTCGAGCGAACAAAAGCATTCTGTTTGCTCCCAGTTGACTACACCAATCGACTGATGAAACCACCAATCGACTGGTACTCGAGTACAATCACTCAGTACTCAGACTCTCACCTTGATGACTCACTTGACTCTTCGTTGCAGCTTTGACCTCTTACCTTCAAGCATACTTCCTTTAGCTCTCGTCCCTCGAATGCACCCAACCACGCAGCTCGTCCCAATGTCATCCTTCGTGTATGCCTCGAAGTCACTTCCCTCGACCCTTGACCTTGCTGCATTATCCACAGTCCCTCGGATGCTTCATCCTTCACCAGACCCGAGGCCATTAACCTGAGTCATATGTGTATCCTGCAAACCTACACACTTAAATACACATATCAAATATAAGGGTGAACCTAACTTAAACCCTTTGCCCAAACACCAAAACACATGATCGCATAGACTATTGGGATTACTCCAACATGATGAATAGTACGAAGGCGCCTTCCAGCCTTATGGAAGGCGCCTTTGACCAAGCAAAGTTAGCCATTGCCAAAGAATAAAACTTTATCCTTTGGCGCCTCATTGGTGGCGCCTTTCACCCACAGATAGGATTTTCCAGGAGCTATAAAAAGACCCCTGGAGCTAGGAAATAAACATCAACTCTAGTATTCATTTCCTAGCACATTTCTGAACGTTTAACAAGTGTAATAGGCTTCTCCGCCTACACGAAGGAGATCTTTTCAGCGCTTTATTTTACTTTGAATTAACAACCACCTAGGTTGTAACCAAGTAATTCCTTTGTGTCTTTTATTTAATTATTTGTCAAATTTCTTTTTATAAGTGTGCTACTAATCTGGAAAGATCGAGAAGGTATTTTTTTTTTAGGTAATTCACTCCCTCAAGTCGGCCATCAAGGGGTCCTAACAAGTGGTATCAGAGCTCAACCACCTCAAAATGACTAACTGCCAACTGAAACACTGAAACGATGGTCGAACTGACAATTTACCCACCAAAGTTCGAGGAAAAATTTGTATCTTAGAAAAATGCATGGAGGTATTTTTAAAACTGATGTTGAATTATTGTTAATATTAAAATATGGATTTGTAGCACTGAAAGACAAAGAGGAGTATCAATGGACCAAAAAGGAGCAAACAGATTTCGTGGCAAATGGACGAGCAAAATTTCATCTACTGAGCGTGCTACCTCCGTAAGAAGTCAACAAAATCGGCACCTACGAATCAGCAAATGAACTTTGGGAGAAGTTCCTGGAACTACATGAAGGTACGTCCGAAGCTAAACTCGTAAAATGGGACCTACTCCGGAACTAAATAAGCAATATCCAAATTGAAGAAGGTGAATCGGTTGCTCAACTACATGGAAGAATCAAGGATCTAATCACTAGATTAAAGAACCTCAAAGAAACGGTAACCAATCGGGACATGCTAAGGTATGCTTTAAATGTGTTTCCGAGAACACCGGAATGGACATCTATAGTAGACTCCTACTATATCTCCAAAGATCTCGAGGTGAGTACTTTAGAAAATCTTTTCTCCACTTTCAAATTACATGAATCTCAGTGTGCAGGATAAAAAAAGGGATCGAGTCAGAACATGCCCTAAAGGCAAGAACGGATGATCCATACTTCAAAGAGTTAATTGATGAAGGCAAGATAGCTTAAATGGTAAGAAAAATTAATAAGTTTATTCGATCTAATAAGTTTAAATCCTGACAAAAAAGGATTATCAAAACAAAAGGAAGGTCCGATGCTTTAACTGCAATGAAGAAGGATACATCAAGGATGAATGCCCTAAACTAAAGAATAAAGAGAAAGACAAGGGCAACAGACCAAAACACAAGAACTTAAAGGCCACATGGGATGAATCATCATCCTCTAAGTTTGAGATCGAGACCTTCTCTGGATTAGTCCTAATGGCAAACCATCAAATGAAAGATGAAAGCAGCTTAGAGATGAGCATTGATGAAGGGGGAGGATCATTGGAAGAAAGTTGAGATGAAGGGGGAGCATCGGAACATGAGGTAAGTGAGGTACGTGCACGATCTCCCAAACAGTCATTTAAATTCATTAAGATTCTTTCCAAAAAAAAAAATACTAAGTTAAAATTAGACTTAGCAAAGACATAACCCTTAGATTTGTTTGACAATTTAAAACTAGAAAATGATAAATTAAAAATGCAAATCGAAACTTTAGAAAAAGAACATGCCTATTTGAAATTAAGTAACTTTCAAAAATAAGAAATTAGAAATTAAGGTAGGCTAAATTGGTATTTACGATTTCATAGGGGTAAAATTAGAAAGACTCCCATAAATTATATACCACAAAATTTTTTAATTAACCCAGTAGGAAGAAACCTATATTGGATTCTAAAAACATATTTGAATTAAATTTTTTTGGATTTTCAGAGAGAAAATTAAATATTTAATTTCTTTAAGAGGCTTTGTCTAGAAAGTGGTTGTTGCTCCAATAACCAAGAAGGCCTAGTGCCTCGCCACAGCCTGAAAGTCAATTATTGAAATAAATATTTAATTGATAAACTGATAAGAATGTTGATATTAATTAAATAATGCTTTCAATATGTGTCAAAAATATAATAAGAACTCAATTGTTTTAGAGTTTTTTTTCCTTAGATTTTTACCTTATAAAATATCTTTTGGTACACTATTTTTTGATGTGATCAAAGGGGGAGAAATACATACAAGTTAAGGGGGAGTTAGAATGTTTTTAATCATTTTTGTATTATGCATTTTTTTAATATACTTAAGTTATTATGTAATTTTCTTATTTTTAACTCTAACTTGAACTTAGGTTAATGCACATCAAAAAAGGGGAGATTGTTGGAACACCGTGGTGGTTTTGATATGATCAACCAAGTTAAGTTAGGTCCTGTTGTGTTTGATCCTTATGTCTAAGTGTGCAAGAGCTTAGGAACATAAGAAGTCAAGCAGAAGGCGCAGCTAGCGAGAAGGATGGCACGGAAAGGGAGCCGACAGACTTAATACATCCGAGGGACGAAGTGTTGCGGAAGAGTACATTGGTGGACGAGAAGGATGTGTGTGACGTTCCAAGGGATGAGAAGCCAAAGCGGAAGCATGCTCAAGGAGAAAGCCGAAAAATGTGTTCGGGTGAGCCCTATCCCGGATGGCCACGATCACCCAAGCGATTGGAGCAGTAGAAGAGCATAAAGAGAGCTAGAAATACTGCTGGAGGCACCTTTAAAGGGAGTTAAAGGCGCCTCTGAGGCACCTCCATGCACTTTTGTACCTTCACTGTGGAAGGTTTCTTCCATGGTTGAAATGCGCCTTCGATGAACAGTACGAAGACACCTTCCATCCCTATGGAAGGCGCATTCGACCAAGCAAAGTTAGCCGTTGCCAAAGGATAAAGCTTTGTCCTTTGGCGCCTTGTTGGAGGCGCCTTCCAGCCTGTTGGAGACGCCGTCCACCCACGGATAGGATTTTCCATAAGCTATAAAAAGGCCACTGGAGCTAGGAAATAAACATCAACTCTAGTATTCATTTACTAGCACATTTCAAAACTTTTAATGAGTGTAATAGGTTTCTTCTCCTACACGAAGGAGATCTTTTCAGTGCTTTCTTTTGCCTTGGATTAACAACCACCTAGGTTGTAACCAAGTAATTCCTTTGTGTCTTTTATTTAATTATTTGTCCAATTCCTTTTTATATGTCTGCTACTAATCTGAGTTGAAAGATCAAGAAGGTATTTTATTTTTTTTCAGGCAATTCACTCCCTCAAGTCGGCCGCCAAGGGTCCTAACATCAACGGCCAACATTACTTCTGTGCTTATGGCTGACACAACATACCTTGTCCCCAGATCTCATGATTAGCGCTGATGTCGAGGCATTCTTCTAGGCATTCCCCCTGACAACTATAAATATTCTGCTTCGACCTCTCACTTGGACTTCTCGCTAATAGCTAGAGTCATCCTCCTATCTCTTCCTTCTTCCGTGGTTCTGCTTTCTTCTTCTTTTTGTAACTTCTTCATGGATCCCTCAGTGCCTAGGTATGCTCCCTGTGTCTCGACCTTCAGCGGTGTATATCTAGATGATCTTTGCTTCGCGTGTGAAGTGTCCACGACTATGCATATCATCATACCCTCTGAGGTCCACTAAGTTTTCCAACCTCCTCAAGGTTATGTGAATTTTTTCAAAGAACAGATTGTAGCCGGTCTTCGTTTTCCTATACACTGCTTCTTCTCCCCATGAGTCGTTACTTCTACATTCCCCTTTGTCAGTTTCCTCCTAATTCCATGTGAATTCTGTGTGAGTTCATTCTCCTTTACAAATTGTATGACATCCGCTGGAACCCTCACGTGTTTCACTGCCTCTTTATCCCTCGATGCCATAGTGAAGGTCTTTTCCGCTTCTAGGCTTGTACCCGGACTACCCTTTTCGTTCCCCTTCCCTCTTCAGAGTCAGAATGGAAAGAGAAGTATTTTTTTCTTCGCTTCCCCTCCGACATGGAGTGGTCTACCAAGTGGCGATCATCCCTTCCTTCAGCACCTTATCTGGGAGACTATCACTTAGACCCCACTTTTATGGAGGCATCGGTGCAACTAGAGGGTTGGCACTTTGATATACACGTGCTACTAACAAAGGATGTACTCTATCTATTTAGGCTATGCGTCATCCCTTCAGAGCTACCGTATTCTCTAGGTAAGCATTACCCTTACCTTGACCTGCTTTTGCAGCAACAAACACTCTTGCCCAAGCATCTTTGATTAGGCCTCTCCCCCTAAGTGCTTTAGAAATAAATCACCGAGAATGCATAATCTTGGGTAGGTAGGGCCTTTCATATTCCACTCCTACTAATCCCAGAATGGCCACAGATACTGTCTCTCACACTACCGCCCCTCAAGCGACGTCGACTGTCCGCTCTAGTCCTGAGCATGCTCGGCATACTCATCTTGTTCCTTCCGTTCGTCACCTTGTGACTCCAGAAGAGGGCTCAGATTTAGACAAGCATCCCCTTTCACTTCGGCCGAGGTGAAGACCTACTAAATCCCGCCCAATGGCCGAGGCCTCCCCTGCAACCCAGGTACCCAAGTCAGCTCCGTCTTCTGTTTCAGAGCCACAAGTCCCGGACGACCTTACTTTTCCTCCAGAAGCTCGACCAGGTGTTGATCGAGGGAAAACCCCGATTGTTAAAGAAGATATCGATCCTGAGTGTCAATCTACCCCAGCCGCCTAGGCCGAGCCTTCTTCCCTTGGACTGTCTACTTCTACTCAACCCAGCCCCAGCTGGACCGCTCCTAGACCATCCAGGTCTCGGTGCCTCCATTTCCACGCTTCTTTGCCTTCAGAGTGAGGATTATGACACGACCCCTCTATCCATGCTAGTACTGTCCTGCTATGGGGGAAACTAGCAAATGCTTAGATGGAATCTATGAAACAGATAGATTCCCTCCCAGTGCCTGCTCAAGTGGATTTATTCTACGAAAATGCTATTGTGGTAAGCCTTTGCCTTCATCCATTGCTCCTTTCTTCTAATTCTGACTATCTTTTATATGGCCAGATCTATTCTGAGATGCTATACTTAAGTCAGATGTCCTTGGACATGTATCAGGAAAATAAGGTCTTGAAGGATCGTATTGACAACCTGGAGTCTCATCCTTTGGACTCCTCTCTAGTCAAGTGCCAACTAAAGGTGGAGGTGGAGTCTTTAAAAAAAGTTAAATGCAGTCCAGGAATAGATCCTAAGCGAGGCCTTACTAGAGGCCCATCAGCTACGGGATGACCAGAAGAAACTGGAAGCCCTCCATTAATCAACTGATGCTAAGTATCAAAAGGAGCTGACCCTCAAGGAGAATACCTTGTTAGAGTTGGCTCAGCAGATCGTGACCCTGGATACCTACAAACTCATGCATAAGTAGGAGATGGATCGCTTAACTAGTGAGCTTAACTCCAAAGACATACTCCTCATGGATCATCAAAGGGATTTGGAGTCTCAAGCTACCGAGCTAGGCTCCTTACAGACGGAGTTATCTCAAGCCCACTCTGCCCTATCCACTTCTACGATTGCCTTAGAATCTTATAAGGTAGGGGAGAGCGACCGCCTTTGGATAAACTGAGAAGAATACTTGCGTTCTTTAGAGTTTGACTCCCAAGTAGGAGATCGCTTTGTCAGGTTGCTCACGTATGGCGCAGTAGGAGAAATCCAGCAGCTTAAAAAGGGAGGGTACCTGTCGTCCGACCCTCTTGAGGATTTTCTGGACCATCATCTGAGCATCAAATAAATGTCCGATGATGTTTTTTCATAGTTCAAATGATTACTATTTTATGAAAGCTCATATCTGCCTCTTGTATTCCTACTTTCCGTGCATGTCCCATGACTTTTCCTTAGGTTGGGAATTTATTATACTAAGGGCTGAGTGGGTTACTTGTGAGTGAGATTTTTAGATCTTTACTTGACTAGGCCCGATCTGTCAGTCTAGGTTTAGAGGAATCCAATGGACGACTTACACTAGGAGAGAGGCACTAGGACCCGATAAGGCCCTTAAGGACTTCATCTAGAGTGCCTCAGTTTTTGTCACTTCCTAAAAGATTTAAGCATAATGCAGGACGGGTTATCCGACCGGGCATTTTCGTGTCCATGCCAGTAGTGCTTACTTCCCGCCCTAGTCTCTTTCTCTTAAACAAATGTTAGTACCAAGAGTAACATTTTCAGATGCGATAGGATTGAAGGTAATTAACACTCTATGGGTGGTTCAACTTTCTACCATGAGCATCCTATAGGTAATAGGAACCAGACGCTAGTTTTTTAATGACCTTATAAGGGTCATCCCACTAAGGTGCTAATTTAGTTACCTCTTCTACTAGTCTGATCCTCTTCTATACTAAATCCCCTTCTCCGAAAAAATTGGGGATCATCTTCTTATCATAGTTTTGTCGCATCCTTTGTCGATACACGGTTAGTCGGGCAACCGTCCTCTCCCGGGTTTCACTTATAAGATTCAGCTCTAGAAGCCGCCACTCTGCATTCTTCGGGTCATACAGTAACCACCGTATTGATGGAACCCAACCTCGACCGGCACGACTGCTTCATTGTCGTAGATGAGATGAAAAGGCGTGAGTCCCATACTTTCTCGTGGAGTCATTTGGTATGCCCAAAGAATGCTAGGCAGCTCTTCCACTCAATTGTCACCCACGTGGTCCAACTTGACTTGTAGCCCACGAACTATCTCTCTATTAGCGACCACAGTCTGTCCATTACTTTAAGGATAAGCGACAAAAGTGAAGGCATGAGTGATGTCAAACCCTTGGCACCATTCTTGAATCTTGCACCCTTGGACTTGTCGACCATTATCTGAGACCAATTTGCGAGGGATCCTGAATCGACATAAGATATTTTTCCATAGGAACTGGATAATAGCTCCTTCCATTATCCTGACTAGGGCCTTTGCCTCCACCCACGTAGAGAAGTAGTGTACTGCTATGATTAGGAAGCGCCTCTATCCTGGGCTATGGGGAACGATCCCACGATGTCCATTCCCTATTGGTCAAAAGGACAAGAGACTATCGAGGTCTTCAAAATCTTGGTCAGTCGATGGGATAAGTTCTGATGTTTCAGGCAAGAGAAGCAAGTGGCCACTAACTGTTGAGCATCTTTTTGTAAGGTGGACCAAAAATATCCGGCTAGCAATACTTTTCGGGTTAACATCCTTCCTCCTACATGACTAACGCAGCATCCCTGGTGAACTTCCTGCAGGGCATACTCTGCCTCATCCCGACCTAAGCATTTGAGCAGTGGTCGGGAGAATAATCGCTTGTATAATTGATCCCCGATCTGCGTATATGCATGAGCTCTCTTCCTAATCGATCTGGATTCCTCAGCATCGACAGGTAAGACACCTTGTTGAAGATAAATGATTATTGGAGCTCTCCAGTCAATTAGTTCCTTTAAGTTGTTCTACAAGTCGATTTGAGCTATCAAGAAACTTTGGGCTATCGACTTATCCAGAACCCAAGTGCTCAAAGAACTGACCATTTTGGCTAATTCATCTGCCCTAGGAATCTTGGTTACTATAACCTCCTTGAAGCCCTCCTTCATTTTCTCATACTCTTCTCTGTAAAGCGGTAGCTTCTCATTGTTGACTTCGAAGTTGCTAGCCATCTGCTAAGCCACTACTTGGGAATCTGAGTAAATGATTACCCGTGTAACTCCTACATGCCGAGCTGCCTGCAGTCCCGCTAGAAGCGTATCATATTCTGCATCGTTGTTAGTAGCTCTAAAGTTTAACCTGACAGCCAATTGCATGATGTCTTCTTGAGGGGATATAAGGAGTATCCCCACTTCATTTCCTTGTTGAGTGGACGGCCCATCCACATATATCTTCCATGTTTCCTCTGCATCACATTGATGGATCTCTGTTAGGAAGTCAGCCAAGGCTTGTGCTTTGATCGTTGTTCGGGACTGATACTGTATATCATATTCTCCCAACTCAATTATCCATTTGATGAGACGGTCGACTATCTCTATGTTGGTAAGGGCTTTCCCCATGGTACTCTTGGTCAGGGCATTAATTAGGTGTGCTAGGAAGTAGGGTCTTAAGCGGCGAGCCATGAGAACTAATCCATACACCAACTTTTAGAGGGTCGTGTATCGAGACTTGACCCCTTTTGAAAGATGGCTGAAGAAATATACTGGTCATTATGCATTGTCTTGCTCTTGTTAGTATTAGCCCTAGTACCAATTATGAGATGATTGAAAAGAGCTTCTTTTGTATCATATTTCATTATTAATAAAGGCGAAGTTGGTTATTATATTTATTTCAATTTAGTGCCGAATGAATAAGTATAATAATGTCCTAGAGTAGGAGGTTCTAATCTACAACATATCAATTGGTTGAATTGATAGTGAGATATTGTAGATATACATAGAACACTACTCTTAACTATTCCTAGTCAAGCATTAATATGCAAAGACAATATTAATGCGTTGAGACTAGCATATAGGTCAACGGATGACTTAATCTCATAAGTCATGGATATGAGATATCAAGCTGACACATAAGTATATATTAGAGAATATATACTGAATGATCCGCCATGAGAATGTTACATGGATCGTTATATGAGTGTCATAAAATTCTCATGTGACTATTAGTATGAATAGTCCTTAGACCTGAAGTCACTACGGTTCCCTACATATACTTTGGTATCGTCAAACGTCACCCGTAACAGGGTGGACCATAAAGTCGATCACTGGGTATGCAATAAGTTATGCGGAGGGATGTGAGTGATGTAGATGGGATCTATCCCTTCCATATGACGGAAGTGATATCTATGGGCCCCTTGATTAGTAGGACACAAGAATGCATGGTCATGCTTAAATGAGTCAATATGAGATATTGAGCTTATTTAATTGAGTGTGTCTACTTAGAGATCAAGAAATATAAAGATTGATAAGAGGATGACATGATCTATGCCTCATTGATCAATCTAGATATCGAGGATAGAAGGATTAAGTCATACAAGATAATAGCCATGGAAAGGTTAAGTCGGATCTCGACATTCTCGTCACTTGGGTAGCAATGATGTCTTGCTAGATGTCACTCATTGCTTATGTATTTAAATGTTGATTTGGATACATTGCCAATGTTACGAGAACCTATTGGGTCATATACAAAGAACAAGTCAATGGAGATGGATTCATATGATGAATCATTAGATTAAGTCTAATTCAAATTGGACTCATTGAGTAAGACTCAATTAGATCCAACTATTGGATTGAGTTCAATTCAAATTAGACTCATTGAATCAATTGGATTAATGATTAATGAGTTGGACTCATTATATGATTTCATGAATTATTTGATGATTAATGAGTTGGACTCATTATATGATTTCATGAATTAATTAATGAATAATGAGTTGGACTCATTATATGATTTCATGAAATTTGAATTCATGAAGAAAGAGGAGTGTACAACTTGAGTTACTCATGCATTGGATGCATTGGATGAAGAGTGAACCATTTAAATTGCTCATGCATTGCATGCATTGAATTCATTGGATGAAGAGAGAACCATTTGAATTACACACGCATTGGATTCATTGGATGAAGACAAATATTAATGTCAATCAAGACAATTGACATTAAGACATGAGGCAACTTCATGAATCTATATAAAGAGGTTTTTAGATTCATTTTCATGATGAGTTTTTTGTGCTCTAGCTCTTCTTCCTCCTCCTCTCTTCCACTTGGCCAAAACCTCCAAAAGGGTTGCTAGCACAACCTTTGGTTGTTTCATTCTCCACCTTGTGAGTTTGTGAGACAAACAAGACTTGTTCGTGTGGATACCATAGAGGCGCGATCACTTGATCGGGCTAAGATCTGCACCTAAAGAAATGTTGGAATTGGGATTGTGAAGGGCACGTAACAAAGGTATAACTTTCTCATGTAGATAATTAATACTTAGTATATGGTTTCCTTTCGCATGGATCTAAAAGAACTAGATGTTTTTCGCTGCGCTTTCGCGTGTTTAGCGCGCTAGTTCCTTACAGCTCTTTCACTTGGACTGCCCCCACGGCCTCAGGGGTAGCTAACAAATACACCCAGAACGGCTCCCTAGCAGTAGGTTTAAACAACGAAGGCAGGGTCTTCAGGTGTTGCTTTATTTCTTCAAAAGTTTTGTTGCACTCTTCATCCCACTGAAACTTGGCAGCTCTTTAGAGCACCTTAAAGAAGAGGAGCGTCCGATCTGCAGATCGGGATATGAACCTAGAGAGTGTGGTGATTCAGCCCACCAACTTTTGGGCTCTTTCAGGTTCTGAGGTGACTGCATGTCTCAGAGTGTCTGTACCTTTTCCGGGTTGGCTTCAATTCCTCACCAGTGATGAGGTATCCCAGGAATTTTCCCCCTAGGCTCCAAACAGGAACTTTAGTGAATTTAACGCGGCCCATACTGCCGCAGTGTGCCACAGGTCTCCTCCACATTAGCAATCAAGTTTACTGTCACAATAGACTTGATTAGTATGTCGTCTACGTAGACTTCGATGTTCCATCCCATTTTCTCTCGGAAGATCTTGTCCATCATCCTCTGATAAGTAGCTCCTGTGTTCCGTAGATCGAACGACATGACCATATAATAGAAAGTACCATCGGTTGTGATGAAGTTAACTTTCTCCTGATCTTCTTGGGCAAGAGGGATTTGGTGGTATCTTTGGTAAGTATCGAGCATGCAAATTCTTTCACAACCCGAGGTAAAGTCCACCATCTGATTGATCCTCGGTAGTGGATAGTCGTCCTTAGGGCTAGCTCGGTTGAGATCCCGAAAATCAATGTAGACCCTCCACTTATTGTTAGGTTTGGACACTAGGACCATGTTAGAGAGCCAGGGCAGAAATTGTACTTCTCTAACATGTCCTGCTTTCAAGAGTTGATCAACTTCAGCTCGGATGATCTTATTTTGTTTGGCCGAGAAGTTCCACTTCTTTTGCTTGATCGGCCAGGAATCAGGCAGGAGGTGCACCTTATGCTCAGCTACCAAAGGCTTGATTCCTGGTAGCTCCTTGGGGGACTAGGCAAAGACGTCCCTGTTGCGCATAAGACATTCAACTAGATCAGTCAATCTCGATCGGCAGGTCACTTGATATGCAAGTGATGCTCTCCGGATGCTCTTCCCAAGGGATGGGTTCTTCAGCTATACGAAGAGTCTCCTCTTGGATGACATGGATTCTTCTATCCTGAGTTCTTTGAGCTTTAGAGGCCTCGACCTTTATCATGTCGATATAACACCTGCAGGAGACCAATTACTCGCCTTTGACCTCCCCAACCTGGTCTCCCATAGGAAATTTTATCTTCTGATGAAAGGTGGAGACTGTCGCTCGAAACTCATGTAGGACAGGTCTCCCTAAGATGACATTGTAGGAAGATGGAGAATCCACTATGATGAAGGTGCTCCTCCGTGTCCTTACCAATGATTCGCTACCCAAAGATATAGCTAGCTTAATTTGACTCATTGGTCGTACCTCATTTCCAGTGAACTCGTACAAAGAAGTAGCTACGAGTTAGAGCTCACTAGCGTTGACCTTCATGCCCTCGAACGCATTCATGAACAGCACGTTGACAGAGCTTCCGGTGTTAATGAAAACCCTAGCCACGCGGTTGTTGTCAATGATAGCTTTGATTATGAGGGCATCAGTATGAGGGAGCTCCACTCCCTCCAGGTCTTGCGGCTTGAAGCTGATTGCAGACCTTGCAGCTTGTTCTTGGCTGCACCCCACCGCATGTATCTGCAAGCGATGCTCATGGGACTTTCAGTCTTTGGTGGAGTCTCCATCAGTGGGCCCTCAAGAGATCATGCCGATCTCCCAGATGGTGACATTTCCCTTGTTCTCTTTCTCATGGGACTCTATTTGCTCATTGCCCAGGCCTGGCTGTTGAGTTCCCTGACCTCCGCTCTCAGGAATGGGTTTACCTAATGACCCTATTGTAGTAGGCTGGCTGGCTGGCAACTTCTGAAGCTTGGGCACGATCTCAGGCGGTGGCAGGCCCAGTTCAGCTGCCTGTTGAGAATCTCGGGCGAATTGGATGCAATCTCCTATGGAATGGGTGTGGGACCTATGGTAGGTACAATAACAGGGCCCCCATTGATTGGGTCTGGGGGCTTGAACATCTTCGACTCGTTGGGCCACTCTGGATTCCTGACCGAGTGAAATCCCGGTCGGGCATCCTTGGAGTGGGGAAAGGGTCGAACTAGAGGTTAGGGTAGCCTTTTCTCCGACTTGTTGGCTGGAGCAGGCGTCTTGTCAACTTTCCTTCGGGTAGTATGGGCTTCTTCTACATTAATGTAGCTGACTGCCTTCCCTAACATCTCTTCAAAATTCTTCACAGACTCTCGAATGAGGGCTCGGAAGAACTCTCCTTCCACTAGATCGTGGGAGAAGGTGCTCATCAAAATTTCTGAGGTAGAGGAAGGGACATCCTGGGCTACCTGGTTAAAGCGTTTTATGTAACTTCTTAAGGGTTGCGCAGACCCTTGCTTGAGTGTGAAGAGACAATGGTCTGTCTTTTGATATTTCCTGCTATTGGCGAAATATCGCAGGAAAGCGTTCTTGAAGTCCTGAAAGCGGGTGATAGATCCGACAGACAGCCTATCGAACCACCTTTGTGTCGAGTCGGATAGGGTGTTTAAGAATACGCGGCACTTAATGGCATCACCGTACTGATGCAACAGGGCAGTACTCCAAAATTTGCGAAGATGATCCTCTAGATCCTTGCTACCATAATATTCTCAGAAGAACATCGTATGAAGGAAAAAAGAACTGTAGAAGATGAGTGCGAATGTGCACGTACCTGACTAAGGGAGAGGATCTCCCTTTTTATATAATGTTGCATACCTTCACAGCCTGTATGTTGTCAGAGAATGTCGAGTGTCAAGACTTGTCGGGTGAGAGAAAATATATAGTGGCCTCCTATTGGTGGAAGGAAGGTTCCATTTATAGGTGATAGGAGACTACTAGAATATTCCCTACCGCAGAGCAGTTATTCTCTGATAGGCAGTTATGATTCACTGACATTGTTTGTCACTTAGCGCTTTCCATCCTGCCCAGGTTTAACTACAGATAGCTCAGGATGACCATTTAGAGATACCATCTGACTTGAGTCTTACTGAGGAGGTTGAGCCATGGAAATGTTGGAACCGAAATTTAGCTAGAGGGGGGGGGGTGAATAGCTCGTCGTGATTGTCGCAATCGTCATGCTCGTCGTTGCTCGCTTCTTGGGATGATGTGCAATGGAAATACAAGAAAAACAACAACGCTAACTCTAGGGATTTACTTGGTATCCACCTCAAGAAGAGGTGACTAGTCCAAGGATCCACACACTCACGCACCCTCCACTATAAAAACACTCCTTCTCGGTAACTACCGAAGGTGGAGAAACCTTACAACCTCACAATACAACAATGAGAAAGAAAGAAGCAAAATACAAATGAATCTTATAAGATTACAATGAAAACCCTAGCGTCTTCTTCTTGTTGTTGCAACTCACCTCTTGACTTGGATGAGTCTCCAAGAACCTTCAAGAACTGGTGGTGAGGAAGAAAAGATCGCTGTGGAGAGCTGCTATGATCGCCCGTGGAGAAGAATCAAAGAAGTATAGAAGGAATCGCTCACCAACGGCTTTATCCGCGCCAACGGTCGAATCCCAATCGATTGGATTGCTCCCAATCGATTGGAGAGGCTTTGGATCGATCGACTGATCGATCCAGGGTTTATCACGCAAAATCACACCTCCCAATCGATCAACCGATCGATTGGAGGCTCCCAATCGATCGACCGATTGATTGGGAGGCTTTCTGTGCGCGCGACGATTCTCCCCAATCGATCCACTGATCGATTGGGGAACCTTTTTCTCGCGGGCTCAGTCCAATCGATCACCCGATTGATTGGACTTGGTTCAATCGATCGATTGAACCTACTTGACTTGCTCCGATCAAATCCAAAAGCCCTGCAAACCCAACATCCAGTCAACCATGACCTGTTGGGACATCATGCCTAACATCCGGTCACTCTCGACCTGCTAGAACTCCCTCACCAAGTGTTTGGTCAATCCCTTTGACCCACTCGGACTTTTCTCCTTGTGTCAAGTGTCTGGTCAACCTTGACCCACTTGGACTTACCAATACCAGGTATCTGTAAGCCTTGATCCACCTGGATTTTCCCGTGCCTGGCTTCACTTACCAGGACTTCCCTTCTGCCTAACTTCACACACTAGGACTTCTCATCTACCTAGCTTCACTCATTAGGACTTCTCATCTGCCTGGCTTCACTCACCAGGACTTTCCTTTTGCCTAGCTTCACTCACTAGGACTTTCCTTTTGCCTAGCTTCACTCACTAGGATTTTCAAAAACTGCGTGGCTTCACTCACCGGGACTTTCCAACTGTCTGGCTTCACTCACTAGGACTTTTACTTCTACCTATCTTCACTTACTAGGACTTTCCAGTCAAGTATCCAATCAACCTTGACCTACTTGACTCTCCATCACATCTAAACTAGTCAACCTTGACCAAAAGGAGAATTGTACCAACAATCTTCCCACATGAACAATTGCACCTGCAATCTCCATGTCTTATCTTTCTCCATGTATTGTCAATCATCGAAATCCAAACATCAAGACTCAAGCTTGAACCAACTCAAGCTTAGTCAACCAGGTCAACCTTAACCTAGAGGAATATTACACCAACAATTTTTTTGTTTTTGATGTTTGACAATACCTTTAAGTTAGGATACTTTTGAGTTAAACTAATCCCACAGTCTTAACTCTCTTCATGCCAAATTATGAATGATGGTTTTCTTCATTCTCTTCCTTCCCTAGAGGGCAACCTCCCTCTTAAGGAAATAAAGGCCTAACTTAAACCATACATTCTCTTCCTATTGGAACAGATCAAAAACTCTCCCCCTGAAGAGTTTCCCAACGTTGTTCACAACTTTACTCGTTGCTCACAACACGATAATGAAGGTCTCATACCCTTCATTATTCTTAATGCTCAACCTTGAGTATATACCACCTGGTATACTCACATATAATGCAAATGAAGGTCTCATACCCTTCATTTCCGTCATCAATGCTCATCCTTGAGCACGAACACCCAAACAATGAAAATATCCACTCCTCATTGTATTCAAAATGCTCAACCTTGAGCATTTACGCTAAGGAAGATTAACCACCTTCCAAGGTGTATGAAAAATAGATTTTCATGTCCTTAAAGAGTAACTCCCCCTAAAGACATGCACGTAACTTCTTTCATTGTACCAACAATAACTTGGAATCCCTAAACATATAGGAAACCCAAATTTAGAAGTTTTGAGGTTCAAAAATTCAATATTGAAACCAACCCTCAACCTAAACCTCTACTTAGTCTTCCTTAGCCAATCCATCCTTGTTTTCATCATGAAAACTCCCCCTAAATATATACAAATGTGTTTTGAGGGGTAAGGAGTGGTTATATAGAAAAAAAATGCTGAACTCTAGCTTACCCAGCTAAAATCAACATTTCAATCGATTGGAGTTGGGTCCCAATCGATTGAACCCAGCTGAATCAATCCACTGATCGATTCAAACTACATGGATAGATCAATGGATCGATCCAGCAAGCTTCTGCTCGCAAGAAATGCCTTCTCAATCGATCGCTCGATCGATTGAGGCACTCCAATCGATCGGGTGATCGATTGAAGCTCTGAAAATACTGAAATTCACTTTCAGTCAATTTTAGAAACTCTCCAAAAATTCTACAAAATTCAAAAAATCATGAAAATTCATGTAGACATTTCTTAGGGCATATATTATCAAAGAAAAATAGTTTTCTATGAAAATACTTTCTATTTTCCAAGATTGACACAAACTTGAAAATTTGTAAAAACTTTAGTGTTTTCTTCCAAGTTTGTACTTAACTATTCAATGATGATTACTATCAAAAGATAGCCTTCATCAAGATTTTCCAAAAGTATTTTAAAATCATTTTCAAAACTAATATCCAACCATATTCTTTGGGCTCAATGCACATGACTTGTACATTAGCTTTCCCAATGATTGGAAAACACATAACTATGTGTTTTAATGAACCTAAAAACTCAAAGAAATGCACTAAATCAACATCTTGAGTTTTGTTCATCATCCTAACATCTCACTTGAATCTAATGTATACTAAAACACATACAAGTCACCTTATAGTTCGTGTGAGATGTAAAATTTTGGTTTTGCCCTAATTCAGGGATCATGCATATCTACCTAGGCATTTTGAGGTTATAAACAACCACCAAGGATGTTACTTGTTAATAAATGTCATTAGTCCTTAATTTTAAAAAAATGCATGATGTGATATGGCATACATCAAAATAAATAATTTAATTAAAAAAATCCTATAACTACATGATGTATGTATGACATGACATGGTATTTTTTATGTTTCTCATAATAAGGCATGAATGCAAAATATGATGTCATGGCATATGATGGGCAAACAAAGCATGATAAATTAGCATAAATAAAATATACCTACATTATCTATCTAAGTATCCTAAAACCTTAGCTAACTTAACTTAAATCCTAGATTGCCCAAATAATGTCAAAATCCCAATTTTGACATTTCTTTCACAAGAAAATGCCAAAGCCTAATTGGACATTTGTTTAATCTCTTGATTTATTTATGCCAATTAAAATCAAGCACATCTCTCAAATTTTTACATATTTATCCTTCCAAATGGAGTAATCACTTTAAATTTTAGGCCCGGATCTGCTTTTAATTCCTTAAGAACATACCAAAATCCCAACTTGGTAGTTCTTTACACTTGATTTCTTGTGCCAATCAAAATTATATCAAATTTCTCAAATTATGGCACATTTTACTCTTTCCAAAAGTAAATGAAAATCCACTTCATTTTTAAAGGTTAATAGTAACCTTAAAAATGCTCTCCGAGTGCCAACTTCATCAAAGTTGGGTTAACTACCCTTCTAATCGGAGTTGACACTCTCTAACCCATCTAAGGGGTAGAGAAAATGCTCCTAGGTGTTGGGAACAAATATGTAGCTAGAGGGGGGAGAATAGCTCGGTGCGCTCATCGTGCTCTTCGTGCTTGTTTCTTCAAAGATGTGCAGCGAAAAATACAAAGAAAACAAACACAACGGTAACACTAAGGATTTACTTGGTATCCACCTCACAAGAGGTGACTAGTCCAAGGATCCACACACTCACGCACCCTTCACTAATAAAACACTCCTTTATGGTAACTACCAAAGGCGGATAAGATCTACAAGTTCACACTACAAGAAGAAAGGAAAGGGAAACAAAATACAGCACAAGCTTACAAGGAACCCTAATCCTAGCTTTCTTCTTCAGCTATAGATCCGCCTCTTGACTTGGAAAACTTCCAGGAACCTTCAAGAACTGGCAATCTAAACTTTGTGGAGAAGCTGAGGAGAAGTTGTGAAGATCTGGAGTGAACAGTACGAGCTCTACTGAAGGAAATGCTCTCCTGCAGCTAAATACGACGCCAACAGTCGGATCCCGATCGATTGGATTGCTCCCAATCGATCGGGGAGGCTTTGGATCGATCAACCGATCGATCCAGAGTGCCTCTGTGCTCTCTGGAATAGCCTAGATCGATCGGCTGATCGATCCAGGGCTTATCGCGCACAAACAGCAGCTCCCAATCGATCCACTGATCGATTGGGACCTCTGGATCGATCCACGGATCGATCCAAAGGGGTTTTGTTCTCTGGGACTCACCTGATCGATCAGCTGATCGATTGGGTATGATCCAATCGATCGGCTGATCGATCTAGATCTACTGGATCAATCGGTTGATCGATCTAGATCTGCTAGATCGATCGGCTGATCGATCCAGATCTGCTGGATCAATCGGCTGATCAATTCAGATCTTGGTTTTTGCCCAAAAGAAAGTCCAAAGCCCTCCAAACCAACATCCGGTCAACCTTGACCTATTGGTATATAAAACCTAGCATCCGGTCACCCTTGACCTGCTAGGACTCCCTCACCAAGTGTCCGGTCAATCCCTTTGACCCACTTGGACTTTTCTCCTTCTGCCAAGTATCCGATCAATCCCTTTGACCTACTTGGACTTTCCAACACAGATGTCTGATCAGCCTTAATCCATCTGGATTTCTCCGTGCCAAGTATCCAGTCAATCTCTTTGACCTACTTGGACCTCCACCAGATATCTGGTCAACCTTGACCCATCTGGATTTCCCTTGCCTGGCTTCACTCACCAGGGCTTTCACCTAGCTTCACACTAGGATTTCCATTTGCCTAGCTTCACTCACTAGGACTTTCCAACTGCCTGGCTTCACTTACCAGGGCTATCACCTAGCTTCACTCACTAGGATTTTCACCTGGCTTCACTCACCAGGATTTCCTTTTGCCTGGCTTCACTCACCAGGACTTTCCTTTGCCTAGCTTCACTCACTAGGACTTTCTTCTGCCTGCCTTCACTCACCAGGACTTTCCAATCAAGTATCCGGTCAACCTTGACCTACTTGACTTTTCTTCACATCTCAACTGGTCAACCTTGACCAAGCGGGAATTGTATCAACAATCTCTCAAAATGAACAACTGCACCTGCATTGTCCATATCATCTAAACCCAATATATTGTCAAACATCGAAACCCAAATCAAGACTTAGGCTTGGTCAACCTGGTCAACCTTGACCTAAAGGATATTGCACCAACAATCTCTCCCTTTTTGATGTTTGACAATACCATTTGTTAAGTTAGGAAATTAGGCTAATCCCATAGCCTCAATTCCCTTTATGCCAATATATGAATGATGGTTCCCTTCATTCTCCTCCTTTTCTAGAGAGCAAACTCCCTCTTTAGGTACTGAAGGCCTAACTTAATCATACACTAGGAACCCAAAACCTATTGGTGCTCCTTGGATGCTCTAGGTATTCACTAGGGATAACTTCTCTAGACACCTTCCTAGTGACCTTGTTAGGCTTCTTAGAGTCCTTGGTCATCTTTTCTAGGTCAACTCTAGGGATTTCTTCCCTTGTGACCTTCTTTGTGACTTTCTTAGACTTCTTAGAAGTCTTAGTCATGTTTGTTGTTACAAAAATACTTCTAGGGATAACTTCCCTTGTATTTTTGACTTAACCACTAGGCCTAGGGTTAGTTCCATAATTATATGGAACTCTATGGTAAGAAGGCACATCCTTTTTGGTTTTAGGTTTGTATCCTAAACCTCTATGACCCTTGGATGACCCTTGTTGTCCTAAACCTAGATTTTGCTCATTTTACCCTTTTAGGATATTTTTCATCATTTTTAAGGTCTTTTCTAATTTATCAAGTCTTGACCTCAAGACTTGATTTTCTCTCATTAAATTCTTAGTTTTTGGTTTTTTATTTAATCCTTGAGCATTTTTATTTTTAGGCTTGTAACTAAAATCCTTAGAATTCTTGCCTAAATTTTTATCTACCTTCCTAGACCTAGGTGTGGTAATTTTAGCATGAAGAGCTACATGTTTTTCCTTAATGCTATCATGCTTCCTATTTTTATAGTAAATAGTATTAAAATGATATAATTTAGAACTAGCATGCTTTTTACCATTATTTAAAGGCGTAGGCTCAACAAATGATACCTTGCGTTTTACCTTGGAGACTCTCCCTTGAGCTGTGCTTCCTCCTTGAGCCTTGACCGCTTTTTTCCGTTTGGGGCATTGACTATAATAGTGCCCCTTTTGATTACAAGAGAAGCACACAATGTGCTCTTTGCTCTTCTTTGTTCCGGGAGCGGTCTCTTTAGGCTTCTCCTTGCCCTTTAGTGTCACTTGGCTCTTCTTTTTAGCCAATTTTGGGCATTTGCTTTTGTAGTGCTCATGTTCCCTATACTCAAAATATATAATATGATTTTTATTCTTACTTGAACCATTTTTACCTTCATGTGTAGGGATGACACTTGCTCCTCCATTTGATGTTTCTTAATTTTTGGAGGATGCAACATATTCTTCTCCATTTGACCCGGATGTAGAAGCTTCTCTTTATTCTTGATCCGATGTCAACAAAGGTCTCTCCCCCTCAATCCTAGAGGTGGAGACTTCATCTTCCTCTTCATCCTCTTGTACATAAAACAAGGAATATGCTCCTTCCTTGCTTTTTTGGTTGCACTCCTTTGAGGATGAAGCTTCTAGGACTTCTTCTTCCAATATTGAGCACCTCTCAACCTCAGAGTCTTCTTCTTCTTCTTTTTGATCTTGATTCAGTGAATCACTCTCATTTGATTCTTCTTGGATTGGTACAGTGGAGAGGATCTCATGAATCGTTGCCAATTTGCTCCAAAGCTCTTTAGCATCCTTGAATTCTATAATTTGCTCCAAAATGTGGCTAGGTAATAGATTGACCAAAAGCTTGGTCACTTTATCATTATTTGCCTCGCTCCTTTGAATTTGTTCTTGGCTCCACTTGCTTCTCTTGAGAACTTTGTCGTTTGAACTTGTTGGAGCTTCGAAGCCTTCCATGAGAGCAAACCATTGCTCTATCTCCACCATCAAGAAATTTTCGATCCTTGATTTCCAAAGATCGAAACTCATCATTGTGAACAGTGGAGGTACCCTTGTATCAAATCCAAGTCTATCTTGGAATTCCATTTGAAGTTGAGCTTCTTGAATGAAGTCTTTGACTTGTAGAATTGCTCCAACTTCTTCACCCTCTAGTTTTTTGCTTCTTCCGGCGATGATTCTGGTGAAGAGCAACCTTGCTCTGATACCACTTGTTGGAACCGAAATGTAGCTAGAGGGGGGGGTGAATAGCTCATCGCGATCGTCGTGCTCGTCGTTGCTCGCTTCTTGGGATGATGTGCAGCGGAAATACAATAAACACAAACAACAACGCTAACTCTAGGGATTTACTTGGTATCCACCTCAAGAAGAGGTGACTAGTCCAAGGATCCACACATTCACGCACCCTCCACTATAAAAACACTCCTTCTCGGTAACTACCGAAGGCAGAGAAGCCTTACAACCTCACAATACAACAATGAGAAAGAAAGAAGCAAAATACAAATGAATCTTACAAGATTACAATGAAAACCCTAGCTTCTTCTTCTTCTTGTTACAACTCGCCTCGTGACTTGGATAAGCCTCCAAGAACCTTTAAGAACTAGCGGTGAGGAAGAAAAGATCGCTGTGGAGAGCTGCTATGATCGCCCGTGGAGAAGAATCGAAGAAGTATAGAAGGAATCGCTCACCAACGGCTTTATCCGCGCCAACGGTTGAATCCCAATTGATTAGATTGCTCCCAATCAATTGGGGAGGCTTTGGATCGATCGACCAATCGATCCAGAGCGCCTCTGTGCTCTTGGAAATCGCCTGGATAGATCAGGCGATCAATCCAGGGCTTACCGAGCAAAATCGCACCTCCCAATCGATCAGCCGATCGATTGGAGGCTCCCAATCAATCAACCAATTGATTGGGAGGCTTTCTGTGCACGCGGTGATTCTCCCCAACTGATCCACTGATCGATTGGGGAACTTTTCTCGCGGACTCAGTCCAATCGATCACCCGATCGATTGGATCTGGTTCAATCAATCGGTTGATCGATTGAACCTACTTGACTTGCTCCGATCAAATCCAAAAGCCCTGTAAATCCAACATCCAGTCAACCATGACCTTTTGGGACATCATGCCTAACATTCGGTCACTCTCGACCTGCTAGGACTCCCTCACCAAGTGTCCGGTCAACCCTTTGACCCACTCGGACTTTTCTCCTTGTGCCAAGTGTCCGGTCAACCTTGACCCACTTGGACTTACCAATACCAGGTGTCCGATCAGCCTTGATCCACCTGGATTTTTCCGTGCCTGGCTTCACTTACCACGACTTCCCTTCTGCCTAGCTTTACTCATTAGGACTTCTCATCTACCTAGCTTTACTCACTAGGACTTCTCATCTGCCTAGCTTCACTCACCAGGACTTTTCTTTTGCCTAGCTTCACTCACTAGGACTTTCCTTCTGCCTAGCTTCACTCACTAGGTCTTTCACCTGGCTTCACTCACCTGGATTTTCAAAAACTGCCCGGCTTCACTCGCCGGGACTTTCCAACTGCCTGGCTTCACTCACCAGGACTTTTACTTCTATCTATCTTCACTCACTAGGACTTTCCAGTCAAGTATCCAGTCAACATTGACCTACTTGACTCTCCATCACATCTAAACTGGTCAACCTTGACCAAAAGGAGAATTGTACCAACAATCTCCCCACATGAATAATTGCACCTGCAATCTCTATGTCTTGTCTTTCTCCATGTATTGTCAAATATCAAAACTCAAATATCAAGACTCAAGCTTGAACCAACTCAAGCTTAGTCAACCAGGTCAATCTTGACCTAGAGGAATATTACACCAACAGGAAACCTGCTCAGGCTTTATCTATTATCTGTATCTGAGACTATGGCGAGGGACCCATCCTTCATGCCTTGATCATTGCAGGGCCAACCGGGAGTTATTTTAGTGAAAGTACCCGGCCTGCTCACACGACCCGATCTAGGAAAGTCCGATCAATCGGGGGCATGCCAAAAAGTAATCCAGGGCGCCTCATACGTCTCAAATCTGGGGACCTGCCCTGCCTGTGCCCAACCAGAAATTATGCGACTGATGACTTGAGGCGGTCTAACTCCCTCATTCTCCTAACTATTGACTGTCATGTCCCCTTAACTTCTGACCGTCACATCCCCTTGACTTTTGACTGCTCTTGACTGTCATGTCCTCTTGACTTTTGATTGCCTGGCCTTATCGAGCCCCACCTTTATGCACCGTATCATTAGGGGTTCCCACTGGTTCGATCGAAAAAACTAACTATCCAAAGTTTCTTGGGTTCATTCTACAACAGGAGCACTGGACCAATTTTTAAAAACCTGTTTTAAGAAAAGTTTTTCATTTGTTTACTACCTTCCCTAATCTTTGACTCTTCGAAGAATGAGTGTAGTTAGTTTATGTAATGGTGTTACTATCAATAAATTGAGATTAATTCCTAACGGATTAAAATACTTCGTTGGTTATCTCAACCTCTTCTTGCATGCGCTATTATTGATGGACAAAACTCCTGTGATTTACGTCCCTTCCAAACAGTGGAGGGTCACCCTGGAGGATCCATCGAGATGATGATTTTACTTTTTAATTACCAATGACGCATGCAAAATTACTAATTTCGGATACATTAATAATCTCTGTCTAGATTCGAGCACTTTTCAAATGTGTTACCCATAGTTTGCAAAATCATGATCTTACGCAGGATCGATTTAAGGCCAGATTAGATCGGTCAAAATCGTATGATCCTATCAAAAATCCTTTAAATTTTATAGTACATGATTAATATTTAGAAAAAAAACTAAACAGATCATTTACATATAAATAGATTAATAATCTTACATATACACACTCAAGACATTATTACATGCATAAATTTAAATTAATTAGTAATTTAACTATCATTCTAGTAAAAAACACTCAATGATATTTATATTTTCATATTACAAAATTAAAAAGTATAAAATTTCTACTAATAGAATAATAATAATCTCATCAACCTCAAGAATCTTTTTAAACATTTGATTGAAACACGATGTCAGAAATAATCTTTTAAAGACCTGTTGATTCCGTAGCATACTAGATAATAGATATCTAAAAACTCATCATTTTAGGATAAAAAAATGACGGAATATTGTTGATTAAAAACTAACTCAAAAATAACTAAATAAAGAAATGATGGAATATTGTTGATTAAAAACTAAGTCAAAAATAACTAAATAATGTTTAAATAGTTTCAAAACTCTAATCCTAACTCTAAAAAATGAAAATAACCTAAATTATAAAATAGTTCAAAAGTTAATAAAAAAGTTAAAAATCTTCCGAGCCTCCGAAAAAGCTTTAAATGATGTTTTTTTAGACTAAAACTAAGAAGTTAGGAGTTTTACTGGATAATCAATTGTATATCTTTGAACATGTTTCAATTTGATATATTATGAGTCTCGTGATTTAACCTAAATCAAAAGTTATTACTTCTAAAACTTTGAATCGATTCTACCGATTCTACGAATCTTGCTATGATTCCACTACAAAAAATGATTATGCATAATCCATGATTGATTCAGTGTTCTGGATCATAGGATTGTACGATTCTACCATCCAAGATCAGGATTTTGCAAACCATGGTCTTATCTGAGCATATAATTTTCCTCTTTTTTTTTTGATAATTTAGGTATCCAGTTCTTATGATCTGATTAATCCTGAAGTTGACCAACTCGGCCCCATAACCATCAAAGTAAATTGGGAAGTACAGATGTGTCATGACGAATAGCTCAGTGTGATAATTTTTTCAAACTCACCCGATGTAATATACCTTGAGTGAGATTTGAACTCTCATTGCCTAGGGAGCTCATCCCAACTATCACCATCGCACTATAGTCAAAGGGGGGATGCCCCCACGACAATAGCTTAGGTGGTAAGTAGATGAAGATTTGTCACTGAGGTTGAGGGGTGGAATTTTGGGATTCACGGAATGTAAATCCCTACACTCCCTCTAACTTACCCTCCCATCTACTTATCTTTTCAGTCACTGTAATTTATCTTCTCCATGTTGATCCTGGGGAAAATTGGTGGGGTACTAGAGGCGAGCGCTTTGTTGTTGCCACTATAGTCCCGTTGACATAATATATCTTTTCGTAATTGAATGAGTAATTGTTGGAGTTTCTTTTTTGTGATTTACTTAATGATCAAATTCCCTTGGAAAGAAGAAATAAATAAATTGCTAGTTAATTCTTATGGTTGCACTTGCCCCTCGGCCATGATCTAGTAGTAAGAGAAGGATGATTCACATACAATGAGGGATTCAAATTTCACGTTGAATATTTTTTAATATTCATAAAGTACGAATCACTAATGACGATGAGATGTCAGGATTCACCTACATTTTTCATATTTACCTAGTGATTGATCAATGGGATTGATTGCCCATTTTCAAGATTAATTTTATCATAAGAATTGAATACTTGGTTAAAAAAAAACATACAGTTATATTTACATATATAAAAATGCCCTAGGCATCACATGTCATTGTAGAATTGATCATTGTATATTTCTGCTATTTAAGTTTGGTTTAAAAGAAATAAGAACAAAGTTTAAAGAAGAAAATTTAAATTTCTCGTGCACAGTATGTGCGTGTCACGCAGCTTTGTTTTTTTTCTTTTTAATTATTTTTTAAAATTTGAATTAAAAAATAATTAAAATATTTTTTAAAGATATTATTTCTAAAATTCATGCTTCTGAATTAGTTTATAATTTATAAATTATTTTTTTAATTAAGTCTATAACATTCACACTTCTCAATTGGATTATAATATTTAATAAAAAAATTAAAAATAAAATAAATTTAAATATTTATGAAATATTGTAATATATTTAACGGATATATTCATGAATTAAAGATTTATATATGAAAATATTAATTTTTAAAAATTTAAAATATAAAAAAATAATAGATATCATCTATTATTTTTTTATTATTTTTTTAAAATTTGAATTAAAAAAATTGATTAAAATATTTTTTAAAAATTTTATTTTAGGATTGAGAATTCTGAATTGGATTATAATTTTTAAATTATTTTTTTAAGATTTATCTCTAAAGTTAGACTTTCCAATTGAATTATATACGTATTCTTTTGAAGATCCGTGGGGTAAATATTGTTCCCTTGCCCAAACGGGTTAATCACGTTCATTGCTCGAATCTAATGACAATATGGATGCTGACGACGCCTACCAATGGATTCCTTTTTGGATATAAGAACATCCACAGCGGAAGAAGCTCCCTCCCATAGTGGGAGGGAGCTTCTTCCTCATTTGGCAAGGAGCGGCTCCATACAAATGGAGCCACTCCTTCACCATTTTTTTTTTTAAATTAAAATAAATTTTTTTAATTTAAATATAATATTATAGATGTTTTTTTAATTAGAAAAAAATATATATAGTTTGGAGGTTTAAAAATATGAGATGATGTTAGTAATTTATAAATTTAAATTTTATAAAAATTTAATAATATATAATATAAAATTATGAAGGAGAAATAAAAATTATATATAGTGAAAAGTATGGGATTATCAAAGAGTTAAAGAGGCTTTTTTATAATGAAAAAGGTACAGGTTTTTAATTTTTAATAATCCAGGTTGCTGCTAACGCAGCCGCGTCGAGTGGCCAAACGGAAGATGAAGCTGGTGAAGAATCCGTGTTTGCGTTTGATGGCTCTCCGCCTCCGCCACGCCGCCTCCTCTTCTACCGCCGTCTATTGCGATGGTGGCGTAGGCACACGGAGCGACGTGAAGCACCTCTTAACTGAGAAACCCTCTCACAATGCCTCACTTCGGCACCTTAACTACCAGCTCCGCTCCCTGCTCGGCTCCGCTTCTCCCGGCCGCCTCTCCGCCGCCTTGTCGATCCTCCGCGGCATGCTTTCCCCCGACTCCGCTTCCCCGCCTGACGCCGCCACTCGGTCGATCGTTTTCACCAGCCTGACCACGCGAAGCCAGCCCCTGGACGAGGAGTCCCTCGCCCTCCTCGTCGAGATAGCCAAGATGGGATTTTTTCCGCACGACGTCTTCCTGTTCACTCAGTTCATCGACAAGCTGTGCCGCGGCGGCGCCACCTCCGGGGCCTGGGATTTCTTCCACGCGGTAAAGGATGCTGGCGGCTCGATCGAGGCCTCTGTGTGCAACGCCCTCTTGAGTGGCCTCGGTACAATTCGAGACTTCGGAAGGATGAATCTTCTGTTTTCAGAGATGAAAGGTTTGGGCGTGCGCCCCTGCACAGTCACCTTCGGTATATTCATCAATCACCTCTGCAAATCCCGTCGCCTCGACGATGCACTGAACGTGCTTGACGCAATGTCAAGCCCAGATTCGGGAGTGTCCCCTGACACAATCATTTTTAACACTCTCATCGATGGGCTCTGCAAGGCAGGAAGGCTTCAGGATGGTCTCTCCTTGCTTGATAGGATGAAATCAAGCCATGCTTGTGATCCTGACAGTGTGACTTACAACAGCTTGATCAATGCCTTCTGCAAGGCTGCAGAGTTGGACATGGCTCGTGAATTGCTTACCAGGATGGAGAAGGAAAGGGTGACTGTTGATGTGGTTACGCTGAGTACCTTTGTAAATGGAATGTGTAGGCATGGGATGATCGGAAATGCCCTTGATTTCTTTCGAAAGAAAAAGGTCGAGTGGCCAGAAGTTAAAGGCAATGCTGTCACCTATACCACCCTTATTGGTGCTTTCCTTCATTCCAACAACGTAGGAAAGGCGACGACATTGTTTGATGAGATGATCAAGGAAGGAGTTTCCCCAGATTCTACGACATACTTCACTCTCATCTCTGGGTTGACTAAAGTTGGTAAACTGGATGATGCTTATTCGAATGTGTTGTTGATGAGAAAGAATGGTTTTAGAGTAGACATAAAGAGCTATAACACTTTGATCAGTGGGTTTTGCAAGAAGAAGAGGTTGGATAAGGCATTCGAGATACACAACGAAATGTGCGAGGCAGGTCTTACTCCTGATATATGGACATACAATACTTTGATCAGTGGGTTTTGCAAGAAGAAGAGGTTGGATAAGGCATTCGAGATACACAACGAAATGTGCAAGGCAGGTCTTACTCCTGATATCTGGACATACAATACTTTGATCAGTGGGTTTTGCAAGAATAAGAGATTGGATAAGGCATTCGAGATACACGACGAAATGTGCAAGAAAGGGCTCAGGCCTGATGTCTTCACTTACACTTCTTTGATTGATGCTTTCTGCAAGACTGGTGATTTTTCGAAGGCTGATAAATTCCTCAATAAAATGGTCGACAATGGATGCAAACCTGATGTTGTCACTTACGGAACTCTGGTCAATGGTTTCTGCAAAGCTGGTGATCTTGACCAGGCCATGAAGATCTTCAGGAGCATGGATGTGTCAGTGGTGCCGGCTAACACTGTTATTTATAACATCCTCATTGATTCTTATTGTAAGAATCAAAAAGTTGATGCCGCAATAGACCTTTTCGACGAGATGCAGAAACAAGATATATTGCCCGATGCCATGACCTACACCTCCATTTTCAAGGGTCTTAAGGACTATAACATGTCTGATAAAGCCTTAGAGATTATGGACAAGATGAGTTCGCAGGGATGCAAACCAAACTATGTGACAATGAATGTTCTCACGGACTGGTTAACTGCGATTGGTGAGATGGAGAGACTGAGACTATTTGTGCAACAGACAACATCTTCTGATATCAACTCTGGCAATCCTGATGTTTAATCTTATAGATGCTTCTTATTTAATGTTGAGTTGTACCATACATGAACAATTGAAACGAGAGATTTTTTAGTCGCAGAATTTATTATTCAGTATGCAAAAATTATGCATAAGCTTCTACACAGTATGATTTCTGAAGCTCATTTTCATAATTCAAACAATAATCTGAATCTGCAAAGAAAATTAGGTGGAAATTGGATTTAGGAACTCTGTTGCAGTTCTTTGTTGAACAAAATCTTTGTATAATTGCACATTTTAATTTGTAATCTCAAAACTGTTTAGTTCCATAAGTGTTTCCTTTTCTCATCCTAATCATTTTCTGCCCTTCAAAGATTTCATAAAGTTCAATGTCCTAGGTTGCAGTTTTTTTGTGCTTTCTGTAGAATAGTATTAGTGCGAAGAGTTCAATTAGGACACTTCACATCTACCTAGAAGTTAGATTTTCTGTGGATTTTCCTTTGAATAGAAGTGCCATATTATAGCCTATTTCGATCGAGTCATCTAACCGCAATGATGCTATCATCTTTCTTCTCAGGCATTCAATTCTTGCTTGTCTCTAGGACCTTCTTTTCTTTTCTTTTCTTTCACCACATGACCAACGACATTTGACGTAGATAGCACTAAATCCATTATGGTCAGATCGATATCAGATCAAATATGCTTTTCGGGAATGTGTTCCTATAGTAAGCTAGCTTAGGCAAAATATGAGGGATCATAACTAGAAGAGTGCAATTTGAAGTTGATCGAGGTTGCACTAAAGGTCATGATGGCGTCCTCCACCTGCACGGGCTCCTCCTCTCCTTCCTTTGGAGCTACCGTAATTTCGTTGTCCGGTTGGTCTGCTCCAGGTGTTTTGTGATTCAAAGTGTCAACTAGGGGTTGGCATTGCGTAACCCCTCCGACGGTCAAATTAGCGCTGGGCCAAGATGTGAAGCTCACTTGTGTGTGCAAGAAAGTAAAAGAGGTCAAAGAAGAAGAAAATAGCCTTCATACCTTCGTTTACCTTTGTGGAGCCTTATACATCCGCGGAGGTAAAAGGTCCATGTAGGCTACCATGCGAGCCTTATGCCAACTATGTGGACGACCACACAAGAAGAGTGTCGCCCGCTAGCCAACCACACTCATGGTAAGGGCGACAGTGGTTGGCTCATACCGTTGGTACTATCAAGCTATTAGCTAGGTGTCACCCTTAGGGTAAGCAACCTCGCTAGGGCTAGCCTCGCTAGGGCTAGCCTTGTGGAAGGTTTAGGTCGAAGAGAACCCTCTCAGCAAGAATCCTTCATTGTCCGAGAACCATCCTTTCCTTACCCTGAAAGTGCATTTATTTGGGTTAAGCTTCATTTGGTACTTCCACAGAGTCATGAAGGTCTCATCTAAGTCGTGCACCAGGTCATTGATAAACATAATTTTGTTGTGAAATGAGTACAAATAAAATACTGAAATCTCTCTCTATACTAATATAGCATAGAGAATGATCCGAATTATTTCTCAAAGAATGTACACGGCATGTGATAAATCTTAAGATCAAGTTATTTAGAAATAGAGTTTGGATTTTGTAATGCAAAAGGCCGAAAGTAAAACAATAATTAAAAAGGATGAATGTAACTAATGGGCAACCAAATAGTTAAACGATGAATGCAAACAACTCATGGAAATGAAAACAAAGCAATCTAATAACCTAATCTACATGCATCATCTTATCCAACTGAATACTAAGAACTAAACAACCCTATGAAGCAAGAGTTAAAGAAATCCAACTAAACTTAAAGAAATCAAGATCTACCCTATTGCAACAAATAAGGAACCAATATTGATCTAAAACAGGAAAGCAATGAATCCTATCCATCTAACCCCATTCTACTTACTCCTAACATCAATGGAAATAATGGAGGAATCAAATGACAAGCAACCAATAATCCAAAGTAAATAACAAGTATAGGAATGAAATCAATAGATCCAACTTCAATTGCATGAGGGAATTCATCTCAATGTATGTCGACAAACAAACATATCAAGTAGAAGTAGAAAAACTATAGATCAATCAATAATGTGTTCTCTAGATTGGAATTTTGCTCACAAACCAAGATAGGATTTTCTCTTAACTTGTATTAGTTGGCACGACTAATGGATGGTGAAGAAGAAGACTCTGATGATGCTATGTTGAAGATCCGATTGCTGATGGAGATTATTTGATGCTAAGTTGTGAAGAAGGATGGAATTATGGTTTCGGCTAAGCTGGAAAAGCCCAAGAACTTGGTAGCCCGGCGATGGTTGGCGTTAGGATGAATGAAGAGATGTCAGGACTTTGATTGGCAGCTTGGAGGTGGAATATGAGAAGTAAGAGACCTTGAACCTCTTGGTAATAGATCTGGTGGAATCAGATCCGAAAATGGTGTTGGCAGCTAGTTTGCATCGGAAATAGTGGCAGAGAAGTGGAAGTCGAGTTGGAAAGGATTGAGGATAGCTGGAGCTTTAATGGAGGTGGCGATAAGTGAGGGTGAGGAAGGAAAAACCCTTGACTTTGGTGGTGAGAAGGAAGGTGGAGAGCTCCCCTATTCCAGCGCATTCTTTTCCCCTTGTAGTGATTGACAATCTCTAGCTTCTCATTTAAATCTCCCAGATCTGAATCAATAGTCTAGAATTCTCTAGATCTTGATCAATAACTGGATTAATTCATATATGGATCAAAAGCTTCAGATCTAGATCAGTGGTCCTGATCTACTATATCCTTGAGTTGGATGGACTAGATCATAATGGAAGACTTAGATTCCTTCAGATCCTAGATGAACGATCTAGATTGAATGTAAGCTCATGAAATATGATATAAATTCAAATTTAAACACACAATCAACTCAAAAACATATACTAATATGATATAAATACAAATTTAAACACACAATCAACTCATTAGTATTTCAACTCAAAATAAAAGCAATAGTAAATAATAACAAATAAATTAACAGAAACAAAAAAAGACTCAGCTATATACTTGGTTACAACCGAGAAGGTTGTTAATCCAAGGCAGTAAGAAAAAGCGAACTGAAGAATCTCTTTCTCTGAAGGCGGAGAAGCCTTTTACACTTTGGAAGCTTAGAACTATTGCTAGGAAAGACTACACAGTTAATTGCTTGAGTTGTATTTCAATTCCTAGCTCTAGGGGCCTTTAAATAACCTCTGGAAAATCTATTCCGAGGGTCTAAGGTGCTTCCAATAAGGTTCAAGGCGCCTCCAACTCGGTGTAGCGGATAGAACTCTATCCGCTGTAAACGGTCAAATTTGACTAGGCTGAAGGTGCCTCAAAGCAAGTCTTAGGCGCCTCAGTGCTTGAGGCAGCTTAGATTGACGCTCGAGGCACCTCAGCTTGAGGCGCCTTCAACATTGGTTGAAGGCGCCTCGAGCAGTCTTCTCAGCTCCGTTTCTTCTTTGCTTTGACTTTCGACGCTCCGTTTGTTTGGGTGATTGCGACCAACCGAAATAGGGCTCACCCAAACTCAATTTCCGACCTTCTCCTCGAGCAGTCTTCCTCCCCGACTTAACGTCCCTCGAACGCCGCGCACATTCTTCTCGCCCCCCGGTGTACTCTTCCGCAGCTCTTTCATCCTTCGGACGCATCGAGCCCGTCGGTTCCCTTCCTGTGTCGTCCTTCTTGCTAGCTGCATCTTCCGCTCGACTTCCTGCACTCCTAAGCTCCTGCACACTTAGACACAGGGATCAAAAACAAATCAGGACCTAACCAACTTGGTTGATCACATCAAAACATCCACAGGGATCCAACAATCTCCCCCTTTTTGATGTGCATCAACCCAATTTCAAGTTAGGATAAAATAGACTAGTAATTTTTAAATAAAATTACTAAACTAAGATGTTAAGCATAAGTTTGCAATAAATAAAATTGTAACTACTTAATTAAGAGTTAACCATAATTTTTCAAAAATAATTTTAATTTTAAAAAAATTCTTTCCCCCTAAACTTATACTTCTTTCTCCCCCTTTGATCACAGCAAAAATGGAGTAATAATAAGAGAATATGATTTTTAAAAAATATTTAGCAAATTATAAGTTAGAAAAATTACTGAGCAAGATGAATTTTAAAAAAAAATATCTAAAAAAGGATTTTTTTTTTTTTTGGGAAAAAAATTTCTATGTAAACTGAATTTTTAGAATTTTTCAAAATAATTTCTAAGTCAAAATTAATTTTTTAGAATTTTCCAAAAAAAAAATTTCTAAGTAAACTGAATTTTTAGAATTTTTCAAAATAATTTCTAAGTCAAAATTTTTAGAATTTTCCAAAAATGTTTGAAAAAACTTTCAAAGCATTATTTAATTCTAGTTTAATGCTTTTTCAGAAAGTTAATTAAACATTTTATTTCAATATTTCAGCTTCTAGGTCGTGGCGAGGTACTAGACCTTCTTGGTTATTGGAGCAACAACCACTTCCTTAGACAAAGCTTCATAAAGAAATTTTAACGTTTAATTTTTCTTCTGAAAGCCTTAAAAAAATTTTTAATCTAGCAAGGATTTTGGAATCCAGTATAGATTCCTTCCTTCTGGGTTATTCAAAAATTTAGGGGGTACATAATTTCTAGGGACTTTCCTAAATTGTCTCTGATGTTTTCTAATATATCAATTCAATTTTCTATAAATTCTTAATTTTGATTTTGGAAATTTATTTAAGCATGCATCATTATTCTTCAATTTCTCAATTTTAACTTTTAATTTTTCATTTTCTAGTTTTAGATTATCATACATTTCTAGTGGACATGCTTTTGCTAGGTTTAATTTCAATTCAACATTTTCTTTTTCTAATTTGAATAAGTCTTTAGAAAGAGACAATAAATTTAAACGACTGAGTAGGGGCTAGAGCACGTACCTTACTTACCTGACTTGGTGATGCTCCCCCTTTATCGTCGCTTTCTTCGTCTGAGGTTCCTCCCCCTTCATCTATGCTCATTTCTGAGCTTGTCTCTTTTTCCAGCTGATGGTTAGCCATTAGTGCTAACCCAGAGAAGGCTTCGATGTCTGATTCGAAAGAAGACGAATCTGATCAAGTGGCCTTCAGATTCTTATGCTTGGAGGATTCTGGTTTCTTGTACTTTGTCTTTTCCTCCTCTTTCATCTTTTTCTTTAATTTTGGGCAGTCATCTTTGATGTGCCCTTCTTTGTTGCAATTGTAACAGCAAACCGTTCTTTTTCTTTGCTGATGTTTACTCGACTGCGATCTAAATTTGTTAGATTTAAAAAACTTATTAAATCATCTTACCATTAATGTAGCTTTGGATTCGTCGATCGAGGCTTCGGAGTCAGAATCGTTTGTTCTTGCCTTCAAGGCAATGTTATGACTTGCTTTCTCCACTTTATTGGGCTCTGTAATTCGAGATTCGTGAAGTTCAAATATGGAAAATAAATTTTCTAAAGTACTTACCTCGAAGTCTTTAGAGATGTAGTACGCATCTACTAAGGAGGTCCACTTTGGAGTTCTGGGGAAGGCGTTGAGCGCGTACCGGATTGAGTCCCGGTTCGTTACTTCTTCTCCAAGGTTGCTTAGTTGAGTTATTAACTCCTTAATCCTTGCTTTGAGTTGCGCTACCTTCTCGCCGTTGTTCATCCGAAGGTTCGTTAACTGGGTCCGGAGGATGTCGCGCCTCGCTAGCTTAGCTTCCGAGGTACCTTCGTGAAGCTTCAGGAATTTTTCCCAGAAGTCTTTCGCGGAGTCGTAACTTCCGATTCGACTTACCTCTTGTGGTGGCAACACGCTAAGTAGGTGGAACTCTGCCTTTCCGTTGGTAACAAAATCGGCTTGTTCCTTCTTGCTCCATGTGTTTTCTTCTTTATCTTTTGGAACTGCATAGCCATATTTCATGATTAAGCAAATATCAAATTCTGTCTTGAAAAATACCTCCATCCGGCGTTTCCACATCATGAAGTCCCCGTCGAACTTTGGGGGATGAATATTCGCTCTGGCCATCGTCTTGATCATTGTGCTTCAGTCGGCAGTTAATCCTTCTGAGGCGGTTTGGCTCTGATACCAATTGTTGGTGCAGCGGAGGCTGGCAAGAGGGGGTGAATTACTTCAAAAAAAAATAAAGTATACCCTCCTCGGAGTTTTCAACTCAAAATAAAAGCAATAGTAAATAATAACAAATAAATTAACAGAAACGAAAAGAGACTCAGCTATTTACTTAGTTACAACCAAGAAGGTTGTTAATCCAAGGCAGTAAGAAAAAGCGCACTGAAGAAATCTCCTTCTTTGAAGGCGGAGAAACCTTTTACACTTTGGAAGCTTAGAACTATTTATAGGAAAGACTACACAGTTGATTGCTTGAGTTGTATTTCAATTCCTAGCTCCAGGGTCCTTTAAATAGCATCTGGAAACTCTATCCCGAGGGTCCAAGGCGCCTCCAACAAGGTTCAAGGCGCCTCCAACTCGGTGTAGCGGGTAGAACTCTATCCGCTGCGAACAGTCAAATTTAACCAGGCTGAAAGCGCCTCAAAGCAAGTCTGAGGCGCCTTAGTGCTTGAGGCACCTCAGACTGAGGCTCGAGGTGCCTCAGCTTGAGGTGCCTTCAACATTGGTTGAAGGCGCCTCGAGCAGTCTTCTCAGCTCCGTTTCTTCTTTGCTTTGACTTCCAAGACTCCGTTTGTTTGGGTGATTGCGGCCAACCGAAATAGGGCTCACCCGAACCCAATTTTCGGCCTTCTCCTCAAGCAATCTTCCTCCCCGGCTTAACATCCCTCGAACGTCGCACACGTTCTTCTCGTCCACTGGTGTACTCTTCCGCAGTTCTTTCATCCTTCGGACGCACTAAGCCCGTCGACTCCCTTCCCGTGTCGTCCTTCTCGCTAGTTGCGTCTTTCGCTCGACTTCTTGCGCTCCTAAGCTCCTGTACACTTAGATACAGGGATCAAACACAAAGCAGGACCTAACCAACTTGGTTGATCACATCAAAACATCCACAGGGATCCAACAGACACTTTCGATCAGCCTGTTGATCTCCCCTAACCTCACCAACTTCGTTCTCAACAGAGAATTTGATCTTCTAGTGATAATGGGAGGTCACTTCCTGTAAGGAATTGAGTGTCGGTCGATAAAATATGATGTTGTAGGACAAAGAGGCATCCACTATAATGAAAGTGGCCAAAGTGGTCCACTATATAGGCTCTATTCCTAAGGAGAGTAACAGTTTAATTTTTCCATGTAGCTAAACTGCATGTCTAGAGAACCCAAATAGATGAGTATTAACATCCTATAAATCTTCCATGGTTATGCCCATTTACTCTACAACCACCCAAAAAAGAATATTGACTGAGCTACCTATATAAAAAAAATCAAGTTACATTAAAATTAGTGACCATTTCTTGAATTACCAAGGTGTTGTTATGAGGGGTGAGGATGCCTTCCAAATCTCTTGGCCGAAATCCCGATATGGGTCCATACTCAATGATGACATAGTGATGACCATATATTCTGCTTGGCTATGTCTCTTTCAAGCTTGGTTAGAGTCATTGTCAATCCTTCAGAAATCATATTGATGACTCCCCTGATAGGTGGATTATCCTAGGCTAGTGTTCCCTATTTTTTTAGCTCTCGGGTTATCATTGTTGGAGTAATCTGGGTACCATAGGTTTTGATATTTGGGCAAAAGTTAAGTTAGGTTTATTGTTATACTTGATATGCATTATGAGTGTGCAGGATATAGGTACAATAAGTAGAGTCCAAGTGTGATCTTGGCAAAGGAGAAAAGTCCAAGGGTGAGTCGACGGTGTAAGTCCAAGTCTGTAGTCTTGGCAATATAAGTCTAAGTGTAACTTGACAATGAATGAAGTCTCGGAGGCATGACCTCTTGGCAAAGGAAGACCCGACAACAATGACAAGAACGATGGAAGCTCTAGAAGGCAAGGTGTGAAGGATGGGGAGGCATCCGAGGGATGCGAGATTGATGGAGGAGGCTAAAAGTCTAGGTCTAGGTTGTGTGGGTAAGGACGAGTGTATGAGAGACTATATTCAAGGTAAAATTCTAGGTTACTGTAGCAAAAATGTAGCATTACTGTAGCGATATTGTAGCATTATTATAGCATTATTGTAGCAACCGACTGATGTTTTTATCAGCCGACTGATAGTCAACTGCTGCTTGGATATTATTAATGAAATTAGTGGTGGTTAACCCTAATTAGAGTCTCTAAGTGCTCAAGTGATATAGTGTGCCCTTGTGCAAGTTGTGGTGGAGTTTCTCCACCCAAAAGGAGCTACACAAGCTAGCTAAAAATTCTCCCGAGAATCATCCACCGATAGATTGGGATCATCCACCTTACGAATAGTGTGAAGTAGGAGTAAGTGATCTTTAAATCACGTTACATACACGTGTTATAGGTTTAAGTGTCTTGGTTATTGCCTCTAGGTTTAACTTTCTATTTGTTAGTTTTATTTTGTATTTCCACTGTGCACTAACAAGTGTAGGAAGTGATGATTTGGGTGATGAGCTATTCATCCCCTCTAGTAGCGTCAAAGTTCCAACAAGTGGTATCAAATCTTAGTCGCTCTTTATTCAACTAATCGTCAAAGGAGCGACTGTTAGAGAAGAATATGGAATCAGAGGGACCTCTCTGATGGGACATCTGGATCTCACATCCATATAAGCACGAAGACTTCGGCTATTAGAAGTTACGCTTGGAGATATGGTTCTAAATAGATTGGAACCATTGGAGGAGTCATTTGATGTGCGCAAATATTATGATCATTTACGCATGTTTTAGCGCACATTCATGTAGTTTCTGCATATGTATTCATTGCATGATTGCCTCTTTCATCTTACATTCATTATATATGCTCTTTTGTTCAGATATCTGCTCTTTGTTTAGTTTCGTGTTGACAGGGATAACTTTCGGAGTGAAAACGGTGATTATCGACGCACCGGAATAAGCCAAAGAACATAGTCGTGTGATCTCGCACGGCCGTGTGACCAGACCGAAAAGGGGAAGTGCACGGCTGTGCAACCCTACACGGTTATGCGGCCGAGACCGAGGTAGATCAACACACGGCTGTGCAACCCTGCACGGCCGTGCCACCCCTTGACCGAGACCAGGAAGTGCCCGGTCGTGCATCCTTGCATGGTCATGCGGCAGGGGCCGAGGCCAGACACCACACGGCCGTGCCAATTAGCACGTCCGTGCAGCGCCACCAGAGAAGAGAATGAACATGGTCGTGCCATCTTGGCACGACCGTGTCGCCTCAGCAAAACCCAGTCTATATAAGGGTTTTAACCCTTTTTCTCGGGGGGAGCGCGGGGAAGCGAGCTGTCAGTTGGAGAAATGTCTTGAAGTCATCCCACGCCATCTTGGACCTCCGTTCAGCGATCTTCCACCACCGTATCAACTCCAGAAGCAGAGGATTGGATCCGAAGGTCACTCATCGTTATTGGATAAGCATATTCTTTCTTTATTTCTCCGTGTCTGAAGATTGTATGTTTATCTACCATATGTCTTTGGATATCCCTCTGACACTTATGGAGTAGATCCTTTGTTCTAGGACTAGGGAGTAGTTGTGGTTCGATTTGATGTAAAACTCATATTATGCTTATACTCGTTGAATGATCTTTTATGCTTTGTCTCAATTGCATGTTGCTTGATTGTGTAGAACTTGTTAACCTCGTAGAGGGATTATCCCTAGATCGTACACCCGAGGGGCCCTAGTGACAGGGGTAATCCGTTCACAGACATTTAGGATACTTCCTTGAAAGGAGAGGCAAATTCCCCTCAAGAAAGCGAGAGACCAAACTTAGCTCTTAACCACTATTCTCGACTTACCAATTAGAGTCGTGTCCTCAAGATTTGCCGAGGTGCCCTAGTGACAGGGATAAACCGTAACGGGCCTTCTTAGGGTCCTTCTTTATTCTGGCATTTAAGAATAGCCGCTTTAGCTTCCAGTAATTACATGTTAAAGGACAGTGAATGTAGGATAAAACATGACACATCAATACTACCACAACGAAACCGACCTCCTAGAGCTCCTCATAACCAAGTGAACACTTCGACTCACCAGTTCTCGATTCTTCTTCCCGACCTTTCTTCCCCAAATTATCCACAACCATTGGTAGTCTAGCTAACCCTTAGTGAATAATTGCTAGTGCTTATAACCAGTCCCTGTGGGATCGATATTTTTATTACTGACGACGAATTCATGCACTTGTGGTTCGTAACAAGTTTTTAGCGTCGTTGCCGGGGGCTGTGTCTATAACATTAGCAAAATCATATTGGATTAGACTAGGCTTTCTTACCTTCTTACTGCATTTCATTTTTTTTTGTTTCACTTAATATTCCATATCCTATTCTTGCATGCAAACTAGTCTTGCAGGAGATTTAATCTCCCACATGACTGTTCATTTTGCGCTTCTGGTTGGCCCGGATAGGACACGATGTTTAAACCGCTGAAGGATTATGGAGCCCCAAAGTCTGTAAAAGAACTGGGACCAATTGTGTTCATAGAAATCCCAGCGAGGAATTTTATGCTCAGACCCTCGTTCATCTCGAAGGTTCAGGAAAATCAGTTTGGGGGATCAGATTCAAAGAATCCTTACTTGTATTTATTGGATTTCCATAGTTATTGCAACACACTGAGAGTGGAGGGGGTTCCGGCTAACTCATACAACTCATAATTTTTCCATTCAGTCTAAAAGGCAATGCAAAAGTTTGGTTCAACACTCTACAACCGAGAAGCATCAAGACATGGGATGAATTAGAAAAAAAAGTTTCTAGATAGATATTTCCCTCCAAAAAGGACTGCTCATTTGAGGAATCAGATTCTGAACTTCAAGCAACGGGAAGGAGAAGCATTGCATCAAGCTTAGGATAGGTACTTGTCAATCCTATATCAATGCCCACATCATGGTATTCAGAGTTGGTTGATTCTTCACATATTCTACATTGGACTATCACTCCAAAACAAAAGCCTTCTGGATGCAGCGGTTGGGGGAGCACTCATGAAAAAAGATCTGGACGAAGCACAAGAAATAATTCATACAGTGGCATCAAATCTCAGCGAGTGGTCAGGACAAGATGTAATGAACTTATCTCTATACCCGATCGTAGCAGGAGAAGATAGGGGAGTGCGAACAGATGAAAGCAAGTTAAGATACGCAGGAAACGAGGTTCAGGAAGGATTAGAGCAGTGCAAGGATGCGAAAACAATCTTTCCTTGGTGTGGAGAGGCCTTATTAAAATCACTGGGAGGATTGATATCTACCTCGACATCCATTATTGAAGAGGACCTGGATGGTGACAATGACGTTGAGAGAATGGCTCAAGAAACTAAGGAAACACCAGAGGAGGCCGAGGAAAACGAGGAAATACGGCTGTTAGAATAGGAACCAGCCTTGCATGAGATTATGCCACCCCAAGTGGAGTTAAAACCTCTACCGCCTAACCTTAAATATGCGTTCCTTGGTCCAAATTCCACATTCCCAGTAATTATTAATGCAAACCTGACCAAGATAGAGACTCAAAAATTGATCAAGGAGCTGAGAGTACACAGAAAAACAATCGGATACACCATTGACGACATTAAAGGGATCAACCCTTCAATCTACATGCACAGGATTTTACTCGAAGAAGGATATAAAAACTCAATTGAGCATCAAAGAAGACTAAACCCGAACTTAAAAGAAGTAGTGAAGAAAGAGGTGTTGAAACTCCTTAATGCCAGAATCATCTATCCTATATCAGATAGTGAACGGGTGAGCCCAGTCCATGTGGTCCCTGAGAGAGGGGGGATGATGATGGTAAAAAATGAAAACAATGAACTGATTCCAATAAGGACAATCACAGGATGGCGGATGTGTATTGATTACAGGAAGCTTAACAAGGAGACTAGGAAAGACCATTTTTCCTTACCATTCATTGATGAGATGCTGGAAAGATTGGCGAAACATTCCTATTTTTGCTATCTGGATGGGTACTCTAGTTTCTTTCAAATCTCAATTCACCCCCTAGATCAAGAAAAGATCACTTTCACATGTCCTTTTGGTACGTATGCTTATCGACGAATGCCGTTTGGACTCTGCAACATACCAGCTACATTTCAGCGATGCATGATGGCAATATTCTCAGATTTCACAGAAAAGATCATGAAGGTATTCATGGACGATTTCTCAGTATATGGTAACGACTTCGACATCTGCCTTCTGAATCTTTCCAGAGTTCTCCAGAGATGCGAAGATGTAAACTTGGTTCTGAACTGGGAGAAATGCCACTTCATGGTCAAAGAGGGGATTGTGCTAGGACATAAGATTTCGGAACGTGGGATTGAGGTAGACAAAGCTAAAATTGAGGCAATTGAGAAACTACCTCCACCTCTTAACGTCAAAGGGGTTAGGAGTTTTCTAGGGCATGTTGGATTCTATAGGCGCTTCATCAAGGACCTTTCAAAAATTTCCAAGCCACTAACTAATCTATTGATCAAGGATGTTGAATTCTGTTTCGATGATGATTGCAATGAGGTATTTAAGAAGATTAAGAACGCTCTCATCTCAGCTCCCATAATTCAAGCCCCAGACTGGGAACTCCCATTCGAGATCATGTGCAACGCTAGCGACTTCGTAGTAGGCGCAGTTTTAGGACAAAGGAAGGATAAAGTTATACACGCAATCCACTATGCAAGCAAGACATTGGATGCAACCCAGATGAACTATTCTACCACTGAAAAAGAATTGTTGGTCATAGTGTTTGCAATCGACAAGTTCAATTCCTATCTAGTGGGCTTAAAAGTAATAGTGTATTCTGATCATGCTGCCATAAGATATTTGCTTAATAAGAAAGATGATAAACCTCGCCTGATTAGATGGATCTTGCTTCTTCAGGAGTTCAATCTGTAAATCAAAGACAAGAAAGGGGCTGAAAATGTCGTGGAAGATCACCTATCCCGAGTCTGGCCAAATGGGTGAAAAGACGTGGATTTTGATCCGCCCATAAACGATGTTTTCCCTGACGAGCACCTGTTGGCAGTAGGTTCTGAAAGAGTTCCTTCGTATGCGGATTTTGTAAACTATCTTGCAAGTGGAGTGCTTCCCCTGAAACTCACCTGGCAACAAAAGAAGAAGTTTTTCTCAGACGTTAAACACTACATATGGGACGAACCATTACTTTTTAGGAAATATGAAGACACAATCCACCGAAGGTGTGTGCCGGAAGAGGAGATCAAGGACATCTTATTTCACTATCATTCATCATTTTACAGTGGACATCTGGGAGTGTCAAAGACAGCTACTAAGATTTTGCAAGCAGGATTCTTTTGGCCAAGTCTATTTAGAGACACAAAAAATTTTGTGCAGTCTTATGACCAATGCCAAAAGACCGAGAACATTACTAGAAGAAATGAGATGCCGCTGAATTGCATCCTTGAAGTGGAACTGTTCAATGTATGGGGGATAGACTTTATGAGACTCTTTCCTTCATCATGCGGAAACAACTATATTTTAGTTGCAGTAGATTATGTATCGAAATGGGTAGAAGACATAGCTTCTCCTGCCAGCGATGCCAAAATGGTGATTAAACTGTTTAAAAAGATGATTTTTCCACGGTTTGGTGAGCCTAGGGCAGTTATTAGCGACGGGGGCTCACACTTCATTGAAAGGTAGTTTGAAAATTTGTTAAAGAAATACGGAGTCAGCCACAAAGTAGCGACACCTTACCATCCCCAGACAAATGGACAAGCTGAGATTTAAAATCGGGAGATCAAAGAAATATTGGAAAAGACAGTGTCCAACTCCCGCAAGGATTGGTCGTTGAAATTGGATGATGCTTTATGGGCATATCACACTGCTTTCAAAACTCCAATCGGTATGTCCCCATTTCGACTTGTGTACGGTAAGTCGTGTCATATCTCGGTGGAACTGGCACACAAGATTTACTGGGCAATAAAACATCTTAATATGGACATGAAGCTAGCTGGAGACAAGAGAAAGCTACAATTAAATGAACTTGATGAGTTAAAGATGGATGCCTATGAACATGCCAAATCCTACAAAGAGAGGACAAAGAGGTGACATGATCAACATATCATGCGAAGGGAATTCAAAGAAAGAGACTTAGTGCTATTTTTTAATTCAAGATTAAAGCACTTCCCTGGAAAGTTGAAATCGAGGTGGACAGGGACATTCCAAATCAAAAAGGTTTACGCCTTCGGAGCCGTAGACATCTGGAGCGAGGAGCATGGAGAATTTAAAGTAAATAGGCAGCGTTTAAAAAAATATCTCCATGATGTGTCGACGGAGGATGTTATGCAGATATACTTCTCGGATCTGCGGCCACCCGAATAAATTGAAACGGGGTCGAGCTAAAGACCTAAAACAAGTGCTTCTTGGGAGGCAACCCAAAGATTTTTATTCCATTTTAGTCCATCATTCCTTTTTTTCGTTCTATTTCGAGTTTTAGTCTAGTATTTTTTTTTGGGTATTTCATTTTCAGGATGTGCATAGCCTCCACAAGCTGGCCATGGGCGTTTTCATGGGCGTGGAGGCGATGGAGGAGCCGAAATGATGAAGAGTGAATCACTTTGAGCTTAAGGAAGCAGTCGGCCGTGTGACCTCACACGACCGTGTGAAGCCAACGTGGAGACTAAAGCCATGGGCCGTGTAACTCTGCACGGTCGTGTGGCTTGTGCAGATAAGGAAGAGGCACGGTCGTGCAGCCATGCCAGAGAGGAAGAAGACCCAGGTCGTGCCAATCGGCACGGTCGTGTGACTTCAGTTGAGGAGAGGAAGAAAGAGGCCGTGCCGAATGGCACGACCGTGCAACGAGAAGGGAAGCGTGCAACCCTACACGACCCTGCCCAATTCCCCTCTATATTAGGGCACGGGGGTGCGGAGGTTTGCACGCCCGTGCCGCCCCCTTCACCTCCTTCCCCATATTTCCTTCCTTCCTCTCTTTCCCTCCAACTCCCCAAAGCACAACCACTCCTCCCCCACATTCATCCAACTTAAGTCTACCCTTCTTGTCATCCACAATGTCAAGCTCTCGCTAAAGGAAAGGGAAAGAATCATTGGTTGTCTCAAACGAGGAGGATGCACGCTCCAAAGGTACATTAAACAACTTCGGCATTATTTTCTCTAATGATGAGTAATTGCATCGTTATCGTGCTTTATGTAAATGTTCCATCTTGATCACTAGGTTTATAGACCGAGACACCTTAGAAGCATTGGGGCTTGGGAATGATATTGATTGGTTGCTTGATAGAATAGGTTGGACTAGCATAATGACCCTCAATTACCCAACCTATCCTCGGGTTGTCTTAGAAATTTTGAGCTCAATTAGTGTTCATAATGTTCAAGGAGGAGGAAAATTAAAATTTTGTTTATTTAATGAAGATTACGAATGGAGTCTTGAGGATTTTAATATATGCTATGATTTACGTAGGGAGGGAACTTACATAATCTTACCCGCTTTTGAGAATTCAAATTTTTAGGAGCAAATTGGTGGACAGTCTTGTTTTAATCTCCATGTTGCTAATAGTAGTAATATCATTAACCCGATCTTTTGATATGTCCATATGTTGATGAGGAATACGATATTTGGAAGGGGCGGTAGAGATGGAATTGTGAGACTCTCGGATTTGTACTATTTATGGGCAATGATAGAAAATGTGTCTGTTAATTCTGGGTATTTCTTTTTAAGACACTTGATAACATTAGGAAGGGCTTCTTCCTCCACCCCTATTGTTTTGGGAGGATTGCTTACTCATATTACGGTTATACTAGGATATGATCTGAGTGGCCTTGAAATGATTGAGGATGTTTCTCGAATGAATTTGAATTTTTGTTTAACCAATCGCTTGATTCGCCGAGAGGAATATGGGTATAGTCTGGTGATCAAGGATAGTTTTTCCCTTAGACTGCCCAACCCGACTTTGACCACGATTCATGTTAAGGAGAATTGTTGTTTGACTTTGGCAAAGCAACAAATTACCCCACCTCCAACCTCCTCTCTTAGAAATATGTCTTCGGTTAGTAGAGATATTCTGTAATTTGATTTCCAAGAATTTTTCCCTATCATTGAATCTATTCATCATGGCTTAGAACAGAATAATGAAATTTTCACCAGTGTTGTTCACGTAGAGGATGAGCAGTTTAAGTGTCTACAACAGTGCTTTAAGAGCGAGAGAGAGTTATGCGCACGAAATCTTGAACTTATGGAGACCCACAAAAGGAGAATGCTTTGGAATGAAGATTTTAGGTGGTACATTAGGAACTTTCAGAGCAGTATTAATGAGTTGTATCCGTATCATAAAGGGTAAGGGACTCGAAATGGGTGGCTCGGACTTATTCTGAGCTCCCAGATCTCCCCGACCTTTGGCCTCATCGACCATTTTGATTTCATCGGGACGATGAAAAGTCTAAGTCTGGGGGGGTGTTGTTGCACAACCTGAGTCGAGTCGAGTCTTTCTTTTGTTTTTGCATATTTTATTTTCTTTGTTTTATTTAGTCTTGTTTATTTATTCGCATTTTATTCTACTTGCACCTCATTTGCATTTTTTTTTCCTATCTTTTATTTTGTAGCATATTTGAGAACATCAACCATCCACTTTTTCTGCTACTTGTCCGATAGCAAAATAGCTAGCATTTTCTTAGTTCATGAGTTTTCAGATGGTGTTAGCATGTTTGGTGTATCTTCTTTATCTATCTTTAGTATCATGAAATAAGCTAAATATTGTACAGAGTTAGGTATAGGTTTTGGCTTAACCTTAAGGACCTTATTTTCACTACACTTAAGTACTTAAGCTTGAATGGTAGATATACTTTTGAAATAGTTATGATTCATCCAAATTGTTTAGTACTTTTGTTCCCATGGTGATTCCTTACATTTTGGTTACTGGATAACCTCGGATCATGGAAGCTCATTTGGAAAAATCCAAATCCCAACATATGCATCGCATGTGTAATAGTGCTACACCTCTATAGCACCCAAAAAAAATGAAAAGAAAAAAAAAAGAAGAAAAAAATAATAAGGGATAAAAAAAATAGTTATCGTGAATGAAAACTAACAATTCACCTTTTTGAGACCGAGTTAGGTTACTGGGGAAATGAATATTATGTTTCTCTTGATTCCGAGAAGTACCCTTTGAGACCTTGTGTAAATTAAGGAAAATGAACCAAGTGTGTGGCAGGTAAGTGTCTATCACTGAGAACATTAGGAACTCAATTGTATGACGACTTAACTAGGACAAAGAATTGAAACTTGAAGAGTTTGAGCTACTTACTGCATCGAGCACAAAGGACTTATGCTTAGGCCATAATTAGATTACTCCACAGTCATGCTTATCAATGAAACTAGTTGATAGAGTTAGGCGAATGCACTAGGGATTATGAAGCACTGCAGGAACTTATGAACATAGTTTGTAGCATTTTCTTGAGGACAAGCAAAGGATCAAGTCTGGGGGTGTGATGTGCGCAAATATTATGATCATTTACGCATGTTTTAGCGCACATTCACGTACTTTGTGTATATGTATTCGTTGCATGAGTGCCTCTTTCATCTTGCATTCATTATATATGCTCTTTTGTTTGGATATCTGCTCTTTGTTTGGTTTCATGTTGACAAGGACAACTTTCGGAGTGAAAACAGCGATTATCGACACACCGAAACAAGCCAAAGAACATGGTCATGTGATCTTGCATAGCCGTGTGACCATACCGAAGAGGGGAAGTGCACGCCCATGCAACCCTGCACGGCCGTGCAGCCGAGACCGAGGCAGATAAACACACGGTCGTGCCACCCCTTGACCGAGACCAGGAAGTGCCCGGTCGTGCATCCTTGCACGGCCATGCGGCAGGGACCGAGGCCAAATACCACACGATCGTACCAATTGGCACGGTCGTGCAATGCCACCAGAGAAGATAATGAACACGGCCATGCCATCTTGGCACGACCCTGTCGCCGCAGCCGAACCCTAGTCTATATAAGAGGTTTAACCCTTTTTCTCGGGGGGAGCGCGGGGAAGCGAGCCGTCAGTTGGAGAAATGTCTTGAAGCCATTCCACATCGTCTTGGGCCTCCGTCCAGCAATCTTCTACCACCGTATCGACTCCAGAAGCAGAGGATTGGATCCGAAGGCCACTCGTCATCATTGGATAAGCATATTCTTTCTTTCTTTTTTCGTGTCTGAAGATTGTATGTTTATCTACCATATGTCTTTGGATATTCCTCTGACACTTATGGAGTAGATCCTTTGTTCTAGGACTAGGGAGTAGTTGTGGTTCGGTTTGATGTAAAACTCATATTATGCTTATACTCGTTGGATGATCTTTTATGCTTTGTCTCAATTGCATGTTGCTTGATTGTGTAGAACTTGTTAACCTCGTAGAGGGATTATCCCTAGATCGTACACCCGAGGGGCCCTAGTGACAGGGGTAACCCGTTCATAGACATCTAGGATACTTTCTTGAAAGGAGAGGCAAATTCCCCTCAAGAAAGCGAGAGACCAAACTTAGCTCTTAACCACTATTCTCGGACTACCAATTAGAGTCGTGTCCTCAAGATTTGCCAAGGTGCCCTAGTGACAGCGGTAAACCGTAACAGGCCTTCTTAAGGTCCTTCTTTATTCTGGCATTTAAGAATAGCCGCTATAGCTTCCGGCAATTGCATGCTAAAGGGCATCGAGTGTAGGATAAAACGTGACACATCAATACCACCACAACGAAACCGACCTCCTAGAGCTCCTCATAACCAAGTGAACACTTCTACTCACCAGTTCTCGATTCTTCTTCCCAACCTTTCTTCCCCAGATTATCCACAACCATTGGTAGTCTAGCTAACTCTTAGTGAACAATTACTAGTGCTTATAACCAGTCCCTGTGGGATCAATATTTTTATTACTGACGATGAATCCGTGCACTTGCGGTTCGTAACACCATTCAAGACTCTAATCAACAAGAAAGGAAAATGCCTCCAGCCTTGATATTGAACCGAGGAGCAAATGGAGCAATCAGAGCCGGGCAATGACGTAGCTAGAATTTTAATTAATTTATTACCTCCTAATATGGTATTGAATGTAAGTGAGTACAAGAGTGTTCATGAGCTTTAGAGCAAGATCAAGGTGATTGTGCTCAATGAAGATACTACATAATTCCAATGAGTGGAGGAACCCAAGGAGAAGGGTTTGTTGGTGATCTCGTGACTGGCTAGAACGAGGGTGGGGGGGTTGAATAGACTAGGTCACCCCCAACATGGTTTCTTCTCTACAAGGTTAGTGTGCAAGAGGAAATACTACTAACTAAAGAAAACAATAAGAATAGAACACAAACTCTAACACGATCGATGTAACGTGGTTCAGAGATTGTTTACTCCTACTCCACAGCTTGTCCTTGAGGTGGACGATCCCTTAATCCATCGATGGATTAGTACCCAGCAATCTCCAGCTAAACTTTTCTCCTTCTTGGTGGAGCAAACCTCTCACAAGACACTCTTCTTCTTTACAAGATTGAGAATAAGAATTGGAAGAAGAGTGTTAGGCTTTGGAAGCTTGGAGGTCAAGACTAGGAGTGTATCAACAAGATCAGTAACCTGCATCAATGCCCCAAGCTTTCAATATATAGAGAGGAAAGAGTTGATCACAAGACAACTCATTCCCTGCACACCAATCGACTGACACTTCCATCTGTTGACTGGTGTAACCGTTGGATAGAGCCAACGACTACTTGGTAGAATCAGGGTTTCTATCAATGGTCGCCAATGGTCACTTACCAGACAACTGGTGAAAGTACCACTCGATTGGTCACTGCTGTCTGAGTGAACAGAATGCTTCTGTTCGCTCCAAGTTGACTGTACTAGTCGACTGCAACTTCGATTAGTTGACTGATCCTGGTTACACACTTACACTCATCCTTTCCGAAGTCGTTCCTTGAAGCCCTCTTCCTTGGCCTTCGTCTCTCAAATGCACTCGAGCCCAAGGCTCCTATCCATGTCATCCTTCACATTGCCTTGAAGTTTGCTTCCTTCAGCTTCACTCCATTATTCCTTGACCGGCGGTCCCTCGGATGCCTTCCACATCATCCTTCACTATCTCAAGGACCTGAGCCCCAGGATGAGCTTCCCAAGCTTAGCCGTACCAAGCTCCTCATGTGTGTTTCACCAAGTCCTGCATGACTCAAACACACATATCAAACCAATATGAAAGTCTAACTTAAACTCTTTGACACACACATCAAAATCATGATTGTACCGATCAAACTTAGGTCAATTGCACCAACAATCTCCCCCTTTTTGATGTATGACAATATGTTTAAGTACAAATAATAATAACTTAAAAATTACAAGCAATATGGAAACATGAAGTGTAAATCCAAACTCCCCCTTAACATATGCTCTCAACCTTAATTTTCAAGTTTTGCACACATATAGAGAATTAAGTCCATTCTAACTTGAACTTTCCCATTTCTCCCCCTTTGATACCATCAGAAAGATTGTACCAAACAATTACACATACCATGACATCAAATTTTAGACTAAAAGTGTTGGAAATCATGTACCAATCGACTGGTATCTGATGCAGTCGACTGGTACATATGTTGTTCAAATTTTAACATTCTGAAACCAACTTCAGAAATATATAAAAAAATTCCAAAAAATTTGAAAAATCATGAAATTTTAAAAATATATTTATTTTAAGGTCCTCTATCAAGGAAAAATATTTTTCCATAGAAATCAAAGTTTTTTTAAAATTTTGGCCAAATCTAAAAAAATCTTGAAAACAAGCAATTGAGTATCAATTTAAAACCTAGCTTTGAATTCATATGTTTTAAAATATCTATATCACAATAAATAGAACATAGAATTATTTTCAAAATATTTGAAATGTCCAACTATGATCTATGGGCAAGATGTCTATTAATTAAACATTTACTTTCCCCATAGTTGGCCTATGATCACTAAAAATTGATACATTTCATAATTCATGAAAATGTCATAAGCATAAGTGAATTATTAGTATCATCCTATCATCTCACATTTATGTTTAGAAATAGAATGTAATTCATTGTAAGATGAAATGAAGGTAACCTTTACTTAGCCTGCTTTATCATGAATTTTTATTAAGGCTAAGTGTTCCCTTTTATGTCTTAAGTCAACCATTTTTCAAAAAAAAAATTTGAATTATGGCTACCATGCTTGACTTGACCCAAAATCTTCGAACCCGTGAGGATTGATTTTGGCACCCAATAGAAGTTCTTTCTAATTGGGTTGATCAAGTACTCCTTAGGGATCCATTTTCTATCTATGGTCTTTGTCTTGGATTGCCCCCTAGCAAGTAAAAAATGGTAGGCTTTCTCATTTTTGGGTTCATTGTATCCTAGCCCTTTTTTGTTAAAGCTTGCCCTTTGGATCCCAATAATCATGCTTAGGGTATTTGAGCAAATTTTAAATTCTCTAAGGCCTTTGGTAAGGTGTTCTACCTTTTCCCTAAAGGTCATATTGTCTTCTTCTAAGCATGATACATTTAAATAAGAAGAAGTAGCATGCATATTAGAGTTCTCAACCTTAGAGGACATAAATTCTAATTTTTCTTCAAGCATACAAATATCATGCCTCAATGATTTGTTTTTCCTTTTTGCCTTAAACAAATCTTTATTTGTACTTTTAATAATTTTAATTAAAACATGAGGAGGAAGATTGTATACCTCACTTACCGAGACGTCCGAATCCGGTGTTTGACCTCCCCCTTCACTTGAGCTCCCTTATTCATCTTCACATGAGATCTTTCCCTCTTCATTTTTAGATGAGGTGGAGGCTACATCATCAATTCCCATTAGAGCAAAATGGGACACATGGTGTTCTTCTTCCTCCAATGACAATGGATCATCCCATGTTACTTTTAGGTTTTTGACCTTCTTCCCTTTTTCTTTTAACTTCTTCTTCTCTTCCTTCTTCTTTTCTTCTTTCTTCTTCAAGAGAGGGCATTCATCTCTCATGTGTCTTTCTCCTTGGCAATTGTAACAAATGACCTTCCTTGTTCTACCCTTGCTTCTTGAATTTTTCCTAGCATGAGATTTGTTAGTAGAAAAAGTTTTAAATGTTTTTCTCATCTTCCTTGCCATATATACCTCTTGATCACTATCCATTGAGATGCTTTATTCTTTGGAGTCGGAGGATGGTGGGGATGAAGACTTCTTCTTCTTACCCTTTCCCTTGTTTGCCACAAGGGCTGTAACGACCCAAATTTTCTCATTTGAGATTATTCTGTTTAGATTGCATGTAGGATGAGTTCAGGTTAGTAAGTAGATATTTGTGTGTTTGATACTTATTTAACTGCGTGGTTGATTGATATGTGTTCCAGCCACTTGTGGCTGAGTATATATTGCATGTATTGTTGAACATGGTCACCGGTACAGGGGAGATTCTGCCGAAATTTTTCGGTAGGGTTTTCATGTGATTTTTAATCATACCGGTTAAGTAGAGTTAGTAGTTAAGTAACGATCATCCTTAGAGAGAAGTAGTATTAAGAAGGGTGGTCGTTACAAGGGCTACTCCTCTTGATCTATGGTATTCTCCATCTAATCCTTCAATCCGAATCTCATGGAGCTCCATTGTTGAGAAGAATTCATCTAGAGAAAATTTCTCTAGGTCTTTTGAAATGTAGAATGTGTTAGAGTGTATACTAAAAGCCTAGCTTTTTGTAACATTTATTTTGAAATAAATAATCACATTGGTTAAATGTCTACATTTATATGCTAAGTGTAGTTGTTTAATTAATTTATATTGTAGATAACATGGTGTGTGGTGTCACACACAAAAGATCATGTTATCAATTCCTTATAAATTATAAATAGTAGCTCACGACTAAGATGGATAGGAACAAACCATTGGAATAAGTTATAGTGTAATTTGGTATTAGTTTATCTTGACTATAAAATTACACTAGTACACTCTGAGTATATTGAGCAGAACCATTTAAGGTAGTTTCTTTTTATACTGACTACATAAAAGAACAAGACCTTTTTTATTATAGAAGTGTGTGCTCTTAATCTTGATATAATAACAAACACATATATTTAGTATTTATTTCTTTAATTTATCAGTGGGTGAGATTTAGTTCAATAAATCAAGAGGCCCGATAAGTTGGGAAATAATATTATTTATAGTGTATGTTGTTGATTATAGAAGGAAACTGTGCCCTAGCAATTTAGGTTGATGATGTCCCCAAGAAGAGCTCATAAGGATTGTCATGTAAACCCTGCAGGTGGACTTAGTCTGACATGACAATAAGGTTGAGTGGTACTACTCTTGGAGTTAGATATTTATTGAGTTGTCAGTAACTCATTTAATTAGTAGGCATTCGATATCTTAAACACAGGGAGATTAACACACTCATGATAAGAAGGAGCCCATATAGTAATATGGGATTGGTGTAGTAGTTCAATAATAACTCTTTAGTGGTATGAGTTATTATTGATGAACTCGAGTTAGGTGTTCGGGGCGAACACGGGAAGCTCAAGTTCATCGGGAGACCAAAACCAATTCTTCCTCTCGGTCCTTGTCGTAGCCTCTTATTTATAAAGTCTTATATCCACCCAAACCCAACTTCTTACCCTTAAGGTGGTCGACCAAGCCAAGCTTGGAGCCCAAGCTAGGGTCGACCAAACCAAGGCTAGATGGATTCAAGTGGTGGTCGACCCTAGCTTGGAGCCCAAGTAGGGTGACCGACCACATTAGATTAAAAGGAGTTTTAATTTTTAAAATCTTTCCTTATGTGGAAGCCATGGTTTTAAAAAAAAGTTTAAAATTTAAATATTTCCTTTTATAGCTTTCTACAAAAGATTAAGAGAAAGATATAATATCTTTCTTTATTTGTAGTTGAAAAGGAATATTTTAATTTTGGAGAAAACTTTCCTTTTTCGTAACCATCCACATGTTTTTAAAGAGAATTTAATTTATAAAAGTTTCCTTTTATAACCAACCATGAAGGGAATTTTAAAAGAGAAATTTTTATTTTAAAAATTTCTGGAAACAAATAAGGAAGTTTTAATTTTGTATTTAAAACTTTCCTTGTTTGAAGCTCAATGAGGAGGCCGTCCATAGAAAGAATAAAAGGAAATTTTTAATTAAATTTTCCTTTTATTCATTAGCAAGGAAAATAAGGAAGTTTTAATTATGTCTAAAACTTTCCTTATTTGCCATGACCAAGGATTATAAAAGAGATGGAGGGGTTGCCCCATGAGACAACACATATATTATTCCTCTCCTCTCTTCCTTGGTGGTGGTCGGCCCTCTTCTTATCCTATTCTTCTTCCTTGGTGGCCGGCAGCATCTCATCTCTAGGAGTTGTTGGTGGTCGGATCTTGTTAGAGGAAGAAGGAGAGATAGGAGGCATTGTTTCTTAGCATCCCTTGGAGCTTGGTTGATGGCCAAAGTTCTTCATCTCTAGGAGATTGTTAGTGGCCGAAACTTGGAAGGAAGAAGAAGGTTTTTGTGGATTTTCATCTTGGTAGATCGTCGCCCACACGACGTCTGAGATAGGAAGAGGAATACGACAGAAGATCCTGAGGTCTATAAGCTACAAAAGGTATAACTAGTTTTGTTTCCACATCATAACTAGTTCATCTTTTGTATGGATTTTGAAATACCAAACACAAGAGGCTAACGATTCTAGGTTTCAGATTTATGATTCGATTTTGTGTTTCTTTTATTTTTCAATCTTGTGATTCGATTGTTCTTAATGGTTAAATCTAGGGTTACTATAAGGAGATTAAATATTTAATTTGGTTGAAAGGCTTTGTCTAGGAAGTGGTGGATGATCCCATACCCAAGAAGGCCTAGTTCCTCGCCATGTTTAACCTAGAAGTCGATCTCTGAAATAAATATTTAATCAAATTTGTAACATGGGTGGATTTGGATTAATAATGTTAAGCATCGTTTGCGATCCAAGTCTAAACCTCTAAGAACAGATAAGTTGAATTTGGAATCAATAATGTTAAGTTCTATTTGTGATTCCAAATTTAATTTCTAAAGAACATAATAGGTTGTTAGGAAAGGTTCGGGACTTGTACAAAATTTTATACAGCAAAACCAGTACGATATTCCAAGTAGCAATCAACAATTGGTATCAGAGCAAGGGTTTGCCTCTATGTGTTTGGTTTTTCAATTTAATTATGCACATGTCATACATAATTTAGGCATGATAATAGTAGGATATGCTAACTCTGTGGTTCAGACTCCAACTATTATGGCTTATTGTGATTGTGTATGATTGGACCCTTGGACATGTCAAGGGCATTTTATGTGTGTGCATGATTGTATTTATTAAATACAGCAGGAGCTACATTAGACCTAGGATTTTACTTTTTTATTCGATCTAGACTTCATTTACATTCCCTTGTGGAATATAAGATTGATATATGTAAAAGTTTATTTTTATCGCAGATCGTATCCTTACGAGGCATGGTACTATTAGAGGACTAGAGGCGCAGCAGAAAAGGAAGCTTGATGGACCCGACGACATGAACCCTAGGGCTGGCAGCACACGGAGGATAGTGATGGAAGAAGCCATAATAGTTGAAAAATTAATTTCCATATTTATTGCTTTTATTTACTGTGATGTGTGTGATGTGTGCTTGCATGGTTAAAATTCCTCACCTTAAAAAAAACTAAGTGGGAGAGGGATTTTAAATAAATTCCACGGTCTCCATTACTGGTTTGTAAGTGATGCAAACAAACTTGCGTGTTGGCTTTGAGTGTCTTCCTCCACAATGGATGTGTTTGTTTCTGGGTCACTAGGTTAAACTTTCTTTTATGGATGATTATAGGAAATTATTTAGGAGCATGTGATCTTCTCCAACTGAAGGGACACAATCCTATTTAATGGACTAAGTATCAAGTAATGATATACACTTAGACACATTCAATAGTATCCTCCTCAACAGAGTCACTGCTATTTTTTGTGTGACCAAAGGAAAACCAACTATTAATTTTATTTGTCATAAAGTTAGGATGACAAGAAAATAAAATTAATGGATAAAACCTCCTCTTACAAATGTTTGAATTTGTATACGTCCACATTAACGTGACATGTAATATTCACAGTGTTTTGAGGTGTTGGTAAATTTAAATAATATTGTTTGAGAAATCAATATTATTCTAAATTTAGAGTTTTGACCAAAAGTTTATTTTGTGATTCTTAGGATGACTTTCAACCCACTGGCTATTATTCTGAAAGAGAACAAACTTACTGGTCCCAACTACATAGATTGGAAAAGAACCTGGACATTGTCCTAACTACTGAAAGATATAAGTTTGCACTGTTAGAGACCTGCCCTAATGTGCCTAATAGTGATTCTAGTGAAGAGGAGATTGAGTATCATAAGAAATGGATAAAGGCAGATGAGATGGCGCGGTGTTACATTATGGCTTCGATGCCAAATGTGCTGCAACATCAGCATCAGGACTTGCCAACTGCCTATGACATGATGAACAATCTCAAGGAACTCTTCGGACACTAGAATCGGGCTGCTAGGCAAGAGGCTATGAGAAATTTAATGACAACCACCATGTCTGAGGGGACACCCATAAGGATCATATCCTAAAGATAATGACTTACTTGAATGAAATACAAATCATTTGAGCTAAAATCGATGGGGAAACCCAAGTTGATATTATTCTCCAAATGCTACCCAAAAGTTTTGAGTAGTTTCGCCCAAACTACAACATGAATAAAAGGATTTATTCATTGGCGGAACTACTGACAGAACTTCAGGTAGCAGAAGGGTTATTTCGTCATAATTCTCAAATTCACTTTACTGGAAATATTTCTACTTCTAAGTCGAAAGGCAAGAAGAAGAAGAAACAGACTGACTCAGCAAAGAAGGTGAATAGATCTCTAAGTACTAGACCAAAAGTTGGAGTGAAGAAGCCAAAGGGCAAGTGCTTCATCTACAAGCAGTCTGGACATTGGAAGACAGACTGCCCTCATAGAAAAGAGAACAATAAAGGTATATCTTATTCTCTAGTAGTTGAAACATGTTTAGCGGTGTTATCTACCAGTACTTGGTGTGTAGATAGAGGAGCCACTGATCATGTCTGCAATACATTGCAGGGGTTCCAGGAAACCCGACGACTATATGAAGGAGAGATAACCGTCTACATGGGAAATGCTACGAAAGTGGTAGCTGTTGCAGTGGGAGGCGTCTACTTATCATTCGATAGGAATAGAACTTTGGTTTTGAGAAATTATCTTTATATATCAACTTTTAGAAAGAATTTAATTTCAGTTTCTAAACTGTTTGTGGATGGATATTCTGTTTCTTTTGATAAAAAAGTAGTTATCAAGAAAAATAGGGTTATTATTTGTTCTGGTACATTAGTAGGCAATTTGTATACTCTAAATCCAATTTCTCCCACAAAGTAACCAATGAAAATTAATAACACATCTTCTAATTCTAATAAGAGAAAGGAACCTTCCGAAATGAACCAAACATATCTTTGGCATCTAAGGCTTTGTCATATTAACTTGAGTAGGATTCAAAGGCTAATAGCTGATGGACTCTTGGGCTCATTAGTGTTGGAAAACTTTTCAACTTGCGAATCTTGCTTGGAAGGAAAAATGACCAAGAGACCTTTTAAGGACAAGGGTTATAGAGCCAAAGATGTGTTAGAACTAGTTCATTCTGATTTGTGTGGTCCTATGTCTATCCAGGCAAGAGGTGGTTTCAAATATTTTGTCTCTTTTATAGATGACTATTCGAGATATGGTACATTTACTTGATGCGCCGTAAGTCTGAATGCTTTGATAAGTTCAAAGAGTACAAGGCTGATGTGGAGAAACGTCATGGTAAAAGTATCAAGACACTACAGTCTGATCATGATGGCGAATACCTCTTTGGAGAATTTAGGAATTACTTATCAAAGGTCGGGATTCAATCCCAATTGTCTGCACCTGGTACACCCCAATAGAATGGTGTGGCAGAGCAAATGAATATGACTCTTATAGAAATGGTTAGATCTATGATGAGTTATTCAGAATTACCAAATTTATTTTGGGGATATGCTCTGGAAACAGTAGTGTACATTCTGAATATGGTACCTTCTAGATCAGTACCCTTTACTCCCATAGAATTATGGAATGGGTGTAAGCCTAGTCTGAAACACATTCGGATTTGGGGTAGTCCAGCACATGTGCTGAAGGGAGACACTGACAAGTTGGAATCACGTACAGAAGTTTGTCTGTTTGTGGGATATCCTAAAGGAATGAAAGGTGGTTTGTTTTATAATCCTAAAAATCAGAAGATCATTGTTAGCGCCAATGCTCAATTTTTAGAGGAAGATTATGTAATGAACCATAAGTCCATGAGTGAAATTATTCTAGAAGAAATTAGAGAGGATACATCTAGTCTAGTACCAACAGTACAAGATGAAATATCACAAGAAACTACAACACGTATCACAAATGATGCACAGTTACAGACAGTGCCTCGTCATAGTGGGAGGGTTGTGAGGCAACCTGAAAGATTCATGTTTTTGGGAGAGTCTTCGGACTTGATCCCTGGTGAACATGAACCTGATCCTCGGACATATGACGAAGCACTCCAAGATAAAGATGTAGTATCTTGGTAAAGAGCGATGAATTCTGAAATAGAATTTATGTATTCTAATAAGGTCTGGGAGCTTGTAGAACCACCAAATGGTGTAAAAATCGTTAGATGTAAGTGGATCTACAAAAGAAAAAGAGGGGCAGATGGGAAGGTGGAAACCTTCAAAGTAAGGCTTGTTGCGAAGGGGTACACTCAGAAAGAGGGAATCGATTATGAGGAAACCTTCACCGGTAGCCATGCTTAAGTCTATCCGGATACTCTTATCTATTGCTGCTCATATGAATTTTGAGGTTTGTCAAATGGATGTCAAGACAGCTTTCCTTAACGGAAGTCTTGAATAAAACATCCATATGAAGCAACCAGAGGGATTTATTGCAAAAGGCAAAGAGCATCTAACGTTCAATTGGTCGATTTATGGACTGAAGAAAGCTTCAAGATCTTGGAACATCCGATTTAATGAAGTCCAGTCATATGGATTTATTCAGTGTCCGGATGAGTCATATGTATACAAGAAGTGTGATGAAAACGTGGTGGTATTTCTTGTATTATACGTAGATAACATTTTGTTAGTTGGAAACAATATCAAAGTGTTGTCGGAAGTAAGGGTATGGTTGTCCAAGCAATTCGATATGAAGGACTTGGGAGAATGCACACATATTCTCGGGATCAAAGTAATAAGGAATCGTAAGAAAAGAATGTTGTGCTTATCCCAAGCTTCATATATCGATACAATCCTATCTTGTTTTAGCATGCAAGACTCCAAGAAAGGCTTTCTACCTTCAGGCATGGAGTATCTTTATCTAAAGAGATGTCTCCGAAGACATCAAAAGAGATAGAAGAAATGAAGGCAGTTCCTTATGCTTCAGATATCAAAGTATGTTATGTTGTGCACGAGACCATATATCTGTTTTACAGTGGGCATGGTTAGCAGATATCAAAGTAATCCAGGATAGGGACATTGGATTGTCATAAAACATATATTAAAGTACCTGAGGAGGACTAGAGATTATATGCTGGTATACCAAGCAGATAATCTGCTCCCTGTGGGTTACACGAATTCTGACTTCCAATCAGATAGGGACAATAGTAAGTCTACATCAAGCTATGTGTTTACTTTAGGAGGTGGAGCCATAGCATAGAGGAGTGTTAAGCAGAAATGTGTTTCAGACTCAACCATGGAAGTTGAGTATGTGACAGCCTCTAAGGCAGCCAAAGAAGTTGTATGGCTTAAGAACTTCCTAATGGATTTAGATGTGATTCCTGGTTTGCCCAAAATCATCACAAGTTATTATGATAATAGCGGTGCAGTAGCAAACTCAAAGGAACCACGAGCCCATAAGGCGAGTAAACACATATAACGCAGGTACCACCTGATACGAGACATCGTAAAGCAAGGAGAAGTTGTTGTCGCCAAGATTGCATCAGCAGATAACTTGGTAGATCCTTTCACTAAGGCCCTTTCGACGAAATCTTTTGATCGGCATGTTGAAGGAACGTGAATTAGATGTATGGCAGTGTTTATGGCAGCATAATTTTTTATTATAAGTGGGAGATTGTTAGAGTGTATACTAAAAGCCTAACTTTTTGTAACATTTATTTTGAAATAAAGAATCACATTGGTCAAATGTCTACATTTATATGCTAAGTGTAGTTGTTCAATTTCTTTATATTGAAGATAACATGGTGTGTGGTGTCACACACAAAAGATCATGTTATCAATTCCTTATAAATAGTAGCTCACGACTAAGATGGATAGGAACAAACCATTGGAATAAGTCGTAGTGTAATTTGATATTAGTTTATCTTGACTATAAAATTACACTAGTACACTCTGAGTGTATTGAGCAGGACCATTTAAGGTAGTTTCTTTTTATACTGACTACATAAAAGAACAAGACCTTTTTTATTATAGAAGTGTGCGCTCTTAATCTTGATATAATAACAAGCACATATATTTAGTATTTATTTCTTTAATTTATCAGTGGGTGAGATTTAGTTCAATAAATCAAGAGGCCCGATAAGTTGGGAAATAATATTATTTATAGTGTGTGATGTTGATTATAGAAGGAAATTGTGTCCTAGCAATTTAGGTTGATGATGTCCACAAGAGGAGCTCATAAGGATTGTCATGTAAACCCTGCAGGTGGACTTAGTCCGACATGACAATAAGGTTGAGTGGTACTACTCTTGGAGTTAGATATTAATTAAGTGAGTTGTCAGTAACTCATTTAATTAGTGGCATTCGATATCTTAAACACAGGGAGATTAACACACTCATGATAAGAAGGAGCCCATATAGTAATATGGGATTGATGTGGTAGTTCAATAATAACTCTTTAGTGGTATGAGTTATTATTGATGAACTCGAGTTGGGTGTTCGGGGTGAACACGGGAAGCTCATGTTCATCGGAAGACCAAAACCAATTTCTCCTCTTGGTCCCTGTCGTAGCCTCTTATTTATAAAGTCTTATATCCACCCAAACCCAACTTCTTACCCACCTTAAGGTGGTCGGCCAAACCAAGGCTAGATGGGTTTAAGTGGTGGTCGGCCCTAGCTTGGAGCCAAAGTAGGGTGGCCGGCCATATTAGATTAAAAGGAGTTTTAATTTTTAAAATCTTTCCTTATGTGGAAGTCATGGTTTTAAAAAAAAATTTAAATTTAAATCTTTCTTTTTATAGCTTTCTACAAAAGATTAAGGGAAAGATTTAATATATTTCTTTATTTGTAGTTGAAAAGGAATATTTTAATTTTGGAGAAAACTTTCCTTTTTCGTAACCGTCCACATGTTTTAAAAGAGATTTTAATTTATAAAAGTTTCCTTTTATAACCAACCATGAAGGGAATTTTAAAAGAGAAATTTTTATTTTAAAAATTTCTGGAAACAAATAAGGAAGTTTTAATTTTGTGCTTAAAACTTTCCTTGTTTGGAGCTCAATGAGGAGGCCGACCATAGAAAGAATAAAAGGAAATTTTTAATTAATTTTTCCTTTTATTCATTGGCAAGAAAAATAAGAAAGTTTTAATTATGTCTAAAACTTATCTTATTTGCCATGACCAAGGATTATAAAAGAGAGAGAGGGGTTGCCCCTGTTAGAGTGTATACTAAAAGCCTAGCTTTTGGTATAAACATTTATCTAGAAATAAGAATCATATTGGTCAAATGTCTACATTTGTGATAAATGTAGTTGTTCAATTAATTTATATTGTAGATAACATGGTGTGTGGTGTCACACACAGAGGATCATGTTATCAGTACCTTATAAATTATAAACAGTAGCTCACGACCAAGATAGAAAGGAACAATCCATTTGAAGGTCGTAGTGTAATTAGGTATTAGTTTATCTTAACTATATAATTACACTAGTACACTTAGAGTGTATTGAGTAGGACCATTAGAGGTCGTTTCTTTTATACTGACTTTATAAAGAAACAAAGACCTCAGTTATTATGGAAGTGTGTGCTCTTAATCCTAATATAATAACAAGCACATATATTTGATATTTATTTCTTTAATTTGTCAATGGGTGAGATTTAGTTCGATGAATCAATAAGCCCGATAAGTTGGGAAATGATATCACTTATAGTGTGTGTTGTTGATTATAGAAGGAAACTGTGTCCTAGACATACTAGGTTGAGAATGTCCCCAAGAGGAGCTCAAAAGGATTGTCATGTTAAACCCTGCAGGTGGACTTAGTCCGACATGACGATGAAGTTGAGTGGTACTACTCTTGGAGCTAGATATTAATTAAGTGAGTTGTCAGTAACTTACTTAATTAGTGGACATTTGTTATCTTAAACACAGGGAGACTAGCACACTCATAATAAGAAGGAGCCCAAAAATGTAATTTGGGATTGGTGCGGTAGTTCAATAATAATTCTCTAGTGGAATGAATTATTATTGATAAAATTAAGTTGTGTGTTCGGGGCGAACACGGGATGCTTAATTTTATCGGGAGACCAAAACCAATTCCTCCTCTAGGTCCCTATCGTAGCCTCTTATTTATAGAGTTTTATACCCACCTATACCCACCTTCTATACCCACCAATAAGGGGCCGGCCAAGCTAGCTTGGGAACCAAGCTAGGGCCGGCCTAGGTATAAAATTGGGTGGCCGGCCCTAGCTTGAACCCAAGCTAGTGGGGGCCGGCCAAATTAAATTAAAAAGGAATTTTAATTTTAATTTTTATTATGTGGAAGAAATAATTTATTAAAGAGAATTAAAATTGAAATATCTCTCTTGTAAAAGATCTACAAAAAATTAAAGAAAGAGATTAAATCTCTTTCCTTATTTATAGATTGGTGAGATATTTTATTTTCTCTTTAAAATTATCCACATGTTGATAAAATTAAAATTATAGAAATTTCTTTTTATCAACCATGAAGAGATTTTTAAAGAGAAATTTTATTTTTAAAATTTCCGGAAACAAATTAGGAAGTTTTAATTTGTTGATTAAAACTTGTCTAATTTATTTCCTCTTGATGTGGCCGGCCATTAGAGATTAATTGGGGAAATATTATTTTATTTTTCTCAATTAAATCATGTCAAGGGAATTAAGGAAATTTTATTGTAATTAAATTTCCTAATTTGCTTAGGCCAAGGAATATAAAAGAAGGGGTGAGGGTGCCTTCACAAGACACAACCTCTATTATTTTCTCTCCCTCTTTTGGTTCCTTGGTGTGGCCGGCCATCCTTTCCCTCTCTTCTTCTTGTGGTGGCCGAACCCTTCTCTTTCCTTGGAGCTCTTGTAGTGGCCGGATACTACTTGGAGAAGAAGAAGAAGAAGGAGAGGAAGCGAGCATCTCTTGGAGCTTGGTTAGTGTTTTGATTTTCTTCCTTGGTGAAGCTTTTTCTTTTGCGGCCGAACCTAGCTAGGAGGAGAAGAAGGTGGTTGGTGGTTTCTCATCTCGGAAGATCGTTGCCCATACAACGTCCGAGGTTAGAAGAGGAATACGGTAGAAGATCAAGAGGTTTTTCTTAAAGGTATAACTAGTAATTTTTCTTTCCGCATCATACTAGTTATTTTTGGAAATAATACTAAATACAAGAGGCATATGATTGTAGAGTTTCGAATTTGTTTTTGATATAGTGTTCTTTTGTTTTTCTTTTCCTTGTGATTTGATTGTTCTTTTCGGTTAACCTAAAGTTATTTTAGGAAATTAAATATTAGCTTTCTATAAAAGGTTTTGTCTAGTCGGTGGTGGTTGCTCCCATATCCAAGAAGGTCATGTGCCTCGCCACATCAGTACTGGGAACCGATTATGGAAATTAATATTTAATGGAATTAATAACTTAAGGTGACTTGGGTCGAACGTGTTAAGTTCCGCAGGAGATCCAAGTCAAAACCTAAAAGAACAAATAGATTAAGTTTTGGATCAAACGTGTTAAGTTCCGCAGGCGATCCAAAATTTAATTTAAAAGAACACATGGTAGCTAGGAAAAGGTTCAGACCTTTGTACAAAATTTTTGTACAGTGGAACCTCTAGGCTTTCCGAGTAGCAACCAATAGCCCCATGAGACAACACATCTATTATTCCTCTCCTCTCTTCCTTGGTGGTGGCCGACCCTCTTCTTCTCCTATTCTTCTTCCTTGGTGGTCGGCGGCATCTCATCTCTAGGAGTTATTGGTGGCCGGATCTTGTTAGAGGAAGAAGGAGAGATAGGAGGCATTGTTTCTTAGCATCCTTGGAGCTTGGTTGGTGGTCGAAGTTCTTCATCTCTAGGAGATTGTTGGTGGTCGAAACTTGGAAGGAAGAAGAAGGTTTTGGTGGATTCTCATCTCGGAAGATCGTCGCCCACACAACGTCCGAGATAAGAAGAGGAATACGACAGAAGATCGTGAGGTCTATAAGCTACAAAAGGTATAACTAATTTTGTTTCTGCATCATAACTAGTTAATATTTTGTATGAATTTTGAAATACCAAACACAAGAGGCTAACGATTCTAGGTTTCGGATTTATGATTCGATTTTGTGTTTCTTTTGTTTTTCGATATTGTGATTCGATTGTTCTTAATGGTTAAACCTAGAGTTACTATAAGGAGATTAAATATTGAATTTCGTTGAAAGACTTTGTCTAGGAAGTGGTGGATGATCTCATACCCAAGAAGGTTTAGTGCCTCGCCATGTTTAACCTGGAAGTCGATCTCTGAAATAAATATTTAATCAAATTTGTAACACGAGTGGATTTGGATTAATAATGTTAAGCATCGTTTGTGATCCAAGTCTAAACCTCTAAGAACAGATAAGTTGAATTTGGAATCAATAATGTTAAGTTATGTTTGTGATTCCAAATTTAATTTCTAAAGAACACAATAGGTTGTTAGGAAAGGTTTGAGACTTGTACAAAATTTTTGTACAGGGGAACTGTTAGAGTGTATACTAAAAGTCTAACTTTTGTAAACATTTATTTTGAAATAAAGAATCATGCATATTGGTCAAAAATGTCTACATTTATGCTAAGTGTAGTTGTTCAATTAATTTATATTGTAGATAACATGGTGTGTGGTGTCACACACAGAAGATCATGTTATCGGTTCTTAATAGATTATAAATAGTAGCTCGTGACTAAGATGGAAAGGAACAAACCATTGGAATAGTCGTAGTGTAATTAGGTGTTAGTTTATCTTGACTAATAAATTACACTAGTACACTTTGAGTGTACTGAGCAGGACCATTTAAGATAAGTTCTTTTTGTACTGACTTGATAAAAGAACAACACCTTAGTTATTATGGAAGTATGTGCTCTTAATCCTAATATAATAACAAGCGCATATATTTAGTATTCATTTCTTTGACTAATCAAAGGGTGAGATTTAGCTCGATAAATCAATAGGCCCGATAAGTTGGGAAATGATATTACTTATAATGTGTGTTATTGATTATAGAAGGAAACTGTGTCCTAGTAATCTAGGTTGATATTGTCCCCAAGAGGAGCTCATAAGGATTGTCATGTTAAACCCTGCAGGTGGATTTAGTCCGACGTGACGATAAGGTTGAGTGGTACTACTCTTGGAGCTAGATATTAATTAAGTGAGTTGTCAGTAACTTACTTAATTAGTGGACATTTGTTATCTTAAACACAGGGAGACTAACACACTCATAATAAGAAGGAGCCCAAAATTTAATTTGGGATTGGTGCGGAAGTTCAATAATAATTCTTTAGTGGTATGAATTGTTATTGATGAAATTAAGTTTGATGTTCGGGGCGAACACGGGAAGCTTAATTTCATCGGGAGACCAAAATCAATTCCTCCTCTTGGTCCCTATCGTAGCCTCTTGTATATAGAGAATTATACCCACCTATACCCACCTTCTTACCCACTCTTTGGTGGTCGGCCAAGCTAGCTTGGAGCCCAAGCTAGGGCCGGCCAAGACCCAAAGGTTGAGCCAAGTAGGGGTCAGCCAATGCTTGGAGCCCAAGCATGGTGTGGCCATCCCTAAGCAAAATAAAAGGATTTTTATTTTAAAAGTTTTCTTATGTGGATTCCATGGTTTTAAAAGAAAGTTTAAAATTTAAATCTTTCCTTTTATAGTTTTCTACAAAAGAATAAGAAAAGATTCGATATCTTTCCTTGTTTGTAGATTGACAGGAAGATTTTAATTTTGATAAAATTTTTCTTTTTTGTAACCATGTTCATGATTTAAAAAGAGAGTTTTAAAATTAAATATTTCCTTTATAGTCTTCTACAAAAGATTAAGAGAAAGATTATATATCTTTCCTTATTTGTAGATTGAAAGGAGATTTTAATTTTAGAGGTAACTTTCCTTTTTGGAAATCATCCACATGTTTTAAAAGAGATATTTTAATTTAAAGAAATTTCCTTTTATAACCGACCATGAAGGGATAAATTATTAGAGAAATTTTATTTTAAAATTTCCGAAAACAAATAGGGAAGTTTTAATTTTGTTTAAAACTTGCCTATTTTGGAAGCTCTTGAGGTGGTCGGCCATATAGTTTAAGAAAAGGAATTTGATTTTAAATCAAATTAAATTTTCCTTTTCATGGAAAAGTAATAAGGAAGTTTTTATTTAAATTTTCCTTATTTTCCAAGACCAAGGATTATAAAAGAGGAGGTAGAGGTGCCTTCATGGGTGGCAACATCTATTCTATTTTCCTCCCTCTCTTCCTTGGTGGTGGCCTGCCCTAGAGATTCTTCTCCTTCTCTTCTCTTCTTCTTTAGTGGCTGGTTTCATCCCTCTCTTAGAGCTCTTGTTGGTGGTCGGCTCAAGCTAGGAGAAGAAGGAGAGAAATGAGGTTTTGTTTCTTACATCCCTTGGAGCTTGGTGGTGGTGGCCGGACCTCTACTTCTCTTGGAGAATTGGTGGTGGCCGAATCTAGCTTGGAGAAGAAGGAGCTTGGTGGTTCTCATCTTGGAAGATCGTTGCCCACACAATTTCTGAGATTAGAAGAGGAATACGGTAGAAGATCAAGAGGTTATTTGCTTACAAAGAAAGGTATAACTAGTAATTGTTTTCCGCATCATACTAGTTTTTCTATGTATGAATTCCAAACACAAGAGGCATATGATTCTAGAGTTTCGAATTTGTTTCTAAGTTGTGTTTCTTTTGTTTTGTTTTTCAGATTTATGATTCGATTGTTCTTTTCGGTTAAACCTAATGTTATTTTAGAAAATTAAATATTGAATTTCTATTAAAGGCTTTGTCGAGGCAGTGGTGGATGATCTCATACCCAAGAAGGCCTAGTGCCTCGCCATGTTTGACCTGGGAGCTGATTTTAGAAATAAATATTTAATCAACTTTATAACATAGGTGGATTTGGATCAATAGTGTTAAGTTCTGCTTGCGATCCAAATCTAAACCATTAAGAACAGATAAGTTAAATTTGGAATCAATAATGTTAAGTTCCATTTGCGATTCCTAATTTAATTTCTAAAGAACACAATAGGTTGTTTAGGATGTAACACCCCACCCTCCTCACTACTAGTCTGTGAGGGCGGAGCGCTATTGGACTACTAACTTATCTTTAACTAAAATTGTTCACATGTTGATAGTAATTCCTAAAACTCTCAGAGAACTCAAAACATACAATTAACTAGCAGCGGAAGACCAAATGACTCATCTAATACATTCTACTCAACTCTTTATTAATAAATTCTTAAGCTAAATCCCAAGGCTTCTATAGTCCAGGCATCACACATCCATCCGCACCTCCTTGTCGCCTTCCTTTGCTATAACTTTTCCTTTCCTTTATCTGCAGTAAGAGGAAAATGCATCTATAAGCAAAATTGCTTAGTAAGCGCTATCTAACTCACAAAACTTGAATATGCATGTGAATAAGAATAAATCTAAAACTGAATGTTTTAAAGGAAATACTACACATGCTCATCTAATAGCAAAAGAAACAAGACATGCTGAAATGTTAAACATGTAAAGCTTATTTCACTTGTTCAAAACTTATACTTTTATACTTCAGAATAATAAGTTTAACTGAATTGATACATAAGCTGAGCTAAACTGATGCTAGGCTAATGCTGAATCTGAACTGTATTCACGTAACTGATTTGTGATGTTTTGAAAACTATTTTCATAATAGATAAAAATAATAATCATGCTGTTGATGGGCCCGGCAACTGTACTTGCTATGCGCGCATTCCTAACTAGACCCGAGGTAGCTAGTCCCGAATCTAGTAGGGTTTACTAGGTTATCTAAACCTAGGGACGACTATGGGAGCCCGACCCAAGGACAACTAAGAGTCCAGCACAGTGCCACTGATAAAAGTAAAATACTGATTCATAAGCTGATTTATCTAATCTCGCTCTTACTAGGTTATCTGAATCTAGAGCTAGGTTATCTAAACCTAGGGGCGACTATGGGAGCCCACCCATTGGACCGTAGTCCCATATGAACTGAAGCAAGACTAAGCATGCTATATATAAGAATTGTAGATTAATTAAAAAAAATCTGCACTATAAGCTTAATTAAAATCTGCACTATAAGCTTAAATAAAAATCTGCACTATAAGCTTAATTAAAATCTGCACTATAGGCTTAATTAAAATCTGCACTATAAGCTTAAATAAAAATCTGCACTATAAGCTTCCACCAAAAATCTGCACTACAAGTTCCATAAAAAATCTTAAGAGGATCTTAACCGAAACTTACATGCTCAACAACCAATCTATACTATCTCATGTTCATTGCCTAATAGCCAAGAATGACCGGATTGCACAGCAAACCCCAGGGAAACTACTTGTGCCCCTTTTCATTGCTCCAACCAAACTTCATGCTAAACAATCAAAGATCTACAAATCTAATTAAGCTACTAGAGATTAAATTGGATCTTCCAATGCTAAACCATCAAAACTGCAATGCTAAACAATTCAAAATCTGCAATGCTAAACAAATCAAAATCTGTAATACTGAGCAATCATTCCTCATACACTGTGCCACAACAATCCATTGAACACCTCGGAACTAAAATTATTCATGCCCTTTCCTTAGCATAAACCGAACTTGCAAGGCTCCATATGAGCCGACTGTGTCCATTGAGGTAACCATAATTAACAAAAATCCAATTATGAGTTGCTAATTAGAAGAACTAAGAAGTCTAACCTACATGCCAAATCCATTAAAACCCCTTCTCATCTTCTTTATAAAACTCACGGCAACAAAACCTCAATCAACAAATCTTTATAGCATAATCCAAAATCTGTAGAAATCTAAACCATATGCCTAACTAAACAATTCATTTCTTTCTTTGAGATTCTCGACAGCAGACATCAAGAGCACTGCCCTTACAACATGCTACGAAATCAAGAAGGAAGCAAGAATCCGAAACCTCAATTCATGGCAGCAAGTAAAGGAAATCTCGGAACTACTCTTATTGCAGGTGAGAGCACTTACCTTGCTTCTTGGACTCACAACCGAACAAGAAGGGCATCTAGGACCTTGGCCGGCCGCCGGAGACGATGCCCTAACTCCCTTTTGTTTTCTGCCCAAGCTCCGCCATCGTACGCAGAAGAGAAGGAGAGAATGGTTTAGGACACGGGAAAATAGAGCATCAACTTATCCCTTTTTATAACTTAATATTTCTGTTAACTCCTTAAATAAATTTTTCTATCTTTTCTAAACATAACCGCCCGCTTGGGCACTTGGTCAGTCGGATTTGCTTAAGGTTCGGGTCAGGTTGGAGGTTGCGGGTTCGAATCTTGGCTCCATCCCTTTTTATTCCTATTTATTTTCTGTTTTCTAACTACTGCTTAACTAAATTTCATCCCTTATTTGATTAGCATCGCCCGCTTGGGCACCTGGTCAGCCAGATTCTTGGTTCAGCTGGAGGTTGCGGGTTCGAATCCTCTACCGAACCCTTTTTATGGCTATTTATTTTCTATCTATTAACCATTACTTAGATTAATTCTACTTCTTCTTTAATCAGCAACGCCTGCTTGAACACTTGGCTAGCCGCGTTTTGATCGGGTCAGAGGTCGCGGGTTCGATTCCTCAGCCGCCCCTTTTCTTCCCATTTATTTTTTGTCTCCTATTAACTATTACTTAAATATATTTCATTCCCCTTTTTAATTGGCAATGATCGCTGGGACACTTGGTTAGTCATGTTTTGCCAAATCTTGACCGGGTCAGAGGTCACGGGTTAGATTCCTCAGCCGCCCCTTTTTATTTCAATTTATTTCCTATTCCTCAACTACTGCTTAAATAGATTTTGCTCCTTATTTAATCAGCAACGCCCGCTTGGGCACTTGGTCAGCCGGATTCGCTTAAGAGTTGGCTCGACCGAAGGTCTCCAGTTCGAATTTCGGCTTGGACATTATTTTTGTCGAAACTTCTTTCGTTTAGTAAAAATACCAAACGACCTCCAAAAATTACGTAAAAATACTCTAAAAATTTCTAAAATTATCTAGAATTTTTATAAAGCATTTCTAAATATTTTTATGTACTATTAGGACTCATAATGAGAAATTTTAGGTCGTTACATAGGAAAGGTTCGATACTTGTACAAAATTTTTGTACAGTGGAACCGGTATGATCTTCCTAGGACCAACCAACAATTGGTATCAGAACTAGGCTTTGCCTCTGTGTGTTTGGTTTTTAAATAGATTATACACATGTCATACATAATTTAGGCAGGATAATAGTAGGATGTGCTAAATTTGTGGTTGCAGACTCCAACTATTATGGCATATAGATATTGTGTGTGATTGGATCCTTGGACATGTCAAGGGCATTTTATTGTGTGTGCATGATTGTAATATTAAATACATCAAGAGCTGTATTAGTTATTAGGATTTTATATTTTTGTTTCGATCTAGATTACATGTACATTCCTTTGTGGAATATAGGATCGATATATGTAAAATTCTATTTTTGTTGCAGATCGTATCCTTGCGAAGCGTGGTGCTATTAGAAGACCAGAGGTGCAGCAGAAAAGGAAGCTCGATGGACCCGAGGACATGGACCCGATGGCGGTGGCTAAAGATGACAGCAGCTAGGGTTGGAACACACGAAGAACAGTGATGGAAGAAGCCATAATAGTTGGAAAATTAATTTCCATATTTATTGTTTTTATTTACTGTGATGTGCATGTGATGTATGCTAGCATAAGTTAAAATTCCTCACTTTAAAAACTAAGTGGAAGAGGAATTTTTAAATAAATTTCATAGTCTCCATTACTGGTTTGTAAGTGATGCAACAAGCTTGCGTGTTGGCTCTGAGTGACTCCCTCCACAACGGATGAGTTTGTTGTGGATCACTAGATCAAACTTCCTTTATGGATAGTTATAGGAAATTATTTAGGAGCGTATGATCTTCTCCAACTGAAGGGGCATAATCCTATTTAATGGACTAAGTATCAAGTAATGATATACACTTAGACGCATTCAATAGTATCCTCCCCAACGGAGTCACTGCTATTATTTTGTGGGACCAAAGGAATACCACCTATTAATTTTTCATAAAGCTAGGTGAAACTCTCCTCTTACAAATGTTTGAATTTGTATACGTCCACACTAACGTGGCATGCAAAATTCACGGTGTTTGAGGTAATTTTGTCATAAAGTTAGGTTGACAAAATAAATTGGGTAAAACCTCCTCTTACAAATAAATGAATTTGTATACGTCCACACTAACGTGGTATACAAAATTCATGGTGTTTGAGGTAATTTAAGGATGACAAGATAATTAATGGGTAAGACTCTCCTCTTACAAATGTTTGAATTTGTATACGTCCACACTAACGTGGCATGCATAATTCCCGGTGTTTGAGGTGTTGGTGAATTTAAATGATATTGTTTTGAGGAATAAATATTATTTTAAATTCAAAGTTTTGACCAAATATTTGATCAAAGTCAGACCAACTATTAATTTTATTTGTCATAAAGTTAGGTTGACGAGTTAAAATTAATAGATAAAATCTCCTCTTAAAGTTTGAATTTGTATACGTCCACACTAACGTGGCATACAAAATTCATGGAGATTTTTGAGGTGTTGGTCTTGACCAAATATTTTTGTGATTTTTAGGATTTCAAATGTTTGTCAATCTCCTAGTTGTTATACTATAGAATAGACTTAGTAGTCCCAATTATAATGATTGGAAATAAGACTTGGACATTAAGGTGGGTTGTCCTCTCAGAACTGAGAACAATCGAGGTGTATTTTATTCATTAGTTAATACATATTTAGTGATGTTATCTACCGGTACCTGGTGTGTAGATACAGGAGCCACTGATCATGTCTGCAATTCATTGCAGGGGTTCCAGGAAACCTAACAACTATGTGAAAGAGAAAATACTGTCTACATGGGCACTGCTGTAAAAGTAGCAGCTGTTGCAGTGGGAGATGTTTATCCTCTTATAGGAATAAAACATGGATTTTGAGAAATTATCTTTACATACCAAGTTTAGAAAGAACTTAAATTCAGTTTCTAAACTATTCAAAGAACTTGATATTCTGTCTCTTTTGATAACAAAAATGTTATCAAGAAAAAGAGGGAAGATATCTGTTCTGGTACATTGGTTGGCAATTTATAAATCCAATAACTCCCATAATGCAACAAATGGAAATTAATAACATATCTTCTAACTCTAATAAGAGAAAGCAACCTTCGGAAATGAACCAATCATATCTTTGGCATCTAAGGCTAGGTTATATTAACTTGAGTAGGATTCAAAGGATAATAACCGATGAACTTTTGGGTTCATTGGTAGTGGAAATCTTTCCAAACTGCGAGTCTTACTTGGAAGGAAAAATAACCAAGGAGTTTTTAAAACTAAGGGGGCAAAAAGCCAAAGATGTGTTGGAACTGGTTCATTCTGATTTGTGTGGACCTATAACTATTCAGGCAAGAGGAGGTTTCAAATATTTCGTCTATTTTATATATGACTATTCGAGATACAGGTACATTTACTTGATGCACCGCAAGTCTAGGTACTTTGATAAGTTCAAAGAGTATCAGGCTGATGTGGAGTAACGTCAAGGTAAAAGTATCAAGACACTACGGTGAGATCATAGTGGCGATTGCCTCTTGGGAGAATTTAGGAGTCACTTATCAGAAGTCGGGATTCAATCCCAACTAACTGCACATGGTACACCCCAACAGAATGGTGTAGTAGAAAGAAGGTATAGGACTCTTATATAAATGATTAGATCGATGATGATTATTCAGAAAATTACCAAATTCGTTTTGACGATATACTCTGGAAACAAAAGTGAACATAGTACCTTCTAAAGTCAGAACCCTCTACTCCTATAGAATTGTAAAATGGGCGTAAGCCTAGTCTGAAGCATATTCGGATTTGGGGTAGTCCAGCACATGTGCTGAAGGGAGACACTGATAAGTTGGACAGGAGTTCACTAGTTTGTGGGTTATCCTAGAGAAATGAAAGGAGGTTTATAGTCCTAAAAATCAGAAGGTCCTTGTAAGCACCAATGCCCGATTTTTAGAAAAGGATTATGTAATGAACCACAAGCCCATAAGTAAATTTTTTCTTAAGGAAATAATAAAGGGCACGTCTAATCTAGTACCAATAGTACAAGATGAGATACCACAAGAAACTGCAACATGAGTCATAAATGATGCACAATTGCAGATAGTGCCTCGTCATAGTGGGAGGGTTGTTAGGCAACCTGAAAGATTCATGTTTTGGGAGAGTCTTTGGACTTAATCCCTGGTGAACATGAATCTGATCCCCGGATATATGATGAAGCGCTCCAAGATAAAGATGTAGTATCTTGGCAAAGAGCAATAAATACTGAATATTAGAATATATGTATTCTAATAAAGTCTGGGAGCTTGTAAAATCACCAAATGGTGTAAAAGACATTAGGTCCACAATAGAAAAAGAAGGACAGACGGGAAGGTGGAAACTTTTAAAGTAAGGCTTGTTGAAAAAGGGTATCGATTATAAGGAAACCTTTTCACCGGTAGCCATGCTTAAAGTCTATCCGGATTCTTTTATCTATTGCTGCTCATATGGATTATGAGATTTGGCAAATGGATGTCAAGATAGTTTTCCTTAATGGAAGTCTTGAAGAAAACATCCATATAACGCGACTAGAGGGGTTTATTGCAAAGGGCTAAGAGCATCTAGTATGTAAGCTCAATCGGTCTATGGACTGAAGCAAAAGTTTTAAGATCTTGGAACATCCGGTTTAATAAAGTAATCCAAACCTATGGATTTATTCAGTGTACGGATGGGTTTTTGTGTATACAAGAAGTGTGATGGAAACGTGGTGGTATTTCTTGTACTATACGTAGATGACAGTTTTGATAGTTGGAAACAATATCAAAGTGTTGTCGGAAGTAAGGGTATGGTTGTCCAAGTAATTCGATATGAAGGACTTGGGAGAATGCGCACATATTCTAGGGATCATAAGAAAAGAATGTTGTGTTTATCCCAAGCCTCATACAATCCTAGCTCGTTTAAGCATGCAAGACTCCAAGAAAGGTTTTCTACCTTTTAGACATGGAGTAAACGTTATCTAAAGAGATGTCTCTGAAGACATCAAAGGGGATAGAAGACATGAAAGTAGTTCCTTATGCTTCGGCTATCGGAAGCATAATGTATGCTATGCACGAGATAGGATATCTGTTTTGCCGTAGGCATGGTTAGCATATATCAAAGTAATCCAAGACCGGGATGCTGGACTGTCGTAAAGCATATATTAAAGTATCTTAAAGGGAATAGAGATTATATGCTAGTTTACAAGGCAGATAATTTGATCCCTGTGGGTTACACAGATTTTGACTTCCAATCAGATAGGGACAATAGTAAATTGACCTCGGGGTTTTGTGTTTACTTTAAGAGGTGAAGCCATAACTATGGAGGAGTGTTAAGCATAGATGCTTTTCCGGACTCCACCGTAGAAGCTGAGTATGAGGCAGCCTCTGAGGCAGCCATAGAAGTTATATGGCTCAGAAACTTCATGATGGACTTAGACATGATTTCTGGTTTGTCCAAAGATTATTACGATTTATTGTAATAATAGTGGTGCAGTAGCAAACTTGAAGAAACCATAAGTCCATAAAGCAAGTAAATACAATAGAGCGCAAGTACCACCCAATACAAGACATCGTATAACGAGGAGAAATTGTTGCCACCTAGATTGCATCAGATGATAACCTGAGAGATCCTTTCACTAAGGCCCTTCTGGCGAAAACTTTTGATCGGCATGCGGAGGGGATGGAAATCAGATGTATGGCGGCAGATATGGAAGCTTAGTCTTTTAGTATAAGTGGGAGATTGTTAGAGTGTATACTAAAAGCCTAGCTTTTGTAAACATTTATTTTGAAATAAAGAATCACATTGGTAAAAAATGTCTACATTTATGCTAAGTATAGTTGTTCAATTAATTTATATTGTAGATAACATGGTGTGTGTGGTGTCACACACAGAAGATCATGTTATCGGTTCTTTATAAATTATAAACAGTAGCTCGCGACTAAGATGGAAAGGAACAAACCATTGGAATAGTCATAGTGTAATTAGGTGTTAGTTTATCTTGACTAATAAATTACACTAGTACACTTTGAGTGTACTGAGCAGGACCATTTAAGGTAAGTTCTTTTTGTACTAACTTGATAAAAGAACAACACCTTAGTTATTATGGAAGTGTGTGCTCTTAATCCTAATATAATAACAAGCACATATATTTAGTATTCATTTCTTTGACTTATCAAAGGGTGAGATTTAGCTCGATAAATCAATAGGTCCGATAAGTTGGGAAATGATATTACTTATAGTGTGTGTTGTTGATTATAGGAGGAAACTATGTCCTAGTAATCTAAGTTGATAATGTCCCCAAGAGGAACTCATAAGGATTGTCATATTAAACCCTGCAGGTGGATTTAGTCCGACGTGACCAATGTGATTCTTTATTTAACAGATAAGTTAAATTTGGAATCGATAATGTTAAGTTCCATTTGTGATTCCTAATTTAATTTCTAAAGAACACAATAGGTTGTTTAGGAAAGTTTCGAAACTTGTACAAAATTTTTGTACAGTGGAATCGGTACGATCTTCCTAGGACCAACCAACAGGAACCAGTACGATATTCCGAGTAGCAACCAATAGAATGAATCTACAATGTGTTGGTGCAATCAACCTCTAAGGTTTTAATGTTAGACAAATATATTTAAGTATGTTTAAGTATGGAGCTTGATCTAGGGAAGTCCTAGTTGTAGGCTAGGCAAGGGAAATCTCGGTATATCGTGGAAGCCAGGTGGATAGGTCTGGAGGACCTGATCCTTGGGTAACTGAATATTGAGTCTTGGTGAGTGAAGTCAAGTGGTGAAAAACCTAGGGGGAGATAACCTTAGGTAATGAGAAGTCTTGGAGGAGTGAACTCTAAGCAACGTCAATCGGATGGTTTCCAGTCGACCACGCACGATTGACCGGACTAGCAGATCTCGGTAAATCTAGGTTTAGGTTTACTATTATATTCTGTATTACTATTATTGTTGTTGGCTAATATAGTATTGCAAGAAAAGTCTTAGTGGATCAGGCGATCAGACACTGAGCATGCAAAGTCCAAACATGTCTGGAGGATCATGTTTGGCAGGTAAGTTGAGGTAAACAACTGGAGGAGCGACAGTGAGGTCGAGTTCCTAAAGGAAACAACCTAAGGTCGCTGATCCAACTGAAGAAACTGGGAAGGTTTTCAAGTTGAGATCAAAATAGTTCTACTATCTAATATTACTCATGCATTATATATTCCTGTGCTAACCTTTGTGTTGCAGGGAAACTTTATTTAACTCTATGTTGTAGGTTCAGCCGGATTAGTCGACCGAACGGAGGGATCGGTCGACCGAACCAAGATGACTCAGTACAGTCCAATTCATCAACATCGATTAGAAGCAAAAGGAAGAAGAACTGATCGGTCGACCGAACCAATCAATATTAAAGGCACAGTAAATGTAGATCATGGCAAATCTCGACGAATAGGGAAGGAGCCTGTTCGGTCGACTGAAAAATGGGATCGGTCGACTGAACCCTTAATGAGCAATTAATGCCAGAAGATCGAGCCAGCATCAGACTCCAGCCAGAAAGGAAGGGAGTGTTGAATCGAAAGCGCTAGAGGGGGGAGTGAATAGCGCTCGTGACTTTTTCACGCGTTTTGAAATTAAAAACGTATCGAGTAATGGAGCGGAAATAATAAAAGAAATAAGCAATCACACAAACGACACCAAGGTTTTACTTGGTTCCGAGCCTAGGGCGACTCCTACTCCAAGGCCCGTGATCGATGATCGCTTTCTGTGGGAAACAACTATATCGCATAAAAGAGAGTACAAATCTGTATTACAATAAGTGCAATAATAAAAAACAATTATATCGATGACAGAATCAAAATCTCGGAGCTCCGGGTCATCGGGGACTTGTAACAGCACTTCAGAGCGTCTTTTGGAGCAGCACATTGTAGTAGAAGCACTTAGAACTTGTTGTATTGAGTGCTGCCTCGAGACCTCCTTTTATGCACTGTTGGAGGCGCTTCCAACACTATCCAAGGCACCTCCAAGCCTCCCGAGTTGCCCGCATGGATCAACATAGAACAGGTCGCACCTCATCCACTCGAAGGCGCCTCCAAGCCACTCCAAGGCGCCTCCAAGCTCTGGTCCAAGGCACCTCTAGCTCAGTTTAAGGCGCCTCTAGGCCTGTTGCGCAGCTCCCTTTAGCCTTGCACCTGAGTCACCTCCAAGCTCCATGGAGGCGCCTCGGGCACTGTTCATCCAAGGCTTAAGGTTGTTTCTTTGTTCCTGCAAAATGTGTTAGTCCAAAACACATACCCTGCAAAATAAAGTTAGCACATAATAGTCATAAATAAAATATTGACAGTCTCCGGACTGTCCAGGTCTGACTTCGGATTTCCGACCGGAAACCCTAGGTCGACCTGACACCTACTGTTCCCTCTACGAGGAACGCGTCCTCACCTACTCCACTCAGGAGATTTACCTGTTTCCAGCACGATCCTCCATATCAACTGGACTTTTGCTCGGCGCTCGATGCTTCCAGACTTTCTGCTGGACGCCCGCTCCTCGACCCGTCCAGTCTTCCACCTGGTTCACGACACCAGGACTTTCCACTTAGGGTTACCACCCCCTAGGACTTTTGCCTAAAGATCTCGACCCACCAAGACTTTCCGCATAGGGTTACCACCCCCTATGACCTAGGGTTACCACCCACTATGACCTAGGGTTACCACCCCCTAGGGGTTTCCACCTGCCTAACCGCAGCTAAGACTTTTGCCTAAGTACACTTAAGACTTTCCTGCAAGCTCATTCAAACTGTTAGATCACAAAACAACTTAACTTTGAACCCTTTGCCATTATCAAAACTTGGGTTCGATCGTCGGATGCTTCCCGCACCAAAAATCTCCCCCTTTTTGATTATGGCAATCGAAATTCAAAGTTAAGTAAAAGACAGTAAAGAAAGGGTAGAGATAGCACAAGCATAAACAAATTGACAGCACAAGCATGAGAGAATAAGGCTCCCCCTTAATTTTTGAAGTTATGCTCCCCCTTAATTTTTGAATTTATGAATTTCTTTTCTTTATTTACTTTTTCTTTATGAATTTACTACTCTCCCCCTTTGCCATACATCAAAATACAAAAATGAATCAGAGTACTTGGAAAAAATTTTGAAAAAAAATGAAAAGTACTTAGCTTTTTAGAAAAAATGTTCTTGTAGGATTTTTTTGGCTAAGAAAGAAAAATATAAGTTATTTCAACTTTGAAACTTTAGCTAATCAAGATACTTAGATAAAAAGCTTTTTGCTTTTTGAAAAATCCTTAGTTAAGTTTAGAAGTGCTTAACCACAATCATTTAGAAAAATACTTATATTCTTTGTAAAACATTTAGCTAAGTAAATGTTAAGGATTCAAAGAAGATCTTTTTAGATAGCTTTAAAGGTTTAAGTTTGAAGCCATTTGCTCAAAATATTTGAAAACATCTATAAAGGTCACTTAGCTAATATTTTAATGAGCCTTTGAAAACACTTAGTTTAAATTTGAGAAAGATGCTTTTGCAAAGATAGCTAAAGGCTCTTAAGAAAAGATAGGTTTTGAAAGACATTTAGATTGAAAGACTTAGTTAAATTTTAGCTGCAAAAAGGGAGGAGCTTCACTTATGAAGATTTAAGTTTAGGTCATTCATTCAAATTCAAGTAGTCCTAAAGTCCAAGCATGAGTAATTTTGAAAATTAAAATTAATCATTTAATCTCCTGGGCCAAATGTCTAACCACTAGCTACTAACTGCTTACCTAGACGGTAACAGCTTTCACTTGGTTAGTCAAGTTAAATTGAAAATCCAGTTAGATTTGACTAAGTCAGGATTACTTAACTTGATTACTATATTTTTGGTATTTAACGCCCAGACTATAAATATAACGCCCGAAAATTCTCGAACCTGCATTATAAATATTCTAGGATTTTTCTGGAATTTTTAGATATTTTTCCGAAATTTTCCGAGTAGCGGAAATAGCAAAAATAATTAGAAGAATAAAAAGGCTTCAACGGGAATCGAACCCGGGACCTCTCGGGTCCGCTAAACCTTTAGTTAGCCTTAGTAACCGGTGAACCCAGCAGGGCCGTGCTGAAAGAAAGAGGAACAAATTATATTTATATTAGAGTTGGGTTCAATAATCCGCTTAATATAAATTAAGAACTTAAGTAGGTTTTGGTTTATTTTGGGTTCGGCAACTTCTCAACCCTCACCACCGAGACCTCACCGCCGCCTCTTCCCTCTTCTTCCTCTCTCGGCACACCAAGCCCCAAGGGCTCTAGGAGCACTTTCCGGCGAGATCTTCGATACGAGGACGTTCCCCTCCGCGAGAAGAACGCGTGGACGCGAACGAATCGTCGAGAGGTCGTCTCCACCGGAATTTCTAGCGATTAGATTTGTAAGAAATCTAGCACACAAGGTAAGAAACCCCTCACCTGTAGTATAATAGCTACCGTGTGATTTTTCTGTTCATTAGTTTAGTTATATGCGTATGTTTTCGACACATAGGGTGTATTTAACCCTCCTCGCAGGTTTAGGGATTTAGTGAGTACCTTTAGATGGGCCGGACACATCTTTTCTCCTTCAGTTGGATGTTTAGATGCTGTTGGGTGCCTAAAGGTAGTCTCCCTAATAGAGAGGGGAGTTAAAGAGCACTAGGTGTTCGATTAAATGACCAGCTTAGAAAAGAATGCAACTTAGGCATTTTTATTAGCACGGTTGAATGCATTAGAAGCATCTAAATTAGTAAATCAATTTATTCTAGCTTATATGGGACTATGGTCCAATGGGTGGGCTCCCACAGTCGCCTCTAGGTTCAGACAACCTAGCTCTAGGTTTAGATAACCTAGAAAGAGCAATTTAGAACAGTTTAGCTATACTCAGTATTTTACTTTTCAGTTGGCACTGTACTAGATTAGATATCCATTGGGCTGGGCTCCCATAGTCGGTCCCTAGGTTTAGATAACCTAGTAGCTCTACTAAATTCGGGACTTGCAACCCCGGGTCTAGTTAGAGATGCGCGCATAGTACGTACAGTTGACGGGCCCCTCAGCAGCATGTTTAGTATTTTCACTTATTATATATATACGGTTTTCAACCTTTCACAAATTAGTTCGTGAATTCAGTACAGTTCTAGCAGTAGTTCAGTATTAGCGTAGCTCAGTTCTTAGTATCAGCTTAGTTTTTCCCTGTGAATATGCATGATGACTTTATGTTCGGCTTTAGATATGCCATGATTGTATGCTTATATGCCATGCCATGCTTAGTTTATTCAGTATATCCAGCATATGTTTTAAACAGCATGATTTAAAATCATATTTGCATCGTTGCATGATTTGTGAGGTAGATGGTTTCTTACTAAGCTTTTTAGCTTATAGATACTACTTTTCTTATACTGCAGATAAAGGTAAAGGAAAAGTGGATCAGTAGCGGAGGCTGGAGGGCAATGCTATCAAGATGTGTGTGGGCAGGAGTTGGAATAAAGATTTTTGGGATCTAAACAGTTTACTTCAGTATTAGCACTTTGCGTTTTTAGTTTTCATTATTCAGTTTTGATTGTTAAGTGTTATGAGATAGTAAACCATGCACTATGTAGTATGCCAGGTTTAGAATGTTAGTAGTTTTATATTAGTGTGATTTGCATTGGTTTAGAGTTGTTGTGTGAGGTTTTGGCACGCCAAAGTGCTGAAATCATATTCCCGGGCTCTATCCGATCGGTCCCTAGACCGATCGGGGCAGCATGCTGGATCGGCCACCGACCGATCCGACAGATCTGATAAGATGTTATCAGATCTGGATCGGTCACCGACCGACCCAAGACGGCAAGATGCGCGTTCAGAGAGTTTCGGTGCTTGGATCGGCCACCGACCGATCCGCATACCTGGATCGGTCCGCCGATCGATCCAGACACTTTCTGTTCGCGCGACACTCGCAGCTCCGATCGATCTGTGGATCGATCGGCAGGTCTGTAGGTAGTTGGGAAGTTTAGTTTCTAGTCCCTAGCTCAGTTGAGATGTTCAGTTTCCCCTCCTTAGCATGTGTACACCAGCAAAGAAGGTCTTTAGACCTTTCTTATCAGTTGTATCCGTCCTTAGTCGAGTAAAATTTTAATTATCCCAGCTTTCCGCACAGTATAGTTTAGCATAAATTGTAGCGACCGGCCTTACAGCCAGTACCCAAAAGGTAGGTCTTTACAGAGTGGTATCAGAGCAGTGTTCCATACTTCCTACACACACATTAGCATTGTACCTGCAGCTTCCAAGTAAGAATACCTCTACTCTTTTTATTGTTCTTGCTTTCTAGTTACAGTTCATGTTTATATGCCTACTGCTTGTTAGTAAGTGATAGTTTTAAACATGACATTAGTAGTTATATAACTGTGATTACATTAGTTATGTTATGTTCTCTACGTCTTTAGTAATGGCACGAGGACGCCCAGCTAGAAGGGCACTAGCTACTGAGCCCCAGCAAGAGGCAGGCAGTTCAGTGCCTCCAACAGCAGCAGCTAGCTGAACAGCAACAGGAAATAGCCACCTTAAAGGCTAATCAGCAGAGTACCCCCGCAGTCACCCCGGAACCGAATTTGACGACTCGGGTAGTCTTAGAGGTTCCACCAGCTCAGCCTACAGCACCAGCACTAGCACCAGCACCAGCAGCCCCAACAGCTGAGCCAAGAAAGGAAGCCTATCTGATCCAGTGGCAGCGAGTCAAGCCAGAGAACTTCTCAGGCACTAGTGAACCATGGGATGCACAAGCCTGGTTCAAAACACTGGAGAGCACGATGGAGCTTCTGGACTGGCCAGAGCACGAGAAGGTGAAGTGTGCCTCCTTCTGCCTGACAGGAGATGCACGCATGTGGTGGGAAAGAATCAGAACGAAGCGCCCAGTGAACCAGATGTCTTGGGCTGACTTCGAGAAAGAATTCTTCGAGGAGTTCTTTCACATACGGATTACAAACCGCCACTACGACGAGTTCACTGAGTTTCGTCAGAGCAACCTATCAGTTGAGGAAGCCGTGAAGAAATTCAATAGGTTGGCTCGTCTATGCCCAGAGCTAGTCAGCACAGAAAAGGAACGAATCCGGTTGATGCTCAAGATGCTGAGGCCAGAGATAGCAGTGAACGTGGCTGGTGGCATACATAGGCCACAAACCACAGAGGAGTTAGTGAGCAGTGCCTTGACCACAGAGCATTACCAGAACAGCATAAAGCAGCAGAAGCAAGTCTCCTCAGAGTCCAAAGGCCAAGGAAACTCTCACACTCAGAAACAGCAAGGCCACAGCTCTAACTGGAAAGGGAACTCCAACAGCAAGCGCAAATCAGGGAGTGACCCAAAAGGAGGACCATCTAGCAAGCGACCCAGTTATCCAAAGTGTGCTACTTGTGGGAAATTCCACCCAGGGGTTTGTCGCAAGGGGACACGAGGATGCTTTGAATGTGGACAAGAAGGCACATGGCCAAGCAGTGCCCGAACAAGACCGGTTTTCCTCAGCCACAGCAGATTCAGTATGCAGGCCAGCCAGCTCAGTTATATCAGATGCAGGCTGCTCTAGAAGGTCCACTTATCAGCCAGGGCAGATTAGAAGCCCCTCCAGCTATGGCGAATGCGTGGATCTACTCACTCACCAGAGAGGACGTAGCCAATGCCTCGACAGTTGTCACAGGTCAGATTAGCATTTTACAGTATAGTGCTACTGTTCTATTTGACACTGGGGCAACCCATTCATATATAGACAGGATGTTTTCCGAAAAATTAGAAATACCCTCAGAGGTACTCAGTGGTCAGTTTTTGACGACACTACCTTCAGGAGAGATCATGGCATCCACACACTGGCTCAGAGCAGTGCCGGTCATTATAGCAGACAGAGAGCTCCTTTGTAATCTGATAGTGCTAGAAATGACCGACTATGACGTTATCTTTGGAATGGACTTTCTGATCAGATACGGTGCTACCATAGAGTGCCGTAAACAGAAAGTTATCTTCCAACCTGAAGCGGCAGTGCAATTTGAGTACAGTGGGAACCAAAGAGAAAGGCCAAGAAGTTTCTCTCCGCTATGAAAGCACAGAAGCTGGATTCGGGATGTACAGATTCCTAGCACACGTAGTCAACGCCATCAGACAAGAACCAACAGCTAGCAAAGGTTCGAGTCGATGTGACTACCCAGTCTTCCTCAAGAGTTACCGGGCTTAGCACCAAGGAGATTGACTTTGAGATAGAGCTCATTCCGGTACAAATCCTATCTCCAAAGCGCCTTATCGCATGGCTCTAGCAGAATCAAGGAACTTCAGGAACAAGTACAGGAGCCGCTCGACAAGGGTTTCATACGCCCTAGCCATGGGGAGCGCCTGGATTGTTCGTGAAGAAGAAGGATGGAAGCATGCGATTGTGCATAGAACATGATCACCGAACCAAGTCACGATCAAGAACGGTATCCCTTCCCGGAATATGACCTGTTCGACCAGTTAAAAGGAGCAGCGGTGTTCTCTAAGATAGATCTCAGATCAGGTTATCAAGGTTAAAGAAGGGGATATACCCAAGACAGCATTCAGAACCAGATACGGACACTACGAGTTCGTAGTCATGCCCTTTGGCGTGACCAATGCTCCAGCTACATTCATGGATCTCATGAACAGAGTATTCAGGGAGTATTTAGATAAGTTTGTTATTGTGTTTATCGATGACATTCTTATCTATTCAGGAACTCAGGAAGAACATTCAGAGCACCTGAAACTAGTATTGCAGACCCTTCAGCAGAACCGGCTATACGCCAAGTTCACGAAATGTGAATTTTGGTTAGATCAGGTGTCCTTCCTGGGTCACATCATCTCATAGGATGGTATTATGGTAGATCCCAGCAAAGTAGAAGCAGTAAGTAACTGGAAGAGACCTAAGAACGCCAGCGAAATCAGGAGCTTTCTGGGATTAGCAGGATATTACAGAAAGTTTGTAGAGGACTTCTCCAGGATAGCCTCCCCACTGACAGCTCTTACCAAAAAGAACAGGAAATTTCAGTGGACAGAGGACTGTGAGAACAAGGAGATTGACCAGTGCTCCCATTTTGGCTCTACCAGACAACACCAGCAGCTTTGACATCTATAGTGATGCCTCTAAGTTGGGACTAGGAGCAGTACTGATGCAAAACGGCAAGGTGATCGCATATGCCTCCAGACAACTCAAGGATTACGAGAAGAATTACCCTACTCATGACCTTGAGCTTGCAGCAGTGGTGTTCGCTCTAAAAATTTGGAGACATTATTTGTATGGAGCTCAATGCAGAGTGTATACAGATCATCAGAGTCTGAAGTACTTCTTCACTCAGAAGGATCTGAATATGCGACAGCGCAGATGGTTAGAGCTGGTCAAAGACTACGATATAGACATCCTCTACCATCCAGGGAAAGCAAATAAGGTAGCAGATGCACTTAGTAGAAAGTCCAGTGCTACCTTATTATCTCTAGCAGCCATGTCACCAACCCTACAGAAGGAGATCGTAGATTTCGTTCTTGAACTCATCGTTGGACAACTCTCTACTATGACCTTAGAGTCTACCTTGCTTGGTGATATTCAGTCAGCGCAGGAGCAGGACCCTGAAATTCAGACAATCAAGCAAGGGCTAGCAGAACCAGAAAGTAGAGTGTCCGATAGAGGGGTGTTGTATTTTGGTGACAGACTCTGTGTTCCAGATCAGGAGGAGCTACGGAGACAGATTTTAGATGAGGCTCACAGGACTCCCTATGCGATGCATCCAGGTTCCACCAAAATGTATCAAGACCTGAAGAAACGTTTTTGGTGGCCCGGGATGAAGCGCGACATCGCCAGATATGTTAGCATCTGCCTCACCTGTCAGAGGGTCAAGGTAGAACATCAGCGACCAGGAGGAGTTCTGCAGCCTATACAGATTCCAGAATGGAAGTGGGAGGATATCTCTATGGATTTCATAGTGGGACTGCCCAGAACCACGAATGGTTTTGACGCCATCTGGGTAATAGTCGACAAGTTGACTAAATCAGCCCACTTTTTAGCTATCAAGATATCCTACTCCATGGAGAAGCTAGCTCAGTTGTATCTCCAGGAGATCGTCAGACTTCATGGAGTCCCACATACCATTATTTCAGACAGAGACATCACACTTCTGGGAGTGTGTACAGTCAGCATTGGGCACGAAGTTAAAGTTCAGCACAGCATTCCATCCGTAGACAGATGGTCAGACAGAGCGAGTAAATCAGGTACTCGAAGATATGCTCCGAGCGTGTGCCCTAGATTTCAAGGGAAGTTGGTGCAAATATCTGAGCTTAGCAGAATTTGCATACAACAACAGCTATCAGGCCACTATCGGCATGGCACCTTACGAGGCTCTCTATGGGCGGAGGTGTAGATCTCCAATCTGCTGGTATGAGAGTGGTGAACAGAAGGAACTAGAGCTTCAGACAGATCTAGTAGTAGATACCACAGCAGATCCGCCAGAGGATAGAGACAGCTCAGAGCCGCCAGAAAAGTTATGCTGATACACGGCGCAGACCCTTAGAGTTTTCAGTTGGGGATTCAGTGTTCCTCAGAGTAGCTCCCATGAAGGGAGTAATGCGTTTTGGGAAGAAGGGCAAGCTAAGTCCCAGATATGTGGGACCATACCTTATCAGCAGAAGAGTGGGCAAGGTAGCATATGAGCTAGAGCTACCCCAGGAAATGTCAGCTGTCCACAACGTATTTCATGTCTCTATGCTGAAGAAGCATACCCCAGATGCCACCCAGGTGATTGAGCCCCAGTCGGTAAAGGTCCTCGAAGACCTCAGCTATGATAGTCGGCCTATTCAGATAATAGACCGAGCAGTTAAGAAATTGCGGAACAAGGAAGTACCATTAGTCAAAGTTATTTGGCACAGTCACACAGCAGAAGAGGCAACTTGGGAGACAGAAGCCAGCATGAGACAGAAGTACCCAGAATTATTCTAAGTTCGAGGACGAACTTTTTATAAGGTATGGGGGATTGTAACGCCCGAAAATTCTCGAAACTGCATTATGAATATTCTACGATTTTTTTGGAATTTTTAGATATTTTTCCGGAATTTTCCGAGTAGCGGAAATAGCAAAAATAATTAGAAGAATAAAAAGGCTTCAACGGGAATCGAACCCGGGACCTCTCGGGTCCGCTAAACCTTTAGTTAGCCTTAGTAACCGGTGAACCCAGCAGGGCCGTGCTGAAAGAAAGAGGAACAAATTATATTTATATTAGAGTTGGGTTCAATAATCCGCTTAATATAAATTAAGAACTTAAGTAGGTTTTGGTTTATTTTGGGTTCGGCAACTTCTCAACCCTCACCACCGAGACCTCACCGCCGCCTCTTCCCTCTTCTTCCTCTCTCGGCACACCAAGCCCCAAGGGCTCTAGGAGCACTTTCCGGCGAGATCTTCGATACGAGGACGTTCCCCTCCGCGAGAAGAACGCGTGGACGCGAACGAATCATCGAGAGGGCGTTTCCACCGGAATTTCTAGCGATTAGATTTATAAGAAATCTAGCACACAAGGTAAGAAACCCCTCACCTGCAGTATAATAGCTACCGTGTGATTTTTCTGTGCATTAGTTTAGTTATATGCGTATGTTTTCGACACATAGGGTGTATTTAACCCTCCTCGCAGGTTTAGGGATTTAGTGAGTACCTTTAGATGGGCCGGACACATCTTTTCTCCTTCAGTTGGAGGTTTAGATGCTGTTGGGTGCCTAAAGGTAGTCTCCCTAATAGAGAGGGGAGTTAAAGCACACTAGGTGTTCGATTAAATGACCAGCTTAGAAAAGAATGCAACTTAGGCATTTTTATTAGCACGGTTGAATGCATTAGAAGCATCTAAATTAGTAAATCAGTTTATTCTAGCTTATATGGGACTATGGTCCAATGGGTGGGCTCCCACAGTCGCCTCTAGGTTCAGACAACCTAGCTCTAGGTTTAGATAACCTAGAAAGAGCAATTTAGAACAGTTTAGCTATACTCAGTATTTTACTTTTCAGTTGGCACTGTACTAGATTAGATATCCATTGGGCTGGGCTCCCATAGTCGGTCCCTAGGTTTAGATAACCTAGTAGCTCTACTAAATTCGGGACTTGCAACCCCGGGTCTAGTTAGAGATGCGCGCATAGCACGTACAGTTGCCGGGCCCCTCAGCAGCATGTTTAGTATTTTCACTTATTATATGTATACGATTTTCAACCTTTCACAAATTAGTTCGTGAATTCAGTACAGTTCTAGCAGTAGCTCAGTATTAGCGTAGCTCAGTTCTTAGTATCAGCTTAGTTTTTCCCTGTGAATATGCATGATGACTTTATGTTCAGCTTTAGATATGCCATGATTGTATGCTTATATGCCATGCCATGCTTAGTTTATTCAGTATATCCAGCATATGTTTTAAACAGCGTGATTTAAAATCATATTTGCATCGTTGCATGATTTGTGAGGTAGATGGTTTCTTACTAAGCTTTTTAGCTTATAGATACTACTTTTCTTATACTGCAGATAAAGGTAAAGGAAAAGTGGATCAGTAGCGGAGGCTGGAGGGCAATGCTATCAAGATGTGTGTGGAAGGAGTTGGAATAAAGATCTTTGGGATCTAAATTATTTTATTATGCACTTTTTTGTTTTCATTATTCAGTTTTGATTGTTAAGTGTTATGAGATAGTAAACCATGCACTATGTAGTATGCCAGGTTTAGAATGTTAGTAGTTTTATATTAGTGTGATTTGCATTGGTTTAGAGTTGTTGTGTGAGGTTTTGGCACGCCAAAGTGTTGAAATCAGATTCCCGGGTGCCGATCGGTCCCTAGACCGATCGGAGGCACCGATGCCACCGACCGATCCGAACAGATCTGATATCAGATCCTCCGGATCGGCCACCGATCGACCCGACGCAGATGCGATGGCGTTCAGAGAGTTTGGTGCTTGGATCGGCCACCGACCGATCAGACATACTGGATCGGTCTCGCCGATCGACCTGGATCGGTCTGCCGACCGATCCAGTTGGGAACAGAATGACCGCAGCTCCGATCGATCTGTGGATCGATCGGCAGGTCTGTAGGTAGTTGGGAAGTTTAGTTTCTAGTCCCTAGCTCAGTTGGGATGTTCAGTTTCCCCTCCTTAGCATGTGTACACCAGCAAAGAAGGTCTTTAGACCTTTCTTATCAGTTGTATCCGTCCTTAGTCGAGTAAAATTTTAATTAGCCCAGCTTTCCGCACAGTATAGTTTAGCATAAATTGTAGCAACCGGCCTTACAGCCAGTACCCAGAAGGTGGGTCGTTACAGTAACCCCCCACCCTCCTCACTACTGGACTTGTGAGGGTGGAGAGCTACTGGACTACTAACTTTACTTAACTATCCTTGTTCACATGTTGATAGAAATTCCTAAAACTCTCGAAGAACTCAAAACATACAATTAACTAGCAGCGGAAGACTAAATGACTCATCTAATACATTCTACTCAACTCTTTGTTAATAAATTCTTATGCTAAATCCCAAGGCTTCTATAGTCCAGGCATCACACATCCATCCGCACCTCCTTGTCGCCTTCCTTTACTATAGCTTTTCCTTCCTTTATCTGCAGTAAGAGGAAATGCATCTATAAGCAAAATTACTTAGTAAGCGCTATCTAACTCACAAAACTCGAGTATGCATGTAAGCTAAAAGAAATATAGAAACTGAATGCTCATCTAATAGCAAACAAAACATAGCATACTGAAATACTAAACATGTAAGCAAATCTAAACAACATGTCAGTATATAAGAAAGCTAAACTTGCTGAATTTTAAACTTATGTGAAGCTTATTTCTTTTGTTTGAAGACTTATACTTTAATACTTCAAATAATAATCAACTTTCTTCTTGGGCCCGACAACTGTACTTGCTATGCGCGCATCCCTAACTAGACCTGAGATAGCTGGTCCCGAATCTAGTAGGGTTTACTAGGTTATCTAAACCTAGGGACGACTATGGGAGCCCAACCCAAGGACAACTGAGAGTCCTGCATACTAGGTTATCTAAACCTAGGGACGACTATGGGAGCCCAACCCAAGGACAACTGAGAGTTCAGTACAGTGCCACTGATAAAAGTAAAATACTTGTTATCTTTTAATACTTCTAATATATAATGCCTCGGCATTTTAACGAGCACCTTGTGTGCCAAAATCCTTAAAGTCTTGACTTTGGGATCTACTTAAGGCCTTGGCCTTTTTCTTTCTTTTCTTTATCTTTCTTATACTTATTAATACTTCTAATAAAAGAATGCTTCTTTAAAAACTAAAATGTTTAAACAAATTCTAACTTTTAAATGCATAAACAAAAATCTGCATACTATGCTAATCAAAATTCTGCATACTATTCTAATCAAGATTCTGCATTCTATGCTACACTATTTCTGCATATTATGCAAACATAAATTCTGCACTATAATACTTAACCAAACTGCACTATAATCTTTTTCTTTAAAAACTGCATCATAAGTTCCACCAAAAATCTGCACTATAAACTTAATTAAAATCTACAATATAAGCTCTACATAAAAATCTGCATTATAAGCTTAATTAAAATCTGCACTATAGGTTTAGTTAAAAATCTGCACTATAAGCGCTTAATTAAAATCTGCAATATAAGCTCTACATAAAAATCTGCATTATAAGCTTAATTAAAATCTGCACTATATGCTTAATTAAAAATCTGCACTATAAGCGCTTCTTATGCTTCGAATTCAAGAAGAACAAAGGTCCGAAACTACTCCTATTGCAGGTGAGAAGCACTTACCTTGATTCTTGGACTCACAACCGAACAAAAAGGGCTTCTAGGACCTTGGCCGACCGCCGGAGATGATGCCCTAACTCCCTTTCGTTTTCTGCCTGAGCTCCGCCATCGTACGCAGAAGAGAAGGAGAGAATGGTTTAAATCACGGGAAAACAGAGCATCAACTTATCCCTTTTTATAACTTAATATTTCTGTTAACTCCTTAAATAAATTCGCTACCTTTTCTAAACAGACAAATCCAACATCAACTTATCCCTTTTATAATCCAATATTCTGCTAACTATCTTAAATAAATTCGCTACCTTTTCTAAACAGACAAATCTAACATCAACTTATCCCTTTTATAATATTCTGTTAACTATCTTAAATAAATTCGCTACTTTTTCTAAACAGACAAATCCAATATCAACTTATCACTTTTATAATCCAATATTCTGTTAACTATCTTAAATAAATTCGCTACCTTTTCTAAACAGAAAAATCTGTTTGCCCACTTGGTCAGCTGGGTTTTGACCGAGTCAAAGGTCGTGGGTTCAATTCTCAGCTTGGACATTTTTTTGTCGAAACTTCCTTCGTTTAGTAAAAATACCAAACAACCTCCAAAATTACATAAAAATGTTCTAAAAATTTCTAAAAATCTCTAGAATATTTCTAAAATATTTCTAAATATTTTTAAGAACTTTTAGAACTCCTAATGAGGAAAATTGGGTCGTTGCAATCCCTCATACCTTATAAAAAGTTCGTCCTCGAACTTAGAATAATTCTATAGCATGTTCTCTACCTTGTACATGCATTAGTTAGCGTCCATAATCTAATGTACTAAGGAAAACCACATCAAAGGTATCTTAGGACCTCCTAACCTACTTTCAATGAACATAAGCATAAGCAATGACATAAGCATGACAACATAAACGTAAGCATGGTAGATGAACTAAACATAATGATAGACTCGATCACAAGCATGTCCATATGCATAGGCAAGAACATAACATGAACATAACGTGGACCTAAACATAAACGTAAATTTAAATATAACATGACTTGAACATACTTGCATGTATACTTATAAACATACTATTGTGGTGGCCTAGTTGCACTTAGTAGTACCGTAACATAAGTTGTTGATCAGACAACTACCCTAGCGCTAGGTTGGTAGGGGTCCGAACTTAAGACCGGAGTTCCCCTTTATTCTGGCATGCTCACCGGGCTTAGGTCCCCGGATCATACCACCATCCCAGAACATATCTTGTTTGATTTTGGCGCACTCACTGGGCTTAGGTCCCCAGATCATACCACCATCCCAAAACATATCTTGTTTGATTTTAGCGCGCTCACCGGGCTTAGGTCCCCGGATCATACCACCATCCCAGAACACATCTTGTTTGATTCTAGCGCGCTCATCGGGCTTAGGTCCCCGGATCATACCACCATCCCAGAACACATCTTGTTATGTAAAAGAAACTAAGCAGAATTCTTAACTTTATAAGCACTTCTAAACATCTCCCTATTCTGTACATATAATCTAATACTTCTAAGGATTTCTCTTTACTGTAAAGATTAAAGAAAAGCATACTAAAAATTAAATACTTTCTTATTTGAAGACGGCAAAGTTGGTGCTGATGTGTGATGTTGGAGAATAGGAATTGCTCTGATACCAACTTGTAACACCCCACCCTCCTACTGGACTTGTGAGGGCGGAGCGCTACTGGACTACTAACTTTACTTAACTATCCTTGTTCACATGTTGATAGAAATTCCTAAAACTCTCGGAGAACTCAAAACATACAATTAACTAGCAGCGGAAGACTAAATGACTCATCTAATACATTCTACTCAACTCTTTGTTAATAAATTCTTATGCTAAATCCCAAGGCTTCTATAGTCCAGGCATCACATATCCATCCGCACCTCCTTATCACCTTCCTTTACCATAGCTTTTCCTTCCTTTATCTACAGTAAGAGGAAATGCATCTATAAGCAAAATTACTTAGTAAGCGCTATCTAACTCACAAAACTCGAATATGCATGTAATGTAATACCCCAAATTTCATGATTTGGATTCCTAAAAGACCTTATTAAAATCTAGAAATGTTTTATAAAAATTCTAGAGATTTTTAGAAATTTTTAGAGTATTTTTATGTAATTTTTCGAGGTCGTTTGGTATTTTTACCAAAAGAAAGAAGTTTTGACAAAAAATGTCCAAGCCGAGGCTCGAACCGACAACCCTTGACCCGAGCAAAACCCGACTAACCAACTGGGCTAGCAGTTGTTACTTGAACAAGTAAAGGAAGAATTTTATTTAAGTAATAGAAGTTAATAGCAAGAAATAATAAGAAGAGAATAGGTTGCAACCGGGATTCGAACCCACGAGCCGGGCCTTAAGTAGAACGCAGCCCACCAACAGACTAGCCAAACTTTTCTTAACTAAACCTATATCGAAATATATTTAAGTAGTACTAGCTAACAGAAACCTTAGAGTATTAAAAGGAAGAACTTAGGGATTAATCACGAAACCTAAATTCTTTCCTCACCCTTTCTCCTCTCACGCGGCGTCGACGCTTCTTCTTTCGGGCGGAACAGGACCGGAGCTAGGGCTCTTCCTCCGGCGGCCGACAAGGGGTTTTCCGATAGCTTCTCACATCTTCGGGACTGTCTCACCAAGGAGAACAAGTAGATATGGAGGGATCATTGAGAAAGCGTGTCCACCCGAAACCCTAGAGCAGTGGAAGCCTTCTTCTTTGGCTGTAAGTCCAAGAAACCCAAGGTAAGTTGCTACTCACCTGCAGTAGGATAGCTCTGAGGTTTATTCCTTGTTCCTTTCTTTGTGTCCGAAGCTTTGCATGAAACCTTAGAGTTTGTTTGTAAGTGAACTATTGCTAGGGATTTAAAGGAGATTCCCGAAGCTTTGCATGAGTTTCCAGTAGAAATCCTCTTTTTTTTTGGTTCCTGCCGTGAGTTCTTTAAGAAGAGGAGAAGGGGGTTTGAAATAGTATGGATAGTTGTGTTGGTGCAATATCCCTCAGGTCAAGGCTGACCTGGTTGACCAATCTTGAGTCTTGGTTTGGGTTTCAATGTTTGACACTACAAGACTTCCATGATATGGACAAGTGCAGGTGCAGTTGTTCATTTGGGGAGATTGTTTGGTGAAATTTCCCTCTGATCAGGGTCTGATCAGGTTGATTGAAGAAGAGTCAAGTAGGTCAAGGTTGACCAGATACTTGATTGAGAAGTCCTAACTGGGATGTTAGGCAGAAGGAAAATCCTGGTGAGTGAAGCCAGGTGAAAGACCTAGAGAATGAAGCTAGGCAGATAGAAAATCCTAGTGAGTGAAGCTAGGTGAAAGACCTGGTGAGTGAAGCCAGGCAGAAGTGAAAATCCTAGTGAGTGAAGCTAGGTGAAAGACCTGGTGAGTGAAGCCAGGTAGAAGCGAAGTCCTGGTGAGTGAAGCCAGGCACGGGGAAATCCAGATGGGTCAAGGTTGACCAGACATCTGGTGGAAGTCCAAGTAGGTCAAAGGAATTGACCGGATACTTGGCACGATGAGGAAAAGTCCAAGTAGGTCAAGGGAGTGACCAGATACTTGGTACGATGGAGAAAAGTCCAAGTGGGTCAAAGGGATTGACCAGCCACTTGGTGAGAGAGTCCTAGCTGGTCAAGGGTGCGACTTGGGAGCCAGCGTCAGCCTACTTTCGTACTCGTTATGTAAGAAGCTAGGACTCCAAAATATTAAACTGACTACTATGGCATTGCAACTAGCTGACCATTCATGTAGATACCCAATGGGAATAGTGGAAGACATGCCAGTAGAAGTTGGCGGATGCATCATTCCCATATATTGTTGGGTTTTTCGGGCCGCGAAAACCGCTTTTCGCGTCGCGAAAACCCTGAATCACCCAAGGCCAACGGATCCGTGCAAGGAAAACCAAAAATAAATACGAGTACGAATTTGAAAAACCTTTTAGATCTACTCCTAGATCTATGTGTTAAGAATATACCTTGAAGCGTGCCCTTTCGCGTTCCCGCTCGTCCAAGGAGTTGCCGGATCTCTAGACCGTCAAGCGTCGGTCCTCTAGAAGTATCCACACGAACAATTCTTGATGGAGAAAACCTAAACAAAGGTGTGCTAGCACCTTGATAGGTCACGGCAAGGAAGAGGAGGGAGAGCAAGGAGAGAACCCAAGGAAGAAGAAGGAGTTACACCACTTGAATGGAAAAATGAATTCACAATTCAAAACAAAGTGGCCGGCCACTCTTCATTGTGTAACTCCCCATTAAATGCAATTAATGTGAAGTTATTATGAAAATGGCTTTGTAACTTCCATGAGGTGGCACCCATGATGATGTGGAACATCATTATTGGTCCACCTAATGCCAACTCACCAATGAGGTGGCAAAAGGTCAAGTCAAAATTGACCTTTGGTCTTCCTTCTCAAGTCAAGTCAAACTTGACCCAATCTCTACCATGGTTGATCTAATCTAACCATTTTATTCGAGTCAACTTAATATAATGAATCTAATTCATTAAATTAATTCAATGAGTCAAAATCTAAATTAGACTCATTGAACACATGAATCAACTTGAGTCGAACTCAAGTTAGCCCAATTAGGATTACTCTTAATCCAATTTGATTCATCAAATGAATCTAATCCTCTTGGTTCATCATATGAACCTAATCTCCATCTAATTGTCCTAAGTGTGTGACCCTATAGGTTCTTGTAACGTTGGCAATGCCCTAAACCCATTTAGGAGCATAAGTAATGAGCGGTATCTAGCAACACATCATTACTACCCAAGTTACAAGAATGTCGAGATCCGACATCACCTTGTGACTACTAATTGTGACTCCTCACAATATATGTGACATTGTCCTTCTATCCTGGACATCTAGATTGATCAATATGAGGCATAGACCGTGTCATCCTCTAATCAATCTAAATCTTGAACTCCAAGTTGACTCACTCGATCAAATGAGCTCAACATCTAATGTTGACTCATTTGGGCATGGCCATGCACTTAGTGGTCTCACTCTATCAAGAATACTGATGTCGCTCCCGTCATATGGGAGGGATAGATCCCATCTACATCACTCACATCCCTCTACATAATTCGTTATATACCCAGTAATCGCCTTTATAGTCCACCCAGTTACGGGTGACGTTTGACGAAAGTACATAACTCCTTATGTAGGGATCCATGGTGACTTCAGGTCAAAGGACTAATAGTCATACTAATAGCCACATGAGAAAGTATATGACACTCATATAACGATCCATGATACTTTCTCATGGCGGGTCATTCAGTATACATTCTCTAATGCATACCCATGTGTCAGCTTGATATCTCTATATCCATGACTTGTGAGATCAAGTCATCGAGCTGACCTACATGCTAGTCTTATTGTATTAACATTGTCCCTGAATGTTAATACTCGACTAGGAATGATTTAGAGTAGTGTTCCCTATATCATCTCACTATCGATTCAACTAATCGATTGATATAGGTATGAACCTTCTACTCAATGACGCTATTATACTTAGTCTATTTGGCACTAATAAAAATAAGTATAATAACCAAACAAATGCCTTTATTAATATACAAGAATATGATACAATGAGTCCATACAATCATCAAATGATTGGCTCTAGGGCTCTAACTAACAATCTCCCACTAGCACTAGTGTCAATCAGTATAGGCTCTAAGGCCTAATGACCTAGTGTGACCATCATGCTTCCTCTGTGCCAAAGCCTTGGTCAAGGGATCTGCGATGTTAGCCTCTGTAGGAACTCTGCAAATCTTCACATCTCCTCTATTGATAATCTCTCAAATGAGATGGAAGCGTCGTAGTATATGCTTGGTCCGCTGGTGTGAGTGAGGTTCCTTCGCCTGTGCTATAGCTCCATTGTTGTCACAATAGAGCGCAATGGGGTCAGCAATGCTGGGAACCACCCCAAGTTCAGTGATGAACTCATGGATCCAACCGCCTCCTTTGCTTCTAATGCAGAATGTACTCACTCGTTGTAGAATCAGCCATCGATCCTCGCTTGAACTCTTCCACTGACACCACCATTAATGCAAAATACGAACCCCGATTGCGATCTATAGTCATCACGGTCTGGAAGCTAGCATCACGTAACCCTTTACTAGCTCATCATTGCCTCCATATATCAAGAAATATTCTTTAGTCCTTCTTAAGTACTTAAGAATATTCTTGACCGCTATCCGGTTCACCGGATCTGATCGGTATCTGCTCGTCATGCTCAAAGCATACGAGACATCGGTCAAGTACATAGCATGGCGTACATGATCGATCCTATGGCTGAGGCATAAGGGATCCGATCCATGCGGTCTCTCCTCTCTAGAAGAGGGACTTTGAGTCTTGAAGACTCACGCCATGTGACATCGGTAAATCCCTTCTTGGAGTTCTCGCATGGCAAACCGAAGGAGTACCTTGTCAATGTATGTACTCTGACTTAGGCCAAGCAATCTCTTAGATCTATCTCTATAGATCTGTATCCCTAGAATGCGGGATGCCTCACCTAAGTCCTTCATTGAGAAGCAACTCCCTAGCCAGGTCTTGACAGACTGAAGCATAGGGATGTCCTTCCCAATGAGTAGTATGTCATCCACATACAATATGAGGAAGACAACTATGTCTCCTACAACCTTCTTGTAGACACAAGGTTCATCTTCGTTCTTGATGAAACCAAACTGTTTGATTGCATCATCGAATCGAAGATTCCAGCTTCGAGAAGCTTTCTTTAGTCCACCTATGCAGCTTGCATACTCTGCTAGTATGCTGTGGATCTACAAAACCCTCAGGTTGTGTCATGTACACATCCTCGAGTAGGTTTCCATTCAGAAACGCGGTTTTGACATCCATCTGCCATATCTCATAGTCATGGTAGGCTGCAATAGCAAGCATGATCCGAATGGACTTAAACATCGCTACTGGAGAAAAGGTTTCATCATAGTCAATACCATGAATCTGCTTGAAACCTTTAGCTACCAAGCGACCCTTATAGATAAGTCCATCCATGTCAGTCTTTCTCTTAAAGACCCACTTGCACCCTATGGGTTTTACCCCTTCAGGTGGATCAACCAAAGTCCATACTTGGTTGGTGTACATGGATTCCATCTCGGATCTCATGGCTTCTAGCCATTTCTCGGAATCTGGTCTCATCACAGCTTCCTGATAGGTGGTAGGCTCATCCTCTATGAGCACAATGTCATCATGGTCAGACAAGAGAAATGAGTATCTCTCAGGCTGACGACGTACCCTATCAGACCTGCGAAGAGGTATGTCTACATGAACTGGTTGTTGTTCCTCAACTCCTTGTGGAACAACATCATCCACAACACTTTGTGGTTCCAGTTCAATTTCCATCGAAGCATCAGTGCTATTGTTCGCATCTTGAACTTCTTCAAGATCGAACGCGCTCCCACTAGTCTTTCTAGAAACAAAGTCCCTTTCTAGAAAGACCCCAGTCTTTGCCACTGTTGGGAATGTAGAAGTAATATCCCTTAGTTTCCTTGGGATATCTGATAAAATAGCACTTGTCGGATTTGGGTCCTAATTTGTCTGAGACTTGACGTCGTACATAAGCCTCACAGCCCCAAATCCTCATGAAAGACACCTGGACATCTCTCCCAGTCCATATCTTATATGGTGTCTTTATCACGGCCTTGGATGGAACTCGGTTGAGAATGAAAGCTGCCGTGTCTAGAGCATATCCCCATAGATATGTCGGAAGATCTGTGTAACTCATCATAGATCGTACCATATCTAATAAGGTACGATTCCTCCTTTCGGATACACCATTCCACGGTGGTATTCCAGGAGGAGTGAGTTGAGATAAAATCCCACACTCAGCTAAGTAGTCACGAAACTCATGGCTTAAGTATTCACCACCTCGATCTGATCGAAGTATCTTAATACTCTTGCCAAGCTGGTTCTGTACTTCATTCTTGAATTCTTTGAACTTTTCAAAGAATTCAGATTTATGTGTCATCAAATACACATAACCATATCTACTGAAGTCATCAGTAAATGTGATGAAGTACCTATAACCGCCTCTAGCAGCGACATTGAAAGGGCCACATACATCACTATGTATGAGTCCTAACAAATCAGTCGCTCTTTCGCTGTGCCCACTAAAGGGAGTCTTGGTCATCTTGCCTCGTAGGCATGACTCGCATATTTCATATGATTCAAAATCAAATGAGTCCAGCAAACCATCCTTATGGAGCTGGGATAAGCGTTTGTCATTTATATGACCTAAGCGACAGTGCCAGAGATAAGTTTGGTTCATGTCATTTGAATTGAACCTCTTGGTACTAATGTTATAGATAGGGCTCTCAAGGTCTAGAATATAGAGTCCGTTTATTAGTGGTGCACTACAATAGAACATATCTTTTAAATAAACAGAACAACATTTGTCTTTTATTATAAAAGAGTATCCTTTCTTGTCTAAACAAGAAACTGAAACTATGTTCTTAGTAAGAGCAGGCACATAACAACACTCATCTAAATCTAGTACAAGCCCAGAGGGCAGAGATAGCTGATAAGTTCCTACAGCAACAGCAGCAACCCGTGCTCCATTGCCTACTCGTAGGTCCACCTCGCCCTTTGCCAATGCTCTGCTATTTCGCCCGCACATCAATACAAATGTGAGAAGCACATCCAAGTATCTAATACCCATGATGTAGAAATAGATAGATTGACTTCTATAACATATATACCAAGTGGAAGTCTCACTCGCTTCTTCTTAAGATCCTCCAAGTATACCTTGCGGTTCCTCTTCCAGTGCCCGGTGAAGGTAGCATCCTTGGAGACCCCTCCTTTAGGCTTCAGTGCCTTGCCTTTGCCCTTGGTTTGGGACTTTCCCTTACCTTTGGGCTTGCCCTTGCCCTTGTGCTTCTGGACCATCAGAATGGGCTTAACCTTCTTAAGGTTAATCTCAGCAGTTCGTAACATACTAAGTAGCTCGGGCAGTGGCTTGTCAATCTCGTTCATGTTATAGTTGAGAACGAATTGACTATAGCTATCCGGCAAGGACTGCAAGATCAAGTCAGTGGCCAGCTCTTGGCCAAGTGGGAACCCCAGTCTTTGTAGGTTCTCTATGTACCCAATCATCTTGAGTACATAAGGACCTACAGGAGCCCCTTCTGACAAAACAGTGCCTTAGAGATCTCAAATCTCTCATGCCTCGCTTGTCCCTGATATAGTTGGTGAAGATGCTCAACCATATCGTAAGCGCCCATCAACTCATGTTGCTTCTGAAGCTCTGAGTTCATGGTCGCGAGCATTAGACAGGACACATCTAATGCGTCGTCTTGATGCTTCTTGTAAGCATCTTTGTCGGCTCGCGGGGCATTGGCAGGAGGAGCCTCCGGAATGGGCTGCTCCAGAACGTACAATTTACGTTCTTGGGTGAGAACTATTCTCAAGTTCCTGTACCAGTCCAGGAAATTCGCTCCGTTGAGCTTGTCCTTCTCAAGGACAGATCGCAGGGAGAAGGAATTCGTGTTCGACGTCATGGTTATCTACAACAGAAAATTTGCAGAAATAAATATCATATTCTTTTAAAATCATTTAATTAGGCCTTTAACTAAATGATGCTCCCACTAAATACTATAATTCTTGTGGGACAAGATCCACATCATACTAACCCTTGAGTTAGCTTTGGCTAATACGCCCAAGGCTTAGTATGATCGGTAGGTAACGATTACCAATTACATCTCTATGCAACTCTTGTTTATAGAATCAATATCCGCATTTATATTAAAACTCGAGTTAGCTTTGGCTAATACGCCCGAGAATTAATATAAACGTGATTTTGTCCTACCTTTCCAACCATTGGAAGAATGCCTATAGTTGACTCGATCCAACCGAGTAACTAGGAATACTCAATCTAATTGAGTTTGTATTCACCCATGCATTGATAGGCGGGACCAAGATTGTCCCTCCGTACCCTACCAAGATAATATGTATTGCTCTGCTTTGGCAGATTCAACAATACATGTGATCGAGGTAGTGATAGGTATCACGGCACGGTTAGGCATTTAGAGTTGGTTCGATCTAGATCTAATCTAATCGAGAAGGATGCATCTTGTGCACGACTTAGATCTAATCTAATCGCAAGGGTGCATCATGTGCACGACTTAGAACTAATCTAATCGTTAAGGCACTTATTAATTAATTAATTATTAAACATGCATCAGATACATAACAATTAATTAATTAATCTATTTGTGATTTAGTCATGGCCCTACTACGATCTTCTCAAGCCAATGAGAAGATCGAATGGTCAACCTAGGGTCAACAGCTTCTCCAAGCTCCTCCCTTTGACCACCTTGTGTTGCTCGAGCCCGCCTCGGAACTCCGTCTCGTGTGGACCCTCCACCGCTCCAATTTGTACATTACAATTTGAAACTTGAGTTACATTTGAGTCTAAATCTAATTTACAACCAGAATAAGAGAAAGGCACAACGCGCAGGCCGTGGAAAAAATAAAAATACAGCACACACAATCATATGACGGCACGCAGGCCGTATTATGAATTACAACACAAACCCAATCTTATTGGGTATTTTGGGCCATGACTATCACAAAATTAATATATAATTCAAAATTATATATATTCATAATTTTCTATAATTTTAAAATTAATTTTTATAATTTTTACGAGTAAAATTTTCCGGCGGTCCCGTTTAGCGGTTTCAGGCGCAATCGCGGAACGGATCCCCTTGCGGGGCCCAGGGGCAGCGCCCCTACCCGTGATCTAACCATCGCGAGGGTTCCTTTGCGATCCAACAGCGCCTAAACCCGCTGTCCCAAAACAATTTGGGTCGAGACATTGCCGTTTCGGAAAAATCTTCCCGGCGGGTTCGTTTTTAGCGATTTCGGGTGCAATCGCGGAGCAAATTCCCTTGCGGGGTTAGGGGCAATGCCCCTACCCATGATCTAACCATCGTGAGTTGCTCCTTTGCGATCTAATGGCACCCGACCCCGCTGTCCCAAACAGATTTGGGACAAAACGAAGCCGTTTAAAAGAAAACTTTCCGGTAGCCGAAGCCTACAAGTGCCGAGACACTTGTGCTTCGCTTCTACGGAAAAATTACTCATAAAAACTCTAAAATATCAATTTTTACAGAAAATTACAGAAACTTTTAGTTTTCATAAAACCAAAAATAAATTCGTACAAGCCTTGCACGTGGCTCTGATACCACTGTTGGGTTTTTCGGGCCGCGAAAACCGCTTTTCGCGTCGCGGAAACCCCGAATCACCCAAGGCCAACGGATCCGTGCAAGGAAAACCAAAAATAAATACGAGTACGAATTTGAAAAACCTTTTAGATCTACTCCTAGATCTATGTGTTAAGAATATACCTTGAAGCGTGCCCTTTCACGTTCCCGCTCGTCCAAGGAGTTGCCGGATCTCTAGACCGTCAAGCGTCGGTCCTCTAGAAGTATCCACACGAACAATTCTTGATGGAGAAAACCTAAACAAAGGTGTGCTAGCACCTTGATAGGTCACGGCAAGGAAGAGGAGGGAGAGCAAGGAGAGAACCCAAGGAAGAAGAAGGAGTTACACCACTTGAATGGAAAAATGAATTCACAATTCAAAAACAAAGTGGCCGGCCACTCTTCATTGTGTAACTCCCCATTAAATGCAATTAATGTGAAGTTATTATGAAAATGGCTTTGTAACTTCCATGAGGTGGCACCCATGATGATGTGGAACATCATTATTGGTCCACCTAATGCCAACTCACCAATGAGGTGGCAAAAGGTCAAGTCAAAATTGACCTTTGGTCTTCCTTCTCAAGTCAAGTCAAACTTGACCCAATCTCTACCATGGTTGATCTAATCTAACCATTTTATTCGAGTCAACTTAATATAATGAATCTAATTCATTAAATTAATTCAATGAGTCAAAATCTAAATTAGACTCATTGAACACATGAATCAACTTGAGTCGAACTCAAGTTAGCCCAATTAGGATTACTCTTAATCCAATTTGATTCATCAAATGAATCTAATCCTCTTGGTTCATCATATGAACCTAATCTCCATCTAATTGTCCTAAGTGTGTGACCCTATAGGTTCTTGTAACGTTGGCAATGCCCTAAACCCATTTAGGAGCATAAGTAATGAGCGGTATCTAGCAACACATCATTACTACCCAAGTTACAAGAATGTCGAGATCCGACATCACCTTGTGACTACTAATTGTGACTCCTCACAATATATGTGACATTGTCCTTCTATCCTGGACATCTAGATTGATCAATATGAGGCATAGACCGTGTCATCCTCTAATCAATCTAAATCTTGAACTCCAAGTTGACTCACTCGATCAAATGAGCTCAACATCTAATGTTGACTCATTTGGGCATGGCCATGCACTTAGTGGTCTCACTCTATCAAGAATACTGATGTCGCTCCCGTCATATGGGAGGGATAGATCCCATCTACATCACTCACATCCCTCTACATAATTCGTTATATACCCAGTAATCGCCTTTATAGTCCACCCAGTTACGGGTGACGTTTGACGAAACCAAAGTACATAACTCCTTATGTAGGGATCCATGGTGACTTCAGGTCAAAGGACTAATAGTCATACTAATAGCCACATGAGAAAGTATATGACACTCATATAATGATCCATGATACTTTCTCATGGCGGGTCATTCAGTATACATTCTCTAATGCATACCCATGTGTCAGCTTGATATCTCTATATCCATGACTTGTGAGATCAAGTCATCGAGCTGACCTACATGCTAGTCTTATTGTATTAACATTGTCCATGAATATTAATACTCGACTAGGAATGATTTAGAGTAGTGTTCCCTATATCATCTCACTATCGATTCAACTAATCGATTGATATAGGTATGAACCTTCTACTCAAGGACGCTATTATACTTAGTCTATTTGGCACTAATACAAATAAGTATAATAACCAAACAAATGCCTTTATTAATATACAAGAATATGATACAATGAGTCCATACAATCATCAAATGATTGGCTCTAGGGCTCTAACTAACATATATTTCATTTTCCTGGATATAGAGGAGGATCCCAAGATACCAATTATCCTTGGGAGACCATTCCTTGCCACCGTTGGATCTCTCGTTAATGTGAAAAGTCACAAGTTATCCTTGGAGATCGGCAAAGAACGGTTAGAATTTGATTTATCTGATTCTTCTAACAGTGTTTCCTCTTCTCAGGGAAATTCTAGCAAGATGAACATACACAAAGCTAAGGAATGCAGTTTCCAGGAGAGGTCCCCTCCAGTGAGTAATAAGAAGTACATTTATCCTGCACGAGCAAAACTAAAGGTGCAGACTGGAGCATTAACCCTAGGAGGAGAGGCATGCTTCCATGGGTTTAGTCCACACTAACTGGAACGGGGTCGAGCTATGTAACGCACCGCCCCTCCTGCTAAGGCGACGGGGGTTACTTGGACACATACATGCTTAATACAGCGGAAGTCTTACTTAGGGAATTTAAAAACTTTTCTTGTTCTTACTTTAAAATCACCATGGACATAAAAGAACCACATAGCATACTTATCATAATTTTTTTTTTTTGAGTCTTAATACCCAAACACATACTTAATGTCATGGAGCCATAAAGTAAAATATCAACATGGCATATTTCTTATTAAACAAAGCAGGTCTTTTCCTTTAGCCAGTCCACTACCACACACACATCTTCTTAGCCCCTCCTGCTGCTCCCCTAGTACATCCATTCCTTGCCTTTATCTGTGGTACAAGAAAGTAAGCTGTGAGCACTCATGGCTCAGTAAGTTCCTTTCCTACTCACAAAAACCGAATAGCATATCAAAATCACAAGTCAAATAGCATGGGAACAAATTATTATATCAAGCAACATATCATGGCATATCGTAACATAATCATCATAAAGTATCATGGCATATTCTAGCATGAACATCAAATGAATCCTGACATAGCAAAATATCATCATAAATAACATGACATAATCATAAAGTATAAGCAAGGTAAATTCCTAAACATATATCATGCAACATATGCAACTTGTCTTTTGAAAACCTATAATATACATACTTAAACATAATCTCAACATGATTAGGGCCCCGGCTTGTACCACATACATAAATACGCGCGTCCTATGTAGGTCCAAGGTAGCAAGTCTTGAACCCTACAAGGCATACATACTAGGCCCGTTTCTTAGTCCATCGACCTAGGGGCACTTAGGAGTCCATCCCTAACGAGACCCGTTTCTTAGTCCATCGACCCCGGGGCGCTTATGGAGCCCACCCTTGGTACAAGCCATACATAAAGTAAAATAGCATGTCATACATATCATAGTTCTTATCCTTTCATGCATATCATGTTTCTTAACATATCATAAAACATGCATATTTGGGCACACAGCACATGCATGAATCATAGCGTACATCATAAACATATCACTTATCATATCATAAAACATGCATATTTGGGCACACAGCACATGCATGGATCAAAAGCTTGCATAATGATCATGTCATTTTATCATATCATAAAGCATGCATAATTGGGCACATAGCACATACATGGATCATAAGCATACATAAAAGAGCATATCACTTATCATAAGAAGACATAACCATTCATGAAATCATTAAATAACATTTCTTGATTCATTACATAGCATGTGAGGTACATCTAGGTTACTAAACCCATATGGCCGAAAGTCATGAGTAGGGCATGATCTCTAGACAACATACTAACATAAAAATCTCATGATATCTTCACATACTAGCATAAGAAAGGTCATAAGCATGTTAACCTAAATTTTTAAGCCCTCCTAGGTTTCTAATTCTTTCATGGCCGAAACCTTCATGAAGAGCAATCAAGTTTTAAGCAACATGCAAACATGTAAACCCTAAACACATATCATAGCATATTTCATAAGGAACAACTTAAGCATGTTTAGTTTGGGTTCTAAGTTCCTTAAGCTTCTAACCTTATCATGGCCGAACCCTAGCATGTCTCATTCTAGGTTACAAGTAGCATGAAAGTGTTGAACCTTAAGCCAATATCTTATACATTTTCATGAGGAACATCATAAGCACATTTGTTTTAAATTCCAAACTTCCTAAACCCATTAACTCAAGGTGGCCGAAACATATCAATCATGGAACTAGGTTTTTAGTGGCATAAGAGCATGAAAACCACAACTACATTTCATAGCATACATCACAAGAACATCATAAGCATATACAAGTTGGGTTCTAAATTTCTCTAGGCCTTTAAACTAGTAGTGGCCGAAACATATCAAGCATGAAACTAAGTTTCTAGGGGCACAAGAGCATGGAAACCACAACTACATTTCATAGCATTTATCACAAGAACATCATGAGCATATCTAAGTTGGGTTCTAAGTTTTCCTAGGCCTTTAACCCAAGGGTGGCCGAAACATGTGAGCTTGGTTTGGTTTTTCATATGGCCTAAAAGCATGGAAACCCTACACAATTTTCATGGCAACATTACAAGGAACAACATGGTAAACTTAGTTTAAAATCTAAGCATCCTAGCTTAACAACTTAGTGTGGCCGAAAGTTACATGTAATCAATCTTCTATGTAACAAGCAACCATAAGAACATCAACTAGTTTCATATCATTTTATCAAGAAGGTCATGAGCCTCCTAGACTTGGTTTAAACTTTCCTATACTTCAAATTTCATCATAACCGAATCTTCATAAGCATGTAATAGGATTCATAATCAACATACAATCATGGCATAACATTATAGCTTCATATCTTGTCTTAGGAAAAATCTTAGCATGCTTAGTTTTTAGGTTTAAAACTCTCCTAGGCCTTTAGTTCTTCCATGGCCGAACATTCATGAGCATGGAATTGGAGTTTCAAACAACATACAAGTAAGAGAAAAAGTTAACAAAATCATTATCATAGGGTACATAACACAAGAATAAGGAAACATGCTTAGTTTGAGTCTTAAGCTTACCTAGTCCCCTTGTTCATGCTTGGCCGAGAGTCTAGGGTTCATGGATCTAAGTTTTCATTGTTCATTCTAGCATGGAAACCTTAGATTAACCTCTTATATAAGATACATGTCACAAAAATAAATAATAAGCATATCTAGTTACAATTTTCTTAAACACTTCCTCTTGTCTTGGCCGAAATTCTCATAAAGCAAACCTTAGGTTTTTAAGCGATCTATCTTCATGGAAAACCATATAAACTATTGTACCACAGGTGAGGGGAAGCTTACCTAGTGTTCCCTTGTTAATCCTTAAAGAAATGGTACCCTTGGTGACGAGGAAGGAGGGAGCTTCTTCTTCTAGCACTCCTTTTGATTTCTCTTGCTTGGAAGGGTACACCTTGAAGGCTCCTTCTTGTAATTTAGTTTTCTCTTAGGGAGAAACCTAAACTTGGCTTGGGGAGATGAGGGAGGAGGGCTTCTAGTTTCGGCAATGGTGAGGGAGAAGGAAGAAAAATGAAATCCTTTTCTTCTTTTCCTTTTTATGCTAAGTGGGTGGAAGTTACAAAGATGAACTTTGCTTCCCTTCTTCCTTAATTCATGCATGTATTTTTCGAATGAGAATATGTCCTCATTCCTTTCTCTTAATTCTTCTCTTCATTATTCTCTTAAACTCCACGAAAATAGAGAAGAAAAGGAAGAAAGACAACTTGTCTTTTGCTTACTCCTTTTCTTAACCAAGAGGTAAATAAGGGGAAGAAAGCTACTTGATTTTCTCTTGTTCTCTCACTTAATTATATCCTCACTTTTAATTACAATTCCCATCATTTCCCATTCATATATTATTCACTATCCTAATGGTTATCATACAAAATTTTATTTCTATCCTTTGTGAGAGGTTCAAGGTTCAAACCTTCACCTCTTCTTTTTACTTCTCTTATTTCTTTTTCTTTTGATTCTTCTTGTATGCTCTAAAGCAAATAACACTCATATACTTATCTTATAATTTTGTGGGTGTTACAAGCTAAAGACCTAAAACAAGTGCTTCTTGGGAGGCAACACAAGGGTTTTTCATTTTAGTTCATCATTTTATTTCTCTAGTAAGTTTAGTCGAGTATTGTTATTATATTTTTTATTTTATTTTTGGGTATTCGTTTTCAAGATGTGCATAACCTCCATGAGCTGGTCGTGAGCGTTTCATGGGCATGGAGGTGTCAGAGGAGCCAAGATATCGAAAGGCGAGTCACCGTGCGCTTAAGGGAGTCGACCGTGTGACCCCACATGGTCGTGTGAAGCCAACAGGGGGACAAAGGCCATCAGCCGTGCAACCTTGCACGACCGAGTGGCCTATGCAAAAAAGAGAAGGACACGAGCCATGCTAATTAGCACGATCGTGCAAGACCACCAGTGATGAAGGAGACACAGGTCGTGCCAATCGGCATGGCCGTGCGATCAAGGCAGAGAAGGAGGCACGGGCCATGCCAACCAGCATGGCTGTGTGACTTTGGCCGAGGGGAGAAAAGAGGGGGTCGTGCCAATTGGCACGGTCGTGCAGAAACCCTACCTAACCTGGCCGTGTCTATAAGACATGACCGTGCTATTGGTTAGTCCTAAGAAAATCGTACCGGTTCCACTGTACAAAACTTTTTTGTACAAGTGTCGAACCTTTCCTTAAATAACCTATTGTGTTCTTTAAAAGTTAAATAAGGAATCGCAGACGGAACTTAACATCATTGATTCCCAATTTAACTTATTTGTTCTTAATGGTTTAGATTTGAATCGCAAGCGGAACTTAACATTATTGATTCAAATCTACCTAAGTTATTAATTCCATAAATATTATTTTCCAAAATTGGCTTCCAGGACTGCATGGCGAGGCACATGGCTTTCTTGGATATGGGAGCAACCACCACCGCCTAGGCAAAGCCTTTTAAGGAAAGCTAATATTTATTTCCTTAAATAACTCTAGGTTAACCAAAAAGAACAATCGAATCACAAATTCGAAAAAGAAGAAAACATAAACTCGAAAAAACTATTTCGAAAACTCTAGAATCATATGTCTTTTGTGTTTGGTATTTCCATAAATACTATACAAAGAAAACTAGTATGATGCAGCTAGTTATACCTTTCTTTGTAAGCAAAAATAACTTCTTGATCTTCTACCGTATTCCTCTTCTAACCTCGGACGTTGTGTGGGCAACGATCTTCCGAGACGAGAACCACCAAGCACCTTCTTCTTCCTTCTAGGTTTCGGCCACCACAATTCTCCAAGAAAAGTAGAGGTCCATCCACCACCACCAAGCTCCAAGGGATGTAAGAAACAAAACCTCCTTTCTCTCCTTCTTCTCCTAGCTAGAACCGGCCACCATCAAAAGCTCCAAGAGGGGTTGTCGTCGTCCACAAGAAGAAGAGAAGAGGGAGAAGCTAGGGCCGGCCACCAAGGAGAAAAAGAGAGGAGAAGAATAATAGAGTTGTTCACCCATGAAGGCACCTCTACCCCCTCTTTTATAATCCTTGGTCTTGCCAAATAAGGAAATTTTAATAAAAAAAAATTCCTTAGTTCTATTGCCATGAAAAATAAAAATTATTTTAATTAAAAACAATTTTCTTCTTTTAATAATAATGTCCAGCCACCACAAGCTATAAACAAGAAGAGTTTTAATTAATTAAAACTTCCTAATTTATCTCCAGAAATTTATAAAAATTTCTCCAATAATTTTAATCCCTTCATGATTGGTTAGTAAAAAGAAAATTTTATAAATTAAAATCTTTCTTTTAAACATGTGGATAATTTCCAAAAAGAAAAGTTATCTCTAAAAATTAAAAACTCATTTCAATCTACAAATAAGGAAATATATCAAATCTTTTCTTAATCTTTTGTAGAAACTTATAAAACAGAATATTTAATTTTTAAACTCTCTTTTAAATCATGAACATGGTTAAAAAAGGAAAGTTTTCTCAAAATTAAAATCTACCTTTCAATCTACAAATAAGGAAAGATTTCAAATCTTTTCTTAATCTTTTGTAGAAATCTATAAAAGGAAAGATTTAAATTTTAAACTCTCTTTTAAAACCATGGAATCCACATAAGAAAAATTTATAAATAAAATCCTTTTTAATATGATGTGGCCGACCACCTAAGCTTGGGCTCCAAGCTATTGGCCGGACACCTTAAGGCTGAACCTTTAGGCTTGGTCGGCCCTAAGCTTGAGCTTCAAGCTTGGCTTGGCCGGCCCCTATTGGTTGTGTAAGAAGGTGGGTATGTGGTGGGTATAAATCTCAATATGCAAGAGGCTACGATAGGGACCGAGAGGAGGAATTGGTTTTGGTCTCCCGATGAAATTAAGAATCCCGTGTTCGCCCCGAACACATAACTTAATTTCATCAATAATAATTCATTCCACTAAAGAACTATTATTAAACTACCGCACCAATCCCAAATTACATTTTGGGCTCCTTCTTATTATGAGTGTGTTAGTCTCCCTGTGTTTAAGATAATGAATGTCCACTAATTAAATGAGTTACTGACAACTCACTTAATTAATATCTTAGTCCAAGAGTAGTACCACTCAACCTTATCATCATGTCGGGCTAAGTCCACCTGCAGGGTTTAACATGACAATCCTTATGAGCTCCTCTTGGGGTCATTCTCAACCTAGATTAGTAGGACACAGATTCCTTCTATAATCAACAACACACACACACTATAAGTGATATCATTTCCCAACTTATCGGGCTTATTGATTTATCGAACTAAATCTCACCCATTGATAAATTAAAGAAATAAATATCAAATATATGTGCTTGTTATTATATTAGGATTAATAGCACACACTTCCATAATAACTAAGGTCTAGTTCTTTTATCAAGTCAGTATAAAAAGAACTTACCTAAAATGGTCCTACTCAATACACTTAGAGTGTACTAGTGTAATTTATTAGTCAAGATAAACTAATACATAATTACACTACGACTATTCCAATGGTTTATTCCTTTCCATCTTAGTCGTGAGCAACTGTTTATAATTTATAAAGAACTGATAACATGATCTTCTGTGTGTGACACCACACACCATGTTATCTACAATATAAATTAATTGAACAACTACATTTATTATAAATGTAGACATTTGACCAATGTGATTCTTATTTCTAGATAAATGTTTATACCAAAAGCTAGGCTTTTAGTATACATCCTAACAGTCTCCCACTTATACTAAAAGACTAAGCTGTCATATCTGCTGCCATACATCTGATTCCCAACCCTTCAACATGCCCATCAAAAGCTCTTGCCTTAAGGGCCTTAGTGAAAGGATCTATAGGTTATCACTTGATGCAATATAGGCAGCAACAACTTCTCCTCGTTTATACGATATCTCGTATTGGGTGGTACTTGCGCTCTATTGTGTTTACTTGCCTTACGGACTTATGGTTTCTTCGAGTTTGCTACTGCACCATTATTATTACAATAAATTATAATAATTTTTGGGCAAACTAGAAAACATGTCTAAGTTCATCATGAAGTATCTAAGTCATACAGCTTCTATGACTGCCTCAGGGGCTGCCACTTACTCAGCTTCCATAGTGGAGTCTGAAAAGCACCTATGCTTAACACTCCTCCATAGTTATAACTTTACCTCCTAAAATAAACACAAAACCCCAAGGTCGACTTACTATTGTCCCTATCTGATTGGAGGTCAAAATCCATGCAACCCACAAATTATCTGCCTTGTAAGCTAGCATATAATCTCTAGTGCCTCTAAGGTACTTCAATATATGCTTTAACGCAGACCAATGTCCTTGCCCAGGGTTACTTTGATATCTGCTAACCATGCCCACGGCAAAATAGATATCCAGTTTCATACACAGCTTTGCATTCATTAGGCTTCCCACAGCCGAAGCATAAGGAACTGTCTTCATGTCCTTTATCTCTTTTGATGTCTTCGGAGACATCTCTTTAGATAAAGCTACTCCATGCCTAAAAGGTAAGAAACCTTTCTTGGAGTTCTGCATGCTAAAACGAGCAAGGATTATATGAATCTTGGGATAAGTACAACATTCTTTTCTTGCGATCCCTTTGATCCCAAGAATATATGCATTCTCCCAAGTCCTTCATATCAAATTGTTTGGACAACCATACCCTTACTTCTGACAACACTTTGATATTGTTTCCAACTACCAAAAATGTTATCTACGTATAGTACAAGAAATACCACCACGTTTCCATCACATTTCTTGTATACACAAAACTCATTCGGTTATAAAATAAATCCATAGGTCTGGATTACTTTATTAAACCGAATGTACCAAGACCTTGAAGCTTTACTTCAGTCCATAGACTGTTTGAGCTTACACACAAGATGCTCTTTACTCTTTGCAATGAACCCTTTTGGTTGCTTTATATGGATGTTTTCTTCAAGACTTCCATTAAGGAAAGCTGTCTTGACATCCACTTGCTAAATCTCATAGATAAAAGAATTCGGGTAGACTTAAGCATGGCTACCGGTAAAAAAGTTTCCTTTTTCAACAAGCCTTGCTTTGAAAGTTTCTACCTTCCTGTCTATCCCTCTTTTTTTCTATTGTAGACTTATTTTTACCCAATGGCTTTTACACCATTTGGTGATTTTATAAGCTTCCAGACTCTATTAGAATACATATATTCTAATTATGTATTCTTTGCAAAGATGCTGCATCTTTATCTTGGAGTGCTTCGTCATATGTCCGGAGATCAGGTTCATGTCCTCCAGGGATCAAGTCCAAAGACTCTCCCAAAACATGAATCTTTTTAGGTTGCCTAACAACCCTCCCACTACGACGAGGTACTTTCTGCAATTGTGTATCATTTGTGATACGTGTTGCAGTTTCTTGTGATATTTCATCTTGTACAGTTGGTACTAGGTTAGATGTGTCCTTTAATTTTCTTAAGAGTAATTTTTACTTATGGGGCTTGTGGTTTATAGTATAGTCCTTTTCTAAAATCGAGCATTGGTGCCAACAATGACCTTCCGATTTTAAGGACTACAAACCTCTTTTCGTTTTTCTAGGATAACTCACAAACAAGTGAACTCATGTCCAATTTTTCAGTGTCTCTTACGTGCTAGACAACCCAAATCCGAATATGCTTCAGACTAGGCTTACGCTCATTCTGCAATTCTGTGGGAGTAGAGAGTTCTGACTTAGAAGGTACTATGTTCACTTCCATTTCCAGTGTATATCCTTAAAATGAATTTGGTAATAACTCATCATCGATCTAATTATTCCATAAGAGCCTTATACCTTCTTTCTACTACACCATTCTGTTGGGATGTACCAAGTGCAGTTAGTTGGGATTGAATCCCTACTTCTGATAAGTGACTCCTAAATTCTCCCAAGAGGTATTTGCTACTACGATCTCGCTGTAGTGACTCGATATTTTTACTTTGACATTTCTCCGCATCAGCCTCGTACTCTTTGAACTAATCAAAGCACTTAGACTTGCGGTGTATCAAGTAACTCTATCTGTGTCTCGAATAGTTGTCTATAAAATAGATGAAATATTTGAAACTACCTCTTGTCTGGATAGTTATAGGACCACACAAATCAGAATGAACTAATTATATTATATCTTTGGCTCCATATCCCTTAGACTTAAAAGCTTCTTGGTTATTTTTCTTTCCAAGTAAGACTCTCAGGTTGGAAAGATTTCCACTACCAATGAACCCAAAAGTTCATTGATTATTATCCTTTGAATCCTACTCAAGTTAATACAACCTAGCCTTAGACTGCCAAGGATGTGATTGGTTCATTTTCAAAGGTTGCTTTCTCTTATTAAAGTTAGAAGATGTGTTACTAATTTCCATTTATTGCATTGTAGGAGTTATTGGATTTATAAATTGTCAACCAACGTACCAGAACAGATATCTTTCCTATTTTCTTGATAACAACTTTGTTATCAAAATAGACCCAATATCTATTCTTTAATAGTTTAGAAACTGTAATCAGGTCCTTTCTAAACTTAGTACGTAAAGATAATTTCTAAAATCCTTATTTTATTCCTATCATAGGATAAGCATCTCCCACTGCAACAGTTACCACTTTTACAGCAGTGCCCATGTAGACGGTGACTTCCCCTTCATAGAGTTATCGGGTTTCTTGGAACCTCTGCAATGAATTGCAGACATGATCAGTGGATCCCGTATCTACACACCAGGTACCGGTAGATAACATCACTAATCATGTATTAACTAATGAATGAAATACACCTATTTTGTTTTTAGCTCTTAAGAGGACAGTCTACCTAAATGTCCAAGTCCTATTTCCAATCATTACGATTTGGACTACTAAGTCTATTCTATAGTATAACAACTAGGGGATTGACAAATATTTTAAATCCTAATAATCACAAAAATATTTTGTCAAGACCAACACATTGAAATCCCCATGAATTTTGTATGTCACGATAGTGTGGATGTATACAAAATCAAAAAGGAGATTTTATCCATTAATTTTATTATCTCGTCAACTTTACTTTATGACTAATAAAATTAATAGTTGATCTATCTTTGATCAAATATTTGGTCAAAACTTTTGAATTTAAAATAACATTGATTCCTTAAACAATATTATTTAAATTCACCAACACCTCAAACACCGTGAATTTTGCATGCCACGATAGTGTGGACGTATACAAAATTGAACATTTGTAAGAGGAGGGTTTTACCCATTAATTATCTTGTCAATAAGTCTTTATGACAAATAAAATTACCTCAAACACCATGAATTTTGTATGCCACGATAGTGTGGGCGTATACAAAACCAAACATTTGTTAGAGGGGTTTTTCCCATTAATTTTATTTCCTTGTCAACTGATAAATAAAATTACCTCATACACCGTGAATTTTGTATGCCACGATAGTGTGAACGTATACAAAAACTCGACATTTGTAAGAGGGGGTTTTAATTTTATTATCTTGTCAACTTATCTTTTTGACAAATTAATAGTTGGTTTTCCTTTGGTCACACAAATAATAGCAATGACTCCGATGGGGAAGATACTATTAGACGTGCCTAAGTGTATACCATTACTTGACACTAAGTCCATTAATAAGATTATGCCCCTTCCGATGGGGAAGATCACACACTCTTAATTAATTTCCTATAGTCATCCTAAATGGAAGTTTGATCTAGTGATCCACAAACAAACTCATCCGATATGGAGGAAGGCACTCAGAGCCAACGCGCAAGTTTGTTTGTATCACTTACAAACTAGTAATGGAGACCGTGGAATTAATTAAAATAAATCCCTCTCCCACTTAGTTATTTAAAGTGAGGAATTTTAAATTATCCTAGCATACATCACATGCATACACACACATCACAGTAAATAAAGCAATAAATATGGAAATTATTTTCCAACTATTATGGCCTTTTCCTGTTACTGTCCTCCATGTGCTCCAACCCTAGCTGCTGCCATCTTTAGCCACCGCCATCGGGTCGAGTTGTCGCATCCATCTTGCTTCTTATTCCGCTGCGTCTCTGGTGCTCTAAAAGTACCACGCCTCACAAGAATCTGATCCGCGACAAAAAATAGAATTTTACATATATCGATCCTATATTCCACAAGGGAATGTACATGTATTCTAGATTGAAAATAAAATTCTTAAATCCTAAGGCTAATACAGCTCCTGCTGTATTAGTTACATACAATCATGCACACACAAAAATAATGCCCTTGACATGTCCAAGGGTCCAATCACACACAACATCTATAAGCTATAATAGTTGGAGCATGCATCCACAAAGTTAGCACATCCTACTATTATCCAACCTAAATTATGTATGACATGTGCATAACCTAATTTGAAAACCAAACACACAAAGGCAAACCCTAGCTCTGATATCAATTGTTGGTTAGTCCTAAGAAAATCGTACCGGTTCCACTGTACAAAACTTTTTTGTACAAGTGTCGAACCTTTCCTTAAATAACATATTGTGTTCTTTAAAAGTTAAATTAGGAATCGCAGACGGAACTTAACATCATTGATTCCAAATTTAATTTATTTGTTCTTAATGGTTTAGATTTGAATCGCAAGCGGAACTTAACACTATTGATTCAAATCTACCTAAGTTATTAATTCCATAAATATTATTTTCCAACATTGGCTTCCAGGACTGCATGGCGAGGCACATGGCTTTCTTGGATATGGGAGCAACCACCACCGCCTAGGCAAAGCCTTTTAAGGAAAGCTAATATTTATTTCCTTAAATAACTCTAGGTTAACCAAAAAGAACAATCGAATCACAAATTTGAAAAAGAAGAAAACACAAACTCGAAAAAACTATTTCGAAAACTCTAGAATCATTTGCCTCTTGTGTTTGGTATTTCTATAAATAACTATACAAAGAAAACTAGTATGATGCGGAAAATAATTACTAGTTATACCTTTCTTTGTAAGCAAAAATAACCTCTTGATCTTCTACCATATTCCTCTTCTAACCTCGGGCGTTGTGTGGGCAACGATCTTCCGAGACGAGAACCACCAAGCACCTTCTTCTTCCTTCTAGGTTTCGGCCACCACAATTCTCCAAGAAAAGTAGAGGTCCATCCACCACCACCAAGCTCCAAGGGATGCAAGAAACAAAACCTCCTTTCTCTCCTTCTTCTCCTAGCTAGAACCGGCCACCATCAAAAGCTCCAAGAGGGGTTGTCGCCGGCCACAAGAAGAAGAGAAGAGAGAGAAGCTAGGGCCGGCCACCAAGGAGAAAAAGAGAGGAGAAGAATAATAGAGTCGTTCACCCATGAAGGCACCTCTACCCCCTCTTTTATAATCCTTGGTCTTGCCAAATAAGAAAATTTTAATAAAAACTTCCTTAATTCTTTTGCCATGAAAAAGAAAAATTATTTTAATTAAAATAATTTTCTTCTTTTAATAATAATGGTCGGCCACCACAAGCTATAAACAAGGAGAGTTTTAATTAATTAAAACTTCCTAATTTGTCTCCAGAAATTTATAAAAATTTCTCCAATAATTTTAATCCCTTTATGATTGGTTAGTAAAAAGGAAATTTTATAAATTAAAATCTTTCTTTTAAACATGTGGATAATTTTCAAAAATGAAAGTTATCTCTAAAAATTAAAAACTCATTTCAATCTACAAATAAGGAAAGATATCAAATATTTTATTAATCTTTTGTAGAAACTTATAAAACAGAATATTTAATTTTTAAACTCTCTTTTAAATCATGAACATGGTTAAAAAAGGAAAGTTTTCTCAAAATTAAAATCTACATTTCAATCTACAAATAAGGAAAGATTTCAAATCTTTTCTTAATCTTTTGTAGAAAGCTATAAAAGGAAAGATTTAAATTTTAAACTCTCTTTTAAAACCATGGAATCCACATAAGAAAAATTTATAAATAAAATCCTTTTTAATATGATGTGGCCGGCCACCTAAGCTTGGGCTCCAAGCTATTGGCCGGCCACCTTAAGGCTCAACCTTTAGGCTTGGCCGGCCCTAAGCTTGAGCTTCAAGCTTGGCTTGGTCGGCCCCTATTAGTTGGGTAAGAAGGTGGGTATGTGGTGGGTATAAATCTCTATATGCAAGAGGCTACGATAGGGACCGAGAGGAGGAATTGGTTTTGGTCTCCCGATGAAATTAAGCACCCCGTGTTCGCCCTGAACACATAACTTAAATTCATCAATAATAATTCATTCCACTAAAGAACTATTATTGAACTACCGCACCAATCCCAAATTACATTTTGAGCTCCTTCTTATTATGAGTGTGTTAGTCTCCCTGTGTTTAAGATAATGAATGTCCACTAATTAAATGAGTTACTGACAACTCACTTAATTAATATCTTAGTCCAAGAGTAGTACTACTCAACCTTATCATCATGTCGGACTAAGTTCACCTGCAGGGTTTAACATGACAATCCTTATGAGCTCCTCTTGGGGTCATTCTCAACCTAGATTACTAGGACACAGATTCCTTCTATAATCAACAACACACACACTATAAGTGATATCATTTCCCAACTTATCGGGCTTATTGATTTATCGAACTAAATCTCACCCATTGATAAATTAAAGAAATAAATATCAAATATATGTACTTGTTATTATATTAGGATTAATAGCACACACTTCCATAATAACTAAGGTCTAGTTCTTTTATCAAGTCAGTATAAAAAGAACTTACCTAAAATGGTCCTACTCAATACACTTAGAGTGTACTAGTGTAATTTATTAGTCAAGATAAACTAATACCTAATTACACTACGACTATTCCAATGGTTTATTCCTTTCCATCTTAGTCGTGAGCAACTGTTTATAATTTATAAAGAACTGATAACATGATATTCTGTGTATGACACCACACACCATGTTATCTACAATATAAATTAATTGAACAACTACATTTTTTATAAATGTAGACATTTGACCAATGTGATTCTTATTTCTAGATAAATGTTTATACCAAAAGCTAGGCTTTTAGTATACATCCTAACACGTGCCCCTACCCGTGTGCGCTGCCTACCCCTCTAAAAGCCCTAATTCCCATCTCGTCCTCTCCCAAAAGTTTTCTCCTCCCCACTACACCTCATCAAACCCCAATCCCTACCCCTAAAGTTCATCTTTACTTAGATCTACATCTAGATCTAACACTTCTTCAAGTCACAAATCTGGAAAGAGAGAAGCAACTCCCCTATTTTTTGTCCTTCTCCTCCTCTTCCATCCTCAAGATCCTCAAAGTTCACCTTGCACATTATGTCACAAATCTTGAAGAGACTTCGTCGAGGAAGCGGTGGATCTGGCGAAGGAAATGCGCCGGGTGGCGACAAAGGCAAGGGGAAGGCTTCTTCTTCAAAAGGTAAAGGAAAAAGGGTGGCACGCGACGAATGTAATGAAAATGAGTTTAATATTATTTTTAGAAATCATGAACATAAAGCTAGATATGATATTCTTATCGCTAGAAGAATTATATGCACTAGATATATGGATCCCGCTACTTTGGATATGCTAGGGATTAGGGATGATATAGATTGGATGATTAGTTCCTTAGACTGGAATGATATTATGTACGCTCATTTACCGACTTACCCCCGCCCGGTCCTTGAATTTTTTAGGTCAATTGATGTTAAATTTTTATCTGAGGATGACTACATAGGGATCATAACTTTTAGGTTGATGAATAAATAAGTTCGGTGGACGTTTAGTGATTTTAATAATTATTTTGGTTTACCTACTGGTGGTGCTTGCAGATTTGATGATGAGATTAGATGGAATGAATTTTGGACATCAATAACCGGATCAAAGGACCCTTATGAATCCTCTAGAGTAAGACATCCCGCATGCAAAACCCGACCTTTAGATACCTTCACCGAGTGATGATCAAAACGATCTTTGGTCGAGGAGAGAGTGATGGGGTGGTCAGAAAAGTAGAGCTTTATTCTTTTTGGGCAATGTTGAATAGAGTGGATTTTGATTCTGGATTCCATTTCTTGCAAAATTTGTTGAGGGCAGCTAAAGCATCTTCAGGGATGATAATGTTTGGTGGATTGATCACCCAAATAGCATTCAATCTGGGTTGTGAGCTTGATGGATTAGAGGTCATTCATGGTAATGACAAGATCGACATCGATTCTTGTCTTGCAATGAAGATGATTTGTCGGGATGAGAATGAGTTTGCCTTCCCTAGGAACAATGGTTTTCCATTTCCCCTTCCTTGCCTCGAGCGCACTTCAATTCGTAACCCCGCGAACTGGGTGATTTCTGACTTAATCCTCGAAATTGTTCCCTCCATTATAGAAGAAACCGAATACCACCAAGAGTCCTCGTCATCAGGATTCCCGCAACCTTCTGGATATTCGAAACCTCCTAGGCACTCTTTTGCCTATGGTACAAGACCCTCTAGATTTGATTTTTCTGATTTCCGTGCCTCCTTATACTCCCTCCATGAGAAGCAAAATACCCAACAACAATTGTTAGAGGGTCGTTTCGAATTATATGACGACCAGTTTAGGGAGGTACAAGATCATTTTCAGTTTACTAGGGATTTTCATAATCAGGTGTCAGGATTCGTTCAGGACTATGAGGTTGACCAGGAAAGAATGAGAACTTTTATGGATGATATGGATATTACTAGACAACAAGTAGATGCCCTTTATCAATATCATCAACACATTGGACATCTTCCTAGTATGTCTAGGTTTCCCTCCGACACACATCGGGGACCCCCTTATCCCCCACCCCCGCCACCGTATTGATTTCATTGGGACGATGAAAATTATAAGTCTGGAGGGTGTTGTGTCTGCACAACCTGAGTCGAGTCAAGTTTTTCTTTTCTTTCTGCATATTTTATTAGTCTGCTTTGTTTATTTAGTTTGCTTTTCTTATTCGTATTTTATTAGTTTCATATTTCTACTTATATCTCATTTGCACTTTCTTTTCCTACGTGTGATTCTTCATCTTTTTTGTTTTTTTTTTGAAAAAAAATATTAAAAAAATGGTTTTGAGGCATATTTGAGAACATCAAACCTTCTACTTTTTCTGCTAACTTGTCCGATAGCAAAATGACTAGCATTTTCTTAGTTCATGTGTTGTCAAGATAGTATTAGCATGTTTGGTGTATCTCCTTTCTCTATCTTTAGTAGCATGAAATAAGCTAAGTATTGTATAGCGTTTGGTATAAGTCTTGGCCTAACCTTAAGGATCTTATTTTTACTACACTTAAGTACTTAAACTTGAATAGTAGAAATATTTTTGAAATAGTTATGATTCATCCAAATTGTTTAGTACTTTTGTTCCCATGGTGATTTCTTATTTATATTTTGGTTACTAGATGACCTCGGATCATGGAAACTTATTTAGAAAAATCTAAATCCCAACATATGCATCTCGCATTTGTGATTAATGCTACCTCTATAGCACCATATATATAAAAAAAAAATAAGGGATAAAAAAATAGTTGTCGTGAGTGGAAACCAACAATTCACCCCTTTGAGACCGAGTTAGGTTACTGGAGAAATGAATGTTCTGTTCCTCTTGATTCTGAGTAGTATCCTTTGAGACCTTGTGTAATTTAAGGAAAATGAACCAAGTGTGTGGCAGATAAGTGTCTATCACCGAGAACATTAGGAACTCAATTGTATGACGACTTAACTAAGACAGAGAATTGAAACTTGAAAAGTTTGAGCTACTTATTGCACCGAGCACAAAGAACTTATGCTTAGGTCATACTTAGGTTACTCCACAATTGTGCTTATCAATGAAACTAGTTGATAGAGTTAGGCGAATGCACTAGGGATTATTAAACACTACAGGAACTCATGAATATAGTTTGCAGTGTTTTACTTAAGAACAAGCAAAGGTTCAAGTCTGGGGGTGTGATGTGTGTTGGGGTTGCAAGGTTGTAAACATAGTCTCATATTGAAAACACATGGGAAAGATCATGGGTTTATAAGAGAAAATATATCTCCATTGGCATGAGGCCTTTTGGGGAGAGCCCAAGAGCAAAGCCATGAGGTCTTATGCCCAAAGTGGACAATATCATACCATTGTGGAGATATCTAAATTCTTTTCGATCCTACAATTGGTATCAGATCCCGGACTGCCAGAAGGTTTAACCGTCGACTGTGCACAAGAGCTATGGTCTAATTGAACTATGTGGGTACAATATTGACCTCGAATAAAGAAAGTGGGGGCTCCTATGTTCGGATCAAGAAGACCAGACACCGGGCAGGAAGTCCTAGTTGCGGCTAGGCAAGGAAGTCCTAGTAAGTCGGGTGGGCCGAGGGGTAGGAAGACCTGGTGGGTCGAAGATCGGACGTGGGAAGCTTGTGGTCCTTTGTTTGAGGGGGGATTGTTGGGTTTGCAAGGTTACAAACATAGTCCCATATTGAAAACACATGGGAAAGATCATGGGTTTATAAGAGAAAAGATATCTCCATTGACATGAGGCCTTTTGGGGAGAGCCCAATAGCAAAATCATGAGGTCTTAGGCCCAAAGTGGACAATATCATATCATTGTGGAGATATCTAAATTCTTTTCGATCCTACATCATTATGGGTTAGTATGGGTAAATATATCAAGAGGAAGTCAAAACTAGGACTTTAGGTTAAAATTTAATTGAACCATTTAGCTAGTTTTGAGTTTTGTGTTAATCTTGGGATTTGTGATAAATATATTTTTTATATATATTTTTCCCAAGTAGACACTGATAAAATAGACCTCTCCACAAAATTTTAGAATTTTTGAATGTCTATGGAATTTCTGGTGCATTTCTGAAGTTAGTTAGAAAAGGTTAATTTTTGCCAAAAGAGTGTACCAGTCGACTGGTACAGTTATCAGTCGACTGGGAACAGTATTTTTGAGCACAAAATATCTCTGTAAGCTCATTTCGATAAGGCAAGTTGACTGGTACTTCTTGCAGTCGACTGATACCAGCCTGAAACTATTTTTCAGCGTTGTTCTTGACCGTGTCAACTCGTTTGGATGTATGCGATCCATGGAGGATAAATACATAAGTTTAGGGTCAGTTGGATGATAAGTTAGGCAAAGGGGGAGAAGGAAGGTTTAGTTGGGAAAACCTTAGTGTCTTTGCGTAGGGGGAGCCTTGTGATAGGTTCTTAAATATCCCTGTTGGAAATTTCTAGCTCAATGGGGAGCTTAGGTGTAGGGGGAGCTTTGGGATAGGTTCCAATGCATGTTGCATTTTGTTTCAACGGTGTAAGTCCAAGTGTGTAGCATTGGCAACATAAGTCCATTCAGCGGTATAAGTCCAAGTGTGTAGCCTTGGCCACGTAAGTCCATTTATTGTTTAGCATGTTTATTTGCTATTTGTTTTCCCTAACTTAAACGTATTGCCAAACATCAAAAAGGGGGAGATTGTTGGAGCAATCCCAATGGTCCATGCGACCATATGTTTTGGTGTTTTGGCAAAGGGTTTAAGTTAGGTTCACCCATGTATTTGATATGTGTATGTGAGTGTGTAGGTTTGCAGGATACACATGTAACTCAGGTTGACAGCTTCGGGTCCGGTGAAGGATGGAGCATCTGAGGGACCGTGGACTAGGCAGCAAGGGCAAGGGCCGAGGGAGACAACTTCGAGACATACGCGAAGGATGGCATTGGGGACGAGCCGCGGGCTTGAATGTGTTGGAACCCCAAGGTTGTTTTGGTGTGATCAACAAGTTAAGTTAGGTCCTATTTGTTTCTAACCTAGTATCTAACTGTGCAGGAGCTTATGAGCATAGGTAGTCGAGCGGAAGACGCAGCCAGCGAGAAGGACGGCACGCGGTGCGTCCGAGGGACGAGGCGCTGTGGAAGAGTACACCGGCGGACAAGAAGGAAGCGCACGGTGGTTCCGAGGGACGAAAGCCGGAGCGGAAGATTGCTCGGGGAGCAAGAGACGCAGCTAGCGAGAAGAACGACACGCGGTGCATCCGAGGGACGAAGACTGCGGATGAGTACGCCGGCGGACAAGAAGGGAACACGCAGTGATTCCGAGGGACGAGAAGCCGAAGGGAAGCCCGCTCGAGAAGACCGGAAGTTGGGTTCGGGTGAGCCCTTTTCCGGGTGGCAAAGATCACTCAAACGAACGGATCCGAAGTAGAAGACCCGGACCGAGGCGAACTGAACCAGAGCAGTGGTCCCCGGATGAAAAAGTCAACATCGGTTAACTTTAGGCTCCGGGGCGCCCGGAGCAGCCCGGGGCGCCCGGAACCCTTCCGGGCGCCCGGACCTGGTTTGTTGACCAGATCACGTCAAACGCGATCTGAACGTTGAGGATAAAGTTTTATCCCCACAGGGCGCCCGGAACCCCTTCCAAGCGCCCCGACCAAGGCTATAAATATATCCTTGGTCTAGAAGCTTTTCATCAACTCAGTGCATTCCATTTCTAACACTTGTACACTACTGTTCTAGATTAGCTTCTCTATTTTACGCTTTCACTGCTGTAAGAGGCTTCTCCGCTTGAAGGAGATATTAGTGCTACATTCCTTGGATTAACAACCTCCTTGGTTGTAACCAAGTAAAAACCTTCTGCCTCTTTCTTTCTGCTTTTTATTTACTGCTTTAATTTTATACAAGTGTACTGTTGAGAGTTCGAGAAAGGGTTGTCTTATTTTTGCAGGCTATCCAACTCCCCTTCTAGCCGGCCGCAACGGTCCTACAAGTGGTATCAGAGCCGAGACACTTCAGGAGGACTAACCACCGAACGAAGTAACGAGATGGTAGAATCTAACATCCACCCACCAAAATTCGAGGAGGACTTTGCAAGTTAGAAGAAGCACATGGAGGTATTTTTCGGTACCGATTTCGATTTATTACTAACAATGGAACTTGGTTTTGAAGCTCCCGAGGGCAAAGCGAAAAATCAATGGACAAAGAAAGAGCAGGCCGAGTACGTGGCACACAAGAAAGCAGAATTCCATCTGCTAAGCGTACTTCCGCCACAAGAAGTCAGCCGTATCGGCACCTATAACTCGGCAAAGGAGCTTTGGGAGAAGTTCCTTGAACTACACGAAGGAACATCCGAAGCCAAGCTTGTGAGACGGGACTTACTTCGCAACCAGCTCACAAACCTCCGTCTTGAAGAAGGTTAAACAATTGTACATCTACACTCGAAGATACAGGAGCTCATCACCGGACTTTCGAATCTCGGAGAAGAGGTAAGTAACCGAGATTCGCTCAGGTACGCTTTAAATTCCTTTCCTAGAAACTCAAAATGGGCATCACTAATAGATGCCTTTTACATTTCGAAAGATCTAGAAAAAATTTCATTAGACGAATTCTTTTCAACATTTGAAGTGCATGAGTCAAGATGTGCAGGAATGAAGGAGCCCAAGAATAACATCGCCCTCAAAGCTTTGAGAGACGAACCTAAGTCAGAATCTTCTCTCGACGACGAGGAAATGGTAATGATGGTAAGACGATTTAAGAAGTTATACAATTCTATAAAAACTAACTATCCACAAGGTAGAAAGAGAAGAACGATCCGCTGCTACCATTGCGACGAAGAAGGGCACGTCAAGGACAACTGCCCCAAGCTAAAGAACAAGGATAAAGATAAAGGTAAAAAACCTGTTCAAAAGCGCAATGCCCTAAAAGCGACGTGGGACTATACATCGTCTGAATCGGAAGTCGAAGAATTCTCTGGACTTGCACTGATGGTGAGTCATCAAGACGACGACTGCGATTCAAGTTCCTCCGAGATGAGCATTGAAAGCATCGATGAAGGGGGAGCTTCGTCGGAAGAAAGCAACAGTTCAGGGGGAGACACGGACAACGAAATCAAGGTAAGTCAGGTACGTTCACTTCCTCCCGACAAACTTTTTAAATTTATTAAATTACTAACTAAAGACTGCTGCAAGTTAGAAAAAGAAATTAAAAATTTAAAAGGAATATTAGCTGAATCTTGCCCATTAGAAATGTTAGACAAATCAAAACTAGAAAATGAAAAATTGAAGTTAGAAATTCAAATTTTGAAAATTCAAGTAGAAAACTTAAAAAACCATACATGTCCATCTAAAACTAATTTTAGAAGTTCTAATAATTTAAATTGGTACTTTAAATATCACCCTGGACAAATTAGGAACATTTCAAGAAAATATATCCCTAAAAACTTTTTAATTAATCCAGTGGGTTGGAACCTATATTGGGTTCCTAAATCATGCTTAAACTAATTTTAAAATTAGCGCTTTAAGTGAGAAAATTAAACAAAGAATTTCTTTATGAGGCTTTGTCAAGGAAGTGGTTGTTGCTTCAATAACCAAGAAGGCCTAGTGCCTCGCCACGACCTGGAAGCCAAAATATTGAAATAAATATTTAATTAACTTACTAATGAAGCATTAATACAAGAATTAATTAGTGATTTAAAAAGGTTATTCAAAACATTTTATTTCAATTTAGAAATTTACTTACCTATAAATTTTGTTTGCCTAAGTTTTTTTTAAATGTGCTTAAAAATTCTCAAAGATTTAAGTTAGAATTTTTTAATTTCAAAAATTTGTTACTTAGGATTTTTACTTTAAAAAAAATTCTCAAAAATCATTTTCTCTTAAAAGTTTAAAACTTTTTTCTGAAACTAGAAATCTTAGCTTAAATTACTTAGAAAAATTTTCTAAATTTCTTAAAAACTTAGAATTTTTTTAGAAATATTTTTTCTAAGTCTTTAACCCTTAGATTGTTTTTCTTGGAACCCCATTTTTTTGTGATCAAAGAGGGAGAAGGGAAAGTATAAGTCTAGGGGGAGGTAGATAGATTTAATTTTTTTTTTTTGTCTACCTTTTTGCACTTAAATTGCAAATTAAGTTAATTTACTTAATTTTATTTAATGTCTATTTTAACCCTAGTTTAACTTGGGTTGATTACACCAAAAAGGGGGAGATTGTTGGAACTCCAAGGTTGTTTTGGAGTGATCAACAAGTTAAGTTAGGTCCTGTTTGTAACACCCCAAATTTCCTCAATTAGAGTCCTAAAAGTAATTTAAAAATATTTATAAATGCTATAGAAAAATTCTAGAGATTTTTAGAAATTTTTAGAGTATTTTTATACAATTTTTGGAGTTCATTTGGTATTTTTACCAAGAGGAAGAAGTTTAAAAAAAAAGTGTTAAGGTTGGGTTTTGAACTCAAGATCTTGGACCGAACTAGACCTTAACCAAGGTCAGCCAACCAACTGAGCTAAGCAAGTTTTGTTAAATATATATGGTGCAAAATATTCTTAAGCCGTAGTTAGATAATAGAAATAAAAGGAAGGAAAAGAGGTAGCAGCCGAGAATTGAACCCGGGGCTTTTGACTTGGTCAAAACCGCAGCCAACCAACTCTTCCGCGAGTATTTCGTGAAAAGGTAAGGGTGCGAGATATATATATATGTTATGATTGAAACCCTAGTTATAAGAAAAGAATTAAGTTTTTCTTTTTCCCGAATCCTTTCCCTCTCTCACGCGACAAGGGAGCAGCCCGGCGTCTCCGGCGGCCGGCGAGCGCCCCTCTCTATGAAGTCTTCTCACCATCGAGCTCCTCTCGTCAAGAAGGAAGCCGTGAGCACAAGAAGAGACCAAGAGATCGAGTTATCCGAACCCTAGAACCCTTCCTCTTCCCGGTTTTGAGTCCAAGGATAGGTAAGTCGCTATTCACCTGCAGTAGGATAGTTCCGGATTTCTATTCCTTTTGGGTTTCGAATTTTTCTGTGAAGAAGGTTAGCTTAGGGTTTACTGCCGTGACCTTCAAAGGAAGAACAGGATGGGTAAAGATCAAGCATGTGGGTTTTATACCTCGAATTTTTATAGCTTGAATTCGGATTTGATGCTTTTATTTCCCTTTCGTTTTCGGTTTGTGCAATGAGAAGGGTAAGAGCAGTTTTCTTTGGAGTTTGTGGACATTCGGTTTTCTTTCCGTGGCAGACAGTGAGCACGAAGAACAATTGATGTTTTAGTTCTTAGTAGTAAATCTTTGTAGCATTGGGCATGAAGAATTGATACTTTCTCTTTAGTTCGTAATAGCAAATTCTTCCCTAATTGCATTTTGGCATGCACAATGAATGAAGCAATGCAGATTTTATTTTTCATTAATTAAGCTTCTAGTTCCCTTTGGTACATGCAGTAGGCATGAGAGTTATATGTTGCAGTGCAGTTGCATTTCCTTAAGAATGCACTTCCTTTGAAAATACAGTAGGCGTGAATCACAATTGTAGCATTGTAGTCTATCTCTTTTAGCAGTGCAGATTTTGTTTCCTTTAAACATCTACTTCCTTTTGTTTTAACAATAGGCGTGTACCATATTTAGTAGAGGTGCAGAATTTTAGATCCCTTTTAAGCATCTAATTCTTTCTGTTGAACATTGGGTTTTTGTGTAGTTTGGTATTCAGATTTTAGATATCTTTTGCACATCAGTTATAGATCTTTGTTGTGTTATTAGAGCATGAAATGGTGTAAATTGGAGCATACAGTTTAGTTTCATTGTGTAGCTCCTTAGTTTGATTTTCCCTTGCATTATAACAAATCTGAACAGCTTTCATTTTAGCATGCTTAAAGATTTCAGAATTGTTTCCTTTGTTTTAAATATGTTGTAGCATGTTTGAAGAAGTTAGATATGCTTTCTTTTGATTTGTCTTTGATAAAGCATGCTTATAGAAGTCAGATTTTCTTTCCTTTGATTTAATTCTGTTGTAGCATGCCTATATTCTTTTTAAGAGTTCTATTAAGTTCTTTTAGAAGTATTAACGAGTATAAGAAAGATAAAGAAAAGAAAGAAAAAGGCCAAGGCCTTAAGTAGATCCCAAAGTCAAGACTTTAGGGATTTTGGCATACAAGGTGCTAAAGAAAATGCTGAGGCATTATATAGAAGTATTAAAAGATAACAAGTATTTTACTTTTATCAGTGGCACTGTGTTGGACTCTCTGTCCTTGGGCTGGGCTCCCATAGTCGTCCCTAGGTTTAGATAACCTAGTAGTAACGGCTCGGCCGACGGTTGACGGTCGACGACCATAGGGTCGCCAAATGGGCCGCCGAATGGGTCGGGTCGTTACAAAAGAAAAAGCACAGTTGCCGGGCCCAAGAAGAAGATGATTATTATTTTGAAGTATTATAAGTATAAGTTTTTGAATAAGTAAAACGAGTTTTTATATAAACATAAAGTATTAAAGAATAAGTTAGAACAAATGAATCAAGTTTCACTTTGTTTTAGAATCAGCAAGTTTAGTTCCCTTTTATGCTAGCATGTTATTTAGATTAGCTTACTGTTCTTTGCTATTAGAAGAGCATGAGTAGTTTTACATGTTTAGCTTTACATGTTAGCATTCAGTTTTAGCATATTTTTATTTCAGTATATTCACATGCATATCGAGTTTTTGTGAGTTAGATAGCGCTTACTAAGCATTTTGCTTATAGACTACACTTCCTCTTACTGCAGATACAGGAAAGGAAAAGATATAGAAAGGAAGGCGACAAGGAGGTGTTCGAAGGATGTGTGATGCCAGGACTATGGAAGCCTTGGGACTAGGAAAGAAGTTTTAATTTTAGTTTCCGCATTTTAGTTATTGTAAACATTTGAGTTGTAATTTAAGTTCATGTCATTTGAGATTATTCCGTTTAGATTGCATGTAGGATGAGTTCAGTTTAGTAAGTAGATATTTGTGTGTTTGATACTTATTTAACTGCGTGGTTGATTGATATGTGTTTCAGCCGCCTATGGCTGAGTATATATTATTTGTATTGTTGATTTGGTCACCGGTACAAGGGAGACTCTATCGAATTTTTTCGGTAGGGTTTCCATGTGATTTTCAATCATACCGGTTAAGTAGAGTTAGTAGTTAAGTAACGGTCACTCTTAGAGAGTAATAGTAGTAGTAAGAAGGGTGGTCGTTACACTGTTTATTTCTAACCTAGTGTCTAAGTGTGCAGGAGCTTAGGAGCACAAGTAGTTGAGCGGAAGACGCAGCCAGCGAGAAGGGCGGCACATGGTGCGTCTGAGGGACGAGGCGCTGTGGAAGAGTACACCGGAGGACGAGAAGGAAGCGCGCGGTGGTTCCGAGGGACGAAAGTCAGAGTGGGAGATTGCTCGGGGAGCAAGAGACGCAGCTAGCGAGAAGGACGGCACGCGGTGCATCCGAGGGACGAAGACTGCGGATGAGTACGCCGGCGGACGAGAAGGGAACATGCGGCAATTCCGAGGGACGAGAAGCCGGAGGGAAGCCCGCTCGGGAAGACCGGAAGTTGGGTTCGGGTGAGCCCTTTTCTGGGTGGCAGAGATCACCCAAGCGAACGGATCCGGAGTAGAAGACCCGGACCGAGGCGAACTGAACCGGAGCAGTAGTCCCCGGATGAAAAAGTCAACATCGGTTGACTTTAGGCTCCGGGGCGCCCGGAGCAGTCTGGGGCGCCCGGAACCCTTCCGGGCGCCCGGACCTGGTTTGTTGACCAGATCGTGTCAAACGCGATCTGAACATTAGGGATAAAGTTTTATCCCCCCCAAGACGCCCGGAACCCCTTCCAGGCACCCCGACCAAGGCTATAAATATAGCCTTGGTCCAGAAGTTTTTCATCAACTCAGTGCACTCCATTTCCAACACTTGTACGCTACTGTTCTAGATTAGCTTCTCTATTTTACGCTTTCACTGCTGTAAGAGACTTCTCTGCCTAAAGGAGATACTAGTGCTACATTCCTTGGATTAACAACTTCCTTGGTTGTAACCAAGTAAAACCTTCTGCCTCTTTCTTTCTGCTTTTTATTTACTGCTTTAATTTTATACAAGTGTACTGTTGAGAGTTCGAGAAAGGGTTGTCTTATTTTTGCAGGCTATCCAACCCCCCTTCTAGCCGGCCGCGACGGTCCTACAGAATGCATCCGAGGGACGAGAGTCAAAGGAAGTAGGCTTGAAGGCAAGAGGTCGAGGCTGCGAAGGAAGCATCAAATGAGTCATAAGGGTGAGGGTCTGAGTGCTGAGAGATTGTACTCGGGTACCAGTCGACTGCTAGTTTCATCATTCGATTGGTGCAGTCGACTGGAGCAGTCTACTGGGAGCGAACAGAATGCTTCTGTTCGCTCGACCAATGTGGAGCAGTCGACTGCTAGTTTTAGCAGTCGACTGGTATCGAGCTGTTGGGATGTAACGGTCGAATTTCCACATAGGGCAGTCGACTGATGGTTTTAGCAGTCGACTAGCAGGCGAGGTTTTCAACCTGTGACCTATATAATCAAGGCTTGGAAGCTTGGTTATCTCTGACAAAATTGGACTTGGTTAAAGTATAATTAGTAGTCTACAAGTGCTCAAGAGTTTCCCTTGTGTCCAAGAGGTCTTGGTGAGTTTGTGGTGAGGTTTCTCCACCCACAAGGAGGTTTGAGCTAGCCGGAGTTTGTCGGGGACTAATCCACCGACGGATTGAGGGATCGTCCACCTTATGAATAGCCGTGGAGTTGGAGCAAGCTATCTCTGAACCACGTTACATCGACATGTTAGCGTTTGCTTATTCTTTCTTAGTCTTTGTATTTCCTTTAGTGTTTAGCTTGTTTGTTTTGTTTATATTCCGCTGCGCAAGCTAACAAGTGTAGGAAAAAGCGATCATTTAGGGGGTGTCGTCTATCTAACCCCCTTCAAGCCAGTCACTGATCCCCTACATAAAAGACATAATTTTATTTATGTAAACAATTTTCATAAAAGCTCACTTATTATCAAATTCAAATACCCTTATTTTGAATTCAGAAGATGGTAGGTTTTCTCCAAGTGGGTTGATATCCACCATAGATACGAATAACATTGACTTTGGCCAACAAGACATTCTTAGCAATAGCGGTAGATAACATATTTACCGATTGCATATCACTTATATGCAACTATCACATTATACTAGCAACTAATTGATCTTCGCATAAACATTGGGTTGTTAACACATTAACAAGTATACATCAAATGCACATCACCCAACTTCACCTCTATCCACATTGATCATGGTTTTGTCACAACAAATCAATGTTTCAAGTTTAAAACCAACCCGTTAATCATGAGATTGCATCTCTATGGTTTGAACATGTTTAATTTCAAGTTGAGTTTGACTTTGGCCAACAACTCAAATAAGAACTTAAACTCTGGTTCTTACCATATTAACGAAAGGTGCATGTTTTAATATTGAATAAGGGATTTAGGTCTCATCTACATCATGCAAAATTCTATCTACATGACATTGCACACATGGCATAAATGATGATATAGCATGTCACACGCATGACATAAATGATGGCATGACACATCACACGCATGGCATAACATGACACATCATACATATGGTAAGATCTAATCACATCACACGCATAGCAAAATCTAATCATGTTATAATTAATGCATCTACATGGCATACAATATATTATGTTGATGGCATAAATTTACAAATATTATAAATCTTTTTTGGAAATAAAAATATGTTATAAATCTAATTTTAATAAATCAATATTTATCTAATCAAATTAGGAAACTAATTTCTAAATTTAATTAACATATCTCATCTACAATCTTAATATCAATCAAGAATCTTTAATTATTTTGGAAACAAATTTCTAAATTAATTTATTAACCATTAAAGGAATAAATAATTAATATTTCTTAATTTATTATAGAATAATTCAAATCTAAATTTTTTTATAATTTTTTAAATATTTCTAAATTTGGTATTTCCTCATAATTTAGGAAACTTTTCAAAAATAAGAATATTTTAAGAAACCCAAAAATTCAAGAAAATATTAATTCTATAATTTAATTTAGAATATCTTAAATCTGGATTTTTAATAATTTTTAAATCTTTTCAAATTTGATATTTCCTTACAATTTAGGAAACTTTCTAAAAATAGAATATTTTAATAAATCAAAAAATTCCAGAAAAGATTAATTCTATAATTTAATTTAGAATATCTCAGATCTGGATTTTTTAAAAAAAATCAAAATCTTTCCATATTTGGTATTACTTAACAAATTAGGAAATTTTTCAAAAATAAAATATTTCTTAAAATTTTAGAAAATTCTAAAAATGATAATTTCTAAATAATACTTTTCAAAAATAAAAATATTTTAAGAAACCCAAAAATTCAAGAAAATATTAATTCTATAATTTAATTTAGAATATCTTAAATCAGGATTTTTAATAATTTTTAAATCTTTCCAAATTTGATATTTCCTTACAATTTATGAAACTTTCCAAAAATAGAATATTTTAATAAATCAAAAAATTCCAGAAAAAATTAATTCTATAATTTAATTTAGAATATCTGATTTTTTAAAAAAATCAAAATCTTTCCATATTTGGTATTACTTAACAAATTAGGAAATTTTTCAAAAATAAAATATTTCTTAAAATTTTAGAAAATTCTAAAACTGATAATTTCTAAATAACAGAATATTTCTAAATTTAATTTTTTGAAATTATATCAGAAACTTTTCAAAAATGAAATTTTCTAACAATTTAGGAAACTTTCTAAAAATATAACAAACTTAATAATTCCAAAAAAAAATCTAAAATTAATTGCAACAGAAATTACGAACCATAAAATAATTTTATGATCATATCGAAGCACGATCAGGCTCTGATACCACTGTTGGGATTGTCCGATGCGGTGTGTGCTAAAACACGTTTCGTAAACATGTGCAACAGAAAATAAAACAATAATAATTCCTAAATTATTACATCACACGCACAACACGCATACAAGGATACAATATATCGAACATGATCGCATAATTAAATTTTTATGGAAAGTAAATTTACGCTAGGTGTACCTTATGGATGACCTGTAACGAGAAGGGTATCAACCATCGCAACGTTGTCAAACCTTGCCTCTATTCATATCCATGCCTAGCTCCTTAAGTACAAGCCTCTCCTTCAGAAGTTACTAGCCAGGAGAGAAGAAGAGGGATCAAGAAGAAGAGGAAGAGAAACACACAAAGGAGAGTTTTTGTTGGGGTTGCAAGGTTGCAAACATAGTCCCATATTGGAAACACATGGGAAAGATCATGGGTTTATAAGAGAAAAGATATCTCCATTGGCTTGAGGCCTTTTGGGTAGAGCCCCAGAGCAAAATCATGAGGGCTTAGGCCCAAAGTGGACAATATCATGTCATTGTGGAGATATCTAAATTCTTTTCGATCCTACAATTGGTATCAGAGCCCGGACTGCTAGAAGGTTTAACCACCGACTATGCAAAAAGAGTTATGGTCTGATTGAACCATGTAAGTACAATATTGACCTCGAACAAAGAAAGTGGGGGCTCCTATGTTCGGATCAAGGGACCAGACACCAGGCAGGAAGTCCTAGTTGCGGCTAGGCAAGGAAGTCCTAGTAGGTCGGGTGGACCGAGGGGCAGGAAGGGTGGACCGAGGGGCAGGAAGTCCTAGTAGGTCGGGTGGACCGAGGGGCAGGAAGTCCTAGTAGGTCGGGTTGACCGAGGGGCAGGAAGTCCTAGTAGGTCGGGTAGACCGAGGGGCAGGAAGACCTGGTGGGTCGAGGATCGGACGTAGGAAGTCTATGGTCCTTTGTTTGAGGGGGGGATTGTTGGGGTTGCAACGTTGCAAACATAGTCCCATATTGGAAACACATGGGAAAGATCATGGGTTTATAAGAGAAAAGATATCTCCATTGGCTTGAGGCCTTTTGGGTAGAGCCCAAGAGCAAAACCATGAGGGCTTAGGCCCAAAGTGGACAATATCATGTCATTGTGGAGATATCTAAATTCTTTTCGATCCTACAGTTTTCTCCCTTGTGGTGATCACGGCAACAAGGGGAAAGGCTTCCCCTTGTTAGCGGCGGCAAAGAAAGAGGGGAGAGGGAGAGGGAGAGGAGAAGAGAAATTGGATTAAGGTTTTCCAAAAACCTTACAAGCCAATTAATGATCTCGTGTGTATAATTTTCTCTCAACCATATCAATATATAGCCCTCATTAATGAGTTGGATTAGAAAGTCCAAATCCAACCCATTATCCCTTAACCAAAAATTAGTCCATTAACCCCTTGGTTTGGTTCACAACTAAACCAAGTTGGTTCATGACTAATTCATGATTAAACCAAATATGGTCCAACTCTTCTATAAGAAATGCGGCCCATCCATGCTTCCATTGCGATAAATATTTCCATATTTGTCTTATGTATAGTCTAACCAAACATTTATCTCTTGATTTAAGAATTATATTCTTTAACTTGTTTTATGTCTTTTAGAGACTCGTTAATGCGTGTGACCCAATAAGTTCCCAGTTTATATTGGTCGTCCATAATTAACTACTTAATTATAGAACGATCATGAGTGGCACCTAGTATTACATCATGATCCCCAATTAGCCAAAAAATCATAGTTGATCTTAGAATTAATTATAAACCCTTCAGTAGTTACAGTGAGTTGTACCTCGTTCCTTTCACTCATCTTATACCTACTTAGTTCAAGACATGGTCTATGTGTCTTATCCCCACTAGGCTGACTACGTCACACCTAGCTCAAGTAATATTTCCTCGTTCTACGGATTCAAATTACTAATACATGTGTACAAGAGTCTCACACTCTTAACATGCGATGCTTTGGCCAAAAACTTTGAGTAATAATCCTAACGAGTGGTCATAGGATATAAGTCTCCTCTCAAAGAGCAATGAATCCTCTGTGGGCTATCCAAACACTTTCGAGCACTTCAACTTATACCCAATCATCCCAGGTCCACACCTCAATGAGATGTTTGCATAAGATGTCAAAGTATAAGTCTTCATGAACGAGATAACTTGTATACCTCAAGTCGAAGGAAACTTGCACTCATGCTCCAGTAAGAACTTCACAAATATATTTATATATATGTAGAAACATATGAAGTTTTACAGTGAGCCACTCTAATGAACTAGTTACTATAACTAGCATCCACGTTTAACTCTTGACACTCCAATGTCTCTAGCCAATGAGAAAACAATTGCTTGGCCAAACCAAGGAGTATAACCCGTGCTAGTCTTACAGAATTGATGGCGTCCGCTACATCAATTCAACGACTAGGGAAATTTCAATATATTCACAATTGCACATGTAGAGATAATCACTAGTTGCAATCCAATCACAAATTCTCTCATGCCATGAATTATATTACAGACATTAAGTAAATGAGTTTAAGATAATTAAACATATAATATACACTCAAATAGTGAATCCATACTTATCAAATAAATAGAGAGAAAAAAAATATAAGGTGATTGTCTTAGGACATCCCTCAAATTCTAATAGTCTCTCCCCACGCCTCTCCTCCTCTCGGTTCTCTGAGTCCTATTGGCATAACGTCTAGGAGGCATATCTGTATACAATCCAATACCGCATGTAACCAACATGTTGCATTTAAATCCATCCTACTTAAGAAATACCATATTTGTTTTCTAATTTAGCATTTATAAGAAGAGCATTTAACTACCAATATATAAAATACAAAGTATTAAACTCAAAGACTTGAGGCTTGAGTTCTCAAGCTTCTCAAAACTGACAGTAGGCATAATTTTTTCAAGAACTTAGTTTTGATACCAACTGAGTCATCTCTGAATCACCCCTTAAAAAAATAAAAGTAACATTTTTTTATTTATTATTATTTATTTATTAATTTCCCATCAATTACCATACAAGAACGGACATTTCAAAACCTTAAAAAATAAAAATCCAATCATAAATTTCAAAATCTCATTAAATAACACCTCCAACAAAAAAATATATATAATTAGTTTAAAAATGAGAAACATGCATAACTCGAAACCCATAAAAGTGAATACACTAATTTTGAAAATAATAACTTAGAATTGAATGCAATAGACCAACCATGATTCTCATACCAATTTGCCGATGTTATAATTTGTACTCGATTGTGTAAACTAGTTAATTCTCAAATCATAAAACAGCTAGTAGTTCTCAATTACTTTTCATAAATTCTAGAATTGATCTTTTAGGAAAAAAAGAACCAACTAAATACATGTGGAAACCTAAACCGAAGGGCCTTTGGATTGCACTGTCAGTGTTCTGGCCTTTGGATTGCACTGTCAATGTTCTGAGTTTGCTCAATTATCATGACCTCCCATCTCATCTCACCTCCTATATTAATCAAATCTAATGAGTCTAGAGACTCAAAACGTTCAAACTATGTTGTAAAAAAATAGAGATAAAATCACATGCATCAAAGTAAATCATACTAAAAATAAATCTAAATTAAAAGCTTGTATGACATAAACATAAGGTAGGTCATATTATTAACGGGTTATCATAAATGTGTACGTGACATAAGCATAAACATTTTTAATAGAGTTCAATTCAATGAAAACGGTCCCGTAACATAACCGTTAGATCAAACATTTACCCTAGCGCTAAGTTAATAGGGATCTGAACCTCGGAATAAACTCACTATGCATACATAATTTGGCAAGCTCCCCGGGTGTAGGTTCCCGGATCGTAACTCAACTCATACATAATTGGGTAAGCTCCCTGGGTATAGGTCCCTGGTTCATAACTTAACTCATACATCATTAGATAGGATCCCCGGGTATAGATCCCCAATTCATAACTCTACATGTACATAAACATAGATTGGTCACAAAAAAATCACATTCCCCATCAGAAAAACATGGTTTTTTAATAACATCATACGTACATGCATACATAATTCTCATAAATCTCTAACCTACATATTTACTAACTCAAAACATGGCTCGAATCAACATGATATAACTTAGCATTGATCACATTCCCAATTTGCATGGTATTATCATAGTAGATGCATTTAATCTTTAAGGAGTTATGTCATGATACACTCGGTTCTGTAGAGTAAATTAAATAGCCATATGGGTGGGTTGATGGTATCACATGCTGCATAGAAAGGAATTAATGTATGGCTTAACCTCATGTGTTATAGTTTATATTTGATCCCCTTCTAAATTTGCATGATATTTTCATCATAGACATATTAATCTTCAAGGAGTTATATCATGATACGCAAGCTTCTGTAGAGTAATTTAAATAGTCGTATGGGGAGGTTGATACATCAATATTCGGCAAAGTTTAATTAACGTGGGCATGGTACCCAAGTCTACCACCACCAAAATAATGAGCAAAAGTACATATAAAAAAATCCATAGGGTTACTTAGCAATTTCGGTGTCCCACTAAAGAATAGTAAAATCATCAAGTATTTGGATGATCACTGAGGTAGGGTTAACCAAGCACAGGTTATTAGGGAAACAAACAAGAAAGCTCCTTACGACATACGAAAGATTGGTGTGGAGAACTTATTTCCCATATGGCATAATATTCTCATAACATAGAATCTAATGTATGCCTAAAGAAAGATTTAGAATGTGCCTTTATGTCTTAAACACCCGTAGAATCTACTATCGATGTGAGGAAACAAGGGATTCGATCGGGCACAACTTCTTCCTCCCGAAGAGAACCCCTAGGTCTTATTTATTGACTGCCCAAAGACTTGGTCCAATAATTAAAAAAAATTATTACACAAGTTTATTTATTTATGGCTCAAAACTAGGTCTAATGATTAAATATCAAATATATAAAACTCTATATATGCAATTAATAAAGAGTTACTAAATACCTATTAATAAAGATAGGTCCAATAATTAAATAATTTATTACCAAGTTTGTTTATAAATTATCAATTATATTTGGATTAAATTATTAGTTAAGATCAAATTATTAATTCAGATTTAGTTTGAATTAATATTATTTATTTACGTTAAAAATTAAGTTTAAGTTATTAATTAAATTAAGAAATTAAATAAATTTACATTTAATTAAGATTTTAATTAAATATTTTTAACTTATTTTAATTATGCATTGGGGTTTTACATGAACTAGTTTTGGATGCTACTTTATGTCCTAAATCAAATGGGTATAAGATGAGTGAAAGAAATAAGACATGACTGACTATAGCTTCTGAAAGGTTCGGAAGTGGTTCTGAGATCAACCATTAATTTTTTAGTCAATTGAAGATCATGATGTATTATTAGATGACACTCATGATCTATTTATAATTAATGGCTAATTATGAATGGTCAACTTAACCGGAAACCTATTGAGTCACACGCACTATAAGTAAATCAGAAAGACATAAAATGAGTTTGAAAATTGGATTCTCAGAGAGAAAGAGATTAAGTCTAGTAGAACTAGATAGAAGGACAATATTCACATATTAGTTTGGTCCAATTTGATTCATTTTAGTTTAGTGTAAACCATAGTTGGCTTGGTTTAGTTTAAACCAAAGTTGGTTTGATTTAGAATTGAACCAAACTTGAGGCTATTAGATTGGATTATTGGATGTGGGTCTGGACTTATTTTCCAAACCCAGATGGGCATCTCTATATAAAGAGATAGAAGGGCTAGGTTTTAATTAATCCATAATTTGGAAGAGAATTGTTTTCTCTCAAAAATCCTAGCCTCCTCCCTCTCCTTCTCTTGGTCACCAACCAAAGGGTGCCACTGCGGCTCATCAAAGAGGGGGCAGCACTCTTCCTTTGTTGCCGACTAGCTAAGGTCGCCACCCTAACATCCACCAACCAAGCACCGAATAGCAGCAAGGTGTTGTTGTCCCGCGAGCCACCGCCATCCATGAGTAGTCACACGACACCCGTCATCATCCTTGAACAGCCACAAGGCACCCACCATCTGTGACTGGTGTGAAGTGTCAATTGAACATAACCTTGAAGTCCTCGAAGGTCCAAATGGAGGAGAGGAGAGATGATTGAACTACCTTTACGCTAGGCATGATAGAGTCATCAAGAAGACTCGACATTTGATGTCATCTATACATTGATGTAAAAGGGAGCTATTTTCAAACTTATAGATGTGGTCCTTAGGGTTAATTATGTCGTTATATTCCATGATCTACAATGCTCAGAAATGTCATGGCAGCTCATCCAGGAGGATGCTTCGGGAGAATGGAGGACCTTGGAGACCTTCGCTCCACAAGATATAGGAGTTTTTCCTTTCAGAAGGTCCTGATGTGGGGCCTCTCTCAAGGATTCTAAGGAAGATTCTTATACAGTTGAGGTACCAATTAGAGAGGGGACTGCCCCTTAAGGCATTCTGATTTTCCGAGTCGGCCATTGGTGAGGTCTTGTGGCACTTCCACTGACGAGGGTAATATCTCCATTAGGGGATTGGGCACGGATAATGCTGGCTGTTGGAGTTGTCCTTGCAACACTGCCTACACTATGGTAGCAACAAATTTATTGAAATCGTCCACTACCATGGCGTTGGCATTAGGTCTTCTATTGTTATCCATCTTAACATCCTGATTCAAGTCTTAATTCAGTGTTTCCATAGATGACACAAATTTGATCCTACCTAAGAACATTGACGAATGAGCCATTAGTGAGTAGGCACGAATATTGATTGGGTCATCGGTCACCTAGCAACAGCAAGAATTAGTGGAGAGATCTACTGGAACATGGACAAAAAACGATGAGACAGAGGGTTAAAATGATGACCAAGAGGGTCCCCTGCGCAGCCACTCCAGCGCTCAAATTAGTTTATGGTAGAGGAAGGAGAATGAAGAAGAGTAGTTTAGTGTTTTTTATGCATATGTACGTGTATTTATGCTTGTAGGATCGGACTACCTTTTATAGATTGGCGGCTGCGTTCCCATATACTCCACGTGTTCTAAGATTTCCGCTAATGTTACCCACTTCTCCTAAAGTAAATGAAGGTGTTACCCATGACTTTAAGGCTCAACAACGGCGTTACTTGCATCTTTCACGAATGATGGCTAACGTTCGCCTCCGAGTGGGCTCCCTTTAGAGTCAAGTAATCTTTCAGGGAGTCGAGGATTTAGGGACCCATTTGGAGTCAGGAGGTCCCTTCAAAGCCGAGAACCTTTCAGGGAGTCTAGGAGTCTAAGACCCATTCGGAGTCGGAGGGTCCCTTCGAAGTTGAGGAACCTTGCAGGGAGTCTGGGCTACATGGAGTTGGGCCTTTCTGGAGTCAGGGCACTGTTGAATCAAGAAACGACTCTCCATTGTCTTTGACCGCTATCTCAACATGACTATTGACATCCGGTGCCACATGGCCCCCTCTGATTCCCTCCTATATCACGTTGCAAGCTTGCAAATAGGAAAAACAATGTTGGGTCTTATACAATGCATATCATATATTAAATTGTCAATAACACAGTCTAGTTGACTAATTGATCTACCCACATTTTCTACCAATTTGTTTAAAATGTTAAATGGGTTATTAGCTTCTTTTATTCCTAGATGACTGAACTTTGAAAGAACTTTATCTATATAGTGAGATTGACTCAAACCAAAACCCCCCACTATGTTTCGTCACTTTTATTCTTAAAATAGTATCAACTTTTCCTAAATCTTTCATCTTAAACTGAGAAGATAAATAATATTTAGTTTTATTTACTCCTTGCATATTCGTTCCTATAATCAACATGTCATCAACATAAAGACATCAAATGACACTAGCAATTTTGGTAAATTTAGAGTAGATACATTTGTCTACCCCATTATGTCTAAAAGTCATATGATAAGATCACACTATCGAACTTTTCATGCCACTGTTTAGGGGCTTACTTTAGTCCATACAAGAATTTAACCTATTTGCAAACTTTCTTTTTATGACCAAGAAGCACAAAATCTTTTGATTGTTCCATATAAATTTCTTCATCAAGTTCACCATTTAAAATGGTATATTTACATCCATTTTATAAATATGTAAATTGTAGATTGATGATAAAGTAAACAATATTCTTATTGAAGCAACTCTTGCTATAGGAGCATGTGTCAAAGTAATCAATACCTTCCTTTTACTTGAAGCCCTTAGTTGTAAGCCTTTCTTTGAAGGTTTGAAGAGAACCATCAGTGTTATATTTTCTCCAAAACATCCATTTGCAACCAAAAGATTTTGATTTAGAAGGTGGATCAACTAGCATGCATGGTCCATTTGTCAGAGGTTAATCCAAGATTCATCATTTATTGTTTCCTTCTATAAACTAGAATCTCTTGAAATCATTACTTCATTATATGATTTTGGATCATATTCTAAATGCAAAACATTTGTATTTTCCTCAACACTTTATCTCTACTTCCTTCAACTAGAAACATCAATGACTAGGAATATATAAAATCAATACCAAATTTTTTTTTCTTTTCTGGCTCGTTTACTCCTCTTTGGTTCAGTAGGAGGTTCTATTGATTTTTATTTTTTTAGTTGAAGAACTAAAATTCATTAAGTGCTTTGCGTTACATTTTGTGGATTAAATTTTGAATCTTTTAGAATGCTTGTTTTTAAAAATTTAATGTCCCTAGATTCTATAATAGTATTAGAATCTCACAATCTATATGCTTTTGAATTTTTAACATATCCCACAAAAACACTTTCAAGAGCTCTAGGTTCTAACTTGGTCCTCTTAGGATCCCACAATCTGATGATGAAATGTGGAAGCAATGTATAATCTTTCTTTTTTTCAATGACCGAGATTTATTCACTGCACTAATGTTTTAATGGTTGCATGACCTTATCGATCAGGTTCCCTCCAGTGACTTGTGCCGCATACATTCTCCAAAAGTACAAAGATGCCTATCCAGACGTGAGCATTTTCTCTGAGCATCAGCCTTAGATCGATCCAATTGTTTAACAAGGTGGCAGGTGGCAAAAAAAGACGAATACGCTCGTCCCCAGCACCCCCGCCAACTCATCCCAGGGTCAATACGAAGGAGGTAAATCATGGACGACTACACCAATTGTTTAATAAGATAGAAGACGTGGAGGCGTCCTCAAATCAGATTGTAAAATATGCATGCTGCCAAAGTCTAAAGTCACAATGTCGCCTTCATCTAGACGATGCACAATAATGGTATTTGTTCTTCTCACTTTGTCAGTTCTTGACTTGTACGATAATATTTGTTGTTGTAATACAAGAAAGTGTGCCATTTTCCTATGTTTTTTATTCATAAAACTTGCCTCTTAACTTTTGGGAAGATCAATTCTTAATGCACTAAGAAATGATTTAATCAATTTATCTATTACCAGTGTTTCTCTTTTATATGTAGCTTAATGACAAATAATTGGACAAGCATATTTTATGACATAGAACCCAAGTTTGGTTTAAAATGACTTTAGTTGAAAAGAGGATAAATATGAATAAGGTCACTGATAGCTAGTTCTACTGTACTACAATCTATCTTCTCTTATTGGGAAAACATTGTAGAGCAAATGGCTCTTGATACAACGCATAGTCAGGTTTTAAAACACTGGTTCCAACTCAGAGAGCAAAAGGCACTGAAGAAGGTTCCTCAATTTGTGGAGGCCAAACAGCCAATATGTGTTCAGTTAACAAACATAGGTAGTTAACTTGTTCTTCTTCCATTATATATGTTGTCCATTCATTTAAGTAAACAAAACTATGGATAACTTAATAATAATTCATCTTCTCTTTTATACATCCATTAGTGATTGGTCTTTGTCCACACAAGGGAGCTTATGTTCCAAATAGTAAAAAATAGATACTGAGAATAAATGTTGTTTTTTAGGGTAGAAGAGAATTGAAATTTTGTATTTCTGATTGCTTTTGAGGGAAGACAAAATATGAAATCATTTCTTTTGGATTGGTTATTTCTTACTCTATTCTATGATGTGGCAAATCGAAAGTAGGGTAGATGATGAACCTAGTAGGCTAGTTCAATTGGATCGATTGTGTCAAGTGGTTTGATAGACCAATTGGATTGGTTTGGCATGTTGAATAAAATGGCCCAATTAGGTTGAATGATTGAGAGGACCAAATGAGTTAGACAGCTAGTCGATCAAGTAGGGTAAGTCAAGCGAGCCACATGATCGACTTAGTTAGTTAAGTTGAGCAGGTTTGTCAAACCTAATAAGATATTATCAATACTAATTATGCTGAGTGGATATGTTGAGCTACACATGCAAATCTAGATAGTCCAGCCAAGTAGATCTATTGGTAGATCATGTAACTAAAATGAATCAAACAAACTATTTATTTGTGAAGTAGACATTTTTTTCATTACAAAAATTATTCCTTATATATATTTTTTATAAAATGTATTATAACTAAAAATATGAATAATTATCCTAATGTCAATTAAAGTAAAAAAAAACATATTTATTTATTTATTTTATATTCTATTCCTTACAACTAACTTTTCTATTCCATATCTTAATCACCTTTTTTTTCTTATAACTTTATCTTCTTTCTCTTTCTATTTCCTTTTTTTCTTTTTCTTTTCCATTCTTCTTTTCTTCTCATCTCGCTATCATAATCGAAATAAAGATTTGTGTGGTCTGCTAAAAAAACAAGAAGACTATTTTAGAGGACACACTAAGTTTTTACAGTGGATCAAATAAGACTTCAAAGCCATGTAATACAGTGGATGTAGACAGCTGAACACTTAGATAAGGATCAAATCATTTTAGTCACAGTTCATGCACGACAAAGTAATATTTCTTCTCACATAATTTTAATGGAGCTAAACCCCTCAAATCTTTCTTTCATCAACCTTTCAGTAAAATATGGCATTCATGTTGTTATCGCAGCAATGATTGACAGATGGCCGGCAAAAGGTGAAACTGTCTTTAATTAGCTTTTACATTCTTCTTTTACCACACATCGCCATTTGGTCCTCTTCTATTGCATGGAATCGAGAAAAGACAACCAATAAGACACCAAGTTTGATCCTACCAGGAGGAGTTGATTTTTAAGAAGACAAGAACAGTAAATTAAAACATAAAAAAAGTACTAATAATAAATTTATTTGCAGTGTTCATGTTGCACTCGTGGATCTTATTTACATATAAATTTAGACTCCAGCAGCGTTGGGTTTTTAATTATTTTTGTTGTTGTTGGGGTTAATAAATGTGTTCTCGTCTGTTATACTTGTCTGTTTTTGTTTGTTTTATTTAATTTTGTTATGAGGAAACAATATTGAGCAATAACAGTGGTGTTAGCTTGTTTTCAAGGCAAGAACAAGTGAATATTAGTCAATGTATGTGAGACAATTAATCGTATTGCATAGCCAGCAACTACCACCCAAGGGAACTCATTGATTGTAGTGTACAGACTGGAGTTAGCAGAACATTGATACCTGATCATTAAAAAAGGGACAGAAACAAACAAGCATGTGCCCAGTGAAGCTCGAAATTTAACACCTACATAACTCCAAGAATGGTGTACCACGCCAGTTCTTTCACAACATAGAATAACGATATCTTCTGCAACTTTCCAAAATGAAAAGCTCTACTTTCTCCAAATTCAATATAGCTACTGGATCGCCACCTTCCTTCTCTTTTTTTCCCCCTATTTTACAGGATACATTACATCCCAATTACCTATCATTGTTTCAGATGGTTTAGATGCTAAAATGCATAATAATTAACTGACATGTTATTTGCTAAACTTAACAGGAAAGGATGATAATATTCTTATGCAATACAAATCTAAGGCGAAGAAGGTTCAGGCTATACATTGATTAAGATCTTCACCATATCTGAGATGAATGGAGCAGAGGTCTCTAACCTACTTCTATCCCGTAAATTGCTCATACAAAGGAACAAAAAAGAAGAAATACTCATTTATAACTCTTCCTGGCCGGTTGTCAAGTTCTGTTGAAGCTTTAATTAAAAAGATATGAGAGATGGGCCACCATCCACTTGACACTTCTTCACTGCTCGCTTTATGCCAGTTTTTCTGGGGATAGCAAACTCAAGCAAGCATGAGATTTGACCGCTGATCGATCAATGAACAGTGGCTCAAATAGCTTTTATTATTTCTGCATTCGTAGGATTTGATGACTTTGCTGCGTTAAATATATACGGCTAAATGGTTGAATTTTCTTTATTGTGTATGAGATATACAAACAAGGGGCATCGTCTATTCACGTCAATATCTAGTAAGATGTTCAAGCACATCATCAGATAGATGCTGACAACTAATTTATGTCTATATAATTTTGTTATCATGTATCATGTATTGCATCAATTTTGATTGGCAGTGGTGCTACCTCAAAAGTGTGCCTTTCTATCGGCCAATAGCTGCCTTATACATTGGTCATTAGTGACTGATGTGGCGATATAAGGAGCACCATCTAGCACGGGATTAACTATTAAAATGAATGTTAAAGTCAACATTGTCAACGTCAGAGTGTCAAATGGCCGAACAGAAGACGATTGTAATGGTCGGTCGGGACAATCAGTGTCCGACTAACGGGAGACATGTCTAAGCAGCCCAATCGTCTAGCTCGAATAATATGATAAGATAGTCAGACGTTCAGTGTGTATCGGCAGGATGCTAAGAAGATCGGAGAGCTTGTCCGAACGGGAGGACACGCTACTACACTCAATCACCGCAGGGAAGAGCAGTTGAGGTCGATAGAGTGAAGGAATCTCGGTCGAGTGGCTATCCCGCTCGACCAAGCAGCGGGACCATTGTCGTATCTCTCGATATCCTTCTAGGAGATAGTACCATTGACACGAGACATGGTTGACAGACGGTTCGTACGGCTGAAGCTTCTACTATCTTGTCAAGGATATTCATGTCCTGTTAAAATATGGTGTCAGAGGTACTTTTCTGACAAGTCTATTCAGAGGACATATTGGAGAACGTGTCCACGCCTCGAGGAGCATGTGCGTCGCCTATCGAGACTCTATATAAAGGGGGTCCATCACCGACAGAGGTACGTGTTATTCACTGTTCGCGCTAGGGTTACTATTGCTCCACTTTCTTCCACTATTCCAGTGACTGACTTGAGTGTTGGAGAATCAATGACGGGGACCCCTTTCCTGGTTCGACACTGACGTTACTTATTTTATAGAGCTACAGTCAGTCAGTGAAGCCACCATATTCTCAGCTTTCCACCTTTTCATGTCGGAGAGGATCAGTAACATAAGATATAAACTATGATAACGAATATACACGAGCGTTGGAAGTCGATGCATGCAAAATGGAGGCATTGAAATAATCTAAACAATATCGAGAAAGGAAAAGAAAAACCTTTTGTCCTTTGACTAGGGGCAGTGGGAAGATTAGGCAACTAATACTTTTTTATGTATCACTTATATTTTTCCAACCCAATTAATCCTAGTATAGATGATACTATCTCATATTCTATCCATCAACTAAATTTAGAAAGTACAGTAACTCTTAACATGATGCCACAGCTATATCAGTATTTTCGTAGGTGTGCTCTACATGAAAATTGAACCTCAATTAATTGAAAAATATGCATTGCCTTTTACCATCACACCAAGCTAAGGCTTAGGTGACTAATACCTAATCCTAGAGTTGTTGGGTGGCAATAATTATAACTAGATCATGGATGAGGCATGGAGATAGGGATGATAATGGATTGGATTTAGATTGAATTACATATCCTCCGTCTCCGCCTACATCCTAATCAGGTTTTTAATTTTCATTCTCATCTTCATTCGTATACCTATTGGAGGTTTGGATATCCAATCTCATACTCATACCTATCAGAGAATCGGGTATCCTCTATACTAATATTTTTCTTCATTATGTTTAACTATTATCATTTAACAAAAAAATATTAGAATTAACATTATATCAAAAATATATATATAATTTTACAGATTAAACATCCATAGCATACTCCTAAGTTAATCATATTCTTAATTAATTACTTTAGTAAGTCCGAGCATGTCTTCCCCTATGTCTTGGTCATCTGCACTAATGACTAGTAGTCACCATGATTTACCTCCTCCGTGTTAACCTAACGACGGATTGTCAAGGGCACTGGAGGCAAACGAATTTCCTTTTGCCATATAAGTTAATTATATTCAATAAAAACAGATTAAACAACAACATATATATAGGTAAGTAATATGATGTCTGACTCGTTTCCACGCCTGATTTCCACTATTGAAATAACTTGGGGCGCCTAGAATCACTTAGGGCGCTTCGGGTGATTCCAAGCGCCCCGAGTCATCTCATTCGGGAAAATCAAGCATGAAAACAAATCGGGGAGCATATCATCTCTCTCTATATAGAGAGTTTTGATATACTACATCTCTTATGTCGCACATCCCGTGAACATCTAAAAATTAATTTCATCTTGATTTTTTTTTATGCTTAATACTATGATCCAATCTCTAATGGCAAAATCTGATTGGGATAACCAAGAGATTAAAAAAATAAACAAAAAAAAAATCTATTACGTTGGATGCGCATAGGGGCACATAGCGCTAGTGCCTAACATTGGTGGTCAGGTATGAGTATGATTATACTGGACTCGCCTCCATACATGAATATGCATATCTGATTATCCCATTATTTAATCATTTCTAAAAACATTCTTTTATACCATTGATGCAGTGAATAAGGTAGGGCTACTGAAGTTGGAGTCGGAGTTAAGAAAGTTGGATGATGTGACGATCAAAGTCAAGGAAGAGACAACACTCGAGACCAACATGGTTACATGACTTGACCAAGTAGTCTATCTAATCGAGCCCTAATCCTCATGGCTCGGGGAAATCTGAGCCAAACCATTGTAATTTGATTCATAAGCACACGATCACATGGCTCAACCAAGCGATCTAGCTGATCGGACCTTTCGACCGATTGGATCCCGAGTCTTCCCAACTTGACTGGACTACGAGTCCCCAAAGAGGCTGAGCAGAGTCCTCAAAGAAGTTGAGTTGAGTTCTCAAAGAGGTCGAGTTTTCAAGGTGGTTTACATCCCTTAGCCGAGGCAACCCCCTTCGAGAGTAAGGTCCGATCGGATGATGGAGGGGGCTTCGCCTATCTATCATCACAGCATATTAATGGCTCACCAGCTCAATATTCCTTTTTGATGTTATGTGTAACCATTGCTAGATAATCAGGGGAATATTCCCCGTGCAAGTTGTATACCAAAAGCTTCTACCCTGCAAAATACAAGAATTGCGAGTCTATTCCAAGAAAGATGTTAAAGTTTTATAATGATCGGTCATATTTTAGTAATGCATCGATATTCGTATAGAGAGAAAAAGTAACACTATATAGAGATCAGATCCTCTAGTCCATAATCCTTGCTCCCTTCCTCAATTTGCACCTTGGGTCATGGCCAAAATTTGGTTAAAATTGACTGTGATCTCCCTTGGGTTAACCTTCCCACCTAGGTTATAGTTTGGGTCGAAGCAGGCAATAGAAAGCCGTTGGTGGTGGGTGTGTCTGTCACGCCCAGAGGAGTCCCTGTCCGGCAAACAAACAGCATCTTCCCTGTAATTGTGACAATATGAATCATGAATACAATCACAAGACTACTCACAGGCTATAATCATCAACCCACAAGGCTGGAACATACACAACCACACAGTTATATACACAGTCCACTCGGTTGGAACAAAATACTCACAACCACGCAGTTATATAACATTCAGCCCACACGGATGTACTAAAAATATAGCGAAAAATGAAAAGAAAACCCATAAACCATAACAACACACTGTTAGCCGGCTAGGCTTTACACAACAACCATCAAAAACATCCAAAGTAGTCAGAAGGCCAAACACTAAGTCTACGACAAAATTATTACAATACCAAATATATAAATTTAAGGAAAAACTATAAAAGCATAAAACAAAGTAAGTGCGAAGTAAAAATCATCTTCTGATATGACGTGGGACTAGCAGACAGACATACTTCAAGCAACTCCACAACATCTACCTGTTACTTGTGGAAAAAGACAATACATAAAATGCGGTGGTGAGTGCGGGTCACTCAGCGGATAATAGATAAGATAGTGCATAATCTATATAAAAACATGAAGATTAAAATATACAGTCTTGTCAAGGAAATAAGAACATGATCATAAACTGGCATAATTAATGTACATATCCAATCTGGATCCAACACATAATATCCTGATCATAATGTCATAGTAAATGAATCTACCCACTCGAGTATTAACATATAAGGTCAACATCGTAAATGACATAATAAATATGCATACCCAATTTAGAATCGACACATACGGTATAATGATCAGTAAACTCACAGGGGATCAGCAACAGATCTGCTTGTAACACCTGAGCAATATAACCAACAACATATACATATATAATAAATGACATATATGCAGCATGACAATCATATGCAACAATCATAGCTCAAACAAATGCAATATATCACAATCACATGTAGCTAGTATCTACTAGACATGTATGCAAATATATCTCAACATATGCATCGCACATCATATGTAAAAATGTGCATGCATGCCACATGGTCACCCTCGCCACCCCTCCAGATACCACGACCCCTGTATGGTCGAGAGGCTTGGGTCTGTAACAACTGTACTAGCTTCCAGTACAACCACTATAGAGCGGCCGAGACGGATAATTTGCTAAGTAGTTATATAAGTACATAGCATCAGGTCCCTGACTACTAGGGGTGATCACGGATCGGGTTGGTTCGGTTATTGGGGTAAAAAACTATCCGGCCCTACTAGATCAGATAATGCAAAATCGGGACCTACATCCGGCCCTATATCCGACGGTTCTTATGTTTCAGATATCCGACGGGTTATCAGTTATTTGGATATCCGACCCTATATCCAATGAAATATAAAATATAAATATAAATATAACAAAAAAAATAAAATTTTTTAAAATGATAATAGGCATTACTCATTACACGTTATAGCAGCTAATCGGAAATAACTATTACAACGTATAGCAGCTTATCGGCAGTAGTTACTACAACGTGTAACAGCTTATCAACATTAGTTGCTACAAGTAGGGGTGATCGGATCGGGTTGGTTCGGTTATTGAGATAAAACACTATCCGACCCTACTAGATCAGATAATGCAATATTAGGACCCTACATCCGGCCCTATATCTGGCGGGTCATTTTTTTTCGGTTCGGTTCGGGTCGGTATAAGCGGGTTGGTCGGTTTGGCGGATTGACTGCTCACCCCTACTGACTACTCATATCTCTAGCCCCTGACTACTGTACCCTTCAAATACCACTACTTATGAGTGGTCGAGGCTAATAGAGTATAACACTGAGCGGAAAAGTAAGCATGACAGGACTAGCTCCACTCCTAGCTACCACTCTCCTACAGTGGCCGAATGGGCAGCTATAAATGACTGATAACTCTCTCACACTATAAGGGAGACAATGATCGTTAGTATGCAATAAATGATGAACATGATATAAATAATCGTAATACCGAACAGTCATCATCAATGCAACACCTCAATCCATCATAAATACCTCCAGTACAATGATCAATCTCACCTATATCTTTAGTTATGGGTAGATCCAATTGGTGTCTACCAAGCAACAAATACAATGAGTAACAACACTAGATACGTACATATCATATACGTACGCACCCTACAACGTAGGTATAATCATCATGATACCTCCAATATCACACTAGACACATAAGATCATCAACATAAGCATTATCGACATGATTCCTCTAATAATACATATCAGACACGTGTACACACAACATAGACACAATCAACATAGTTCCACCAATAGCAAACACCGAACATGTGTACACATACAACTTGTAAGTGGGCAATCAACCAGGTAACTCCTACAATACAAACCAATCATGTGTAACTCAATATCAAATGCATAATCAGCATGTTAACTCAGTCAATAAGATATCCCCTACAATACACACTCTACATGTGTACGCGCAACAGAATCTAGATATTCAAAAGTCAAGACTGTATGTGATATAAATAGATCAACTCAAAGGTCAAACATAAGTATCAAGCAAGATAGCAGCAAACACACAGATTTAAGGTAAAGCAACATAATTCATCAATCAAAACAACCATACACTAAATTCAAAGAACTAAAGAGGCCAAGAAAGAAATACCCGCCTTTATCGTAGCTCGTATCAACTAACTCCCATATTGAGACACTCATCTCTAATCAGAGTCCTATAATAAGGTGTACAGTTTAGTTAATTACATGGACAATCAACTAGCTAAACTCAAACCAAACTAATTAGGAAATACTCTAATCGAAATGATTATTTAATTAACCTTAATTAATAATCTACCACAAGATCCCAATTCCTTGATCAAATTGCTCAATCCACCATTAACCCTAATCTAATCCATCTCAATTATTAGATTAGATTTAGCCATCATCCATAATCAAAATTAATTGTTAAACATGCATTTCATTGAAACAAGGCAATCAAGTTTAGCTAGAGTTTACCATAGCTTTAAGAATCGACGCCTACTAGTGGTTGCTCAGCAGAGGATCTGAAGAAGGTGGCACTGGTGGCGTGCTACAGGAATGTCGACGGCTCAACCCTTGTGATGCTAGTAGAGACCAAGGCTTTGCGATCGGAGACCAGTAGCAATGACATCAGAAAAGGGGTGGTCTAGATCCGGCATCTCGTGATGTGGTGGCTATGAGAACGGATCGGCGAAGGTAGGTTGATCAACCACGAAGAGAGGATAGCGACAATGTGTCGAGGGGTATAGAGGGCAACACTCGACCGTCAGCGATGATGGATCGAGATGAAGGGGGCAACAATGGCCGGCTGAATCGAGGCATCAGGCGACAACCAACAACACTAGACACTAGTGTCTCGCGGTCAAAGCTCAAGATGGTCGATGTCGACCGTGGTGGTTGGCGGCAAACGAGGTCGAGAAATGGGAGAAGGCGGCGATGAGTGGAGACAGTAGGGGGAGAGGGAATCAGGAGAGAGCAAACGAGGGATTAGGGCTTAATTAAATACTTACGGTTAATTTATTAAATCCTAAGTTAACTCCTCAATCAACTCCCACTAAATTGATATATCAAACATACTTTCTCTAAGCCCTATTAATTCATCCCCTTAAACGTGTCATACAGACTCCGTTTAATTCCTGAAAATATCTAAAAATTCCTGAAAAATCTAATAAGGTTATTTCTCCCATAACACTTATTATTTAATTATTATTTGGGTGTCGTATTTTATAGGGCCGCCCCATAGTCGGCACCATACAGTCCGCCTAATCGCTGGCGACCTCCGACCACCTGCCTTGACTCAAATTATAACTTAGGTGGAAAGGTGAACCCACCATGAGAGATTGCAGTCAATTTTGACAAGATTACGACCACGGTCTGAGGTACAAATTGAGGAAGGGACCCGGAAAGAACCAGGAATTACAGAACAGAGGATCTAAACTCCATTATATAAAAAAGTTTTTATCTAATACACGAGATTTTGCTATCATAATTTATTATCCATAGTTACTCTTCTACATCTTCTTCATCATCATTTGTCTGACTTGAACGTGGTGAGTGACGTATCTTGTTTCTAGTTGTTGTCCTCGATACGTAGATTTACTCGCAGCTCTAGATCACAACCGTCTAAAGTCTCTTTGAGGTAACATTGAAATTACCAGTCCACCACACCATCCTCTCCCATTCCGGACCGAATCAATCATCTTCCATTTACACCCGGGTGTAAATGAGCCAAGTCGCTCGTGAGCTATTCGTAACTCGATTCGATAAAAGCTCGTTCAAGCTCGTTTAACGAGGCTCGTTAAGATAAACAAACCAAACTCAAGCTTCATAATATTCGGCTCGTTAGTTCGTGAACATATTCGTTAAGCTCATGAATCAACTTTTAAATAAAAATAATAATAGTTTTGATATTAAATTTATAGATTTTACACTCTGCTTAAAAAAATAGACAAATATATTGAATTTATTTATTAAAATAAAATTATAAATTTTAACAAGAATATTATAATTTTTTAAAAATATATAATTTAGTTTTTAATGAATATTTAAATTTATATTTATATTGATTAAGCTTGTTTAGGCTCGATAAAAGCTCGAATAAATTCGTGAGTCATAAATATATTCGTTAAATAAAGCTCGAGCTCGGCTAGATTATAAACGAGTCAAACTCAAACATCCAAAAGTTCGACTCGACTCAACTCGATTCGATTACACTCTTATTTTTATTTAGTCGGATATCGAATTGTGAATCCGATTGGAAGGAAATTATCATCCCTCCGTACACGAAGGGAATGAACAGAGAAGAGTAAGAAGAAGGTAAATAAGTGATATATAAAACAAAGCAAGAGCAGTTCATCTCAGTTCAGTTCAAACTGCACGGTTCACTATTCCTGCCTTGATCAATGTGTGCGAGAGCGACCGTCGCCATTGCCGAATTATGATGGGAAAGCGAGGGAAGGAGGGTGGGAAGTCGCTTTAACAAGTAACAACAACACACGCTTAGATCTGCTCCGCTACTAATAAAACGCCTCGCCCTTTCCTTCCCCTCCTCCACTTCAAAATCCCTCCCCCTCTCGATCTCTCAAGTGGAGAAGAGTTCGCTTCCATGGCACTAGTGCTAAATCTCCATTGTCAAATTTTGTTAGAAGCCCATGAAAAGAAGGTGTCTTTGGCTTCCGCCATTGTTGTTGCTTGATTTGTTGCCTGCACCACGGGAACGACGCGAAAACTGCGTCAAGGAGCTCGCTTTTTGCCACCAAAAGTGTCCGAGAGGGATTGCGCACGCATTTTGAGTTCAAAGATCAGATTTTTTTTACTTTTCTCTTCGAAGAAAACAATGGAGACGAAGAGCGGCGGCGGAGCAAAACGAGGACGGGACGGGAGCAAGCTGCGGCCGGCGTATATGGGCGTCCGAATGCGGGCGTGGGGGAAATGGGTGTCTGAAATCCGGGAGCCGCGCAAGAAGTCGCGCATCTGGCTGGGGACGTTCTCGACGCCTGAAATGGCGGCGCGGGCGCACGACGTAGCCTCCCTCAGCATCAAGGGCGCCGCCGCGGTGCTCAACTTCCCTGAACTGGCCGCCTCTCTGCCCCGCCCGGCCACCCTCTCACCTCGCGACGTCCAGGCCGCGGCGGCCAAGGCAGCCGCGATGGTGCCCCCGTCTCCGCCGCAGAAATCTCCCCCCGAAGACCCGTACACCTCCGACGACCTCGGCGAGATCGTGGAGCTGCCGCGGCTCGGCGGCGGGTACTTCCTCGACTCGGCCGATTCCGGGGGCGAGTTCGTGTACCACGACTCTTGGTCCCCGTGGGCAGATCAGACCGGATTCGGGTTCGAGCCGAATGAGATTTTGATTCGCTCGGACGGCTGGGAGTTGACCGGGTTCGGATCCCTTCTGTGAAAACCGTTAAACCTCAAATCTCACTCTAATAAAACTTGCAAAATCTTAAGAATTTTTCATTGGCGCTCAAAGTCTCGTAGCTCGTGTATTATGGAGTGTTTCAAGTTAAAAAAAAAATGAATTTGTATAGTTCTTTTCCAAAATGTTTGAAACAATAAAATGTGGGATGCGATCGTGTGAAATAAAAAATTAAGTGCTACTTTCAGTTGAGTGTAATTTCTCATCCAATAATCTTAAAAAAACCTCTAATTGACATGAGCATATAGTAAGTTTTTCATGGATTATAGATCATATTGTCATACAAATGGAGATAAAATTTGAATATTATAGAGGGAAATTAAGTTGATAGGTTTAATTTTGATTAAAATGTTAATTGTTAAATATATTAGTTTATAACTTTTAATATATATATATATTTATTGTCATAAAAAAAGTCTTTAACTATGATGCATCCTCATGTCAAATTATTTTTATAAAAGTGGAATTTTTTCTCACTATTTTAGTATCAAATTATCAATTATAATAATTATGTAAATTGGATTGTTGCATTTTGCATGGGGAAAAAATGAAATAGAGTGTTTACTATGTTATTTCCTTTATAAAGGTCATCAAAAAAAATAATTATAAATTGACCGATTAATTGTTATTTTGCTATAGCACAACAATTGTAGTGATCATCTTCCACGCTATGGCCCAAACCAAACATAGAGCATCCATATGAATCTGATTACTTTTGAAGATGGACGCTCCTGTCCTATAAATTTACCACTATATTAGTCTAGAAACACGAGCAGCTCTCCGTCTAGCAACCCTAAATTTTTCATTAAACTAGGGACCCTCATTTAGTTCATCCTTGTTGCCGACATCAATCTCATCCCCTTTAAAAAAATGAGCCATAATATCTATTGCTAAATGATTATTAAAAGGTTATATGAATTAAAGTCTATTGGATAATTTGTGAGAGATTTTTAAAAAATTAGACGAATTTAAATTATATAAAATTAAATTCAACTTATTTGTTGAGATGATCTGATTTGATAATCTCAAATTACCAGTAGGAGCTGGTTTCTACAAAATAGATAAGTTGAGTAGAGTGACTAAGCGGACAGAGTTGTAATTGAGTGGGCAAAGCAACTGATCAGGTCGAGTAGTAATGCGGTCGAGACTCAGAGAGGTTGATCGAGCCGAGTGGCCGATCAAGCAGAGTAGCAGATCAAGCAGTATAGTCGAACGGGCAAAGCAAGCTGATCAAGCCGAGTGGTTGACCGGGCCGAGTGGGTCGAGTGGCTGACTGGACAAAGCAGTCTTACAGTAAAAGGCATGACAGCCTAGTGGCAGAGCTGGCAGATCAGCCTAGCGGGTCCAACGTCCGAGTGGTTGAGAGGTCTAGCAGCCGAGATGCCCACCAGGTGCAACTTCTGAGCGGGCAATACAACAGAGTGATTGATCATGCCGAATGGCGCAAAGCAGTCGAGTGAACAAGGAGGCCAAGTTGAAGATCAAGCCGAGTGACCAAGTGGCTCTAGCGGGTAGAGCGATTAAGTGGGAGAAGAGGACTGAGACCTGTGATGGACACAGTGTCCTTAAAACAGATTTGCCCCACCTCCGGTTGTGATTTGAGGTTTTCTCGAGTCGTTTATTTCACATGATAGAACGGTTAACCGTGATGCACACCAAGTACTGATGGTCACGATGAACTGAGAGGTACCCGATTGCCATCACGAGTATTTCGCCGAGCAAGAGATGCACGACAGAGAAATAGGAGAAACGTAGGTGGAAAGCCTCAGCTTTTCTTTGTGCGTGTCTGCTCAAAACCACGGTCTCTTTTTATATAAGAGCATCATCACTCACCTGCATTTAACATCGAGTAATGACTATTCAATACCCAAGGCTTAATGATAACCGACGACATCAATGGCCAACCATTACTATTTAGGAGCAGTGGCGTAGTCAGGATTTTTTATCAGGAGGGGCAATTTAAAAAGAAAATCATAAAAGAAGAAAGGAATAACTTACTCATTTTGGAAGACCATTACTTTTGAGAAAAATAAAAAATATAAGATATATAGAGAGAAAGAAGCAAAAAAGAGAACTTTACCTTCATTGTTAACAATTTCAAAGTTTCAGTGAGCTTGACAATGACACAAAGAGAGCAAGATAAGACAAAACATGACTATTCTTGTGGTGGCAATAAAACTATAAAAAATAGAAGAAGAGGAAGAAGATATGGGGGCTGAGGGCTACTCAATCTTGTTGTTGGAAAAGGGTAGCAATTGGTGCTGCATTTCTTGCTTATCGGAGAAGATAAAGGAGAAGAAAAGAGAGTTCTTGTGCTTTAGAAGAGGAGTGGAAAAAATTGTAGGTTTATTTGCATTGGAAAAGAGGAGAAGAAGAAAATAGGGAAGAAGAGAAAGAAAAAAATTAAAATTGAGGAATGGATGAAGGAGTTGCTGTGCGTAGGGAGGAGAGGGAGAAAAAAAATGAAAGGTTTTGTCAAAAATATCCTAATTTATTTTAAATCGATCGAACTCATTTAAACATTAAATTTGGTTTGGTTATATATAACTCAACTTCAAATCAATCCCGATTTAAACTAACGTAATCCATATTTCCGTGTCCACCCATTGGATTTAGTTCAAACTCAATTCAATTTTAATTTAACTTCCTTATTTCGTGTCTTACAATTTAGTTCATCCGTTTATTATTATATATTTTAATTTTAAAATTCAATACTTAATATTTTAAATCGTTATATTTCCTCAAGTAGTACCCATGGATAGCTTAGGTCATGAGCTTTCCAAATAAGTGATTAATTTCTATCTTCGACAATGAATGGTGATGAATAGACTACTCAAAATGACAAGGAATATATATATATATATATATATATATATATATATATATATATATATATATATATATATATATTACTATTTTATTAAAAATCTCTCCCTTTTACTAACTACCTTTGGTGAAGCCTAAAATGAATTTACGTTAATATCCTTTTTTCTATTCATATTAAAAATAATTCCAAGATTTATTTGTAATTCCACAAGCGAAATAATCAGTGATCTAGAGTTCGAGACTCGGCTACGACATATTATTATGAATTTTCCTCATCATTAATTTTCTCTGGTTGTTTTATATAAAAAGTATAGTTCTCTTTAATCCCACATGAATTGATAATAGTATGATTAAAGAAGCTTCTATAAATATTTTAGGCCGACAATGTTAAAATAATTTTTTTCTTAATTTTTTTACTAAGATAAGTATAATATTAAATTAAATTAATTTTTTTCATAGGAAAGTCGTAAGGGTGACACTCGAAAATCCAAACAATTCAGATTTTCAAAGATGGATTTTCAAAGACCCAAATAATTCAGATTTTCAAAAGTCAGGTACTTTACCCTAATGACTCTACTTTAATATTTTAATGTTAAAATGATTTAATTAATCTGCTTTAGTATTTTAATATTAAAATACTTTAATTAATATAATTTCATTATAAAGGGTCAATGTGATTTTAATGTATTATATTATACACGCGATGTGTCTGCACGATCACTAATATATATAATATGTGAAAGGAGGCGGTCGAAATCACTACATACCTTTTTGAGCAACAAATAAAAAGAATCCATATGATAAAATATTAGTTATTCTATTTGGATAAATTTTATCCCGATCGACGCGACATTCAGAGCACGCAGATCTTGCTTACACACAAGTCAATTTGATTCAGTGTAATCTGAGTCCTAGATTTGTTTTCTCTACACACCCCACACATGAGAAAAAGTCTCTCTTCATATATTTATCCACATCATCAATATATATAAATCAATATAATCAACCAATATATCTTAAAAATTTTAATATGAAAATAAATTTCTATTCATGGTGAAACTTCTTTATTTTTTCACCTCTCCTCCAAACAAAATCGTCTCTTACATATAGTAAAGTAATGAAATGATCACTTGCCAATCTCTTCAGGACGGCCTCATACTTCTGGAAAGAGATAAATCTGGAAAGTTTCGTCCCATAATAACAACGCACTGCACGCAGACAAGAGTGAGACAACTAACACGTCATTTCGCATCCCCGCAAATCATATAATTAATCATACCGAAATTACTGATCATTTGTCCTATTATATATCTAAAACATTTCTTCAAGTCGCTATCCCTCTTTTTGCTCCTGTAGCGGCTTGACTAACACGGCGTTGTTTTCCTTTTTCCTAACACCGCATTAATTGGCATCGCCGACGTGCTGCATGCGGATCTACGTACCATGTCAAGAGCAGTGCCAGCGAATCTGAAAATCTCCAGACCCGTGTGAATCAAATTTTCACCGGATTCAACGTGAGTGGACGCATCCAATTCGAGCTGAAAGGGAGATATATATGCATGACAGCCTGAAGGTGTCGACGTCGTCGGCAATGCATCACATTTTGTTTATGATGCCGACAACAAGAGGAGAGGAGAAGACGACGACGATGATGATGTAGAGGGGAATATGATCATCTCTTCGTCTTGCTGGACAACAACGGGAACGACTGCAGCTAACGGCGCACCTTAGCTTTCAGGCTGACCGTGGCGGGCGCGCGCGCGCGCGCGCGGATCCGATCGACGAGAGTGCAGTGGGGCACGAATGGTACTGTCGGCGACTTCGCTGCCGGCCACGTAGCGCCGCATTCCGCAGTCAAACTTGGCGGGTGAGGCGGCGTGAGTTGGGCCTGACTCTGATATGTTTCGTGATGATGACCCGAATTAATTTACTGGAAGGCAGGGACCAGAGAAGGGTCAGTGCAGCTTGGAGGAGGAGTGAAAATGATCATTCTGTGTACAAAGTTACTATCGATGTAGGGTCAGTCGGTCAGAGATAAAATTCAATTGCCCCCATGGACCGGCAACACTTGATATTTGTACGGTGTATGTGATGTTGTGCTCAGGTCGATCCTAAATTTTGAAGCTCTCAGTTGTATTCATATTTCATATAAAAAATAATAAAATTAATATTATAAAAATAATTTATAACAGATCAGATAAATTCAAATTTATCATTTGTGAATTGATAAAATTAAGTTATTGAACTGTCATAGTAATATTTGGAGCAAAGGAAAACTTAAATAGTTTAAAAGTATGAATTTTACTAGAATAAAAAGGATCAAGCAAACTAATTGGGTGAGCTAAATTATTTTTTATTTAATTATGTATGAACGTAAATCAACCGGGATCAAATAAGAAAACTTCACTTAAATTGAAGGGCCTAAGCACATGTACTACTGTCTAGCGATGATGGATGACGACACGAAGACGGTGACACGATGATGCGACGATAAAGGCATTGAAAATCACAATGTGGGAATTGGAAAAGTGGCGACGGTGGTTGGCAATATGGGTGAAGAGTTGGAGGGTCATAAAAAAAATAAACTCTAGAAAATTAGGATTTAGGAACCGTAGGAATAGGAAAAGCCCGGTGAAGAATGAAAGGATCCTCTCCCGTGTGCATGTTTTTCATTTTTTGTTTTGTGTTTTTTGGCACTTATATAAAAAAACAAAAAGAAAAAAAGGTTCATAATTAATATTTTAGAAGTTGTAGTTAAGCCCTTTTTAATTTAAGTTTTTTTCAACGAACTTAGGGATTGTTTTGTTAGCATTTACTTAAAATAATAATAAAAAATTACTTAAACAAAATTAGGCCTTGCCAGTGGTGGGCCCTATCCGTTGGCCCCAACTCAGAACACCCTAGGGCTGACTTTGGTTGCACCATAATAGATTATATGATCGATTCTCAGTATATGGAAAATATATTACGAGTCACTTAACTTCATGCAAAGGATCATTTGGTGAGTAAAGTCTCATGTGATTATCCATGCAAAGAGTCATCGTATTGGATGAAGTCCCTCATAATTTACCTCCCTTCTAAATCGTATTAAATTGTTCTGGAAGGACAATCAGGGTGAGAGTTATCACATTTTGTTGTCATAGAGAAGAATTTGGAAGGGAGGTAAATCATAGGGGAGTTCATCCAATACAGTGGCCCTTTGCATGGAATAATCACATGGGACTTCGTCTAATACAATGACCCTTTACATGCATTACAAAAAAAAATCAAGATTACCGACGGAAATATCTATCGGTATTCCGTCGGTATATGATCTTACCGATAGATTACAGACGGAGTTATAGGTGTCGGTAGGTGATTTGTCGGAAACGAGATTACCGACGAAATACGCTATTCCTTCGGTAATATTCTACCGACGGAAAATTAGTCCGTCGATAATAATGCCGGAATAGTGTAATGGAACTGGGTGGGAAGTTAAATAGATTACAGACGGAACATAAGTTTTTGTCGGTAAATACCGACAGAAAATCGGGTTTCCGTCGGTATTTACCGACGAAACTGGGGTTTCTATCGGTAAATACCGACGAAAATGTAATTTTTCATCGATAATGTATTGAAATACCGACAGAAACTTGGGTTTCCGTCGGCAATTTTTTCGATAATTACTAACGGAAACTAAATTCCATCGGTAAACAAAAAAAAATTCACAGGTACAATTTGCTTTCGCGCTTGCTCTATTTACAATTTTCAAATATCCAAAATCATCACAGACGATGACATTATAATCCATTACATACAATCCACACATACAAAAATATAATCCACACATACATCATATAACAATCACATACAAACAATCACACTTACAAAATCCACACATAAAAATAAAATCCACACATCCTAACAATTTCATTCTTCTTCGTACAAACATATAAGGACAAATAAACATTTATACTTTTTAGAAACAATTAAAATCATCTAAACTAAATAATTCTGCAGAATATAAATACAAATATCCATATATAAATCCAAGTTTACATAATACATACCGTAATAGAAAGTACTCCAAATAATATAAGAACACAAGATAATAGAGAAAATCTTGTCGAAAGACAAATATCAAATGATCATGTTGATATATAAATAAACATTTTTGCTATATGAATACCGAATTTTATTTATAATAAAATGATATCTGAAAAAAAAATGAGCATATGATGATATGTAAATAGAATCGACCGTGACTCTTGAAACATATAGTAATAAAATGAGCATCTTCTATCGGCTGACGAGCATCATCAGAATTTCTAGGACATTTGTGATGTCTTATTTGTACACTATCAACAAAATAATAGGAGCAGAAAGAAGATGCTTCTTCAACCAGATAAGCATTACATATTGACCCCTTAACTCTTGCTTTGTTACGAACATTATTTTTTAATTTTCTCAAAAACCTTTCGAATGGATACATCCATCTGTACTGCACAGGACTTGCTATTTGTGCCTCGTATGGTAAATGCACTGGTAGATGTTCCATTGAATAAAAAAAACTAGATGGGAATATGCGCTCCGACTTACATAATATAAGAGGAATGTCTGTTTCTAGCCGAAGGATATCATCCATCATAATACACCTCACTGTCAAATCTCTAAAAAATAGACTCAATTCAGTGAGTGCTTGCCAAACATTTTGAGAAAGTAAGTCATGGAAAGCTACTGGAATAAGTCTTTGCATGAATACATGACAGTCATGACATTTCATTCCAAACATCTTTAATCTATTCATATCCACACACCGAGCCATATTTGAGGCATACCCATCTGGAAATTTAATTTTTTTCAACTAATTACATAAAGCTTGCTTACTATCTTTGTCTAATGTATAACAAGCTTTTGGAAATCTATTGATTGTTTCATCCTGATGCAACTTTGGTCTATTAACTAGTTCCTTTAATTCTTCACGTGAGTTTGCAGTATCTTTAGTTCTTCCAAGCACATTCATCACAGTGTTGAAAATATTATCAAATTTTTTTTTTCAATATGCATGACATCTAAATTATGTCGAATAAGTAGATATTTCCAATATGGTAACTCCCAAAAAATACTCCTTTTCTTCTAACCACACTTGCACATCCTAACAATGTATTTATTTAACTCATCGGAATCAGGTTGAGATACTGGTAGAAATCCATAACTGTCTATTTGCTCAATGATTTCTTCACCTGAAACATGGACTGGAGGAGGTTTTCTTATTACAATATTTTTTTAAAAAAAAATCTTATTTTGCCTAAAAGAGTGATCAAGTGGTAAAAATTTATGACGATTATCAAACCAAGATGCTTTCCCACTGTAAGGTAATGAAAATGGATCAGAATCTGTCATGCAGTGTGGACATGCTAATTTACCAGCCGTGTTCCATCCTGACAATATTGAGAATGCTAGAAATCACTAATTGTCCATAATAATGCAGTATGCAATCTAAAATTAGTTTTACTTGCAACATCATAAGTCACTGACCTACATTCCATAATTCATTCAACTCAGCAATCAGAGGTTGCAAAAAAACATCTATCTTCTCTTTGGGATTTGTTGGGCAAGGAATAAGTACTATAAGAAACATAAATTCATCTTTCATACACATCTATGGCGGTAAATTGTACGGTGTTAATATAACTAGCCAAGGTGAATATTGTTGCCCTGACTAACCAAATGGTTGAAATTCATCTGCGAAAAGTCTCAATCTTACATTTTGTGGTTCCATTACAAAAGAGGGAAATAAAGCATCAAGATGTTTCCATGCAGGGGAATCACAATGATGACACATTATACCTCCATCGTGCTCATGCTCATGATGTCACATCATGTGGCAAACTGTAAAAGCAGATGCATACAAACGTTAAAGTCTAGTGGTTAATGGAAAATAATACATCACTTTCCAAGTGATTTTTTTCTTCTTCTGCCCTGGTATGTGAGTACCATGCTTATAATGAGGGCGTGTACAGATTTTGTATTCATGCATATCATTGTCTTCATTCCAAAATATCATGCAGTTATTAATACAATAATCAATCTTCTTTACAGGCAAACCTAAATCTCTGGCCAATTTCTTTGTATTGTAAAAACTATCAGTCATTATGTTATTAGCAGGAAGCAATTCTAATATCAATTGACATATGTCATCGTAACATCTTTATGAAAAATGATGTTCTGCTTTTATATTCAATAACCTTGCAATAGCTGATAACTGAGAATGACCAGAGGGAATGTCTTCCCACACTTCTCTTTCACTAGCCTTTAACATTTCATATAGTTGCTGATATTCAGGTGTTGGTGTTTCATCTATATTGGAATAATCAACTGTAGCATTCATCGCATCGTGAACCATTGATTGCATTGCAATATCATTAGTTGATAATTCAGGGGAAGTAAAAGTTATGGCAGATGACGACCCGTCAGAAGGCCCAATTGATTTATATAAATAAGGCTCTCCATGACAATACTAATTATAGTAATTTGGTACAAAATCATTTCTATATATATATGTACTTTCACGGTATCCTCATCACGGAAGGCTCAATTCCTATATTTCTTAAGATTACATGGATCCGTAACTCAGCACCATTCATACATCTGGACGACTCTTTACAAAGTTCACAAACTCTTCAATTTCAGCAATAAAATCATCTCTAATAAATCAATTTTCTAATCGATTGTACATCCAAGCTTTGTTCATAGACATTTTCACCTAAAACTAATAAATTAAGAATTAGAAATTAGCTTAGATAAACGTACAAACACAAAACAAGCAAAAGAACTATATTATGTTATAGATTAATATACGAACATAACATATATCCAAATTAAATCATACTAAATAATATAAAATATAATTTACTAAATTATACCTAAAGATATGTAGGTCTACCGGAGAAGAGTAGCAAATGCTATCTGTTTATAAAATAAAAATAATTTAACACAAAATTTATCAAAAAATAACAAGTAGAAAGACGACCGTCGCAGACCAACATAGCAACATCCGACACAGTCGTCAGCAAGTTGTTGGCAGCAGCCGACACACCTTAGGTCCCTACTTGAGAGCAAATAGGCAATAATTAGTATTTTGATACTTCTTGCTACTGGCAAAGTGGTGCAGGAAGGCATTCTTGAAATTTTGAAAATAATTGATGGATCCAACAGGTAATCCGTCGAACCACTTTTGTACCGAGCCAGATAGAGTGTTTAAAAACACCCAGCACTTAATGGTGTCACTGTACTGGTGCAACAGTTCAGCGTTCTGAAATTTATAGAGGTGATTTTCTGGATCCTTGCTACCGTCATACTCTCCAATAGCTAGAGGCTTATACCCCTTTGGTAGCTTTTCCTCGAACACCCTTAGAGAGAAAGGTACTTGCAATTTCTCAAGAACCTCCTTTGGCTCCTCTCGTATGACGATAGCCTTCCCCTTTTTTAAGTCTCTAGGTGGGGAACTTTCATCCATGGAGGCCTAGTGCTGCTCTTTCTTATTGTAGTAATCTGAGCTGGGGTCATGATAGAAAGCTCGAGGTAAATCCTCGAGCTGTTTCCTCTTAGACCCCCTATCCGAAGCATGGATCTAGTCCTTTGAAACTGTAGGTATCCTATGTGGTTGTGAAGCGATGGTATGCCTCTCGGAAGCCGCTTACCTCTTGGCTTACTTGAACAATTGTACTCTCCAACTGTCATGGTTACATTGATCTTATCGGTATCCTCCATCGTCACGTTCCAGAACAGATGGAGAAGAATCTCACAAACGACGCCAAATTGATCCTGTCCGGAATCTGAGTCAAACGGAGGCCGATGGAGATGGCATTGGTGTTGACGGAGAGGCAACTTTGACGCACCTTGTGTATGTGCGTCAGAAAAGTGAACCCCCACGTGGAACCTCAAGGTCTGTAGTATGAGAAATGGTGGAACTTAGACTTTGCGCACACTCAAACAAGCACACGGAGCGTTAGAGACTAGAAACCAAGGAAAAAGTCCTCGGCGCAGGACCTCCGACACTCAAGTTAGGTCCTTTTTTTCCTAGAAAAGCAGTGTACGATAAAAAAAACTGTTGAAGATGAGTGTGTATGTGTGCATACCTAGCCAAGGAAGAGAACCTCACTTTTTATATGGCGTTGTATACCTTTAGAGACTGACCGCTGTTAGAGAATGTTGGGTGGCAAGACCTGTCAGGTGAGAGAGGATATACGGTGGCCTCCTATTGGTAGAAGAAAGGTTCCACTCTTAGGGAGTGGCAGACCACTAGAATATTCCCTAACGTCTAGCAGTTATTCTCTAACAAGATGTTATGTTTCTCTGACATTATTGTCACTTAGTGCTTTCCGTCCTGTCCAGGTTCAGCTATAGCCAGCTCGGGATGACCACTCAGATATGCTACCAGGAAGGAGCCTTAATGATGAGATGTGGTAAATCGATCGGGCCTTATCTGAGACTGTGGCGGGGGACCCATCTTTCACGATTTGATCATTGAAGAGTCGGTCGAGTGTAACACCCTCCCTTACTCATACCCTTAAGCTACAGGACAAACGTTATGCATTCCTCGTACTGTCTTAAATTTTTGACATTCTTACTTGTTATAGGCGGCTTAGTCCATAGACCTATTCTAACCTGTTACGACTGGTAGGACTTAACTTGAAGCCACGTAGGGCCGAAGGGAGTCGGAAGCTTCTAGCGGGTCTGGGTCATGTGGCCCTGACAGGTGTTGTACTCTCAACTGACACAGGGCACGACCGTGTGAGGGGTCGCACGGTCGTGTCACCGAGAAGCGCACGCTTGTGTGAGGGTCACACGGTCGTGTCACCTAGAAGCGCAAGGTCGTGTGAGGGTCACACGGCCATGTCCCCTTTGATAGAAGGGAAGAGGTGCACGGCCGTGTGAATCCACACGGCCGTGTCACCTTGGCCAAGAGGGAGAGAGACACGGCTGTGTGGTTTCACACGGTCGTGTAGCCTTGGCCGAGAGGAGGAGGTGCACGGCCGTGTGTTTTCACACGTCCATGTCACCTTTGGCCGAGAGGAGGAAGGGCACGACCATGTGCTTCCACACAGCCGTGTCACCTTGGTTGAGAGGAGGCAGCACAGGGCCATGCGAACCCACATGGTCGTGCCACGGGCCGTGCGAAGGACCCCCTTTCTCGACAGGAAAAGCTTGTTCTCCTCTTATTCACTTTCACTTGCCATTCAAAATTCTGCCAAGCCATGAAGTCCATTCTAAACCAATTAGTGTCAGTATCTTAGGAAAAGTGGAGTAAAGAAACAAAACTAAAGTTCTACATGTTCCCCAAAATAACCAAATCTCGGATCTCTTTCCATTGTTCTGCCACACACACACACACCCAAGCACCGCTCCTACTGCCTCCTCCTACTCGAGCTTTCCTTTACCTTTATCTGCAGTATAAGGAAATGTAAATATATAAGCGGATGCTTAATAAATACCGTCTACTCACAAAATAATGCATTAAAAGATATCATGATTTTTAAAAGAGAACATGCTTTCCAAATTGCTTGTGGAAACACAAAACATGCACTTGTCCATAATTCACATGAACTATATAACTCGAAAATATGTATATGACATGCATTTTAAAATCAGTTTATCATGTAAAATATCCACTTAAAACCATGCAATGAAAAACATAAAATTTGCTATGCTATAGAGATCAGACCCTGCACTCTCTAACTCTAGTTCTCAACTTAATAATGTTTTCACTTTAAGAAATCAATGAGCTTTGAAAACTTTATCTTACATACTAGTGAAAATAATAATCAACTTGCTTTGGGTCCGACATTGTACCACTTTGCGCGCATCCTTAATAAGATCCGAGGAAGCTAATCCCGAACCCATTAAAGTACTATTAGGCAGTCTAGGAGCCTAGGGGCGATCTAGGAGCCCACCTATGGACCTTGTGTCCGGTACACGCCTTTCTAAAGCAAAAATATTTTCATTTACCTTTAATTTCTTGTACTTGCACTTGCTTGGCATTTAACCAAACTCCTTATGTGCGCTTAATTGCCCCGTACTTATAGGGAAGCACTTTAGGCACTTGATTATACTTCTTAGTCCCAAAACTTAATGGGAAGCAAATCAAAATAATCTAAACATGTTCTTAATCCCAAAACTTTTAGGGGCATCACATATATCATAGCATCTATCTTTTCTTAACATGCAATAAACATCTCATAACATGCATCTACCTTTACATGCTTAAAACGTATCAATCTAAGTAACATCGAAGCAACTTATACTGTAGGTGAGAGATACTTACATCCTTTCGCTAGATCTTACTATTATGGAGGGTGTTGGGAAGAAAATCCTCTCTTTTGTATGCCTTGATCTCCAAAACACCCTTCACGTGTGTAAGAACCTTGTGGAATTATCCTCTTAGATCCTCCCCTTGAATACTTAGAACTTTAGAAACCCTAGTCCTAGATCTTGGCTGAAAACCACAAAGGTGAAAGAGAGGATTTCGACTATAGAGGAGAAGAGGAAGAGGGAGATGAAAAGTTAGGTTTTCATCTCATCCTTTCCCTTTTATACCAAGTGGAAGTTGAAGCATCTCTTCACATATATTCTACATATAATGAATTGTTTCATATTCCTAATGTGATGCTTTACCACCACCTAATGGTTATTTAAACTAATCTTAAATAAGAGGTTTATGGTTCAAATCCTATCTTGGGTCATTTATAAATATATTTTAATTTCTTTTCTCTTCATATATTTCTTTTTGCCCATTTAAAAATAGAAAAAATTTACGGGTGTTACAATCCCCCATACCTTATAAAGAGTTCGTCCTCGAACTTAGAATAGTTGTGGATACTTCTGTCTCATATCATCCTCGCGTTCCCATGTTGCTTCTTCATACTATTGACCTTGCCACCACACTTTTCTAACGGTATCTCTTTGTTCCTCAGCTTCTAAACTTCTCGATCTATTATCTGAATAGGTCGACTTTCAAAACTAAGATCCTCTTGAACTTGTACCGTCTGCAGCTCAATCACTTGATTTGCATCGGGAACATGCTTCTTCAGCATTGAGATATGAAAGATATTATGAATAGTTGACATTTCCTGAGGTAGTTCCAGCTCACAAGCTACCTTGCCAACCCTTCTAGTGATCCGGTATGACCCCACATAACGTGGACTCAACTTTCTTTTCTTTCTAAACAGCATCACTCCTTTCATAAGAGCTACTTTCAGGAACACAAAGTCCCCAACCTCAAATTCCAATGGTCTACGGCGCACATCCGCATGGCTCTTCTGTCGACTCTGAGTCGTTTCTATCATCTGGCGAATGTTCTGAATGGCTTTGGTGGTGTCCTCAATAAGGTCTGTCTGGAGTCTCATTTCTTTCTTTTCACCACCTTCATACCAACAGATAGGAGATCTACATCTCCTCCCATATAGAGCCTCATAGGGTGTCATTCCGATAGTAGCTTGATAGCTATTATTGTATGCGAATTCTGCTAAGCATAGGTATCAATACCAGCTTCCTTTGAAATCTAAAGCACAAGCCCGTAGCATATCCTCTAAAACTTGGTTCACTCGTTCTGTTTGTCCGTCAGTTTGCAGATGAAATGCAATGCTAAACCATAACTTAGTGTCATGAGCTCTCTGAACACACTCCCAGAAGTGTTAAGTAAAACGACCATCTCTATCAGAAATTATGGTTTTGGGAACTCCATGCAATCTGATAACCTCTTTCATATACAAATGTGCTAATTGCTCAATAGAGTAGGATATTTTGATAGCTAGGAAATGAGCAGACTTGGTTAATCTGTCCACTATTACCCAGATCGCATCATAACCATTCATGGTTCTGGGTAGTCCTACTATAAAGTCCATAGATATATCCTCCCACTTCCACTTTGGGATTTGGATAGGCTGCAGAACTCCGCCTAGTTTCTGATGTTCTGCTTTAACCCGTTGACACGTCAGAGAGGTACTGATATATCTAGCAACATCTCTCTTCATTCCAGACCACCAGAAGCGTTCCTTTAAATCTTGGTACATCTTGGTGGAACCAGGATGCATTGCATATGGTGTTCTATGGGCTTCATCTAGAATTTTCTTTCACAGTTCTTCTTGATTAGGGACACAAAGACAATTACCATAATATTACATCCCACGGTCTGATATCCAAAACTCCCCTTTTCTCCTTCTTGTATTCCCTGCTTGATCTTCTGGATATTAGTATCTTCATCCTACCCTTTCTGTATATCGTCAAACAAGGTTGACACTAGTGTCAAAGTGGAGAGCTGCCTAGTAATTATTTCTAGCTCAAAATTTACTACTTCCTTCCGTAGGGGTTGGGACATGGCAGATAAGGACAATACAGTTGCGTAAGGTTTTCTACTTAGCGCATCTACCCACCTTGTTCGCCTTCCCTGGATGGTAGAGGATTTCACAATCAAAGTCTTTGACTAACTCAAGTCATCTCCGTTGTCTCATGTTTAGGTCTTTCTGAGTGAAGAAATACTTTAGACTCTGGTGATCTGTGTAAATCTTGCACTGAGTTCCATAAAAGTAGTGCCTCCAGACTTTAAGAGCGAAGACTACTGCTGATAACTCGAGGTCATGAGTGGGGTAATTCTTCTTATAATCTTTGAGTTGTCTCGAGGTGTAGGCAATGACTCTGTCATTCTACATCAATACAGCTCCGAGTCCTAATTTAGAAGTGTCGCTATACATATCGAAGCTCTCGCCATTTTCTGGAAGAGTCAGGATTGGAGCACTGGTCAGTCTCCTTTTTAGTTCAATGAAACTCTTCTCATAATTCTCTGTCTACTTAAATTTTCTATTCTTTCTAGTAAGTGCTGTCAATGGAGAGACAATCCTTGAGAAGTTCTCAACGAATTTCCTATAATAGCCTGCTAATCCAAGGAAACTTCTGATTTCACTAGCATTCCTAGGTCTATTCCAGTTACTCACAGCTTCTATTTTTGTCGGGTCTACCATGACCCCATCCTTAGAAATAATGTGACCTAGGAAGGACACTTGATCAAGCCAAAACCTGCACTTGGAGAACTTCGCGTACAACTGTCTCTGCTGAAGAATCTGTAATACTACCTTCAGATGTTCAGCATGTTCCTCCTGACTTTTGGAGTATATAAGAATATCGTCTATAAAGACGATTACAAACTTATCCAAATACGCTTTGAATACTTTGTTCATCAGATCCATAAACGAAGTCGGAGCATTCGTCACTCCAAAAGGCATGACTACAAACTCGTAGTGTCCATACCTTGTTCGGAATGCTATCTTCGGTACATCATCTGCCCTCACTTTCACTTGATGATATCCGGACCATAAGTCTATCTTGGAAAAGACTGTGGCTCCCTTTAACTGATCAAATAGATCATCAATCCTCGGCAAGGGATACCTGTTCTTGATTGTTACTTTGCTCAACGCTCGGTAGTCCACACACATTCACATGGACCCGTCCTTCTTCTTTACGAACAACACCGGAGCTCCCTATAGTGAGTGACTAGGGCGAAAGAAGCCCTTGTCGAGTAGCTCCTGTAGCTGTCCCGAAGTTCTTTTAATTTTGCCGGAGCCATACGGTAGGGTGCTTTTGAGATTGGATGGGTATCAGGGATGAGTTCAATCTCAAATTCAATTTCCCTATCCGGCGCTAAATCAGGCAACTCCTTGGGAAACACTTCTGGGTAGTCACACACGACTCTAACTTCCTCTAGCTCTTGATTTCTTTCTTGTTGGGTATTAACCACATGAGCTAGAAACCCAGGACATTCATCGGCTAACATCTTCTGAGCTTTCAGGGCAGATAAAAATTTCTGGGTTCTCTTCTTTGAATCTCCGATGAACTCAAACTTAGATTTTGCCTCAGGTTGGAATAGAACCCTTCGCTTACGGCACTCGATGGAAGTCTCATACTTGCTCAGGAAGTCCATCCAAAAAATAACATCATAATCAGACATGTTCAGCAAGATCAGATCGTTGTACAATTCTCTGTCTGAAATTTTGATTGGCACAGCTCGCAGCCAGTACGTAGATGTCATTATCTCTCCCAAGGGTAGTGTCGTCGAGAATTGTCCGCTTAGGACCTTCGGGGGTATACCTATTCTTTCAGTAAATACTATGGAGACAAACGAATGGGTTGCCCGGTATCAAATAGCACAGTTGCATATTGATTAAAAATGCATATCTGACCTGTGACAACGGTGGAGGCGTTTGCTACCTCCTCTATGGTAATGGAGAAAACTTGAGCATTTGTAGAACTTGGTGGAACTTCCAGTCTACCTTGGCTAATATGAGGACCCTCCAACGCGGCCTACATCTAGTGTAGCTGTGCCTGCTGGCCTCCATAGTGCACAAGTTGTGCAGGAGAAAGGTTGATCTTTGTCGGACAATTCTTGGTCATATGTCCCTCTTGACCACATGTAAACAGCCACTCGTGCCCTTGCGACAGATTCCAAGATGCATCTTTCCGCAGGTGGAACATGTGGCATACTTAGGTTGCTTGTTTACGGATCCTCCCTTCTTATTACTCCACTGCTTCTTCTTGGAGCTCCCTTTCCAGGTTGACTCATGACTCTGGGGTTTCTGAGTGCCAGAACTCCCTTGACCTTTGTTCTCCATCAATACTGGTTTCTACTGCTTGATACTGCTCAGATAATGCTCCGTGATCAAGGCACTACTAATCAGATCTTCTGCAGTCTGCGGTCTATTAATTCCGCCAGCTACATCAGATTTATCTCAGGCCTCAGCATCTTGAGCATTAGTCTTACCCTTTCTCTTTCTGTGCTGACCAACTCGGGACATAGGTGAGCCAACCTATTAAATTTCTTCACGACTTCATCTACTGATAAACTTCCTTGTCGGAATTCTATGAACTCATCGTAATGTTTGTTCATGACTCGCATATGGAAGAACTCTTCAAAGAACTCAGTCTCGAAGTCAGACTAGGTCATTTGATCTACTTTTCGTTTTACCTTGACTCGTTCCCACCACATTCTTGCATCCCTAGTGAAGCAGAAGGAGGCACACTTAATCTTTTCTACCTCTAGCCAGTCCAGTAGCTCCATTATACTCTCCAGGATTTTGAACAATGCCTAAGCATCCCATGGTTTATTGGTGCCAGAGAAATTCTCTAGCTTCAGTTTCTGCCACTGGATGAGGTATGCCTCTTGCCTCACCACCTTTACTGGGGCTACAAGTGTAACGGATGGTACTTCAGCTATAGTAGGTGTTACCATATTGGCTTCCGGTGGGACTACAGGAGGAACTTGCTGATTAGCAGTCAGGGTGGCAATGACCTGCTGCTGCTCCGCTAATTGTCTCTGCAGTTGAGCTACTACTTCTAACAGGTTGGGTTGGGGTGCAAACTCATTTCCCATCGGTTGAGGTTCATTAACTCTCGACTGTCTAGCTGTTTGTCCTCTAGCCATTCTACATATCTATAGACCAACCAGTGAGATATTTCGTCAGCCTATCATCATTCTTATTTTCTATTATTAGTACTTCCTTGTATAAGCATACTACTTCCTATCATAAGCACTTGATCGAATTTTCATGTATAATCATGCTAAATCTGAACAAGCATTCTTATTAATCATAACAGAACTAGATGCATAAAAGTTATGAAACTATAATTTCTTACTTGGAGGCTGCAGGATCAATACTAGAGGTGTATGATGGAAGGATGGAACTGGTACAGATACCAAACTGTAACGCCCGCCCTTACTCATACTACAGGACAAACATTACGCTTTCCTCGTACTGTCTTAAATTTTTGGCATTCTTACATGTTACAGGCTACTTAGTCCATAGACATATTCTAACCTATTATAACTGGTAGGACTTAACTTACAGCCACGTAGGGTCGAAGGGAGTCGAAAACTTCTAGCGGGTCTAGGCTGTGTGGCCCTGATAGGTGTTGTACTCTCAACTGACACAGGGCACGACCGTGAGAAGGGTCACACGCACGGTCGTGTCACTTAGAAGCGCACGACCGCGTGAGGGTCACACGATCATGTCCCCTTTGACAGAGGGGAAGAGGTGCACGGCCGTGTGAATCCACACGGCCGTGTCACCTTGGCCGAGAGGGAGAGAGACAGGTCGTGTGGTTTCACACGACCGTGTAGCCTTGGCCGAGAGGAGGAGGTGCATGGTCGTGTGTTTTCACATGGCCATGTCATCTTTGGCCGAGAGGAGGAAGGGCACGGCCGTGTGCTTCCACACAACCGTGTCACCTTGGTCGAGAGGCGGCAGTGCAGGGCCATGCGAACCCGCATGACCGTGCCACAGGCCGTGAGAAGGACTCCCTTTCTCCACCGGAAAAGCTTGTTCTCCTCTTATTCACTTTCACTTGCCATTCAAAATTTTGCCAAGCCATCAAATCCATTCTAAACCAATTAGTGCCAGTATCTTAGGAAAAGTGGAGTAAAGAAACAAAACTAAAGTTCTACATGTTCCCCAAAATAACCAAATCTCGGATCACTTTCCATTGTTCCGCCACACACACGCACACCCCCAAGCACCGCTCCTGCTGCCTCCTCCTACTCGAGCTTGTTAGGATCGATGATCGCGGCTAGAGAGGGGGGTGTGAATAGCCGACCCCAAAATCGCGTTTCTTTCTACAAATTAGGGTTAGCGCAGCGGAAATAAAACGAATAGAAATGAAAGCGGAGAATAGCAAACCTCAAACTCGTCGATGTAACGAGATTCGGAGATGAAACTCCTACTCCTCGGCGTGTCCGTAAGGTGGACGAAGCCTATCAATCCGTCGGTGGATGAGTCCCCGGAAAACCGGCTAATATAAACTCCTTATGGGTGGAGAAACCTCGCCACAAGAACTTTGCAACAGCAATAAGGAGTACAAAGAAGAGCAAGAACAAAATACACAATAAATGTACAAATACTCGCTTGCCTTCTCATCGACTGAAGTCCCGGATGAAGCACCAACTTCACGGACGAATGCCAACAAGCAACTCAGTCAAAGAAGCTCCCCCGAAGCTTCGGAGCTCAGCAAAGCTCAAGCACAGCTTTCAGAAGAACAGCAGCTCGAGGAGGAAGAAGAAGAGAAGTAGTCAGCAACCCTCGATCTCTTCTTATATCCCCTGATATCCTGGCTAACCTGCGAACCTGCAAGCAAAAAGACCAGAACACAGAAGCCCAAAATAACCTAGCCGTTGAGTCACAATGGCTAGGGCTGGACCGATCAGGCTCCACCCTGATCGGTCCAGAGTGCTGCTGATCGGTCATGGGGACCGATCAGAGCTTCCTCTGATCGGTCCTGGGACCGATCAGCATGCTTTTCTCCTGAACTTCTTGCCTCTGATCGTTGTTTCCTGATCGGTCTGCAGACCGATCAGATAACACTCAGTAGGCTTATTTGATCGGTCACCAGACCGATCCAGATACCCAGTGTATCACTGGATCGATCCACTGATCGATCCAGAGCTTGGTTTTTGCCCAAACTAAGTCCCAAACCTTCCAAACCAACATCCGGTCAACCTTGACCTATTGGTACATCATGCTTAGCATCCGATCACTCCCTTGACCTGCTAAGACTCCCCACCAAGTGTCCGGTCAATCCCTTTGACCCACTTGGACTTTTCTCTTCGTGTCAAGTATCCGGTCACTCCCTTGACCTACTTGACCTTCTCAACACCAGATGTCCGATCACCCTTAATCCATCTGGATTTTTCCTTGCCCGGCTTCACTCACCAGGACTTTCACCTAGCTTCACTCACTAGGATTTTCACCTGGCTTCACTCACCAGGATTTCCAATCTGCCCGGCTTCACTCACCAGGACTTTTCCGTCTGCCTGGCTTCACTCACCAGGACTTTCCACATCCGGTCCAGAGAACGAGCTACCGAGCCCTCTCTGACCACAGTTCAGAGAATGAGATACCGAGCCCTCTCCGACTTCCATCCGGTCCAGAGAATGAGCTCCCAAGCCCTCTCTGACCTAGTCCGGAGAACGAGCTACCGAGCCCTCTCCGACTTCCACTTCTGGTCCAGAGAACGAGCTACAGAGCCCTCTCTGACCTAGTCCGGAGAACGAGCTACCGAGCCCTCTCCGACTTCCACTTGCCAAATTCCCATACTTGGACTTTTCCCGTGTCAGGTCAACTTACCTCGGGTCACCAGGTCAACCTAGACCTAAGGTTGCACCAACAATCTCCCATCAAAATACAACTCTTTTGTTCTTTTCAAATATCAAAATACAACTCGAGTCAGGTCAACTCGAGTCAGGTCAACCAGGTCAACCTTGACCTAAGGTTGCACCAACAATCTCCCCCTTTTTGATGTTTGACAATACCTTTAAGTTAGGCTAATCCAATAGCCTCAACTTTCCTCATGCCACTAGGTAATGAAACATAAGTTACAACCTTACATTCTCCTTCTAAGAAGGCAACCTCCTTCTTAGATAATGAAGGCCTAACTTAAACCCTTCATTCTCCCCCTATTGGCACACATCAACAAACTCTCCCCCTGAAGAGTAAGTTATCGTTGTTCACAACTTCACTCGTCGTGATCATCAAACTCTCCCACTAACTCCAATGTTCTTCCTTGAACATTCTCTAGACATTCTTCCCCTTTTTGACACACATCAAAAGGAGTGAATCAAGGTCAAGAGTTTCTTCCTAATGAAAGTCCCATACCTTTCGTTGAAACCCTTAATTTCCCCCTTGACACTAGAGTCAACAATCAACTTAGTGATAATCTCATATCACTCATCCTCAAAAATTTCGACGAGTAAAAACTCCCCCTAAAAGTCAACTCCTCCTTGACTAATAGGTAAAACTCCCCCTAAAGGTCAACTCCCCCTTGATCATTGCACCAACAATGTCTTGGAGAGTTTCAAGCCTTTAGAAATCCAAAACACCACTTCCCGAGCTGCAATTTCAGACAAACAGTCGAAATTCAGCAGGTTGGCACGCCCTGATCGGATCGGTCACGGTGACCGATCCAGGCACCCCTGGACCGATCAGAATCCCCTCTGATCGGTCCACAACTCTGATTTCTGATTTCTTCTCCCGAAATTCAGAAACCTCTAGAAAATCACAGAAAATTCTAAAAATTGTAAAATTTTGAGGATACAGTCCTCATAACATATACTATCATGGAAAAATAGTTTTCTATGAAAATAAGTTCCATTTTCAAATCTTGATACAAAGTTCAAAAGTCTTTGAAATAGCTCAAAGTTACTTATCTTTGTATCAACTTGTTCAACAATGAATGCTATCACTAGAAAAGCTTCATCAAGGTTTTTCAAATCAATTTTGAAATAATTTTAAACCCTTCAATTTAGGATCATAATCTTAGGGCTAAATGTACATGACTTGTACATAAGCTTTCCCTATGATCCCCAATTAGAATTAGGCTCATCTAGATACAAGAACTATGCACCTTGATCCTAACTCACAATCCTAATATCTCACACACATCTAAGGTGTATCAAACACATCCAAGTCAATTTTGATGTGAGATATGGGTTTAGGTTAGCTCAGACTAAGGTCTCATGCATTTTCTAAACATCAATTTGATCTCCATATCAAATTGTGTTTTTAACCTTAAATCAATTTCATTGATTATAAATGCAAGATAAGAGATGATGACATGGCATATAATGATATCATAAATGAAACATGTGCCAATGTCATGATGTCATGGCATAAAGTATGGAACTTAAATAAATCATGACATATAAATAACCTAAGCATTATCATGACATTTTAAATGATCATAAAATAAATATGATGTCATGACATGGCATATGGCAAACAATATATGACAAATAGCACATAAAGGTATAGGAAATACCTAATTCTAGCCTTAATTGCCATTTTTGATAGTTTTGATCATTTTGCCATAAATTTCATATTCCTAAGTGTATTAGACCTAAAATCATATACTAAGGATTTTTAGATCACTATGTGCCAATTAGATTGACCCAAGAGAACTTCTCAAATGTGATTGGCACATCTAATCACCTTAGGAACAATTGTTAATTTCATTTTCAAGGCTTGATTACCCCTTGAAAATTCCTCAAATGCCACCTTTTTCTATGAATAGATTAACTATCTATCCAAATAAGGTTGGCACACTCTAATCCATCTAGCGTGATGAAATCACGCTCCTAGGAACCCAATACCTATTGGAGCTCATTGGGTTCACTAAGTATTCACTAGGGATGACTTCCCTAGCGACCCTTCTAATGACCCTCCTAGGCTTTGAAGCCTTGGTCATTTGGGACTCATCAAGATCAACTCTAGGGGTGACTCCCCTTGTGACCTTGGTGATGGTCTTCCTAGCCCTAGATTTTGTTCCATAATCGAATGGAACATTGTGATAAGTGGGCTTGACCACTTGGGACTTAGGTTTGTGACCCAAACCTTTCTTGTCCTTGGACTTGGATTTTTGACCCTTAAACCCTAGAGATGACTTCTCCAAGTTCTTAAGAGCCTTTTCCAAAGTATCAAGTCTTGACCTCAAGACTTGATTCTCCTTCTCTAATACCTCAATTTTTAATTTTTCATTGTTCTTTGAGGTACTCCTAGGCATATGTCTAGTAGTTTTGGGATTCCTATCTAGGTTTCCCTTAACCTTAGATGAGTTAATCCTAGGGTTGACATTTCTAGAGTTATCCTTATCTAGGTTAACATGTTTGGCTCCTAAGCTCATGTATTGGTTTCTATTGTTGTCATGCTTATCATTCTTGACAATAGCAATAAGGCTACTAGCATGCATCCTACTAGAATTGCAAGAATGTGCCTTAGAGATTACCTTAGGGTTTGCCCTAGCTCCCCCTATACATGTGCTCGATCTCTTGTCCTTGTGAGATTGCCTCTCCCTCGGACATTGACTCCTATAGTGTCCCCTTTGATTGCATTGAAAGCACACCACGTGCTCTTTGCCTTTGCGTATCGGAACTCTGGCTTTCTTGACCTTTGGCGCCGGTGGAGTTTTTCTAATCCTCTTTGGACACTTACTCTTGTAATGTCCATACTCCCTACACTCAAAGCACATTATGTGTAATTTATTTGAAATTAAATGGCTTGAGTTACCTAGGGTTGAGGATGGATGAAGACTTTCTTCTTCATCCCTTCCGGAGGTAGAAGCTTCTTCCTCTTGCTCCATTCTTGAAGAAGAACTCTCCTCCTCTTCTTCCTTAGATGTTGAGTAGCCCTCAACTTCTAATTCCTCTCCTCCATGATGTGAGCTACTTGGCTCACTTGACTCCTCTTCATGACTTGAAGTGGAGTTCTTCTCATGGAACTTTGCCAAGTTATTCCACAACTCCTTGGCATCGTTATATCCACCTATCCTACACAAAACATCGTTAGGTAAAGAAAATTCAATGATTTTCGTTACCTCATCATTGATGGTTGATTGGTGGATTTGCTCCTTCGTCCACTTCTTCTTCTCAAGAGGTTTTCCTTCTTTATCCATCGGAGGAGTGAAACCTAATTGTACACAACTCTAATTTACAATGTTAGTCATAAGGAAATACTCCATCCTTACCTTCCAATACGCGAAGTCGTCGCGATCGTAGAAGGGTGGAATTGTGATGTCTTCTCCGAGTTGATCCATTCTCTAGCTTGTGCTCCCTCGGTTGTTAATCTAGCGAAGAGGAACCTGGCTCTGATACCACTTGTTAGGATCGATGATCGCGGCTAGAGAGGGGGGTGTGAATAGCCGACCCCAAAATCGCGTTTCTTTCTACAAATTAGGGTTAGCGCAGCGGAAATAAAATGAATAGAAACGAAAGCGGAGAATAGCAAACCTCAAACTCGTCAATGTAACGAGGTTCGGAGATGAAACTCCTACTCCTCGGCATGTCCGTAAGGTGGACGAAGCCTATCAATCCGTCGGTGGATGAGTCCCTAGAAAACCGGCTAATATAAACTCCTTATGGGTGGAGAAACCTCGCCACAAGAACTTTGCAACAGCAATAAGGAGTACAAAGAAGAGCAAGAACAAAATACACAATAAATGTACAAATACTCGCTTGTCTTCTCGTCGACTGAAGTCCCGGATGAAACACCAACTTCACGGATGAATGCCAACAAGCAACTCAGTCAAAGAAGCTCCCCCGAAGCTTCGGAGCTCAGCAAAGCTCAAGCACAGCTTTCAGAAGAACAGCAGCTCGAGGAGGAAGAAGAAGAGAAATAGTCAGCAACCCTCGATCTCTTCTTATATCCCCTGATATCCTGGCTAACCTGCGAACCTGCAAGCAAAAAGACCAGAACACAGAAGCCCAAAATAACCTAGTCGTTGAGTCACAATGGCTAGGGCTGGACCGATCAGGCTCCACCCTGATCGGTCCAGAGTGCTGCTGATCGGTCATGGGGACCGATCAGAGCTTCCTCTGATCGGTCCAGGGACCGATCAGCATGCTTTTCTCCCGAACTTCTTGCCTCTGATCGTTGTTTCCTAATCGGTCTACAGACCGATCAGATAACACTCAGTAGGCTACTGTTTGGTTACTGATCGGTCACCAGACCGATCCAGATATCCAGTGTATCACTGGATTGATCCACTGATCGATCTAGAGCTTGGTTTTTGCCCAAACCAAGTCCCAAACCTTCCAAACCAACATCCGGTCAACTTTGACCTATTGGTACATCATGCTTAGCATCCGGTCACTCCCTTGACCTGCTAAGACTCCCCACCAAGTGTCCGGTCAATCCCTTTGACCCACTTGGACTTTTCTCTTCGTGTCAAGTATCCGGTCACTCCCTTGACCTACTTGACCTTCTCAACACCAGATGTCCGATCACCCTTGATCCATCTGGATTTTTCCTTGCCCGGCTTCACTCACCAGGACTTTCATCTAGCTTCACTCACTAGGATTTTCACCTGACTTCACTCACCAGGATTTCCAATCTGCCCGGCTTCACTCACCAGGACTTTTCCGTCTGCCTGGCTTCACTCACCAGGGTTTTCACAACTGCCTGGCTTCACTCACCAGGACTTTCCACATCCGGTCCAGAGAACGAGCTACCGAGCCCTCTCTGACCACAGTTCGGAGAACGAGCTACCGAGCCCTCTCTGACTTCCATCCGGTCCAGAGAACGAGCTCCCAAGCCCTCTCTGACCTAGTCCGGAGAACGAGCTATCGAGCCCTCTCCGACTTCCACTTCTGGTCCAGAGAATGAGCTACAGAGTCCTCTCTGACCTAGTCCGGAGAACGAGCTACCGAGCCCTCTCCGACTTCCACTTGCCAAGTTCCCATACTTGGACTTTTCCCGTGTCAGGTCAACTTACCTCGGTCAACCAGGTCAACCTAGACCTAAGGTTGCACCAACAATCTCCCATCAAAATACAACTCTTTTGTTCTTGTCAAACATCAAAATACAACTCGAGTCAGGTCAACTCGAGTCGGGTCAACCAGGTCAACCTTGACCTAAGGTTGCACCAACAGAGCTTTCCTTTACCTTTATCTGCAGTATAAGGAAATGAAAATCTATAAGCAGATACTTAGTAAGTACCGTCTACTCACAAAATAATGCATTAAAAGAGAACATGCTATCCAAATTGCTTGCGGAAACACAAAACATGCACTTGTCCATAATTCACATGAACTATATAACTCGAAAATATGTATATGACATGCATTTTAAAATCAGTTTATCATGTAAAATATCCACTTAAAACCATGCAATGAAAAACATAAAATTTGCTATGCTATAGAGATCAGACCCTGCACTCTCTAACTCTAGTTCTCAACTTAATAATGTTTTCACTTTAAGAAATCAATGAGCTTTGAAAACTTTATCTTACATACTAGTGAAAATAATAATCAACTTGCTTTGGGTCCGACATTGTACCACTTTGCGTGCATCCTTAATAAGATCCGAGGAAGCTAATCCCGAACCCATTAAAGTACTATTAGGCAGTCTAGGAGCCTAGGGGTGATCTAGGAGCCCACCCATGGACCTTGTGTCCGGTACATGCCTTTCTAAAGCAAAAATATTTCCATTTACCTTTAATTTCTTGTACTTGCACTTGCTTGGCATTTAACCAAACACCTTATGTGCGCTTAATTGCCCCGTACTTATAGGGAAGCACTTTAGGCACTTGATTATACTTCTTAGTCCCAAAACTTAATGGGAAGCAAATCAAAATAATCTAAACATGTTCTTAATCCCAAAACTTTTAGGGGCATCACATATATCATAGCATCTATCTTTTCTTAACATGCAATAAACATCTCATAACATGCATCTACCTTTACATGCTTAAAACGTATCAATCTAAGTAACATCGAAGCAACTTATACTGTAGGTGAGAGATACTTACATCCTTTCGCTAGATCTTACTATTATGGAGGGTGTTGGGAAGAAAATCCTCTCTTTTGTATGCCTTGATCTCCAAAACACCCTTCACGTGTGTAAGAACCTTGTGGAATTATCCTCTTAGATCCTCCCCTTGAATACTTAGAACTTTAGAAACCCTAGTCCTAGATCTTGGCCAAAAACCACAAAGGTGAAAGAGAGGATTTCAGCTAGAGAGGAGAAGAGGAAAAGGGAGATGAAAAGTTAGGTTTTCATCTCATCCTTTCCCTTTTATACAAAGTGGAAGTTGAAGCATCTCTTCACATATATTCTACATATAATGAATTGTTTCATATTCCTAATGTGATGCTTTACCACCACCTAATGGTTACTTAAACTAATCTTAAATAAGAGGTCTAAAGTTCAAATCCTAGCTTGGGCCATTTATGAATATATATTAATTTCTTTTCTCTTCTTATATTTCTTTTTACCCATTTAAAAATAGGGAAAATTTACGGGTGTTTCAATCCCCCATACCTTATAAAAAGTTCATCCTCGAACTTAGAATAGCTGTGGATACTTCTGTCTCATATCATCCTCGCGTTCCCATGTTACTTCTTCATACTGTTGACCTTGCCACAACACTTTTACTAACGGTATCTCTTTATTTATCAGCCTCTTAACTTCTTGATCTATTATCTGAATAGGTCAACTTTCAAAACTGAGATCCTCTTGAACTTGTACCATCTATGGCTCAATCACTTGATTTGCATCGGGAACATGCTTCTTCAGCATTGAGACATGAAAGATATTATGAATAGTTGACATTTCCTGAAGTAGTTCCAGCTCATATGCTACCTTGCCAACCCTTATAGTGATCCGGTATGACCCTACATAACGTGGACTCAACTTTCTTTTCTTTCTAAACCGCATCACTCCTTTCATAGGATCTACTTTCAGGAACACTAAGTCCCCAACCTCAAATTCCAGTGGTCTACGGCGCACATCCACATAACTCTTCTGTCGACTCTGAGTCATTTCTATCCTCTGGCAAATGTTCTAAATGGCTTTGGTGGTGTCCTCAATAAGGTCTGTCTAGAGTCCCATTTCTTTCTTTTCACCACCTTCATACCAACAGATAGGAGATCTACATCTCTTCCCATATAGAGCCTCATAGGATGTCATTCCGATAGTAGCTTGATAGCTATTATTGTATGCAAATTCTGCTAAGCATAGGTATCAATACCAGCTTCCTTTGAAATCTAAAGTACAAGCTGTTAGAGTGTATACTAAAAGCCTAGCATTTGGTATAAACATTTATCTAGTTAAAAGAATCACATTGGTCAAGTGTCTACATTTATATATATCAAATGTAGATGTTCAATTAATTTATATTATAGATAACATAGTGTGTGGTATCACACACAGAAGATCGTGTTATCAGTTCTTTATAAATTATAAACAGTAGCTCACGACTAAGATGGAAAGGAATAAACCATTGGAATAGTCGTAGTGTAATTAGGTATTAGTTTATCTTGACTAATTGATTACACTAGTACACTCTAAGTGTATTGAGTAGGACCATTTAAGGTAAGTTCTTTTTATACTGATTTAATAAAAGAACTAGACCTTAGTTATTATGGAAGTATGTGCTCTTAATCCTAATATAATAACTAGCACATATATTTAATATTTATTTCTTTGACTTATCAAAGGGTGAGATTTAGCTCGATAAATCAAAATGTCCGATAAGTTGGGAAATGATGTTACTTATAGTGTGACTTGTTGATTATAGAAGGAAACTATATCCTAGTAATCTAGGTTGATAATGTCCCCAAGAGGAGCTCATAAAGATTGTCATGTTAAACCCTGCAGGTGGATTTAGTCCGACATGACGATAAGGTTGAGTGGTACTACTCTTGGACTAAGATATTAATTAAATGAGTTGTCAGTAACTCACTTAATTAGTGGACATTCGATATCTTAAACACAGGGAGACTAACACACTCATAATAAGAAGGAGCCCAAAAATGTAATTTGGGATTGGTGCGATAGTTCAATAATAGTTCTTTAGTGGAATGAATTATTATTGATGAAATTAAGTTATGTGTTCGGGGCGAACACATGATGCTTAATTTCATCGGGAGACCAAAACCAATTCCTCCTCTCGGTCCCTATCGTAGCCTCTTGTATATAGAGATTTATACCCACCTTCTTACCCATCCTAATGGGGTCGGCCAAGCTAGCTTGGAACCCAAGCTAGGGCCGGCCAAGACCAAGTGGATGAGCCAAGTTGGTGGCCGGCCAAAGCTTGGGTCCCAAGCTTAGGTGGCCAACCACTAGAATATTAAAAATAATTTTTATTAAAATTATTTCTTATGTGGATATCATGATTTTAAAAGAGAGTTTAAAATTTAAATTTTTCCTTTTATAGCTTTCTACAAAAGTCGTCGGGTCTATGGTTACCACAGATTAAAATATCTCTGAAGGAGAGATTACCGTCTTTTCTGCATACACACACAGCACAATATAAAAGCAATAAATAGAAAATCTAATTTTCAACTATTATGGCTTTTATCTATGGTTATCCTCCGTGTGTTGTCATCCCAAGCTGCTGCCATATTTGGCCACCGCCACCGGGTATTGCTGTTGCATCTATCTTGCTCCTTGTTCCGCTGCGCCTCTGGTCCTCAAAAGGTTCCACACCTTGCAAGATTCGATCCGCGACACAAATAGAATTTTACATTTTTCGATCCTATATTCCTCGAAGGAATGTACATGTAAACTAGATCGAACATAAAATAAAAATTTACATCCATCGATCCTATATTCCATAAAAGGAATGTACATGTAACTAGATCAAAAATAAAATCCTAATAAAACTAAATACAGCTCCTGCTGTATTTTATAATACAATCATGCACACACATATAAATGTCCTTGACATGTCCAAGGGTCCAATCACACACATAATAACTAAAAGTCATAATAGTTGGATCCTGCATCCATAAAGTTAGCACATCCTACTATTAACCTGCCTAAATTATGTATAACATGTGCATAATTAAACTAATACCAAATATACAGAGGCAAAACCCTAGCTCTGATACCAATTGTTGGTTGCTACTCGGAAAACCTAATGGTTCTATTGTACAAAAATTTTATACAAAGATCTGAACCTTTTCCTAGCTACCATGTGTTCTTTTAAATTAAACTTGGATCGCCTGCGGAACTTAACACGTTTGATCCAAAGTTTAATCTATTTGTTCTTTTAGGTTTAGACTCGGATCTCCTGCGAAACTTAACACGTTCGATCCAAATCACCTAGGTTATTAATTTCATTAAATATTAGTTTCCAAATTTGGCTCCCAGTACTGACGTAGCGAGGCACATGGCCTTCTTGGATATGAGAACAACCACCACCGACTAGACAAAGTCTTTTAAGGAAAGTTAATATTTAATTTCCTTAAATAAATTTAGGTCAACCGAAAAGAACAATCAAATCACAAGGAAAAGAAAAAAAAACAAAAGAACACAACATCGAAAACAAATTCGAAATACTAGAATTGTATGCCTCTTGTATTTGGTATTATTTCCAAAAATAACTAGTATGATGCGGAAAGGAAAAATACGAGTTATACCTTTTAGAAAGACCTCTTGATCTTCTACCGTATTCCTCTTCTAACCTCGGACATTGTGTGGGCAATGATCTTCCAAGATGAGGACCACCTAGCACCTTCTTCTTCTTCCTTCAAGTTTCGGCTAAGCACCAAAATCCAAGGATGAAGAACTTTTTCCACCAACTAAGCTCCAAGGGATGCAAGCTTTCTCTCCTTCTTCTTCTTCTTCTCCAAGTAGTATCCGGCCACCACAAAAGCTCCAAGCAAGGTAGAGTTTCAGCCACCACAAAGAGGAAGAGAGGGAGAGAGGATGTTCGGCCACAACACCAAGGAAAAAGAGGGAGAGAATAATAGAGGTTGTGTCTAATGAAGGCACCCCAACCCCCTCTTTTATATTCCTTAGCTTTGGTAAATAAGGAAATTTAATTACAATAAAATTTCTTTAACTTTCTTTGACATGAATTAATTAAGAAAAATTAAACAAAATTTCTTAAAACTCCATGTCTTGGCCGGCCACATCAACAAGGGCAAACAAAGCAATTTCAATCAACAATTAAAATTCCTTATTTGTCTTCGGAAATTTTAAAAAATAAAATTTCCTTTTAAAATCCCTTCATGGTTGATAAAAAGAAATTTCTATAATTTTAATTTTTCAACATGTGAATAATTTACAAAGAGAAAAAATAAAATATCTTTCCTATCTACAAATAAGGAAAGAGATCTAATCTCTTTTCTTAATCTTTTGTAGAAGAGATATTTTAATTTTAATTCTCTCCAATAAATTATATCTTCCACATAAGAAAAATTCAAAATTAAAATTCTTTTAAATTTAATGGGGGTCGGCCACCTAAGCTTGGGTTCAAGCTAGGGCCGACCACCCATGAATCAAGGCTTGGCCGGCCCTAGCTTGAACCACAAGCTAGCTTGGCCGGCCCCTACATCATGGGTACGAAGGTGGGTATAGTACTCTATAAATAAGAGGCTACGATAGGGACCGAGAGGAGGAATTGGTTTTGGTCTCCTGATAAAATTAAGCATCCCGTGTTCGCCCCGAACACACAACTTAATTTTATCAATAATAATTATTCCACTAGAGAACTATTATTGAACTACCGCACCAATCCCAAATTACATTTTTCGGCTCCTTCTTATTATGAGTGTGTTAGTGTCCCTGTGTTTAAGATGTCGAATGTCCACTAATTAAGTGAGTTACTGACAACTCATTTAATTAATATCTTAATCCAAGAATAGTACCACTCAACCTTATCGTCATGTCGGACTAAGTCCACCTGCAGGGTTTAACATGACAAACCTTATGAGCTCTTCTTGGGGACATTATCAACCTAGATACTAGGACACAGTTTCCTTCTATAATCAACAACACACACTATAAGTGATATCATTTCCCAACTTATCGAGCTTATTGATTTATCGAACTAAATCTCACCCGTTGATAAATTAAAGAAATAAATATCAAATATATGTGCTTGTTATTATATTGGGATTAAGAGCACACACTTCCATAATAACTGAGTTCTTTATTCCTTTATAAAGTCAGTATAAAAGAAACGACCTCTAATGGTCCTACTCAATACACTCTAAGTGTACTAGTGTAATTATATAGTCAAGATAAACTAATTCCTAATTACACTACGACCTTCCAATGGTTTGTTCTTTTCCATCTTGGTCGTGAGCTACTGTTTATAATTTATAAGGTACTGGTAACATCATCTTCTGTATGTGGCACCACATACTATGTTATCTACAATATAAATTAATTGAACAACTACAACTAAATGTAGACAATTTGACCAAATGTGATTCTTGATTCAAAATAAATGTTTACAAAAGCTTAGGCTTTCAGTATACACTCTAACAATCTCCCACTTATACTAATGACTAAGTTGTCATATCTTCTGCCATACATCTGATTCTCATTCCCTCCACATGCCGATCGAAAGCTTTTGTTGGAAGGGCCTTAGTGAAAGGATCTGCCAGGTTATCTGCTGATGCAATCTTAGCGATGACAACTTCTCCTCGCTTCACAATATCTCGTATCAGGTGGTACTTGCGCTCTATATGTTTACTTTCCTTATGGGCTCGTGGTTCCTTCGAGTTTGCAACTGCACCGCTATATCACAATAAATTGTGATGATTTTGGGCAAACCAGGAATCACATCTAAGTCCATTAGAAAGTTCCTGAGCCATACTGCTTCTTTAGCTGCCTCAGAGGCTGCTACATACTCAGCTTCCATGGTTGAGTCCGAAATGCATTTCTGCTTAACACTCCTCCATGCAATGGCTCCACCTACCAAAGTAAACACATAGCCTGATGTAGACTTACTGTTGTCCTTATCTGATTGGAAATCTGAATCCGTGTAACTTACAGGGAGAAAATCGTCTTCTTGGTAAACTAGCATATAATCTTTAGTTCTTCTCAGGTACTTTAATATATGCTTTACCGCGGTCCAATGTCCTTATCCAGGATTACTCTGATATCTGCTAACCATGCCCACGGCAAAACAAATATCAGGTCTCGTACATAGCATTGCATACATTAGACTTCCTACAGCCGAAGCATAAGGAACTGCTTTCATGTCCTCTATCTCCTTTGATGTCTTCGGAGACATCTCTTTAGATAGAGCTACTCTATGCCTAAAAGGTAAGAAACCTTTCTTGCAATCTTGCATGCTAAAACGAGCAAGGATTGTATCTATATATGAAGCTTGAGACAGACACAACATTCTTTTCTTGTGATCCCTTATAACTTTGATCCCAAGAATGTGTGCACAATCTCCTAAGTCCTTCATATCAAATTGTTTGGACAACCATACCCTTACATCCGATAATACCTTGACATTGTTGTCAATTAACAAAATATCATCTATGTATAGTACAAGAAATACCACCACGTTTCCGTTACACTTCTTGTATACACAAGACTCATCCAGACACTGAATAAATCCATATGACTGGATTACTTCATTAAACCGGATGTTCCAAGACCTTGAAGCTTGCTTCAGTCCATAAATGGACCGATTAAGCTTACACACTAGATGTTCTTTGCCTTTTTCAATAACCCTTCTGGTTGCTTCATATGGATGTTCTCTTCAAGACTTCCATTAAGGAAAGCTGTCTTGACATTCATTTGCCAAATCTCATAATCCATATGAGCAGCAATGGATAAGAGTATCCGGATAGACTTAAGCATGACTACCGGTGAAAAGGTCTCCTCATAGTCAATTCCCTCTTTCTGAGTGTACCCTTTCGCAACAAGCCTAGCTTTGAAGGTTTCTACATTCCCGTCTGTCCCTCTTTTCCTTTTGTAGATCCACTTGCATCCAACGGCTTTTACACCATCAGGTAGTTCTACAAGCTCCCAGACCTTATTAGGGTACATAGACTCTATTTCAGAATTCATTGCCTTTTGCCAAGATGTTGCATCTATATCTTGGAGTTCTTCGTCATATGTTCGGGGATCAGGTTCATGTTTACCCAGGATCAAGTCTGAAGACTCTCCCAAAAACATGAATATTTCAGGCTACCTTACAACCCTCCCACTACGACGAGGCACTGTCTGTGGTTGTGTATCATGTGTGACATGTGTTGCAGTCTCTTGTGGTACTTCATCTTGTACTGTTGGTACTGAAGTAGACGTGTCCTCTCTAAGTTCTTCTAAAACAACTTTGCTACTGGACTTGTGATCCATTATATAGTCTTCTTCTAAAAACTGGGCATTGGTGCTAACAATGACCTTCTGGTCTTTAGGACTATAAAATAAACCACCTTTCGTTCCTCTGGGATACCCCACAAACACACGAACTTCTGTACGAGATTCTAACTTATCAGCATCTAGTTTCAGCACATGTGCTGGACTACCCCAATCGAATATGTTTTCGCCCATTCCACAATTCTGTGGGAGTAGAAGAAACTAATTTAGAAGGTACTAAGTTCAGAATATACACTGTTGTTTCCAGAGCGTATCCCCAACATGAATTTGGTAATTCTGAATAACTCATCATCGATCTAACCATTTCCATAAGAGTCATATTCCTTCGTTCTGCCACACCATTCTGTTGGGGTGTACCAGGTGCAGACAGTTGGGATTGAATCCCGGCCTCTGATAAGTCATTCCTAAACTCTCCTAAGAGGTATTCGCTACCACGATCAGACCGTAGTGTCTTGATACTTTTACCTAGTCGTTTCTCCACATCAGCCTTATACTCTTTGAACTTATCAAAGCACTCGGACTTGCGGCGCATTAGGTAAATGTATCCATATCTTGAATAATCGTCTATAAAAGAGACAAAATATTCAAAACCTCCTCTTGCCTGGACAGACATAGTACCACACAAATCAGAATGAACCAATTCTAACACTTCTTTGGCTCTATACCCCTTGGTCTTAAAAGGCCTCTTGGTCATTTTACCTTCCAAGCAAGATTCACAAGTCGGAAAATTTTCCAACTCTAATGAACCTAGAAGTCCATCGGCTATAAGCCTCTGAATCCTACTTAAGTTAATATGACCAAGCCTTAGATGCCAAAGATATGGTTGGTTCATTTCCGAAGGTTCTTTTCTCTTATTTGAGTTAGAAGATGAGTTATAAATTTCCATGTTTTGCTTTGTGGGAGAAATTGGATTTAAAGTATACAAATTGCCAACTAATGCACTAGAACAGATAATCACTTTATTTATCTTAATAACTACATCATTACTAAAAGAAACTGAATATCCATCCAAAAACAGTTTAGAAACTGAAATTAAATTCTTTCTAAAACTGGGTACATAAAGACAATTCTTTAAAACCAAATTTCTATTCCTATTAAAAGATAAGTAGACATCTCCCACTGCAACAGTCGCCACCTTAGTAGCATTGCCCATGTAGACGGTAATCTCTCCTTCAGTTAGTCGTCGGGTTTCCTGGAACCCCTGCAAGGAATTGCAGACATGATCAGTGGCTCCCGTATCTACACACCAGGTGCTGGTAGATAACATCGCTAAACATGTTTCAACAACTAGAGCATGAGATATACCTTTGTTGTTCTGATTCCTATGAGGACAGTCCGCCTTCCAATGCCCTGACTGCTTACAGATGAAGCACTTGCCCTTCGGCTTCTTCATTCTAGCTTTAGGTCCTGTACTCTGAGATTTATTCACTTTCTTTGCTGAACCAACTTGTTTCTTCTTCTTCTTTCCTTTCGGTTTAGAAGTAGAACCATTTTTAGCATAGTGAATATGAGAATTGTGACGAAACAAACCTTCTGCTGCCTGAAGTTCTGTCAGTAGTTCAGCCAATGAATATACCCTTTTGTTCATATTGTGATTCAGGCGAAATTGCTCAAAACTTCTAGGTAGTGTTTGGAGAATCATATCGATCTGAGTTTCCCCATCAATTTCTCCTCCAAGGATCTGTATTTCGTTCAGATAAGCCATCATCTTTAGGATATGATCCCTCACAGGAGTACCCTCTTGCATGGTGGCTGTCATTATCTTTCTCATGGCTTCTTGTCTAGAAGCCCGATCCTGATGACCAAAGAGTTCCTTGAGATTGTTCATAATATCATAAGCTGTTGGTAAATCTTGATGCTGATGTTGCAATACATTTGACATTGAAGCCAAAATGTAACACCGCGCCATCTCATCTGCCTTTACCCATTTCTAATGATATTCAATCTCCTCTTGGGTAGATTCACCAGTGGGTGCATCAGGACAAGGCTCAGTCAGTACAAATTTATAGCTTTCAGCAGTAAGAACAATGCCCAGGTTCCTTTTCCAATCTATGTAGTTAGGACCAGTAAGTCTATTTTGTTGTAGTATGATGGACAGTGGGTTGAAAGTCATCCTAAGAATCACAAATAACTTTTGGTCAGAACTCTAAATTTAGAATAATATTGATTCCTCAAACAATACTATTTTAAATTAACCAACACTTCAAAACACCGCGAATATTGTATGCCATGATAGTGTGGACGTATACAAATTCAGCATTTGTAGAAGGAGGGTTTTAACCCATTAATTTTATTATCTTGTCAACCTAACTTTTTGATAAATAAAATTAATAGTTGGTATCCTTTGGTCACACAAATAATAGCAGTGACTCCGATGGGGAGGATACTATTAGTTGTGCCTAAGTGTATACCATTACTTGACACTAAATCCATTAATAAGATTGTGCCCCTTCCGATGGGGAAGATCACACGCTCTTAATTAACTTCCATAGTCATCCCAAATGGAAGTTTGTTCTAGTGATCCACAAACAAGCTCATCCGATATGGAGGAAGGCACTCAGAGCCAACGCGCAAGCTTGTTTGCATCACTTACAAACCAGTAATGGAGACCGTGGAATTTATTTAAAATCCCTCTCCCACTTAGTTATTTATAAATGAGGAATTTTAACTATGCTAGCCTACTAAACATGTATATTAACATACACACACAGCACAATATAAAAGCAATAAATAGAAAATCTAATTTTCAACTATTATGGCTTTTATCTATGGTTATCCTCCGTGTGTTGTCATCCCAAGCTGCTGCCATATTTGGCCACCGCCACCGGGTCTTGTTGTCGCATCTATCTTGCTCCTTGTTCCGCTGCGCCTCTGGTCCTCAAAGGGTTCCACACCTTGCAAGATTCGATCCGCGACACAAATAGAATTTTACATTTTTCGATCCTATATTCCTCGAAGGAATGTACATGTAAACTAGATCGAACATAAAATAAAAATTTACATCCATCGATCCTATATTCCATAAAAGGAATGTACATGTAATTAGATCAAAAATAAAATCCTAATAAAACTAAATACAGCTCCTGTTGTATTTTATAATACAATCATACACACACATATAAATGCCCTTGACATGTCCAAGGGTCCAATCACACACATAAAAACTAAAATTCATAATAGTTGAATCCTGCATCCATAAAGTTAGCACATCCTACTATTAACCTGCCTAAATTATGTATGACATGTGCATAATTAAACTAATACCAAATATATAGAGGCAAAACCCTAGCTCTGATACCAATTGTTGGTTGCTACTCGGAAAACCTAATGGTTCCATTGTACAAAAATTTTATACAAAGATCTGAACCTTTTCCTAGCTACCATGTGTTCTTTTAAATTAAACTTGGATCGCCTGCGGAACTTAACACGTTTGATCCAAAGTTTAATCTATTTGTTCTTTTAGGTTTAGACTCGGATCTCCTGCGAAACTTAACACGTTCGATCCAAATCACCTAGGTTATTAATTTCATTAAATATTAGTTTCCAAAATTGGCTCCCAGTACTGACGTGGCAAGGCACATGACCTTCTTGGATATGGGAACAACCACCACCGACTAGACAAAGCCTTTTAAGGAAAGTTAATATTTAATTTCTTTAAATAACTTTAGGTCAACCGAAAAGAACAATCAAATCACAAGGAAAAGAAAAAAAACAAAAGAACACAACATCGAAAACAAATTCGAAATACTAAAATCGTATGCCTCTTGTATTTGGTATTATTTCCAAAAATAATTAGTATGATGCGGAAAGGAAAAATACTAGTTATACCTTTTAGAAAGACCTCTTGATCTTCTACCGTATTCCTCTTCTAACCTCGGACGTTGTGTGGGCAACGATCTTCCAAGATGAGGACCACCTAGCACCGTCTTCTTCTTCCTTCAAGTTTCGTCAAAGCACCAAAATCCAAGGATGAAGAACTTTTTCCACCAACTAAGCTTCAAGGGATGCAAGCTTTCTCTCCTTCTTCTTCTTCTTCTCCAAGTAGTATCCGGCCACCACAAAAGCTCCAAGCAAGGTAGAGTTTCAGCCACCACAAAGAGGAAGAGAGGGAGAGAGGATGTTCGGCCACAACACCAAGGAAAATGAGGGAGAGAATAATAGAGGTTGTGTCTAATGAAGGCACCCCAACCCCCTCTTTTATATTCCTTAGCTTTGGTAAATAAGGAAATTTAATTACAATAAAATTTCCTTAACTTTCTTTGACATGAATTAATTAAGAAAAATTAAACAAAATTTCTTAAAACTCCATCTCTTGGTCGGCCACATCAACAAGGGCAAACAAAGCAATTTCAATCAACAATTAAAATTTCTTATTTGTCTTCAAAAATTTTAAAAAATAAAATTTCCCTTTAAAATCCCTTCATGGTTGATAAAAAGAAATTTCTATAATTTTAATTTTTCAACATGTGAATAATTTACAAAGAGAAAAAATAAAATATCTTTCCTATCTACAAATAAGGAAAGGGATCTAATCTCTTTTCTTAATCTTTTGTAGAAGAGATATTTTAATTTTAATTCTCTCCAATAAATTATATCTTCCACATAAGAAAAATTCAAAATTAAAATTATTTTAAATTTAATGGGGGCCGGCCACCTAAGCTTGGGTTCAAGCTAGGGCCGACCACCCATGAATCAAGGCTTGGCCGGCCCTAGCTTGAACCACAAGCTAGCTTGGCCGGCCCCTACATCATGGGTACGAAGGTGGGTATAGTACTCTATAAATAAGAGGCTACGATAGGGACCGAGAGGAGGAATTGGTTTTGGTCTTCTGATAAAATTAAGCATCCCGTGTTCGCCCCGAACACACAACTTAATTTTATCAATAATAATTCATTCCACTAGAGAACTATTATTGAACTACCGCACCAATCCCAAATTACATTTTTCGGCTCCTTCTTATTATGAGTGTGTTAGTCTCCCTGTGTTTAAGATGTCGAATGTCTACTAATTAAGTGAGTTACTGACAACTCATTTAATTAATATCTTAATCCAAGAATAGTACCACTCAACCTTATCGTCATGTCGGACTAAGTCCACCTGCAGGGTTTAACATGACAAACCTTATGAGCTCTTCTTGGGGACATTATCAACCTAGATACTAGGACACAGTTTCCTTCTATAATCAACAACACACACTATAAGTGATATAATTTCTCAACTTATCGGGCTTATTGATTTTTCGAACTAAATCTCACCCGTTGATAAATTAAAGAAATAAATATCAAATATATGTGCTTGTTATTATATTGGGATTAAGAGCACACACTTCCATAATAACTGAGGTCTTTGTTCCTTTATAAAGTCAGTGTAAAATAAACGACCTATAATGGTCCTACTCAATACACTCTAAGTATACTAGTATAATTATATAGTCAAGATAAACTAATTCCTAATTACACTACGACCTTCCAAAGGTTTGTTCTTTTCCATTTTGGTCGTGAGCTACTGTTATAATTTATAAGGTACTGATAACATCATCTTCTGTATGTGGCACCACATACTATGTTATCTACAATATAAATTAATTGAACAACTACAACTAAATGTAGACAATTTGACCAAATGTGATTCTTTATTCAAAATAAATGTTTACATAAGCTTAGGCTTTCAGTATACACTCTAACACACAATAGGTTATTTAAGGAAAGGTTCGACACTTGTACAAAAATTTTTGTACAGTGGAACCAGTATGATTTTCCTAGGACTAACCAACACAAGCCCGTAGCATATCCTCTAAAACTTAGTTCACTCGTTCTGTTTGCCCGTTAGTTTAAGGATCAAATGCAGTACTAAACCGCAACTTAGTGCCAAGAGCTCTCTGAACACACTCCTAGAAGTGTGAAGTAAAACAACTATCTCTATCAGAAATTATGGTTTTGGGAACTCCATGTAATCTGATAACCTCTTTCACATACAAATGTGCTAATTGCTCAATAGAGTAGGATATTCTGATAGCTAGGAAATGAGCAGACTTGGTTAATCTGTCCACTATTACCCAGATCGCATCATAACCATTTGCGGTTCTGGGTAGTCCTACTATAAAATCCATAGATATATCTTCCCACTTCCACTTTGAGATCTGGATAGGCTGCAGAACTCCGCCTGGTTTCTGATGTTCTGCTTTAACCCGTTGACACGTCAGACAGGTACTGATGTATCTAGTAACATCTCTCTTCATTCCAGACCACCAGAAGCGTTCCTTTAAATCTTGGTACATCTTGGTGGAACTCCAGGCAAGTGCTTCATCTGCAAGCAGTCTGGACATTGGAATGCAGATTGTCCTCGAAGGAGAGAGAACAATAAAGGTATATCTTATTCTCTACTAGTTGAAAAATGTTTAGCGGTGTTATCTATCAACACCTGGTGTGTAGATACAGGAGCCATTGATCATGTCTGCAATACATTGCAGAGGTTCCAGGAAACCCAATGACTATATGAGGGAGAGATATCTATCTACATGAGCAATGCTACAAAAGTGGCAGCTATTGCAGTGGGAGACGTCTACTTATCATTCGATAGGAATAGAACTTTGGTTTTGAGAAATTGTCTTTATGTACCAACTTTTAGAAAAAATTTAATTTCAGTTTCTAAACTGTTTGTGGATGGATATACTGTTTCTTTTGATGACAAAGTGGTTGTCAAGAAAAATAGGATAATTATCTGTTCTGGTACATTAGTTGGCAATTTGAATACTCTAAATCCAATAACTCCCATAAAGCAACAAATGAAAATTAATAACACATCTTCTAATTCTAATAAGAGAAAGGAACCTTCAAAAATGAATCAAACATATCTTTGGCATCTAAGCCTTGGTCATATTAACTTGAGTAGGATTCAAAGGCTAATAGCCGATGGACTCTTGGGTTCGTTAGTGTTGAAAAACTTTCCAACTTGCGAATCTTGCTTGGAAGGTAAAATGACCAAGAGACCTTTTAAGGACAAGGGGTATAGAGCCAAAGATATGTTGGAACTGATTCATTCTAATTTGTGTGGTCCTATATCTATCCAGGCAAGAGGTGGTTTCGAATAATTTGTGTCTTTTATAGATAACTATTTGAGATATGGGTACATTTACTTGATGCGTCGCAAGTCTGAATGCTTTGATAAGTTCAAAGAGTACAAGGTTGATGTGGAGAAACGTCATAGTAAAAGTATCAAGACACTACGGTCTGATCATGGTGGCGAATACCTCTTTGGAGAGTTTAGGAATTACTTATCAGAGGTTGGGATTCAATCCCAATTGTCTGCACCTGGTACACCCCAACATAATGGTGAGGTATAAAAAAGGAATAGAACTCTTATGGAAATAGTTAGATCAATGATGAGTTATTCAGAATTACCAGATTCGTTTTGGGGATATGCTCTGGAAACGGCAGTGTACATTCTGAATATGGTACCTTCTGTTGGATCGTGATGTTTCGATAGAGGGGGGGGTGAATATCAATTACGAAAAATTCTTTCGAAAAGAGTTAAGCGCAGCGGAAAAGTAAAACAATGCAATGCTAACACAAGAACCAATTTTACTTGGTTCGGAGCCTTTGGCGACTCCTACTCCAAGGCCCGCACACGAGGGTGCTTTCGATGGGCAATTCACTAGTAGTTCGAAAGATATTACAAACTAAGTACAGAAAATACTAATGAAAGAATTAAAGCAATACCGACAAAATAAGAGACTTAAAAAGAGAAGCAACGCGTTTGTCGGAGCTTTGCAGCGTCGCAGGAGTACAGGAGAGCGAGTTCTTCAATTCAGAGTTGTTGTTGAAGCTCCACCCCTGCCCCTTCTTTTATATGAGGCTCGGGGCGTCCGGGCGCCCGGACCACCTTTCTCCAGAGATTCCTTCTCCTACAAGACAAGGTTAGTCCGAGGCAAATATATAATATGTTTCCTGCAAAACAAAGTGTTAGCACAGTTTTATAAATTCGATATCAAGAGTATGACTTAGATTCCGTCTTTCTGAGACGGGAATCTAGTCACGATCTCGACTTAGATATCCAAAATGGATCTAAGCCAGATCGACGCCTAATGTTCCCTTCCCGAGAACGTGTCCTCACAGTCACTCCCTTCCAGTGACTTACCTTTACTCACCTGTCAGACGTCCGGTGAGCCCTTCGACCCGTCTGGACTTTCTCGCCAGCTATCTGGTCAGCCCGTCGACCTAGCTGGACTTCGTGCCAAGCGTCCGGTCAGTCCGTTGACTAGCTTGGACTTTGTGCTAAATGTCTGGTCAGCCCATCGACCCATTTGGACTTCGTGCCAGACATCCAGTCAGCCCGTCGACCTGTCTAAACTTAGCCTGTACACTCGATCAGAGTGTTAGATAACGACAAACCTAACTTAACCTGATTTGTCATTCATCAAAACCTGAGTTAGATCGTTAGTACTAACCGCACCAACACCTTCTAAATCAGTACCCTCTACTCCCATGGAATTATGAAATAGGCGTAAGCCTAGTATGAGTCATATTCGGATATGGGGTAGTCCAGCACATGTGCTAAAGGGAGATACTGACAAGTTGGAATCACGTACAGAAGTTTGTCTGTTTGTAGGATATCCTAAGGGAATGAAAGGTGGTCTATTTTATAATCCTAAAAATCAGAAGATCATTGTTAGCACCAATACTTGATTTTTAGAGGAAGATTATGTAATAAACCATAAGCCCATGAGTGAAATTGTTCTATAAGAAATGCGAGAGGACACGCCTACTTTAGTACCAATAGTGCAAGATGAAATATCACAAGAAACTGTAACATGTATCACAAATGATACACAACAACAGACAGTGCCTCGTCGTAGTGGGAGAGTTGTTAGGCAACCTGAAAGATTCATATTTTTGGGAGAGTCGTCGGACTTGGTCCCAGGTAAACATGAACATGATTCCCGAACATATAACGAAGCACTCCAAGATATAAATGCAGCATCTTGGCAAAGAGCAATGAATTCAGAAATAGAATCTATGTATTCTAATAAGGTTTGGGAGCTTGTAAGCCCACTAAATGGTGTAAAAGCCGTTGGATGTAAGTGGATCTACAAAAGGAAAAAAGGGATAGATGGGAAGGTGGAAACCTTCAAAGCAAGTCTTGTTGTGAAGGGGTATACTCAGAAAGAGAGAATCGATTATGAGGAAACCTTTTCACCAGTAGTTATGCTTAAGTCTATCTAGATACTCTTATCTATTGCTGCTCATATGGATGTCAAGACGACTTTCCTTAACGGAAGTCTTGAAGAAAACATTCATATGAAGCAACCAGAGGGGTTCATTGAAAAAGGCAAAGAGCATCTAGTGTGCAAGTTAAATCGGTCTATTTATGGACTAAAGCAAGTTTCAAGATCTTAGAACATCCGATTTAATGAAGTAATCCAGTCGTATGGATTTATTCAGTGTCTGGATGAGTCTTGTGTATACAAGAAGTGTGATGGAAACGTGGTGGTATTTCTTGTACTATACGTAGATGACATTTTGTTAGTTGGAAATAATATCAAAGTGTTATCGGAAGTAAGGGTATGGTTGTCCAAGCAATTCGATATGAAGGACTTAGGAGAATGCGCACATATTCTTGCGATCAAAGTAATAAGGGATCGCAAGAAAAGGATGTTGTGCTTGTCCCAAGCTGTATATATCGATACAATCCTTGCTCGTTTTAGCATGCAAGACTCCAAGAAAGGTTTTCTACCTTTTAGGCATGGAGTAGCTTTATCTAAAGAGATGTCTCCGAAGACATCAAAGGAGATAGACAACATGAAGGCAGTTCCTTATGCTTCGGCTGTCGGAAGCCTAATGTACGATATGCTGTGTACGAGATCGGATATCTATTTTGTCATGGGCATGGTTAACAGATATCAAAGTAACCCTGGACAAGGACATTGGACTGCTGTAAAGCATATATTAAAGTACCTGAGAAGGACTAGAGATTATATGCTAGTTTACCAAGCAGATGATTTGCTCCCCGTGGGATACACGGATTTTGACTTCCAATTAGATAGGGACAATAATAAGTCTACATCAGGCTATGTGTTTACTTTAGGAGGTGGAGCGATTACATAGAGGAGTGTTAAGCAGAAATACATTTCAGACTCAACCATGAAAGCTGAGTATGTGGCAGCCTCTGAGACAGCCAAAGAAGTTGTATGACTTAAGAACTTCCTAATGAACTTAGATGTGATTCCTGGTTTGCCCAAAATCATCACAATTTATTGTGATAATAGCGGTGCAGTAGCAAACTCGAAGGAACCATGAGCCCATAAGGTGAGTAAACACATAGAGTGCAAGTACCACCTGATACGAGACATCGTAAAGCGAGGAGATGTTGTTGTCGCCAAGATTACATCAGTAGATAACTTGGCAGATCCTTTCACAAAGGCCCTTCCGGCGAAAGCTTTCGATCGGCATCTTGAAGGAATGGGAATCAGATGTATGACAGCGTTTATGACAGCATAGTCTTTTAGTATAAGTGGGAGATTGTTAGAGTGTATACTAAAAGCTTAACTTTTTGTAAACATTTATTTTAAAATAAAGAATCACATTGGTCAAATGTCTACATTTATATGCTAAGTGTAGTTGTTCAATTAATTTATATTGTAGATAATATGGTGTGTGGTGTCACACACAGAAGATCATGTTATCATTTCCTTATAAATTATAAACAGTAGCTCACGACTAAGATGGATAGCAACAAACCATTGGAATATACATAGTGTAATTTGATATTAGTTTATATTGACTATAAAATTATACTAGTACATTCTGAGTGTATTGAGCAGGATCATTTAAGGTAAGTTCTTTTTATACTGACTGCATAAAAGAACAAGACCTTTGTTATTATGGAAGTGTGTACTCTTAATCATGATATAATAACAAGCACATATACTCAATATTCATTTCTTTAATTTATCAAAGAGTGCGATTTAGTTCGATAAATCAGTAAACCCGATAAGTTGGGAAATGATATTATTTATATGATGTATTGTTGATTATAGAATGAAACTGTGTCCTAGTAATCTAGGTTGATGATGTCCCCAAGAGGAGCTCATAAGGATTATCATGTAAACCCTGCAAGTGGACTTAGTCCGACATGATGATAAGATTGAGTGGTACTACTCTTGGAGCTAGATATTAATTAAGTGAGTTATTAGTAACTCATTTAATTAGTGGACATTCTATATCTTAAACACAGGGAGATTAACACACTCATGATAAGAAGGAGCTCATATAGTAATATGGGATTGGTGCGGTAGTTCAATAATAACTCTTTAGTGGTATGAGTTATTATTGATGAACTCGAGTTGGGTGTTCGGGGCGAACACGGGAAGCTCAAGTTCATCGGGAGACCAAAACCAATTCCTCCTCTTGGTCCTTGTCGTAGCCTCTTAGTTATAAAGTCTTATACCCACATTCTTACCCATCCCAAGGTGGTCGGCCAAGCCAAGCTTGGAGCCCAAGCAAGGGTCGGCCAAGATAAGGCTTGGATGGGTTGAAGTGTGGTCGGCCTAGCTTGAACCCAAGCTTAGGTGGCCAGCCACAATAAAATTAAAAGAATTTTATTTTTTAAAATATTTCCTTGTGTGGAAGCCATGATTTAAAAGAGAGTTTTAAAATTAAATCTTTCCTTTTATAGTTTCTACAAAAGATTAAGAGAAAGGTTTGATATCTTTTCTTATTTGTAGATTGAAAGGAAGATTTAAATTTTAGAGAAACCTTTCTTTATTGTAATCATCCACATATTTTAATAGAGAGATTTTAATTTATAAAAGTTTCCTTTTATAACCAACCATGAAGGGAATTTTTAAAGAGAAAATTTTATTTTAAAAATTTTTGGAAATAAATTAGGAAGTTTTAATTTTGTGTTTAAAACTTTCCTTATTTGGAGGATTTGAGGTGGTCGGCCAATAGAAACAAGAAAAAGAAATTTTAATTAAATTTTTTATTTTCATTGGTAAGGAAATTAAGGAAGTTTTAATTAAAATTTTCCATATTTGCCAAGACCAAGGAATATAAAAGAGAGGGTAGAGGTGTCTCACCTCACAACAATATATCTTCTATTATTCCTCTCTTCCTTAGTGGTGGTCGGCCCTCTCTTTCTTTTCCTCTCCTATTCTTCTTCCTTGTGTGGCCAGCGACATCTTCATCTCAAGGAGCTTAGTGGTGGCCAGATCTTGTTAGGGGAAGAAGGAGAGATAGGAGGCTTTGTTTCTTAGCATCCCTTGGAGCTTGGTTGGTGGCTGAAAGTTCTTCATCTCTTGAAGATTATTGGTGGCTGAAACTTGCTTGGAGAAGAAGGAAACTCGGGTAGATTCTCGTCTCGATAGATCATCTCCCACACGACGTCCGAGATAAGAAGAGGAATACGATAGAAGATCGTGAGGTCTATAAGCTACAAAAGGTATAACTAGTTATTAGTTTCTGCATCATAACTAGTTCATCCTTTTGTTTAGATCTTGAAATACCAAACATAAGAGGCTAGTGATTCTAGGTTTTCGGATTTATTATTCGATTTGTGTTTCTTTTATTTTTCGATCTTGTGATTTAATTGTTTTTATTGGTTAAACCTAGGGTTACTATAAGGAGATTAAATATTGAATTTTGTTGAAAGGTTTTGTCTAAGAAGTGGTGGATGCTCCCATAACCAAGAAGGTCTAGTGTCTCGCCATGTTTAACCTGGAAGCTGATCTCTGAAATAAATATTTAGTCAAATTTGTAATATAGGTGGATTTGAATTAATAATGTTAAACATCGTTTGCGATCCAAGTCTAAACCTTTAAGAATAGATAAATTGAATTTGGAATCAATAATGTTAAGTTCTGTTTGCAATTCCTAATTTAATTTTTAAAGAACACAATAGGTTGTTAGGAAAGGTTCAGGACTTATACAAAATTTTGTACAGGGGAACCGGTATGATATTCCGAGTAGCAACCAACATTTTCCCCAAAAGTACAGTGTACTAAAGAAAAAGAACTATTGAAGATGAATGCGTACGTGCGCACGTCTGGCTAAGGAAGAGGACCTCCCTTTTTATATGATGCTGCATACCTTCAGAGCCTGCCTATTGTCAGAGAATGTCGGGTGTCAGGATCTGTCGAGTGAGAGAGGATGTACGGTGGCCTCTTATTCATGGAAGGAAGGTTCCATTCGCAGATGATAGCAGACCATGGGAATATTCCCTAACGTATGACAGTTATTCTCTGACAAGAGGTTATGATTCCCTGACATTATTGTCACTTAGCGATTTTCGTCCCGCTCGGGTTTAGCTACAAACAGCTCGGGATGATCGTTCAGATATACCACCCGGCTTGAGCCTTGATGAGGAGGATGACTATGACGAACCGACCGGGTTTTATCAGAGACTGTGGCAAGGGACCCATCTTTCATATCTTGATCACTAAAGAGCCGACCGGGAGTTATCTTAGTGAAATTACCAGACCCGTTCTACACAGCCCGAGTTGGGGAAGTCCAATCAGTCAAGGGCAGGTCCGGAACTAGTCCAGGTTAGGTCTTATGTCTCAGATCTAGGGACCTGCCTTGTCTGTGCTCGACCAGAAATTATGCAGCTGATGGCGTGAGGCGGTCTAACTTCCTCCTTCTCCCGATTGTTGATTGTCACGTCTCCTTGACTTTTGACTGTCACGTCCCCTTGACTATTAACTATCACGTCCCTTTGACTTTTAACTACCTGGTCTTATCGGGTCCTATCTTTATGTACTGTATCATCTCTCTATTTGGAACTTTGTGTTTTCTTCTATCAAGTGTTCAATTATTATGATTTGACTATCCTAGATGGATAACTTGACCTAGCTCACTGGTCGATCATCAGATAAATTTGAAAAATATAAATGGATCATATTAGGCGGTCCAACATCATAAGTAATTCTAGCACCATGGACATTTGATAGGGCACCTTTTGTTTTTTCTTTCTCTATTACACATTGTTGCTCTTCTATCATTCCTACTTGAATTTGTACCATAGATGTGTTTTTGAGGGTTTTGATAAATTTTATTGGATTGGTTTATTCCTTTAAGAAGGAAGTTAATTCTAAATATATACTTGAGAAGCCATAAAACCTAGAATTTATCTGGACTTACAAAGAATAAACAGGTTTAGACCTTGAATTGAAGTACTCCTTGCACAATTGAAATGCAATTCTTACCAGATTCATTTTATAGGAATGAAAATGCAACATAAATTTAAAAATTAAATATGTAAATCCAAGTTTCTATAGAATTAAGGATGAAACATTTCAGTTGAGGACTCTGAGATCGTATAAAGAGCACTGTTTTTGAACAATTTGGGATGCTAAATTTTCTATGTAATTCAATATTTTTATGAATTATCCATGAAAAAGAAAATATATATTAAAAATAATAATACAAATAGACGTGTCAATTTGAAGGAATCGATAAGTTGGTCGGGTCAAAGTAAAAATATTATAAAAAAATCTTAATCCAAAATCGATATAAATTTGAACTTAATTTAAAAATTTTAAATCCAAACTCGAATAATCTGACTAATTCAAATCATCGCTCGACAAAAAAATATATTATTATTTTTCTATAATTATTTACTTTTATGATAATATTTTATTATTATACTAATATTCTATCATTTATGGACATGATATATTTTAATTTTTAAAATAAAATTTAATTTAACAAAAAAAAAACATAAATCCTAAATTGGGATAAACATGAACCAATTCAAACCTAAATTAACCCAAAAACTTTGAATCAAAATCTCCCAACTCAAATCTGATATTTTTTAAACCGACTTAAATCGAATTAATGGGTCAAGTCCATTTTAACGTCCATAGGCCGGTCACTTTGTGGCTAACTAATGATCACCAATAAGGACTTCTAAATCTCCTATGGATTTACCCAATAAGAATTAGAAAGGTTCTCTGCCCTCAAATTTAATCAAAATGTTTGGATATCTAAACTATACTTAAAAAATCAATAATAATATAAGTAGTTTCATATTATTCTAACATCATCATCCTCCTCCGTATGATCAATCATGACTTCTAGATTAATTTTACCACATGATATTTTGAGATCGAAATTTGATATGACTGAACATAACCTTCCTTATATTTTGGTCATTTGTATTAATGATTAGTAGTTATCCGTGATTTATCTTCTCCGTGTTGACCTATGGACGAATTGATAGATGCGCTGGGGTGAGCGAATCGACTTTTGCCAGGTGACTTCTAGATTAATTTTTATTAAATAAAGCAGTATGGTTATAATTAACTAATAAATTACTATTAATATTTATTTCAATTTTAATGTCAGTAAAGATTATAATTGATAGGCTGCCGACCGCAATTTTTTTTTAACAATGTTGAGATGCCTAGATTAAATCTAGACATCCCAATTCTTATTTTTATTTTTTTTTATATTTTCTAAATCTTAGATCTTTTATATATATATATATATATATATATATATATATATATATATATATATAATATCTAATTTTTTTATTTTATAATTTTTTTTAGTGTGAACACTATAAGTTTAACCTTGTGGTTAAGGTAACGACTTCGGGCATGGCCAGCTCCCATAGTATGACTGTCGATGTATGCAAGGCCTGGGAATGAATTCATCGTCGTATGGTTGACCGACGATTACTAGCGATTTCAGCTTCATGCAGGCACGTTGCAGCCTGCAATTCGAACTGAGGACGGGTTTTTGGGGTTAGCTCACCCTCGCGGGATCGCGACCCTTTGTCCCGGCCACTGTAGCACGTGTATTGCCCAAGGGCATAACGAGCATGATGACTTGACGTCATCCTCACCTTAGAAATAAAAAAATAAAAAATATTATTGTAAGGGTTGATTGATGCTAGAGGGTGGGGTGAATAGCTCGTCGTGCTTTGTTGGCTTGTTTCGGTGTTGTTAATATGCAGCGAAAAGAACTCGAAGCAAGACTCACACCGCTAATACGTAGATTTATTTGGTATCCACCTCAAGAAGAGGTGATTAATCCAAGGATCCACACGCGACACACGCTCCACTAATAAAAATACTCCTTCTCGATAACTACCAAATGTGGAGAAACCTCATTCAAGACTCACACAATAAGATATACAAGAAGAACGAAATACAAGCTAATACAATAACAAATCTTTCAAGATTTACAATGCAGAAACCCTACCTTGCACTTCTTCTAGCTTGAATATACCTCTTGACTTGCTTGGAAGTACAACAACACTCCTCTCTAAGCCTCCAAGATCTGGTGTGTGTGTGTGTGTATGTGTGTAAGCTCGGTGGAGAAGAATGCCTGAAGATCGAGATGGAGCTGGTGAAGAAGTAACGAATAAATCGCTCGCCAACGGCTTTAATCTGCGCAACGATCACATCCCAACCGATTGACCAATCTATTGGAGAGGCTTGAATCGATCGGTCGATTGATTCAGATCGCCTCTGTACTCTGCTGGAAAAGGCCTGAATCGATCGCCCGATCGATTCAGCCTTTATCGCATTGTGAGCGATTTCCAGCTGCCAATCGATCGGCCGATCGATTGGCGGTGCCCAATCGATCAGCTGATCGATTGGGGAGACTTCTATGTGCGTGATATAAGCTCCCAATCGATTGGGCTACTATTTATCGTAGCACTCTCCCAATCGATCGGCTGATCGATTGGGCTTCGGTTCAATCGATCGGCTGATCGATTGACCACCCTTGACTTGCTTAACTCAAGCTTAAGGTGTTGGTTGCTACTCGGAAAACCTAGAGGTTCCACTGTACAAAAATTTTGTACAAAGGTCTGAACCTTTTCCTAGCTACCATGTGTTCTTTTAAATTAAATTTTGGATCGCCTGCGGAACTTAACATGTTTGATCCAAAACTTAATTTATTCGTTCTTTTAGGTTTTGACTTGGGTCTCCTGCGGAACTTAACACATTCGACCCAAATCACCTTAAGTTATTAATTCCATTAAATATTAATTTCCATAATTGGTTCCCAGTACTGACGTGGCGAGGCATATGGCCTTCTTGGATATGGGAGCAACCACCACCGACTAGACAAAATCTTTTATGGAAAGCTAATATTTAATTTCCTAAAATAACTTTAGGTTAACCGAAAAGAACAATCAAATCACAAGGAAAAAAAAACAAAAGAACACAACATCGAAAAACATATTCGAAATACTAGAATTGCATGTCTCTTGTATTTGGTATTATTTCCAAAAATAACTAGTATGATGCGGAAAGAAAAATGACTAGTTATACCTTTTAGAAAGACCTTTTGATCTTCTACCGTATTCCTCTTCTAACCTCGGACGTTGTGTGGGCAACGATCTTTCAAGATGAGAAACCACCAAAGCACATTCTTTTCCTTTCTTCAAATTTCGGCCAAGCACAAAGCTTCCAAAAGATGAAGATCTTTTCCACCAACCAAGCTCCAAGGGATGTAAGCTTTCTCTCCTTCTTCCTCAAGCTAGATCCGGCCACCAATTAAAACTCCATGAGCATGAAGAGGTTCGGCCATAAAGAGAAGAAGAAGAGAAGAAGAAAGGGTCGGCCACACCACCAAGGAAAAGAGGGAGAAAAATAGAATAGAGTCCTTAGCCTTGAAGCCTCCTCTACCCCCTCTTTTATAATCCTTGGTCTTGGCAAATAAGGAAAATTTAATAAAAACTTCCTTAATTCTTTTGCCATGAAAAGGAAAATTTTATTTAATTAAAAATAATTTTTCTTCTCCAATTTATTTGGCCGGCCACACCATAAAATTTTCAAGCAAATAAAATTTTAAACACAAATTAAAACTTCCTTATTTGCTTCCGGAAATTTATAAAATTTCTCCAATAATTTTTATCCCTTCATAATTGGTTTATAAAAAGGAAATTTAATAAATTAAAATCTTTCTTTTAAACATGTGGATAAAAAGAAAGTTATCTCTAAAAATTAAAATCTCTTTTAATCTACAAATAAGGAAAGATATCAAATCTTTTCTTAATCTTTTGTAGAAACTTATAAAAGAGAATATTTAATTTTAAACTCTCTTTTAAATCATGAACATGATTAAAAAGGAAATGTTTCTTAAAATTTAAAATCCTCCTTTAATCAACAAATAAGGAAAGATTTCAAATTTTAAACTCTCTTTTAAACATGTAGATGATTTACAAATAAGGAAAGTTTTAACCAAAAATTAAAACAATTCTTTTAAACTACAAATAAGGAAAGAGATTAATCTCTTTTCTTAATCTTTTGTAGAAAGCTATAAAAGGAAATTTTTAATTTTTAAACTCTCTTTTAAAATCATGATATCCACATAAGAAATAATTTTAATAAAAAACCTTTTTAATATTCTAGTGGTCGGCCACCTAAGCTTGGGACCCAAGCTTTGGCCGGCCACCTACATGGCTCATCCACTTGGTCTTGGCCGGCCCTAGCTTGGGTTCCAAGCTAGCTTGGTCGGCCCCATTGGATGGGTAAAAAGGTGGGTATGCGGTGGGTATAAATCTCTATATACTAGAGACTACGATAGGGACCGAGAGGATGAATTAGTTTTGGTCTCCTGATAAAATTAAGCATCCCGTGTTCGCCCCGAACACACAACTTAATTTTATCAATAATAATTCATTCCACTAAAGAACTATTATTGAACTACCGCACCAATCCCAAATTACATTTTGGGCTCCTTCTTATTATGAGTGTGTTAGTCTCCCTGTGTTTAAGATAACAAATGTCCACTAATTAAGTAAGTTACTGACAACTCACTTAATTAATATCTAGCTCCAAGAGTAGTACCACTCAACTTCATCGTCATGTCGGACTAAGTCCACCTGCAGAGTTTAACATGACAATCCTTATGAGCTCCTCTTGGGGACATTCTCAACCTAGATCACTAGGACACAGTTTCCTTCTATAATCAACAACACACACTATAAGTGATATCATTTCCCAACTTATCGGGCTTATTGATTTATTGAACTAAATCTCACCCATTGATAAATTAAAGAAATAAATATCAAATATATGTGCTTGTTATTATATTAGGATTAAGAGCACATACTTCCATAATAACTGAGGTCTTTGTTCCTTTATAAAGTCAGTATAAAAGGAACGACCTCAAATGGTCCTACTCAATACACTCTAAGTGTACTAGTGTAATTATATAGTTAAGATAAACTAATACCTAATTACACTACGACCTTCCAATGGTTTGTTCCTTTCCATCTTGGTCGTGAGCTACTGTTTATAATTTATAAGGAATCGATAACATGATCTTCTGTGTATGACACCACACACCATGTTATTTACAATATAAATTAATTGAGCAACTACATTTATCATAAATGTAGACATTTGACCAATGTGATTCTTATTTCTAGATAAATGTTTATACCAAAAGCTAGGCTTTTAGTATACACTCTAACATAAGGGCCCCCAATTCCAACATCCAGTCAATCGTGACCTATTGAAACTCCTCGTGCCTAGCATCCGGTCAGCCTTGATCTGCTGGGACTTCTTCACCAAGTGTTCGGTCAATCCTTTGACCCACTTGGACTTTTCTCCTCGTACCAAGTGTCCGGTCAACCTTGACCCACTTGGACTTACCATCTCATGCCAAGTGTCCGGTCCTCCAAGACCCACTTGGACTTCCTCCTACCAAATGTTCGGTCACCCTTGACTCATCTATATTTCCTTGTGTTAAGTATCTTATCACTCCTTTGACCTACTTGGACTTCCCAACACCAGGTGTCCGGTCAACCGTGACCCACCTAGATTTCCACATGTTCGGCTTCACTCACCAAGTATTTGCATCTGCCTAGCTTCGCTCACTAGGATTTTTCTATCTACTCGGTTTCACTCACTAGGACTTTCCATCTGCCTGGCTTCACTCATCAAGACTTTCCCACTGCCTATCTTCACTCATCAGGACTTTTACACTGTCGACTTCACTTACCAAGACTTTCAACTGTCTGGCTTCACTCACCAGGACTTTCCTTCTGCCTAGCTTCACTCACTAGGGCTTTTCATCTGCCTAGCTTCACTCACTAGGACTTTTCATCTGCTTGGCTTCACTCACCGAGACTTTTCATCTACCTGGCTTCACTCACCAGAACTTTTCATCTGTCTAGCTTCACTCACCAAGACTTTCACATTGCTCGGCTTCACTCACCGAGACTTCCAACTGCATAACCTCCAGTTATGACTTTCTTAGTCAAATATCCGGTCACTTCTTTGACCTACTTGACTTTTCTTCACATAAACCTAGTCAGCCCTTGACCAGAGGGGAATTGTATTAACAATCTCCCCAATCGGACAATTGCTCCTACAATCTCATATATTGTTAAACAACGAAACCCAAACATCGAGACTCAAACTTGAGCCAACTAAAGCTTAGTCAACCTTGACCCAAGGGATATTGCACTAATAATCTCCCCTTTTTTGATGTTTGACAATACTTTTAAGTTAGGCTAATCCCATAGCCTCAACTTCTTCTTCATGTCAAAGCATGAATAAGGGTTTCCTTCATTCTCTCCCTTCCTAGAGAGCAAGCTTCCCCTTTAGATAATGAAGACATAATTTAAACTCTACATTCTCCCCCAAACTTTCCTAGAGGATAATGAAGATCTAACGTAAACCCTACATTCTCCCCCTATTGGTACACATCAAAAACTCTCCCCTGAAGAGTTACTCAACATTGTTCACAACCTCACATGTTGTTCACAACACTATAATGAAGGTCTCATACCCTTCACTGTAGCTAATTCTCACCCTTGAGCATTAAACCACGTCACATTGCTCATCCAAGAATATTCATCATTCCAACAATAAAGATCACATACCCTTCATTGTAGTCAATACTCACTCTTGAGCATTAATCCACTTCATAATACTCATCCTAGAGCATCCACAACTCAACATTGCTTATCAAACACCTTCCATGGTGTTCGAAAAAATAATTTTTATGTCCTTAAAGAGTAACTCCTCTTAAAGACATGCTCCAAACTTTTGTCATTGCACCAACAATGACTTAGAATCCCTAAACATTTAGAAAACCCAAAGATTTGAAGTTTTAAGGTTTAAGTATCAATATTTGAAGGCAAACCTCAACCTAAACTCCAATTTAATGTTCCTTAACCATTTCTCCTTGTTTTCATCATGAAAACTACCCTTAAATGTATATAAATATATTCTAAAGGATTAAGAGTGGTTAGAGAAACTAAAAATGACTTAAAGTGTTGAAATCAGACTTTTTCAACCAAAATCAGCCTTTTCAATCAATTGGGTTGGGACTCAATCGATTGTCGCTTGCTCAATCAATCCACTGATCGATTCAACAAGGTGTTGTTCACGGAAAAACTGCTTGAATCGATCAACTGATTGATTTAGTCGAGGTTGAATCAATCAGTTGATCGATTCAGCGAGCTTCTGCTCGCAGCAATTCCCTTCTCAATCGATTGGTTGATCGATTAAGCCTGCCCAATCAATATGTTGATCGATTGGGTTTATGAATTTCTGCAATACACTTTCAGTCGAAATTCAGAAATACTCTAAAAATTCTATAAAATTCTAAAAAAACATGAAACTTCTTGTAGACATTATTTAAGGCATATACTATCACGGAAAAATAGTTTTCTAAGAAAATACTTTCTTTTTTTCAAAGATTGACACAAACTTGAAAACTTCAATGTTTTCTTCTAGTTTGTGTCTAACTTTTTAATGATGATTACTATCAAAAGATAGCCTTCACCAAGGTTTTCCAAAAGTATTTTGAAATCATTTTCAAAACCAATTTCCAACCATATTCTTTGGGCTCAATGCACATGACTTGTACATTAGCTTTCTCAATGATTGGAGTACACATAACTATGTGTTTTGAAGAAATCAAAACTCAAATAGATGCACTAAATCAATATCTTAACTCTTGTTCATCATCCTAGCATCTCACTTGTATCTAATGTGTACTAAAACACATACAAGTCAACTTATAGTCTTTATGATATGTAGATTTTGATTTTTCCCTAAACTAGGAATCATGCATATCTATCTAGGTATTTTAGGAATTAAAAACATCCACCTAAAATGTCACTTGTTAGTAAATGTCATTGTCCTTAATTACAAGGAAATTAAAATAATACATGATGAGTTATGGCATACCTCAAAAAGAAATAATTTTCAAAAGAAAATATACTATTGCTACATGATGTATGTATGACATGACATGGTATTTTTATTTATTTTTCATAGAAAGCATGAATACAAAGTATGATGACATGACATATGATGAGCAAACAAGGCATGTCAATTTAGCATAATTAAAATATACATAGATATTCTATCTAAGTATCCTTAATCCTTAGCTAAACCTAAAATTGATCCTAGATTTGCTCTCATTTTCTCAAGAAAATGTCAAACCCCAACTTGGAATTTCTTTTACTCTTGATTTGTTGTGCCAATTACAATTAAGTCCAATTCTTCAAATTTTAGCACCTTTTACTCTTCCAAAGAGTAAGTAATTAATGCTTTTCATTTTCAAAGGTTAACAAAAACCTTAAAAATTCCTCCAAGTGTCAACTTTATCAAGGTTGGGTTAACCACCCTTCCCATTTAGAGTTGACACTTGCTAAACTCATCTAGGGTGTAGATAATATGTTCTTCGGAACCCAGAACCTATTGGTGCTCCTTGGATACTCTAGGTATTCGTTAGAGATAACTTCTTTAGATACCTTCTTAATGACCTTTTTAGATTTCTTAGAAACCTTGGTCACTTCCTTTAGGTCAACTCTAGGGAAAGCTTCCCTTGTGACATTCTTGGTGACTTTCTTTGACTTCTTAGAAGTCTTAGTCACATTGGTCTTGGCAAAAATACTTCTAGGGATATTTCTTTGACTTCTTAGAAGTCTTAGTCACGTTGGTCTTGGAAAAAATATTTCTTGTCTAGCTCTCCCTAGGTTATGCTCATTTTGACCCTTAATAACATCTTCTATTTTCTTTAGGGTTTTTTCTAATTTATCAAGACTTGACCTCAAGGCTTGGTTTTTCAACCTTAAATCCTTAGATTTTGATTTTTCTTTATTTCTATGAGTATTTCTATTTTTAGGCCTATAACTAAAATTCTTAGAGTTATTGCCTAATATGTCTACCTTCCTAACCTTAGGTGTGATAGTTTTAGCATGATAGGTCACATGATTTTCCTTAATTCTATCATGCTTCCTATTTTCATGATAAATAGCATTAAAATGATATAAATTATTTCTAGCATGCTTTTTATCATGGGTCAAAGGAATAAGTTCAATGAATGATACCTCAGATTTTGCCTTAGAAACTCCCCCTTGACTTGCGCTTCCTCCTTTGACTTTGGTCGGCTTCTTCCCTTTAGGGCATTGACTCCTATAATGTCCTCTTTGATTGAAAGAGAAGCACACAATATGCTCCTTATCCTTGCGTTCCATGGGATCGACTCTCTTGAGCTTCTCCTTGCCCTGGGGTGTCACTTGGCCTTTCTTCTTGGCCAATTTTGGGCACTTACGCTTATAGTGTCCTTTTTCCCTACACTCAAAGCAAATAATGTGATTTTTATTATTTAAACTTGAAATTGTTATACCTTTGCTTGTAGGGGTAGCACATGATCCTCCATTTGATTTTTTTTTTTAATTTGTGGAGATGGCACCATCTTCTTCTTCTTCATTTGACCCAGAAGTGGAAGCCTCTTTTTGCTTCGATGTCAATACATGAAGCTCCCCCTCAATCCTAGAGGTGGAGGCGTCTTCATCTTCATCCTCTTGCTCATTGAACAAAGAATATGCTCCCTCTTTGCCCTTTTTGTTGTATTCCATTGAGGATGAAGCTTCTTGTTCTTCTCCTTCAGAAGTTGAGCATCTCTCAACTTCGGAGTCATCTTCCTCTTGATCTTGATCCAATGACTCGCCCTCTTTGGATTCTTCTTGATTTGGTACAGTGGAGGGGACCTCATGGAGTTTAGCCAATTTACTCCATAGCTCCTTGGCATCTTCAAATTCTCTTATTTGCTTCAAAATGATGCTCAACAATATGTTGACTAATACGTTGGTCACTTTGTCATTGGCCTTGCTTCTTTGAATTTTCTCTTGACTCCACTTGCTCTTCTTGAGAATTTTTCCTTTTGAATTTGTTGGAGCTTGGAAACCTTATATTAGAGAAAACCATTGCTCTATGTTCACCATGAAAAAATTATCAATCATTTATTTCTAAAGATCGAAATTTGTTGATGTGTACGGTGGAGGCACCCTCGTGTCGAATCCGAATCCATCTTAGAATTCCATTTGAAGTTGAGCCTTGATGAAATTTTTGACTTGTTGAATTTGTTGCTTCAACTTTTTCTCCCTCTAGCCTGTTGCCCTTTCCAGCGATGATTCTGGTGAAGAGTGACCTCGCTCTAATACCACTTGTTAGGGTCGATTGATGCTAGGGGGGTGAATAGCTCGTCGTGCTCCGTTGGCTTGCTTCGATGTTGTTGATATGCAACAAAAAGAACTCGAAACAAGACTCACAATGCTAACACGTAGATTTACTTGGTATCCACCTCAAGAAGAGGTGACTAATCCAAGAATCCACACGCAACACACTCTACTAATAAAAATGCTCCTTCTTGGTAACTACCGGAAGTGGAGAAATTATTGGACCCCGTGGTTGTTTTGATGTGATCAACTAAGTTGGTTAGGTCCTGCTTTGTGTTTGATCCCTGTGTCTGAGTGTGCAGGAGCTTAGGAGTGCAAGAAGTCGAGCGGAAGACGTAGCTAGCGAGAAGGACGACACAGGAGGGGAGCCGACGGGCTTAGTGCGTCCGAAGGACGAGAGAGATGCGGAAGAGTACACCGGTGGGCGAGAAGAACGTGCGCGGTGTTCGAGGGACGTTAAGCCGGGGAGGAAGGCTGCTCGAGGAAAAGGTCGGGAATTGGGTTCGGGTGAGTCCTATTCTGGTTGGCCGCAATCACCCGAAAGAATGGAACTTCGGAAGCTGAAGCAAAGAAGTAAGTGTGCTGGAAACACTGCTCAAGGCGCCTTCATCATGGCTTGAAGGCACCTTCACCTTGAAGGCGCCTTCAAGGCTTGATGAAGGCGCCTTCATCTGGTCAAAATGACCGTCTGCGCTGGGGATAGAGTTCTATCCGCTCACTCCATTGGAGGCACCTTGGACCTCTATTGGAGGCGCCTTGGACCTCCAAGATAGAATTTCCAGAGGCTATATAAAGGCCTCTAGAGCTAGGAATTATTTATCAATTCAATCATCAACTCTGTATTCATTCCTAGCAACTAATGAGCGCTCTAAGTGTGTAAAAAAGGCTTCTCCGCCTATAGTAAAGGAGACGCTGCTAGTGCGATTTTCGACCGCCTTGGATTAACAACCCCCTGGGTTGGAACCAAGTTAAAATTCTATCTCTCTTCTATTTCTGCTTTTTATTTTTATTATTGTTACTATCTGTTTGAGTTGAAAGACGAGGAGGGTATACTTTTATTTTTTTTGGCAATTCACCCCCCTCTTGTCGGCCTCCGCTGCACCTACAATTGGTATCAGCCAGACCACCTCAAAAGGACTAACCGTCGACTGAAGCACAACGATCAAGACGATGACCGGAGCGAATATTCATCCCCCGAAGTTTGACAGAGACTTTGCAATATGGAAACGCCGAATGGAGGTATTTTTTAAAACCGACTTCGATATTTTACTAACTATGAAATATGGTTTTGAAGTTCCCAAAGACAAAGAAGAGCATCAGTGGAGCAAGAAGGAGCAAGCCGAGTTTGTCGCCAACGGAAAGCAGAGTTCCACCTGCTTAGCGTGCTGCCACCACAAGAGGTAAGTCGGATCGGAAGCTACGACTCCGCGAAAGACCTCTGGGAAAAAATCCGGGAGCTTCACGAAGGTACATCTGAAGCGAAGCTTGCAAGACGCGATATCCTCCGGACTCAACTTACAAACATCCGGATGAACCAAGGCGAGAAGGTAGCGCAACTCCAAGCAAGGATTAAGGAGCTAATCACTCAATTAAGCGACCTTGGAGAAGAAGTAACGAATCGGGACTCGATCCGGTACGTGCTCAACGTCTTCCCCAGAACTCCAGAGTGGGACTCCTTAATCGATGTTGTTGGATCAAAAAGAATTTAGATATCTCCACAATAGCATGATATTGTCCACTTTGGGCCTAAGCCCTCATGGTTTTGCTCTTGGGCTCTCCCCAAAAGGCCTCATCCCAATGGAGATATCTTTTGTCTTATAAACCCATGATCTTTCACATGTGTTTCCAATATGGGACTATGTTTGCAACCTTGCAACCCAACAATCCCCCCCTCAAACAAAGGACCATAGGCTTCCCATGTACGATCCTCGACCCACCAGGTCTTCCTGCCCCTCGGTCCACCCGACCTACTAGGACTTCCTGCCTGGTGTCTGGTCCTCTTGATCCAAACATAGGAGCCCCCACTTTCTTTGTTCAAGGTCAATATTGTACCCATATGGCTCAATCAGACCATAGCTCTTGTGCACAGTCGGCGGTTAAACCTTCTGGCAGTCCGGGCTCTGATACCAATTGTTGGATCGAAAAGAATTTAGATATCTCCACAATAGCATGATATTGTCCACTTTGGGCCTAAGCCCTCATGGTTTTGCTCTTGGGCTCTCCCCAAAAGGTCTCATCCCAATGGAAATATCTTTTCTCTTATAAACACATGATCTTTCCCATGTGTTTCCAATATGGGACTATGTTTGCAACCTTGCAACCCAACAGATGCGTACTACATCTCTAAGGACTTCAAGGTAAGTACTTTAGAAAATTTATTTTCTACTTTTGAACTTCACAAATCTCATATTGCAGAGCCCAATGAAGGGAGAAAGAAAGTCAGAACATTGTCTTAAAAGAAAGAACAAACGATTCTTACTCCAAAGCCTCGATCGACCAATCGGAAGCGACACTACTGGTAAAGCGTTTCAATAAGTCTTTTTCTAATAAATTTAGATCGTAGATAAAGAGGCATGAGCGAAAGAGAAGAACGGTTCATTGCTACAACTGCAACGAAGAAGGGCACATCAAAGATGACTGCCCAAAATTAAAGAAAAAGGAAAGAGTAAAGGAAAAGCAACAATCTTCCACCAAACAGAAGAACCTGAAGGCCGCTTGGTCAGATTCGTCTTCTTCCGAATCAGACGTCGAAGCCTTCTCGGGGTTAGTACTAATGGCTAATCATCAGTTAGAAGAAGAGTCAAGCTTAGAGATGAGCATAGATGAAGGGGGAGGAACATCAGAAGGAGAAAGTAGCGATGAAGGGGGAGCATCACCAAGTCAGGTAAGTAAGGTACGTGCTCTAACCCCTACTCAGTCGTTTAATTTTATCAAGTCTCTTTCTAAAGATTTATTTAAATTAGAAAAAGAGAATGCTGACTTAAATAGAATCTTAGATAAATTGAAATTAGAAAATAAAAATTTAAAATTAGAAATTGAAAAATTGAAATCTGATGCATGTTTAAAAACAAATATTTTTCAAAAATCAAAACTTAAAATTTATGAAAAATTAAATTGGTATGGTAAACATCATCAAGGTCAACTTAGAAAAATTCCCAAGAACTATGTACCCCCTAAGTATTTGACTAATCCAGTAGGAAGGAACCTCTATTGGGTTCCAAAATCTATCTTAAATTAATTTTTTTTTGTCTTTTAGCGAGAAAATTAAACGTTAAAATTTCTTTATAAAGCTTTGTCTAAGGAAGTGGTTATTGCTCCAATAACCAAGAAGGCCTAGTGCCTCGCCACGACTTGGAAGCTGAAATATTGAAATACAATGTTTAATTAGCTTTCTGAAAAAGTATTAAACTAGAATTAAATAATGCTTTGAAAGTTTTTTCAAATATTGTTTTTGAAAATCTTCAAAACTTTTACTTAGATTTTTTTAAAGTCATTTTACTTAGAATTTTTTTTCAAAATTCTAAAAATTCAGTTTACTTAAAAAATTTTTTGGAAAACTCTAAAAATTCATTTTTTACTTAGAAGTTTTTGGAAAATTTCATCTTGCTCAGAACTTTTCCTAACTTAACATTTTGCTAAATATTTTTTTAAATAAATAGCATATTCTCTTATTATTACCCCTTTTTTGCTGTGATCAAAGGGGGAGAGAAAAGGTACAAGTTTAGATGGAGAGAATTTTTTTTAGAATTTTTTTCAAAACTCTGAGTTTTGAAAATATATTTTTGACAAATTCTGTTTAAACTCTTAATTAAATAGTTGCAATTTTATTTATTACAAATTTATGCTTAACATGTTAGTTTAGTAATTTTTTTTAAAATTACTGTTTGTTTATTTTTACCCTAACTTGAACTTGGGTTGATGCATATCAAAAAGGGGGAGATTGTTGGACCCCGTGGTTGTTTTGATGTGATCAACCAAGTTGGTTAGGTCCTGCTTTGTGTTTGATCCCTGTTTCTGAGTGTGCAGGAGCTTAGTAGCACAGGAAGTCGAGCGGAAGACGCACTTATCAAGAAGGACGACACGGGAGGGGAGCCGACGGGCTCGGTGTGTCCGAAGGATGAGAGAGCTGCGAAATAGTACACCGGTGGGTGAGAAGAACGTGCGCGACGTTTGAGGGCGTTAAGCCGGGGAGGAAGGCTGCTCGAGGAGAAGGTCGGGAATTGGGTTCGGGTGAGCCCTATTCCGGTTGGTCACAATCACCCAAAAGAACGGAACTTCGGAAGCTGAAGCAAAGAAGCAAGTGTGCTGGAAACACTGCTAAGGGCGCCTTCATCATGGCTTGAAGGCGCCTTCACCTTGAAGGCGCCTTCAAGGCTTGATGAAGGCACCTTCATCTGGTCAAAATGATCGTTTGTGCTGCGGATAGAGTTATATCCACTCACTCCATTGGAGACGCATTGGACCTCCGAGATAGAATTTTCAGAGGTTATATAAAGGCCCTTGGAGCTAGGAATTATTCATCAATTCAATCATCAACTCTGTATTCATTCCTAGCAACTAGTGAGCACTCTAAGTGTGTAAAAAGGGCTTCTCCGCCTACAGTGAAGGAGACTCTACTAGTTTGATTTCCGACCACCTTGGATTAACAACCCCCTGGGTTGTAACCAAGTTAAAATTCTGTCTCTCTTATATTTCTGCTTTTTATTGTTATTATTATTGCTATCTGTTTGAGTTGAAAGACGAGGAGGGTATACTTTTATTTTTTTCAGGCAATTCACCACCCTCTTACCGGCCTCCGCTACACCTAAAATTGGTATATGAGCCAGACCGCCTCAGAAGGACTAACCGTCGACTGAAGCACAACGATCAAGACGATGGCCGGAGCAAATATTCATCCCCAGAAGTTCGACAGAGACTTTGCGACATGGAAACGCCGAATAGAGGTATTTTTTAAAACCGACTTCGATATTTTACTAACTATGAAATATGGTTTTGAAGTTCCCAAAGATAAAGAAGAGCATCAGTGGAGCAAGAAGGAGCAAGCCGAGTTTATCACCAACGGAAAGGTAGAGTTCCACATGCTTAGCGTGCTGCCACCACAAGAGGTAAGTCGGATCGGAAGCTATGACTCCGCGAAAGACCTCTGGGAAAAATTCCTGGAGCTTCACGAATGTACATCCGAAGCGAAGCTTGTAAGACGCGATATCCTCCGGACTCAACTTACAAACATCCGGATGAACCAAGATGAGAAGGTAGCGCAACTCCAAGTAAGGATTAAGGAGCTAATCACTCAATTAAGCAACCTTGGAGAAGAAGTAACAAACCAGGACTCGATCCGGTATGCGCTCAACGCCTTCCCCAGAACTCTAGAGTGGGCCTCCTTAATAGATGCGTACTACATCTCTAAGGACTTCGAGGTAAGTACTTTAGAAAATTTATTTTCTACTTTTGAACTTCACGAATCTCGGATTGCATAGCCCAATGAAGTAGAGAAAGCAAGTCAGAACATTGCCTTAAAGGCAAGAACAAACGATTCTGACTCAAAAGCCTCGATCCACCAATCGGAAGCGGCACTACTGGTAAAGCGTTTCAATAAGTCTTTTTCTAATAAATTTAGATCACAGACAAAGAGGCATGAGCGAAAGAGAAGAACAGTTCGTTGCTACAACTATAACGAAGAAGGGCACATCAAAGATGACTACCCAAAATTGAAGAAAATGGAAAGAGTAAAGGAAAAGCGACAATCTTCCTCCAAATAGAAGAACCTGAAGGCCACTTAGTCAGATTCGTCTTCTTCCGAATCAGACGTTGAAGCCTTCTCGGAGTTAGCACTAATGACTAACCATCAGCTGGAAGAAGAGGCAAGCTCAGAGATGAGCATAGATGAAGGGGGAGGAACATCAGAAGGAAAAAGTAGCGATGAAGGGGGAGCATCACCAAGTCAGGTAAGTAAGGTACGTGCTCTAACCCCTACTCAGTCGTTTAAGTTTATCAAGTCACTTTCTAAAGATTTATTTAAATTAGAAAAGAAGAATGCTGACTTAAATAGAATCTTAGATAAATTGAAATTAAAAAATAAAAATTTAAAATTAGAAATTGAAAAATTAAAATATGATGCATGTTTAAAAATAAATGTTTTTCAAAAATTAAAACTTAAAATTTATGGAAAATTAAACTAGTATGTTAAATATCATCAAGGTCAACTTAGAAAAATTCTCAAGAACTATGTACCCCCTGAGTATTTGACTAATCTAGTAAGAAGGAACCTCTATTGGGTTCCAAAATCTGTCACGGCCCGGGGGAGTCCTTGTCCGAAGAAATTTTGGCAGCACCTCTCCTGTACGGCGGACAATCTGAATCATTTCTACATGCACAATATACATCAGCCACAGGCGGCTGGAATATACACACAACCACGCAGTTATATTTCATCAGCCCACTCGGCTGAAACAAAATATAAAACAACCACGCAGTTATATATATTTTTTACAGCCCACTCGGCTGTACCAAAACCAAAATACAGCAGAAAAATGATAGAAATCCAAAATACATGACTGCTAGCCGACTAGACTTACACCACACAACAACACAAACACTCCAGGCACAACACCGGAACACAAAGCCAAATATACAAATTTCGTATATCAAAACAAAATAAATACAAGAGGAGACAGATCTTCTGAGGTGACGTGGGGACCAGCAGACAGGATACTCCAAGCGACACCATAAACAACCTGGTACCTGAAAAAGATAGTGTCCACGGGGGTGAGTTCAACAACTCAGCGAATACCAATAGACATGCCTAGTAAGATATATCTAACAGCAATAAACATGGAATACAGCTCCCTAATTATATATAGGAAATATGCAAATTTGAAAGGTAACTGAGGAAGCTGTACTCACCAGGAACTCCTATCTAGACAGAAGGGTCGTCAAACCAGATACACATTATGTCTCCTGTATGCATGTCAAACAAATGCATCCACCCAAAATGCAGCATATAAGTGCAGCAAACACAAGCAAATAAATGCATATGATGCCAATGACATGGTCACCCCTGACGCCAGTTAGCCATCTCACACACAATGGTGAGACTGAGCGGGTAGGGTTGTGACAACCGTGCACTCTGACATCACTACCCTTGATGAGTGACCGAGTGGACGGGATGCTGTCAGAGTACACACATACTCCTACCCCAAATCATAAGTGGGGGAGCGCAATGCTCTCATCTCCCAGTACACCATGACGGGGGAGGGATCCCTGACGTGCTACCACGCTGCGTCACACTACCCATGAGCGGATCAATGGAGCACCGACAGAGCCAAACTGACGTGCTACCACGCTGCATCACGCTACTCATGAGCGGACCAACAGAGCACTGAACAGTGATGAAACTGGCGATATGATCTACAATAATGGAGCAGCCTATCACACAGCATGCAATTATGCGAATGGTGCATGAAACTAAGCATGACAATATCCTGAACCAAATCCACATATATATCTATATATCTATATATATATATATATATATATATATATATATATATATATACCCTAGTACAAGTAAGTCAAATCCACAAATCTAGGGTATACAAGTCCTCTATGGTATAACAACCTAGGTCCTGACATATCCTCCTCCATAACATATGTACCAACAATGTACATGGATCAAAGCAAAAGGTCTAGGTACACAGATCAGGTATGATATAAAAATATAGATACACATATCAGATAATAAAAATCTAGAGTCTAGTCCTAAACTTAGTAAAGCATGGTATGTCACTTACTCTAGGAACTAAAGTACTCATGGTAATAATCATGAAGTATAAACATGGATACATAACAAGCGACAAAACAGAACATGCTATGGGTATCAAACCGTGACATACCAAAGACAAACATGATCATTACGTGTAGCTATAAAATACTATGCATATCCAATTGACAATATCATAAAAGATAAGTCAAGAGGTACCCGCCTCCAATAGAAAGGTTCAAATCTGAAATAGATCCCTCGTCGAGATACCGTCTCGAATCAAAGTCCTGTACCAATCAATATATATTTTTATTTAGCTAAAATTCATAAGAATTTAAATAGCTAAATAAAATCCACGAGACTAAATTAGGGAAAACCCTAATCAACATAATCATTTGCCTACCTAAATTAAATCTAACAATTGACTAGGGTTAATTGTCTTAACCCTAATCGTTCCATTAGATTAATTTTAAACCAAACCAATCTACAACAAGGATCCATTACCCTACATCATACCTAAATCTCAAATCTCTGCTCTTGATCTGCAGCCAAAGAGGTGTTGCTGGAAGGCATGTTGCCAGAACCAAGACAACCCCACAGAACCGAATCTCCCTGCTGAAATCCTTCATATTGATCAGATCAAGTTGAGTTCAATAAATGGGATCACAAGTCAAGCAACAACCCATCTTACAACCCAATCTTACCTCACTGTTAACAATCGGATCAAGCAGAAGGTCACTGATGTGATCGAGCGACGCCCAACAGAAGCAAGGCAAATCACAGCAATTGCCACGGTTGCTCAGACCAGATCGGAGAAGAAGAATAGGACACTCGACGGCAAGGTCTAGTCTGGGTTGGATCTGCAGCTGGAAAAGGGCAAGAAGGCCTCGCAACTGCTGGGATGACGGCGGCGGTGGCCTCATGGACAGGCGACGCAAGAGGAACTAGGGCATAGAGAGAGGAAAGGCTCGAGCACTCCCGCGATGGTCGACGCCGTTTCGTGCGGCGTCAGCGAGGCTATGCAATGGAAGAGGGTGACTGACACTAGGGTTGAGGAAGACGGTGGTGGTGGTATCGGTTAGGGCACGTTGAGGTCCGTCGGTGGCGCAGCAGTCGGTGGCGACCAGCGATCGGCTGAAAAGAGGAAGAGATGGGGAATCGGCTTGGCCGATTAGGGCACGGCTGCGGTCGGCGAGGAAGACGCGAGGAAGATGGAAGGCGACGCAAGATCAGGGAAGAGGAAACCGTCGCGTGACGGTTTTGGCAAGGGGTCGGCGGTTCGGCGCGAGGAGAAAGAAGATCGCGCCTGTGAGGCTCGGTGAGGGCACGGGGAGGAGAAGAAAAATAAATAAGAAAAAGGAAAGGAAAAGAAAATAAATAAATAACTAAATCTTTTCCTCGCTTAAATGGGTAGCCTAAACAGGCGTTTCCGGACCCTGTTTTATCCCCGTAACCTGAGTCATATGAGCTCCGAAAAATTCTCAAAAAATTTCTAAAAATCCTGGAAAATTCCCTTATTATTATTCGCCATTTTTCCGGTATTTTACATTCTCCCCCACTAATAAAAATTTAGTCCCCAAATTTCATCATCTACCATCAGCAAGTAATAGCAAAAGCTATAATAGTATAAATGCTGAACGGAACCATAAATTACATACCTCAAATGAAATGGTGGGGGTGTCAAGCTCGGATCGTATCCTCGAGCTCCCAGGTAGCTCCTCGTCCGAATGATGCTGTCATCCGACTTTAACAGCCGGATAGTCTCGTTCTGCAACTGACACTCTTTCCGGTCCAGAATCCGTACCGGAACCTCCTCATAAGTGACGTCAGGTTGAACGGGAACTGAGATATTTGTTAGCACATGTGTCGGGTCGGGTATGTATCTTCTCAGCATAGACACACAGAATACGTCATGCACACCTGCCAAAGCTGGTGGTAACACCAAATGATAAGCTACCGCTCCAATCCTCTCCAAGATTTGAAAAGGTCCAATGTATCACGGAACTAGCTTACCTCTGAGGCCAAATCCATTCACCTCTTTAGTGGGTGAAACTCGTAGAAATACATGGTCGCAAATGGAGAACTCTAAGAGTCTCCGACTCTGGTCAGCATAACTCTTCTGGCAGTCTTATGCCTCCGACATCCTCCGTCTGATAGTATGGACCAACTCTGCCTCACGCTGAGCTCTATAATGTCCCAACAACTGGGCCTCTCGGATTCTCATCCTGATCGACGACTGAGCAACTATGGTAACAAGAATACCCTGCTCTGTTTGTCCCTGCTCCTCAAGGTCTAACTCAGAGAAACCCTGAATCAAGTCCATAACCACAACTCGGTGGCAAGCTAAAGTCTCTCTGGACTTCCTGCTGAGTGCATCGGCAACCACATTAACTTTCCCCGGGTGATAGCTAAAGGTACAGACACAATCCTTCAGGAACTTCATCCATCTCCTCTGTCGGAGATTAAGTTCCTTCTGAGTGAATAGATATTTGAGACTCTTATGGTCAGTGAGAATCTCAAATATTATGCTGTATAAATGATGTCGCCAAATTTTCAAAGCAAAGATGATGGCGGCTAACTCCAGATCATGTACAGGGTAGTTCTTCTCATGCTCCTTCAACTGACAAGAAGCATAGGAGACTACTCTGACGTGCTGCATCAGAACAGCATCCAAACCCTGAAGAGACGCGTTGGTGTAGAGCACGAATCCGTCATCTCCAGAAGGTATAACCAACAATCGGAGCCGACACCAGTCTCCGCTTCAGCTCCTGGAAGCTGGTCTTGCAATCCTCAGTCCAAGTGAACTTCGCGCCTTTCCTGGTCAGGTGTGTAAGTAGCATAGCAATCCGTGAGAAACCCTCAACGTATCTCCGGAAATATCGAGCCAAACAAAGGAAGTTGCGAGCCTCTTATATAGACTCTGTCTACTCCCAACGGTAACAACCTCGATCTCCTGTGGAACCACGGTATACCCTACTGGTGACCGTGTGTCTCAAACATCTCACAGAAGATAACCAAATACGCACTACTGATCTTCGCATATAGATGTTCCCATCGAAACATCTCTAGAACTATGCAAAGATGATGTGCGTGACTCACCGCGGATCCGAAATAGATCACAACATCATCAACAAAGACAATGGAAACTGATCCAAACATCCTTGAAATACCAGAATCATCGAGCCCTTGAAAACATCTAAGGCTCTGCAAGCACTAATGGTAAAACCAAAATACATAATGTTCGTATCACAGACATTCCTAACCATAAGATCTCCGATAATAAGTCAGAAATCTGATCACCAACAACATAAATCACCAAAGTATAAATCCTCCAGTATGAGAGCAACGCTCCATCACAAGAAATACCACATATGTGGGAGCAACGCTCTACCACAAGAAATCCTCAATATGTAGGAGTAACACTCCACTACAAATAATCCATAACATGTATCTGCAATACATATAGGAGCAATGCTCCTCTACAAGCAATCCGTAATATGTGGGAGCAACGCTCCACCACAAACAATCCATACATGTGTGGGAGCAACGCTCCACCACAACCAACAATAATATGTGGGAGCTCCGCTCCACCACAAACGATCCATAAGTGTCCAAGGCACCTAACTATCCAACTAGAGGCTGCACGAGATCACTCAACCACATATCACTGTGGGCAGCCAAAGGTATAACAATCCAGCAATCAAATCAAACTCATCGTCAAATCTATCAACATTGTAGTGAGTCACCCACTGATAAGAAAATAGGTTGACAGGGTAATCCAACAAATGACATAATGCAGACACTCCACATCCTGCATTCAACATAAGTAGAATCATCATGCTGCTACCAACAATACACCTGACACACGTGCTCACACAACATATGTATGATCGATAATCCGGCAGTAAGAATGGGGGACCCCATTTAGCAGAGTCAACGCCACGTGGAGGTTGAAAGGTAAAAGGCCAACCAGAAGCTTGGCCGAGCTGATTATGATGGTGACGACCGGCTGAAGCTTCTGAGCGGAAGCGATACACCCCGGCGGGGAGTCGAAGTTCCGACGCTCATGATGAACAGTATAGTAGTGCCGAGCGGATGGCCCGCTCGGCCGAAGGAATAAAGTATCAACACTGCGAACAGTCCCGAGCACGCGACCAGGAAGCTCCCGAGCGGATCAGCACATCCGACCGGTCGGACGTGAGGAAACCGCTGACCGGTCGGACGCTCGGCATGGAGACAAGGACAGAAACATCCTCTGACAGCAGGTGATACGCAGGATCTTAGGGCATGGGCTCACTGTCCCATCAGAAATGTGCTCGGACTGTAGCAGTAAGGGGTCAGGCAAGCTCATCTGACAAGCCCATACTAAGGTATGGCACAGAACACGTGTGCACCTCGGTATGAGTGCACATGCCTCTTCACAACCCTATATAAGGGTCCTCACCCTTCGCCGGAGGTACGCTCTCTCGCATGTTGGAGCCTCATATCTGCTGTCTGCTTGCCTGACTTGAGCGTCGGAGGGTCGTCGCTGGGGACCCCTCCCCGGCCCGACTTCTGTGCAGGTTCGCTGGAGGTCGGTGCAGCTGGTCGGAGATAGAGGAGAGCGCCACGTGCCCAGCGTCCGTCGATTCAGCGACTCGGACAGGATCAAATTGGCGCCGTCTGTGGGAACGCGCCTGTATCCGAGCGGAATAGATGGACGAGGCTGGATGACCTCACACTGTGATGCTCCCCCAGGAGAAACTCGACGCTCTAATGGAGGCAAGAGCAGCTAAGCTCGTGGAGCAACAGAGACAAAAGGCTCAAGCTGAGCGGATATCCGAGCGACCCAGGAGGACCGAACGGAGAAACATTAGAAATGGGAGCAAAATAAGGGTCCAATCGGCCCTCAGGTGGGAGCAACTCCTACCCCGATATCGGTCCGACAAAGGGGTCTTCATCAGGCGAGGCAACTGGCCAATAAGTTTTGACAAGTATAACGTATGCTCCTCACTCCACGGGTATTCGGGAGTTGAGAAATTAGGTCATAGTCGTGCCGATCGGTCGGATTATATTAACTGTGCTCATAGGTTGGAGGGTAAGAACTCGTGCCGCTCGGCCGGGAGTATGTTAATCGAGCCAAAGGCTCGATGGGAAGACCCCGTGCCGCTCGGTCGGGAGTATAGTAACGGAAGACCCCCGGTGCCGCTCGGCCGGGAGCATATTAACCGAGCCCCAAGCTCGATGGGAAGACCCCGTGCCGCTCGGCCGGGAGTGTATTAACCGAGCCAAAGGCTCGATAGGAAGACCCCGTGCCGCTCGGCCAGGAGTATAGAAACCGAGCCAAAGGCTCGATGGGATAAATCCCGTGCCGCTCGGCTGGGAGTATAGAAACCAAGCCAAAGGCTTGATGGGATAAATCCCGTGCCGCTCGGCCGGGAGTATAGAAACCGAGCCAAAGGCTCAATGGGATAAATCCCGTGCCGCTCGGCCGGGAGCATATTAACCGAGCCCCAAGCTCGATGGGAAGACCCCGTGCCGCTCGGCCGGGAGTGTATTAACCGAGCCAAAGGCTCAATAGGAAGACCCCGTGCCGCTCGGCCGGGAGTATGTTAACCGAGCCAAAGGCTCGATAGGAAGACCCCGTGCCGCTCGGCCGGGAGTATGTTAACCGAGCCAAAGGCTCGATGGGAAGACCCCGTGCCGCTCGGCCGGGGGTGTATTAGCCGAGCCAAAGGCTCGATGGGAAGCCCGTGCCGCTCGGTCGGGAGTATGTTAGTCAAGCCAGAAGCTCGATGGGAAGACCCCGGACCATTCGGCCGGAGGTATATTGATCGAGCCGCACGCTCAAGGATCGAAGGCCCCGAGCCATTCGGCCGGAGGTATATTGAACGAGTTGCACGCTCGAAAAAACGAAGGCCCCGAGCCTTTCGGCCGGAGGTAAATTATTCATGCAAAATGCTCAAGGACGAAGGCCCGAGCCGTTCGGCCGTGCGTGCGATATCCTTCATCGGCACAAAAAAGCGAAGGCCCTCGAGCCGATCGGCCAGGAGCTGTATATATTTAGACTCGTAAGCGAATGACCCGTGCTGTTCGGCCGGGCATAAATATTGTTCGAGCGCAGGATATGATACGAAGACCCAGGCCGCTCGGCCTGGTAAGGAGTTAGCCTTGAAAGGCCGTCGAGCTCCGTCATTAAAGATCGAGAGTCGCGCCGACCGGCTATAAATATCCGCGCCGACGAGCTCCGTCGTTAAAGATCGAGAGCCGCGCCGACCGGCTATAAATATCCGCGCCGACGAGCTCCGTCGTTAAAAATTGAGAGTCGCGCCGACCGGCTATAAATATCCGAGCGGAAGACCGTCTAGCCCATACGTTAAACCGTAGAGACGAGCCGGCGTCTATAAACTCTCCGAGCGGAAGACCGTCTAGCCCAGACGTTAAACCGTAGAGACGAGCTGGTGTCTATAAACTCTCCGAGCGGAAGACCGTCTAGCCCAGACGTTAAACCGTAGAGACGAGCCGGCGTTTATAAACTCTCCGAGCGGAAGACCGTCTAGCCCAGACGTTAAACCGTAGAGACGAGCCGGCGTCTATAAACTCTCCGAGCGGAAGACCGTCTAGCCCAGACGTTAAACCGTAGAGACGAGCCGGCGTCTATAAACTCTCCGAGCGGAAGACCGTCTAGCCCAGACGTTAAACCGTAGAGACGAGCTGGCGTCTATAAACTCTCCGAGCGGAAGACCGTCTAGCCCAGACGTTAAACCGTAGAGACGAGGCGTCTATAAACTCTCCGGCGGAAGACCGTCTAGCCAGACGTTAAACCGAGAGACGAGCAGGCGTCTATAAACTCTCCGAGCGAAAGACCGTCTAGCCCAGACGTTAAACCGTAGAGACGAGCAGCGTCTATAAACTCTCCGAGCGGAAGATCGTCTAGCCAGACGTTAAACCGTAGAGGCGAGCCGGCGTAAACTCTCCGAGCGGAAGACCGTCTAGCCCAGTCGTTAAAGATCGAGAGCCAGCGTCTATAAACTCTCCGGCGGAAGACCGTCTAGCCAGACGTTAAACCGTAGAGAGCCGGCGTCTATAAACTCTCCGGCGGAAGACCGTCTAGCCAGACGTTAAACCGTAGAGCCGCGTCATAAACTCTCCGAGCGGAAGACCGTCTAGCCCAGACGTTAAACCGTAGAGACGAGCCGGCGTCTATAAACTCTCCGAGCGGAAGACCGTCTAGCCCAGACGTTAAACCGTAGAGACGAGCCGGCGTCTATAAACTCTTCGATCGGAAGACCGTCTAGCCCAGACGTTAAACCGTAGAGACGAGCCGGCGTCTATAAATCCCCGAGCGGAAGACCGACGAGCTCCGTCGTTAAAGATCGAGAGTCGAACCCGCGACTGTGAGCTTACTGGACAAAACTAAGGACGCCAAATAACGAGCGTTCGCAAGTACTAAATTGATTAAGTCCGATCGGCCATCAGTTTGCCAATACTTCACATTCACTGAATGCAAACAGCATAGCCAAGCGCTAAACGATTTCGAGGAAAACAAGTCAACTGATTAACCTGATCGGTCGCCTAGTGGGGAACACGTGGAGCTTAACTGACTCTATGGATAAGCACCAAACAGACAAAAAAAAAAAAAAAAGGGCAATGAAGGGCAAACAAAAATACAAGCAAAGGAACACAATTATGCCGAACGGCGCGTACAAAAATTTTACATCCGCAAAGCGGATGAAATACAGAAAGTACTTGGAAGAAGTCGCCATCTCGAAAAGACAAAAGGACAGCAAGAAATCGAAGGGATGGGAACGAAAGAGAGGCAAAATGAGTAGGGAAGACCTAGTAAACGAAGAAAGAAGGCTCACTGAGAAGGAGACGGGCGGAAAAGATCACCGATGAGATGGTAGCCGCCAAAAAACAAGAACTGGATCGCCGGAGGCCGCAGCAGCAGAAGAGGCAGAAGGACAAAGCACGAGCAAGCGTGCGGCAGAAGAGGGGGACTGAGACTTTATACGGCCGAGGTCGGTCGGCCTCCGCCGTCCGATCCTGGTCACGAGAAACAAGGATGCCATCGGGCCGTCCATTTCAAACGATGGCATCCCATCATAAGTAACGCCGCCGCCACGCAATGGTCGACGCGTGGCGCTGAGCGATTCGGCGCATTCAATGTGCACCATACCACGCACGCGCAGCCTTAATGGAATGGTTTGCCGCCGTTCCCGAGGGGATTCGGACAGGCGGCAAGGACGGCAGGCCGCATGAGTCACATCTGAGCGAGTGCCGAACGGCTAAATTCGGCGCACACGCTGAGCGACCTGTGGATTACTTGTAAAACAAAAGGCGACGAGCACCCACTCGGACACACAGTCCAATCAGTCGGACTTAATCGCCTCCTTCGACTAGACTTGAAGGGGAGGCAAGTGATCAGGCAGTAAGAATGGGGGACCCCATTTAGCAGAGTCAACGCCACGTGGAGGTCGAAAGGTAAAAGGCCAACCAGAAGCTTGGCCGAGCTGATTATGATGGTGACGACCGGCTGAAGCTTCCGAGCGGAAGCGATACACCCCGGCGGGGAGTCGGGGTTCCGACGCTCATGATAAACAGTATAGTAGTGCCGAGCGGATGGCTCGCTCGGCCGAAGGAATAAAGTATCAACACTGCGAACAGTCCCGAGCACGCGACCAGGAAGCTCCCGAGCGGATCAGCACATCCGACCGGTCGGACGTGAGGAAACCGCCGACCGGTCGGACGCTCGGCATGGAGACAAGGACAGAAACATCCTCTGACAGCAGGTGATACGCAGGATCTTAGGGCATGGGCTCACTGTCCCATCAGAGACGTGCTCGGACTATAGCAGTAAGGGGTCAGGCAAGCTCATCTGACAAGCCCATACTAAGGTATGGCACAGAACACGTGTGCACCTCGGTATGAGTACACATGCCTCTTCACAGCCCTATATAAGGGTCCTCACCCTTCGCCGGAGGTACGCTCTCTCGCATGTTGGAGCCTCATTTCTGCTGTCTGCTTGCCTGACTTGAGCGTCGGAGGGTCGTCGCCGGGGACCCCTCCCCGGCCCGACTTCAGTGCAGGTTCGCCGGAGGTCGGTGCAGCTGGTCGGAGATAGAGGAGAGCGCCACGTGCCCAGCGTCCGTCGATTCAGCGACTCGGACAGGATCAATCGACATAATCCTCCAATTTGTACACACCACACATACTCACAACATAGGTATAATTCATCGTGATACCTCCAACAATGCATACCGAGCTCATGTGCATACATCAACATAGGTATAATCAACAATACACCTCAAACAACACTCACATGACATATATACACCTATGCTAAGAGTATAATCAACGTAATACTTCCAACGAATCATAATCGACATGAGTATACACTCAGAACAATCATATAATAAACAAGATACCTCAAATATTACACCAAACACATCTGCACATATGTGTACCTTTCACAACATAGATTTAATCGACAAAATACCTCCAATAAACCAATCAGACCACTCGGGTATAATCTACTAGAAACCCACAATAATCATCATCTGGACAAATATACACTCACTAGATGCAATTTTGACCGTCTATCATAGAACTCCAACAACACATAATAATCAAGTGTATAAACTACACAGGTATATATATATAATCAGCATATTTAATCCAATCTACCACACAAACCCTATGCTACCTACTCTCATGGTTTAGGGGTATAACTAAATAAAATCAAACATAAAGATCATACAGGAAAACGCAATCATAGACAATCCAACTAGGTACATACAGTCTAAAATTAAAGTTCACATGGAATAGGATGCATTGATCCTCAATAGACTGACCAAGCCGACAATGGTATACGGCTAATTCAGTCTTTTCCACGTCAGTACGAGTCATGTAGTCAAATGTACTCTAGATACCTAACTAAGCACAAATAATCAAAAGATTCGAACCTCTAAAAATAGAGTATGACTGCCCTCTACTGATCAAACCAACAAAACTAAATCAGTCATCTACTAACTAATCAAGAATACCTTAATCCTCCACAAGCAACTAAGGTATATCAATATACGACTATCCAAATCAACAAGTGTAAATCAGACTCCTACTGACCGATTTAACAAGAGTAAACCAATATTTACTGATGAAATTAACTAAGATAACATGGTATACTACTGGCTAGGTCAACATAAATAGGTAGATACTATCCACTACACAGCTAATAATAGCAGAGACAGGTATGTGCCTCCATCTCCTACTAGTAGTATTAGAAGCTAAAAACTACTAGTGTATGATATGAAAAAAAATCACCAGAAACTGTAACCCTTAATCTCTATTACGGTCGATCATCATCAATGGCTAACCCATCACATGTAATATGGCTACAACATCAGACAGATACCAGATACAAAGTGCTATTAAATGTCATAACTATCACAGTCAACAATGCATACACTAAAAAAATAGTAGGATAACTGTATACCAACATACCTCCTATAGCTTGGAGATGTCCTGCTGCTGGCAGGTCCCAAAACCCGAAAAGTCACATCGAAAAGACCAAAACATGAAATCCGAAACACGGTATATAAAACTCGTACCGTGCTCTGATACCAAATAAATTGGTATCAGATAAATCTCGAAAATCCAAAACACATAGCAAGTATCGTATACTGGCTTTGATACCACTAAATTGTCACGCCCCGAGGGAGTCCCTGTCCGAAGAAATTTCGGCAATACCTCCCCTGTACGGCGGACAATCTAAATCATTTCTACATGCACAATATACATCAGCCACAGGCGGCTGGAATATACACACAACCACGCAGTTATATATCATCAGCCCACTCGGTTGGAACAAAATATAAAACAACCACGTAGTTATATATATATTTTACAGCCCACTCGACTGTACCAAAACCAAAACACAGCATAAAAATGATAGAAATCCAAAATACATGACTGCTAGCCGACTAAACTTACACAACACAACAACACAAACACTCCAGGCACAACACCGGAACACAAAGCTAAATATACAAATTTCGTATATCAAAACAAAATAAATACAAGCGGAGACAGATCTTCTGAGGTGATGTAGGGACCAGAAGACAGGATACTACAAGCGACACCATGATCAACCTGGTACCTGAAAAAGATAGTGTCCACGGGGGTGAGTTCAACAACTCAGTGAATACCAATAAACATGTCTAGTAAGATATATCTAACAGCAATAAACATGGAATACATCTCCCTAATCATATATAGGAAATATGCAAATTTGAAAGGTAACTAAGGAAGCTGTACTCACCAGAAACTCCTATCCAAACAGAAGGTCGTCAAACCAGATACACATTATGCCTCCTGTATGCACGTCAAACAAATGCATCCACCCAAAATGCAGCATATAAGTGCAGCAAACACAAGCAAATAAATGCAATGAATGCATATGATGCATTCACCTTGAAGGTGCCTTCAAGGCTTGATGAAGGCGCCTTCATCTGGTCAAAATGACTGTTTTCGCTGTGGATAGGTGAAGGCGCCTTTAAGGCTTGATGAAGACGCCTTCAAGGCCATTTGCGCTACAGATAGAGTTCTATCTGCTCACTCCATTGGAGGCGCCTTGGACCTCTATTGGAGGCGCCTTGGATCTCCGAGATAGAATTTCCAGAGGTTATATAAAGGCCCCTAGAGCTAGGAATTATTCATCAATTCAATCATCAACTCTGTATTCATTCCTAGCAACTAGTGAGTGCTCTAAGTGTGTAAAAAAGACTTCTCCGCCTACAGTGAAGGATACTCTGCTAGTGCGATTTTCGACCGCCTTGGATTAACAACCCCCTCTGCTTTTTATTTTTATTATTGTTGCTATCTGTTTAAGTTGAAAGACGAGGAGGGTGTACTTTTATTTTTTCAGGCAATTCACCCCCCTCTTGTCGGCCTCCGCTGCACCTACAGAAACTGTTGGATCGAGACGCGCTAGAGGGGGGTGAATAGCGCTCGCGGCTATTTCGTTCGATTCGTAAAACTATCGGAGTTAAAACACGCAGCGGAATAAAGAAAAATAAACAGAAAGAACACGAGGATTTACTTCGTTCGGAGCCTAGATCGACTCCTACTCGAAGGCTCGCTATCCTTGATCGATTTCCGTGGGCAATAACTATAAGCTCGATAAGGTTTACAAGTATAACAATTTACAACTTAATTTAAACCAGAAATCTTATACCGACAACAATGGATGAAAAAGCGAAGCTCCGGGTCGTCGGTGTCAAGTTGCAGCACTTCCGGGTCGTCGATTTAGCAGCACGCATCTAGAAGATCACTGGAATGAATTGATTGAAGGTGCTGCTCGAAATCCCCTTTTAAACAGTGCTCAAGGTGCCCTAAAGCCTGTCCAAGGCGCCTTGAACGAGCCGAATCAGTCGCATGGATTACATTGAGCCAGGTCGCACTTATCTGCTTCAAGGCGCCTTATGCCTCATTCAAGGAGCCTTAAGTAACTGGTTCAAGGCGCCTTATGACTCCTTCAAGACGCCTCCAGAGTGCTTCGCAGCCAGCTCCTGCTTTGCACCCCAGGCGCCTTCAAGCCCCGTGGAGGCGCCTCGGACACTGTTCATCCGAGGTGTACTTTGTGTTTTTGGTACCTGCAAACATGTTAGTCCCAAAATACCTACAACACAAAGTTAGTACACAATAATAGTATGAATATGAAAGTTTGACAATCTCCGGACTGTCCGGGTCTGACTTCAGATTTTCAACCGGAAACCCTAGGTCGACCCTGTTGGGATCCTTTGGATGGCTAGAGAGGGGGGGAGTGAATAGCCTCCACCAAAATCTTAATCTTTTCACAAAAATTCTAAGCGAGTTTGTTAGCACAGCGGAAGATAAGCAAACAAAAAGAAATTATACGAGAAAAGAACCAAGCACCACTAACACAAGATATACGAGGTTCGGGGATAACTTGCCCCTACTCCTCGGCGTGTCCGTAAGGTGGACGAGCCCTTGATCTTCGGTAGATCACACCCCGGATGACACCGGCTAATGAAGCTCTCCTTCTCGGTGGAGAAACCTCTCCACAAAGTCTTCGAACAGATTTAAAATGAAGCACACAAGACTTACAGATCACAGTGGCTCAAAGAAAATCGAAGTAAGCTCACAGCCACGAAGATGATGAAGACAGAGTCCAAGAACACAGCAAGCTCTCAACCGAAAACACACACAGCTTTTCACTTGCTTCACGTTCTTTTTTTCTTTCCAGCATACACTGCTTCTTATGTCTCTGCATTCGATCAGCCTGCACCGGATCGCTGCCAACCTGCACCGAATCCCTGCTGCAAGCTACGGCGTCGCCAATCGCTTCTCTTCCTCTTCTGATTCTCTGAGCTCACACCAATAGAACCACGGTCTTCACTGGTGCCTCTGAGCTCGAACCAATCACCAGGAGTTAAGCCAATCGCCGCCTGAACACTGCCAGAAACACAGCCAATCGCAACCTGTAGCCATTGCTACTTCAAATGTATTTGACGTAGAGAAAGCAGTGGAAAGATCCTTTGTCTCATTCCTTTGATGAGGCTTAATTTGAAACTAAGCACTGGTATGGTACCTGCAACCTGTATCTCCAAAAGACTCACAGCAGAAGGTTAAACAGAGATGGGCAAAAAGAAGTGTGAATCAGAAAATATCAGAGAAAGCGCATGCACAACCGATCACAGATCCTTGGACCGATCAGACAACAGCCTGATCGGTCTGAGGATGGTCTGATTGGTCGTGGCGACCGATCGATTGGATGTGGATCGGTCCATAGACCGATCCAACCCTTTTCTTCTGCGACATTTTCTCCGATCGGTCTACAGACTGATCCAGTGTGCTACTGAGTGTTTCCTGATCGGTCACCAGACCGATCAGAAAATTTAGTCTCACTAGATCGGTCTGCGGACCGATCAGTCATCCAAAGTATCACTGGATCGGTCTGTTGACCGATCCAACGCCTATGTGATACTAGGATTGGTCCAAGAACGAGATACCGAGCCCTCTCTGACCTAGTCCGGTCCAGAGAACGAGCTCCCGAGCCCTCTCTGACCTAGTCCGGAGAACGAGCTGCCGAGCCCTCTCCGACTTCATCTGGTCCAGAGAACGAGCTACCGAGCCCTCTCCGACTTCGTCCGGTCCAGAGAACGAGCTACCGAGCCCTCTCTGACCTGGTCCGGAGAACGAGTTACCGAGCCCTCTCCGACCTAGTCCGGAGAACGAGCTACCGAGCCCTCTCCGACTTCGCGTGCCAAGTTTCCAACTTGGACTTTTCCCTTCCACATGATCAACCTTGATCAGTAATCAATCCGAGTTCAATTAACATCTGATACAAACTTAAATCAGTGTCAACATCAAAACAACAGCCAGGTCAGACTGAATCAACAATCTCCCCCTTTTTGTTGTTTGACAACACGATTTAAGTTTAGATCAGAAATGTTCTTATTTTCATAATTTTAGGGGAATCAAGATCCTCCCCCTAAGATGAATACACCACGATGTAAGGAAGTCAATAACGGGAATCAAGATCCTCCCCGTTATCTTCTCCCCTAAAATCAAACCTTCATACATCTCTAAACTTAGATATCCTCTCCCCCTTTGTCAAACACCGAAAAGGTGCGAATGGGGTGATAAGACTCAAAAGACTCCCCCTTAACCCATACTGTCTTTTTCTTAATGCACCTAGAATTCCCTCTAAGTGTATTATGAGACAGTAATAAAGAAATAAGAGGCAGTCAAGACAAAGCATATGAACAACATATCAATAGCCAATAGGAAATGACACATAAAGAAAAACAGGAAAATGAGCAGCATAAATAGATGAAATAAGCAAATATCCAGGTCATACAAAAATATCCAACAAAATAGCATCCAAAACACAGACAGTCAAAGTGACAAACAGAATGTATCAATCAATGTCCTCAACACGAGGAACATCATCATCATCTGCGGGAGGCACGTAACCCTGAGGCGGCATGCTGGAGCTCGAAGGTGGATGGCTCGAGAAATGTTGCGGAGGTGGGTAGTTGGCCATCCAGCCCAGAGGTCAATATGCCCGCGCAGATCATCATAGCGCTGGTCGATCCGAACGCTGCATCCATGGAGCTCGGACCAAGAGCTCATCGTGCCGATCAAGCGGCTCTCCAGCCCGCACCGCCATCGCAGTCGTGGTCGGCCTCATCGGCAATAGGAGGAGGAGCAAGAACTGCCGAGGAAGTGCCCGTGGTAACTCTCCTGCACCTCTCCCATCCTTCCATCGAGCAGTCCTCCCAAGATACCGGACTTGGGAAATGTCTGTTTCCCAAGTCTGCAATCCTGTCTGACCATCTTCACTATCCTACCTTTAGACACATCTATCAGAAGGGTCTCGAGCCAATCTGTAATTATATGCCCATAAGGCATATAAATAGTGGAGCTGCTAGGCTGAGTATATGAGATGATCGAAGAATAGATGCTCGACATGATATCAAAATCGAGACGCCGACGCAAACCATAAAGCATCAGGCAGTGGTATGGTCGGATCTCTGCTAGAGGTTTGGATGTGATTGGAAGAAGATAGTTTGTGACTATCTTAAAAAGAATATAGTCAGGAGGAGATAGTCTCAGAGCCGCAAAAGTAGGAAACTCGACATCCGACTCATCCAGTCCATCCGGTCTAGGGTGTCCAAAGAAATACTCATAGATAGTGTCAGGTGATACATCAAGTGGAGGAGGTAATGGGTCTGGTAAATCAGGATAAATGGGAAAAGGATCTTCTGAACACATTCGGCAACCTAGATACCCAAAGAATTCTACGACGGAGAAATCGATAGTTCTCTTAGCGACTCTGGTTCTATAAGCACCATCACTGGTCTGATGAAGATTGTTGTAGAATTCAGATACTAGGTCATAGTTGATGTCCCTTTCTAGGTAGACTAACGAGTCAAGTTTATAATATGCCAGAGTTTTGGATACAGAGGGACAAAACTCATCCATGTACTTTCGATCCACAGATCGACATGGGAGTAGCTTGAATGTTCTCTGTTGAAACGTTTGTTCAAACTGTCAGTTCGGGAATCTCGAAGAAAAGGAAGGTTGAGGTCGGGAGGGTGCCTGAGACTTGGATTTCTCAACAGATGACTTAGAAGTACCCTCACCGGCTGATTTCTTCCTAAATAGGCCAAAAATGGGACATGATCGGGACAAGTGAGAGTGCACGGGAGCCCCAAACAATCAAGGACCGAGACAAGAGACAATATACAGAGATTCAATGAGAAATGAAACCAAAATGCCAACAATGAACAGATTTCGGGAAGGAAAAAGGAGTTACCTGGGCGCCATTTGTAGCTTTCGGAGAAGGTGGAGAGAAGAATCGGAACTGAGGAGAGTGCTGAGGAGAATGTCGGCTAGGGTTCTTTGGCGTGAAATGAGAGGAGAAAGGGTTGGGGGAAGTTAAAGAGGGTGATCAGAGCATAAGATCGGACGGCTGTCCGATCAGGAGAAATCCTGACCGATCAGGGAACGTCCTGATCGGTCAGGGAGTGTCCTGATCGGTCGTGGAGACCGATCAGGGAGCTTCCTGATCGGTCCCTGGACCGATCAGATGTGGATCAGTAAGGTCGATGCGTGCCAGTGTCTCCTGATCGATCCCTGGATCGATCAGTGAACCTTCTGTGGTCAGGGAATGTCCTGATCGGTCGTGGAGACCGATCAGGTATCGAACAGAGAGGTCAAATGGGTCTGGAACTCTCCTGATCGGTCGGTAGACCAGTCAGTGTCTGATAATACTGAAATTCTGATTTCAGTAACTGAAATTTTGAGCCGTTGTCTATCAAGAATTCTGAAAAGTTCAGAACTTAAGAATTCAGAATCTCCCAAATTCATAACCTAGAACCTAAGAATCATCACCCACAAATATATTCAAAAAATGAGCTCTTATGGTCTAAGCTTGTTTAGAGCCCGAAAGTTTTAGACTTTAAAACCAAAAACTCAGACATTTGGAATCTTAGGGTTCTAATCTCAGAAAACCTTATAAAACTATTACCTATAGTGAACCAAGGTATTAATTAAGACTTAGGATTGCTATGATCAGTTTCAAATTTGTTAAAATATATCCAAGTTGCTATTATTTCCTTTAACAACCTATCTTATTATCAATCAAAGTCATGAAATGAATCAAACAACAATATCAATCAACACATCAACCATCAACCATAATTAGATAATTTCTAGGCAAAAGTCCAACCAAGATTCCTTGGTTGGAATATATGAGTAAGATCTAGGAACCAAATACACATGAATTATGTAATGGTCTTCCCCATACTCAATTTATGTCTCTTCAACCTAATTATTCAAGGGATGCATGATACATTTTGAATAATTTGGTTGATCCTAGCATCTCACCCCATTTCTAGCAAACAAAAATATTTTGTTAAACCTTATAGTTTGTGTGAGATGTTCCCAAGTTGCTCAAATTAATTTCCCAATTTCTCTTGTCATTTTAATGGTCCTTATTGATCATGATGTGGTCAAAATGACTTATTGAGCCAAACACATTCTCAATTCCCTCCTTAAATGACTAAATTCATTTTCCGGAAGGGGTTTGGTGAAGATATCGGCTAGGTTTGACTTTGACTCAACATATGTGAGTGCAATGTCTCTCCTAGCTACGTGATCTCTAATGAAGTGATGACGCACTTCAATGTGTTTGGTCCTAGAATGATGGACTGGATTTTTCGTTAGGTTTATTGTGCTAATGTTGTCACACAACACTTGCACTCCCTTATACGAAAGTCCATAATCTTCTAGAGTGTGAATCATCCACAACAATTGTGATACACTCTCTCCCATGGCAATGTATTCAGCCTCGGTCGTGGAGAGAGCAACACAATGTTGCTTCCGACTTGACCAACGAACCAATGATGATCCTAAGAATTGGCAACCCCCACTAGTACTTTTCCGATCCAATTTGCACCCAGCATAATCGGAGTCAATATAACCTATCAAGTCAAAAGACTCAGTACGAGGGTACCAAAGACCTACTCTAATTGTGCCTTTAAGGTATCTCAGAATTCTCTTAACTGCAATTAAATGAGATTCCTTGGCACAGACTTGATATCTAGCGCACATGCCCACAGCAAAGAGTATATTCGGTCAACTAGCTGTGAGATATAGAAGACTACCGATCATGCTTCTATAACGCGTTAGATCAACTGATTTTCCACTCTCATCATTGTCCAGACGAGTGTTTGTCGCCATTGGAGTGGACACTTCCTTAGAGTCACTCATGTTGAATTTCTTGAGCATCTCTTGAGTGTATTTCGTCTGATGGACATAAATGTCATCTCGAGTTTGTTTGATTTCAAGTCCAAGGAAGAAAGTCAATTCTTCCACCAGACTCATCTCAAACTCACTCTCCATGTGAGTGATAAATTCATTCAAATAGTCCTTGTTATTTGAGCCACAAATTATGTCATCGACATACACTTGGGCTACAAAAATATTTTCACCATCTCTACGCAGAAATAGTGTTGGATCTATTTGACCTCTTACAAAACCCTTTTCTAGTAGGTAAGTTGACAACCTTTCGTACCAAGCTCGAGGTGCTTGTTTAAGCCCATAAAGAGCTTTCTTGAGCTTGTACACGTGGTTTGGAGCTTCGGTATTCACAAACCCTGGTGGTTGTTCAACATAGACCTCTTCTTTAATGAATCCGTTTAAGAAGGCCGATTTAACGTCCATTTGATAGAGCTTGAAACCTCTATGTGCAGCAAAAGCTAGCATTAAACGAATGGACTCTAATCGTGCCACGGGAGCATAAGTCTCATCATAATCGAGGCCTTCGACTTGATTATAGCCCTTGGCTACAAGTCTCGCCTTGTTCCTTACGACTTCTCCCTTTTGGTTTAACTTATTTTTGAAGACCCATTTAGTTCCAATAATGGTGGTCTTCTTAGGTCTAGGAACTAAGTCCCACACTTGGCTCCTTTCAAATTGACCTAACTCATCTTGCATAGCTATGATCCAGTCAGGATCGTGCAATGCCTCATCAATTATTTTTGGTTCAATTTCTGAGATCAAGGCGACCTCATTAGACTCATTTCTAAAGAATGATCTAGTCCTAACCCCTTGTTGGATGTCTCCCACAATCTGGTCTTGGGGATGACTAGAGGCTATCCTAGATTGCCTTGGTGTTGGCGGTGCCTCATGAATGGTCTCACTAGGCACAGGCAGAGACTCGATATCGGGCATGATCACCTGAGCCCTTTGTTGCCTTTGCTCATCGTCATCAGAGTCAACCTCGACTCTTTCTTCATTTTGATCATTCAAACTTAGATTTCTAAGTTCAAGTTGAATTTCTCCTACATCCCTTGATTGATCATTCGATTTAGGGATTTCTTCAAATGCTACATCTGAGGACTCTTCAATCAATTTAGTCCTATTGTTGTAGACTCGATAGGCTTTGCTGAAGAGAGAGTACCCGACCAATATCCCTTCATCAGCCTTAGTCGTGAACTTTCCAAGATGATCCTTGGTGTTCAAGATAAACACCTTACAACCAAACACCCTAAGATGTTTAATTGTAGGGGGTTTCCCAAACCAAAGTTCATGAGGAGTTTTTCCTAAAAACCTATGTATCAGGACTCGGTTTTGCACATAGCAAGTTGTATTCAACCCACAAGTAGCTCGGTAGTGAGTACTCATTGAGCATGCTTCGTGCAGCCTCTTGCAAAGCTCGGTTCTTTCTCTCCACAACCCCATTTTGTTGTGGGGTCCTTGGAGTAGAGAACTCATGCCTATATCCTTTTTCTTGACAAAACTCTAAAAATCTATGGTTTTGAAATTCTCCACCATGATCACTTCTAATTGTTTTAATTGTTGTTGATTTTTCATTTTCAGTTCTTCTACAAAAAGAAATAAAGATATCTATGGTTTGATCCTTATTTTTCAAAAAGAAAGTCCATGTATATCTAGTAAAATCATCAACAATCACTAAGCAATATCTACTACCATTCAAAGAAATGACACTACTACAATCAAACAAGTCCATATGCAGTAAATCTAAAACAGTAGAGGTACTTACAGTGTTTTTACCTTTATGAGTTGCTTTTGTTTGCTTACCCTTTTGACATGCATCACATAGTTTTGTCTTTTGGTACTTGATGCTTGGTAAGCCTCGCACTAATCCTTTGTTGGCCAGTTTTCTAATATTCTTCATGTTCACATGAGCCAACCTCCTATGCCAAAGCCATGATTCTTCTTCTTTTGACATGAAACACTTAGCAGAGGCATTAGTAGCACTTTTAAAAGAGATTTGATAAATGTTATCTACTCTTGTGCCTACTAGTACCGTGTCAAGTGTGTCAATGTGTTTGACCAGACATTGACTTGAATGAAACTCAATTATGTAACTCGTATCACACAATTGACTGACACTTAGGAGATTAAAAGTCATCCCCTTGACTAGAAGGACATTCCTGATTTGGAGGCATTCGGATATATGAATGTCTCCAACTCCTATAACCTTAAGACTATCATTGTTACTAAATGACACATTACCTCTATTTTTGTTTTGAAGGGTAGTAAAAAGTGACTTGTCCCCGGTCATGTGCTTGGAGCATCCACTATCAACAAACCAACTTGATAGACGCTCCCCCTTGACCAATGCCTATAAGACACGAAAGATAGATGTTTTAGGTACCCAAATCTTGGGACCTAATGCATCTACAATGAAAGACTTAGGCACCCATGCCTTGGTTACACCCTTCCTAGTCTCATGAACCCTAGAAGCATGTGATCTATGAAAATGGGTTCTAGACACTAGAGAAATAAAACTTGACTCCTTGGGTTGATACCCTAACCCAGCCTTATTGTAGACCGCCCTTTGGGCATTTAGAATCATGTCTAATGTCTTGGAGCTAGTTGAGAATTTCTCAAGCATTTTCTTGAGTTTCTCAACTTCACTCTTCAAGGCTTTGTTTTCATCTTCAAGGAGCTCTAGATGTAGGTCATCAACCTCATCTTCCCTAAGAGCTCTCAAGTTCTCTACTTCATCTTTTAAAGATTTAATTTCAGTTTTTGATTTTTTAAGCAAGGTAGACAAATGTGTAATAGTCTTATAGCATTTTTCTAAGTGAGAAGAGGTTACCTCTTCATCATCCGAAGATGATGAAGCCGCGGCTGAAGTGCTTGCGTCCCCATCACTCCCGGAATCGGATTCCTCCCTTGCCATGAGTGCTAGTTGCCTTGTGCTCTTCTCCTTCTTCTCTTCCTCCGATGAGCTCGAGGAGGATTCATCCCATGTGGCTTTGAGGGCTTTCTTTTTCTTGGCCCTTTCCTCCTTCTTCTTTAGCTTTGGACACTCGCTCCGATAGTGTCCTTTCTTGCTACACTCATAGCAAGTAACGTTAGACTTATCAATATTTTGATCTACAGTTTTACCTTTGTATCTCCTGCTTCTTCTCATGATCCTCCTCACAAAATTTGTCATCTCGCTTGATGATGATCCACCTTCATCATCGGACTCGGAGGAGGATGAAGATGAAGGAATCTCTTTCTCCTTCTTCTTTTCTTTCTTTCTTCTCCCATCCTTGCTCTTTTCTCCTGCAACCAAAGCTATACCTTTCTCCTTTTGACCTTTGTTAGCAAGTTCATGAAGTTCCATTTCACAAAAGAATTCATCTAACTTTACAATTGAAAGATCCTTAGAGACCTTGTAGGCATCTACCATAGATGACCATAAGGCACTCCTCGGAAAGGCTTTTAGAGCGTACCTTACAAGATCGCGATTCTCCACGCGTTCATCCACGGAATGGAGACCATTGATGATCTCTTTGAATCTTCCATGTAGCTCACTTACTGTCTCATTTTCCCTCATGGTGAGGTTTTGGAGTTGGTTTAGGAACAAGTCTCTCTTGGCGATCCGAGAGTCCCGAGTTCCTTCTTAGAGCTCGATGAGCTTGTTCCATAGATCTTTTGCGCTCGTGAAAGGACCTACCTTGACGAGTCGGTCCTTGGCTATTCCACATTGCAAAGTGACCACTACCTTGGCATCGGCTTGTCCTTTGCGGGTTTGCTCGGTGGACCACCTCGAGGAGTCGAGTTCCTTACCTTCTTCGTCCTTTGGAGGCGTAAATCCTTCCTTTACAGAAAACCACATGGAGATATCAGTTTTGAGATAATACTCCATGCGACTCTTCCAATATTGAAAATCTGCTCCATCGAAGAAGGGTGGTCTGTTGGTGTTGAATCCTTCCTTCATGGCCATCTTCTTGCTCCTTAGGATGTTAGTCCAGATGAAGAGCACCAGGCTCTGATACCACTTGTTGGGATCCTTTGGATGGCTAGAGAGGGGGGGAGTGAATAGCCTCCACCAAAATCTTAATCTTTTCACAAAAATTCTAAGCGAGTTTGTTAGCGCAGCGGAAAATAAGCAAACAAAAAGAAATTATACGAGAAAAGAACCAAGCACCACTAACACAAGATATACGAGGTTCGGGGATAACTTGCCCCTACTCCTCGGCATGTCCGTAAGGTGGACGAGCCCTTGATCTTCGGTAGATCACACCCCGGATGGCACCGGCTAATGAAGCTCTCCTTCTCGGTGGAGAAACCTCTCCACAAAGTCTTCGAACAGATTTAAAATGAAGCACACAAGACTTACAGATCACAGTGGCTCAAAGAAAATCGAAGTAAGCTCACAGCCACGAAGATGATGAAGACAGAGTCCAAGAACACAGCAAGCTCTCAACCGAAAACACACACAGCTTTTCACTTGCTTCACGTTCTTTTTTTCTTTCCAGCATACACTGCTTCTTATGTCTCTGCATTCGATCAGCCTGCACCGGATCGCTACCAACCTGCACCGAATCCCTGTTGCAAGCTACGGCGTCGCCAATCGCTTCTCTTCCTCTTCTGATTCTCTGAGCTCACACCAATAAAACCACGGTCTTCACTGGTGCCTCTGAGCTCGAACCAATCACCAGGAGTTAAGTCAATCGCCGCCTGATCACTGCCAGAAACACAGCCAATCGCAACATGTAGCCATTGCTGCTTCAAATGTATTTGACGCAGAGAAAGCAGTGGAAAGATCCTTTGTCTCATTCCTTTGATGAGGCTTAATTTGAAACTAAGCACTGGTATGGTACCTGCAACCTGTATCTCCGAAAGACTCACAGCAGAAGGTTAAACAGAGATGGGCAAAAAGAAGTGTGAATCAGAAAATATCAGAGAAAGCGCATGCACAATGAACTTAACTGTGGATCGGTCAGTAGACCGATCACAGACCCTTGGACCGATCAGACAACAGCTTGATCGGTCTGAGGCTAGTCTGATTGGTCGTGGCGACCGATCAGATTGGATGTGGATCGGTCCATAGACCGATCCAACGCCCTTTTTCTTCTGCGACATTTTCTCCTGATCGGTCTACAGACCTATCAGATTGCACTTCACCAGACCGATCAGAAAATTTAGTCTCACTAGATCAGTCTGCGGACCGATCAGTCATCCAAAGTATCACTGGATCGGTCTGTTGACCGATCCAACGCCTATGTGATAATAGGATTGGTCCAAGAACGAGCTACCGAGCCCTCTCTGACTTAGTCCGGTCCAGAGAACGAGCTCCCGAGCCCTCTCTGACCTAGTCCGGAGAACGAGCTGCCGAGCCCTCTCCGACTTCGTCTGGTCCAGAGAACGAGCTACCGAGCCCTCTCTGACCTAGTCCGGAGAACGAGCTACCGAGCCCTCTCCGACCTCGTCCGGAGAACGAGCTACCGAGCCCTCTCTGACCTGGTCCGGAGAACGAGCTACCGAGCCCTCTCCGACCTAGTCCGGAGAACGAGCTACCGAGCCCTCTCCGACTTCGCGTGCCAAGTTTCCAACTTGGACTTTTCCCTTCCACATGATCAACCTTGATCAGTAATCAATCCGAGTTCAATTAACATCTAATACAAACTTAAATCAGTGTCAACATCAAAACAACAGTCAGGTCAGACTGAATCAACAGACCCGACGCATACTGTTCCCTCTGTGGGGAACGCGTCCTCACCTACTCCACTCGGGAGATTTACCTAATGTCAGTCCAGTTCTCCAGACCGACTGGACTTTCTGCCTAGGGTTACCACCCCCTAGGACCTAGGGTTACCGCCCCTAGGGTTTTTCTCCACCTAGAGTTACCACCCTTAGGACCTAAGGTTACCCCCTTAAGATTTTTCTCCACCTAGGGTTACCACCCCCTAGGACCTAAGGTTGCCACCCCTTAGGGTTTTCCTCTACCTAGGGTTACCTCCCCCTAGGACCTAAGGTTGCTGCCCCTTAGGGTTTTCCTCCACCTAGGGTTACCTCCTCCTAGGACCTAGGGTTACTACCCCCTAGGATTTTCCCCTGCCTAGTCGCAGCTAGGACTTTTGCCTAAGTATCACTTAGGACTTTCCTGCAAGCTCCATGAACCTTGTTAGATAACACTACAACTTAATTTTGAGCTCTTTGCCATAATCAAAATCTGGTGCTCACTGCACCAACAAAAACCTTGTACAAGACTCAGACAACAAGTTATACAAGAAGAACAAAATATAAGCTAATACAATAACAAATCTTACAAGATTTACAATGCAGAAACCTTGCTTGCTCTTCTTCTGACTTAGATATACCTCTCAATTTGTTTGGAAGTGCAACAACACTCCTCTCTAAACCTCCAAAATCTGGTGTGTGTGTGTGTGTAAGCTCAGTGGAGAAGAACGCCTGAATATCAGGATGGAGTTGGCGAAGAAGTAACGAAGACATCGCTTGCCAATGACTTTAATCTACGCAACAGTCACATCCCAATCGATTGACTAATCAAATGGGGAGGCTTGAATCGATCGATTGATCAATTTATAGTGCCTCTGTGCTCTGCTCGAAAAGTCCTGAATCGATCGCTAGATCGATTCAGCCTTTATCGCATCGCGCGCTATTTCCAGCTGGCAATCGATCGGTAGATCAATTAGCGGTGCCCAATCGATCAACCGATCGATTAGGGGAGGCTTCTGTGTATGCGATATAAGCTCCCAATCGATTGGCTAATCGATTGGGCTATTGTTTATCGCAGCACTCTCCCAATTGATTGGCTGATCGATTGGGTTTCGATTCAATAGATCGGTTGATTGATTGACCAGTCTTGACTTGCTTAACTCAATCTCAAGGGCCCCCAATTCCAACATCCGGTCAACTATGACCTGTTGGAACTTCTCATGCCTAACATCCGGTCAGCATTGATTTGCTGGGACTTCTTCATCAAGTGTCCTGTCAATCCTTTGACCCACTTGGACTTTTCTCCTCGTGCCAAGTGTCCGGTCAACCTTGACCCACTTGAACTTACAGTCTCATGCCAAGTGTCCGGTCTTCCAAGATTCACTTGGACTTCCTCCCACTAAATGTCCGGCCACCCTTAACCCATTTGGATTTCCTTGTGCTAAGTATTTGGTCACCTCTTTGACCTACTTAGACTTCCCAATATCAGGTGTTCGGTCAACCTTGACCCACCTAAATTTTCACGTGTCTGCCTTTACTTATCAGGTCTTTACATCTGCCTAGCTTCACTCACTAGGACTTTCTATCTGCCCGGTTTCACTCACCAGGACTTTTCATCTGCCTAGTTTCACTCACCAGGACTCTTTCCTACTGCCTGGCTTCACTCATCAGGACTTTCCTTCTGCCTAGCTTCACTCACTAGGGTTTTCCATTTGCCTGACTTTACTCACTATGACTTTTCATCTACCTGGTTTCACTCACCGGGACTTTTCATCTGTCTGGCTTCACTCACCAGGACTTTCACACTGTCTGGCTTCACTCACCGAGACTTTCAACTGCCTAACCTCCAGTTAGGACTTTCTTAGTCAAGTATTTGGTCACTTCTTTGACATACTTGACTCTTCTTCACATAAACCTAGTCAGCCCTTAAGGGGAATTGCATCAACAATCTCCCCAATCGGACGATTGCTCCTGCAATCTTCATATATTGGCAAATATCGAAATCCAAACATCGAGACTCAAACTTGAGCCAACTCAAGTTTAGTTAACCTGGTCAACCTTTATCCAGAGGATATTATACCAACAATTATTAGACACCCTAAATATATACCCCGTGAGTACTTATTTTTTTAGTTTTATTTTTTTTAGCTTGAATGTTGTAACTCAATCCATAAATCCTAAAGTCAAAATCTAATTGACTTGAGGCGCCTGGATTTGATCCAGATGCTTAAAAAAATTGACGAAGGACCCTCCAATACATTTTGGTTGAGGCACCTGGATTTGATCCAGATGCTTAAAAAAATTGACGAAGGAGCCTCCAATACATGAGGCACCTTGATTATATATATATATATATATATATGGACTTGTCCAGACTCCACTCGGAGCGTCTAGAATTAATCCAGGTACTCGTGATCGAACTTGTACAAGTGCCTATATTCATCTCAGTATTTTTTTTTTGTTTTTTAAAAATTTTTAGGGTATATTATATATATTTAAGATTCAAAATTTTAAGATTTAAAAGTTGAGTTATAATGAGTTTGAGCTAATAAGATTTTTTTTTTAGGGTTCAAATTTTCTTTTTGATTATAATATTTAAAATTAAAAATTTTAGATATTCATGGATATATTATATATATTTAAAATTTAAGATTTTAAGATTTAAGGGTTGAATTATAATAAATTTAAATTAATAAGTTTCTTCTTCTAATATTCATTTTTTTTATAGATAATCATGGGATATAATATATATATATATTTAGGATATTTTAAATAATTTTTATTTTTAAAAATGTAAAAAAATAAAAATAAAGCTAAGATGCCTGATAAATCTTGACTAATTTTTTTTAAAATTCCTATGCGGCGAATGCCGTTTTCTTTGAAACCAATCATTACTTGATAATAAGCACCAACAATTAAGAGTTTGATCGTTTTTTTGTTTTATGTCTGTTCTGTTCTGTTCTGTTCCCAGTGAGCGTAACTCTCACACGCCTCTCACGTCCACTGTTCTACTCGCTCGTCCGTGCCCTACCCTACCCTGGTCACCTGGTGCCGAGGGAGCAGCAGCCTCATCGGCTCGATCCCCGTCTCCAGAGAACCCAAGGAAGCTCTAGAAGACGTTCTCCCCCTCCCCGATCCATCATCTTCCCTTCCAAAGCGGCGTCTGCGTCGCCTTCCACCTCGCCTCCGATGCGCGCCTGCGAGGGGGAGATCTCAGTGTACTCGATTGAGCCGCGGCAACCTGGGAGTCCAGGATCTTCCCCTCGGTGAGCCATGGGTTGCGCCTGGGGCAAGCCCTTACCCGTCGAGGACAGCCGAAGGAGGAGCCCACCGGAGAGGTCGCCCCTCCCACCTCTGCCGGCGGCGGGGGCCTTGCAGGTTGATGCGCCGGCCAAGAGGACGGCAGTGACTGCTTTAGCCGCCTCGTCCTTGAGGCGCGAGGAGGCGATCTATGTCAGAACGGAGGCGGGCGTGGAGGTGGCGGCGGCGGCGGGGAAGAAGGTACTGAATAAGCCGGCTCGGGCTAATTGGCCAGATGCGGAGAGGAGGAGAGTCGCAGAGAGACAGGCGCAACGGAAACATCCGATGCAGGTGTTCGGGAGTGTTCCCAAGGCTGTCGAAGGAGAGCAGGTGGCGGCTGGGTGGCCGGCGTGGTTGGCTACTGTGGCTGGAGAGGCCATTATGGGTTGGGTGCCACGAAAGGCAGATTCCTTTGAGAAGCTCGATAAAGTAAGTTCTATAATTTGACCCTGGCATCTCTTCCCGTTGCTATTTTCGGGTGGCCTGGGTGATAACTGCTCATGTTTGACTTTCGAATATAATAGTCATTCATCAATTTTTGTTACTGGAGTTAAGTTGCAAGGTAGTCTGGAAGCTTGAATATGTGCAACAATTGACTATGATCTGATGGAGTTACTTTGGTTGAATGTTGTAGTATGTTCTTTACTGACTTGGAATCTGCTGAGGTCGTACTTCAATAATTAGTTGATTGCTTAGTTGTCCAAGTCAAAGTGGAGCTCCTTTAAAATTGTAGGAGGATTAATTTGATGTATCAGTAGTTTGATAACTAAATGAATGCAAGTTCAATCATATATTACAAATTTATATGATTTATTTCAACAAGAGATATACTATATCCTGCACATTGCCCTGCTTTGCTTTTAAATGGAGTTATGGTCTTATGGAGATGATTTCAGATGTCATTTTTGTCAACCCACTTCTATTGTATTGGATATTCCTGTCATTGTATGACTTGTCAAAATTAAAGAAAAAGCGTCACGATTGATGGAGGGAAAGGAATACATATAAAATAGATAATTATCAAGCCGGCATACTTGTTAATCCTTTTCATATTGTGTTCAAGAAGACCATCTGGTTTTGCTTGTAACTTGTCATGAGTAGTTTAGTTCTACCTGTTTCATTCTTCAAACAATCAACATTTGTATTCTAACCTTACATTTTTGGGAAGTCTCATCACTCCTATACATAATCATAGATATCAAGCAGCCAGTTAACTGAAAAATTATGCAAAATGCCTTGTTGCTTTCTATTCACCATCTGGGCATTGGGCCCATTCTACCCTCAAAGAAGATGATGGCTTATGTTACTGACACATGAAACTTGGACTCACGAGATCTAGAGTCAAAATTAGGACAGAATCATGGTGACATCACTCCTTGAAGATTCATCACAATGTAGGACTTTAACCTTTATTTCGTCTTGTGATCCTAGACTTCCAAGTACCAAGCATTAAATCACGTAGATCACTTCATTCCCCATGTCATCATCGGTACAGTAGTCACTCCATTTTAGTGCATATGACTTAATTAATTCCACTTGGAGGAGTTTTATTTTTTTATTTCTTATATTTTAATATTTATTTTTTACGAGTTTGGTTCTTTCTACATGTTTATGGTTATGATCATAATTCTAGAAGGTTTTTCTTGTTCTTGACTGAAAATAATTCTAACAAGTATGTGAACCCTGCAAATTGTTCTATAATTCATGCGCTTCCATAAATTTGATAATCATATATGTCTAGCACATGTATAAACTACTTGCTAGTATTTGCCAATAGCAAGATACCATGTTGGTTGAGAATCAACTTCATTAGACACCAAAGTTGAGTCATCAGTAATGACTATGATAATTAGAGTATTCCATGTGGAATAGAGACACATAATGAAATGATAATGATAGTATAATATGAGGGATGAACTACCATGTATCTCTGACAACAGAAATGATGTAGCCAACTTATGCTGTCTCAAAGCCTATAAATGCTTTCTCAAATAGATGGGAATTGGTTATACTTGGCGGCAACTGGTCCATCGACATCTCTACTACTTCATATGTTTGAAGGCCATTATAACACTTCCATGAGACCTGGAGACGTTTCAGGAACTCTATGAGGATCTAGAAGTTAGAACATTTTGACCCTTCATCCTGACAATCTAGTTTTCTTTGGCTTAGATTCCTTTCATAAAACTCACCTTTGATCCTTTCAAGCAGATCCATTTGACAATTTGACTGTTGTTTTAATTCCACAACAATGCTATTGAATTTAAGTATCTGATTTTTTGAGGCTTATGTTATAAATAATATGCTAAATTTACTGACTATTCGTGTTGACTAAGGCTTTAAGTTGGGTTGGGTTTGAAGTTATGCTATTTACTGACCAAGTAATTAATATTGTTAAGACCACAATGCACCATAGTTTGTCTTTTTCATGGCTGCTATCTAATCTAATGAGGTTGAGAAATCTTATAGAGTAACATTAATACAAGTGGAACTTAAGGAAATTGATGGTGTGGAATTTTGACATCTTTGTACTATGTATGCTTAAGCACAAATTTGCTAAAGGTATATTTGGTACTGCTAGATATACACTGCGCCTGAAGTGTAGTGCAGAGTTGCGGTAGTTAATTTTGGAATTTCCTTTGTCAACGCATTTCAGATTAAGAGAAAAAAGCTGTCTTCAAACTTAAGATTTACTGCATGTAGTAAAGAGGAAATGGACTTGGCAAAATTCAGTAAAATCATTTTGATTATAAAGTTGGACTAGTAAAGTCGGCTTGGCTTAGTTTTCCCACTAACTTTGGATGTTTATCCAACTATTTCAGTGAACAGAAAAGGTGAATGATAAATATATTTTTACTTTCCTTTTCAAGCGCATTGCATTTCAAACAATGACAATGACAGTTTAAAGACTGGGAATTTCCTTTTCCTACCAAGCGCCATGCATGCACGTCAAATGATGGGAAATTCTTTGATTTTTTTTGTGATTACTTGGAATAGGGTGAACATAGATTTAGTTTATGTGCAGTTGTATGGTTATTCGACGGAATCAGTTGTTGATTATCAAATCTGTGTGTGCTTATTAGCTGTAAGATGAATCAGTATGAGGATCTGGTTTCCAGATATCTTTCTTAAATGGTATTGGTTCTTTTGATTTATTTTTTCTGAAAAAATTCAATATGTCATTTGTTAATCTTAACTTCTAAAAATACATGCTGGATGCTGGGAGCCATTTTTTTACCATACAACACATCTTATTTCAGTGAGAAAGAGTATCCAGCTGTGCTTCAACTTTAAGAAGATTGAAAGCTTAACAAGAGAAACAAAAGATAAGAGTGCTCCATGTTATCACACCATTCATTCTATTTATGGTTGATGCCAGTTAAAGAAATCAATGTGTATGATTAATGCTCTCTACTGATAAACCATTAAACTGAAACTGCTTGTTTTATCTGGTGTAATATTAATCTTTGGGTTATTAGGTTGGTAAAGTGACAATCTTTTCCTTCCTGTTTAAGTTCCTCAAATTGACAAGCATTGGCTTCTACTTTTTCTCTGGCTCTTTTGTACTGGTTTGATCTACCAATGGGCATCTTAGTTCCCTCAGCTATTGGCCTCAACATCCTCTCACTGGATATTAGGGATACTGGTGATGATGAACTTTATATTTCCAATTCTAGATTCCTCATATTACAACTCTTGGTAACTTGCCGAGTTCCCCTCTTAGGAATTGGTCAAGGTGCCTACATTTTTCCTATACTCTTCACACTTTTGTTTTCCTTTCTTTCAGATCTTTCACACTCTTGTTTACATTTTTCCTATATGCTTCACACTGTTTTTCTTTCTTTCCGATATTTCACACAAAACATGTGTGTGCCTGTCATAAACTGGATTTCCTTGTATTGTAATACTTAACTGTTTCTTTGGTTGATTCCCTTGGGTACAATATGATGTTATTACGCAAATGGAAGTGTCACTATCTAGCCATTTGTGAGTCATTTTAGCTTATTTTTTTTCCTACAGGGAAGGAAAATAGCTGTAGAAAACAGGCAGGTAAGGGAAAAAATTGACATTAATGGATAGGTAAAGAATCCCGCTGTTTGTTATTCTATGGAAGGAAAGAAAAAGAATGAAAGTTTTAATTTTTTAATAAGATATTTAAAAACATAAGAAAAAACATTTTTTTTATTCTGAAACTATTTTTTTTCATATGGATGTTGACCAGAATTTCCAGTCAAACTTGTGCAAAGCAGTTCTTTCACCGGATTTGGGCTGAAGCAAAATGTGGATTGGCACAAATATTGGAAATCGAAGATCTTATACATTATAAATTAGTATGTAAAAGTGAAAAATATTAACAACATATGGCAAAACACGTCCATTGAATTTCTTGAGGACAGCATCCCATTTCCACCATTCTGACATTCTACATGCAATTTATGTTGATTAAGCAGCCATGTGTACATTAACATCGCTCATAACAAACTTCCAACCATAGATTGATTGTCTGAGTGATATTGTTTATAAGTTAATGATATCATATTATTTGGTTAAGTTGATTTTCAGATTTGTATACTTGTACCTTTTAAGTTTATTACCTTGACACAGCATTGTTAGAACTTCTTTGATATTTTCCACAAAAATGAGTATCAGTGGATGTAAACTTGTCTGTCTATCAACCCCATGCGAGCTATGTGATAAAAGAAGCCATGACTGAGAAATAACAGGCCTAATTACACAGGAATAAACTATGATTGACCTTTATTATTATGTATTTTTATTTCTGTTTAGTTGTTTGACTACTTTATTATTGGATAGTTGTGACGTCTTATTATTGTTGCAGTGTCATACTATCCTATCTTATTAACTGATGATTTTGGTCTCATATGTTTTATATTTGTAGCAATGATGCATTTCACTGTTGTAGATTGGCCAAGGAACATACAGCAGTGTATACAGAGCACGGGATCTTGACAATAAAAAGATTGTTGCTTTAAAGAAAGTGCGTTTTGACAATTTGGAGCCTGAAAGTGTAAAGTTTATGGCTAGGGAGATTCTCATTTTGCGCAGACTTGATCATCCAAATATAGTGAAGCTGGAAGGTTTGGTAACATCGCGTATGTCTTGCAGTTTATACCTTGTTTTTGAGTATATGGAACATGACCTTGCTGGCCTGGCTTCTTCCCCTGGGCTGAAGTTCAGTGAACCCCAGGTGACTCAGAGTTAATTTATTATCTATTAGATACTTGATTTGGATGTGTGCAATGAAGTGTTAATGTTCGGTCAGTCAATCTATTTAGTTCATCAATATGTGAATATTAAAAGTACATACAAAAGAATATCTCAATCTAAGGTCATATCATTTGGCTGTTTGAAACTTGCTAGTCATTCTCATTTTCTTTTGTTTATTCCAGGTTAAATGTTACATGCAGCAACTTTTACATGGTCTTGATCATTGTCACAATCGTGAAATTCTGCATCGGGATATCAAGGGTTCCAATCTCTTAATAGACGACAGTGGCATTTTAAAGATTGCAGATTTTGGCTTGGCAAGTTTCTTTGATCCTGAGCAACGACTTCCATTAACTAGTCGTGTAGTTACCCTTTGGTATAGACCACCAGAACTTTTGCTAGGAGCGACTAATTATGGGGTTTCTGTTGACTTATGGAGTGCTGGATGCATTCTTGCAGAATTATATGCAGGCAAACCTATAATGCCAGGACGAACAGAGGCAAGTAACTTTGTTGCTCATTCTGCCTTAATAGCTGAGTTATTGTGTTGTCATCCTAGCCTAATGAAACTGGATTTTTTTTGGATAACTATTCTGTCTTCCATGATACTCTACTACTGCATTATTGTCAAACACCATTATTATGCGCTGTTTGGCAAAGAAAAATATTCCTTCTTGCTCTTTTGTGAATTGTGGTAAATATGCCTCAACATACAAACATTGTTTTAAAAGCCAGGCGCTTGGATTGCCTATGTGGTTTTGGCAATGAACTGCCTCGTGTAGTTGCTAAGCAATTTCTATTAGGCAACCCTTTTAATAAACGGCCTATGTTCTCCCGCCCGCCTAGATGATCCTAACATGTCTAAGGAAAAAATTAGTTTTTTTTTTTAATTTTCTAGATTGTTGGGTCATTTGATATTAGAAAGTAATCCCACTTAATGCTAACACCCCTTGTTCACTTGAACCTCCCAACCCATGTGATTTCTACCTCCCTTATTGTCTCTGACTTGCATTGATTTTTTTACCATTTTAAAGCTTCTTTTCTTCTTTCTCTTGGTGTGTTCTCCCTTTTCTCTTGTCTCTTTTTCTAATTCATTGTTAATATTTTTATCATTTAATCTCAAGAGATTTTTGTTTTTCTAGATTGTGGGATTGTTTTATGAAATATTTAGGTGTTGTTACTTGTATAGTTCGTACTTCTATTAAAGATATAGTTGTTTACTTATATTAAAGATATAGTTGTTATATATAGATCCATTAATATTAGTTATTCTTAGTGTAATATATTTCCCTTTCTTATTTTAATATTATTTTAATGCCAACTATATAGGCTCCAACCTAGGCACTTGGTAGTGGGTACAGCGCCTACTGCTTGAAATCATGATTAAATACATTGCTGAGAAACTAAAGGCTTTTAAAAAAATTGAATGTACAAAATATAATTTTTATCTACAGAAAGAACATTGATGGAATAATTGAAATGGATGGACATAAAATTCCTATAATTACTTTAGGGCTTTTAGATCTATTATTCAATAAGAAGGAAATATTGACCAAGAATTTCCTATACTACTTGAATTGAAGCTCTACTTCTACCATAAGAGGTTATAAAAAAAGTTCCATGTTGTTAACTCTAACTCATCGGTAGCTGAGAATAGATGAAAAGTTCATTAGGGGGCAATATGAATACAATAACTAGCTCCAATAAATGATAAAATTATAAAAAATAAATTGAGTTGACATGAACATGTTCGAAGATGTTGACTGCATTATCATCAGATGAGTTGAATATATTAGATTAGGTGTACGAAATAGAGAGAGATCCATGAAATAATTAGTCAATATAGGTATTGAGATTGCCTAAAATGGAGCTTCATAGAGCTATAAGATTCATGTAGCCGACTTTGAATTGGTGGAACAGACACAGCTTACTGCTGTTGCTGGTTCGTCTTTTATATCAGACATAAGTTCTTCCTACTTTCTAGTGAAGTTAGACTTGACAAAAAACTCATAAACTTGATAGCAAACTTAGAACATTTCAAACTCATCCAACCAACTTAAAGCATGTTGCTTGCTTCGATTACATACCTGTAACATGGTTCACTACTAAATATATTGTCTTTATACCTGAGAATAGTTAGACTTAGCAAACTTGATAAGAATTTCCATTGAGGATGTAACATGCATCTTCTTGATTTGCTATAACCTAATCTGATTGGCCAAAACCTGGTCAAGTAATGGTGGTGGTTGGTTAGATGGACTGCATGTTTGCTTGGATACATTTTAATAATTACAAATCTGGAGGGTTTTTTAGGGAAATCACCACTAGTCACCATGATCAATTCTATGGTGGAAAGACATGATACAGGTTTCTCATAGATCCAAGCAAATCTTAGAAAAATGAAAGAAAACAAGAAAACTTTTACCAAATCAAAATGATGCTTCCTTTCTCCCATAAACAAGTTACATCAACTTAAGCGAAAGATCCAAACATTCCAGAATTCACTACCGTTTGCTAACTTTGCAAAACTTCAATCTGATTTGCAAGCAATTCTTAATGAATAGAGTCAAATATGTGCAATTTCATTTAGCAAAAGAAAGAATAAAAAGCTTGAAGTGTTCAAAGGAGGAGGGGATTGAAACCAGTGCTGATATCTATAAACTATCAAGATAATACAAGCCATGACACTATAAACAGTGGATCTATTACACAACCTCATTGGTTATATTTTTCATGAAAATCTTACTTGATTTATCACAGTTGTGGAAGAAATGCTCTTGTTAAAGTTCTGAACACCTGAAGGTCGAGCTTGTTATGTGATAGCTGATGAGGATAGACATCCTTTTCCTTATTCTTATATATAATGTTTCCAAGATCTATTTTTCATGAAAAATTATGTTCTGCAAAACATTTTCTGTGAATCAGGAGCTATACCTGAAGTTATATGATCAGGATGAAATAATAGGAATATAGCTGTCAGTGTCTTGAGTTTTGTTAGATCATCTTAAATTAAACATTGACCTGTTGATTAAAAAACCAAGAGTATAACATGGTCCTTTAGTATTTTCTTAGCATTAGAGAGTCCTAACTGAATGAAAGAAAATATCTTATTTGATCAGCAAGGTGTCAACTTCAATTCCCTATATATCAAGTACCTTTGCTAAAGAGCACATAGTTAAACCAAATTATATATTGCAGTGGCACCTAACATCAGCTGCTGTATAAGCGTGTATTTTTACCTGATAATTGGATCCTTTTTGCTATTTTATAGAAAACTTCTTTATCCATGAAATCTTTGTGATAAATGATAATTGCATTTTGCTGAAGAGTTTTAATTTGTTCTGACATATTGATTTTAAAGTTGCTGTGGGTTTTAATTGATCATTTCTTGTAGGTAGAACAGTTGCACAAAATATTTAAACTTTGTGGTTCACCTTCAGAAGAGTATTGGAGGAAATCTAGATTGCCCCATGCTACTATTTTTAAACCACAACAACCTTATAGACGATGTGTTGCTGAAGCATTTAAGGACTTTCCTCCATCAGCTCTTACATTACTTGAAGTTCTTCTTTCAGTGGATCCTGCAGACCGTGGAACTGCAGCTTCTGCCCTAAAGAATGAGGTACTTTGTCACTCAAAAGGATTTGTCATTAAGCATGGTATTGTTTAGAACAAGTTAGTATTTATTATTTTGATTTTAGTTTTTTTTTTTTAAAAAAAAAATTGTTTACACATTACAACTATTTGGTTAATGTAGTTTCTTTCATAAATCATCCTCTTCTGGATGTTAGATTGCATGGATGTAGTTTTTTTTTTTTGCAACATACCCTGAATTGTCATGGGAATTGAGTGCCTTTCTTTGTTGGACCACGCACACTTCAAAAAGTTGTCCTTGCAATTCATGTAGCCATGGGTTTTGAGTTTGTCAAATGTTTATGATCGGTCTAATTGAGGGACATGTAAGTCATATAGTTGTATATTATTTGACTACACTCTTGCCCAACCTGAACCTATATGGCTAAAGTTTAAAGTATCATTTTTGCCCTTCAATTGAGAAGGTGCATTTTTGGTATTATGGCGTTCTAATAAGCATGCTTTAACTTGCTTCAAAGTGTGTAGAGATTGACTCATGAGTTAGTTTTAATCTTATAATACCCTTTCACTTAGCTTCTTTACCTCTAAATATAAGCCTATAATAATTATGAAGTTAATTGAATAAAAAATTTAAAGCAATAAATTATTAAAAAAAAACTAACATAATCAGTATACTTTAGTATAAAAAATCAACAGAATCAATATATGTTATTAGTATTAGGATGAGCGTTGTGCATATGAGAGTATTGGTTCTTGTAAGATCATATGGAGATCAACTCTAGATTTTTCCAAGTTTAAGATTAAATAATGCTTCTACATCTGATATTGGAACTGGGTTCTCTGCTTCTGTAAATGTATCTTGGTTAAATACTCCAGTTGGACATGGACAGACATAACTGAAATCGGAGCATGTGCTACTACATGAAATGTATACATCTTGGCTTCTTTGATTCCAACGTCACTCCTCTTTGCTATTGTTGGTGCGGTGTTTGTTACTTCCTCTCTTCCTCCCTGTTAAAGTGTTTCATATCCCTGTGATCAACAAATGGAATTGAAGAAATAAACATGGAAAGAGAATCTTAACGTGTTGTTTGGTTTTTGAAGGTACCAATAAAGATAGACCTATCTCGACATTTATTCATGGGGACATAGTGCCAATATTGGTTGGCATTAGAACAATACATTGCTGGCTCACTGACTGATATGATTGACACTTGAAACTATGCATATCACAAATGTAGATAATTTTGAAAGGAAGTAGGAAATACTTGCTTTTCATAGGACAGGACTATATTGATTGTTATTGATAGAATACATGGGGTAATAGTATTGTATTTGATATCTTGGAAAATGGTACATCGAGCCTATTTTATAGGAGTGATAATATAATGATAATGATAGAAAATGCAAAAGGCTAATAAGTATTTGATAGAAAATAATGTGCTAGGATAGTAACATATAACAACCAATATAGGAGGTAGCAAGGTCGATTATTAAGAAATAAGGGGAGAATTTGTGCAAATCAGATAATGGGATCAAAGGATAATCTCCTTTAAAAAGCTCAAACAAAAGGTGTTGATGCAAGTATCTTCAGTTTGTACCAAATAAGATGATGATGATCAGACATTACAGGTGTACTAATTATTGACAGAAATTGATTGGATGATACGTTTAGCACAAAGAATGGTCTACATAAGCTTTGAGTTGATGGAATATCTACAACATGTCCAATACTGGAATTCTTGATTATTGCCTAATGCCAAATTAATCGATGCACCTAAACTTATTGATAAGCTGCACCTTGATTACGGGATGGCTACCAAGAATTGTCTAATGATGCGGTTGATAATGTGCATTGCTTTAGTTTGAGAGGAGCAATGATGACATGGTAGATTGATGGCTAAATGATGTTGAATCCAAAATCTGCAAAGAAACAGATTTCTAAATCAGATCATTCTACTAGATCAATTTTGAATGGCTTGCTCCTTATTCATGGTGATCTTCTGCTAGATCAGGTTGTGCACCTCCTTGTGCAAAATAGGGATTAGAGGTTGGGTTGGGGTAGCTCTCCCAGCAGTGAGCTTGGTGCATTCAAGTAGGCTTCTCCTGGACGAAGTTGTTCGAAGGAGAAGGCTTTCGGTCAAAGAGCTTTGGTGGATCATAGGTGAGTAGGATTTATGATTCTAAGCAGATGACATAAGACGAGAGAGGTGGACGACTCTATGGAGGAGTGTGATTTGCCTTGGTGCGGATATTTGGATTTTGGAGGAGTTCAACTTCAAAAACTTGGAAGTAGGAGTTACAAATCCGCGGAGTGCTAGCATGGTGAAATTTTGGCACTTGATTTTAGGGAGGAGGATAGTTTGTGAGCGGAAGGGCAAGTTGTGGTACATGCAAATTGAAGTCTGCAGTTTGATGGCCAACCAAGAGTCAGATGTGATCGTTTCTGTTGAATGTAGCAATGTAGGGTTTTCCCAACTAAGATATCTAATTGAATCACTTTGATTTCTGGGGAAGGGGGTTGGTCAGATTTGTGAACTTCTATATGGAATAAATGTGGCATAGATCTTGTTGGCTAGAGTTGTGGCATTACAAGGGATGAGATCATGGGTGGCTCATCATGGTGAGGGACCATGATGGACAACAGAATGTACTGAGAAGGAGATGACAAGACTGAGGAAGGTCTGGTGGGAGGAACCAAGGTCAAAAAGCACCATTGGAGGAGGAACTGTAGTCAATTTAGAGTTGAGAGAATGGAGAAGTGAATGGTAAATTCAGTATCAAGCGAAATCAATGTTGGCAACAAGGAAGCTAGGTCACAATCTCCATGGAAGTGCCCCTCCTTGAGCTTAGGAACAACTCCAGGATCAAAGAGATATTGGGGAATTAGTGCTCTATTATTTTCTTAGACAATGATACATTAGCCCTATTTTACAGGGATGATAACAAAACAATAATGGTAGAAAACAGAAAGGGAAAAGACATCTGGTAGAAAATAATTCGATAATATGGTAACATATCACGGAGAATACTGAAGATAGTGAAGGTCAATCCAAAAGAGATCAGGGGTAAATCTGTGTGAATCGTGTAGGAGATCAAGTGATAATATTCTTCATTTACATTTTCTATTATAGTTTTTTATTTTGTGGTATGCATGTTGGGAATAACCTAATAGTTACAATACCACTTATCAAACTTGAAAACTAGATTTTGTGGATAAGTGTGTTAATATTTTTCTCTTATTTTTTTTGGAATTGGTGCTGGTGGTTAGAGAGCACAGATCTGTCTGCACTTTCCAATGGCAACACTTTTATTTTCCATTCTGAGTGATTGTTGCATAAATTTCCTTTTACTTGCTAGGTGCATTATTTTCTCAAATGTTAATTCTGATATCTGAATGAATTGTTGCATAAACTGTGTGTTGCTAGGTGTATTATTTTCTTGAATGATGTCTATAAGCTCATAATATCTTTTTGTAGTCAATTTGTATTATGCAAGTTTGTTATGGAGGGATAAGATCCATGTAGTTAGGCCAAATAGTTTGGAGTAATGCATTGATGATGTTGCTGCTTGTTTTGCAGTTTTTTACAAGGAAGCCTCTTGCTTGTGATCCTTCAAGCTTGCCCAAATATCCTCCAAGTAAAGAGTTCGATTCAAAAAGAAGGGAGGAGGAAGCTCGAAGGTCTGTACCCCTTGCTGATCTACCCCTTGCTGATATAGATCTTATATGTTGCCATATTCTTTTGATATTTACACCTTGATTTTTGCACTATTTAATCTCTTAGTAAGTTTGTATAATTTGAGTCTGAAAGAGACTGCCCACGTCCAGAATTTCAATAGGTGGAAAGTTGGGTGATGGGAAGTGCTGTAAACGAACTGTGATTATATTAGACCTTTCAATACTACTGTACGTCTGCATCTAATACCTTGATACAGTTAGCAGCTTACTTACGGTGTAAGATTTTCATATGATATTTGCAATATACAACACTGCTGATACTTTTATATGGAGTGAGGGGTATGCTAGGGCTTTGGGATGATAGTTAGGTCCATACGGTATGAAATAATAAACTTCAGGTATACATGTACTTTTAGAAGGGTTTTACTTGTACAGTGTATATAGATAATGTCTCCTCTTGTATTATATGGTTTTATATTGTACAAGCTGCATGAGTCCTTTCTCTCTTCACCACCCTATTTTTAGTATGTGCACGTGGTGAATTATATTTTTGATTAATTTTGTTCCTTATCCTCACTGTCATAATTGCATTTTGTTTTGCCACATATTGTCTTCTAATTCTTAACCAAACATGTTCAACATGGATAATTTAAGACAATGATTTTCTGATTCCCTTTCCTGCCCATTTCAATATGACTAAGATAGTAGTAGTATGTCCTGAAGATATTCTATCTGTATTAGTTATATCATATATATGAACTCTTGATATGTATATTACTAATATTGATTTTATTAGGGTTGCATAAGTAACTGGTCTAATATTGGTGAGTGCTTTTATTTGGCAGTTCTCAATTATCCCACATTCCACCTTCAACTCTCTTGAGCCAGCATCCTCATTGATCTTATGCAATGTATTATTATTTTATTTTAATAAAATGGAGGCATCGGCTAGATTCCTATCTATTAGATATATAGAGTGCAAATAATATATGATATTCCCCTTCCTTTGTCTTTGAAAGCTCATGGCTTCTCTTTACAGGCAAGGTGCTACTGGGGGCAATGTACATAAACTTGTTGCTGAAAAGGGAGTCCAGAGGGAGTCCAAAGCTATTCCTGCTCCTGATGCCAATGCTGAATTAACAACATCACTGCAGGTTCGCTCTTAAGCTCTCTTTATGTTAACATTAAACAGTTAGTCTTCATAGCAAGTGTTATTCTACCTGATGTCTCTTTCCCACTTCCTGGATGCAAGATATTGGATTTGGATTTAGGTTTACTGGGTCCATTCCAAGGTTTTTTCCTTTCCCTTTTCTGTTGTATCTTCTATTTTTTAGTTTTCCCATTTCTTTATGGGTAATCACTAGCGACTTCTCAATAACTTTTATGCTCTCATGTGAGGTTATGATCTTTCATGAAATAGGTATTCTCAATATATAAAAATCTTCAGATTTTTCAAGCTTGTTTCTTATAGATCATTATTTTCATTTCATGTTTCTTTTGTCCATTTCAGTCTGTCGTAGATATGTTCATTTTTACCCCTATGAGATTGGTTGTGTTGCGGCCTGTGACAATTCTATTGAATTTATTGTATTCTTCCCTAACACTGTGTTGGTTTATGGGAATAGCTATTTTGTTTCCTTTCCCATTGACTGTTTTGTATTGAGTTGTAAAAGTGATCATGAATACCTATTTGAATATTCGCATAAATAGTTATTCCATATTGATAAGAAATGATTATTGAATATTTCTTGTCTATTCCATTGTCCAATCGCTCTTACTAGGCTGGTAGTAGGTGGGCTGGTCTTTCTGTAATGATCAGTTCTGTTGAGCCGGACATCCTAGTTGGACTCTTCGGGATGCTCGAGTGGGTCAGTCCAATCATGCCTATTGACATCTTGGTTGGACTGGTCAGTATGTTCATGCAGGTCAGTTTGATTAGGCTTGTTGGGCCACATGGGCCATGCGGAATCTGGCAGGTCAGTCCGAACAAGATGGCCAAGTCGGTTGGTTTGGACAAGTAGATTGGATTTGTTGTGCCAGTCTAGTTGGATGAATTGGCAGCTGATTGTCCTGGTCGGTTTTGACAGGTTGGTCATGCTTGTTATGCTAAACTGGCAGGTCACTCCGGTTGATTGATTTGGCTGTGCGGTCTGGTTAGGCAAGACAAGCTGGACAGCCTATTCAGATTTGATTGGCCTGATGAGTTGATTGAGCTGGACAGACAGAATAGTGCAAGTTGTTCGGCCAGATGGGCTTTTCAAGCATATCATGCTAGTTTGATGAGTTAGAAAAATTCTGTGTAGGAATATATTTTTGCTAGTTTGATGAGTTAGAAAAATTCTGTGTAGGAATATATTTTTGCTAGTTTGATAAGTTAGAAAAATTCTGTTTAGGAATATATTTTTGCATTATGGCCTTGTGTATTTCTTATAGCATTCCTACTGACAAAAGATAGGACTAATTATTCTGTCTATTTCATTTAGTGAAAGAAACTAAGGAATATTTATTCCTTATGTGTTCTTTGTCAATTTAATTATTTAGGAATAATTATTTTATTCCTTATCTATTCTATTTTATGAACCAAACACCCAATGTATGTGAAATGTTTTGTTTTGTAATGTGTGATTACGTAAGTGATCATTATTTTCTAACAGACACTGGCCCAATTTTTTCCCCGTAGTTCTTTGGGCCTTTTATGTATTTTGTGTTTTAAAAGCAACTTAAACAGTTTCTCCAAGATTATGTCCTAGTGAGGCCTATTTTGTGAATATGATTCTGTAAGTAGTCCTTATGTAAATCATCATAAATGGAGGAATTGTGTAGCATGTGTTTAATGCAGGTTCATCTGTCTGCTTTAGAATTCAATTAGTGAATAGTGATGCTTTCAACCACTAGAATTTCATTGCATGGGAACATATCATGAATTTATGCTTCTTGTGGCATTAGCTATGATTGGCAATATCTGCATTAGTTTGGGTATTGAATGTTCCATAAAATTAGGCATTGGTTATATCATATCAGTAGGATCAAACTTGACAAGACAAAATTTTAAAATAGAGTAAAAATGTTTAAAATAATAATAATAGCAAATATTCTTTTAAATAATGTGATATTTTATAGATTGACAAGTACTTATGACATGTATATATATTGTGTATGTGATTGATATGTGTTAATATGGGACACAATTCATTCTTACACATTAATTTCTAAATTTTTTGCATTTCTATCTTATTAGCAGCCGACTTCTCAAAAAGGTTGCGTATTTAGTTTATTTAAATTCTCATTTATTACTTAATTATACCAGAAGAGACAAGCCCAAGCTAATTCCAGAAGTCGAAGTGAGAAGTTCGATCCACGTCAGGAAGATATTGCTTCTGGTTTTCCAATCGAACCTCCTCAAGTAGCTCCAGTGCTGGAAGTAGCTGAAGAACCTCAGAAACAACTCTGTAATAGGTCCTTCCATTCAGGACCTCTGGTTCATCGTAGTCAATTGCCAAAAGCGTGGAAAAATGCGGAAAATCTACCTAAGATTTTTGCTGCTGCAGACTTATCAGGGTTGCCAGAATCAGCAACTGGAAGGAGGAAAATTTTATCAGATGATGGTGATAATGATCTGATCACTCATTTAGGAGGTTCTCCAGCAGGTAGGTTATCTGAATCTGGTAATAAATCTTCAAATAATAGAAAGCGTGATCAGATTTATCATCAGAGAGAGGATGAGAGCAGCTACAAGATAGATCAACAAACTGTAAGTATCTAATGTGCTTCACTAAGATCCAAGTATTTCATCTATTTCTATTCAAATACATTTTTGACAAAGCAGTTCGTTTGCATAGTATAATTGCTTAGTGAGTTGATAGAATATTGGAGGGTTCTAAATTAAAATAGTTTATTCTGAGTTCATTGTGTTTGTAATTATAGAATTAATGAAGGGCTAGCTGTTAATATCTGATGATTGATCCTTTAAACTGCCGTGATTCAAGTTCTTTCTACAAATAGATCATGTCTTAGATAACTGATGGTCCAGCAAGTAATTATTTCTACTATAGTGATTTATCCCAGAAGCTGATTACTTTTACTATCACAGCTCTACACGGCCCAATACATATTAAGTAAAACACCATCTTTTTGTTGGATATTCTCCATTCTAGTTGGATGCTTGATAGTTGGATGCATCTTTAATCAAGGATAAATTGTGAAGAGCAAAGATTCAAAAAGTGCATATCAACGATATTCGGACAATCAGTTGCATAGTTGGTGCATATGCGTAATGTTGGAATAAATGCGGTTAATATTAGAAAATAAAAATATGTAATTGATAAAAATGATTGAGATATATACAGAGCATATAAATCAATATGTCCAATTTAGACATCATGATCACCTTCATCAAGCCATGGTCCCTTCGTGTGTGAGTATACTTGACTATTCAAACTCAATGAATGAATTGGTGGGACAATGCAGCAAATCAGATGATTAGCTAACAATTTATTTCAAAAGCTCTAGTGGTTATACATTTAAATTCTTGATAGCCAGCAAAAGAGATTCTTAGACGAAATGTCTAGTAAAATATAAATGTCATTGTAGCTGTGAACTACCTGTTTAACACTATATGACTATAACCAGCTGTGCACAACTGATTTTTGTTCTTTATACAAGATAGGTTGTAGACAATATGTTGGTGAATGAATTTTCACTTCAAATTCCTTTGTTTACTATGATCACTAATTCAAAGATATTTTGAAAAAAAAAAAAAAAACATTTACAGCAGCAGGGTTACAGGCCAAAAGGAAACAAGATACATTACTCTGGGCCGCTGCTGCGCCCATCCGGGAATGTTGATCAGATGCTCAAGGATCATGACCGTCAAATTCAAGAGGTATTCCGACGCTCTCGAATTAACAAGACAAAGATCAGGAAACATCAAGGTGACGGAAACCAGTTTGGAGTGAAGCCTGATGATTTCATTCCCATGCCATTATATCCTTCTACCCGTGGCTCATCCATTCCGGTTTTCACATCAAGCCGTGGATCTGCACGGTAAAATCTCACTGAGAACGCACTATGGAAACGAGTAATTGGTTGGCAAGTTGGAACACACCCGTCTATTTTTTTATTACTTCTGGATATTCTGTATTATTCTGTTTTGGTGGATGGGGTTTGGTGATACATGCTGACCCAATAGTTAGGAAGAATACAAGATTTATTATGTAGATGAGGACGACAATGATGAGGTTAGGTGATGTGTAGATTTCTTTGTATTGCTCGTAGGTACAAGAACTGAGCTGTTGATTGAGTCGATGACCCATTGTAGTGCAGATCTTGTAAACTTATGAGCTTCCCAAAGTTTCCATTATTGGCCGCCCACCACATGACTCTCTGACTTGGTACAGATTAGAATGCCTACAATGTGCAAATGCTGCGGTTGCGCATTGAACGCCTTGTGGCTTGCTATGTCAGAGCTGATGAATGTGATAGACTGATGAGTGCATCATGAGGGTACCTCAAAATTGGGTGACATAACTTTTGTTTGTTTATTTTGTTATTTATGGCAGCAGCTTTTTTTTTTTTTTTTTTACTTTTAGCAAGAGTGTCAAGAAACCTAAGCAGCATCAAACTTGGGAAGAATACCAAAATCTTCCACGTTGTTGCACTTATTTATGCTTTAAATAGAGGAGTTGAAAAAAAAACTACTAAATTCTAGATCATGTTGTTAGATTCTCTTGATGACAAGGGGCAACTAAATTCTAGATCGGACTAAACAGAAGTAGACAGATGTGATTTCTATATCATGGAAATGGATTAAGTTTTATAAGTAGCTGTTGACTGATAAAGTTTGATGGCTTCACCTTATCATCATCATTATTATTGTTATTATTATTTTCTAGGTGATCACGTAGCCTAGCTTGTTGGTATAAACATGGCATAGATTCGTCCTTTTTGTTTTTTCAGGCAACATTGATCTTCAGAATCGTTTTGTTATAGACCATCCATTTGTTGATAAAAAGCAAACAAAAAGAATTAAAGAAGAAGATACATAATCTAAGACTACATTTTCCCTTAGCATTATAAGGTTGCTGACCCCTGTATATGTGCGATCCGAGGGGAGGAGATCAAGGTCGAGAAAGGTGGTGGCTGTGGTGGGGTTGGAGGAGACCCCGCTTGATCAAGGTCGAGTGCCACATTCATGGAGCCTCGGATGGTAAATCAACCGAATGTTCGATATTTGATTTGGTAAGAGTTTGTTTATATTTATTTAATACATATAATATGGTAGCAGACTTGTTACAATGGGGTAATGAATTAATTTCTGACCGGTAGGATTATAAATGAACTAAGCGTTCGCGAACAAACTTGATGTTTAGCTTAGTAAGAGTTTATTTATGTTCTTTTAATATAAACAAGATCAATTAAACAAATAAACTTGAACAGTTCATTAAACTAAATAAATAAGTTTGAATACATATGTGTTCAGCTCGTTAACGTTCGTGAATAATGTTCGTAAATAATGTTCATGAACTATATTTATTAATAAAACTCTTATCAATATATTAAATAAACAATAAAATAAATATATATGTTTGAATTATCAAACTTAATAATCAATTAAACAACTAAAAGTTTCAAACAAGCTTAAATTGAAAGCTCGGTAACACCTAAACGAACCAAGTTTAAGCCAAGCTTGAATTGAGAGCTCGATAACATCTAAATGAACAAGCTTAAACCAAACTCTAAACAAGTTCAAGCTCATAAAAAATAAACTAAGCCAAATTTAAACAATCATTTCAAAAGCTTGGTTCATTTTAAGCTCGGCTCGGTTACCTTATCAAACAAGCTTGAGCACTCTAAAGCTCGACTTGGCTCGGCATTTATAGTCCTACTGGTGGGCATATGTCCTTGGGAAAAAAACTCCTTCTAGCCCCTAGCTAACTTGACAGTCGGCTATAAGTTGATCCCGTGATTTACCTCCCTTCACATAACTTGGGAACTAAGGGGCACTTAGGATGAGTGTAATTATCTTTTATTATATTACATAATATCAATTAAATGAATAATTTATTAAACTAAATGAATAAGTTTGAATATATGTGTTAAATTTGTTAGTGTTTGTGTTAGGTTTGTTCGAGAGTTCGTTAATAATATTTATTAATAAATTTTTTATTAATATATTAAATAAATAATTAAAAATCTTTAAAATGAATAAATAAATTTATATTATTACACTTAACAATCAAGCTTAAAATATAAATATTTTAAATAATCAAATAATATCATCTAAATAAAAAAAGTTCAAATTAAATTTAAGTTTATAAAAAGAAATCCAGTTAAACTTAAATAATCATTCTAACTGCTTTAAATTCGGTTTTGATTTCACTAGATTATTTTATCAATCTCGAACACCTTAACTCATTTACCGCCCCATTGGAATCATACGACGTTTGTGAGGGAAGCCACCGCCACCTTTCAGCAAAGTGAAACTGCCAGGGCTACCAGAAGACGAGAATTTAAATATATGGAATGTGATTATATATCAGTTTAATAGTTTTAAATTTTAGTATTTGAAATTAATTTATTGCACATTTAACATTCACAAATAAAGTTGATATTTGGCTTGTCTCAGCTAGCCATCAATGTCATTTATTCTATAGTCAAAAAATTTATCAACTAAATAAGTTTGAATATTAATGAGTTCAATTCGTTTTGTACAAAATTTATGACAATTTATAAAATATTTTTATTGATTAACTTGCTTAAAATTTTAATAATATTTTTTATATATATTAAAACACACAAACACTATATAGTCAATCCACTACTAAGTTCCCATGACAAGTGCGGAATTTGGATCGAGAATCAACCGCGAAAGGCAGAGCTAATGACAAATTTTGAAAAAAAAAAAAATTTGAGAAGAGCAAGAGAGTACTCGACAATGATAGTTGAACCCAAGCTAAGATTTAAGTTGTGTTGGACGTTTAGGTGTTACTGGAGACGAAAGGGTTCGTCCCTTTCACTGCTGCAAATTGATGTTTGCTGCAAACTCCAGGGAGATGAAGGGGTGTCCTTTCCCTTTCGTCTTCCTCAGCCTTTTTATTTAAGGTGCGTCCGACACAGATCCGAAGGGAAGGTGAACAGCGAGCAAGCGATCGAGGTGATCAGAGGAGCAGCCGAGGTGATCGTGTGCGAGCAAAGTGAGAACATCCGTAGATTGGGATTTGGCTCGTGAACCTTGAAGCGCTTTCCGGTAGCTCCGTGATCGTGCTTCCGACAGCGGCAATCTCTTCATTGATCGGCGTCTTCAATTGCGGTTCTTCGGGAGATCAATGTGAGTGTTTATGGTTACCGCATTATTTTAATTGCTTCGTTTTAGTTTTCATGCTTTCAAAACTACCAATAATGGTATCAGAGCATGCATAGTTTTGAAAGCATGGAAATAGACGTGAAAAAGCTCGTGTCTTTCTTCTTCTGTCGCCAAGAAGACGATACTGTTCATCAATTGAATCGATTAATCAATCGATTCAATTGGAATGAATCGATTGAAATTGTATTCCAATCGATTCAAAATCGCAACAGAGAAAAAAATGCGCAGAATCGATTCAACACTATGGATGAATCGATTAAAAGGTACCATGCCTGTGCTTAATCGATTCAACAAGTTTAATCGATTAAAAAGAAAAAAAAACGGTATGAACAATGCATAGTATCGTTCGTTTCTTGCATGCATGAACAGTAGTGCATAGTTGAAAAAATCGTGTAAGAGAAAAAAAAAATGAAAACGTGTAAATAAAAAAAAAAAAATGTATGCATGTTTCATTTTTTCCTTCACGTACAGAATATCTAAAATTTAATTAAATATTTATTAATTAATTAATAATACATATCTATATGTATTTAATTAATTAATAAATATATTTAATTAATTTATAGTTCAATTTACTGAAAATGGAACCAGACCAATTTGACCGATTAAACCCAGGTCTGGTTTAAATTATTAATTAATTCAAGCAGACCAGTTTGATTCAATGATACCTAAAGATGGTTCAAATTATTTATTGGTTTAACCAGCTCGGTTTATTGTTGAATTAATTAGGGTGATATTCATTACAGAAGTTGGGTTGATCAAATATAACCGGATTAGTTATGGTGTGTCAGATTTGATCATAAAAAATTAGATTTGTTCTAATGGGTCAGACTTAATCCAATAGACATTGGAAGAATCAAACGGACCTAAGTTTGATCAATAAGTCTGAGATTGACTCAAATGGGCTTAAACGATAACAGAACATAGGTCCAATTAGATTAGTTCTAATGAGGACAATAGATTAAGCTTAAGATTCGAATTCCTGATCGATCAATCCAATGTGTCAGTCACATGAGACTCCCCAAAATAAGAAAATTTGTTTTTCTTAAATTGCTTGTGTATACTGTATATTTTGTTCTATATGTGGGAATTGAATTTGACCGGTTTTGTTACTGGTCAGTCGGTTTTGTACTGACATCAGGATTTTCAATTCCAGATACAAAGAACGATATACACGATGACTGGTCGCTATGAACAACAACATGAGCTGTAGGAGGAGATCAAGAGCTGGAATATGACCCGGATCACGGAGTTGGTAGGCTTATTGGTCGGCTCAATTGGTTGTTCTGGAATCTCGAGCAAGAAGGGTATCCAGTTCAGGAAACAGAAAGAAGATGGTATCTGGTTTATTCATTATCGGAACATCTAAGGCAAATAGCATTCCAACTTTGAGATGAGTCTGAAGGGCACATCTCATACTCAGAGATGTGCAGACAGTTACTTCATTTGGAATGGAGTCTTGATGAATCTGAAGAGAATCCAGATCCCGAAAATATGGACCTCGAAGAATCTGAGGAGGATCCAGAAATGGATTCTGAAGATTTAGAGGAGGATCCAAATCCCGAAGAATCTGAAGATGATCCGGAAATGAACCTCGAAGAATTTGAAGAGGATCCAGAAATGGATCCTGAAGATTCAGAGGAGGATCCAGAGATGGATCCCGAGGAGGATCTAGAGATGGATCCAGAAGAATCAGAGGAGGATCCTCAAGAATGTGTAGAAGATCCAGAAATGGATATGATGGACACATCTGAGGCTGATCCACCCATCATAGAATCCCGGATGAACGGGATGCAATTACCCACTGCTCTAGCATTTATCCTAGTGGGAGTAGTGCTAGCTTATCTAGTCTATTAGTGTTCTGTTTACTGTCGTTATATACGAACAGTGTTAGCTTATTTAGGTTTGAGTCATGTAATAATTTCTATTGTTTTGTACGAACATAATTATATAAGAAAAGTTATGTTATATGTTAACTAACTTGGAAATGATTAGTTCATTTCATGATATGATTAGTTCATATAAATATGATTCGTTCATATAAAATGATTTGTTCATTAGTTGGGATATGTGTAATATAATTGATCAGTGTTGATTAGATTAGAACATACAAATGATGAGTGGAAACAATGTTATCACTTGATTTTGTAAATTAACTCTAATTTACACTGAGTCAATAAATAGTTGCACATATATGAATTACACTGAAATAATAAATAATTTGTTTATTTATATAGATCATGGCAACTAAAAACATCATAGCTGAACTTAATAAGGGTGAGAAATTATATGGGGATAACTATAAAATCTGGCACCTTAAGATACAATACGTTCTTGAGGAACAAGAAGTTCTAGAGGCTGTAAATCAATTCATGGAGGAACCGGTTGATGGTTCCACAGCACAGCATAGACGTGACCTTGATGCCTATAAGGCATGGAAAAGGAAGGACTCCATTGCTAAGGGTATATTGATTAGTTCAATGGTGGATGATCTGGTATTTGAGTATGAGCCATTACCATCAGCTCATGCTGTCTGGGTAGCCCTTAGAGAGAAGTACGGTGGAGTCAGTCTGAGTAAGCTCCGTCAGCTAACTATCAAGTTTGATAGTTGTAAAAAACGCTCGAATGTTACCATGGCCCAACATCTTAGGGAGATGGGTAACATGATTCGAGAGCTTAAGACTGTTGGTTATACATTGACCGATGAACAACATGTAATACCCACTAAGCTTGTAAGATAAATATATGAATGTGGGATTTTGCCTTAGAAAAATAATAGGAAGTGAGTTAAAGCAAAAAGGAATAAAATGAAATAAAAAGAAGTGAATGTCAAGGATTGAACCTTGAACCCCTTATATTATTCATAGAATTAATTAGTAGAAACCAATTGGGATAGAGAGAAGATGTTGATAGCAAAGGAGGGAAATTCATGATAAGGGTGAGAGTAAAAGCTAGCCAAAAGAAGACAAGAAAAGAGCAAGAGAAAGGCAACTTGCCTTCCTCCCTTTCTCTCCCTCTTCCTCTTTGTTTTTGCCAAAAATTTAAAGAGGAATTAAGGGAATTCATTCCCCCTTATTTCATCATGAATTGTGAGAATAAATTAGGAAATAAAATAAAAAAATAGAAAATGGGTTAAGGGAGAAGGAAAGCAAAAATCAATTTTGCTACCTCTTCCCCCTTAACATAAAAGGGAGCAAGAAAAGAGAAAGTTATTTTTTCTCTCATTTCCTCATCCTCCCTCTCCCTCACCGAAACCATCAGTCCCCTCTCCTCCATCTTCGGCCCCAAAGCCAAGGTTTTTTTCCCCTAAGAAGCCTAAGATACAAGGAGGACTTAGCAAGGGAATCAAGGGAAAGGAACTAGAAGAAGAGGCTACTTCTTTCATCACCATACCTTAAATCCACAAGCGAAAAGGATGTAAGCTTTCCCTCACCTGTGATACAAGGATTTTTATGTGATTTTCGGATTTTATGAGGATTAGAAAACCTAGGAAAGAATTTTTGAAAATTCGGCTAAAGAAAGGGTTTTCAAATCTAGGAAGGTTTAAACAAGTCTTTATTTCATGATATGTTTTCTATGCTATGTATGAAGGATTTTCTTCATGTTTTTATACCTAATTGATGCTTGATCAGAGGAGTGCCTAACCCTAGAATTTCGGCCAAAAATATTTTAAGGAGGTTAGGGAAAACATTGTGTAACCAAACTAGTACAAGATTCCCTCCATGAACTATTAAGGGTCTTTTATTGGTTTTCTTGCTTGAAAGTTACTTGGAACCAAAAGAAATCCATTTATATGTTTCGGCCAAGAAAAGGGCTTAGGGTTAGGAAGACCTTTAAATTTAAGTAACCATGTTTGTATGATAGAATATAGAGTTCTCTTAAAGAATTGCATGTTGAACATTGCTAGAAATTCATGAACTCTTATTTTAGATTTTCGGCCATGATAAGATGGATAGTTTAGAAAAGCTTAAACAAAATTCTAATATGCTCAAGACCTCTGTGATATTATGATATGAAAGTTATTTAATGCTCTCATGTTTAATTGGAGTATAGAAAATTAGTTACATGATATATGACATGTAAGATCACAAAGGTCCTAGCTTGTTTATGAACCAACTTTGTATATGATGTTCTTAGTAATTTTTGCCATGAAACTTACTTAGGTTTTCCATGCTTTAGGCCACTTAAAACCTAGTTTAGAGATTTGGTAGGTTTCGGCCATGAGGAAAAATAAAAGGAAAAGGGAAAGAAACCTAGGAAGCCTAAGACACAATTCACATGTATGTTTATTATGCTTGTCTTTATACATGCTATGAAACTTGTATGATTTCTTATGCTTTTAGGCTATTTGAAGCAAGTTTATATACTATTGAGTTTCGGCCAAGTAGGGTTTAAAAGACCTAGAGGCCTTAGAAATGAAACCAAATGTGTTAAAAGTGCTTCTTATGAAAATAGGGTAATGTGTTGATTGTGTCACATGCTTGTATAATTTTTCCATGACCTAAATGGACCATTGTATGTTTCGGCCATGAAGGGATAGATGCCCTATAAACCCTAGAATAAAAATTAAATATGCTTATGTCACTCTACATGGAATATGATAAGTAGAAAGACAAAGTTCCCATGCTATATGTTGTTTAATGACCTAATTGAGGCTAGGGTAAGTTTCGGCCATACATATTGTATAATGTCTTGTTATGAATTTATACATGATGTTAGTTCAAGTTCACATGATTGTATATTTGTTTTTAGCCCTAATGAACACTTGTTAAAAGTTTGACCATGACATATGTTAAGGGCTTGAAGGACTTAGGAACTAGCTCAATATGCTTACTATGTTACTTGGAAAAAAATGCTATAAATGTGGTTTAAGGTTTCCATGCTTTCATGACATTTGGGACCTTGTTTCACACCTGATAGGGTTCGGCCACATGAAGTTTAGGGACTTGGAGAACTTAGAAACCAAGTAAATCATACTTATAATGCTTCCTATGAAATTTATGTAATGATAATTTAGGTTCCACATGCTTGGAGGTTGTTTTTACCTAAATTGAGATCTAAGGGGTTCGGCCATGATAAGAACCCAAGAGATTAGGAAGCTTAGAACCCAAGCTAACTATGTTACCATGTTTCTTATGATAGTATAATTACATGATACACCCTTATGCTTAAACATGTATGCTTGTGATTTCTACCTTCCATGATATGATATGTGCTTAGAAATATGCATGCTTTGATGATATGTTATATGCTTAAAATATGCATGCTTTTATGATATGTTATGTAGATAGAAATATGCATGCTTGGATGATATGCTATGTGCTTAAAATATGCATGCTTTTGTGATATGCCATGTGGATAGAAATATGCATGCTTTGATGAAGTGATTATGTGCTTAAAATATACATGCTTTTATGATATGCTATGTGGAAGGAAATATGCATACTTTGATGATATGCTATGTGCTTAAAATATGTATGCTTTTATGATATGCATGTTAATATGATGTATGCCTAAGTGATGCATACTTTTATATGATGTATGCCTAAGTGATGCATACTTTTATGACATGATGTATGCCTAAGTGATGCATACTTTTATATGATGTATGCCTAAGTGATGCATGCTTGTATGATGTATGATATGTATAAGTATGACATGTATTTTACTTTGAATGGCTTGTACCAAAAGGGTGGGCTCCTTATGCGCCCCTAGGTCGAATTACGGGCCTAGTAAAGGGTGGGCTCCTTACGTGCCCCTAGGTCGAGCTACGGGCCTAGTTTCCTAGTAGGTTCAAGACTAGCTACCTTTGATCTACTTAGGATGCGCGCATTATGTATGTATGTGGTACTAAGCCGGGCCCCTTTATGTTGAGATTATGTTCAAGTATATATGTAAGAAGAAATGGTTTTAAAGATCATGAGACATACACATGTTTTTCGGATACATGTTTTCAAAATCATATTGCATAAACTTTATGATCATGTTGTGATGATGCTATGATTTATGATATGCTATGCTTAGATATGATTATGTTATGATTCATGCTATGCTTTAAGAGATGATATGTCATGATATGATTATGTTATGTTTCATGCTATGTTTTAAGGAAGGATATGCCATGATATGATTATGTTATGTTTCATGCTATGTTTTAAGGAAGGATATGCCATGATATGATTATGTTATGTTTCATGCTATGTTTTAAGGAATGATATGCCATGATATGATTATGTGATGTTTCATGCTATGTTTTAAGGAATGATATGTCATGATATGATTATGTTATGTTTCATGCTATGTTTTAAGGAATGATATGCCATGATATGATTATGTTATGTTGCATGATATGCTTAAAGAATATGATATGTTATGCCATGACTAGTTGAGATCATGTTAAGTTGAGGCATTCTTTGATTATGTGTTGATTTTTGGTTTTAGTGAGTAGGAAAGGAACTTACTAAGTCATGAGTGCTCATAGCTTACTTTCCTTGTACCACAGATAAAGGAAAAAGATGGATGAGCTAAAGGAGCAGCAGGAGAGGCAAGAAGATGTGTGTGGCGGTGGCTAGGCAACCAAATAAGAATCTGCTTTAAGAACTTTTAAGAATTACACTTTGGTTTAGTAAATTGTAGTACTATATGGTTGACTTGATATTATGTTTTTATTTATCTTGTTATCATGTTATGAAACCATATTAGTGTAGTTCGGATTTTATTACACCAAGAAAAATGATTTTAAGTCTTCCGCTGTAATATGTACGTAGAGTATCGTAGCCCCGTCCCTTAGGGATAGCAGGGAGGGCGGGCGTTACACAACAGATTCAGGCAGTTATCCGTTCCCTTCCTGATTCTTGGGAAACGATGAAACAGAACCTGATCCATAGTGAGAGTATCAAGACTTTCACTGATGTCTCACGTCATGTGGAACTTGAGGCGGAGAGGATTGAATCCGCAAGGATTTCGGGTCAAGCTTTTGTAGCTGAAGGTTTTGGTTCCAAGAATAAGAACAAGTGGTTTAAGAAAGGAAAAGGGAAAGGAAAGGAGGCTAAAGTTGTTGCTGAGAAAAACCAAATCAAGAAAAAAGGAAAGAAATATGGACAAAAACCTAAGAGCAGGTTGACTTGCTTCAACTGTGGCAAGAAGGGCCATTTTGCTCGGGATTGTACTGAGCCTAAAAAGATAAATCCATTTTTGTCTTCTTTCCATGAGCAATATGTTACAAGTACAGTGTTGTTAGCTGATTCGTATCCTTTGTGGATTATAGATTCAGGAGCAACGAACCACGTAGCTCGTGATCGAGCTACATATGTGGAGTACCGTCGGGTACCAACTTACAACAAATGGATATATGTAGGAAATAATGCAAGAATTGAAGTCAAAGGAATTGGCACTTGCAAGCTCAACCTATGTGGTGGAGGCACCTTGTTTCTACATGATGTCCTGTACGCTCCTGAGATTCGACGAAATCTGGTTTCCGTTATTTGTCTTCTTGATTTAGGTTACAATGTAAATTTTTATAGCCGTTGTGTGGAACTTCGAATTAACTCTGTATTAATTGGATATGGTTATGTAACAAATGATTTTATGGTTCTTGATGTAGAACCAAATAATAATAGTTGTTTTTCAAACATTGCTCTTACTAGTAATGCTGATGTTAATGATGAAATTTGGCATGCTAGATTGGGACATATAGGACAAGAACGAATGAATAGATTAGCTAAGGAGGGCCTCTTAGACACTCATGCTAAGATTAACTTGTCTATATGTGAGCATTGTCTTGCGGGAAAGACGACTAGAAAACCATTTAGTAAGGCTATTAGGGTTGAATCACCATTGCAATTAATTCATTCGGATATTTGTGGTCCAATGAATGTGAAGGCTAGAAATGGGAGTTCTTATTTCATTACATTTATCGATGACTTCACACGTTTTGGTCATGTGTATTTGATTTCTCATAAATCTGAAGCATTGGATTGCTTTATTCGTTACTTGAACGAAGTTGAGAATCAATTAGAACGTAAGGTTAAAACCTTGCGTACTGACCGTGGAGGAGAATATTTGTCTGATCAGTTCAAGACAATGTGTAATGAGAAAGGGATTATTAGACAGCTAATTGTCCCTGGAACTCTACAGCAAAATGGGGTTGCTGAAAGAAGAAATAGGACTCTTCTTGAAATGGTTAGGTCTATGATGGCACAGGCTAATTTGCCAATCTCCTATTGGGGAGATGCATTATTAGTTGCGACCTATATACTTAACAAAGCCTTCAAAGTCAGTTCCATCTATCCCACATGAACGTTGGACAGGCAGAAAGTCGGATTTGAGTAATCTGAGACCTTGGGGGTCAGTTGCCTACGTTCATAATAAGACTCACGAATATGGAAAATTATGATCCAGAGGTAAGAAGTGTATCTTTATAAGGTACTCTGAGACTTCTAAGGGTTATGTTTTTATTGGTGAGCGACAAGATGGAACCATCTCTGAGATAGAGTCAAGAGATACTACTTTTCTAGAAACTGAGTTCCCCACACGAGGTGAAGTTGATAAGAAAATTCCTCTATATGAGATAGAGGAGGAGGATAATGTTCCTTTATCAACGAATCAGGAGATGCCTGAATCTAGTCAACCAAGTGGGAGTAATTTGCCACTGAATGAGTCAGTTTCTCAACAGTCTAACCTTCGAAGAAGTAGTCGTCAGATTATTCCTTGGAGAATGTTTGATATTGAGAATGAGGCATTAATGGTTCTTCCAGTTGACGATGAGGAACCTCGAACAGTTGAGGAAGCTTTGAGCAGCTCAGTTAGAAAAGAATGGAAAGTTGCAATGGATGAAGAAATGGAGTCAATGAGAAAGAATCAAGTTTGGAATTTAGTCGATCTTCCTCCAGGCCGAAGGGCTATTGGGAATAAGTGGATTCTCAAAGTAAAGAGGAAAGCAGATGGATCGATTAATCGATACAAAGCTCGATTGGTTGCAAAAGGATATACCCAAATGGAAGGTATTGACTTTGAAGAGACATTCTCCCCAGTTGTGAAATTTGTGTCAATACGTGTCATCCTAGTTATAGTAGCACACTATGACATGGAATTACATTAGATGGATGTAAAAACGGCTTTCCTTAATGATAATCTTGACGAAAAAATCTATATGGTACAACGAGAAGGTTATGTTGCTGAAGATCAAGAGAAAAGAGTATGTAGACTTCAGAAGTCTATATATGGGCTAAAGCAAGCGTCAAATAATGGAACATAAGATTTAATGAAGTAATATTATCTTATGGTTTCGAAATGATCAATGAGGATCATTGTGTTTACCTAAGAAAGGAAAAAGGAAAACTTGTCATTTTATCATTATATGTTGATGATATGCTAATAGCTGGAAGTGACATAAAGAGTGTGATAGAAGTCAAAAATTGACTTTCATCACAATTTGACATAATAGATATGGGAGAAGCAGAGTACATCTTAGGAGTGAAGATCGTTAAAGACCGATCAAAGAGATTTTTGGGTTTGTCTCAAGAAACTTATATCACTAAGATGCTGCAACACTTCAATATGTCATATTGCAATATTGAACAGACGCCTATAGCAAAAGGTACTATTTTGAGTAAAAGTATGTATCCCAAGACTCCTGAGGAAATAGCTGAAATGAAAAAAAAATCATATGCCAGTGCTATTGGTAGTTTGATGTACACTATGTTGTGTACTCGTCCTAATATAAGCTATGTTGTTGGCTTAGTTAGTTGTTTCCAGTCAAATCCAGGATCGAGACACTGGAAAGCGATGAAAAGGATATTCAGATATCTTAAAGGAACAGCTGATTATTGCCTCTGTTTCCAAGGATCAAATATGAGCCTTAGTGGCTACTCAGATGCAAATTGGGCAGGGGACCTTGATGACAGGAAATCCACATCTGGCTATGTCTTCTTGCTGAATGGTGGTGTCATCTCATGGAACAGCAAGAAGCAGGCTTGTGTAGCCTTGTCGACAATGGAAGTTGAGTATGTGTGCAGCGGTTGTGCAAGAGGCTGTATGGCTAAGAAGGTTCCTGAAGCATCTAAGGATTGTTGAGGATAGTGGGAGTACTGTTACTGTGTATTGTAACAGTCAAACTGCGATAGCTTTTTCCAAGGATCCCAAATATCACAGCAAAGGCAAGCATATAGAAATTAAATATAATTTTGTAAGAGATATTGTTGATAAGAAAAAGGTTATTCTTGAGTACATCCCTACACGAAATATGCTTGTTGATCCTTTTACTTGCTGATCCTTTTACTAAGCCATTGACTAAAGAGTCATTTCATGGGCATGTGAAGTCTTTGGGACTTCGAAGAATGTAACAATTGTAAAGACATTTTAATAAATGAAAAATGTCATGATCTATTCAGTGTATATGTCTTGGTTACATTTGAATAAAAGTCTCGATAAGCATGTTGGCAGATTGAGATTGGTCCACTCACATGGACAATCATCTCTATTTGTTAAGTACGAATAGAGGTAAGACCGTTGCTTGTGGGACAGCTTATGTAGCTGTGAATAGAGACATACCCATAAGTTAAGGTCGCCTTGATATTTATGTCAAGATGAGATCATTTGTGTAATGATTGGAGTAAATGCACCCACCATTTACTGAATCTGCTTGAAGCCAGATTAGAATTCATATGTTGAATTCAGGATTAGACATTGGGAATGTCTAGATCGAAATCTGTACGATGTTAAATTTGAAAAAAAACATGCACTCTTTTTGGTAAAGAGAATAATATCGTAGCATGTGATTCATACCACATGTGCTATGGCGACAAGAAGGGTAGTAGGAGAATGGATCCCTGCTTCTCTACTATGTGAGACCCTTGAGATTATAAGTTAATCTCGATTTTACCCTAAGTGACTATTTAGCTGTCTACTTGAAGTTCTGATCAGTGTCTGCTACTTTAGCATGTTTCCTATTGGCTATGGATGATTCGATCTATGGAGCATAACTAGGAAAGCGACTGATTAGAATGAATGGATTCTAGCTAAAAAGGAAGATTAAGATTGATTTACATCTGTGACATTTATTCACTGGTACCTGTTACATTTTTAGTTAAGTACATAAAATATAATTGTGAATAATTTGTTTGATTGGAGATGTTGAACATGCTCTTGACATATGGTCAATATGAGGGATTAGAGATGTTCATGATGATGTAAATAATTTAATCTGGGGTAAAAGCAAGTCATTTATGTCTTTGATTCGTTCTATGGACATTTATGTCTCTAATTTGTTCTATGGAGCAGCTAAGTAAGGTGTGATAATCTTCTTAGCAATTGAATGTTCACTGTGCTTGCTGTCGCACGAACCATTTTCCCTAATGTATGGAATGAATGTTCTTATTTGGTCTTTGTGACTAAATTTTGCTCTAGTCTTCGTGACTTGATCCTCATAAAGTCTACGTGACTTATTTGGTCTTTGTGACTAAATTTTGCTCTGGTCTTCGTGACTTGATCCTCATAAAGTCTTCGTGACTTATTTGGTCTTTGTGACTAAATTTTGCTCTGGTCTTCGTGACTTGATCCTCATAAAGTCTATGTGACTTATTTAGTCTTTGAGACTAATTTCGCTCTGGTCTTCGTGACTTGATCACCTTGTAGTCTATGCGACTGACATGGTCTATGTGACCATATGGATTGACTTGGACGAGTGGGAGATGTTGGACGTTTAGGCGTTACTGGAGACGAAAGGGTTCGTCCCTTTCGCTGCTGCAAACTGATGTTTGCTGCAAACTCCAGGGAGACGAAGGGGTGTCCTTTCCCCTTCGTCTTCCTCAGCCTTCTTATTTAAGGTGCGTCCAAGCACAGATCCGAAGGGAAGGTGAACAGCGAGCAAGCGATCGAGGTGATCAGAGGAGGAGCCGAGGTGATCGTGTGCGAGCAAAGGGAGAACATCCGTAGATTGGGATTTGGCTCGTGAACCTTGAAGCGCTTTTCGGCAACTCCGTGATCGTGCTTCCGACAGCGGCAATCTCTTCATCGATCGGCGTCTTCGATTGCGGTTCTTCGGGAGATCAATGTGAGTGTTTATGGTTACCGCATTATTTTAATTGCTTCGTTTTAGTTTTCATGCTCTCAAAACTACCAACAAGTTGTTCAAATGATTTTGATAAGATAATCGAGTAAAATCAAACTGAATCTAAAATGAATAAAACCGACTCCACCACAAGAGAGGGAGATCGATAGTAGTGACAAAGGTGAAAGGAGTCATGATTTTAATTAATATCAAAGTCTAGAAAGATGGTATTCTCCAAAAGAAAAGTGTTTGGCTCAGGAAAAATTGTACAAAAGGTTTTTGCCACTTTGATTAATCATCATTCAAGATGATAATCAAGGGGCCTTGTTTTCATAAATGGATGATGATGACGACGACCCATCTTTAAAACTTGTCTGTGGAACTTGCTCATTGATTCGTACTCAATTTGTGGAGCCTTTTGAAGCATCTAAAGAGAGACAAAGGCACCGGTTTTGTCACCTTCCTATTTTTCTTCGATAGCGAGTGAATTGCTCGGAGGAGGATGATTTGCATCGTTCTCTCGTCCGGTTTGTGTCATTGTTGTGCAAGTGTCACACGCATCAACCTTCTCCCTATCATTTCAATTTTATCGGATGTTGATGTTTTTAAAGAGACCGGTCGATCATATGGTTCCTTTTCTTTCTTTCTTTCTTTCTTTTGCAAAGATATATAGGTTGTTTCTTTATTGAATATTCAAAATTGAGCTGAAAGAAAAAGCTAAGTTTATGAATCTTAAACAGAGTTCCAAGAATTTGGATTGCCCGCCATTTTCGCAGGCAATGCTGCAGATAATTCAGAGCTGAATTCAGTGGCAAACACTTGAACATTGAGAGAAGGCCAGAAGTTTTAGAAATCGAAGAAGCATGTACTGATCGTTTGATGCTCAATCTATACCTCAAAACTCTGCCAAAAATCAAAGAAATAAAACAAGAACAAAATTCGAGATGCGAGGAATTAAAAAGGAGGCTTTATTTCATCGGAGAGCAGGTTTGCCGCCTCCCTTCCTCCTTAATTTACAGGCCAGGCAGGCGCAGCAGGTGGCGGTGCGGCGCGCTGTGCCCTCTGTTGCTAGGGCCCGACGGCGGGACGCGCTTAGTGGCAAACACATGGTAGGCAGCTGCTGCCTTGCCCTCAAGTGGCTGAGCCCGAACAGCTTGTCCAGCAGGGGAGGAGGAAGCGGGGTGTGGCCTGCTGGAGGAGACGCCGCCGGTGATCAGGACAAAGAGGAGGAGCAGGGCCAGTTTGCTGGTGGTGGTGGTGGCCATGTCATGACCGTGGCTTGAAGGAAAGGCAGGCCTGCGAGAGGAGAGGGGCGATGAATGGCCGTGCAGTGCACTGCCCTGAGGCTTAAATACGAGAGGGGGAGGGAGATCTCTAGCCAACAATTTGAATACAACTAGCATCGGTCAAATATCAAGGGGCGTTAGGTCCGATCACATCGTGACTAATTCCTAATCATCACAAACAATTAGAGAATTGGAAGGAAGACCCGCTGGTCAATTCATGGAGTTATCAACACGATTAATTGGCAACTTCTTTCATTGGACAAGATAAGTCAAAACCATGTTTTTCTCGAGTTAAAATTATGAACCTTCCGGCGGGCTTTACAGCAGCACACGACTCTCGTGCTCGAGTGGGCGTGGCTCTTCGCTAAGCCACACGGAGATGGAACACGAATATCGAAAATAATCTTCTAAAACTTAATATTCGACAAATTGGACTCAACTACATTCTCTCTTAGTCCTAATTAAGTTGCAGGCTAGCTGCATCTCCATGTCCATCTAAAGCCAAATGACGATGCAGTAGGAAGGTTAAATTAAAGTCGATCGGTCGGTCACAAGCTTATCGATGATCGTTCGTCGTCGTTGCTGACGCTGCTGCTTACTAGTCACCACTTCAGCGTGGCCGTGGCCGGCCGGGTCGTCGTCCGACGCTTTACGACTTTCAGATAACCCATCACCCGTCATTACCACCCCATCTCACAACTGGTCCACATCAACCAATTGTGAGTGAACAAAACTACATAAACAAATGGCGATCCAACTAAAAGATATTCCACTAGCAAAATAAGTGGATAAAGGAGCCCCAGAAATGCAGCATAGCTTGGTTCAATTGGGTTGCGTTGCGACCCAAAGCTCGCCTAATATTTTTGTGGACAAGGACCAGAAAACTCGACAGCAACGCGGCCAAAAGTTGCATGGGATAGTGGAGTGCATTGTTGAGCAGCCTGTAAATCGCATGGATAAGTGCTGTGCAATATTGAACCCCAAATCAATTGATATTTATATATGATATACATAGTAGATCATCTAATCCTATGCAAATGGTCGTTATGCTAAATAAATTTTTCATAATTTATCTCCCTTCTAAATTGCATGAAATAACAATCTCCGAGATAAGAATTATCATCTTTTGCTTAAAAAAACAAAAAGGTGAGGATGGATGAGAAAAGTCTTTACGTTGACGATTGGAGCAAGCTATACGCGTCTCATCTTATCTTTGCTTTTCGAAATGGAGACTTCTGCCACAAATAATGTAATGGTTCATTATTTCGAAGCTTGGTTTTAAAATGTTTTGCTCTTCTTTTTTTAGTTTTTCTTTTCTTTTGAGTTTGCTGTCGTTTGGTATCTTTTTCTGCTTTTTCTTTTTAGGATAATGCAGTCGAGAGGATTTTTATACGCTAACGCTGTCATGACTCACCATTGATGGAACACTTCGCCCTCTGTTTGCACAGTGCTGAATTGAGAGGAGAGAAACAACGGCCCTTGTTGGTATGATGAAGACGAGTCCAAGCAGCCATCCTCAATTTCAATATAATTTATGATTTTCTTTATATGTAGTGTACTTGTTGGCCTTTGTTTGGATGGAAAAGATTTTATTTTTAAGCTCAATATAATTTATGATTTTCTTTATATGTAGTGTACTTGTTGGCCTTTGTTTGGATGGAAAAGATGAAGAATCCATTTCATGTACCTGATGCTGATGGGACTTTAAGCCGCACTGTAATGGCTGTTTAAGGGCACTGCAACAAGACAATCCCAGTTTGGATCTTTGATTTTTGGCTAAAGGTGCGGTAGTGAATGCTTCAATCCTGGGGCATGCAAACAACAGCAAAAGTATTCCAAGTGAGACACCACTTTACAATATAGCACCGTCCAAATGCTGCTTTTTAACAACAGATGTGGAACTGAAGGCTCCTCGCACAACTGGTGTCAACTCGGCTAAAGGCTAGGGCTCACTGTCGCCCTTGTTTGAAACTTGTCTCTGCACAATTAGTAAACAACCAAGAACATTTACTCCATTAAACCAGCTATGATGCTGTTTGCACATGCTATATGAGTTGTGTTTACTGAAAAACTAATCATCAGTTGTTAGTGTTCGGATAACATGTGTTTTCAATAGAGGATGGAATTCGCCATCTTACACAAATTTGTAGATTCAAATATAATGCCTATTGAATGCATAAGAACCTCCACCACAAGTCTACAGAATGAAATATTTATCTCCCTTGAGAACAACAGAAGCACAAAGATGAATTATTTTGTGGTTTATAGACTTGCATCCACGGAGAGAATCTAAATCTATTTAGTTTAAGACAAAATTATATTTGAAATCCATACTATGCATAATATATCTCAAGCTAATTTGTATTCTTTTCTTTCTCAGCATCAATAGAGGAAAGTAGAAAATCTCTTTGTAAAAAGAAAGCTCTCTTATCTACAAGCATGTTATTTTTTTAAAATCTCCAAATGGACCCACAAAATCTTGTATGATTTTGATCACTCCGGTGAAAATTCATAACGCTAAGAAGTCAAGCTAACACAGCCGAAAATCTGATAGAATCAAATCAGATTTTCCCATCCACACTGCAACTGGTCCAATACCAAGCGACTAAACTTAGACACACAGTGGCGGTGGTGCAGCATCCCATCCACTATCTCATTGACCTACAAATCTCTGTCTCAGTGAGATGTTGCTCCACTATCCATCTGACAATCCAAGGTCAAACTACAACGTAGTTCTCCTTTGTAGACTTGCTCCACAAATATGCACGAGTCAAAGTAAGCTAATCAATATTTCTAACTTCATCTTAGTAAACCCATGCATAGTTGACCTGATAGAGGTGACTACAAAAGGAGATCCTCTAGATGGCTCCACTTACAAATGACAGAAAAATCTACTCTTTTGCCCATCTAATATCTTGAAATGCATCACACAATCTAAATGTCTCTAAATGACATAGGTCTTTTTGTAACTTTATTATGTGTATCCAGAACTCCACTAGCTGGCTAGTAGTCATATTCCTATGAAGTTGACCAGCTCAAGAAATCAGATTTTTTTTCCCCCCTAGCGCTTCTAGGTTGTCTGTTATCTCCAAAACTTATAGTTTTAGTCATACTTACATCAAATATGTCAAATAACTTCCTCCTAGTACAGTATCATACAAGTTAGACTTGAACCTATAGACTATAGAAGGAGCATGTTTTCCCTTAACATGATAAAAACAACAACAACAACATCATCTTCTTCCTCTATTATTTGCACACTCCTTCAAGTTTCTACCTTTCTCTTTGGATAATGCCTTTTGAGGTGACCATATGTTTTCACCTGTAATATGAATTTAGTCCCTTCCTACTCTTACTTTAAGCAATTAGTGCATCATTCAAATCTAAAATAGCAACTATAACCTTCCTTTGGTTAGCATATGCAATAGACACCAGCCACACACACAAAAAAATCAGATGAATCAAATTGTGAAGAAATGAATGCCTATGTCAAGTTACCATTTAAGAAGTTCTCAACCTTGGTTAACTCATCCATAAGGCGACCGAGAGATGGAAGTAAGATTTACAACTTTGACCCGTGCTGAGGTTTCGGTCCCTGACCGGAACGATACGGTTTCGGTATCGTATCGTGCCGTGCCGATACAGTTTTGGTATTTTTTTTATTTATATATAATAATTATTAGATAAATATGTTTATTGTGTATAATTTAAAAATAAGTTGTATATTGATTTTATATAAGTTGTTTGAACTGTTAGAAAAAATAATTAAATATAGTTTTCTTTAAAGATGTATTAATTACTCGAATTAAAATTGATACATCATAATTATATAAATTAATTGTTTATTCATTTAATTAATTATTAGTTTAAATCTTATATATTTAAAATAGTAAAAAAATCAAAATATCAATTAAATAGCAAATAAAATAAAATAATAATAATAAAATTATCAGAATATAAATATGATTTATTAGAATTTTTTATTTTTTTAGAATTTTTAAATAAATTTTAAACAGTAAAAAAGAATTTTTTTTATAATATCAATTAATATTTTTTTATTTTTTAAAATTTTAAATATATTTTTATATATTTTATAGGAATAATTTAATTAGAGTTTATAAAAGCTTATTCAAAATATCACACTCTAGTTGGGAATTGTTTAATTAATTAAATCTTTTTTCTTTTGCAACAGTGATCTCGTGATCCTGCTAGTCGCAAGTCCCACGAGCAACACTCGCGCGACACTTCCGTCGGCGGCGGAGGCGTCACGCGACGTTTTTGGAGGGTCGTAGGACGCTTCTGGAGGGTCGTAGGACGCTTCTGGAGGGTCGCGATGCCTCCACCACCGCCGGAAGCGTCGCAAGACACTTCCGGCAGCACAGAGGCGTCGATCACGGATTCACGGGCGGATGACGAAGGCGAAATTTATCCACCTATTGTGTTGGTTTCGCTTCCTCACTGGAACAGTAAATTTCGACGATTTTAGGCGATACGGCTTGGCACTTCAAAACCTGGATGGAAGAGGGGAATAAGGCGATGGAGAGATTGAAGAATGTGTGATGCTAAGGCTAAAGGCGAGACATGCTCTTGCAACAAAATTGCAACATCCAAGACATTTTTTAAATAATATAGTGAAATAATACTGGTATGTAAATTCATATAATGCATGAGAATTCAATTTATATCCAATTTACATTTCTTCTGAATCAAGTTTATTCAACATAGAATCACACAAGTAAAAATACATCTAAAAGTATGAATTAAAGATGCACAGGATTGTTTTGGTCCATTCTCTTTCAATCTTTCTTGTGCACAAACATGCAAATTAATCTTCATGATGAAAGAAGGTTCAATTAAATTCAACTAAAATTATCTTGAGCTCAAATGAAAAGCCTTCCTCCAGGCCCAATTTTAGAGGATTTAAGACTCTCTCCATCTCTTAGTCCACCTGACCAGAAGCAAGATTTTGAAGCAATCTCTGTCAAATTTAACCTACACAATCAAGGTGGAAGAGGCCGAGGGCAAGGATGAGTACGAGATTGAGAATGTTGTCAAATTTATTTGAGGCCGAGGATGTTGTCAAATTATTTTCTCTGCAAGACATTTTGCCTATGAATGCCGCAAGAGGTATGACTAAAATTTTCATGGTGGTTTAGCATACACGTCTTGACCTTCACTCTCCCCCTCATGGCAATAGATTACTACAACAACTTATCTGGGAACACTCTGTCATAATCACCCTCAATATATAGGGCCCTAGAGTCCTCAACTACAGAAGGTACTAAAATTTTGGAACTACACCTCTATAGAAGCAATGGCTTACAATAAGTCTGGCGTTATACAAAATTACAAATAGATAATGTCTTAGATTTACAAATAAACACATAGTTCTATTCATCCAATCAAACTTTTTGACACACATAATACTCTTTATATCTTTTCTATTACTAAAAAATTTACTCTAGATTAGTCAATTTGCCATTTATAATGATATTTTTTTTAATTCCACTGACATCATCTTATAAAAGATTGTGCAACATGAACTACTCTGCTCCAAGAAGAAACTATATGTGGTTTTTATTATCTTCAATCTTCTCCAGTACAACTCACATTAGTGAATGCACAAATAAATTTTTTTAGCATGCTCAATTTGGTTATCCCTCTCCATGCCTTGTTTAGGTGGTCATTAATTATTTTTGTTTACTTTTCTTCATCTGTCTCTTCCTCTCGTTATGTCAAGAATGTGTGACATGGTTAGACCTTCCACTGGATAATTAAGGTGTCTAAGGTTCGAGTCTCAGCTGGGGATTTTCCCTCCAGTGAGAAGCGGACCTAAGAATGCTAGCCATTTGAATGTGCTTCCATAAATGCTTCCTGATTTACCATATTGGTCGGTGGGACTCTTCCGTAGGCCAAACCGGACACCTCTAAGATTAATCGATTTGAAGAACTGAATAATTGGATTAACCAAAAAAAATATGTGAAGCCAAAAGTCATCCTTTATTTATTGATGTCTATATTTTTCCACTAGTGATAATTCACTTAGATATTTGAATCCTACTCATATTCTCTATTTTGTTACTTTCTCTATAAAATAAAAACATTTGTCTTTGTCTGGGCATTATCAATCATGTCCTTGCCATCACACTCTTGAGCAAAGTGCCTTACACACAAAGCATCACCATATAATCAAAATCGCCTACCTCTTCTTCATCATGCTTCACTCCCATTTAAAGTTTGGGATGACATTGTCAACATTATTGTTTACCTCACTAGTCATCTATCCGTGCCACTACTATATAAAAAACATCCTATGGAAGCCCCGTGACAATGGTGCAGCGGTAGGACGCTTCCTCAGTTTTAGACATCTAAGAATCGAGTCCAAACTTTGACGAATTATTAATTAGAAAAAATGACTGAAACTTTGTCTCCGTCGTTGTATTGTAGTCGCCAACATCTCATCGACAAAGAAAACGACGACCCACCCACCAAAAAACAATGTGCTAATTAATTAATTCATCTAATTCAGACCATAATTATTACTTACCTTCGCACGCTCCTCCGCCACCGATGCCACTAATTCCCTCCACGATGGAGGACGCCGCCGCGCACGTGCTCCACCTCCTCGATCTCTACTGGTTCCGCCAACAAATCCTCCTCCCACCTCCTCCTCCTCCGCCGCCGCCGCCACCGGCAGATCCGCAGCCTCGTCAGCCTCTCCGCCTCCGCCGCGCTCTCAGCCACGAGTCCGCCCCCGCCCCTTCCGCCTCCCTCGCCATCCAACCGCCCCAGCTGAGGGCCATCCTGTCCGGGAAGGAGGCCCCACCGGAGGCCCTCTTCCCCGCGCCCCCCGCCGCCCACGCGAAGGGCAACGGCGACCGGAGGCAGAAGAGGAGGAGGCTGAGGAGGACGAAGAGCAAGAGCTTGACGGACCTGGAGTTCGAGGAGCTCAAGGGGCTCATCGATCTGGGCTTCGCCTTCTCCCACGAGGAGGCCGACCCCCGGTTGCTGGAGATCGTGCCGGGGCTGCGGAGGAACAAGGCTGGGGGCGCACCGGGATCCGTCTCCGTCGCCAGGCCGTACCTATCGGAGGCGTGGGAGACGAGGCCGGAGGCGGATCTCCTGAACAATTGGCGGTTCCAAGCCGCCGCCGCCGCCGGCGGGGTGAACTTGAAGGACCAGCTGAAGAGTTGGGCGCACGCGGTCGCATCCGCCATCGTACGATGAAAGTTCTCTAGCCATCAGGACCGTTCAAATTCAGTTCGGCAAGTTTTGAAATTGGAATAAGAAATTGAGATAATATTGTAATTAAGAATCAAGTGTGCATAATGCTGGATTTTATTCTCTTCCCTTGTTAATTAATAATTGTAGGCTTTTCGGAATTATTAATAACTGTGTTAGCAAATGCAGGTCGCATGGTTTAATTTAATTAGTTTGCAAGTTGATCCCGTTGAGATCAAGGGTTGGATCTCAAGAGGATTGAAACACAACACCGCTAGTAGGTTAGATATGAGTTGAGTGAGCTCCTATCGGATCGGCTCCGGTTAGATCGACTTCAGTCGGATAGGCTCTTGTTGGGTTGGCTCTAGAGGTCGAGCAATGAGGAACCTTGGGGGATCCCGCTAAAAAACATGTCCAGTTTCGATGAAGATGATAGGCAACGGCAAATACGCTAGGAAAACTATGAACATCGAAAAGAATTAGAAGGGAGACCAAGATGAACTTGACAAAACTTTTCCAACACGCAAGTCGAGCCTTGAGAAAGAGAAGAAGAAGACGAAAAGAAATGAGTTATTAGAATTATCTCGCACACATACCTCTACCAGCATATATGGATGCTCTATTATATCAGTTTGGAAGGACGAGGATAGTCATCGCTGGACACTCCGTGCACTTCCCATAAGTCCACAGAATGTGTCTGCACCACTTCTCTCACTCTCTTACGCACCTAGTCAAGTCTCCTATCGAACTTGATTCGGATCAGATTGGAGTTGCACGCCTCCACTTTTTAGGTCAATCGGTTTAATCTTAACTCAATTTTGAGTTTGATTTATCTGACTCTATGTTGATCGAGCTAAGTGACGTCTCCGCCACATCATATGTTAATTTTTTTTGGCCATTAAAAGATTAGATATGCTTATTTAGTTAGATTTGTAAAGAGCATCTTAATTATCAGCTTGTATAGATTGACATAGTTGGTACATGTATGATAGTTGCTCTAAGGGCATCTTCAATAGTTAAATTTTTTCATAAATATTTTTGTAGTTTCTAATATGTCATATCAATGTCACATCAAAAGTTTAAAAAATTACTGATCCTGTCCGAGAGTCAAAGTGACGGACACTGGGGATGTGACGCTCATGTTGACCGTGCATGGACCTCCGATGAGACTAGCCTGCAAGCACAAAAGCATCAGTGCGGGGGCAGGGAGTGGCTCCCTGACGATGGTCCTCCGACGCTCAAGTCAGATCTCCGGCGAAAGTAGCAAGCAAGCAAAGAAACAAAAGTGGCAGTGTAACTATAGTTGCAGTAGAATAAACATATCTTCGTCGAAGCTTGGGGTCTTTTATATAGGGCTCCCGGGGGTGTGTGTGCACGTTTCTCGAGGTATGCACGCATCTCAAAGCTTCCCTGATAGGACGTGTCAGAAAAGTGTACCTGACATCATACCTCAATAGTCTGAGCATATCCTGACAAGCCAATGGAAGCTTTCGTCATACGATTCTTTGCCTGATCATTGTTGGTACCGAAATATAGCTAGAGGGGGAGGGGGGTGAATAGCTCGGTGCGATCTCGTGCTCGTCGTTGCTTTGTTTCTTCGATGATGTGCAGCGGAAATACAAGAAAACAAATACACGACGTTAACACAAGGGATTTACTTGGTATCCACCTCAAGAACATGTGACTAATCCATGGATCCACACTCACGCACCCTCCACTATGAAAACACTCCATTTCGGTAACTACCGAAGGCAGAGAAGTCTTACAAGCTCTCAGTACAAGAAGAAAGGTAAGGGAAACAAAATACAATAAGATCTTACAAGTTTGCACAAGAAACTCTAACCCTAACTTCTTCCTCGCCTCTTGACTTGGATGTGCACCAGCACAAGCCTCCAAGAATCTTCAGGAACTGACGGTGAGAACTCTGTGGAGAAAATGTGATCGCCGGTGGAGTGGAATCAAAGAAGTGCCGAAGAAACGCTTGTCAATTGCTAATATCTGCGCCAACGGTCAGGTCTCAATCGATTGGATTGCTCCCAATCGATTGGGGAGGTTTTGGATCGATCGACCGATCGATCCTGAGCGCCTCTATGCTCTTGGGAATTGCCTGGATCGATCGGTCGATCGATCCAGGAATTCTCCCCAATCAATCGGCTGATCGATTGGAGAAGCCTTTGTCATGGGAACTCACCCAATTGATCAGTCGATCGATTGGGCATGAGCCAATCGATCAGCTGATCGATCCAACTCCTTGTTTTTGCCCAAAACCAAGTCCAAAGTCCCCTAAACCAACATCCGGTCAACTATGACCTGTTGGTACATCATGCCTAGCATCCGGCCACCCTTGACCTGCTAGGACTCTCTCACCAAGTGTCCGGTCAATCCCTTTGACCCACTTAAACTTTTCTCCTCGTGCCAAGTGTCCGGTCTTCCATGACCCACTTGGACTTCCACCAGATGTCTGGTCAACCTTGACCCATCTGGATTTCCCGTGCCTGACTTCACTCACTAGGACTTTCCTTCTGCCTAACTTCACTCAGTAGGACTTCTCCTCTGTCTGGCTTCACTCACCATGACTTTCCTTACTGCCTAGCTTCACTCACTAAGACTTTCACCTGGCTTCACTCACCAGGATTTTCTTCTGCCTAGCTTCACTTACTAGGTCTTTCACTTGGCTTCACTCACCAGGATTTTCTTCTGCCTAGCTTCACTTACTAGGTCTTTCACTTGGCTTCACTCACCAGGATTTTCTTCTGCCTAGCTTCACTCACTAGGTCTTTCACCTGGCTTCACTCACCAGGATTTTCTTCTGCCTAGCTTCACTTATTAGGACTTTCCACAACTGTCTGGCTTCACTCACCAGGACTTTCTAATCTGCCTAACCTCCCAGTTAGGACTTTCACCTGACTTCACTCACCAGGATTTTCCAATCGAGTATCCAGTCAACCTTGACCTACTTGACTATTCTTCAAAATCTCCCCACATGAACAATTGCACCTGCAATCTCCATGTCTTGTCTCCATGTATTGTTAAACATCAAAATCCAAACATCAAGACTCGAGCTTGACCCAATTCAAGCTCAGTCAACCAGGTCAACCTTGACCTAGAGAATATTGCACCAACAATCATGTCGTCGATCATGCTGTCTGTCTGCGGCACAAGTCTCGAGGAGGATATCAGTCGATCCTGCCTTTGTATGCTAGTGGGCCGCTCGACCAGCTTTTGTCTACTAGTGGGCTGAGAGGGTGGCCGCTTGACTACTTCCACTGTCTGGCCCGAGCGGGGAGGCCGCTCGACTACTTCCGCTGTTTAAGTCGAGCGGGTCGGCCGCTCGGCTACTTCCACTGTCTAGTCTTGATGGGTCGTGTTTCCATTTCGTTGGTTGTGATATGATCTTTGGCCGATCGGGATGTCCGCTTTACACATGTCTCGCCAGTCGGCTCCCAAGCCTTTGAGCATCAGAACCTCGATGCGAGATTGAGCTGTAGTAACGTCGGACCAGTCATTCCTTAGTTCGATCGGCTGATGGGGTCGCCCGATCGGACGCTAACCTGGGGCGTTGACCGTCTTGACTCTGACTTTCCACGTGGCGTTGACCTTCTGCAGGACAGGGCCCGACCTTATCACCGAATCAACTATTATTCTCTTCATAATAAAAAAACTCCGTATAATTTTTTATTTACTATTTTTTCATTTAATATCTCTATATAATATTTAATTGATATTTTAATTAATTCTCATCTTTAATTTAATTTAATTTATAATTTTTATTTAACATTTAATTATAAATTTTAATTTAAGTATATTATTTGTATTTTTTTAACTTATCCATCTATTTTTTTTCGAGTATAACTTTCACTATAAAATATTTTAATTATTTAGAAAATCAAACATATAATATTACTTTTTATGATTAATGACTTCATTTTAAAAAGTAAATTTAATTTTTTAAATTTACTCTTGAAATCTCAAAACTCATTTCCACGCTGATTAAAAAATTTTTATTGATCTTTTTTTTTAATTTTATAAACCTTAAAAAAAAAAAAATGATAATCTCAGTTATTCTCATCGATTATTTTTGAGATGATCGATCCGGCTCCATAAAAATTTTCCACCGATCATCAGGATAAATCGGGAAGTGCACACAGTGACCAACCCAAAAACTTAGCATTTTTTTATTACGCCCCCATGTGGAGGAAAATTTCTTATAAATATATTGTATCTAGAGTTCGGACTACGAATATCTCAATGACAACCTAAATATCTTATCACGATATCATAATCAGGAAGACAAACCTTAAAAAAAAAAAAAAGAAAAGAAAAAAAAAAAAAGCTTATATTAGAGATATTTTAATAAATATTGAGATCAATTTTTAAAAGATATAAAATAGTTTATTGATTATTTAGTCTCTCTCTTGCAAAGGCCAGCTACATTAGGATAAATCTCCCATGATTTATCCTCTTTCAAAAGAAAACATATTGGCCCACCCTCAAGGTGTCACTTTTTTGCTCCAATTAATTAATTACCACACCGGGGAGTTTGGAAGATGATAATTAAATAATTTAAATGGAGATTTAGATGATCAAAGATTTATCTTATCTATTTGTTTGGTGACACTTGTTTTTCGGTGCAGTAAGAAGCAAGATTCAATCTCTCTTTCAATCACCGACGTTGATCATGATCAAATTCCTTCACCTGTGAATCGAGATTGCAGTTGACCCAAGCAAGTGGTCTATGAGGTAGTGCCAATAATATTCTTCATTATGACAATCAAAGTGGATCGATATTAGCCACCGCTCCAATTTGTCATGCACAAGAAAAACTATGTAGAAATCGAACTCATTTTTCATTTGCAACAAAAAACGGGTGGATTACAATTCGTCCCTCAAATAATATTTTTAATAAAGAAAGAAAAGTTCAGTGATTTTAAAGTTGTCAAGCACCAGAAGGCCTAGCTATCAAGGTTTCACATTAATTACTTCCACGCTAAGTGTGCTCTCTCTTGACAGAGTGCTATATAGCTGTGATTCATCTTTCCGGTTGCTTTCTTGATTTGATCGATTGCTTGAGAAAATCACTTTCCGTCTAATGCCTCTAATTATCTGTTCCAAAACTCTACCTGCTGTTAGCTATCCTTTCTTACGGTCTCTTAGCATAATATGACCTCTTGATCGATGAAATGTATTTATTGATACTGTCTGAAATCAGACAAGTTGATTTACTGACTAGGGGACTTTGAGATCGATCGTAGGAAGACTCCAAGCATGAGGAATCTTGCGTCACGTGTAAGCATGCATGTTAAAGAAGAACGAAAAATTTTCTTGTTAAAGAAGAACGAAAAAGTAAGAAAATTAAACATTAGCAACTGAGCTAGGGAGAGGTCCTAACACAGACATTCTGATGCTTAAGTTAAATAAGAAACTGAATAAAAGAATAAAAAATATTGACGATAAACAGTGAATACTAATAACACTGTCCTCTCTTGTACATATAGATGGAGACCTCTTATTAGAGGGTGTACATGAATCAAGCTATACATGAGATATTCGAATCTCGATTCGATAAAAATTCGTTTGAGCTCATTTAATGAGAGTTGTTAAAATAAATAAATCAAGTTCAAGCTTCACAATACTCGACTCGTTAGCTCGTGAATATGTTCGTTAGTAAGCTCATGAATCAATTTTTAAATAAAAAATTAATAATTTTGATATTAAATTTATAGATTTTATATTTAAAAATATAGATAATTATATTAAATTTATTTATCAGAATAAAATTTTCATAAAGATAATTATATTAAATTTATTTATTAGAATAAAATTATAATTTTTAATGAGAATATTATAATTTTCTTCTAATATAAAAATTAATTTTTAATGAATATTTAAATTCATAATTTATATTTATTAATCTCATTTAGGTTCGATAAAAATTTATGAGCCATGAATATATTCATTAAATAAAGTTCTAGCTCGACTCATTATAAATTAATCAAACTTAAACGTTCAACAGTTCGATTCGATTCGGTTCAATTACACTCCTACCCCACATATAATGTTGTTTTTGTATAAATATCAATGCATTTTAGAATAGGATCAATCAATCTGATTTTTTCTAAATTATGTTTGTCACCCCTGTGCCTGCATAATGAAAGGCATCTCGGGAATCACACAAAGAATACTCCGATGATTTTTTGACAACTGTTATGCAAGATGATAAAAAAGGATATTGGGCTATTGGTTGATATACTTCAGCGATAGTCCAGCTTAGTTTCTTCTGTTATTGGATCAAGCGTCATTCCTTAATGGGGTTTGATCGACTACGAAAGGTTAGACATCTCGAGGATTCGACATTCGATCAAATAAGGAGTCCAGTTCGATTGGATGGTAGATCTAGAGGGTCCAATTAACTCAGGAGGAATTGAGATGATCAAGGATTGGATTGGATAAAATGTTCGATTGTGTCCTGATACTTGTGATAGCTGATCCAAGACAAACTTCCGCTCGGAGTCTATCAGCAGGCCTTATACCATATTTATGGGAGGACTCAGATAACATGATTACCTCTGATCTTATCAATCGACCTTCTTCTTCACTTAGACCCTTAACTCTGGATCCTATCTTATTCATTAGCTGTATCATTTATAATGAGACAAACTTGAAGAAAAACTATCTTCAAATGAAGGCCACCGCCTCTGCTTGACCACCGTCTCCGGCTCTTCGTACTAAGCAGTCAATTAAGGGAACAAAACGACGTCTACGAACACATCGAATCCGTAGCCACCTTTAATTAATTACTGTCATTTTCGCTAATTCATCATCTTCATCACGTGGACCGATCGCCTCCATTCAACGCGTGAACTGAGGATTTCGGCAACTCTTCGTAATTATCTATTCATTCGGCGGATTAATCGGAATAGATCTGGTTGTCGTCGGTCCTCACGTGGCGATGGCGTTAGGCGGCCGTGTCCATTTCTTTTATAACTAAAACCGCTTTGAGCTGTTCTATCTTGTGCGTTGTCACGACGCTAGATATAAAGCAAGCAGAGCCGCACTGCGCTAGACACTTCACGATCATGTCATCCCGGGCCGCCGCCGCCGCCTTCCTCGTCCTCCTAGTCGTCTCCGCGGCCGCCGCCGCCGCCCGGCTCTCCCATAAATACTACTCCACCTCCTGCCCCGGCCTTCAACCCCTCGTCCGCCGCATCGTGGACCAAGCGCTGTCTCAGGATCCGGCGTTGGGCGCCGCTCTGCTTCGCCTCTTCTTCCATGATTGCTTCGTGAATGTGCATTTCTTTCCTTGAGTCGCCGTTGGTTTTGTTAGTAAAAGAGAGATAGATATCAAAGAAGGAGAAAAAAACGGCGATTGATTAATATAATGAATTCAGGGCTGCGACGCTTCGGTTCTCCTCGACGACACCGCGAGCTTCACCGGCGAGAAGAACGCCGCCCCCAACGTGAACTCCCTCCGGGGATTCGAGGTCATCGACGCCATCAAAGCCAGCGTCGAAGCAAAGTGCAGCCGGACCGTGTCTTGCGCCGATATCGTCGCCCTCGCCGCTAGAGACAGCGTTGCCGCGGTAATTATATTGATTAATTAGTTCGTCACATGGTTAGATTTTTGGTTGGATTCTTTTTGATCAAATCGCAGCTGGGAGGCCCATACTGGGCGGTGTACCTGGGCCGGCGGGATGCGCAGACGGCTAGCCAGAGGGCGGCGGTGGCGAACCTGCCGCCGCCCGGCGCGAGCCTTTCGACTCTGTTGTCTTCCTTCGGGGCGAAGGGGCTGGCGGCGGGGGACATGATCGCGCTCTCCGGGGCCCACACCATCGGCCAGGCGCGCTGCGCCAACTTCCGCCAGCACATCTACAACGACACCGACGTCGACCCCGGGTTCGCCGCAGTCCGCCAGCTGGGCTGCGAGGCCTCCGGCGGCGACTCTTTAACGGCGCCGCTGGACGTACGGACGCCGCTGGTCTTCGACAACGAGTACTACCGGAACCTGGTGGCGCGAAAGGGGCTGCTGCACTCCGATCAGCAGTTGTTCGACGGCGGCCAGTACGACTACCTGGTGCGCCGCTACAGCGTCAGCCAGACGGCCTTCTTCACCGACTTCGCCGCCGCCATGGTCAAGATGGGCGACATGAGCCCCCTCACAGGCTCCAGTGGAGAGATCAGGACGAATTGCCGGAGGTGGAACTGATCGATTCCTTCATCCACCTTGAGATGAGATCTTACCCTGCTTACTTTGGGATCGGGAATTGGGTTCGGATTTAATTTAATTTTGTATAATTCAATCAAAAATAGATCAGATTCATCATTTTGGCAAGGCTGAAACTCTAGAAGCAACAAATTAAATAATGCTGAAAATATTAAAAGTGATCAAACTTTACGATGGAGGAATAAAGGGAGTGTAATGAGAATAAAATGCTTCGCTCTCAATCAAAGATGATTTCTTAAAGTTCTTTTGATATATTTTTTTTGGAAGTTAAAAAGGAAAGCAGTATAGTAATATTTCTACTCTTTTTGCTTCCTTAACTATCAAGAATCTATGGAAATAATATATTAAAAGAAATTTTAAATAAAAGGATTTTTGTTTGGGCTATGATTTCGTCCAAAAGTTGAAAAGATGGAAAGTTAGAGATGTGGTGCTTTCACTAATCGTATGTAGATTCCGCTTTGACCTGCAATACAGATGACGTCAGTGTCGAGCCAGGGAAGGAGTCTCCTGCGTTGGTCCTCCGATACTCAAGTCAGTCACCGGCGATAAAGTATAAGACGGAGCAACAAGAAGATTGTAGCGCAAACAATGAATATCGCATATTGCGTACCTCCGCCGATGCCTGAACCCCTCTTTTATATAAAGCTCCTGCAACGCGTGTCAATGCTCCCTAAGTGAACACGCTTCCCAAAGTTTCTCCTGAAAAGACTTGTTAGTAAAATGTCCCTGATACAGTACCTTAACGAGTCGAACATATCTCTGAAGTGACAGTGGAAGCTTTTGTCGTACGATCTTCTGGTTGTCCATGCCCTGTGTCGGTAGCACTAACTCCGATCCCAAAAGGATGTCGATGGATATCAGAGAGAATATGCTGCTAGACCGAGCGGGTTAGCCGATTGACCGGAACTTCACTGTTCCTGTGTCACGTTCACTCGGTCAGAATTCCACTCTGCCACTATCGAGACCTGCTGCCAGGCTGAGCGGGGTGGTCGCTCGACCGAAGTCGAATTATGCCATTGCCAAAACTTGCTGCCTGGCCGGTAGTCGCTCGATCGAAGTTCCACTCTATCAATGTTGAGCTCTACTACTTGGCCAAACGAGTTAGTCACTCGGTTGAAGTTTCGCTCTGCCAATGTTGAGCTCTGCCATCTGGCCGGTGAGATAGCCGCTCGGTCGAAGTTTCGCTTTGCCAATGTCGAGCTCTGCTGCCTGGTCGAGCGAGGTAGTCGCTCGGCCGAAGTTCTGCTATACTAATGTTGAGCTCTGCTGTCTGGCCGAGCGGGGTAGCCACTCTACCCCGCTTCTACACATCTCCTCTTCCTCCGTTCGACGTCCAATACTCCATTAAGTGTCAGTCATTTGACCTCCTCGTGTCAAAGGCAGAATTAGACCGAAACTTTTTGCCCCCGGTCGGGCATGCTCATCCGATCGACCGGTGCTATCTACGTATTGATCATCTTAATTTTAACCTTTATCGTGATCATTATCCTTCATGGGGTAGGACCCTCATCAGGCTCCTTTGAGTTTTTTTTTTTTTTTTTTTTTTTTTTTTTTTAAGGATGCATGATTGAGGGTAGAGGCTTTTTCCATAGCATTAGTTTGTTTATATTTTAATTAAATAAATAGTGTCCATTTACTCACGGAAAGGTTGTTAATACAGTTAAAAATGCTTTTGTTTTAAGTTAACTGAAAAAATGGAAAAAAAAAAAATCAATTTATATCTGCAGGCTTTCCTTTACTTGGGCTTCGGCCCGTTGTAGATATCAAGGATCACAACCGTCAGATGGAATTCATGGAGGCCGTTGGATCTAGGTCATGGCCTTGGCGAAGCCAATCTTCCCTTTTATAAGCACATCGTACTGCGCCGTTGGGACTTCTTTGAGATCGGGAGAGCCGGCGAAATGGTGCAAAGGTTAACCTACCGGAAGAGGCATAGCTATGCCACCAAATCGAATCAGACCCGTGTCGTCAAAACCCCTGGTAACGATCCATTATTTTCTCCTTTCTAAGTCCTGGATTTCTGTTGGTTATCCAAATTTCCTTCAGATTCATTCAATTTTTCGTTTTGTTTTTGTTCTTTCTGTCCCTTGTAAATTTATGGCAGTTTTGGTTGTGATAATCTAGCATATGTGTATTTCTGGTGTATTTAGTACTCTTCATCATAGATCGCTTCTTTTTAATTGTGTTTGATTTCTTGATGTAGGTGGGAAGTTGGTGTACCAGTATACACACAAAAGAGCCAGTGGACCCAAATGCCCCGTGACTGGAAAGAGAATCCAAGGGGTACGTACTTAGGCTGCTTCTGGTTTGCCTTCAAATTTTATTTGACTTGATAAGTTTCACGCTTGATTTTCTAGGTTACTAATGCAATGCTTCATAGCAGCAATTTTTTTTTTAAATTTTATGAAATGAAAATTACAATACATACTGTTCTACAACTTTTTCTTCCCAACAATTACCGCATGCTACAATTCACCTAGCCATGGTTTAACGAATATGCTCTTAGTATATATTTTTTGTATTCAATTCTGAAGTCTGAAATAATATAACTCAAACTTAACTCAAGTAGCATACATTTATAATTTAAATATGGAAGTAAAAAAGTTAGATCCTGCTGGCTGATAAAAAAACAACATTAATCAGCATACTTCTCTGATTATTTTACTAAATAATTTATATTTTTTGTGTTGATTAAAAGGCACTTGCATTGTATGTTTTTTGTGCAAGATTAACTATTTAAGATCAGTTGGCTGAAAAAAATGCGTGTGTTTTTTTAAGACCAATATATTTTAGAAATGTGTTTTTTCCCTGTACTTCAATTCCTAACTTCTATTTGTTTCTCTAATTTTGTGGGCATGTATATGCCATTTCCTTGATCTTAGGATCTTTAGGAGCTTACAAATGTTGTTTCTTATAAGATCAGTGAATCATTGTGAATGATCATTTACTGTTTCTATGTTTTTTTTTTTTTTTTTTTGCCTCCAACATGATGTAATTTTTAGCTTAGGAATACTAATTATATCTCTAAAGAGTTTTCTTGTTTTTAGGCATTCAAACAGAATTGTGAACATCTCTCCTCTTTGTCAAATCTAAACTTTGATACACTGTGTGGACTTTGAAGGATGTCTAGCCTTTGATAATTGTGTGCTGGTGGTCATTTGTAAGGATGCCTTATTTTCTGTCCTAGTGATGGTACAATTTACAATGTGTTTGCCATGCCTTTGAGTGTGAACTACTTTTGGCTTCCAATGTAATTCTAAGTTGTTGAATTTATTGTTATTCCATGGGGGTGTTGTCTTCATAGTGTAGATGCTCACTGAAAAATTGTAGTGCCAACTTTATTGTACATTTTATGTTCTATTTTGCATATAAACATGACACTATATTAATTATGTAACTGCAAAAGTTAGTTTACAAGTTCTCTATAGTTTTAAGTGACAAAAGTTCTTGTAGAAAAATCATTTCGGGTGTTTTGCCAATTGGAATTATATCTGCATTGTAATGATTTGTTGATGTGCAGATAATGCTTTTAGGTATTTATTTTCCTTTGCCGTATGGTGCTCATCTTGTCTACTGTACATCTTGTCTATCATTGGCGCATTATTGTGTTTAAGTTATTGGTGTTCTTGTTTCATTTCAAAACATCTGGTGGTTTGCCTGATGGGTTTTTTCTATTGTTGATCAAATTTTCTTTTTTGTTGAGGTCCTTTTTTTCTCGCTTGAAAATCGGATTGACTCTTTGCTTTTGTTTGTGTCCAGATTCCTCACTTGAGACCCACACAGTATAGAAGATCTAGATTGTCTAGAAACCGGAGGACTGTGAACCGAGCTTATGGTGGAGTCTTATCTGGAGGTGCTGTCAGAGAGAGGTGGGTAGCTTCGGCTTCTGTATGTTCGTAATCATAATAATTTTTTTTCCAGATTGCATGCATCTTATAATATATTTGTTGGATCTCCAGGATTATCCGAGCTTTCTTGGTCGAAGAGCAAAAGATCGTGAAGAAAGTTTTGAAGATCCAGAAGGCTAAAGAGAAGCAAAGCACCAAGAGCTAAGGCATCAAACTAAACAAAAGTTATGTCCGGAGCCTTTTAATCTAGAAATTTTTGTTTGACTCGGTGAACTTTGTCGGGCGGTGTTTATACATTGCTTCAATATGCTTTACTAGAAAGTCTAGAATCATGAGGACAGCCAGTTCCGTCGTTACTTAATATGGCGGCAATGTTCGTTGTGCTTCGATTAATTTTCTCCTATTGCATTGTGTTATTTCCATGCTTAGTTGCAGTTATGGATTGACAGTGCCCTGCATACCACGGCTTATTGCCTGTTCGCATATACTTTACTTGACATCCCTCCGCGGACCCCAAGCCAACATGGAACGGAATCTCAGTACCTTGCTGAAAAAGAAAAAGTGGAAGATTTGCATCAAATGAAATGCAAAAGAAGAGACCAGCGGCAAGAAATCCTTATTCCTTCGCCTTTCACAAGCCATTTATACCATTTTGCACGATCGCCATGTTCGTTAATTCATGGAGTGCCTCAGGATCAGCGCACGGAGTACCCTGCCCCGTCACCACCCGGCAATTAGGCGCATTGGTCTTGCGCCTGCTGGCCGGCGACTCCACTTTCCCCAGCCGTCGGTGCCCTGGCATCGCTCCGTACGCTGCTCCCATGCAGTGCCCCTTCCGAAGGAGTTCGAGGGGAACAAGAAAGGCCGGTGGAAGAAGGTGGCGGCTGGGACGGCCGTCGCCGTAGCTTGCGTGCTGGGTGCAGTCTACTTGTCACCCGCCGTATCGGCCCCCCCTGCGAAGCCGACCGAACCAGGATTCATCTGTGTAGAAATCGAAAGTTGTGAAAATAACGTGCTGGACAGAACGCGGGACGAAGTGCGCGAAATCTTGTTCAAGAAGGTGGTCCGTTCGTTGCTAAACTTTATTTGACAGACATGTTATTTTCTAGCTCCTCTCTATGCTTTCCAACTGCATTCAGGGAACGTGCGGCGTGCCTAAGATGGAGTCCTGGATGGATGACCCGATGATGTTCGATGCTACTCTGAAGGTGGTGCAGTGGCACATCGCGAAGGTGATCGAATCGCTTTCCTAGTTAGCTCCCCATGCCATCGGCAAAATTCCGGCGTACCTTCTAACTAAATGAGTTATGCAGAAAGACTATCACGCGGCGGAAGAAATCTGCAAACAAACCATAAAAATCGGACCGGAGTCTGATGCACGTCCTCGTCTTCTCATGGTCCTCCCCTCCCAGATAATATATATATATTCTCATACAGTCGATTATTTACAAATTATATTACTCAGTACTGATTAAGATGAATATATATAATTGTGTAGGCTGTGATTAGGATGATGCTGGCAGTGGAAGTGATGCTGGAACCAGAGACAGGAGAACAGGAGCCGGAAGCGTACGTCAAGAGCGCGATGGAGTCGTGGAAAGAGTTCTACGGAAGCGTCGGTAGGAAGGTACCGACATCGGACTAGTCAGAGTTTGTCAACCCCTTTATTTTTTATTTTTTCCTTTTTATTTTAATTTGTCGAATAAAGCTGTCGAATGAGATTGATCGTGATATTATTGTGAGGTGTCCCATTATATATTGTACGTTTATTGTTTTATTTTACGTGAATTTACCATGCCAACTATTCGTACGTTGCGTTTGATTTAGAGATTTTAAAATGAGGGGATAAATTTATTTTTAAATTTTGTATTTGGTTGATGAGAATAAAATTAAAATTAAAATTTAAGAATGAAACTTAAAAATGTGAATATTGATAAAATCCATCAATTCTTTTGAGTTTTAATGAGAATTAAATTTTAGATAAATATATCTTTAATATATTTGTTTAATTTTTCTTTCATATCGTTTTTTCTTTTCTTGTTCTCTCTTATTATATTTTTTCTCTCCTCATGTAATCATCACGTTTTCTTTCTTATTATACTTTCTCTTTTCTCAATCTCTCCAATCACACACACTTTTAGGACTGTAAATGAACCAAGTGTTCGTGAACAAGCTTGGTGTTCGGCTTGGTAAGAGCTTGTTTATGTTCGTTCAATATACACAAGATTGATTAAACAAACAAGCTTGAACAGTTCATTAAGCTAAACAAACAAGCTTAAATACATATGTGTTCAGCTCGTTAACGTTCGTGAGCAACGTTCGTGAACAACGTTCGTGAACAACGTTCGTGAACAATGTTCACGAACCATATTCATTAATAAAACTCTTTTCAATATGCTAAATAAATAATAAAATAAAATAAAATAAAATAAATAAATAAATTTAAATTTCCAAGCTCAATAACCAATCAAATAACTAAAAGTTTCAAACAATCAAACAAGCTTGAATTGAAAGCTCGATAACATCTAAACGAACCAAGCTCGAACCAAGCTCAAGCCAAGCTCGAACCAAGCTCAAGCCAAGCTTGAATTGAGAGCTTGATAACATCTAAACGAACCAAGCTCAAGCCAAGCTTCAAACAAGCTCAAGCTCATAAAAAATAAACCAAGCCAAGCTTGAACACTCATTTCAAAAGCTTGGTTCATTTTAAGCTCGGCTCGGCTCGGCTCGGTTACCTTATCAAAAAAGTTTGAACACCTCAAAGTTTGACTCGGCTCGGCTCGTTTACAGCCCTACACACTTTATCTCCTTATTTCCTCTCAACACATTTTCTCTCTTTTCATCATCTTACATTACACTTTTTTTCTCATCCTAATTTCTGTCTCCTCATCCATACTCATCATGCTTTCTCTTTCATCACACGTTCCCTCCTCATTCTCTCTCATCATGTTCTCTCTCATCATGTTTAATTCTAGTCCCTTCATATCCGTGGGGCTGGCTCTAAGGGTCGCTTATGTGACAGTTCCACATGTTTTCTTTCTCATCATACTTTTTTTCTTATCACACTTTCTCTCTCATCATGTTTTCTTTCTCATCATAATTGTTCTCTCCTTATTTTCTCTCATCACACTTTCTTTCCTTATTTTCTCTCATCACACTTTCTCTCTTTTCATTTTCTTCCATCACACATTCTTTCTCATCACACTTTCTCTTTCCTCATACTCTCTCACCATATTTTTTCTCCCATCACATTCTCCTATTTTTTTCTCATCACACTTTCTCTTTCAGCATTCTCTCTCATCATATTTTCTCTCACATCATACTTTCTCTCTTCTTAATTTCTTCTATCACACACTCTCTCCATCTCTCATCATACTTTCTCTCTCTTCATTTTCTTACATCATACTTTCTCTCTCATTATATTTTCTCTCTCATCCTCTTTCATTATGCTCTCTTCCATCAAACTTTTCCTCTCTTCATTATTTCCTATCACACTTTCTCTCTCATTATATTTTTTTCTTCTAACATTCAACTTTCTCTCACATCTAATATTTCTTTTCTTATTTTCTTCTAAGGGTAAAAAAGGAAATTTTAATTTATTCTGATAAAAAATATTGAACTAACCAAACATTATTTTTAAGAGTAATATCTATTTCTATACTCATTCTCATTCCATAATATAATGATTCTCATTCTCATTCTTATTCCAGTGAAAGAACTAAACACCACCTTATTGTTCACCGCAAGGATATTTATGTCAAAAACAAAAATAAAAATAGAATTAACAAAGGATAAAAATAAAAAGGAATTAAATTACTCTTTCAGGATTTTGAGTATGAGGAGGGGGACTACACAAACAAAGAATCCTAAGATGCATTTTCGATCGGAATACAAATGAGATCATAACTACAAGATAAAAGAAAAAAATCAAACGAAAGGCCTTCAGTAAAGAAGTGAATAGTGAATAGAAAGATTGAAGAGAGATTTAATAGTCTTTTGGATCACAGAGGTAAACTTTCTTATCTGAGCCCACATAAATAATCTGATCGTGAGAATAGATAAGTGGTTCATCATCGGGTCCTATAGAAACCATAGTTCCCATCAGACTGAGGTCTAGCAATATGATAAGATTTTTTGATTCATAATTTATGGATCAGAGGATGATCAATAAAATATGATTAGTAATTATGATGGATCATACCTATTAAATAGATGAGATCATTAAATTCAACCAATCTATACTATAGACCATCCTTTAATACATAATTTAAGAATCAGACGATTCATCCTCCTTCATAATTTACTTATCGGCTGACTTTATGAAAGACTAAAGGCTAAAGACAGACACCGTTTTTTGGTGTTTAAGATGACACAATATGCACGTTCAAACATGCTTTTATATATATATATATATATATTTAAGAAGTATATTAAAGATTATAAAGTTAAAATTTTAAAATAAACTGATATTAATTCTATTATAAATTTAAAAAAAAACTATTATGTGAATTATAAATTAATACATGAATTTAAATTTTTTACATTTTTATGATATTTTTTTTTAATTTTGTAATTTTTTTTAAAAAAATTAATTTATAATCTATATAATAATTTTATTAAAAAATATGATAGAATTTGTATTACTTTTTTTCTACCTATGTTTTTAAAATATAATTTATAATATTTTATAAAAATATAATTAAGTAATAATTTTGAATAAAACTATGATATGAGTCTACTCAAACAAGTACTAATCAATTTATTTTTTTAAGGGGGCAAGTGAGACTATAACAATTTAGGTGAATTTAAAAGGATAATTTTGACAATAAATAAATGACACACCATTTTAATGTAACCAAAATGTCATGTATTTGATTGTTTAAAAAAAGAACAACCTTTTGAGACAATATGTTATATTTGTTCATGTTATCTATTAGATGGTTAACTTTGGTATGGTAGGATGGACTAGAGTATAACATTGTTGAATGACTTTTCAAATATAGATTATTATAATTCATGTTTTATCATGGATGTGTCTCTTCAGGACGGTCTAGTGATTAACACATGAGGTGTTACCATCATGAGATCTGAGGTTTGAATAATGTCTCCCTTATGTGCTAGTCACTATTCTAAAGGCTAGTAGTCGTCCGTAATTTATCTCATCCGTGTTAGATTGGGATGGATTGACGAAAACGCTACAAGTGAACGTATTCATCTTTTGTTATTATGTTTCATCATGGATGGGCCATCAACCCATTAGGATGTTGGTAGATCATTAGTAATTTAGATTAATTTCACCTCGAACATATTTTGCCTTACCAACAAGAGTGTTGTGTTTTATATGATAGGTAGAAAGTTTTCCCCTATCCACATATCGAGTAAATTTAAAGCCCAACTAATACGTATTAAAAAATTGACTTGTAAAATATTCATGGGTATTAGGATTTAATTAAACCATGACTTTCTTAGTTTTTCCTCCGTGGACTTTTTATAGTTGCACATGCCTTGACAAGAGCACAAACATCATTTTTATATATAAAAAAAAAGTGCATAGGCTCACACTAGTTTGTACTTTATATGCGGATCACAAGTTGAAGCCAAGCTAATCCGGTTGGATTAAGATATAATCACATGTAAGTGGTAGTTAAGGATGCTTGGTAGTTGATACGGTGAATACAGAGGGATTCTCATGTAGATAAAATGGTTAAGTCTCTAGTTGATATGGAGGTTAAAGTCATTAAGGGTCCACAGAAGTAGGTTATTGATCGGGTCATCTGATAAACTCCTGAGCATATATCTGGAGTCACTAGGCTCTGCTCCTTTAAGACTTCCGACCAGATTTCTCGAGCCACTGGGCTTTGCTCTCTTAAGACTCTTGAACGGATTCCCCGAGTCACTGAGATATGTTTCCTTAAGACTTCCAATTGGATTGCTCGAGTCACTGGATTATGCTCTCTTAACACTCTCAACTCCCAAACAAAGACTCCCCACTCCTGGGTCCAGTATCCCTTGGCTCCTTATAAACTAAATAGGTGATACTTTTAGGTCTGCTAACCCGTTATCCAAAACTAAGCTCCTTCTTTATTGATCAACTATTCTCTTAGTTGAGTTGAGCCCAATGTGCCTTGCCAACTATGGCTAAATTCCACAATTAATGTTGTGTATGATGCTATCAGAGGTCGTGGGATATTATATCGATATAGATATGGAATAATAATAATATATGACCATTGAGATTATTCAATATTATAAAAACACACATATAAAATATTTTCTTTACTCTGATATGACATTTAATTGTAACATTAATATATTTAACATGAGAATTATAAAATGCTATAAAAGGGTTCCACCCTCGCAGGTGCATATACACTTTCTCATCGTGACAAACTTATTCGCTTTTATTGTTTTTCTTATACATTTCCTCCACTTCACTAACTTGAGCATTGGAGTGGGTTGCACCAGAGACCCCCTTGACCTGCTTGCTGATGCTTCTTCTTCCTCCCCCTTTAGTGTTTTCTGTAGGCCCCTTGGTTCGAGGTCTTCTTCCGGTCAACATTCTGGCCAGCTCACCGGTGCTCCAACCCTCATCGATTTTAGACGGGCTTAACTTCGATGACGTCTATGGGAACATATACTTGATTTGAAACATGAAAATGAATGATGCCGGAAGGTTCACAACTTTCACCTTGTCACAAGAAGACCTTTATTTGCCGGTGATGGCAAAAGCGCAACCACTTGCACAAAAGCAACAAACAACTAATCATTGTTCCTCAAAGGCATTTGCAGTATCCGCTGAAGAGGCATAGGCCACTAATCGAAGATCCAAGTCGATTCCATCGACTAAATTCCCTTGTGCTTTGATATGGATGCCCGTGGTAGAATCCAAGATATTTGAACAGTCTTAAGGATCCTCTTCACCTCCCCAAGACCTGAAGCGAGCAAGACCCCTATTACCAGCCATTTACCTAATCGACCCATTACTTCCTTCTCTTGGGATGTTCTAAAGGACCCATTATCCCACCGATTTTGACCCTCGTAGGTCAGAGAATATGGAGGCTCAACCAACCCAGAAGCCCATCTTTGTAAAGTTAAAAATGCCATTATACTACACCAATATACTGATGGTGTAAAGTGGAAGTGTTTTTGACAACATTCTCAGGCTTGGTGCAAGGTGGTTCAATCGACTTCCTCCGGATTCTATTTTATGCTTTTAAGGATTTCAAGATCATATTACTAGCAGTTGAAAATATCACAAGACTACCTTGAACTTGTTCGCCCTCAAACAAGGACAAAAGATTTACTAAAGTCATACATTAAGTGATTCAATCAGGTTGTTATAGACTCTCAGCTACTTCTGAGATATTGGTGAGTACCTTTTATGAAGGGCTCCTCGATGGGGTCTTTTTCCATTCCTTAGTGAAGAAACCCCCCAAAGATTTTGATAGCCTATTGGACTGATTTATCAAATATGTTAATGTTGAAGAAATCTAAGTAGATTAAAATAAGGATGTCGTTGCTACAATTCCCTCCTCTCCAGCAGAACATAAGACACCCCCCTCCTCTTCATCACCAAGAACAGTGGCCATATCATCCTCCTTCGGCCCATAAAGGAGCGGTTCAACATGTTGAAGTCGCTCGGACCTCATTCGCCGAGCATCGACGATGGATACCCACATTTTGCACTTATCACAAATCTAAATTGCATATCACTCAAAATTGTTATCAATATGCCTAAGCGATTTGCTAAGTTGTTGCCTAGCAATCTCAAAATCAGCAATCTCCAATGATCTCTTAACAGTAAATCAACAATCTCCCATGATCTCTCAACAGTCGAGCGAATCTTTGGTGCCAGCTGTAAGACCGTTAGCGGTCGGCTAGAGGGGGTGAATAGCCTTGATAAATAAAAAGAACCTTTCTTGAATTTACGACTTAATTAATCTAACACTTGCATAAATAAAATAAATGACTGAAAGAAAAGAGGCACGAAAGGGTTACTTGGTTACAACCGGGGAGGTTGTTAATCCAAGGAAGTTGGAGCTTAGTAAACAATCTTCTTCAGGTAGAGAAGTCTCTTACAACAGTTGAAGTACTCAATTATAGAACAAAACAAAACTAGAATAAATCATAAGTGTTGTTCTGAACCTCTTGGACCAGAGCTATATTTATAGTCCTAGTTGGGGTGCCTGGAAGGGTTCCAGGCGCCTAGAATGGGATAGAATTCTATCCTTGACACAACGGTTAAACGCTAGGTCAATTTGGGTAAAGGTTAGATTCCGAGCGCCCGGATGGTCCGGGCGCCCCGAACTAGTTCCAAGTGCCCCGACCTGGTCAGGGCGCCCGGACTAGAAAAGTCAACATAATTGACTTTTTTTATCTAAGTCTTCCGCTCCGGTTCCGCTCGCCTTGGTCCGGGTCTTCTGCTCTTGCTCCGCTCGCTTGGGTGATTTCAACCATCCGAAGTCGAGCTCATCCGAACCCAACTTTCGCCTTCTCGAGCAACCTTCTGCTTCGACTTCTCATCCCTCAGAAACGCTGCACGCCTCCTTCTCATTCGCCCTCTTACTCTTCCGTAATACCTCGTCCCTCAGACGTACCGAGCCCGTCAACTCTCTCCCGTGCTGTCCTTCTCGATACCTACATCTTTTGCTCGACTTCCTGTGCTTCTAAGTTCCTGCACACTTAGACACAAGGTTAAACCTAACAGGACCTAACCTAACTTATTTGATCACATCAAAACTATCTTGGGTTTCCAACAATCTCTCCCTTTTTGATGTGAGCAACCCAAGTTAAGTTAGGGTAAACCAACATAAGGTAAAAGTAATAAATTTGCTATTAAGTGTAAAAAGTAAAAAATTTAAGAGTAAAAAAAAAAATTAAGCTACCTCCCTATAGACTTAATTTTTCATTCTCTCCCTTTGATCATATAAAAAAATGGGGCACCTCAAAAGTCTAAGGAGAAAAAAATTGAGTTGATAAAGTTTTAAAAAACTTTGAGATAGATAACTTTTAAAAACTTTAAGTTTTTTAAAAAACAAATTCTAAGTTAAAAAAAAAGCAAGAAAAAAATGTTTAAGTAATTTTGACAACTATTTAAAGCATTATTAATCACAAGTAAATGTTTTATCAGTTAGTCAATTAAATATTTTATTTTATTAATTTGCTTCCAGGTTGTGGCGAGGCATTAGTGTTGGTGTGGGAAGCATCCGACGATCGAACCCAAGTTTTGATAATGGCAAAGGGTTCAAAGTTAAGTCGTGTTGTTATCTAACATGTTGAATGAGTGTTTCAGGAAAGTCCTAACTGCGGTTAGGCAGGTGAAAACACTAGGAGGTGGTAACCCTAGGTCCTAGGGGGCGGTAACCCTAGGTGGAGAAAAGTCCTAGCTGCGGTTAGGCAAAAAGAAAAACCCTAGGGGGCGGTAACCCTAGGTCATAGGGGGTGGTAACCCTATGCGGAAAGTCCTGGCAGGTCGATGGCTTCAGGCAAAAGTCCTAGGGGGTGGTAACCCTAGGTGGAAAGTCCTGGTGTCCCGAACCAGGTGAAAGACTGGACTGGCCGGGAAGCGGATGTCCAGCAGAAAGTCCGGAAGCGTTGAGTGCTGAGCAAAAGTCCAGTCGATCTGGAGGATTGACTGGCAACAGGTAAATCTCCTGAGTGGAGTAGGTGAGGACGCGTTCCCCGTAGAGGGAACAGTAGGCGTCGGGTCGACCTAGGATTTCCGGTCGGAAACCCGAAGTCAGACTCGGACAGTCCGGAGACTGTCTATACTACATTTATCATATTTATTGTACTAACTTTGTGTTGCAGGGTAGTGTTTGGACTAACGTATCTTGCAGGTGCAAAGGAGCGATCTAAAGCCTTGGATGAACAGTGTCCGAGGCGCCTTCATGGAGCTTGGAGGCGCCTCGGGTGCAAGGATGGAGCTGGCTGTGAGAAGCTGTTCAAGGCGCCTTGATGAACAGTGGAAGGCGCCTTGAACAGATGAAGGCGCCCTGGTGAACAGTGGAAGGCGCCTTGAATCTGTGATAAGGTTCGACCAGTTCGCCCCTTATCTCCACGGCTGACTCGGCTTATTCAAGGCGCCTTGGTGAACAGTAGAAGACGCCTTGAACAGCCTTTATAAGAGGTCTCGACCAGCAGCTCATATAATCAATTTTCAAGTCTTCTGTCTCCAACGTGCTGCTCTAAAATACATCCGGAAGTGTTGCTACAAGTCTCCGACGACCCGAAGCTCCAAGATTCTGTTCTTGTCGTCAGTACCATTAGTTTTCTTTATTTACTTGTACTTCAAAGCTGTAACTCTTTTTCGTACTTATAGTTGTTGCCCACGGAAAGCGATCAAGGATCGCGGGCCTTCGAGTAGGAGTCGCCACAGGCTCCGAACGAAGTAAATCTTTCGTGTCTTTGTTTGTACTTGTTTCTATTTCTTTCCGCTACGCTTATACTCGAACGACTTACTCGATACGATTCCGATAATCGAAAAACGAAATAGCCACGAGCGCTATTCACCCCCCCCTCTAGCGCATCTCGATCCAATAATTAGACTTTCTTGGTTATTGAAGCAACAACCACTTTCTAGACAAAGTCTTTTAAGGAAATTAAACATTTAATCTACTCTCTGAAAGCCCTAAATTTAAATATCTAATTCAAATACGATTTTAGAACCCAATATAGGTTTCTTCTAACTGAGTTAATAAGAAATTTCTTAGATATATATTTTCTTGATAGTTTTCTGATTTGACCCCTATGAAATCTAAGGTGGCAATTTAAATCATTATATCTTTTAATATGTGTGCATGTACAATTTTTCAACTCTTCTATTTCTGTTTTCAATTTTTCATTTTCCAATTTCACTTTTTCAAAATCTTCTAATCGAGAAGAAATAACTAATATTAATTTTAATTCCTTATTTTCTACTTCTAATTTATGAGATGTTTTAGTCAGAAACTTTATAAATTTAAATAACTTATCAGGTGGTAAGGATCGTACCTGACTTACCTGATCGATTTCATTGACAACCATGATTTTACTATACTATTCTCATTCATATAATCATGGTTTGATGTAGTTTTCATATATAGAACCCATATTTACATTGCATTTTTATACTTTGTATCAGTTTTGGACTCTATTGCAAATTAGTCTATTTTCATGATATTTTGATGCTGATATTTGTTTATTATTTTGTAGACATCAAAAGGGTTATGACCTGATCAGATCAAGTTGAATTCGGGCTCAAATCTAGGGTTTAACGGAGCGATCAAACCTTGGATTGATTTGGGCCGTCCATTGAAGATTTGGGGAGATCTGGGCCATCTGACAAGCAACTGGTTCATCTGACTTGATGGGGAGCAGATCTCATCCGTTGATGAAGATCCGGAGATTTTGATCCAGATCTGAGCTCATTTCAACCATTGATCAAGCTTGGATTGTTTTGGACCGTTGGATCAGATGAGGAGAGGTTTAAAAACGTTGAGAAGCTACAGTAGCTCCTGTTCTCGGCTTCGCGATTACAGCTACAGTATCTTCGTCTTCCTAACAGCGACGGCCGAGTTCCCTTCCACAATTCCAGATACAAGAGCTGAGCGTCTTCACCGACGGCGATTGCAAGCTACCGGCGCCATTTTCCGACGATCAGAGAGCAGTTGAGGGAGGTTCCTCAGCCGCAATTCGGGTTCTGTTTCGCCGCTGAAAACCCGATCGGGGAGGTTTCCGATCAGTGATCTCAGCATCCATCAGATCTACGAGGAAGATTCCTTGGAGTTCTGAGCCATTTCCGATCTTCATTCCATAGAGAAGTTAAGTAGATCTTATCAATTGAGTTAGCTTCATGATTTTCAGAATTCGATGCTCTGTTCTACGGATGATGAGATTTTCAGTCGTCGGGAGCTTGAGGGGAGGTTTCTAAAAGCTGTGAACGTCTACTGGAAATAGTGTAAGCTTGTTTATAGTTGTCGGTTGTTCGATGGAGGTTTCAGAGATCATCTCTGTTTCGGCAGAGTGGAGAGGTTTTGATCTGGGTTCTGGTTTGTGGAATGCTTAGGTTTAGATTAGGTTTTCTTTACCTTTGTCTTAGAATGGTCTCAACTCGCTCAGATCTTTAGATATGATTTTCTTTACCTTGCAATTTCATTGTTGTTTCAGTTTTGTTACAATCCTGTTTCTGTTTCTTTCTTTTCAATCCTGAATTCCATTGATAGTTTTGTTTTGTTGAATCTGCAATTCCAAATATGTTAAAATTGATTATAGTTTAGTTAATTGCTAACCATTTTCTTGCAGGTTGTTTAGTTAATTGTTGTAGTTTTGTTCCGTTCATAATTTCTTGTTCAATACAATTGATCTTGTGATGGTTAACTCGCTTGTAGGTTGGATGTTAAACATGAGCTCTAGAATGATGTCCTTGTTTAACAGAATTGTGGCTAAGATTTTGAGTTTAATTGTTGCTGTAATTTAGTTATTGGTGGAAAGCTTCACTTGAGGTTTTGATTGTTTATCTTTAAACAATATATTGTGAGTGAGCAATTGAGTGTAATTGTGACTTTGATTACGAAGGTAAATGGAAAACAAATTTGGTTTCTATAAGTTTGATTGGTGATTCTATATGCTGTGATTGAATTATGAATGGGAAAACAATAGATTATGCTTAGACCTTGTTGATGTTATAACTTCTTTTGAATCAATGCTAAAATTCACACATTTCGCTAGTTACCCTTGAGAAAAAAAAACGACTTGGGACTCCTTACTACGACACTTGTCTTAATTTTAATCAGTTTCAATTTTAATTAATTTGATGTGCCACGTGACATACAAATGGCTATTATCAAATTTTGGCGCCGTTGCCGGGGAAATAGTGGTGTTCGTTTGTTTTTAGACTGTAGATAGTTTTATATTTATCTTGTTCTTGCTTTTCTACTTTGTTATTTTATTTTTCTTTAGACTTAGCTGTTAGTATCTCCTTTTGCTCTGGAACTTTGTAGGTTGAAGGAAAGGAGTGAGAGAAGTAATACTACAGTATGTCGTGAATAAAGACCTATTTTGGTCAATTTCATCATTTAGACCACCGTTTTAATGTTTCTATACTTTGCATTTCATTTTTTTTTCCGATTTTATTCTCTCTCATTTCTATTTCTTTGGTGGTTGCAAAAATTAAAAAAATATTGTTAGAGCTTCATTATTCATTGCTTGTATGTATGCGTGATATCTCGTATATTTTCCTGTGTCTTTTGATATTATTTGCATGAGTGTTTCAGGTTAGACCAGGGAATCTTTTTTGTGTCATCAGTTTCAGCGTGTTCAGGACTTCAGATCTGTTAAGTAATATGGAGAACAACACTGAAAAGACTCTGAGAGACCTTTGGGCACTAGATTTGTCAGAGGATTCTTTTTGCATTCATCATTCTGATTTGGACGTAGACTTCGAGTTATGGAAAATTGCACATTTATTACCGAAGTTTCATGGGCTATCTGGTGAAGATCCCAACAGGCATCTACATGAATTGGATATGGTGTGCTCTTCATGGAATCCACATGGCGTATCAAGTGAAGATGTCAGACTTAGAGCATTTCCATTCTCAGTAGCAGATTCAGCAAAAGATTGGCTGTATTGTCTCCCACCCAATTCTATTACCAGCTGGTTCGAGATGAAGAGATTATTTCTGGCAAGGTTCTTTCCTGCTTCTAGGATTGCAGCTATTCAGAGGAGTATTTATGGAATCCAGCAATTCACAGGAGAACCATTTCAAAATTATTGGGATAGATTTAAAAGACTTGTTGCTAGTTGCCCTCAGCACCAGATAAGCGATCAACTTCTTATTATATACTTCTATGAGGGATTGTGTCCCATGGACAGAAGTATGGTTGATGCAGCTAGTGGAGGGGCTTTAGTTAACAAGACCTCTACTCAGGCTAAAGAACTTATTGAGATTATGTCTGCAAATTATCAGCAGTATAAGACTAGACCGATGATTACCGAGGATGTTCATTCCTTTGCTAGTGTACTCCCTACCAGGATCCAATATTATCAGCCTGATCCTCAGCTTTATCAGATCCATCAGCAGGATAGGTATAATTCAATTGCAGGATTCGAGTATAGGAGCACACAACAAAGGAATTCTGAGTGGTCTCAACATTATCAGTCATATCTTCATCATCAGCCTGAGCAGCATTTTAGGGAGCAGTTACAACAATTCGGACAACATCGAGAAACACAATTCCAGGAAAGATCACAATTATCAACACAGTTACAGTTGCAATCAGATCAACCTACTGCATCGATTTTGAAGGAGATGAGTTGTAGAGTTTGTGATTTGCCTTATCTTAATTCTGCTTCTCTGCATGATTCTTCTAGCTTTTTAAATTGTGATGTTGTAGTTGATCCTGATAATATTTTTGTTGATGATATTGTTGTTCCAGATAGTCTTGATGTTGCAGGTGTTGCTTTTGATGATGGAAGTGTAGGGGAGACCCAAGAATCACTTCCTTTGACTATTCCACCACCAGCTGAGTCAGTTGAGTCTGTAGATGTACCTTGTGACGATGGAAGTGTAGGGGAAACTCAAGAATCACTTCCATTGGTTGTACCTGATCCAGAGACAGTTCTTTCACCTGATCGAGATGATGTCACATTTACTATACTAGAGACTCCAGGTATCTTTCAGGATGGTAAGGATAATATTTCTTCTGAATCTTTAGGAAATACCATGGAGATAGTTCATTTTGATTGTAGTGGATGTAACATGTCTTTTGATTCATGCTCTGTTGATTTTGATATTGTTTCTGGTACATCTTACACAGCATGCGTGCAGGAAATGCATCTTTTTCTTTTTAGTGTGCAGAATTTCTTCAGATATTTTATTTGTAGTCAATCATGCAAGGATGCATTCTACCACTTGAAGAAAGCTCTAACTCTCTATGCAATAAGCAAGCTTCTGGAGTGGATATTTCAAATGAACCATCTTTTACCACTTCCAGAATGGCTTCTGGAACTGAATCGACTTCGACCGCCAGAAATTAGGGGAGTTGGTTCCATCTCACTTCTATTTTTCTTTCTACTTCTATATATTTGGTTGCTTTATTTACTTTTGCTTAGTAGTTCATTTTTAGTTTGCTTTGTCGGTTTTCATAATAAATTCCCAATGCATTCTTTTTATCATCTTAGAAATTGTGAAAGTTAGTTAAATTTGATTGTCGAGTTTGATGATTTATTGTCATGATTGGATTCTTGGATTACATGTGATTACAATTTGATAATGGATTTCATGTTGGTAGATTGAGATGATAATTTTTTATATACCTAGTGAGGATATTTTTGAGCCTATTATTCCTATTGATGTGTGATGCACTTGTGGTTAATGCTACTCTAGAACTTGCTTAATTCTTTCAAGACCACATTATCATAGGTTTGCATGATTTTTATGAAGGCTATCTCACTTTCTTTCTTTCATTCCTTTTGTTATCACATGTTTCTTGAATAAAATTCATATCATTTTTCATATCATTCTTTTCTCTCTTCCATTTATTTCCATTTATTTCACTCTTACCTTCTTATGGATGTGGATATTTCTGGATGTACATGATGAGTATTTTGCCCGGGACGGTCAAAAGTTTAAGTATGGGGGAGAGAAATAGCTTAGTAGAATTTAAGAGAGGCATAGGTGAATCATGCTTGATCACCATAGGTAAACCATGCTTTGTATCTTTTTGTTGAGCTATTGATGATGTTGTATAATGTTGCATAGCATGTTGAAAAAAAAAAAAGGAAAAAAAAGAAAAGTAAATCAGAAAAAAAAGCAAATGAAAAAGAAAAAAAAGAGAACAGCAAAAGAAAGAAAAAAAAAAGTGAAAAGAAAAAAAAATTGAAAAAAGAAAAAGCTTTAACATGTTGTGCCCTTTTGTATTTGTGTGTGGTAGAACTTTTTAGAGAGACAATCTTTATTGTAGCAATATTTAGATTTTATTGTATATCATGAGTAGTGATTTTTATTGGAAAGCTATAGTAGAGGTTGTCTACATGTTTATTGGAGTTGTGAAAAATGTTGACATGTGTCATTTTTATTCATTTGTGGTAGAATTTTTGTGAGTGACAATTTTTACTTTAGCGATATTGAGATATTATCGCATATCATGTGTAGATTTTAGTGTGAAATGCTAGAGTAGGAGTTGTTCACATTTTTATTGTATTGGTGAAAGGTGGTAGAACTTTTTGTTAGTGACAATCTTTATTGTAGCAAAATTTAGATTTTATTGTATATCATGAGCGGATGTTTATTGTAAAAGCTATAATAGAGGGTGTTCACATTTTTATTGAGTTTTTAGAGCTAGCTTGGAAGTTTGGATGAGATATATTTTTGGGCATTATTCTCTTGTACTCATCTATGTAATATTCCATTATGTCCATGTCTTCCACCAATAACTTGTTTTATCTTCTTCATCTCTTTTCTTATCCTATTATTTGCTTTGATTCATGTTTCCCTTACATAAATAAGCCTTCATTATTTTATTGTGCATTCTTATGTATATGGTGGTGAAGATTAGAAGAAGAGCAAGCATATGGTAGTGCATTTATCATGAGTAGCTTGAGTGAGCTCCACTATTGCATGTATATGAGAGGAGAGTCATCATCATTTTCCTTGTGAGGTTATTTTATTATCATTTTCAATTTATCTATTATGGATGGAAGTTATCATGATTGTTAATTAGTGTATGAATTGAATCCATGATTGCTTTAGTCATTTGAATTTGACAAACCTAGATAACTCTCTTTTCACTATTTTCTATGTATGGTTGAGAATTGCTAGGGGAAGACATCTTAGTTATTTTCTTTTTCTATTTTACTTGCTCGAGGCGAGCAAGAATAAGTGTGGGGGAGTTGATAACTAGCATTTTTATATGTTATTTTGGATCTTGGACTTGATATTTTTATCCTCTTATATGCTTAATTCTGTATTTATATCATGTTTTATGAGTTGAGATTTATTTAGAGCGTTGATCTAATTTTTCCTATATTTTTCTGATATTTTATCTAAAATTTGCATCTTGTTTTGTAGGGAAGTAATCTGGACCATTGATCAAGATCCATGATCAAGACATCAAGGACATCCAAAGAAGTAAAGCCTCATCTCAAACCCATTCCTTAAGCCCAATTATAAAAGCCCAATTTCACTTCTCATAATGGATCTGGATTCAATCTTTAATGGATCTGCTTTCTTAATCCGGATCCGGCAACCCATTAAGAAGCATTCTCTTCTCCTCCTCACAAGATGGACGGTCGGATCTTCATCCATCTCATCGGACGACTGAGATTAAAGGAGGAGAAACCTTCTCCTTTAACCCTCACGCGGATGCACAGTAGCACTCGGCTCGGGTTAGGGCTTGCGATTTCTTCTCCCCGACGCCCCCGTTCCTTTCTCCCAATCGAAGACAACGAAGCCGACGGCGGCGATTCCAGCGGATCCCCGGCAACGGCGCCAAAATTTGACAGTGAGTCTGTCACTCTCACAAATCAAATTAATTAATTTATACTCAACCGACACCCTTAACCTACACTAAGGTAGTATAGTAGAGGACCGGATCGTCTCTCTCGCGGAACCAGTGATAGGACGTTTGTTTTCAGACAAGATCGAACCCAGGGGTTTGTTTGGGGGTTTTGTTCTCTAAACCTAATGCAATAATTGAAATCCTAACTAACCAGCAAAGATGAACCTATAACGCAGTGTCACTCTACGCTACAAGCTACACCTTCTACAGGTATAACAAACAAACATAACAGATAGTAAAACAAGCATAACTAAAACTAACCTACAATTCTATCTAACCATTGAAGAATATACTTACATCGCATTGTCACACTACGACACAAGCATAATCATCAACAGAACTAACATGAAGACATACCAAAGAACACAAACAAACATAAATGAAGCAACAAGACAGTAATTAAGTAAATTCAACAGAATTAACCAAACAAAGCAAGTAAATCCTAATTAACCAATCCACTTCTCCACAGTCAAACACGCACAAAGTACTCTGTCTGTCACTACAGAATCACCGAGGAAGAAGACCGTTGTCACTCGGAAAACTCCTGAATCCGGTGGACGACTGACGTTACTGGTCGGAAGTACAATTTGCGACGGTGGAAGCGCGAATTCCTCGAAGAAACCTCTCCGGTAGAAATCTGCTGAATGAAGGAAATCTTCCAAGGGCTGTCAACCCTACGCTGCCTTCTTCACCGTGTCTGGCGGTGGCGAGTTCTGGGTTCTTCTCCGGCGTCACTCCATTTCTCACATCAGCATCGGAATCCTGAGTTTCTTTGCTGGAAACGGTGAAGAAGGCAGGAGCTCAGATTCCAGCAGCGCCGTTTCCCCTTCGCAGGAGAATTTCCAGCCGGACTTCTTCCAAGCTCTGGTACCACACAACTCGAATCCGCCGGACACGATGAAGAAGGCAGCGTAGGGTTGACAGCCCTCGGAAGATTTCCTTCATTCAGCAGATTTCTACCGGAGAGGTTTCTTCGAGGATTTCGCGCTTCCACCGTCGCAAATTGTACTTCCGACCAGTAACGTCAGTCGTCCACCGGATTTAGGAGTTTTCCGAGTGACAGCGGTCTTCTTCCTCGGTGATTCTGTAGTGACAGACAGAGTACTTTGTGCGTGTTTGACTGTGGAGAAGTGGATTGGTTAATTAGGATTTACTTGCTTTGTTTGGTTAATTCTGTTGAATTTACTTAATTACTGTCTTGTTGCTTCATTTATGTTTGTTTGTGTTCTTTGGTATGTCTTCATGTTAGTTCTGTTGATGATTATGCTTGTGTCGTAGTGTGACAATGCGATGTAAGTATATTCTTCAATGGTTAGATAGAATTGTAGGTTAGTTTTAGTTATGCTTGTTTTACTATCTGTTATGTTTGTTTGTTATACCTGTAGAAGGTGTAGCTTGTAGCGTAGAGTGACACTGCGTTATAGGTTCATCTTTGCTGGTTAGTTAGGATTTCAATTATTGCATTAGGTTTAGAGAACAAAACCCCCAAACAAACCCCTGGGTTCGATCTTGTCTGAAAACAAACGTCCTATCACTGGTTCCGCGAGAGAGACGATCCGGTCCTCTACTATACTACCTTAGTGTAGGTTAAGGGTGTCGGTTGAGTATAAATTAATTAATTTGATTTGTGAGAGTGACAGACTCACTGTCAAATTTTGGCGCCGTTGCCGGGGATCCGCTGGAATCGCCGCCGTCGGCTTCGTTGTCTTCGATTGGGAGAAAGGAACGGGGGCGTCGGGGAGAAGAAATCGCAAGCCCTAACCCGAGCCGAGTGCTACTGTGCATCCGCGTGAGGGTTAAAGGAGAAGGTTTCTCCTCCTTTAATCTCAGTCGTCCGATGAGATGGATGAAGATCCGACCGTCCATCTTGTGAGGAGGAGAAGAGAATGTTTCTTAATGGGTTGCCGGATCCGGATTAAGAAAGCAGATCCATTAAAGATTAAATCCAGATCCATTATGAGAAGTGAAATTAGGCTTTTATAATTGGGCTTAAGGAATGGGTTTGAGATGAGGCTTTACTTCTTTGGATGTCCTTGATGTCTTGATCATGGATCTTGATCAATGGTCCAGATTACTTCCCTACAAAACAAGATGCAAATTTTAGATAAAATATCAGAAAAATATAGGAAAAATTAGATCAACGCTCTAAATAAATCTCAACTCATAAAACATGATATAAATACAGAATTAAGCATATGAGAGGATAAAAATATCAAGTCCAAGATCCAAAATAACATATAAAAATGCTAGTTATCAACTAAAATTTGATAATAGCCATTTGTATGTCACGTGGCACATCAAATTAATTAAAATTGAAACTCATTAAAATTAAGACAAGTGTCGTAGTAAGGAGTCCCAAGTCGTTTTTTTTTCTCAAGGGTAACTAGCGAAATGTGTGAATTTTAGCATTGATTCAAAAGAAGTTATAACATCAACAAGGTCTAAGCATAATCTATTGTTTTCCCATTCATAATTCAATCACAGCATATAGAATCACCAATCAAACTTATAGAAACCAAATTTGTTTTCCATTTACCTTCGTAATCAAAGTCACAATTACACTCAATTGCTCACTCACAATATATTGTTTAAAGATAAACAATCAAAACCTCAAGTGAAGCTTTCCACCAATAACTAAATTACAGCAACAATTAAACTCAAAATCTTAGCCACAATTCTGTTAAACAAGGACATCATTCTAGAGCTCATGTTTAACATCCAACCTACAAGCGAGTTAACCATCACAAGATCAATTGTATTGAACAAGAAATTATGAACGGAACAAAACTACAACAATTAACTAAACAACCTGCAAGAAAATGGTTAGCAATTAACTAAACTATAATCAATTTTAACATATTTGGAATTGCAGATTCAACAAAACAAAACTATCAACGGAATTCAGGATTGAAAAGAAAGAAACAGAAACAGGATTGTAACAAAACTGAAACAACAATGAAATTGCAAGGTAAAGAAAATCATATCTAAAGATCTGAGCGAGTTGAGACCATTCTAAGACAAAGGTAAAGAAAACCTAATCTAAACCTAAGCATTCCACAAACCAGAACCCAGATCAAAACCTCTCCACTCTGCCGAAACAGAGATGATCTCTGAAACCTCCATCGAACAACCGACAACTATAAACAAGCTTACACTATTTCCAGTAGACGTTCACAGCTTTTAGAAACCTCCCCTCAAGCTCCCGATGACTGAAAATCTCATCATCCGTAGAACAGAGCATCAAATTCTGAAAATCATGAAGCTAACTCAATTGATAAGATCTACTTAACTTCTCTATGGAATGAAGATCGGAAATGGCTCAGAACTCCAAGGAATCTTCCTCGTAGATCTGATGGATGCTGAGATCACTGATCGGAAACCTCCCCGATCGGGTTTTCAGCGGCGGAACAGAACCCGAATTGCGGCTGAGGAACCTCCCTCAACTGCTCTCTGATCGTCGGAAAATGGACGCCGGTAGCTTGCAATCGCCGTCGGTGAAGACGCTCAGCTCTTGGATCTGGAATTGTGGAAGGGAACTCGGCCGTCGCTGTTAGGAAGACGAAGATACTGTAGCTGTAATCGCGAAGCCGAGAACAGGAGCTACTGTAGCTTCTCAACGTTTTTAAACCTCTCCTCATCTGATCCAACGGTCCAAAACAATCCAAGCTTGATCAACGGTTGAAATGAGCTCAGATCTGGATCAAAATCTCCGGATCTTCATCAACGGATGAGATCTGCTCCCCATCAAGTCAGATGAACCAGATGCTTGTCAAATGGCCCAGATCTCCCCAAATCTTCAATGGACGGCCCAAATCAATCCAAGGTTTGATCACTCCGTTAAACCCTAGATTTGAGCCCGAATTCAACTTGATCTGATCAGGTCATAACCCTTTTGATGTCTACAAAATAATAAACAAATATCAGCATCAAAATATCATGAAAATAAACTAATTTGCAATAGAGTCCAAAACTGATACAAAGTATAAAAATGCAATGTAAATATGTGTTATATATATGAAAACTACATCAAACCATGATTATATGAATGAGAATAGTATAGTAAAATCATGGTTGTCAAATTCCCCCACACTTACTCTTGAGCGTCCCGTGAAAGTCAAGAAAACTAAAACCCTACTTAAATGGCACCCCCTAAACAAATTCCTAAACATGATTAGAAAATAAAGAAAGTAAACCATCTAAGATAATCACATTCCAAAATCTCAAGCATTCATGGACTTAAAACTTTACTCTTGGTTAACCACATAATAACTTCCATCTATCATGAATAAATTGAAATTGATTTCAAGCTAAAACCTCACAAGAATTAGTTTTTGGTGGCCCTCATCCTATCTCACATGTAATCACAAAAGTGGAGAGCACTCATGCTACTTGTGCTTCATGAACTACCATAAGCTTGCTTATCTTCTACTCTCCACCATGATCATGGATACAAACCATACTATGAAGGTTAATCATGAAAAAGAAAATGTGAGAATGTGAATTAAGTACAAATCAAAGCATAAGTAGCAAGGAAAGGCAAGAAAAGATAGAATTAGCAACAAAAGACAAGATAAGAAAGAAAGTATGCATTTAGTTCTAGTGGAAAACATGGAGACAAGAGAGTGTTATATAATGAATACATGACCATACTCCCTCTTTAACCTTCTTCCTTAATATTCTTGCAATTGCTTTAGCACTGTTCAACAATTCACTTTTCATTCCTTTAACTTCAATGAATGTATAACTAAAAGTTAACCCTTTAAAACCATTTCATTCATTACCAATTTCAGCAATTTTCATTAACTTAATTGCAATCCTTATCCTTTCAAAATTCCGGCACAAACTGCACATTAAACTTGACCTTTAGTACCCTGCACATCTCCTTTCTGTTAGGCTTCAAAAACTCACTGTGCATCTCCCATTAAATTGTTTCCATTTCAGAACTGAGGTCTACTTTTAACTTCTGCAATGAAGAATTCAGAATTGGAAATTAAGAGTTACCTCAATTTAACCATAAAGAGTTAAGTTTTAACAAATCCTTTCACATACTCTAATTCTGCATTCCAGCATTTTGATTACAGAATCTGAACTCAACTCCATCACAATACCATATGTTACTGCAAATCCCAAAGCTCCACTTAAACTTTTCACTTATTTAAATGTTGTAACCGATCTTTGATACATTTTGGCACCAAGTCCTGCATTTCAAATCAAATTCCCACACCTTTCTGCCATTTCAATTTCAGTGTTGCCCCTTAACTTCTGTAATTCAGAATTCTCAACTCTACAATTCAATTTCAACACTTCATCAAAGTTCTTATAATGCACGACGATTTGATTCATAAAATGCAAGATCTTCTCTGTCCTTTTTTTTTTTTCTGAATTTAAACACACCAAAGATACAAACTTCTTCATTTCTGGTTCCACTTCAACATTTAAGCACTTCATCATCTTTTCTCATTGTGCATTAAACCAATGAACAACTTGGATCATACCTCACCTCCCCCACACTTAAACCTTTGCTCGTCTCGGGCAATGAAACTTAACAAGTGCTAAACAAATTAAAGCATTAACTATAAGAACAGATTTGCAGTTCTGTTCTGTTCTGAAACCTTTATTCTTAATATTTTGCAGCTTCCTGCAACTATAGTGTATCATGAATTGGAATTCCAAGACATTTTATCTTGAGGACTGAATAACTGAACTTGTTTAAATTTCTCATTAAGCATTCAAACAATATTTAACTTCATTTCTGAAATCTGCAAAACAGCTTCAACATCTATTTTGCACAAATCCACAGCTTTAAACAGCAAAATCTGATTTCAAAGATTAAAAGAACAGCACAATCAAATTATCTAAGTCAGAAACTTCCAAGAGCTTGATAAGATTTCAGAGTTTCTGAAATTCCCATATTTCAGCATGTTGTTGCAATGAATCCTGTTCTATGGTTAGTCGAAGTTGCTTACACTTTGTAATTTGAAATCTCCACAAAACTGATACCAAAAAATAACTTTCCAGCTCACTTTTTATTCTGTTTCGAGTCTCAAGTTAAGTTGATCCATAAAAATTTCAGTTTCCAGTGGCTGCACATGCTCACTAACACCAACAGATTCCTCTCTTTCAGTTTCTGTCAGCTCATTCAATTTTCTTTTCTACCTTCACAATTGGTTTTTTTTTATCTGCAGTTAGAACTCATTCCTTGTTGAATTAGAAGTACATTTTAGTTAGGATTTTAATCCTACAAAAATCTAGCAGCAAAATGAAACCAATCTGTTTCCAATGGCTGACTTCCATATACTTCATCATCACTGTTTTAGTATCAATTAGCCCTGGTTCTTACTTCTTTTCAGATTCAAAGATACCATCTTCAAGTGCTTCATGAATGGAATGGTACTCATCAAATGAATTTCGAAACCTACTTCCTGATGTCAAATTCCAGTAGCTACATGTAACCTCTGTTTCAATTCTGTTTCTGAATTTCCTTACATTGTTTCAACACTACTTAGCTCTGAAATTCTGATATAAAATTTGTAGAGGTCATGGAGGAAGAAGAACACCATTTGTTTGTGAAAAATATACATCCTTCACTTAGTTTCTCACCAATTAGAGGATTGTTGATAAAATTTTGATACATTCTTGATACAACACAGAACTACAAGCTTCAATTCAATCTGTTTATCAGTAAACTACCAGTAAATTTGGTGTAGGAACCTCTTGATATAACTTTAAAATTGAATTCTCTTGAAGCTTTCAATCTCAATCCAAACTAGCTTGCCTTAAATTCTGCATAAATTCTAAACAGAACTGATAGAGAGTTGGTTTAGATTCTGCACAGAAATACAGTCCTTGCTCATTCTCATGGTGAATTTCAAATTCAGCAATGCTTCCCAATTCTAAACAACTCTGCTGTGTACAGATTTTCCAACCCTCCAATAGGTACAATTCTCAAATTCTTCAACAATTCTATCTTTGTATTGAATTAAATTTTTAGTCATTAATAGACTCATTCAAACATTCAAAACCACTCACATTTCCCCCACACTTGAATCCTTATCCCCTTGGCCAAAGAATCCATCATATAACACTTAATGTATCCATATCCGAAATTTACAAATAAGAAGACATCAATTAATATGATGATTATCAAGAAAGAATAGCCATAATTTGTGTGGAAGAGAAAATTAAGCAAAGTGATTAACTTTCATAATCATGATTCAATCCATTAGATTGTGGTTTTGAAAGAATCAAGGCAAGTTCTAGAGTTCAATAACACAAGAGCATCACTCAATCTAAGCTCATCCTCACTAGGCATGAAATGTATCAATTCAATTTATCAATCTAGTGTCCATCATTAAGTAGCAACCTTGAGAAAATTAAAAATCCATTATTGACAATAAACTCCAAAATAGATTCTCAAATCTAGCTCACAATCTCTACTTCAAACATGCTATAGAAAAATTTGCTAGGGGGTGCCATTTTCTTATTCAAAGCAAAACAAATTTCAACAATAAAACTTCAACAGTAAAAATCCAATCTTTAAACAAGAACAAAAACAAACATATTATTAAAACAACTAAAAATAAAAAATGAGAAGAAAACTAAGTTGGAACAAACTCCCCTTCACATGAGTAGATAGCGTCATCAATCTTCATCTTTTGCATAACCTCTCCATTGCCAATCTCATGAAACAACTTGAGTCTATGCCCATTCACCTTTAAAATCCGGTTGGAAGCCTCCTCCCTAATCTCAAAAACTCCATAAGAAAACACATTAGTCACAATATAAGGTCCTTCCCAACGAGATCTTAACGAACCTTTAATCAATTGAAGCCGTGACCTATATAAGAGCACTTTATCACCAATATGAAATTCCTTACCCACAATGTGCTTATCATGAAAATTTTTGATCCTCTCTTTGTAGATTCGTGAGTTCTCAAATGCTTCTAGTCGAATTTCCTCAAGTTCTTGGAGTTGCAATTTTCTTTCTTCTTTTGCCAAGCTAACATCAAAATTACAAGCTTTGATTGCCCAATAAGCTCTATGTTCAATTTCCACCGGAAGATGACAAGCTTTACCATAAACCATTCTGTATGGGGACATCCCTATAGGAGTCTTAAAAGCCGTCCTGTAAGCCCACAGTGCATCATCTAATCTCTTGCTCCAATCTTTCCTGTCAGGTCTCACAGTTTTCTCAAGAATTGACTTCACTTCTCTATTCGATACCTCAGCTTGTCCATTTGTTTGGGGATGATAAGGTGTAGACACTCTATGTGAAACCCCATATTTGCTCAACATAGCCTTCATGTATTTGTTGCAAAAATGTGACCCTTGATCACTAATAATAGCTCTAGGCACTCCAAACCTGCAAAAAATATGTGACCTGACAAAACTAACAACAACTGAAGAATCGTCAGTCCTGGTGGGAATGGCCTCCACCCATTTGGAAACATAATCAACTGCCAACAATATATATGAAAATCCAAAAGAGACAGGAAATGGACCCATGAAATAAATACCCCATACATCAAATACTTTTGTCTCGTACTTATTTGCATTTTAGTTTCATTTTCAAAAGTGTTTGTAGCCATAAGTCGAAAGCTTTAAGAAGGGTGCATTTTCAATTCAAGCACCATGCCCCTCTCATAGCCTGTGACCTGATCCAACTTAACCATGATGAAGTTGACATTTTAGGACATTTTCACACCTTGAAAATGAAAAGTGAATTTTTACTCTTGAAGAGTAAAAGTGTGTCAATTAAAATTTTTAAGAATTGAGTTTGATAAAATTGATACAAAAATATGATAGAACTCAAAGAAATGTCAAGTTGAGATTTTTGACATTTTTTAGTGAGATAAGGACAAACTTAGGTTTATTTTTGACTTAGCAATTAATAATGATATTTAGATAAAAAATCTAGGTATTTTTTTTATGCTAAACTTGTCATGTTTTGTGTGCCCTATCACATGACATGTCATCATATTATACATCTTGCATGGAAGATGATACATATCATATATACACATCATTTAAGTCAAGATATGATAGATTTCTATTTGAAGATATGCATTTAATGTATATCGTGATAATTATCATGCATTATTTTTAATTCCTTATAATTAAGGACAATATCATTAATTGATATCCTAGGTAGGATGATCAAGGTTAAATTGCCTAATTAGATATGCATGATCCCTTAGTTTTAAGAAGAACTTATTTTACATCTCACAAGACTATATGTTTGTCTGGTATGTATTTTTGAGACACATTAAATACAAGTGAGATGTTAAGAAGATGAACAAAATTCAAGATGTTAATTTAGTGTATCTATTTAAGTTTTAGGTTCATCAAAATAATAGATTATGTGAAGTCCAATCATGGGGAAAGCAAGTGTACAAGTCATGTGCATTTAGCCCAAGGATCATGATTGGAAACTTGCTTTGAAAAACATTTAAAAGTATTTTGAAAAAATTTGGTAAAGTATATTTGTTGATAGGAATCACCATTGATTAGTTAGATATAAAATAGAGTAAAATATTGAAGTTTTCAATGATTTTTGATTTTATATTAATCTTTGAAAATGAGATATATTTTCATAGAAAATAATTTTTTTTCTAATAATATATGGCATAAATAATGACTACGTGAAATTTATTGATTTTTTAAAAATCATAAAATTATTTAGGCATTTCTAAATTTCAGTCTGAAATTGATTTCAGAAATAAAAAAATCCTAATTGATTAGGCACTGCTGCCAATCGATTGGGACACGTTGGAATTGATTGGTAGTGGGTGCCAATCGATTCAGACAGGCTGTAATTGATTGGTATCATCTATCAATCGATTAGAAATGTTGATTTTGGTTTAAGTGATCTGATTTTGGTCCATTAAGGCACATTTTGTCAAGTTAACCATCTCTAACCCTATGAAATGCCTTGATAAGTATTTAAGGATAATTTTATTAATGAAAATAAGAAAAGAATAGTTAAAGATGACTAACTTAAAGTTAAGGAAGTTTAGTTTCAATATTAAATTTTTAATCTCATAACTTCAATTTTAGGTTTTCCTAAAGGCTTAGGAGCTCCAAATCATTGTTGATACAATGATCGAAGTTGGAACATGCTTTGAAGGGAAGGTCTTCCTTAAAGACATGATTTGAATTTTTTTTAGGGATAAGGAGACAATGGAATGTTTAGCACATTCATTGTGATGAATGTATGCTCCAGATTGAGCATAGGATATAATGAAATGTATGAAACTTTCATTGGGTTGTTTTGAATGAATTGACTCTTGGAAAGAGTTTTTGATGTGTCACAGGGGGAGAAATGTGGAGTTTAAGTTAAAACTCTCATTCATGTTTTGACATGGGATGAAGATGAAAGTTGGGCGAATGGGTTAGCCTAACTTAAACATATTGTTAAACATCAAAAAAGAGAAGATTGTTAGTGCAATCATCCTTGGATTAAGGTTAACTAGTTTGACTAAACTCGAGTTGACTCAAGCTTGAGTTTCGATGTTTGGACAATATGTGTAAATAAGAAGTCAAGAAGGTCAAAGTTGACCAGAGACTTAACTAGCAAAGTCATAACTGGAAGTTAGGCAAACGAGAAGTCCTAACTGGAGCTTAGGTAAATGGAAGTCCTAGTGGGACTAGGCAAACATAATTGGGAACTATGTTAAGTTTAAAGTGGGTTAGCTGAGAGCTAAACACTTAGCACAAGTGAAGTCCTAGTGAGACTAGGTAAACCTAGTTGAGAACTAGGTTAAGTCTAGGGTGGGTTAGTTGGGAGCTAAACATTTGGCGCAAATGAAGTCCTAGTGGGACTAGGCAAACCTAGTTGGGAACTAGGTTAAGTTCAAGGTGGGTTAGCTGAGAGCTAAATACTTGGCACAAGGAAAATCCTTGTGGGACTAGGCAAACCAAGTTGGAAACTAGGTTAAGTCCAAGGTGGATTAGTTGGGAGCTAAATACTTGGCACAAGAGAAACCCTAATGGGACTAAGCAAACCTAGTTGGGAACTAGGTTAAGTTTAAGGTGGATTAGTTGGGAGCTAAACACTTGGCATGAGAGAAGTCCTAGTTAGAAACTAGACAATGGAAAGTTCAAGTTGGTCAACGGTTGATCGGACACTTGGTAAAGAAGTCCCGACAGGTCAAGATTGGTTGTATGCTAGGTAACAGGAAGTCCCAACAAGTCATGGAAGACTTCAGGTTGGGCAAAGTATCCCTAAACTAGGTTTAGGGGATTAACTCTATGCAATCGATTAGGTAATCAATTGGTCCAAAGACAATCGATTAGGTGATCGATTGAGAGATTTACTCACAAAAAAGAAGGGTTATGGATTGATTGGGTAATTGATTGAGAGGAGTTTTCGCTAATCATAGTAATTTTATGCGCTGAATCAATTAAGGGTTGTTCACGAAGAGACCGATTCGATTGGGAGTTTGTTCAATCAACTAGTAAGAGTTTGTGAGAGAATAATAGGCTTTTGAATCGATTGGTCAATTAATTGAAAGTTATTTAATTGATTTCTGCAAGGCTCAATCACTGGGAAAATCAAAAAATAGTTGTTGCAACATTTGGATGGTTGGATTCAATTTGATATGACATGATAGTCGATTGGTAGTAAGGTTAATTGATTGGGAACCCTAAATCAACATGATATAAAGGGATTTCACGAAGGATTGAAATTATCTCTTCTCCACCAATTCTTGAGATGTTGTGAAAGAAGTGTTGTTGCATTTCCAACTGATTAAGAGGTATTTCCAAGCAACAAGATAGCAAGCTAAGAAATATCTCATTGTAAAGTGTTTACTTTCATGTTTTCTTGTATTCTTGTTGAATTTCTTGTGTTCAAGATTGTACAAGACTTTTCCATCTCTGGATTATTTTCGAGAGTGTGTTCATAGTGGAGCAATGTGCACCATGTGAATCATTGGATTAGTCATCTCAAGGAAGTGGAGACCATGTAAATCGAAGGTGTTAGCATTATGGAGTCTTCGCTTTGAGTATCCGCTGCAAATCATTATCAAAGAAGTGAATGAAGTTATTCACCCATAGTTCTCAAAGTGTCCTAACACTACCAAGATGAGAACATCGATTAAGGGGGAGTTACTTCAGAGGAAAGCAACAATGAAGGGGGGCATCCAACTATGAATCTGACATGGTAAATAGGGTACATCAGCTTCCTCCTGACCAACTATATGATGGTATTAAACTATTATCTAGATCATTGTGTAAACTAAGAACAAGTATGTAAAATAAAAAAAGAACAACAATGACTCAAGAATTAATTTAGCAAATGCATGCCCATTAGAATAATTTGATAAAATTAAAAATGAAAATTCTAAATTAAAAGAATTATTGAAAACACAAAAATTTAAGTTAGAAAAATTTACTAGAAATTTAAACTCATTTCTGAATACTTATGTAAGAAATTTTGGATTAAGTTAGTATATTAGAAATCACACACGTCAAATTATAAAAATTGATATTCTGAGAAAATTTTTGATAAATCCAGTAGTATAAATCTATTTTAGGTTTCAAAATATGTTCTAACCTATTAAATTATTTTTTTGTGCATGTTAGAAAAAAATTTGATTTAATTATTAACATTAGTGATAAAATTATTTTTTGAAAACCTTCTATTCATTTTTTTAGTTTAAATTTTTTTGTGATGACCGAATAAGTTATCTATTAGCACATTTTTTTTTAAAAAAAAATTTACTGTTAAATAATTTCTTATGAATTTTTAACAAAAATTAAAATTTTAAAATTTTAAAATTTTTGAAGATTAATATTTTGCAAACCTGATTTTTTTGCAGATATAAGTTATATTTTGCATTAATTAAAAAAATCAGTAAATTGTTTCTATGATGAAATCTATTTTTAAATATTTGATTTCAAAAATAACTATTTATGTAAAGAATATTTATTTTGACTATATAAAAAATAATTTTCTTGTGATTTTTTTATCAGATTGATTCTGTTTGATATAGATAAAATTTTTTAAGATTTTTTTAAAAATTAAAAATTATTTAAAGTTAATTTTGTTAAATCTAAGGTTTAGTTCTTAAAAAGTATTTTATTTGTAAACTAATTACGGTAAAAATATAAAACCTTGGATCATCTATGTAAACCCCTAGTTTTTTTAAAAAAATTTTTTGTCTGCTATTTTTTTTTTTTCCTTATTTTTTGATGTGATCATAGGGGGAGAGTAGTGTTAAATTAAGGGGGAGGACTTAATTGCAAAACATTATTGTTATGATTGTACTTTTTTTTTACTATTTTCTATATACAATTTCTTGTGTGTTTATGTTAACTTTAACTTGAGTTGATACATATTAAAAAGGAGAAGATTGTAAGTACCCCAGATTAGTTTTGATGTTGATCAACCGAGTCAAGTTAGGTTCTGTGTGTTTGATGTCTCGTGTTTAAGTGTGCGTGAACTTAGGAACATAAGAAGTCAAGCGGAAGATGTAGGGAGCTAAAATGATGACATAGAAAGGGAGTCGATTGGCTTGGTGCATCCGAGGGATGAGGAGTTATAGAAGAGTACACCGATAGAGCGAAAAGGATGCACACAGTTCATTCGAGGGACAAGAAGCCGGGAGGAAGACTATTCGAGGAGAATGCTGGAGTTGGGTTCGGGTGAGCTCAACTTTGGATGATCGGATCATCATCCAAGACGAGCTGAGTCAGAAAATGGTCAACTCAAAAGTTGACCATTCGAGATGCCTCCATTGATTGGAGGCGCCTCAGATGAATATGAGATGAGGCAAAAAATAAGGAAAAAAAAAATGAAAAGTTGGAGGTGCCTCAACTTTGGCTTCCCGCGCGGCCTTAGAGACTTACCATGGAGCCGAGTCGAGCAGGTTTGACCTTATGAAACAAGCCTGCATTCGCTTGGATGCTTTTAACGATAAGGTCACCAATTGAGCACTCTGTCTATTCGACCTGGCTATCGACGGGACGCTTAGTCAACTAAAGGAAGGCAGCTACCTCCAATCCACCCTGATAAGCAAGGACATCAATTGGGACAAGCTGACTGAGTCGCTACCCGACGATATTTTAGATTATTTGCAGTGAGCCTGTTGAGAGTTTCACCTCTGTAAAAATTTTTTGAAGTATCAATGAAGACTTGTCCGTTCGGTTGACCCTTGTATATTTTTTCTTACTGTTGGCCATTTTTTGACTTTTAATTCAAGCGTTATCGTGCAAACTCAAGTGTAGCCTAGGTGGTCGGCAACGAGCCATATATGTAGCCGTCAGATCATTTTCGATTTTAAGGTCGCCACTCGACCGCTGTTGCAGACAAGGATTTAAGATCGTCACTCGACTGCTGAGGACGACAGGGTTTTAAGGTCATCGCTCGACCGTTGGTGAAGACAAGGGTTTAAGATCGCCGCTCGACCGTTGGTGAAGATAAGGATTTAATGTCGCCGCTCGATCACTAAGGACAACAGGGGTTTAAGGTCTCCACTCAATCGTCGGTGAAGACAAGGTTTAAGGTCATCACTCGACAGTTAGTGAAGATAAGGGTTTAAGGTCACCGCTCGATCGCTGAGGATGACACGGGTTTAAGGTTGTCGCTCGACTGTTGGTGAAGACAAGGGTTTAAGGTCGCCGCTCGACCATTTGTGAAGACAAGGGTTTATGGTCGCCGCTCGACCATTGGTGAAGACAAGGGTTTAAGGCCACCGCTCGACCATTGATGAAGATAGGGTTTAAGGTCGCTACTCGATCGCTTAGGATGACAGGGGTTTAAGGTCGTCTCTCGACCGTTGGTGAAGACAAGGGTTTAAGGTCACCGCTTGACCGTTGGTGAAGACAAGGGTTTAAGGTCGTCGCTCGACCACTGAGAATGACATGGATTTAAGGTCGTTGCTCGACTGTTGCTAAAGACAAGGATTTAAGGTCGCCGCTTGACCGTTGGTGAGGACAAGGGTTTAAGGTCGCCGCTCGACCGTTGAGGATGACAGGGGTTTAAGGTCATCAATCGACCATTGGTGAAGACAAGGATTTAAGGTCACCGCTTGACCATTGGTGAAGACAAGGGTTTAAGGTCGCCGCTCGACCGTTGGTGAAGACAAGGGTTTAAGGTCGCTGCTCGACCGCTGAGGACGACAGGGGTTTAAGGTCACCACTCGACCATTGGTGAAGACAAGAGTTTAAAGTCGCCGCTCAACCGTTGGTGAGTGGAAAACTTTGATTTTATTCCTATTTATCCTGTATACAGAAGGCAAATACTCAAATACATCACTTGCTCACGCACCTCTCATCCGGGACTGTAGAATTAGAGGTGATTCGTGCTCCATGGCCGCTCGAGCCATCTACCGTCTTCATCCTCCAAGTAGTAGGCCCTCGAACGAAGTTTTTGTACGACCTTGTAAGGTCCTACCCATGGAGCTTCGAGTTTGGTGACGTCGTCGTTCGACTTTTTCTTCTTCCACACTAGAGCACCGACCTAGAAAGATCTCGGATCGCCCTTCGGTTGTAGTTCTACTTCATCCGCTGTCAGTACGCCATAAGCCGAACAACAACTTTGTCTCATGTCTCGTCGACCAAGTCTAGCTCCATTAATCTTTGCTCGTTGTTCTCCTCGTCATAGTGTTGAACTCGGTCGGATTAGTGTTTCACTGCCGTACACCAGATGGAATGGTGTCACGCCGATTGTCTCCTTTGGGGTCGTACACATGGCCCACAGGATGTTTGAGAGTTCATCAACTCAACTGTCTCTTATGTGGTCGAGCCAAGCTCTCAGTCTTCTTAGTATCTCCTGATTGGCGACTTCCGCTTGACCGTTACTTTGGGGGTAGGCCATGGAGGTGAAGGTCTGTTGAATTCCGTAACCTTTGCACCATTCTTTGAGCTTCCGACCAGTGAATTGCCTTCCGTTATCTGTAACGAGTCGGTGGGGGATGCCGAATAAACACAAGATGTTTTGCCAGATGAATTTGATGATCATTTGCTCACTTATCTTTGCCAGCGGCTCGACCTCCACCTACTTTGAGAAGTAGTCCACAGTGATGAGCAGGAACCTCCACTGACCGGTCACCATGGGGAATGAACCTATGATGTCCATGCCCCATTGGTTGAACGGGCAAGACATCATGGATGCCTTCATCTCCTCAGTTGGTCATTGCTGGATGTTGTGATACCTTTGGCAAGACAGACAGGTGGACACTGTTCGAGTGGCATCCTCTTGAAAAGTTGGCCAAAAATACCCGGTTAGGAGGATCTTTCGAGTTAGGGAACGACCTCCCGGATGACTTCCATAGGAGTCTTGGTGCACTTCCTGTAGAATGTACTCTGCGTCCTCCGATCCAACGCACTTGAGTAAGGGCCTGTAAAAGGATCTCTTATAAAGCTGATCCCCGATCAAGGTGAACCACCCGACCCTTTTATTTAATAGTCGCGCTGCTTCTTGGTCGGTCGGCATGATACCTGCTCGGAGGAAGTCAATTAGTGGCGATCTCCAGTCACTTGAGTAAACTACTCCCTCCATCCGGTTGATGTGTGCCACCAACAAGACCTGTTCAATCGGATGGTTGATCACGACTGGTGATAATAAACTAGTTAACTTAGCTAGCTCATCTACCACTTGATTGTCTGATCGGGGGATCTTTTGTATAGTGACCTCTTGAAAATTTGCCTTTAGCTTCTCGAAGGCTTATGCGTACAACTTGAGTCGGGAGCTGCTAATTTCGAACGTACCTGATAGTTGTTGGGCGGCCAACTGAGAATCTGAGTGAATGAGAACTTTTGTGGCTCCGACATGCCGTGCTGCCTGTAAGCCGGCTATCAAGGCTTCATACTCAACTTCGTTGTTGGTGGCCCGATAATCCAGCTGAACGAAAAGTTATATCCGGTATTATTGTGGTGAAATGAGTAGAATGCCGACCCCGCTGCCTTGTCGAGTGGACGAACCATCAACATATATTCTCCAAGTTACTGTCGGCTCAGCGTTCTGAACCTCTGTAGCAAAATCAACCAAGGCTTAAGCTTTGATTGCCGTTCAGGGTTGATATTGGATATCAAACTTGCTCAATTTGGTTGTCCATTTGATCAGCCTCCCGGATGCCTCTGGGTTGAGGAGAAATCTTCCCAGGGTACTGTTGGTCATGACTACAATCGGGTGAGTAAGAAAATATGGACGAAGTCTACGAGCGGCAAGTACGAGAGCATAAACTAAATTTTCGAGACAAGTGTAGCGAGATTTAGCATCTTTTAATATATGGCTTAAGAAATACACATGTTACTATTCATGACCATTCTTCTTGACCAATGCTGATCCGACCGCATGCTCGATGGATGACAAATAGATCCAAAGAGTTTCTCCAGTGTTCAGCTTAGCTAGTATAGGCAAGGAGTTAAGATACTCCTTGAGTTCTTCCAAAGCTCGATTGCACTCTACGCTCCATTGAAATCTGGTAGCTCGGCACAGTACTTTGAAGAATGACATACTTTGATCGGACGTCTCAGAGATGAACCTTGAAAGTGCAGTGATTCACCCGGTCAATCGTTAAACCTCCCTCAAATTACGGGGTGGGGGTGTGTCTTGTAGGGCTTTTACCTTACTTAGATTTGCCTCGATCCCCTGCTCAGTCACAATATACACGAGAAAATGACCGCTCCTCGCACCGGGCAAGCACTTGCTGGGATTCATTTTTATCCCATAGGCTCTCAAAGTTTGACACATCTCCTCGACGTCTGCACAAAGGTTGACCTCTCGGAGGGATTTTATTAGTATGTCATCGACATAGACCTCCATGTTTTGGTCGATCTACCTACGAAACACTTTATTCATCAGCCTTTGGTAGGTTGCTCCGGTGTTATTCAGCCCGAACGGCATGACGCTGTAGCAATAGATTCCATCAGCTGTGATGAAACTGACATTTTCTTGATCTTCTTAGGCGAGTGGCACTTGGCGGTAGCCTTGGTATGCGTTCAGCATGCATATTAATTCGCAACTTGCTGTGGAGTCCACCATTTGGTCTATTCGAGGCAACGGATAGACGTCCTTCGACCATGCCTTATTTAAGTCGCGGAAGTCGATGTAGACCTGCCATTTATTACTTGACTTGGAGACTAATACCACGTTAGCGAGCCAACTCGGGAATTGGACTTCCCGTATATGGCCGACCTCCAGTAATTTCTCTATCTTTGCTCGGATGATCAAATTTTGTTTCGGGCTGAAATCTCTCTTCTTTTGTTTAATCAAACGGGCATATGGTCAGACATGTAGCTCGTGCTGAGCCACACTCAGAGAAATGCGAGATAATTCGTGTGTCATCCAAGCAAACACGTCATAGTTTCGTTTGAGGCAGGCAACCAACTTTGCTTTTTTCTCTTGCTCTCTAGATCAGTGACGATAAAGGTTGTCACCTCCGATCGATTCGGATGGATCTGGACCTCCTCCTTCCCATCGTAGACCAGAGCAGGAGGCTTCTCCATGATAGCGCTTACCTCCAAGCGCAGTGTCTTCTGGGCAGCTCGCGCTTCCGTTCTAACCATCTCAACGTAGCAACGCCGAGCAACCAATTGATCACTTCTGACCTCACCCACCTTGTTCTCTACCGGGAACTTGATCTTCTGATAGAAAGTGAATACCACCGCTCGAAACTCATTCAGAGCCGGTCGGCCCATAATGACGTTGTAGGCTGACAGTGCATCCACCACGATGAAATTAGTCGTCTGTGTTCTTTTCAGCGGTTCTTCCTCGAGCAAGATGGCCAGGCATAGTTGTCCGATCGACAACACTTCGTTGTTGGTGAACCCGTAGAGTGGAGTCGTCATGGTAGTAAGTCGCATTGATCAATTTACAGCTGATCGAACAACTTCTTGAATATGATGTTTATCGAGCTTCCTATGTCAATAAAGGTGAGGTGAATAATATAATTAGCTATTACCACTTGGATAATTAGGGCATCGTCATGGGGGATCTCTATCCCCTCCAAATCCTTCGGGCTGAAACTAATCTTAGGTCCTTCGACCTTCTCCTTGTTGCAGCCAACCGTGTGAACTTGAAGCCGTCGAGCACACAACTTTCTCGCCCGATTGGAATCACCGCCGGTCGGCCCCCCGACGATCATTCCTATCTCACCCGAGCAGCGTTTCTCCTATTTTCTTCCTCCCGAGCCGAGGATTGTCTTCGTTCGGCCTGCTCCCAAACAGGACTTGGATTGCTTCGTTGTTGAGACAGATTATGATGTGGTTCGACCTCTGTCCTTTCGCCTTCCCTTCGCCCAGTTGGTCGGCGCATTTATCTCCGATCGAGCGATGGTGTTTGATGATACTACCTTCTCGGGGCCGGGCTGCTAGCCAGGTAACAGTCCCGGGTATTATGAGTCACCGACTGATGGAAAGAGCAAAATATCAACGCCCATATTTTACCCTTAGAGGTTTTTGGGCGCTCGGACCCAACGTGCCACACAACATGCATCCAAGGCTCGTGCTGTGATTGAGTTCCTCCCGATCGGGGCCCTTTAGGAGGCTGATGGTTTCTCGGTTGATGCCGCCACTAGTTCGGCGGGTACTTCTGTTTTTCTGGCCGCTTGAGCTTCTTCTACATTGATGAATTCATTGGCCCTTTTCTGTAGATGGCTAAATTCCTTTGGTGGCTTTCGGATGAGTGCCGGAAGAATTCTCCTTTAGCAAGTCCCTGAGTGAAAGCGTTTACCAATACGTTTGAGGAGACTGTCGGAATGTCCATCACCACCTGATTGAAGCGTTGTATATATGCTCTTAAGACCTCTCACGACCCTTGCTTCAGTGAGAACAGATTCACATTCATCTTTTGGCGGCGATGACTGCTAGCAAAATGATGTAGGAAGCTCGCTTGGAAGTCTTTGAAGCTATGTATTGAGCCATTCGACAAATGTTTGAACCAGTGTTGCACTGATCCAGATAATGTGGTAAGGAAAACTCAGTATTTACCCCGTTAGAGTATTGGTGCAGCGTGGTTGCATTGTCAAATTTGGCCAAGTGGTCATCGGGGTCGGTCATCCCATTATACTCCCCAATCGTTAATGGGGTGTAATGCTTCGGCAGAGGGTCATTTAGAATCCCTTCTTAAAATTGTTGATTGACCTGTTCGAGCAAGTCGTCCTCCCTAGGCTTCCTTTTTCTTGTGCTTCGAACAGGTGTCTCATTAGAGGATAATCCCCAATCTTTGTCAGCCCGACCCATCTCTTCTGCAGGGGTCCAGAATGGCTCTTGACGCAGGGGGACTGGTGCATGAGGTTCTTCCCCATAGGTGTCGATTGACCTCTTTCCATTCGGGTCCTGATTGGAAAGATGTTCCGTTCGATCTTCTCGTTCAACCCGACAACCATCTGCAGAAGCTGTAGGCTCCTGTACTCTCCGTTCGACCATCGCCTATTGTTGTTGTTGCTCCAATATCTTTGCCACTTGAGCCTGTATTAATGTGTCGAGATCCTCTCATGTCATCGTCACTGTGGTGAGTCGTCCAACGTCTTCCATCTTCTTGCTCGGATGCAGGCTACGTTCTCATAGACAACGCCAAAATGATCCTGTCCGAGGGCACGAAGCTGGATAGCCAGGGAGGTGGCAGTTTCGCTGACTAGATGAAGACCTCGTTCTTTGTAAAACAAAACCAAAACCAAGAAAAGGGTCCCTAGCATTGACCCTCTGACGCTTAAGTCAGAAACAGCAATAGGAGAGGAAATAGTAAGTACTCAGGATAAAGTTTTTTCATGCCTTTCATCATACCTGATATCCCCTTTTTATACCTTTTTGGGCGACCTTTCATATTCTCCTATTTAATATTATTGATTACCGACGGAGGATGCCTTTATCTTGTCTTCTTCCCCATTTAATGATAGATAGAGTGTTTTATTTGATTTTCTCCTTCCTTTATTAATTATCCGTTATTTCCTCTCCTATCATTTTATCGATTCATTGTATATAATTTTAGACCATTGCGGCCGGCTAGAAGGGGGGTTGAATAGCTTGGTTACAACAGAGGAGGTTGTTAATCCAACGAAGATGTCACACTAGAATATCTCCTTCAGGCGAAGAAACCTCTTACAGAAATGAAAGCGCAAAAAGAAAGAAGCTAATCTAGAGATTGAGCATATACAAGTATTGGAATTATAATTTCTGAGTTGATGAAAAGCTTCTAGACCAAGGCTGTATTTATAGTCTTGGTCGGGCACCCCGAAAGAGTTCCGGGCACCCTGCGTGGGATAAAACTTTATCCCCCAACGTTTAGATCACGATTGACCCGATCTGGTCAAAAAGTCAACTCCGGGCACTCGGAAGGGTTCCGGGCGCCCCGGCTAGGAAAGTCAACTCTGTTGACTTTTTTTAGCCCGAGTCTTCTGGTCCGGCTCCGTTCGCCTCAGACCGAGTCTCTCGCTCGCTTGGGTGATCTCTGCCATCCGGAATAGTGCTCACCCGAACCCAACTTCCGGTCTTCTCGAGCAGGCTTCTGCTCCGGCTTCTCGTCCCTTGGAATCGCCGCGTGCTTCCTTCTCGTCCGCCAGCATACTCATCCGCAGTCTTCATCCTTCGGTCGCACCCCGTGCCGACCTTCTCGCTAGCTGCGTCTCTTGCTCCTCGAGCAGTCTTCCGCTCCGACTTCTCGTCCGTTGAAACCACCGTACGCTTTCTTCTTGTCCGCTGGTGTACTGTTCTGTAGTGCCTCGCCCCTTAGACGCACCGCATGCCGTCCTTCTCACTAGCTGCGTCTTCCGCTCGACTACCTGTGCTCCTGAGCTCCTGCACACTTAGACATAAGGTTAAAAACATACATGACCTAACTTAACTTGTTGATCACACCAAAACAATCTTGGGGTTTCAACAATCTCCTCCTTTTTGATGTGAGCAACCCAAGTTAAGTTAGGGAAAATGGACATAAAAAATAAACTAACTAATTTTGTAATAAAGTGCAAAAAGATAGAAAATTTAAATTTTGGTTTACCTCCCTCTAGACTTATACTTTTCCTTCTCCCCCTTTGATCACATAAAAAATGGGATTCCGAAAAAATCTAAGGGTTAAATTTTTTTTCTAACTTTCCTAACAAAGATTCTAAGTTTAATAAATTCTAAGTTAGAGAATTTGCAATAATTTTTAGCAAAAAAATATTCTAAGTTAAAAAAAAACTTTAAGTAAGAGATTTTTTTTTAAAAAAAAATTCTGACTTAAGATATTTTACAAAAATATTTTTGAAAATTTTTCTAAGTAAAGATTTACGCATAAATTTTTAATTTCAGAAAGACTTTTAACTTTTAAGTAAAAGTTTTATGCACAAAGAAATTTTCTAAAAAAAATTTGTAAAATTTTTAAAAAAATGTTTAAAAACTATTTAAAGCATTATTAAATTTCCACCTTAATGCTTTTATCAGAAAGTTAATTAAATATTTTTATTTCAATATTTTGGCTTCCAGGTCGTGACGAGACACTAGACCTTCTTGGTTATTGGAGCAACAATCACTTCCTTAGACAAAGCCTCATAAAGAAATTTTAATGTCTAATTTTCTCGCTGAAAACTTTAAATCTAATTAATTCAAGTTCAAGTCAAACAGGACTTTGGAACCCAATATAAGTTCCAACCTACTGGATTGACTAGGAATTTCTTAAGGACATTTTTCTTTGAAATATTTCTAATTTGTCCCTTATGATATCGAAAATACCAATTTAAATTGTTGTATTTTCTAAAATATGTTTTATTTGAACATGCATGATTTTTAGACTATCTATTTACATTTTCAAATTATTATTTTCTGATTTCAATTTTTCATTTTCTAATTTTGATTTGTCTAAATCTTCTAGAGGGCAAGATTTAGCTAGTATTACTTTTAAATTTTTGTTTTCTTTTTCAAATTTGCAGCAATCTTTTGTTAATGATTTAACGAATTTAAAGAGTTTATCGGGAGGAAGAGATCGTACCTAACTTATCTTGTCGATCTCGTTGTCCGTGTCTCCCCCTAAAATGCTACTATCTTCCGACGTGGCTCCCCCTTCATCGATGCTCTCGATGCTCATTTCCGAAGAGCTTGACTCGAAGTCGTCGTCTTGATGACTCGCCATTAATGCGAGCTCGGAGAACGCCTCGACTTCCGATTCGGACAACGTATCGTCCCATGTTGCCTTTAGGACCTTGCACTTTTGGATAGACTTTTTACCTTTATCCTTGTCCTTGTTCTTTAGCTTGGGGCAGTTGTCCTTGACGTTCCCTTCTTCGTCGCAGTGGTAGCAGCGGATCATCCTTTTCTTTTTACCCTGCGGATGGTTAGAGGTTCTAGATTTACAAAGTTTCTTAAACCGTCTTACCATCATTACCATTTCCTCGTTGTCAAGAGAAGACTCCGGCTCAGGTTCGTCTCTCGATGCTTTGAGGGCGACGTTGTTCTTGGGCTCCTTCGTACCTGTACATCTTGATTCGTGCACTTCAAATGTAGAAAAAAATTCTTCTAATGTAATTTTTTCTAAGTCTTTTGAAATATAAAAGGCATCTACTAGTGACGCCCATTTTGAATTTCTAGGAAATGAATTTAGTGCGTACCTTAGCGAATCTCAGTTACTTACCGTCTCTCCGAGATTTGAAAGTCCGGTGATAATTTCCTTTATCCTTGAGTGCAGATGCGCAACTGTCTCGTCTTCCCCAAGTCGTAGGCTGGTGAGTTGGTTGCGGAGTAAATCCCGTTTTGCGAGCTTTGCTTTGGACGTTCCTTCATGCAGTTCAAGGAACTTCTCCCAAAGTTCCTTTGCGGAGTCGTAGTTGTCGATCCAGTTGACTTCTTGTGGCGGAAGAACAGTTAGTAGATGGTACTCTGCTTTGCCGTTTGCCACACAGTCGTCCTGCTCCTTCTTCGTCCAATGGTATTTCTCCTTACCTTCTGGTGCTGTAAAACCGAACTCCATAATTAACATTAAATCAAAATCGGTTTTAAAGAATATCTGCATTCGGTTTTTCCGGCTAGCGAATTCTCCTTCGAACTTTGGTGGGTAGATGCTTGGTCCGGCCATTATCTTGTTGTTTCGTTCGGCGGTTAGTCCTCCTGAAGTGCCTTGGCTCTGATACCACTTGTTAGACCGTTGCGGTCGGCTAGAAGGGGGGTTGAATAGTTTGGTTACGACCGGGGAGGTTGTTAATCCAAGGAAAATGTCGCACTAGAATATCTCCTTCAGACAGAGAAGCCTCTTACAGCAATGAAAGCGCAAAAAGAAAGAAGCTAATCTAGAGATTGAGAGTACAAGTATTGGAATTACAATTTCTGAGTTGATGAAAAGCTTCTGGACCAATGCTGTATTTATAGCCTTGGTCGGGGCGCCCTGAAGGGATTCCGGGCGGCCCGACTGGGAAAGTCAAAGATGTTGACTTTTTTCAGCCCGGGTCTTCTGCTCCGGCTCCGTTCGCCTCAAACCGAGTTTTCCGCTCGCTTGGGTGATCTCTGTCATCCGGAATAGGGCTCACCCGAACCCAACTTCCGGTCTTCTCGAGCAGGCTTCCGCTCCAGCTTCTCGTCCTTCGGAATCGCTGCGTGCTTCCTTCTCATCCACCAGTGTACTCATCCGCAGTCTTCGTCCCTCGGTTGCACCCCTGTGCTGACCTTCTCGCTAGCTGCATCTCTTTCTCCTCGAGTAGTCTTTCGCTCCGGCTTCTCGTCCCTCGGAACCACCGCATGCTTTCTTCTAGTTTGTCGGTGTACTCTTCCGCAGCGCCTCGTCCCTCGGAAGCACCACGTGTCGTCCTTCTTACTAGCTGCGTCTTCTGCTCGACTACCTGTGCTCCTAAGCTCCTACACACTTAGACATAAGGTTAAAAACACACAGGACCTAACTTAACTTGTTGATCACACCAAAATAACCTTGGGGTTCCAACATATAATGCCAACGCCCTTCTCCGAGCCGGACGGTTGCTCTGCTCGACTCGGGCTCTCGGCCCGTTTATCTTGTTTTCTTGCCGACCGGGTTAACTGTACTCACTTACTCAGATGATCGATCAGACAAGGGAACCTCCAATTGACAGATGATCCGCTTCCCCTCCGGATGTAGCTGAGCCTCGCTTAAGTCCTGATGTTGATCGCCTTGACTTTGACCTACACTGTGATAATTGACTCGTGTCATGTAGGCTCTTATCACCGCATCATATTCATTTAATTATTTAATGAAATGAGAGATAAAAAGGCATCAAGCCATTTAATTAAAATTTTAAAACTTATGAAACACAATCTATATTAATTCTTAATCATCAAATAAATTTACAAGCTCAGCTTATGCTTACATCAGTCCAAATTGTATGGATCTAAAGACTATTCAGCTGTTGGGCATTTAAGGAATCCAATATAATCCTTGACTGAATTGCCATGCAAAGAATACAAGGAACTTGCCTAGTGCTCTATAAATAGTATAAAGTGAAGAAAAAAAAAACAGAGGATAAAATGGCATGGTGCATTCATGGAACAGTCTGTCTAAATCAGAGCCTTTTCTCACTCTGCTTTGCTGACCAAAGCTTGGATTATTGTCCAAGAGAATAACAACACTATCAAGGTCCTGCAGCCAAATTTCGTGCTCATTTCCTGCGAGCATCGTCATAATATTGTTAGTGATCGAGATGGCAATGGAATGACATTACTTGGTCAAAATTGGAGCAAAGTTGAGTAAAATTTATGGGGGCAAAAAGTAAAAGGAGATCCCAAATTAAGAGAAACATCACATAGACATTCTTTTTTTGAAAAAAAATAAAAATCAAATGAATGCTCATTTATTCTAAAAAGATCTCTTGATTCAATACAATAGGATAAATTTAAAATTTAGAATTTAGGATTTAACAACTATATAATAACTCCTACCACTATTTTAAAATAATTTTGATTAATTTAAAATAATTTTAACAAAATTAGATAATTTTTACCAAATTGATAAATAAAATTTTGATATAACCATCTTTAAATATTCTAAATTTTAAATATTAAATATTAAATTTATTAGCAGCTATTACTAAATAACTTTCATATGTAAATACTAAACACTAAATCTTAAATTCATCCAAAATAAATTATAATAATTATTAGATAGTATTTATAATAGTTATTAGTACCCGAAACAAACAGCTGAAGGATTTTTTTTCCACTTTTTATTGACATGATTCATAATGCAATTATAATTAGACCACGATCATGATTCAATCATAATTTATTGTGATCCCGTCCTAGGTTTATTTTCTCATTTTGATCATAGTTTAGATTGAGATGGACGGTTAGAAATCATCCGAATATTATCGACGGTAGACAGATGGTTGGATTGCCAAGCGCCAAGTGGGGAGGCCTTCGGACTATCTCTGGTTGTCTATCTCTATCTAAATTATAATCTAAAAAAAAAATCATAATCAATTAAAAAAAAAAAATCCGACTAGAATTATATTATAAATCATCTTTTATCTGACAAAAAAAAAAAAAAAAAACCAGTCTCGTACAAACAAGACTTTCGATGAATTATTTGAGGTGTCCTTTTTATTTATTTATTTATTTATTTTATTTGTTTTTTTTAATTTTCCATTGAAAAGTAACAACGAAGCAAATATTTTGGGAAAGGAAACCGAGAGGAAGCAGAATGAATTACCCTTGTCGTAGCAGAGGAGGTGAGAGCGATGGAGGCAGTCGTGGAAGAGGATGAAGGCAGCGCCGCCAGGCCGAGGTTGTAGGCCATGGTGCCGTCGGGGTGGAAGAGGCCGTAGTTCCTCTCCGACGTCGGCCCGGGCTTCAAGTCCTCGTTGAACAGCGCGAACAGGTAGACCTCGAGCCTCCGGTCGGGTACCAGTGGCGTCCCCTCGTTCGCCATCTGCCGCACCAGCAGGTTCCTGTTGTACACCCGCGCGTTCTCCGCGCTCGCCCCGGCCTCGTCGGCGTCGCCCTTCGACGGCCACCCCGTCTCCGACACTCTCACCTCCACTCCGCCGTACCCCAACCGCGCGAGCGCGAAGATCGCCGCGTCCACCTGCGCGTACAGCATGTTGTCGTAGCGCAGCCGAGTGTGGGGGTCCTCCATCCCTGCGTTGGGGTTTAACAGCGCGTAATCCAGCGGAATTCCCGACGGGTCGTCCTTGTAGGCGAAGTACGGGTAGGTGTTGACCCAGAAGGGCGCCCCCGTGGCCGCCAGGAACTGCAGGAACGGCGCCATCGCGCCGGCCAGCTCCCCCTTGAACGCCCCGCACGACGGAGGGTACGAGCTCTCCAGCACCGCCAGGGAGTTGGCGCTGGAGACATGGACACGCGTCTCGAGTCCGAGCCGGACGAGCGCGGCGCGGATGCTGGCCATGGCGGGGGCCAGGTCGGCCATCAGCGTCGTGTCGCCGCTGGTGAACACCTCGTTCCCGACCGCGATGCCGGTGATCATGGTGGCCGGCAAGTAGGGCCGCACGTTGGCGGCCACCCATTGCAGGGCCAGCTGGGGGTCCGTCAGCCGCCGAACCTCCTCGTCGGGCACTGTGACGATGAGGTCGATGCCGGTGTTGGCGAAGGCCGCGAGGACCTGCGGATTAGCGTCGTAGATCCTCGCGCTGCTCACCTTCAGCCACGTCAACAGCGTCAAAACTTGCTCCGGAGTCGGTAGATCGTTGGCAACTTGACCGTAGTTAACGCCGAGCGTGGAGCCGAGCCGGAAGACGCCAAAATCTACCATTACGATCGACAAACAACAGAAAACAGAGTCGTGCCCTGTTTTCCCATCAAAACAAACATAGAAAAAGTATCGACAATTAACGAACCTGAGGAGAAAACGCTCATCATCATGGCAACCATCCACACCATCCTTGTTTTGAACAACATCGATCTACTCATTGTTCTTCAGTTCGCCAACGATGAAGAATTTATACGCCCTTTCCTGCACGTCCGTAGTGCTTGTCACTGTAATACACTGATCACACTTCTTTCGGGTGACCTGGAAACAACAGGGCTGTTCACTTTATAGTTTAGACCGAGGAAATAGGAGAGCTGTAGCCTGAGGTTTTCTGTCACATTCTGAACGTTTTAGAGCTTGAAATCCAACATGTCTTCAGATATATTTATAATCAAGCTGCAGCTCCATTTTCCCAATGGTCTTGCTTTTAGGTGATATGCTACTCAAATCCCAAAGAAGAAAACAAATATATCGAGTCTGAGTAAGCTTATCTGTCACTGCTGTGTAAAAGTTTGTGTTTGACCCCCAATTGATTTACTTAATGTTTGTGCTATCTCCTTTTCTGTCGGGGATAGCATATATCCATGTTAATGGTGGCTTGATGATAGAATTGTGGGCAATCATGCATGATCTTGGTAGAATAATCTATTAGGGTTAGCCTTCTCTCTAAATATGGTCCATCAATGGTGTTAGATTGGTCCAAATAATGGATCCACATCAACTGAGTATGTATACATACTGTATTTGGTGGAACGAGCTAGTGCCAAGTTAATCATTTAGCAGCCGAAAGGTTCATGACAACGTGGTCCTTGTTGCTTTTGTATTATGATGTATACTGTCGCCTTTAGAGGCGTTATTACAATCTAATTGAGTCATATAGTTCTTTGATAGTATTATCATGAGTCTTAATGTGTATATGACATGTCTCTCTTCTTTTTCTTTAAGAAAGGTAAATTGTTTATATATGAGAGCTTGCATATTCGTCGCCCACAAAACGGAAAGCATAGTCTATATCTTAAGGAAGATCCTCTCAATGTTGGATACATCTCCCTAACACTGACATCGATTATGAGTTTGCCAAAGTCAAAAAAATGTTAGAATTTTGATAGATCTAGGATGAGGAAACAAGAATATAGAAGAGACTTGTAAGAAATTATGAGGATGGGAAAGGGACTCTATGAAGAAGAATGTTTATTGTTTATTGATCATAAATGATCATTATATAATATTCTTATTTATACACTTAGATTCATGCTTCCACATTCTTTTACAATTAATACATCACAAAATAATTCTCTTGTCATAAAGAGTTTCACTAAACGTAGTAAGATAATTGAATTTTACTTAGATCATGAAGAGTCACATAAAGTCAAATTGATTTTGACAACTTCATTGAATGGTTGATGAAATCAAGTTGTTTTTAGTATTGTTCTTGCATAGTTGAAGAAAATTTGTCTTTGGAATATGTTTACATGCCAACATTTACCCCGCTTAAACTTATTCTTCCTTGAAATCCCAACAAATTCCTTAGGTATTAAAAAACTTCCGCCTTTAAAGACTTTGCAAATGTATCAACTACTTGATCACTTAACTTCACATGGAGCAATTATATTTCTTGACTTAATATACTTCCTTATGAAATTAAAGTGAGTATTGACATTGATCCTGTCCGAGCGCTGAGTCGACGGACGCTGGGGACGTGGCACGTTCCGCTGTCTCCGACTGGTGGTGTAGATCTCTGGCGAACCTGCAAAGAAGCCGAGCCGGGAGGGGTTTCCCGGCGACGACCCTCCGACGCTCAAGTCAGGCAACGAGAGAAGCAGCGTAACTGTGGCTACAGTAAGGATTTTTGCATACCTTCGTCGACGTCTGGGGGTCCTTATATAGGACCCTGGGGAGGCGTGGGCACGCTTCTCGATGCGTGCACGCTTCCCCAAACATACCTTAACGAGCCCGTGTCAGAAAAGTACCTCTGGCGCCATTCCGCAATCATCCGAGCATATCTCGGATGTGACGGTGGAAGCTTCCATCGTATGATCCCGTGTACGGCTCGGCCGCCAACCCTGCTGCCTGTCAGCGGTAGACGTCTCGAGGATGATGTTATCCTCTGTCTCCTTTGTCTTCTTGCGCTTCCTGTCTGTTCCAGGGCCGAGCGGTTCGGCCGCTCGGCGGGCATATCACTTCTGCCTCGGTTGTATGCTCGGATGAGACTGCTCCTGCCTGCCTTTGTTGCCTTGTGCACCGGCCGAACGGACAACCCGCTTGGCCATGAAACCTTTTTGCCTTGAGCATCGGAAACCCGACCCCTAGTCGGGTTGTCTTTCATTCGGCGGGGGGGATTCACGGCCGGTCGGCCTGCTTCGTCCGGTCGGTCGGTCTGCTTAGTCCGGTCGGCAGGGTCTCGGGTTGAATCTCTTGACCTTTGACCTCCACGTGTCGTTGACCTTTCGCCCACGAGGGTCCCCCGTCCTTATCACCGGATCAGACATGTTTAGATCTTTCATGATGAATTGGTTTTTTGCTAAAGTAACTATCAATTTGTTATCCACATAGATCTTGGTTGTAGTTTCTTGTTGCAATCTAAGATCTTGGAGTAATCTTTTTAGCCAAATAGCATGAAAAAGACAAGAGGCTACAACAATATACTCAGTTTCACAAATTAATAGAGCAACAACTGATTGTTTCTTTGAAGACCAAGTGAATACAATATTACTAAGATAAGACACGTATCTAGTAGTGCTCTTGCGATCATAATAACTTTCAGCTCAATCGCTATTACTGAGACAAAATAACTCCATATCTTTCGTTGATGAATAGAGAAGTCCATAATCAATTGCCCCTTTGATATATCTAAGAATCCTTTTAGCTATATATAAGTGAGAAGTTTTTGGAGTTTCCAAAAACTGCTTACCAAACCAACTCCAAATAATATATCAGGTCTTGTACAGTACCTGAGGTAACCCACAAAACTCTTGTAATAAGTCGAATTTATAAGTTTGCCTTCTCCATCTTTAGTCATTCTAATGTTATACTCAACGAGCGTATCCATAGCATAACAATCTTCTATTGAGAATTTCTTTAGAATCTCTTTGGCATATTTTTTTTTTTGATGCAAATATTCCCTCTTCTCTTTGTTGTACTTCAATGCCAAGGAAGTATCTCATCAATCTTAGATCTATCATCTCAAACTTATTCTCCATTGATTTATTGAATTCTCTAACCATGGAGGTATTATTATCTGTAGAATATCTCCATATGAATTATTTTTCAAATATAAAGAGTAGGGGCACTTTATGAAGCCTTTCTTTATAAAGTGCTCATTAATTATTGAGTTCCAGCCTCTAGGGGTCTGCATGAGTCCATAAAGAGCTTTAATTTGTATTCTTTTTGTTCTTTCCTTTTGATGATAGAACCTGGTAGTTGCTCGATATACACCTCTTCTTCAAAATTTTCATTTAGGAAAGTAGATTTTAAGTCCATCTAATATATCTTCCATCTTCTTTGAGCTAGAAGAGAGATGAGTAGTTTTACTATTTCAAGTCAAGTTATTGGTGCGAAGACTTCTTCATAGTCAATCCCGTACTTTGGCTTGTATCCTTTAGCAACCAATCTTGCTTTATGCCTTTCAACTTCTCCTTTTACATTTGTCTTTATTTTGAACACCCATTTGACTCTAATAGCTTTATCTCTTTAAGGAAGCGAAGTGATCTCCCATGTGTTATTTTTCTTTGTAATATGAATCTCTTCTTCCATTGCTTTTATCCACTTTGTATCTTTGGAGGCTTCTTCATAAGTTATAAGATCATATCCTACAAATAGACACAAATTATTAATATCAAAGTTAGTATCAATCACTCGGCTGGAGTCATATATGTCTTGGATGCTCTTTATCATTTTCATAATTAGACTGTTTGGATTATCACTTTCTAACTGAGTATCAATTTGTTGGGGTGTGATACTTCTTCATTCTCTCCTTGCTTGTCTTTCTTCACTTTATATTCTTCTTCAAATGAGATTTGTTTCATGTCATCATTATTGTTGTTGTTCCAATTCCATGTTTATTCTTTATGAAATTCCACATCTCTTGATACTAGGAGCTTTTGAGTTATGAGATTGTATAGTTTGTACTTGCTAGCATTTTTGCAATAGCCCAAGAGAATACATTTCGGACTTTTATCTTCAAGTTTTGTTTGCTTCTCTTCTTATACTTTTTGCAAATGCTATGGTCCCCCAAAAAACGAAGATGATTAGCTCTTGGTTTGTGTAAGCTCCAAGCTTCTGAGGTGATGTCTCCAATTATTTTAGGGGGAAACTTGTTCAATAAATATACAACACAAGCAACAATATCTTCCTAAAATTCTTTTGAGATATTTTCCTCTTCAACATAGATTGAACCATATTTAGAATAATTAGATTTTTTTTCTTTCTAATACACCATTTTGTTATGGTGTTTGAGGCATTGTGAGTTGGTGAATAATACTATTTTTTTTTGAAAAAAAATCGTAAACTTGTGTATTCACCTTCGGTATCAGTTCATAGATATTTTATCTGATATCCACTTTGTTTTTCAATCAAAATTTTAAATTCCTTAAATTTGGTGAAATTTTTTTTTTCTCTTTCAACATATATATATCCAAGATTTTTCACTATAATCATCAGTGAAAGTCAAGAAATATATGTTTCCACTTGTAGAGATTGGTTTGATGAGTCCACAAATATCAGAGTGTGCAAATTCAAGTTGTGAAGATGCTCGCCTCAATTTGTACTTTTTGAATGACTTCCTCTGTTGCTTTTCTACAACACATATTGCATATAAATTGTTGGAATTTTTAATCTTTGGCAATCCAATTAGCATGTCGTTCTTTGAAAGTAGCTTTAATGCCTCAAAATTTAGATGCTCATATCGAAGATACCAAAGAGTGGAATTGTCCACAGTGTTTACCTTGAAACAAATCCCTTTATTGATGTTTAACTTCAGTGGGGGCATTTTGTTCTTAGCCATTGTGATATGAATAATAAAATTATTTCTCTTATCACCAATACTAAAAGCCAAGTCCTTTATTTATATATTATATATATCCTTTTTCCAATAATTAACCGATGCTCAAAAGATTATGTTTTATATCAAGAACACAATAAACATTTGAGATGCATACCTTCTTTCCATTTTGCAATTCAAATAGAATGTCACATTTTCCTTTAATTAGCCTTTGTGAGAGATCTCCGAAGGTGATATTGCCTATTTGCCTCTCATCAAGCTTTGTGAACAACTCCTTTCTCCCACGCATGTGGTTTGCTGCTCTGTCTAGGAACCATGTAATAGGCTGGACAGATTCTAGCCGATCGCATGCCATCAATAATACTAGTCCTTTATTGTCCACCTTCTTATTAGCAAGGTTTACTTTTTCTTCTTCATGTTAGTATTATACCAAACATTCATTATATTGATAACCATACTCTTGCAAATGTGACATTGAGATTTAGTTTTATCATACCTCCAACTAGTGTTTCCACCTCGCCTATGACTTTGACCTCGGCTTCTACCATAGTCTCTTCCATGTCCATATCCTTTTTGGTTATCTTCATTCCATCATTCTGATTTTGAGTGTGCTCAACAACCACCTCTTCCTCTCCATGTAGAAGCCCTTCCTCATTGAGGACCTCCGTTGAATGATTCATTCTTCTTGAATGATAGTTTGGCTTGGGGTTCTTGCTCCAAAGTTCTTCCTTCACTCTTCTTTAATATTCTTTATTCATATGCTTGAAGGGATCCCACAAGCTCCTCCACAATCATCATCTTCAAATCTTTTGATTCCTCAATCGCCACAAATCAAACTTTGAGTCTAAAGAACTTAAGATCTTTTCTACGACTCAAACATCTTTTAGTTCCTCACCATTTCTTCTCATTTGATGAACAATGGAGATAACTTGGGAGAAATAATTAGAAATTGTTTTTGAATTCTCTTGTTATAGTAAAATTGAGATTGTAGGGATTGTAGGCGAATCTTCTTTACTTTGTCTACTCCATCATATGTTGTCTTCAATATCTCTCAAGCCTCTCATGACATTGTTGTTAGTATTAGCTCTAGTATCAATTATGAGATGATTATAAATGACTCATTTTGTATCATATATCATTATTAATAAAAAGCAAAGTTGGTTATTATATTTATTTCATTTCAGTATCAATTGAATAAGTATAATAATGTCCTTGAATAGTAGGTTTTTATCTACAACATATCAATTAGTTGAATTGATAGTGAGTATATATATATATATATATATATATATATATATATATATATATATATATATATATATATATATATATATATATATATATATATATATATATATATATATATATTGATCCGGCGGTAAGAATAGGGGACCCACTTCCTGAAGGGTCCCAGCCTGAGGACGGATGGAGGACTGACTAAGCGGGTAATGGCCGTGTCAAGCAGTTGAGCAGGTCCGAGCGAGCCGAGATAACCCCCAGCTTGGGTTTCGACGCCAAGGCGAGAGGATCAATGGCCGAGGTGTCCGCCCTATTGAACCGAAGGGCCGAGGGTGGTCCGCTCGCCAGATAAGGGCGAGGATACAAAGGTTAGCCAAGCGGCCTATTCGCTCGGCTCGGATATGGGATGTCAGCAAGGCATGTCTCGATGATTATGCCGCATACAAGATTTCACGATAGAGGGTCTTGCCGTCACATCATGGATACAGTAGCGGTATGGCCTTATGGATGCCCTTCTGACACACTCCATACCCTTCTGACAGACCCATACCTGGGCATGGTCGAAAGCAGGTGATTGCTTTGATTGACGCGCCCAGGCTCCTTCGAGAGGTCTATATAAGGTCACCATTTCTTCACCGGAGGTACACAAGTCTGAATCTCTGAAGCCACCTCTTTGTTATTCCTCGCCTGACTTGAGCGTCGGAGGGCCGTCGCCGGGACACCCTTCCCGGCTCGGTTTTGTTGCAGGTTCGCCGGAGCACTCGAGGATCCAGCAGGGAGCGCCACATCCCCAGCGTCCGTTGACTCCTGGTTCAGACAGGATTAATTTGGCGCCGTCTGTGGGAACGCACATGCATCCGAGCAGAGGCAATGGACGAGGCTGGAAGAATACATACCGTGGCACTCTCACAAGAAGAGTTGGACGCTATAGTCGAGGCGAGAGCAGCCAAGATAGTGGCGCAGCAAAAGGAGAAAGCACAGGCTGAGCGAGCGCAACAGCAAACCTCGGCTTCAGCAGGCCGGGCGGCACAAGTAGAGTTCCTCGGCACTCTTCCGTACTCCCCCAGAAATCGCGCCCGCTCACGGGGAGCAAGGATCTTCATTTGATGAGCCTCCCGTTCGGGATCATAGGAAGGGCAAAACCCCCCGAGCGAACGCACCGCCCGAGCAGGTTCACCGACAGTTCTCTGAAGCCATACATCGGGATCCGTTACCAAAATATTATACGCCACCGCCGATCGGAGCTTACAATGGGATGACCAACCCCGACGATCATTTGGGGAAGTTCAACAGCATCGCCACCTTGCATCAGTACTCCGATGGCGTAAAGTGCCGGGTATTTCTCACAACTTTATCGGATTCTGCACATAGGTGGTTTCGGAGGTTGCCGGACGGCTCTATCACTAGTTTCCAGGAGTTCCGAACGGCATTTCTTCATCACTTTGCGAGCAGCCGACGTTATCAAAGGACAAGCGTCAGCCTGTTCACCATCAAACAAGAACCAAGAGAATCTCTCTGGGCGTATATACAGCGATTTAATCAGGTAGCGGTGGACATCCCCACAGCCACCTCGGAGACAATGGTAAACGCCTTCACGCAAGGCCTCGTGGAAGGGGACTTCTTCCGCGCGCTCATTCGCAAACCGCCCAGAGACTACGACCACATGCTACACCGGGCGAATGAGTATATAAACGTGGAAGAGGCGGAGGCTGCCCAACGGAAGGGAACTCATGCCGAACGTCCGGCCCATGCCGAACGGAAGCAGCCCGCTGCCCATCAACCACCAAGAGGACCAAGAGTTGAGACATCCCGGGCACATCATGAGAAGTCCCCGGTGGTACAAGAGGTAGCGGCCGAGCAGTTAAAGATGAAGAAAAAGAGGGTATGGACCCCAATGTTTTGCTCTTTCCATAATACTGACTCCCACAACACCCGCGACTGTCGGGGCCTGCCTTCAATCACCCATCCCGTACGACGGGGAGGCCCGCGTCAACCGCCTTCGCCCGACCGCCGGCAGCGGCATCAAGAGTCCGGTCGGCGAACATATAGGAGATCTCCCGAACAGCGCTTCCCTCCAAGGCATGAAGATCGTTCTCGGTCCAATGAGCGACCTAGGCAGTCCGCTCGGGAAGAGGAGAACAGAAACAACACCTCCCGGGGAGAAATCAATATTATTGCGGGTGGGCCGACCGGAGGAGATTCACACAGGGCAAGAAAGGCAAGCGCCCGGCAGCTCAGAATCCATGAGGTGGGTTGCAGTCAAGAAAAGGCGAGCGGGCCCGAGATCAGTTTCGGGCCCAAGGATCTTGAGGGAGTTGAAGTGCCGCATGATGATGCCCTTATCATCAAAGCGGTGATAGCCAACTACACCATCCATCGTATCTTCATTGATACTGGCAGCTCGGTCAACATCATCTTCAGAAAGGTCTTTGATCAACTACAAATCGATCAAGCCGAGCTGCTGCCCATGACAACCCCCCTCTACGGGTTTACGGACAACGAGGTTCTCCCGGTCGGACAGGTAAGACTGGCTATCTCCTTAGGGGAAGAACCGCTCCGGAGAACGAGGACAACAAACTTTGTGGTGGTCGACTCCCCTTCATCCTACAACGTAATACTGGGGTGACCGGCGTTAAGCGAATTCCGAGCTGCTGTGTCGACGTTCTACCAGAAGATCAAATTCCCGGTCGAGGACAAAGTCGGTGAAGTACGAGGAGATCAGTTGGCCGCTCGGAAATGCTATGTGGAAATGGTCCGAGCCGAATCCAGCGCAGCGCGAAAGGCTCCACGGATCGAGGTACATGCCATAACCGAGAAACCTCCTGCTTTAATTTATGATGAAAAAGAGGAGGTTCAGATCCATCCGAGCCGATCGGAGGCTACAACATTTATTGCCGCCGACCTGGAGGACGAACAGAAAGAAGAAGTGGTCAAATGCCTCCGGATGAATCATGACGTCTTCGCCTGGTCGACGCATGAGCTGCCCGGTGTCTCCCCCAGCATAGCCCAACATAAGCTTCACGTCCGGCCGGACGCTCGGCCAGTAAAACAAAGGAGAAGAGATTTCAGCGCCGAGCAGAATATTATCATTCGAGCGGAGGTAGAAAGACTCTTAGAGGCCGGCCACATACGGGAGGTTCAATTCCCAAGCTGGTTAGCAAATGTGGTGCTCGTCTCCAAGCCGGACAACAAATGGAGGGTGTGCATCGACTTCAGAGATCTGAACAAAGCTTGCCCGAAGGATTTCTACCCTCTGCCCCGAATCGACCAGCTCGTAGATTCTACAGTCGGATGCGAGCTTATATGTATGCTGGACGCCTACCAAGACTATCATCAAGTGCCGCTCGCCCCGGAGGATCGGGAAAAGTTAGCTTCGTTACACCGGACGGGACGTATTGCTATACGGTGATGCCGTTCAGACTGAAGAATGCCGGAGCAACATATCAAAGATTGATGAATAGGGTCTTCCGCGAGCAAATCGGACACAACCTGGAGGTCTATGTAGATGACATCCTCATCAAATCCTTCCGAGCGGCCACTTTATGCAAAGATATGGAGGAAACCTTCTGTACACTCAGAAAATATGGGGTCAAGCTAAATCCTCATAAGTGTTTGTTCGGCGCCAAAGGAGGGCGTTTCCTGGGCTATATTGTGACCGAACGGGGTATTGAAGCTAATCCTAGCAAGGTGAAGGCTCTTCAGGACATGCCACCGCCCAGAAACACAAGGGAAGTACAGAGGCTGACCGGTCGGATTACAGCGCTATCACGCTTCATCTCCAAGACTGCCGACCGGAGCCTCCCGTTCTTCAAAATCCTCCGCAAAGCAGCAAAATTCCAATGGAATGAAGATTGCGATCGGGCTTTTGAAGAATTGAAGACGTACTTAAACTCCCTACCTGTGCTGGCCAAGCCAGCTGTCGGCGAACTGTTGTACATTTATTTATCCTCAACCGAGCAGGCAGTGGGATCAGCGTTAGTCCGGTCGGGAAGTGAGGAGCAACCTGTATATTTCCTTAGTCATATCTTGAAAGATGTTGAAACCCGCTACACCGGACTCGAGAAGTTGGCCTTTGCTCTGATCCTTCGTCCGGAGACTATATATGGCGCCTATGAATCGCCGACCCCAATCGTCGCGTTTCTTTAAACGAAGCTTCCGGACGGCTCATCAAATGGACAACCGAGCTAAGCGAATTTGATATCCAATATCAGCCCCGCTCGGCCATCAAGGCACAAGCCTTAGCCGATTTTGTGACGGAGGTGCAGGACCCAGAACCCGAAGCTGTGTGGAAAGTGTTCGTGGATGGATCGTCCACTAGACACGGGAGCGGAATTGGCATAGTTTTGCTGTCCCCACAAGGAGAGCGGATGCAGCTCTCCGTCCGGCCAGATTACCGAGCGACCAACAACGAAGCAGAATATGAAGCCCTTATTGCTGGATTGCAGGCCGCTTGGCACGTTGGAGCCGTCCGGGTCATCCTTTATTCAGATTCCCAGTTGGCTGCTCAGCAAATCTCGGGAATTTTCGAGATAAATAGTACAAGGCTCAAGCTATACGTGGAGGCCATTGAAAAACTTAAGCTCAACTTCAAGGAGGTGATTATTCAGAAGATCCCCCGGGCGGAGAATCAAGTGGTGGATGATTGGCCAAGCTGGCAAGCGCGTTATCCCCGGTCGGCTATCAGAAGCCGATCGAGCAAGTATCTTTAGTAGCACATGTTGATCGGATGGAGGGCATCACATACCCAAGCGACTGGAGGACAACTATTGTGGAGTTTTTGCGCTCGGGAGCTACCCCCTCCGACCGGGAAGAAGCTCATTTGCTGAAGAGAAGGGCTAGTCGGTTCACCCTCGTAGGAGATCAACTCTACAAGAAGGCCTTCTCCCGTCCGCTCCTAAAATGCGTCAGCTGGGAAGATGCCGAGTACATCCTTCGAGAAGTGCACCAAGGTTCGTGCGGTGGACATCCAGGCGGACGGTCCTTAACCAGGAAGATTTTGCTAGCCGGGTATTTTTGGCCAACACTTCAAAAGGATGCCGCCCGGACCGTTGCAAATTGTCTATCCTGTCAGAAGTACCATAGCATGTCCCACCGACCGGCAGAGGAGATGAAAGCATCAACTGTGGCCTGCCCGTTCGACCAGTGGGGGATGGACATCGTGGGACCCTTCCCCATGGCTACCGGGCAGCGGAAGTTCTTATTGGTGGCGGTCGACTACTTCTCAAAATGGGTAGAAGCTGAGCCACTTGCAAAAATATCCGAGCAGATGGTTAAAAAGTTCATATGGCAAAATATCATCTGCCGCTTTGGTATCCCAAGACGACTCGTCTCCGACAACGGACGTCAATTCACTGGGAAGCTGCTCGGGAAGTGGTGCGAAAGTTATGGCATCGAGCAGCACTTCACATCGGTGGCATACCCTCAAATAACGGTCAAGCCGAAGTAACCAACCGAGAGATTCTCAGAATTTTACGGGCTCGGCTCGACCATGAAGGAGACAGCTGGGTAGACGAGCTGCCGGGCGTCCTATGGGCTCTCCGCACGACACCAAAGGAGGGAACGGGCGTCACTCCATTTCACTTGGTATATGGAGGCGAAGCAGTCATCCCGATTGAAGTTGGGGTGGAGTCCGTTCGGGTGCAAAATTATGATGAAAATAACGCCGAACGGAGGAACATGGAGCTAGACTTTGTCGAAGAGGAAAGAGCTAAAGCGTCCGTCCGGCTGATGGCGTACCGGCAACGTATGAAACAGAACTACAACCGGCGCGTGATCCCCAGAGTCTTTCAAGTAGGCGATCTAGTTTGGAAGAAAGTCAAGCCAGTCGGAGATGTCGGCAAGTTGGAAGCTCCCTGGGCAGGACCCTTTGAAGTGGTGGAGAAGCTCCGTTCGGGCGCTTATTACCTCAAGGATCCGGAAGGTCGGATGCTGGATCGGCCATGGAGTGCAAATCACCTTCAGCCATATAGAGCTGGGTGAGAGGTGCACTTTTGCTCTATTTTGTGTAAATTCAAAATAGCTATACTCCTTTTATCGCAGGAAACAAATTATTCCCAAGGCATTCTGTGTTCATAGCCGAACGGTTAGTTCTTCGAAGGCCCCGTGCCGCTCGGCCGAGGTAATTAAGCTAAGGAGGAGTTGAAGGCTCTTCAGCCGGAGGTATATTGTACGAGCCAAAGGCTCGATTCAAGACCCTTCGGCCGGTAAACGTTGTCCAAATTAGGCTTAAAAGCCCGACGAGTCCCGTGATTGAGAGTCGCGCCGACCGGCTATAAATATCCGCGCCGACGAGCTCCGTCGTTAAAGATCGAGAGCCGCGCCGACCGGATATAAATATCCGCGCCGACGAGCTCCGTCGTTAAAGATCGAGAGCCGCGCCGACCGACTATAAATATCCGCGCCGACGAGCTCCGTCGTTAAAGATCGAGAGCCGCGCCGACCGGCTATAAATATTCGCGACGACGAGCTCCGTTGTTAAAGATCGAGAGCCGCGCCGACCGGCTATAAATATCCGCGCCGACGAGCTCCGTCGTTAAAGATCGAGAGCCGCGCCGACCGGCTATAAATATCCGCGCCGTCGAGCTCCGACGTTAAAGATCGAGAGACGGTCCGACGTCTATAAACCCTCCGGCCGGGAAACCGGGAGACGAGCCGGCGTCTATAAATCCCCGAGCCGAAGACCGACGAGCTCCGTCGTTAAAGATCGAGAGCCGCGCCGACCGGCTATAAATATCCGCGCCGACGAGCTCCGTCGTTAAAGATTGAGAGCCGCGCCGACCGGCTATAAATATCCGCGCCGACGAGCTCCGTCGTTAAAGATCGAGAGCCGCGCCGACCGGCTATAAATATCCGCGCTGACGAGCTCCGTCGTTAAAGATCAAGAGCCGCGCCGACCAGCTATAAATATCCGCGCCGATGAGCTCCGTCGTTAAAGATCGAGAGCCGCGCCAACCGGCTATAAATATCCGCGCCGACGAGCTCCGTCGTTAAAAATCGAGAGTCGAACCCGCGACTGTGAGCTTACTGGACGAAACTAAGGACGCCAAATAACGAGCATTCGCAAGTACTAAATTGATTAAGTCCGATCGGCCATCAGTTTGCCAACACACCAAACAGACAAAAAAGGGGGCAATGAAGGGCAAACAAAAATACAAGCAAAGGAACACAACTATGCCGAACGGCGCATACAAAAAGTTTACATCCGCAAAGCGGATGAAATACAGAAAGTACTTGGAAGAACTCGCCTCACTCCGGGTCCTCAAAATTAAAAAAGGCGTCCGGGATATCGTCAATCATAGCCGCCAGATCTGAAGAGGGAATGCTCAGGTCAGCAGGAAGGTGCCCTCCCTTCTTCCAGTACGCAGTGGTGACCTTGACCGCCTCGGCGAAAGTGGAGGAGACGTTGCCACCGAACTTTTCGCCGAACCGCTCCGAGCGGAGGTATTCTTGGCGCGCTGCTGCTAGGCGACTCGGCTCTCCCTCCTTATATTTTCTGAACGCCGCCCGGGAGGCAATTAGTGAATCTTGGAGGACTTTCTGGTCCACCTCCGCTTTAGTGCGTTCAGCTGAGCGCCCATCCCGTTCGGCAGTTAATTGGGCTTCTAGGTCCTTTGATTGCTGATCTAGGGCTCGGACTTCAACTTTCATCTTGTCCAGATCAGCGATCGCCCGCCTCTTCCGGCTACTGGCGCGCTTCACTTCTGCATCGCGTTTCTTCACCAGGCCTTCAAGTCGGGCCACCTCAGTAGCCAGGTCGGCGGCCTTCTTCTGTTCGGGCTCGCGGGCTTGTTTCTCCCGCTCGGCCGATGGACCCCCCGAGACTTGGAGTTTTTCCATGAGGTCCTCCAGCTCGGCCAGCCGATGGCTAGTGACGATTTGCTCCGCCCAATGCTGTAAGGGAAATAACAAAATCAGGAATTGAATAGTAGCATGACACAGGAAGAAAAACGAACCTACCTGAGTGGTTTGCTGCATATGGTTATCGCCGAGCTGCTTGGGCGTCATGAGGGCCACCCGAATCTGGGCGTCCTCGAAAAGTTTGGCGAGCGGACCCGTCAAGGTTATTTTATGAACGGGGCTTGATGGCCGATCGGCAGACAGTAAATATTCCTCCGATGGGAATAGAAGGGTAGTCTTGATGGTCGGGTGGCCAGCCGGCACTTCCTCACCGCGGTCGCCTGCCCGAGGACTCCCTATGGTTGAAGTCTCGCCCAACCATCGTAAAGCGACGACGAGTCCGTGGAGGAGAGCCGGAGGATCTGTGCGGTGGGCGAGGCCACGGGGTCCCTGATCTGCGACGCGGTGATCCGCGGCAGTGATCTCGATCGGCCCGTGGTTCGCCCTCGGGTCGGAAGGCCGAGTCCTTCGACGTTTCACGAACTTCCAGGTGAATCCCCGCCTGGGACTCTCTCACTGGAGCAGAGAAACAGGATTGCCTCAACCTCCATTGAAGCGGTGGGTAACCTCATTTGAGTGGGCGCGCCCCCCTCTCTGTCGGATCGGCGGATCAAGACCCCGCTCAGCTAGTTTCTTTTTGGTAGCCGCCTCAATTTCACGGCTTTCAATTTCAGATGAGAGAGCCTTGGAGCGCCACATGACTTCAATTGCAATAGAAAAATTAAAATCAGTTAGACAAAAAGGCGAGTAAGCAAAGAGTCCTTACCCATGCAGTAGGGAAGATTCGAACGGGAGATAATCCAAAATGTACAACACCCCTTGAGAAGCAATCGTCGATTTTGTATCACTGACCGACAACCAGGCATGAAGGTAGGTCGGATTGCTTCCGAATTTGCCGAGCCTACTGGCTGATGATCCGCCATTTGGTTCGAATGGCCGCCGAAGTCGTATATAAGAAGAACTCCTTCCAAGGCTTGTTAGAGGCTCGACATATTCTCAAAAATTTGAAGCCTATTCTACTTTGGAAAATAAAAGTACCCAACTCGGATTGTTTGGGGTAGAAGAAGTAGTGGAATATTTTGGGGTCGAGTGGGATACTATGCAGCTTAAAGAGGACGACCACCCCGCTCAGCAGCCTAAAGGAATTCGGCACAAGTTGGCCGAGCGGGATGCGAAATAGTTACAAACTTCCAAATTTTATGGGTAGGAAATCTAAGGCCGCATTGGTTCAGAAAAATAAATAGTACCGATCGGCGGGTTATGGGGCCGGTCGGTCGGGTCGGCTACAACTATTTCATGGTCATCCGGATCCCGTACGTCCGAACAAGACGCCGAGCGCCCTCCTCGTCAAATTTACTCTCCATGGTCATATACCAGGACCATGAACATCAACAGCGGGTACGGAAGTGCTCGCCATGACTAAAGTACCAAGAAAAGAAAGAAGGAAGCCGAAAGAAACTCGGAAACGGAGGACGTAAAAGTTCGCAAGCAAGGGGACGAAAGGAGTTCCCTGCGAAAGGGAAAGGCCGAACGAAAGGAAGGAGAAGCTACGAGGGAAGATGAACGGAGAGGATCACCAGAAAGTCGAAAACCACCAAGAGGCAAGAACTAGGACAGCCGGAACGATGCAGCCGCGGGCACCTTCGACGGAAGACGCGCAATGAAACAGAGAATGCGGCGTAAGGGCGAAGACGAAGGCTTTATGCGAACGAGGCTGGTCGGCCTCGTCCGTCGGATGCAGGTCACGAGAGACGAGGTCATCATCTAACCGTCCATTTCAAAACAATCGGCGTCCCATCGTACGGATCATCACCGCCACGCGCGAAGAGCCACGTGGCGCTCTGTCACCAGGCGCAATTAATGCGCCCATACCGCGCATGCTTCGACTTAATGAAAAGGATTTGCGTGATTTTCGAGAAGATTTAGACAAGCAAACATCCACGTTAAGCGCCAAGACATCCAAAACGAAGAGCCGAGCGGCTGAATTCGGCATAAGGGCCGAACGGCTCAAGGGATAATATAATCGACGGTAAGGCGACGACCGCCCGCTCGGACACATAGTCCAGTCAGTCGGACTCACTGCCTCCTTCGACTAGACTTGAAGAATAGGGGACCCACTTCCTGAAGGGTCCCAGCCTGAGGACGGATGGAGGACTGACTAAGCGGGTAATGGCCGCGTCAAGCAGTTGAGCAGGTCCGAGCGGAGCCAGAGATAACCCAGCCAGGCTTGGGTTTCCGACGCCAAGGCGGGAGGACTGAATGGCCGAGCGGGTGTCTGCCCGGCTGGAACCGAAGGGCCGAGCGGGTGGTCCGTTCGGCCAGGATAAGGGCGAGGATACAAAGGTTAGCCGAGCGGCCTATTCGTTCGGCTCGGGATATGGGATGTCAGCGAAGGCATGTCTGATGATTATGCCGTACACAAGATTTCACGATAGAGGGTCTTGCCGTCACATCATGGAGAGGTCGATACAGTAGCGGTATGGCCTTATGGATGCCCTTCTGACAGACCCATACCTGAGCATGGATGCCCTTCTGACAGACCCATACCTGGGCATGGTCGAAAGCAGGTGATTGCTTTGATTGACGCGCCCAGGCTCGTTCGAGAGGTCTATATAAGGTCACCATTTCTTCACCGGAGGTACACAAGTCTGAATCTCTGAAGCCACCTCTTTGTTATTCCTCGCCTGACTTGAGCGTCGGAGGGCCGTCGCCGGGACACCCTTCCCGGCTCGGTTTTGTTGCAGGTTCGCCGGAGCACTCGAGGATCCAGCAGGGAGCGCCACATCCCCAGCGTCCGTTGACTCCTGGTTCGGACAGGATCATATATATAATACTACTCTTAACTATTCCTAGTCAAGCATTAATATACAAGGACAATATTAATGTATTGAAACTAGTATGTAGGTCAACGGATGACTTAATCTCACAAGTCATGGATATGAGATATCAGGTTGACACATGGGTATATATTAGAAAATATATACTGAATGTTATATGAGTGTCATAAACATTCTCATGTGACTATTGGTATGAATACTCCTTAGACCTGAAGTCACTATGGTTCCTTACATAAGAAGTTGTGTACTTTGGTATCGGCAAACGTCACCTGTAACAAGGTGGACAATAAAGTCGATCACTGGGTATGCAATGAATTATGTGGAGGGATGTGAGTGATGCAAATGGGATCTATCTCTTCCATATGACAGAAGCGATATCTGTGGGCCCCTTGATTAGTAGGACACACAGAAAGCATGATCATGCTCAAATGAGTCAATATGAGATATTGAGCTTATTTGATTGAGTGCGTCTACTTAGAGATCAAGAAACATAAAGGTTGATAAGAGGATGACACGGTCTATACCTCATTGATTAATCTAGATATCAAGGATAGAGAGACCAAGTCATACAAGATAATAGCCATGGACAGGTTAGGTCGGATCTTGACCTTCTCGTCACTTGGGTAGCAATGATGCCTTGCTAGATGTCACTCATTGCTTATGTATCTAAATGTTGATTTGGGTACATTGCCAACGTTACGAGAACCTATTGAGTCACACACAAAGAACAAGTAGATTTGGAAATATATTCATATGATAAATAATTAGATTAAGTCTAATCCGAATTGTACTTATTGAGTTAGACTCAATTGGATCTAATTATTAAATTAAGTCCAATTCAAACTAGACTAGAGAAAGTCAATTCAACTTAATGAAATAGTGATTCATCGAATTTGAATTGCATGAGAATTAATTGAGTAAAACTCAATTGAATTAGACTTGAGTTAGACTCGAGTGAGTTAGACTTGAGTTAAACTCAAGTGAGGCTTAATGATAATATTCATTGAATTTTGAATTCAATGATAAATGGTGACATTCATTAAATTTTGAATTCAATGAATCATTGGATTCAATTTTTTGAAATTGAATATGAAAGATGAGGAGTTTCAAAATGGCCCTTAATGCAGAGTGAATGCTCATTAAAGCTCATTAATGGAGTTAATGAGCATTAAGTATTTTCATTAGATGAAAATACTTATGCCAATTTTACTCTCATTTTTCTCACTTCTTCATTATCTCCTCCCTCTCTTCTTCTCTTGGCCAAATCCTCCTTCATAGGTTACTAGCACAACCTTAGATGGTAAGCATCTCCACTTAGTGAGTTTGTGAGACAAATGAACCCTTGTTCGTGTGGATACCATAGAGGCACGAGCGTGTGTTCGTGCTGAGATCCGAGCTGTTGGGAGTCCGTGAGCATGCAACAAAGGTATACTCTATCATGTTCTTAGACATAGACTTAGTATATAATTTTATTTCCCTTCGCATGGATCTTCTGGAGGAAATATGTTTTTTCTGCTGCACGTTTGCGTGTTTAGCAACATATTTTCTTACAATTGTTGCTAGAGCAATCAACTCAAAAATGGTTTCATCTACCCCTTGATAGATAGTGAATAAGGTTTTCTTCTCTATTTTCTTCATCTCCTTAAGAGCTTCTCATTCCCATCATTTGTTTCGGCTATATAAATAATAGTATAGCTAGTCTCCACAAGGTTCCATACATCAAGAGAATCTAATAAAGTCTCCATTTGTATATTCCATATTTTATAATTGTTTTTAGTTAACTTTGTCACTTGGAGGGAGCTCATCGAAGCCATTGGTGTATATGGCTCTGATACCGGATATCACTATAACAAAAATACTCATAGACAATGGATTTTATCCATTATTTTTTCCCTATAAAAACTATTGTAATTGGTGTTGTTGTTAAAAGTGTGTTAACGATAATAATTTTAAACTGTTGTCTTTGAGCACGATAGACAACAGTTTTGCAACGATTTTCAATTGTTATCTTTTAATATCAAAGATAACAGTTTCATAACATTTAAAAATTGTTCTTTCGATGCTTTTGACAAAAGTTAAACACTATTATCTTTCTTGAGGACCTCAATGTTAGATGATGGTTCAACAATAGTTTAAAATAGTTGTCTTTAATTACTTTTCACAGCAGTTTAAAATCAATTTTCACATTAGTTGTACATAAAATTAGTTGTACACATCGAAATTTAAAATTTACAAAATTAACTGTACATATCTTAATTTAGCACCATTGAATCATAAATCAACTTTTTCACGATGTCTAAAATGTCTTCTCTGTATTAACAAGGCGATCTTGAAACAAAGCAAATTCTTCGTGCATCTCTCTTGTCCCTTATCCAACCAAATTAAACATCTTAGGAGATAATATTCCTTTGATATAATAAACTAGAGCAACCATGTGAATGATTATGAAAACCTGCAAATTAGAGGTCAGGTCAATATAAAAGCATTATGGATTCAAGACACTAGCAATAGGTTTGGTGTTGCTAAGAAATACAGACATACTTTAAGCTCTTCTACCATATTACAACAGAAAACTAATGAATTCAATCTTGAAGGTACTAGAATTCAAAATATATAAAAATATCAATGATCCAAATTGATGTGTGCATTTTCCCCTTACCTATGGGTATTTACCTTCATAAGATTATAGATTATGTTATGTAAACAGGATAGTGTTAGAATGTAGACTGTAACTATTTATACTAAATAGTAGCAATTTCTTAAGGGAACTTAACGTTAGTCATGTTATGTATCATGCAGAATGAAGCACAAAAGAACATGCATTGGAATAAGGTTGACAATAAATGTATAGCCTCCCCGAGAGCACACCTGCAAACAGGCCCGGACCTTTAATGTAAATTGTAAGGCAAGTGCCTCGGCCCATAAATTTTAGGGGCACCAAAATTTTAAAAATAATATATATATATATATAGTTGTGATATGTTGTGCGACACTACTGTGCGCATCGCGCAACATATCAACTTTCTCTTCTTTTTTTTTAATTATTTTATTTTAAAGATTTTGATTTCTTTATATAAAATCTTAATACATAGATATATCCCCTAAACACATTACAATACTCCGTAAATACTTAAATTTATTTTATTTTTAATTTTCCTTCTAACTAAATACTATAATCCAATTAGGAAGCTTGAATACTATAGGTAAAATTTTAAAAAAGAAAATTAGTTTAAAAATTATAACCCAATTGAGAAGACTGAATCCTAGAAAATAAATCTTAAAAAATAAATTTTTAATTCAAAATAAAAATAAAAATAAAAAAAATAAAGAAATTTTGATTAAAAATAATCAATATTTCCTTTTATAAATCCCTAATACATTAATATACCCCCTCAACATACTATAATACTCCGTAAATACTTAAATTTATTTCATTTTTAATTTTTCTTTTAACTAAATACTATAATCTAATTGAAAAACCTAAACCTAGAGGTAAAATCTTAAAAAAGAAAATTAGTTTAAAAATTATCATCCAATAAGGAAGTCTGAACTCTACAAATAAAATTTTAAAAAATATATTTTAATTATTTTTTAATTCAAAATTTAAAAAAATAAAAAAAAATGAAATCTGATTTACTGCGCAATGTGTACAGTTCGCAACTATGCGCGTCGCGCAGTAGATATATATATATATATATATATATATATATATATATATATATATATATATATATATATATATATATAATTTTATTTATTTATTTATTCTTTTTCTTGCCCTAAGCACTCTTGCTTCTCCTCTCTGTATACCACATCATGTTCCCCCTCTTCAACGGTAGAAGTGCTACAAGCCGCCTCCGCCATTTCGCCATCAGCTGTACCTCTACGGCTCTACGTCATTGCTATTGCTCCCATCGACGACTCAACAACTGCTGATTCACCTTCTTCCGCTCACCTTGACGGCTTGGCCTCCCCTTCCCCCATTTAATCAATACTTTCGCTTCTAAAACTACGAGGCAAGCAATATTCAAGTGACATACATTGGTTTGGAAGATGAATTTTATATTTTGTTTGGATCATTTTGATTTTATTAATATTTGCTTGTGACATATTATTTTGGATGATATATTTTTTTATCTTCTATTTCTAGAATTAAAAATATTGTTATATTTACATTGATTGAAAAATATATGAATGTCAAATTTTGAGGGCACCATTTTTTGTGCTCGCCTCAGGCCCCAAAATCACAGGTCCGACACTGCCTGCAAATAATAAGACACTACTGTAATTTCTAATTGGAAGATGAGTTGATGAATAAAAGACAGAGCATGCTTTATCATGTAGAAATATGATAGAGCATTCAGAGTAGCATAAAAAAGGGATCCAGTATTCAGTGTCTGCATATAATTCTTGATATCAAAAGACTTGTAAAACAAAATGTCACAAACAATAACTAACATTAGGCCAATAATTGGATAATTAAGTCATCTACTTTTTACATAAAACAAGAGGAACATGAAATCAGAACACATGAAATAACAAGATTTAACATTGATATAGAGATAAAAAAGTGAAAATTAGGGAAAATATTGCAACAACTTCATTGTCATAGCTTCTAGCCATAGACCATGAAATATATGAGGGGACTTGTACATAAAGAAAGATAGAATTATTTTCTGAGATTAAAAGAAACTGGCACATAAAGAATACATGTGAAAATGCAACATATAGAAGAAATTACCCTTCTAAAACCTGACCAAAAAGAAAATTTTATAAGATGACTAACTTCTCTTTCTTATATACAAAAGATATGATGAATGAGACCATGAATTAATGACACTATTATCTCCTAAGATCTTGAAACAAAGCCAATTCCTTCTTGCATCAAAGGAATACTAGGCACAAACCACATAATTAGCGTATACATATTTCAATAAATTGTCATGCACGAAGCAGCTCTTGGAGAAGGCGAGAAGTAGCTCAAGAATCAACTAGAAGATTAGGAATTCTGCAAGATGAAAGGCTAAGCCCATGTTGGAGAAATTCCTCAACTTTAGCATTTTAAATCATAAGTGCATGCGCAGGCATTCATATTTTCTACTTTAACAAACTACCAAAATTGTTTTTTTTTCAAGTTCTATTCCACGATCCCACCTCCAAACCCTAGCTTGAAAATATTATAGAAAAGACCAAGTCAAGCAACACGTGAATGAGTAACCAAACTCACTTACCAATTCTTACATCCATCACATTAGATCATCAAATCATCAGGGTTGTAAGGCATCTCACACTTGCTATTAGTGTAAGTCCTAAGAGTCAATTAAGAGTTGATTGACTTAGATCATATTGTATCATATTTCATTAATAAAAGGAAAAGGTTATGGTTATTATATTTACTTTATATCTGTATCAAATGAATAAGTATAATAATGCCCTAAGATAGTATGTTATTATATTTATTGATGTCACTCATTGTTTGTGTATCTAAAATAATTTTAGAGATACTATCAATGTTACGAGAACCTATTGGGTCACACACAAAGAACATGTTGATTTGGAGATAGATTTAATTTAGTTTAACTAAATTATATGGGTCTTAAGATTATTGGGTTAAGTCTAATTTGAATTAGACTCAAATGAATCCAATCATTAGATTGAGTCCAATCTGAGTTAGACTCATTGGGTTGGATTGAGTCTAATCCGAATTAGACTCAATTGAATCCACTCATTAAAGAAGAATAATGATGATTAATTTGGATTAATCATGCATTGAAGGAGGAAGACCAAAGGCCAAAAAACTCTTAGTATTCATTGGATGAATATAATAAAAAGATTTTTTGCAATGCATTTTTAGTGAACCTTTTAGTCTTCTTCTTCTTCCTTTGGCTGACCCCCTCTTTGTTGCTAGCACTCAAAAGGTGGTTCTTCTCTGATACCAACTTTGTGCGATGAACGATGAGCGTGTTCATGTGGATACCGAAGAGGCGTGACCACTTGATCGCGCTGAGATCTGCATTTGAATCAAAGTTGCTATCGGGAGTAGTCGTTCATGTATCAGAGGTAACTATTCTATCTGATAGAGTAGAAAAACGTAGTATACGATATTTGTTTGGATCCCTAGAGGTATCCCTTTTCCACTCTGTATGTTATTGTTTTACGCATAAGATTCCTACACTTGCAATATCTAAAGCAAAAAAAAAAAAAAAGTAAAAACACAAACTTGACAAGTAAAAATCCAATTATCAAAAAACTAGGATCACAAATAATGAAGAAAATAGATGCAAAGTAGGCAAATCCTACATTGCAACGCAATCAGGCATGAAAGCTCCAATGATTGCCTTATACTCAAAGCAGAAGAAGTACTCGGCCCCCACATCCTCAGGCTTGATGTAGTCCTTAAACGAGTGCACAATGCACTTCTCCTTGATGGTGTTGATGTGCATAGATTATATATATTTTTAGGCGTTATTTGATCCACTTGTATTTGCATTTTATGAGTATAATATATATTTATCACATCTTATTCTATTATTATATTATACTTCCATTATATTGGTTTGGAGATATTCTCTTTGCTTCTTTTTATTGACAGAATATAAATTAGAGTGAAAATGGAGCAAAGACACATATTGAAGCAACTTGTGAAGATCTCGCAACTTGATCATGTCCCTTGGCATGGTTGTGTGCCTCTACCCGAACCATCTCTGGGCAAGTCGTGCCATAGGGTCATGGTCATGCCCCCCACTAGAGACAAACATGGGTAGGTCGTGCCTCTTAGCACGGCCGTGTCCCCAACTTCCAGCAGGCCACACGACCTAGTCGTGCCAAAAGGCATGGTCGTGCCTCCTTACCAAAGAAGAACTTGGGGCAAGTTGTGTAGTTTCACACGGGCATGCCCCTCATCCTTGTGGCACCACAAGCTATGGTCATGCCCCTTGTCACGACCATGTGGCAGAGAAAACGAGGGGGTTGTGTCCTTGCTATAAAAGGGGGTTTTCTCCCCTTGTCACTCATCTTTGGATTGGGGTTTCTTCCCCTCTTCATAGGGAAGGGTTCTCCCCCTTGGGGGAACCCTAAGGCTTTCATCTTTCCCGATCCGCATGATTCGTCCACCTCCAGAGCTAGGATTCCATCCAAGAAGATCGATGACGCATAGATAAGCAAATGTTTACATTTTATATTTATATATATATTAATGCAGTTGTTCATTTAATTTATATTGTAGATAACATGGTGTGTGATACCACATAGAAGATCATGTTATCAATTCCTTATAAATTATAAATAGTAGCTCACAACCAAGATGGATTGGGATAAACCATTGAAACGGTTGTAGTGTAATTTGATATTAGTCTATCTTGACTATAAAATTACACTAGTACACTATGTGTGTATTGAGCATGACCGTTTGAGGCTGTTCGATTTGTACTAACTACATAAAAGAACAGAACCTCTATTATTATGGATGTATGTCCTCTTAATCCCTATATAGTAACAAGCACGTATACTTAGTATTTATTTCTTTAACTTATCAATGAATGAAATTTATTCATTAAATCAATAGGCTCGATGAGTTGGAAAATAGTACTGTTTATATGGTGTGTTGTTGATTATAGAAGGAATCTGTGTCCTAATTATTTAGGCTGATGATGTCCCTTTGAGAAGCTCATAAGGATTAACATGTAAATCCTACAGGTGGACTTAGTCCGACATGATAATAAAGTTGAGTGGTACTACTCTTGGAATCAGATGTTAATTAATTGGGTTGTCAGTAACTCAATTAATTAACGGACATATGATATCTTAAACATAGGGAGATTAACGCACTCATGATAAGAATGAGCCCATATTGTAATATGGGATTGGTGCGGTAGTTCAATAATAACCCTTTAGTGGTATGAGTTATTATTGATGAACTTGAGTTGGGTGTTCGGGCTGAACACAGGAAGCCCAAGCCCATTAGGAGGCCTAAACCAATTCCTCCTCTAGGTCCCTGTTGTAGCCTCTATATAAAGCCTCGCATCCACTCATCCATGAGTTGTTGTTTTGGGTTTTCGGCGCCACCTCCTCTCCTAGGGTCGGCGCCACCTCCTCCTCCTAGGGTCGGTGCCACCACCTCCTCCACCTAGGGCCGGTGCCACCTTCTTCTCCTCTTAGGGCCAACGGCACCACCTGCTCCTCCTAGGGTCGGCGGTACCACCTCCTCCACCTAGGGTCGATGCCACCTTCTTGTCCTCCTAGGGTCGGCGGCACCACCTCCTCCACCTAGGGTCGGCGACACCTTCTTCTCCTCCTAGGGTCGGCACCACCTCTTCTTCTCCTTGGTGGTCGGCGCCTCTTCTTCTCCTTGGTGGCCGGCGGCTTGGAAAAGAAGAAGAAGAGTAGAAGGTGCCTCATCCTAGAGCTTCTCTTGGCGGTCGGAGATTTGGAAACAACGAAGGGAAGGGTGTTTGTTATCTTGGTAGATCGTCGCACACAAGATGTCCAAGAAGAGGAGAGGAATACAGCAGAAGATCAAGAGGTCTTTAGTTACAAAGAAAAGGTACAACTAGTTCTTTAATTCCGCTGCGTAATTAGTTTAGTTTTCTTTGTATTGATCTTGAATACCAACACAAGAGGGCAGCGATCTTGTACTTCGATCAAGGTGTGCTTTGATCCACCAAGAACTTGCTTGATTGATCAAACACATGTCTAATCGAACATGCGAGTTGCTAGGAAAAGTTCTGTACTTGTACAATTTTGTACAGGGAAATTTAAACAGAACGGAATTCCAGCACCTTTATATGGTATCAGAGCGAGTTTTCTGACTTTGTGTGATTGGTTTTTGATTAAATTATGCACTGCTCGTATATAAGTTTAGGCAGGATAATAGTAAGATGTGCAAGAAAGATGAACTCTGTGGTTGTAGGCATCCTAGGTCCAACTATTATGACTTTGTGTGTTTGTGTATGATTTGAACCCTCGGGCATGTCGAGGTGTTTTATGTTGTGCATGATTGTAATAATTAAATACAGCTGGTTGTTGTATTATTTTTCATTCTGTTCGATTTATATTACATGTAAATTTCTTTGTGGAATATAGGATCGATAAATGCAAATTTTTATTTTTTTTTGTTACAGCTTGTATCCTTGCTATGCATAGTGTTATTTTGAGGACTGGAGGCGCGGTGAAGAAGGAAGCAAGATAGTCGCGATGGCTTGATCCATTGACAGTATATTGGAGGACAGCGATGGATGAGGCCATAATAGTTGGAAATTTTATTTTCATATTTATTGCCTTTATATGTTGTTTTATGTGTTGTGATGCTGTTTTTATGTGCTGTGATGTGTGTGCATGTTAAAATTTCTCAATTTAAATAACTAAGTGGGAGAGAGATTATTTAAATAAATTCTACGATCTTCATTACTGGTTTGTAAGTGATGCATTCAAACTTGCGCATTGGCTTTAAGTGTCTTCCTCCATATCAGATGAGTTTGTTTGCGGATCACTAGATCAAACTTCCTATATGGATGATTAAATGAAATTATTTAGGTATGTGTGATCTTCTCCATCTGAAGGGGCACAATCCTAATTAATGGACTAAGTATCAAATAATGGTATACAGTTAGGCGCATTTAATAGTATCCTCCTCAGTGGAGTCACTGCTATTATTTGTGTGACCGAAGATGAACCAACTATTAATTTTATTTATCATAAACTTAGGTTGACAAGATAATAAAATTAATGGGTAAAACCTCCTCTTAGAAATGTTTGAATTAGTATACGTCCACACTATCGTGGCATACGAAATTCACGGTGTTTTGAGGTGTTGGTGAATTTAAATTATATTATTTGAGGAATCAATATTATTTTAAATTCTAAAGTTTTGATCAAATATTTTATTTTGTGATTCTTAGGATTTCAAAATGACTTTCAATTCTCTTGCTGTTATTTTAAAAGAAAACAAACTTACTGGTCCAAATTATATTGATTGGAAACGAAACTTGGACATTGTCTTAACTGCTGAAGGATACAAGTTCATACTTCTTGAGATCTATCCTAGCATGCCTGGTAAGGATTCTAGTGAAGAGGAGATAGAGAGACATAGGAAATGGGTCAAGGCAGATGAGATGGTGCGGTGTTATATTTTGGTTTCTATGTAAAATGTGCTGCAACATCAGCATCATGCCCTACCCACTGCCTATGACATAATTAGGGGTGACAATTTTTGACCCGACACGAAAACATGACCCGAACTGAATATGAAAAAATCAGGTTAGGGTCCGGTAGTTTCGGGTTCGGGTCGAAATCGAGTCGACCCAATTGACCCAATTAATAAATAGGTCGGGTTCGGGTCAACCTGAAATGACTCAATTATAACCCATAAACCCATTTATAATTTATAAATAATTATAAATTTAAAGTTTAAACTAAAATTACAAATAAAAAAATAAAAATGTTAATAAGTAAAAACCCTAGTACCCTACCCGTCCCGAGACTCCCGACGCATCTTCTATTCTTCTTCAGTGGCCGACGCTGCGACACAACAGCCGAACTCCAACGGCGCGAGAATCTTTTCAGTTTTCATCTTCCAATTTTGATTCTTCTTCAGTTCTTCACCCTTCTTCAGAGCTCTCCACTTGCCAATGGCCGATGCTCCAACTCCGCGACGACCTAGCCCTGAGTCCCCAACACGACAACCCTAGAGTTCTAAACGTTGACCCCCAGATGCCTCGACGCCCTTGACGTTGATGATCCGACGCGATGACCATCGATGTCGAAGCCACGACCCGACGACGCCCAAGATAAGCCCTAGATATCGTTGCAGCCACCGAACGAGAAAGGTATCATCACAATTCACCCCCATTTCTGATTTTTTTGGTCTAGAATTTGATGTTGTAATGTTGTTCTATTTGGATAATTAACTTTGCTACTTTGAATTGCCACAATGGATGGAGGAGTACATTTTGTTCAAAGGTTTAATGTTGAATTGTTGATCCTCTTCTACTCAAAAATCAAAATATCTAAAATATTTTTTTTAGTTTTCCTTTCCTTTAGACTGATCATTCTTGGAGGTTCTTCCAGATCCAACTTGAAACATATAATGATTCTTTCCTTCTCTCTGTTTGAAGGCTAAAGCTAAGTTCATAAGAAAAGAGGCGGTGACTGGTGAGCTTGTTCTGAGGTGGTGATTGGTGAGCTTGTTCTCCAAGAATGAAGTTCAAAATAGATTTTGTTTTGGCCAATCCATCCACTCATGTTTCTAAAGAACTAAAGTTTTCTTGGTACTTTGCTTGTCTATGGAGTTGTGAATGTAAATTCTATCTAATTTGTTGCAAATTTGCTTGTCTTTTTTAACTTCCACTGATCTACAGGAGCCCGGTGAGTTGATTTTAACAATTTAGGTAACTCCCTCTTGGTTTTAGATGTTTTCATTATTATTGTCTAGCTGGTTATACCATCATCACCTTTTGTCTATGTTCATGTAATCATAGATGTATCTTCTTTAAGCAAAATGAAATTGGATTTGGATCTATTGGAGATACATGTGTTTGTTTCTACCATGTCAATGGGTTTTGTAATGATCATGACTTTGCTTGTGCTGATAATATGATTGCATTAGGACTTTCTTCTAAGTCATCTGCTCTTTACATTAATAGGATCCATTAGACAGTCTGTTGTGTGTTTTCAAGTTTAATCAACATGAATTATGTGTTAGAATTTAGATGACTTTAATTAACTTATCATCAACAACAACAAAAAAGAAGATAACAGTTATGATCATGCATGCTTACACGAAAACAGACGAAAACTCTTAGAGCTATCAAAATTAGGTACCAATCCATGGTTTGCAAAATTATATATATTTTTTATCATCAAGCTATCTGCTATATTATTAGTTAATGGCTTAACTTGAAGAAATGCAAAGATTTGGTTAAATATTGTCAGACATTACATTTAGAAATCTAGTTAGATTATGAAGAAGATATCAGCAGTTTTATGATATGGATTTTTATTTTTCAATTTGTGTAGATAAATGTAATTTTTAATTTAATATATAAAATTTCTTTATTGAATTCGGGTCGAACGGGTCCAATGGGTTGAACGGATCGGGTTCGGGTCGAGTTCGGGTCAAGTGTAAATAAACAAATTAGGTTCAGGTTGAATAGTTTGACCCGAATTAATAATCAGGTCGGGTTCAGGTTGTTGTTTGCCAACCCGCAAACCTGCCAACTCGAACTCGTCAACCCGAACCCGAACCGAATTGTCACCCCTAGACATAATGCTCAATCTCAAAGAACTCTTCGAACACCAGAATCGGACTGCCAGGCAGGAGGCCATGAGAAATTTAATGACGACCACCATGATTGAGGGGACACCCGTAAGGGATCATATCCTCAAGATGATGGCTCATTTGAATGAAATGGAAGTCCTTGGAGCTGAAATCGATGGGGAAACCCAGGTCGATATCATTCTCCAAACGATGCCCAAGAGTTTTGAGCAGTTCCGCCTGAACTACAACATAAACAAAAGGGTTTATTCGTTGGCGGAACTTCTGACATAACTCCAAGCGACAGAAGGGCTATTTCGTCAAAGTTCTCAAGTTCACATTGCTGTAAATGTTTCTGCCTCTGAGCCGAAAGGCGAAAAGAAGAAGAAGAAACAAGTTGGTTCGATAAAGAAAGTGATTCGACCTCAAGGGACTGGGCCGCAGGCAGGTGTGAAGAAGCTGAAGGGCAAGTGCTTCACATGCAAGCAGTCTGGATATTGGAAGGCGGGTTGTCCTCGTAGAAAGGAGAACAATAAAGGTATATCTTATTCATTAGTTGTTGAAACATGTTTAGCGGTGTTATCTACCAGTACCTAGTGTGTAGATACGGGAGCTACTGATCATGTCTGTAATTCATTGCAGGAGTTCCAGGAAACTAAACGACTACATGAATAGGAGATCACCATCTACATGGGTAATACTATGAGAGTGGTGGCTGTTGCAGTGAGAGATGTTTATTTATCTTTTGATAGCAATAAAACTTTGATTTTGAAAAATTATCTTTACGTACCATGTTTTAGAATGAACTTGATTTTAGTTTCTAAATTATTTATGGATGGATATTCTGTTTCTTTTGATGACAAAGTGGTTGTCAAGAAAACTAGGGTGGTTATCTGTTCTGGTGCGTTGATTGCAATTTGTATACTTTTAATCCAATAACTCCCACGATGCAATAAATGAAAATTAATAACACATCTTCTAATTCTAATAAGAGAAAGCAACCTTTGGAAATGAACCAAACATATCTTTGGCATCTAAGATTGGGTCATATTAACTTGAGTAGGATTCAAAGTTAATAGTCGATGGACCTTTGGGTTCATTGGTAGTGGAAAACTTTTCGACCAGTGAGTCTTGCTTGGAAGGAAAATGACCAAGAGGCCTTTTAAGGCAAAGGGGTATAGAGCCAAAGAAGTGTTGGAATTAGTTCATTCTGATTTATGTGGGCCTATGACTATCCAGGTAAGAGATAGTTTCGAATATTTTGTCTCTTTTATAGATGACTATTCGAGATATGAGTACATTACTTGATGCGCCGCAAGTCTGAGTGCTTTGATAAGTTCAAAGAGTACAAGGTTAATGTGAAGAAACGTCATGGTAAAAGTATCAAGACACTATGGTCTGATCGTGGTGAAGAGTACCTCTTAGGAGAGTTTAGGAGTTACTTATCAGAGGCCGGGATTCAATCCCAATTGCCTACACCTAGTACACCCCAATAGAATGGTGTGGCGGAACAAATGAATAGAACTCTTATGGAAATTGTTAGATCAATGATGAGTTATTCAGAATTACCAAATTTATTTTGGGGATATGCTCTCGAAACAGCGGCGTACATTCTGAACTTGGTACCTTCTAAGTTAGTACTCTCTACTCCTACAGAATTATGGAATGGGTGTAAGCCTAGTTTGAAACACATTCGAATTTGGGGTAGTCCAGCACATCTGCTGAAGGGAGACGCTGGTAAGTTGAAATCACATACAGAATTTCGCTTGTTCGTGGGGTATCCTAGAGGAACGAAAAGTGGTTTGTTTTATAGTTCTAAAGATCGGAAAGTCATTGTTAGCACCAATGTCCGATTTTTAGAAGAGGACTATGTAATAAACCACGAGCCCATGAGTAAAATTGTTCTTGAGAAATAAGAGAGGACACTTCTATTTTTGTACCAACGGTACAAGATGAGATACCACAAGTAACTACAACACGTGTCACAAATGATGCATAATTACAAGTAGTGTCTCGTCGTAGTGGGAGGATTGTTAAGTAACCTGAAAGATTCGTATTTTTGAGAGAGTCTTCGGACTTGATCCCTGGTGAACATGAAGCTGATCCCTGGACATATGATGAAGCACTCCAAGATAAAGATGCAGCATCTTGGCAAAGTGCAATGAACTCTGAAATAGAATCTATGCATTCTAATCAGGTCTGGGAGCTTGTAGAACCACTAAATGGTGCAAAAGCCATTGAATGTAAATGTGTCTACAAAAGGAAAAGAGGAACAGACGGGAAGGTGGAAACCTTTAAAGCGAGGCTTGTTACGAAGAGGTATACTCATCCTAACTTTGTTTTGCAGGGTATAGTTGGTTTCTTGGACTAACGTATTCTGCAGGAAGCGAATTGGGTATTTTTGTCTCAGATAAACAATGCTCAAGGCGCCTTGAGCATGCTGGTCGAAGGATCTGCGCGACAGCGAGTGAAAGCGCCTTCAAAGGACTTGAAGGCGCCTTGGGCAACTGATGGAAGGCGCCTTCCATGGAGCTTGAAGGGGCCTACAGGTGGATAATTAGCTACCGCAGTGGAGCTTATCGATGATCGAGATTTGAGGGATAAGAATTCGCTGAAGGCACCTTCCAAGGAGCATTGAAGGCGCCTTCAACGACCCTATATAAGCAAGTCACGAATTGATGCTTAACAACAACTTCAAATTACAATCGTTCTACTGTGCACTGTGTTGGACCCCGTGATAGTTTTGATGTGATCAACCAAGTTGGTTAGGTCCTGCTGTGTTTGATCCCTGTGTCTGAGTGTGCAAGAGCTTAGGAGCACAGGAAGTCGAGCGGAAGACGCAGCTAGCGAGAAGGATGGCACGGGAAGGGAGCCGACGGGCTCGGTGCGTCCGAAGGACGAGAGAGCTGCGGAAGAGTACTCCGGTGGGCGTGAAGAGCGTGTGCGGCGTTCGAGGGATGTTAAGCCGGGACGGAAGGCTGCTCGAGGAAGGACGGAAATTGGGTTCGGGTGAGCCCTATTTCGGTTGGCCACAATCACCCAAAAGATCGGAGCATCGGAAGTCGCAACAAGCTGGAAACGAAGTCAAAGGAGCTGAGCTGCCAGCTTGGAGGTGCCTCCAACCTGACTGGAGGCGCCTCCAGCTTGAAGGCACCTTCAACCAGGTTGAAGGTGCCTTCAACCAAGTTGGAGGCGCCTTCAACCAGGTTGGAGGCGCCTTCAACCAGGTTGGAGGCACCTTCAACCAGGTTGGAGGCGCCTTCAGCCAGGTTGGAGGCGCCTTCAACCAGTCAAAGTGACCGTTTTGCGCGCGGATAAAGTTTTATCCGCTGACTCCCATGGAGGCGCCTTGGAGCCTCGGGATAGGATTTTCATGACCTATATAAAGGCCCTTGGAGCTAGGAATTCAATAACAACTCAAGCAATCAATTTGTAAGCAATTCCTAAGTAACTAGTGAGCTTCCAAAGTGTAAAAGACTTCTCCGCCTTCAGAGAAGGAGATCTTTCTTACTACGCTTTTTCTACTATCCTGGATTAACAACCTTCTTGGTTGTAACCAGGTTAAATCCCGGTCTTCTTTGTTTTTCTGTATTTAGTTTTTATTGCTTTACTATTTTATCACTATTGCACTAATTGAGTTGAAAGTACGAGGAGGTATATTTTATTTTTATTTTCAGCAATTCACCCCCCTCTTGCCGGTCTCCGCTGCACCTACAATTGGTATCAGAGTCGGACTGCCTCAGAAGGACTAACCACCGACTGAAGCACAAAGATCTAGACGATGGCCAGAGCTAGTGACTACCCACCTGCATTCGAGGGGGAGTTTGCTTCATGGAAGCAAAAAATGGAGGTATACCTTAAGTCTGATTTTGGTATTTATTTGATAATGAAATCTGGTTATGAAGCACCAAAGAAAGTAAACGGAGAAGAGCTCGAGAAATACCTCTGGAACAAGAAGCAACGTGATGAGTCGATGGCAAATGCGCGGGCTGAATTTCATCTTCTAACCACAATACCAAATGAAGATCTCGACAAAGTCGGAGAGTACAATAGCGCAAAAGAACTTTGGGAAAAGTTCTTAAAGATCTATGAAGAGTCCGAATCCAAGGTAAATGCCGCAACAGGCCCAACAGCCGAATTCCATCCTGAAGCCACAGAAAGCTCATCCCAGATGAGCATCGAAGAAGGGGAAGAGACTTCGGAAGAAAGCAATTCGACAGGGGGAGAATCAACAGCTGACAAGCTAAGTCAGGTATGGTCTCCACCTTCTGAACAATTAATTACATTAATCGAGAAGGTACCTGAAAATTTTTGCGAATTTAAAATTAAATCTTCGAAAGAATTTTCTGGATTAGAAAAAATTTTGTCGAACGAATCTTTCCAATTAAAAACACCGTCGAAATATTTTTTACCAACTATTTTGTTGAAAGAATTTCTGAAACTAAAAACATTGCCAAAAGATTCTTGTGAGTTACAAAATAATTTGTCGAACGAATTATCAAAAGATCTTTTATCAATTATTTTGTCAAAACAATTTTTCGCATACTTAATATTATTTTCCTTAAATCTAAAAAATTATGATAAACTAAAGTGGAAATTTAGATATCATAATAAGGTTAGAGAAATGACAATAACTTGAGAATGAATTTTGTTTTAATAATAAAAAAAATTATTATTTTCGCCTAAGTTAAAAGCCTTTTCTATAATTCTAAAAAGTAATTTAACTTAGAATTTTTTTTTAAAATATTCTTCTGAAAAATTCAAAAATTCATTTTACTAAAATTTTTTGGAAAATTTTTAACTTGAAAATTTTTTTGTGGAAACTTTTTGACTTGCAAAATTTTGCCTAGAAAATTTTTCAAAATTTCATTCTTACTTGGAATATTTTTGAACCATTTATTTTACCTAACATATTGTTGGATAATTCTCTCTATTTTTATTAACCCCGTTTTTGCTGTGATCAAAGGGGGAGAGAAAAGTACAAGTTTAGGGGGAGTTAGAAAAAATTTAAAATTTAAATTTCTTTTTCTATTTTTTGTTGCAATTTTACTAATTGCAAAAATTATACTTAACTTGTTAGTTTAGTAATTTTTCTTTAAAATTACTTTTTATGTCTATTTTAACCCTAACTTGAACTTGGGTTGATGCACATCAAAAAGGGGGAGATTGTTGGACCCCGTGGTAGTTTTGATGTGATCAACCAAGTTGGTTAGGTCCTGCTGTATTTGATCCCTGTGTCTGAGTGTGCAGGAGCTTAGGAGCACAGGAAGTCGAGCGGAAGACGCAGCTAGTGAGAAGGACGGCACGGGAAGGGAGCCGACGGGCTCGGTACGTCCGAAGGACGAGAGAGCTGCGGAAGAGTACTCCGGTGGGCGTGAAGAGCGTGCGCGGCGTTCGAGGGATGTTAAGCCGGGACAGAAGGCTGCTTGAGGAAGGTCGGAAATTGGGTTCGGGTGATCCCTATTTCGGTTGGCCACAATCACCGAAAAGATCGGAGCATCGGAAGTCGCAACAAGCTGGAAACGAAGTCAAAGGAGCTGAGCTGCCAGCTTGGAGGCACCTCCAACCTGACTGGAGGCGCCTCCAGCTTGAAGGCGCCTTCAACCAGGTTGAAGGCGCCTTCAACCAGGTTGAAGGCGCCTTTAACCAGGTTGGAGGCGCCTTCAACCAGTCAAAGTGACCGTTCTGTGCGCGGATAAAGTTTTATCCGCTGACTCCCATGGAGGCGCCTTGGACCCTCGTTGGAGGCGCCTTGGAGCCTTGGGATAGGATTTCCAGGACCTATATAAAGGCCCTTGGAGCTAGGAATTCAATAACAACTCAAGCAATCAATTTGTAAGCAATTCCTAAACAACTAGTGAGCTTCCAAAGTGTAAAAGGCTTCTCCGCCTTCAGAGAAGGAGATCTTTCTTACTGCGCTTTTTCTACTGTCCTGGATTAACAACCTCCTTAGTTGTAACCAGGTTAAATCCCGGTCTTCTCTGTTTTTCTGTATTTAGTTTTTATTGCTTTACTATTTTATCACTATTGCACTAATTGAGTTGAAAGTACGAGGAGGGTATATTTTATTTTTATTTTCAGCAATTCACCCCCCTCTTGCTGGTCTCCGCTGCACCTACACACTGCTTTACAAGATGAACCTGCTACTTAGTAACGCGACTCCGGCTACCGAGCGACGCGACTCTGATGATCAAAAGCACGACCATTCATATCTGAAAAGTTGTTGGTATACTTTTATTGTTGCACTTAAAATATAAATCATTGTACTTCTATTTTATAGTTGTAATTTCCGAACTGATAATGGATTGCCCAACGAAAGTGATCGACAATCACAGGCCTTGGAGTAGGAGTCGACACAGGCTCTGAACCAAGTAACCAAAAGTGTTAGCATTACTTCCGTGTCTTTACTTTTCCGCTGCGTATTTACTTTAAGTTTTTCGAAATGAACGAATTAACCATGAGTGCTATTCACTCCCCCTCCCCCCTTCTAGTGCTTTTCGATCCTACAGATATAATACCTACAAGAGACTAGTTGCTCGCCTTTGACTTCCTCGACCTGGTCTCCCATAGGGAATTTAATCTTATGATGGAAGGTAGAGACTGTTGCCCGGAATTCGTGCAGTGCCAGTCTTCCCATGATGACGTTATAAGAGGATGATGAATCTACCACGATGAAAGTGCTTCTCCGCGTCCTCACTAGGGGTTCACTATCCAAAGATATGACTAGCTTAATTTGGCCCATTAGTCTTACCTAATTGCCAGTGAACCCATACAATGAAGTGGTTACTGGTTGGAGCTCACTGGCATCAATTTGCATGCCCTCTAACGCATTCTTGACAACATGTTGACAGAGCTTCCGGTATCCATGAAAACTCTGGCCACGCGATTGTTAGTTATGACAGCTTTGATTATTAGGACATCATCGTGAGGGAGCTCCAATCCTTCCAGGTCTTGCAGCCCGAAACTGATTATGAGCCTGACAGCTTGCTCCCGACTGCATCCCACAACATGTATCTCCAAGCGACGTTCATGAGATTTTCAAGCACTAGCGGAATCTCCATAAGTGGGCGCTCCGGAGATCATGTCAATCTCTCGGATGACCATATTTTTCCTATTCTCCTCCTCCAAGGTTCCCCCGACTCCTTGCCCCGGCCTGGCTGTTGGCTTCCCTGACCTATATTTTCGAGCAGAGATTTACCTAACTGACCTGCTGTAGTAGGTTGGCTAGCTAGCAGCCTCTGAATATTGGGCGAGATCTCAGGTGGAGGCAGACCCAATTCAACTGTGCGCCGAGAATCACGAGTGAACTAAACGCAATCCCCAGTGGCATAGGTGTGGGACCTATGGTAAGTACAATAATGAGGCCCCCACTGACCCGGTCTTGAGGCTTGGACAACTTTTACTCGTTGAGCCATCCTGGAGTCCAGACCTGGCGGGAATCCTAGTCGGGAATCCTTGGAGAGGGGAAAGGGCTGAGATGGAAGTTGGGGTGGCCTTTTCTCCGGCTTGTTGGCAGGAGCAGGCGTTTTGTCTGCTTTTTGCCGAGTCGCCTGGGTTTCTTTTACGTTGATGTAGCTGGCGGCCCTCCCCAGCATCTCATCAAAGTTCCTTACTAGCTCCCGGATGAGAGCCCATAAGAACTACTCCCCCTCCACCAAACCGTGGGAGAATGCGCTCATCAATATCTCTGAGGTAGCGGATGGTACGTCCTAGGCTACCTGGTTGAAACGTTTGATATAACTTCTTAAGGGTTCCGCAGACCCCTGTTTGAGGGCAAGGAGACAGTGGACTGTCTTCTGATACTTTCTGCTACTAGCAAAATGGCGCAGGAAAACGGTCTTGAAGTCTTGAAAGCAAGTGATGAACCCGTTCGGTAGTCCATCGAACCATTTTTGTGTCGAGTCGGACAGAGAACACTCGGCACTTGATGTCGTCGTTGTATTGGTGTAGCAGAGAAGCATTCTGAAACTTTCGGAGATGATCCTCCGGGTCCTTGCTACTATCATATTCTCCAATAGCTGGGGGCTTGTACCCTTTCGGTAGTTTTTCCTCGAGTACCCTTAGAGAGAAGGGCACTTGCTCCTCAGGCACCTCCTTGGGCTCCTCCCGGAGGACTATGACTTTTCCCTTCTTTGAATCCCTAGGCGAAGAGCTCTCGGGCATGGAGGCATGTGGCTGCTCTTTCTTATTATAACAGTCCAGCCCCTTGTTGTAATAATCTGGGTAGGACTCTTGATAGAAGGCTTGAGAGAAATCCTCATACTGTTTTTGTTGAATCGTAGAAGTCGCTAATAAAAATTTGAAGCGAGTATGCAGCGGAAAATAAAAATCATAACGCTAACACAAATCGATTTTATTTGATTCGGAGTCTTCGTCGACTCCTACTCCATGGCCCGCACTCGTCGAGTGCTTTCGTTGGTCAATTACTAATAGTTTGCAAACAGGATTACAATAGTAAGTATAGGAACTATTAAAAAGAAAATACCGACAACAATAAAAAGAACTTGAGCTGCAGGTTGTCGAAGAAGTGTCGTCGCGTCGCAGGAGCATAGCGCAATAGAGAAGTCGTAGGAAGCAGTTGTTATCTGAAGCTCTAGTGGAGGCCTTCTTTTATAGAAGTGCTTCGGGCGCCTCGCCTAGATCCCTTCAGAGCGTCCGGACTGTGAAGTAGGCCCGCGCTCCATATTGCTGACTACGACGTCCCCTTGACTTCTGACTATCACGTCTCCTTAATTTTTGATTGTCTGACCTTATCGGATTCCATATTTATGCACTGTGTCACTGTAAGACACCATCTTAAACTAAAAAAAAAATATTATTTGAATTTTTTAAAAAATTCTGAATAATTTTTATTCCTTTATTTTGAGACTATTTAAATATTTATTTAGTTGATATTATAGCATTATTTTTAGAGTTAATGTCATTCAATTTCTTCCCTAAAATATTTCTGTTAAAATTTGGCGTCAGCTGTATACCTTTTAATATTCCAAATAGACGGAGTTTTCATGAATCGTTTCTTGATGATCGTCAAAGGTTGATTGGAAAATTATTGAAACCCAAAAGTCAACCGTAGAGAACGACCCATGATCTTCCTCGCAGCACAATCAAATCAGTCTGTGACTTTCACACATTTGACACCTCATACATCACATTAATTTATTCAATCCGGTCAACGGATCCAACCTGCAATCGTTATTATAGGGCACAAGTAAAATGTCAATCCTTCAGTAAACATATCGACTTTCCTTAGCCGCCATGAATCCTTCCGTCTGCAAGATCTCCTTCCTCTTCCTCATCATCTTCTCCTGTTTCGATCCCTCCTACGGTGACCACAACGGTTTCCATGCCATATTCCAATTCGGCGACTCCCTCTCCGACACCGGCAACTTCCTCATCGCCAACGCCGATTCCTCCCCGAACATGGGCCATCCTCCCTACGGCATCACCTTCTTCGGCCACCCCACCGGCCGCCTCTCCGACGGCCGCATCATCGTCGACTTCATCGGTAATTACTCCCACCACGATCTCTTCCCTTGCCACAACGTACGTACGTAATTAAACAAACAAAAAGGGGGGAAATAATAATGCAGCTGAGGCATTCGGACTTCCTCTGCTTCCGCCATTTCTGTCGGGCGACGACCAGAGCTTTTCGAAGGGCGCAAGCTTCGCCGTCAGCAGCGCCACCGCTCTCGACGTGTCCTTCTTCCAGGAGAGAGGCGTCGGAGTCGGGACTAACTTGTCGCTGAGCGTCCAGCTCGAGTGGTTCCAACGGCTCGTTCCTTCGCTCTGCAACACCACTAGAGGTCATCATCGATCGACCAATTGCAGCCAGCTAGCGAACTGATTAATTCACTGACCAGATCTTGATCGATTAAAGTGTAATTTACATATCCAATCGCAGGGTGCAAGAAGTACTGGAGAAAATCTCTGTTCATGGTCGGAGAGATCGGCGGAAACGACTACCTGGGCCCGTGGGTGTTCAACATGCAGACCGAGCAGCAGGTGACGGCCTACGTCCCCACCGTCGTCGAGGCCATCAAGAACGCCACGGAGGTGACGATCGATATATCATCAAGAACGCGACGACAAAATTCAATAGCTGCTGACGATTTAATTAACCTGCGCAGAAATTGATCGAGCTCGGGGCTGTGAATCTGGTGGTGCCGGGGAACCCGCCGTCCGGTTGCTTCGCCAGCATCCTCACGCTGCTGAACGGCACCAGGGCGGAAGAGTTGGAGCCGGGCACGGGATGCTTGAGGAGGGCCAACGACTTGATCAGGTACCACAACCGACTGCTCCGGCGCGCGGTGGAGGAGCTGAGGAAGGAGCACCCCCACGCGAGGATTGGCTACGCGGACTTCTACACGCCCATCATCGAATTCGCCAAGGACCCGGAAGCTTTCGGTGAGCATGGATCCGTTAATTCCTGCTTAATTAATTAATTTCGACGTGAAACGTGACTGTCGATCTGACTGGATCGAATAGGATTTAGCTACCGGCCGAAGCTGAACGCTTGCTGCGGCGGAGAGGGGCCTTACCACTTCGACGTGCGCGCCCTGTGCGGCCAGCCCGGATCGAGCGCCTGCCCAGAGCCGTCCGCCGCCATCGATTGGGATGGGTGGCACGCTACGGAAGCGACCTACCATCGGATCGCGGATTCTTGGTTGCACGGGCCCTTCGCTGACCCTCCCATCCTGACATTGAGGAAGCATTAATTCGCTGCTACCCATCATTAATGGCGTCGTCGGAGATGGATCCGGTGGCCATCCTTAATTGCTTTCGTGCATTTTATGTTTTTCCCATCTCAAATAAATTTAAAATTCTATATAATATGAAACTTAAAAAAAAAACATATTAAAAAGGACTAAAAGTGTGATAAATATAAATTATTTTATGCGCTTCCGCGCCCACCCTCCCACCGCACCCACCACTCCCCCGTGAGCTTCCTCCCTACTCCCCCATGATGTCAGCTCATGTTTATATGTATCAACTCGTCTTACATGAAAATAAGGACGGGTATATGTTCCGGGCAGGGGCTCTTATTCTCTCTAACTCAGCATCACTTAATTACTTTATCCCTTTTTCATCCAACAACGACTTATTATTAAAAAAAATTCTCTTTAATGGATAATGGATATGTGGATGCTAGCTATCAAAATGAGTCTTCGTGTATACTTTTCTAATATATCCAAGTATTTGGTAGAAAATTTTCATAGGATTAAATTGAATTCATTATTTTTTTATCTTTTTTTTTATTGAAATACTATAATGATTTAGACATCGGAATGATTTCACCGGAAAAAAAAAATGACAAATAAGAAAGTAAAATTTAAAAAAAAAAAAACAAAAACAATCCCATTTATTATTATTATTTATCTTTATCAATATTCCATCATAAATGATATGATAACAGATTATTATTATTATTTTTATGTCAGCTAATCGGTCCTTAAATCATAAACTTAAAAAATCAGTCCTGGTGCATGCAGCCCCGGTCCTAACAATTAGGAGGTCCGGGGTAAAACAATCAAAATAGGCTCTTAATTTTTTTTCATAAAGTAAAAATTATTTATAATGAATTCTTCTAACTTTTTTAGATGTAAAATCATCTATATAATATTATTAATTTCAAGATTTTCTAAAATCTCTTTTTCAATAGATAAAATTATAAAGATGAGTAGATGACAACCCGTAACCACCGCAACTCGCAAACCTCCGCACAGTAAGCTCAAAAACTTCAAGTGCAGCGTGCCGGAGGTGCTGGTGCAGTCGTGTAGAGAAGTGGCAAAGGTACAACCTCGCTCACTCGCTGTGATGTCGTCGTAGTCTCGCGGAGTCTCCGGTAGAAAGGAGAGCAAACAAAAAATTCACGAGAAAACTGAGAAGTAGAGAGAATACGAAAGAGGAGATCGTCGGTAGAAATTGAAAGAGCTTGAGCTTTGTGCGGCGACGGAAGAACAGATGCAACATAGAATAGACAACAGTGCAAGGTTTACAAAACCTAATTCTTAGAACAATTTATATATATATATATATATATATATATATATATATATATAATCATTTAAAGTTGTGGACACTCCAAGAACTGGAGCGGCGGAAGAGCAGGTGCAACAGTAGACATTTACAAAACTTAATCCTTAAAACAATTAATATATATATATATATATATATATATATATATATATATATATATAAAGTTGTGGGCCCCTCCAAGAACTGGAGCCTTCAGCTTGCGCGACGGCGGAAGAGCAGGTATAACAGTATACATTTACAAAACTTAATCCTTAAAACAATTAATATATATATATATATATATATTATATAAATATATAACAGTTGGGGGTCCCTCCAAATTTGGGGTCCTAGGCAATCGCCTAAGACGGCCCGGCCTCTGGGGCGGGGGCTGGGTGCATGATACAATGATAAAACACGCAAGTAGTGACACAATATTAATAACAGAGTATTCAATTTTGAATCTGTCATAATTTTTTATTCAAATTTAAAATCATACGTTACCAATACTCACACCTATAAAATTTAAAAATCTATATTTATTACAGTAAAATTTATAAGTGTCAAATTTTAGACCTAAAAATTACTATCTAAATTCTTTTTAGAGCCTCTGGATATATTTTTAATTTTTTAGTATTTTTTATTTTTATGTTATTTAAGATATTTTTGATAAGTAGGAAATTTATAAGTTAAAGTAAACATCCTATTTTGATAATTTATTTCATATGAATTTTTAAGAATTTTTTCCTTTATATATTACGATTTCTTTTTTTTTTTAATCTTATAGGTCAAAATATATATAAATATCTATTCAATTATTTGAACAATCATCTTTCCGATAAATAACAGATTTTTTTATTTTTAATATCTTTTTTTTTCTTTTTAATTTCATTTTCTTGATAGGTCATACTCTCAACTAATTTCTCAAAGTATTCATGATTTAAATTCTAACTATGCTTGTATTGTTTTTCTTTAACAGAATGGAAAATCTTCACGGTTGTTGGAAAAGAAATCACCCGTGGTTCCAGATTTATCTGACGATCGATATATGGGATAAAACCGTCGACGTTCGAAATTAATTGGATGGAAGGTCCACACATGTATTATAAAAATAATAAAATAAAATTCAGAGTAATATCAAATTTATCTTAAGGTGTGTCAGACTGACATCACTAGCATTGTACTGGAAGATTTGATCTAGTCATTGCCCAAGAAGTCTTTGTTTAACAACAGGAGATGGATCCGGTCATCCTTGCATTCATTGTGATCCGGTCATCCTTGCATTCATGCACCACGTTGTGATTTGTGCATCTTGTGCACTAATAATTGACTTTTTTTAAATAAAAATTTAAATTAGGATGAAACTCAGTAACAAATTAAAAGTTCTCTTTCTACTGTCAACTATAACTTTTCCATTTTTCTGATCATGAATAATCGTGAGATTGATCGTTTAATGACGAATTCTATCTTTTATTATTATTCCCTAGTGTACGAAAAGACGTAGAATTAAGTGTTTTAAAATAAATTTTATTCTTTGGACATAAAAAAAATAAATAAAATTTTAAGTAAATATGAAACTTAAATGATAGTAAAGATAATTATATTACGTATTTTTACAATTCTCCGGATTATTCCGGATTATATGAAATAAAATAAATTATATGTCAATTTATAATCAGATCGTCGTTAGTTAGGTGACCGGATTAAATCATGCTGAGTTTAAAATAAATTCAACAGTTGAAATGATGGTTTAGTTTAACTTGATTTTTTTATAAGGTTGAATTAAATAGTATTTATTTATTTAATAAAATGAATTGTTAAACATTGTTCATTTATTAATTGAAACGAATATAAATAAATTTTTATTAAATTAGAAAAAAAAAATATCACGCTTTGAACTTCACATCTTAAAGAAAAACAAATTGAAGGTGCTAAAACGTGCTTAGACATTAAAATAATTCAAGTTTTGAAGTGTTTGGTAAGTTTTAACATTGGGAACTTTGACTACATTTTTTCAAATTAAATTTTATTGTTGGTGGTACTATTAAAACGTGCTTAGACATTGGTAATTGTATGGATTTTATTGTTCGTACTATTAAATTATATTATAATTATCATTAAATTTTAAATAAAATATATAAATCCATTTAAAAATTTATATTCAAATAAAAAAGAGATTTTCAGATCAATTGGTCCATATGGTTTGCAAAATTTTCTTTTTTTTCTACTTTCTAGTTGTTAAAAAATCGCAATCTTATTTCTTGACAATTTTTTTTCTCCTTGATTGTCAAATAAATGTAGAGTCATCCTAAAATCATAAGAATAATCACTTTTTCAATTCTACAGATTAAAATTTCTTAATTATTGATAAAGCATATAACTATATTGATTCACGCATAAATATCGGAAGCGATATTATAAATTCGATTGATTCCATAGAATACTAAGAGATAAGTAATCAAATTCGACGTTTGGAAAGAAACGGTACGTTAATAAATTCTTATTAATCAAAAGCTTCTTTTACATCAACCCAAAGAATTACAATATAAACTTCAAACTCTAAAACACAAACAAAGAAAACAAATCCTACGTAAAACAAAAAATTTCTAAACATACTTGATGCGGTGAATAAGATAGTACCTCTAAGTCAGGTCAAAGTTAAGGAAGTCAGTTGACATGACAGTCAAAGTCAAAGAGTATCATCATTAAGGGCTAGTGCATACGATTCTCTCAGCCGAGCGTTCATCCGACCAGACCCTTCATCCGATCGGACCCTTTGGGCGGTCGGACCATGGTTGGAGTTCTGAACTAAGTCATTACCCTCTATAGCAAAGTCCTCTTTCGGTGCTCGAAGAACTAGCTAATCAAATTTGGGTTTGATATTGGCAAAGGTTTAAAATTAAGCTATCTTGTTGTTTTAACAAGTTGAATTGAGTGTGCAGGAAAAGTCCTAAGTGATCTTAGGTAAGGTGAAAGTCCTAGTTGACACTAGATAGGTGGGAAGTCCTAATTGCGGATAGGCAATGAAGTCTTGGTCCGTGGGATTGAGCAAAGTCTTAATAGGTCGAGGACGTCAGACTAAATTCTAGAGTTGAGGATACTAGGTGAAAGTCTTAGAGGTCGTGAACACCAGGTAGGAAATCCTAGGATCAAGGACATTAGGTGAAAGCCTTAAAGTCTCGGATGTTGAACAAAAGTCTAAATAGTCTGAAGGACTGGTTTCACAATAGGTAAATTCTCCTGAGAGAAGTAGGTAATGACGCATTCCCCGTTGAGCGAACAATAGGTGTCAATTTAACTTAGGGTTTCAGTAGGCGTTCCTCGCAGAAGTCATAACTAGACAGTTCGAAGACTGTCAAATTAATAAATACTATGTTTGTATTATGTTAAATATGTTTTGCAGGGTATCTTTGTATATTTGGACTAACGTGTTTTTACAGGAACTAAAACACACAAGTTAGTCTCAGGTGAGCAGTGCTCAAGGCATCTCAGAGCTACTCGAAGGCACCTCGAAACTAGTGGAACGCGCCTTGGATGAGCCGAAGGCACCCTCGCGCTGATAAACCTTGGCGTTAAGGTTTTCGCCATGGGGAGGTGTCCTATAGTGCATGGAAGGCACCCTCGAGCAGCTAGAGGTGCCTTGAAGGCGCTTTCGGAAGGATAAAATTCGTAGATTGCAATGTTTATCGCAACCAAGACGTAGGTGATAAAAATCTATAGTTGGAGACACCTCGGATGGTGTTGGGGGCCCTCTCAACACCTTATAAAAGAGTTGTTCATGTAGCCCTTTCTACACAACTCATTTTGAAGATCTTTCTCTTACGCGCTACTTCAAAGACGGCTCTACGACTCTGCGATGTGACTTTGCGATGCGACTCCAATGACTGAAAGCACGACTCCCCGAATCCTTGAGTCATCAATATAATTTTTGTCTATAGCACTTATATTATAATCTTATTATACTCGTCTTTGTACTTGTAATTTACAAATTGATAGTGAATTATCCAATGAAAGCGATTGTTGATCGTGGGCTTTGGAGTATGAGTCGTCACAGGCTCCGAACTAAGTATAAAAAAAAGTGTTAGCATTTATTTTTATTTACTATCTTTATTTTGCTACGTTATTCTGATCGAGTTTTTACGAAAAAAGTGAAAAGTCACGAGCCATATTCAGCCCTCCTCCTCTCTAGCGCTTTCAATCCAACATCCTCTTCATCACTCGGGCTAATATAATTAATTATTCTGATCGAGTTATCCAACCAAACGTACCTATGGTTCGATCGGATAAAATGGACACTTGGTTTGATCGAACTCAGTGGCCAAATTGAAAGGCCGAGGGGAGGAGGAATCCCCGACAACATCTCCTAAATCCGACCTCGTGGCTCTTGCAAGCAATAGTCAGTCGAGCTTTATGAAGGACTCGGTTGACTTGCCAGGTGACCATAGTGTAGACTCCATAAGCCAATGACCTTATATTCCTTTTCAGCATTTTGTACCACGTAGGGTAGTTGATATTCTCTATGCAAACTGTACGCCATAAGTTTCCAGCCTACCGAATGTAGGAATTGCACGTCCATTATAAGAAAGGTGTCAAAGTGCTATCATAGTGTTGTCCATTTTAATTTCATTTATTCTAATAGAGGTCGTATTTTGCTTCTATGGGACATGCACAGAGTCACTTTAGATGTTCTCGATATATCAGATCAATATATACATTGTCGTGTTTGTTGCTCAATTACGGCTCGGTCTTCTTTTGTAACATTTATATATGGTTTTCATTCTATCATGACAAGCAGACCCTTATAGACTTCTCTTACCCTCCTTGGATAAACGATTGTGGAACCTTAGCTTATTATGGGTGATTGTAACTCACCATTGGAAATCCAAGACAAAGAAGGTGGGGAACCAGTTTCTAATTATGGGATACATGATTTGGAGTGCTTTGTTGACAATTGTGGTTTGGTTGATCTTCGCTCTGTTGGGTGCCATTTGACATGGACGAATGGAAGGGTTTCTTGCAAGCTAGATCATGGTATGGTGAATTCACAATGGCTTGTTGCGAACTATGAAAGTTATGTGGAATTCATGCCCCCCCGCCGCCCCGGTTGTCTATCGGACCACTCTTGTTGCATAGTTTCAACTTTTGCAAGGGAGAGTAGAGAGTAGATACAATAGGTCATTCAAATTTTATAATATGTGGACATTACATGATGGTTTCAAAAACTTGGTGGCAAACACATGGGAGGCACCCGTTTATGGCAACGCACAATTTATGCTCAAGACAAAGCTTACACGGTTGAAAGGTAAACTAAGGGAACTTGATAAGCTTCATTTTCATCATATCAAGGAGCAAGCATCAAGAGCAAAATCAGAGTTAGAAGATGTTCAAAGAACTCTTCTTAATGGAGAAGAGCCCCCAAGTGACTATGGCACAATAAGAAAGGAGGCAATAATGCTAGCGGAGGTGGAAAGACTTTTCTACCAACAACGTGCCAATAGTATCTAACTTAAAAATAGTGATAGATGCACCAAATTTTTTCATGACTTGGTGAAGAGAAACAACAAAAGAAATGCTATTATTACACTCATCAAATAATCCGACGAACAAACAACTAGTTTGGATGAAGTTGTCGAAGAATTTGTGGAATATTCTCAAGGCCTCTTGGGTGAGGTCGGTCAAAGCTCTCCATTTGATGTTTCTTCCTTGTATGGGACTAGATTATCTTAAGCCCAAGCATTAGCCCTAGAAGCCACAATCACGGAGGAAGAAATCAAGAAGGCTCTATTTGATATAGGAGCCGATAAAACCCCGGGTCCGGATGGTTACAATGCAAAATTCTTCATGGCGACTTGGGACAACATAAGGGCTAATTTCATTAAGGCGATACATGAATTCTTCATTAATGGTTGGCTCCTCAAGCAATGGAATCACACCTTGATAGCTCTCATCCCTAAATCTGATCATACTCCAAGAGTTTCAGATTTTAGGCCTATCTCATGTTGTACGATTTTCTACAAGGTCATCTCAAAAGTATTAGCGGCAAGATTGGCAAAAGTTATAGATATATTGTTGGATCCGACTCAAGTGGCTGTCATCAAAGGTCGGTCCATAGGTGATAATATTCATTTAGCCCAAGAATTATTGAGAAAGTATGCTCGTAAGCGGATTTCTCCAAGGTGTATGATCAAAATTGATTTGCGCAAGGCTTTTGACACGATTGATTGGAGTTTCCTTATATTCGCACTTGTTGGTTTTGGATTTCCCCAACAATTTTGTAGATGGATAAGAGAATGTGTAACCACGGTCTCTTACTCCTTTAGTCTAAATTGTGGGTTTCATGGTTTCTTTAGTGGAAGAAGAGGCTTGAGGCAAGGTGACCTTCTCTCTCTTTTGTTATTTGGCCTATGTTTAGAAGTTTTCTCACGTTCTATGAAAGTTGTATCAAGGCAAAGTGCTTTTTATTATCATCCAAAATGTGAAGAAGTGGAACTCACACATATAGCATATACCGATAACCTCTTGTTATTTGCAAGGGTTGATGTTTCTACTCTTAGCCTCATTATGGATTGTCTATTGGTTTTTGGTGATAAAGTGGGTCTTCGAGCAAATCCAATGAAATCCAACTTATATATGACCAAGGTTAGTGATCAACTATTGGAGGAACTATTACACATAACCGGTTCTCAACAAGGCACATTTTCCCTTCCGATATCTTGGTATTCCATTAGCGACGGAGAAATTGAGGATTGCGAATTATGGGGTACTTCTTGACTCCATAAGAAAGAAGGTTGTATCTTGGCCGAAGCACACACTTTCCCCATGCCAAAAGATTGGAACTTGTAAGTGTTAGTATTAGCCCTAGTACCAATTATGAGATGATTGTAAATGACTTATTTTGTATCATATATCATTATTAATAAAAGACAAAGTTGGTTATTATATTTATTTCAGTTCAATGCCAAAGGACAATATTAATACGTTGAGACTAGCATGTAGGTTGACAGATAATTTGATCTTACAAGTCATGGATATGCGATATCAGGTTGACACATGGGTATATATTAGAGAATATATACTGAATGACCTACCATGAGAATATTTCATGGATCGTTATATGAGTGTCATAAGCATTCTCATGTGACTATTGGTATGAATAGTCCTTAGACCTGAAGTCGCTACGGTTCCCTACATAAGGAGTTGTGTACTTTGGTATCAACAAACGTCACCTATAACAAGGTAGACAATAAAGTCGATCACTAGATATGCAATGAATTATGCGGAGGGATGTGAGTGATGTAGATGAGATCTATCCCTTCCATATGACGGAAGCGATATCTGTGGGCTCCTTGATTAGTAGGACATAAAGAAAGCATGGTCATGCTCAAATAAGTCAATATGAGATATTGAGTTTATTTGATTGAGTGTGTCTACTTAGAGATCAAGAAACACAAAGGTTGATAAGAGGATGACACGGTCTATGTCTCATTGATCAATTTAGATATCAAAGATAGAGGAACCAAATCATACAAGATAATAGCCACGGACAGGTTAGGTCGGATCTTGACCTTTTCGTCACTTGGGTAGCAATGATGCCTTGCTAGATGTCACTCATTGTTTATGTATCTAAATGTTGATTTAGGTACATTGCCAACGTTATGCGAACCTATTGGATCACACACAAAGAACAAATAGATTTGGAGATGGGTTCATATGATGAATCATTGGATTAAGTCTTATCCGAATTAGACTTATTGAGTTAGACTCAATTGGATCTAATTGTTGGATTAAGTCCAATTCAAACTAGACTTAAGGAGTCAATTCAAATTAATGAAATGTGATTCATTGAATTTGAATTGTATGAGATTAATTGAGTAAGACTCGATTGAATTATACTTGAGTTAGACTCACGTAAATTAGACTTGAGTTAGACTCAAGTGAGGAGACTTGAGTTAAACTCAAGTGAGGATTAATGAGACATTCATTGAATTTCAAAATTCAATGATACATTTGATTCAATTTTTGAAATTGAAATGAGGAGTTATTTGAAATGAGGAGTTACAAGTGTGTGATCCTTAATGGAGTGTAAATGCTCATTAAGGTTATTAATACTAATTAAGTATTTTCATTGGATGAAAATACTTAGTATTTTTCTCTTCATTTTGGCTTAATTCTCTTCATTCTCATTGCTCCTCTCCTCTTGGCTGAAAATCCATTCTCAAGGTTGCTAGCACAACCTATCTCCATTTGTGAGTTTGTGAGACAAACAAACGCTTGTTCGTGTGGATACCGTAGATGCGCGAACGTGAGATCGTGTTGTGATCCGAGCTGTCGGGAGTCCGTGAGCACGCTACAAAGGTATAATCTCTCATGTTCCTATGTAAACTTAGTATATTTTTCTTCGCCCTTCGCATGGATCTTCTGGAGGAAATATGTCTTTTCCGCTGCGCGTTTGTGTGTTTAGCAACCTATTTCCTTACAGTAAAATCGGTACTTCAAGAAGTGGAATGTTTTTGGTTATATATCCTTCCAATACCAAGTGGAGTTATTGACAAGATATATGACATCTCTCGCTCCTTTGTATGGTCAACAAAACATCTACCAATCTCTTGGACTTCTATATGTCTACCCAAAGAAGAAGGAGGATATGGTTTACGTGATTTGCAAACATGGAATATGACTCTCTTATGTCGAATTCTATGGAATATTCAAAATCGAAGAGAGTCCCTTTGGGTCCGATGGGTTCATCATCACTATCTCCGAAATATGGACTTTTGACAATAGAGGAGTAAGCCTTCGGACTCTCCCCTTATTAAATGCTTACTTTATATTCGTGATGAGCTTGTACAACGAACTACCTCTATTGGCGCTGCAAACATGAAGATGATAGAGTGGTTTACGAGGGAAAATAATGGGTCGGCCTTGGCATATGAGTTTTTCCATCCAAGAGCGACTAAAGTGGATTGGTTTTCGGTGATATGGAAGCCATATATTTTGCCCAAGCATAGGTTTACCTCTTGGTTACTTGCTCATGGAAGACTAAAAACGACGGGCACCATCTCATATGAGTCCAACAAATTATGTGCATTGTGCCACCAACAAGATGAATCCAATAATCACATTTTTTTTTTATTGTGACATTGTCAAGCCCCTACTTGATAAAGTCAAGACATGGATGGGGTATCACTTTTGATATCACTGATATGACCTCCTTTCTTGATACATTTCGGCAAAATTACAAAGGTAAATGACGGCAAATGAAAGCAAGACATCTTGCTTTATCTTCCATGATTTATCTCATATGGAATGCACGTAACATAAGCCGATTTGAGAATGTTGTACCTTGCTTTGAGAAGATATTTCACAAAGTCCAAGTTCATGTTTGGCGCTTTGTGGATATCAAGTAATTCTTTTGTAATGTGTGGTAATGTTTTGTGACATGTTCAGATGTCATACAAACTACAAAGTCCAAGTCATGTTTAATACTTTGTAGACATTAGTGAGGCTTAGATGTGTGATGTTATGTATGAAGTTTGCTTAATGGTATCTTACAAAGTCATAAAATTCATATGCACTTTGTAGACATCATATGATTGTATTTTGTTCTTTTTGAGAGTATAATACATTTACCTCCCCCCTTCCCCCAAAAAAATAAACAAACAATAACACTATAAAAGGGGGTCTCCATCTATAGGCGCAGATATGCAATGCTACACAATTTTATATACTCATAGTCACTGTTCATTTACTATTCATTACCTTCAATTGAATCACTGACTTGAATGTTGGAGGACCTACACTGGAGACCCTCTCCCTAGCCCGGTTATTAATGCTCCTTCGGATGCACATGACCTTTCGGAGTTCTCTTTTCTAGTTTGGAGTCTTTGCACAGTCAATATCAGAGTCACCTATCCAGTACATCATCTCCACCAATTTCAAATATAATCAATACTAAAAATTTAAAATATCCTAAATGATCTCAAATTTTAAAAATATAAAAGACATAAATTATCAAAAATATTTAAAATATCAAACTCGATACAAATAAAGAAAAGATAAAAATTATTCTTTTTTACCGCATCATTTATTCTATTCTTCAAATAAATAAGACATTGTAATTTCCTAAACTGAATTACCGTGATTGTGACGTAGGATAATCCGAATTTTGAGACCCAATCTAAGTCCAAAAAGTTAAAAAAATAATAATAATAATCCCAGTTAGTCTCATTGATTATCTCTGGGTGATCGGTCGGGTCCCACGAAAGTTTCCCATCGGCCACCAGGGTAAATTGGGAAACGCACGCGACAGCCAACTCAGACGCCCAACGAGAAAAATTTCTACAAATACGCCGTAATTGGGGATCGAACCGTGGGCGCCTGGGTGACAACCTGAATGTTCTACCATGGCACCATGCCCCGATGACAAAATGATAATCTCAGTTAGCCTCATTGACTATCTCTGGGGTGACCGACCCGATTCTACGGAAGTTTCCCACAGGCCACCAGGGTAAATCGGGAAGCGCACGCAGCGACCAGCCCAGAAGTCCATAAGCCCAGCATCCTTTGATTACGCTCCCCATTTGAAGGAAAAATTCCTACAAATACGTCGTAGCTGGAGTTCGAACCGCGAGTACTTGGGAGACAACATGAATGTCCTATCATGACACCATAACTTTAGGGACATCCAAGTTGTCTCTCAAAAAAAAAAAAAATTCAAAGTCTTTACGGAGGCGGGCTTCAAATAAATTTTGTCAAAATTATTTTCATTTTTCCCTCGTTAGGATTTTAAGACTATTTGTTATGATATTATTTTTATTTTAAATTAATTTTAATCTTTTAAATCTAGAGACTCAAAATTCCTCCATAAAAATTAACTTTAAAAAAAATCGACGTCACATTGATTTATAATGATCAAGAACAATAATGATTAAGAATAGATAAGTTGGTGTTGTAAACAATAACGCGACTAACACCTCCTTAATTACAACGGGTAAGCTAGCTCTTCAAGGAGGCGGTCAAAATGGGAGGGTCGACGTAGGGTCCGTAGAGCCATCCATTAGCGATCACACGGTGGGCAGCCTCCGTCATATGGATTCCATCCCAGTTCACATGGGTCGATATGTTCTCGCACACCGTGAAACCCTTGTCATTGCACCGGCGACCTTGGTCGTAGTTGTAAAGCCCCCCGCCGTTCCCGCAGCAAGTTCTCAGCGCTCCCGCAGTAAACCCTGCCAGGTCGGAAAAAACAGGTAACGGTGAGTCGACAGACATTTCAGAAGGAAGAGCTGAAACCCAACTGCATGCTCTGTTTCTCTGTTTCTTCCAAATGGAGGAAAAGTCCAGCCACCGGCGTGTGCCACCTCAAGTGCCATACCATCGATCGGTCCCCCACCCGTGCGTCACGTAGGAACTTGGCAGGACATGACATGGGGGGAGATGCCTTCTCAAAAGGGTTCCATAATTCCCTCAGCTTTATTCGACTTAAATAATGCCCTACACTGACCCGAGAATGCGACCGTCAACCAAACACCTCGATCGTGGTGGGTTAACTTAATTACGATCGAGCTCTGTCAAATATTTTTGTAAGAGGATTCTCAACTCAATTATTGTTATTTCTTATTTCTCATCTCCTAACAGTCCACCTCCGAATTCTTGTATATATTATCTTTTGTAATCGCCCAACCACTACAGGATCGCAGAGAACGTGCGAAGAAACTATCAGAAAATTGAGTTGTATATGATCGATCGTGACTTATTCATGGAAGATTCAAACTCTGCTACGCAAGAGCCATGTCAATTTCAAATTGATGCTTAATTTGTTCAATTCACGCAAGGTGGGTGGCTAGTTCGTCGCTGACAAGGTCAGTTCAACCTAAAGCTAGCGATGGCGCAGATTAATGGCGGTAGCCTCGATGATATCAGCTCATGACAATTGAACTATTGACTTTTCTTCAGAATGCAGATGGGAAGAGAAGAAGACTGACCGTATTTGAGCGGGTTGATGGCGAAATCGAAGATTTGGGAGTAGTAGTCGGCGTATCGGATGGATATGGCCGGATTCTTTCGCCGGAGGTCGTCGAGGGTTCGCCGGAGCTGTGTGTTGTGCAGCCAGGAGAGGGCGTTGTATCTGCGGGAGCAGCCGGTCCTGGGGCCGTAGTCTTGCGGGTCGGGCGTGTGGTAGTTGGACAGGTACAAGGGGAAGCACCCCACCGGCAGCAGCCCCGGCACGATGATGTCCGCCGCCCCGAGCCCGATCAACCTCTGCTTGCGACCCCATTTTTTCAGTTAATTCTGAGCTTCTATGGTCTAGATGATTAATTCAAATATAATTACCTCGACGCCGTCGGAAATGGCGCGGACGACGTGAGGCACGAAGGTGGTGACTTCGTCAACGGACCTCCCGAAGAAGAGAGCAGTGCTGTAGTCGTTTCCCCCGAACTCGCCCACCACGAACAGAGACTTGCCCAGGAAATCCTTGCAGTCTGCCGCCGGCCGCCGGCGTCGTCATGAACGTCCGTAACCATTAATTAACTTCAGGGAGCTAGCTCAGAGTGAACATCAAGCTGCAGAATGAAGCTAACGGAGCACGCACCTTGTGTGGAGCCGCAGATGGAGGGGAGGAGCTTCTCGAAGCGGTCGACCTGGATGTAAATGGAGGCGTTGACCCACAGGCCCTTGCTCAGCCCTCGCTCGTTGAAGAAGTCGAAGCCGAGCACGGTGGCCGCCACCCAGGCGAAGTTCGCGCCCTTGCTGAAATTCGACTCCCTCTCGTTCGACGGCGGCAGCAATGGAAATCCCAGGTCCTGAGCTGCCAAATTCCCAACACATATGCTAATTAATTAATTAATTAATCAAGAGTAGCTATCGAATTTTTCGATCGTGCTGCGTGCGTACCGATGAAGTCGATGACTAAGCGTCCGTCGGAGCAGCGTCCGGTGGCGCGGCCGAAGAAGGTCATTCCGTAGGGGAGGCGGCCGATGCGGACGTTGCCGGTGTCGGACATCGAGTCTCCGAAGTTGAACAAGGCGTTGTACTGATGAGACGAGGAAGGAAGGAGGAAGGCGGAGAGGAGGAGGAGGATGAAGAGGAAGAAGAGGGCGAGATTCTCCATTGTTGCAGAAGAGTCTTCCTCCTCGTCGTGGCTTGGAAACGCACTGTTTTAAAACCACAAGCAATGGCGCGATTGGACCCGGCAAAAGCCACATGGTACATCATTTCTCGCGTCAACCACTGTTCTATCAATTTAAATATTCATTTTTTAAATATCAAATCTGAGATGACTTATTGTCCTATTAAAATTTTTCATAAATAAAAAAGTACTCCATATATATATATAAAATAGATAGAAAAAGCAGGCATTATTAGTTATTAATGGCAGGAATAGTATTCGAATTTTACCTGGCCACAGTTGACTTCCATCTTCTTAATGTTTTTATCTTGTGGCCAATTGCTGAAAGTTTGAATAAGAAACACATTAGCACAGAATCTATGCTTGTTTTGCATTTACAAGTTATCACCAATTCTGCATAGTTAGTGCAACAATGTAATCAGGGCAAGGTGCGAAAAATTATAGACAAAGATTCACTGATTGATTTAATAAACATAAGAGCAAGTTGTTAATTTCTTGCTACATCTGGGATCGTGATAATATTTTAAGGAAACTTGAGTCTGTTCAACTAACAAGCAACTCTCTCATTTATGTTTTCTTTTCCAACAAGAAGGTTGTGGATTAGGTGAGCTAGCTAGCAAATTAGTTGGCAGCGCCTTAACAGAACGATACTGCAGCATTGCCTTTAATTTCTTCTGTTCGCTGCAAGTTGCATCGACAAAAAAGAAGATGTAGAGTTATAGTAGTCAGGATTTGCCTTATCCAAACCATCACAGTGACAAGATATACCACTTTGTTTTCCCAATCTACGCTAGATTTTAACTGATGTGGTCGACATAGGCACCATATCTATCTGATATGGTCCGGTCAAAGGTCTTACTTAAATGTCGAGTAAAGTTAGAGTTGAAGTGATCATCTGACTCCTTCTACTCGGTCAACATACATCTTCAACATACATCTTCGACTCAATTCAACAGACTCCTTATCGACTCCTCCTATTCGATCACTAAACTCTTTCAGCTCAGTCATCTAACTTCTCCTACTCAGTTAACAAACTTTTTCAACTTGGTTCACTGGACTCCTTCAGCTTGATCATCGTCGGTTGAGAACTACATCCTACTAAGTTTGTTGTATCATTTTTCTTGAAGAATGTGAATAAAGTAGTCATTTCTCTCAGAAGATGTGGATAGCGTAGCTGTTTCTCTCGAAAGTCATGGGCAAATACGTGGGTAACGTAAGTGCACAGCTGCAGTCCTATATAAAGGTCACCCACTCTCACGGGCATAGGTATACACACGGATATTCAAACTCTTCTATGTTTGATGCAGTGGATAACTATCGATTCTATTGATTGTGTATAAATACTGGAAGCGACTATTGAATCCGTTGATTTGGACATGAATACCGAAAGCGACCTTCTAATCCATGTTGATTCGTGCAAGAATACTAATAAAAAGATAAACTCGTCATTTCAAAAAGGAGACCGTTAAAATTACCTTAATAAAAAAACTATCTTTTACAACTAAAATATATACATAGTCTCCAACTATAATATTCTTTAAAGAAGTCCTCATATATGGACTTAATCAATTCTTATATGATAAAGAAAAAAAAAAGAAATCATATGAAAAAAAATTTCTTAATAGGAATATTAATTAACAAAAGAGGATATTGATATAGACCAATCCTAACTCATATATACTAGAAATATGAAAAATACTCTAAATAATATAAAAATAAAAATTACTAAAAATAATAAAAATATACTTGAAGGTTCGGATGTAGATTTTGGATCTGAAACTTGACGATTATGAGTTCCTCAATAATAAAAGTAGTTCTTTGAATTTTACACGCGTGATCATTGATAAAGTCTCATTTTAAGTCCTAAGTCAAAGATTATAACCTCCGAAAGATTACTATGTCGAACCCACATCAATGTTCTCTTGTGTTTCACCTCTCTCTAGCTATTAACTTGAGTTTCGGAGCGGTCACACAGAATCCAACCTCAACGGCCAACGCTCATTCTAGCTACTAAATTGTTGAGTGTTCACATAAACTTTATGATTTTTCTTTATCATCATATCATCTGCAACCTTCTTTCTGATAATTACTTTTCACTTACTCACTCGACAGCGATCTCATTAACATAAAAAATAAGTCGGCCAAAGAAAATATTTAACATTGCCATTGATGGTGCTACTTATATATAAAATGTTTAATGCACCAACTACAACAACTAAGAAATATCACCAATTACTATTTAAAAAATCAAAAGGTATACTACGTGTGCAAGGAATAAATTATACTCCTGCAGTTTCATATAAATCAATCATAGTTTCTTGACATCTTACTTAATTCTTCTCCAATCTACCACACCTTGTTACAGACCTTGAAAGTGAAAGGTAGATGATCAGGAGTTGGATGCTGTCAAATCCTGCTACATATTTTTGAGTTTTCAAGTTCTTGCTGTCATCTTATGCACAAATGAAACGAAGGGCATGCCAAGAAATAATAAGCTGTTAAAGAAAACAGACACACATTGAGAGGAAAAGGAATATTTCAGAAAGACCACACACTTCCAAGGAAGAGCTATAAATCAAGGTGAAGTTCTCTTTTCTCAAGTTTAAAGGAAAGCCAAAGTACTCAAAGGCTGATCCATTTAGTATATATTGATGGATTAATTAAATTAAAGTTAACTTCCCAAGAAAAACCTTGTTCATCTTCATCTTCATTGCATGTTGAAGATTAAGTGACAATAAAACTTTCCAACAAAACTCTTCATTTCCTATAATAATTTTGGTTTACAAAGAGTCACAAATTAAAGTTGTCTTTAATGTCTTCTTTAATGTTGGTGTGTGTTACAAGTAATTCAAAAGTGTATAAAAGGAGAAGACCATGTATTAATAAAAAAAAGCTTGACTTCCTCTTAATATTCTTCCTCCTCTAAATATACTCTGTTCCTTGGTTAATCTTCTTTCAATATGGTATCATAGCGATGACCAACAATCTCATTTCTCTTGTGCCTCGTTTCAATAGTGAAAATTTTGATTATTGGAGCACTCTCATGAAGTTAGGTCTTGAATCACAAGACTTATGGATTGTTATTGAAGGAGTACCAGAGGAGGAAGATCAATTAACCGAACCACAAAGAAATATTTTGAAGAACAAGAAGCAAAAGGATAGAAAAGCTCCTTTTCAGATTTATCAAGCCCTTGAAATTTCAGTTTATGAAAGGATTTCAAAAGCAACGAGTACTCAAAGAGCATGGGAGATTCTACAAACAACTTATTCCAACCAAGACCAAGTGAAAAATGTACGCTTACAATCTTTACGAGCAGATTTTGAAAAATTAGAGATGAAAGACAATGAAAAAGTTTCAGAGTATATACTTCACTCGAACCGGTTCTATTATGAATCAAATGACATCAAATGGAGAAATCATGGAGACCCAAAGGGTAGTAGAGAAAATCTTACGAAGTCTATCAAACAAATTTGATCGTGTGATAGTTGCTATTGAAGAATCACAAGATATTTTACTAATGTCCTTGGAAAGTTTGCAAGAAAGATTGGAAGCTCATGAGGTTAGAATTCTTCAACGAAGTCCTCTTATCTCTACTTCAAATCAAACTTTGAAATCCCAGTTCACATCCACGGGAGGCCGTGGCTCTTATCGTCGTGGACGTGGAAGAGGTCAGAATCAAAGAAGAGGTGGTAGATTTTCTTACCAGCAGTCACAAGAAAATGGAAAAGAAGAGTCTCAAAAAGGGGAGAGACAATTTTCCTATAATTTCCAAAGAGGAAGAGGACGTGGAAATTACAAAGGTACAAAACCTTATATTGAATGTCATTATTGTCATATGCTAGGACATAAAATAAATTATTGTTGGGAAAAATATCCTGAGAAAAAATGTGAAGCTGGATTAGTACATGAAAATGAATCTCAAAATTTTGAAACTTTACTGATTGCTAGTGATGGAAATATTGAAAATATTTGGTATTTGGATAGCGGTGCAAGTCAGCATATGACTGAAAGCTTATTTTTAACCCTAGCAAAAGCTAACCATGGGCATGTAACTATTGGAGATGCTAAGTCCTACAAAATTGAAGGAGTAGGAGAAATCTCTTTCAAAACAAAGTCTGGAAAAATTGACAAAATGTCTGAGGTATTTTATGTTATTGGTTTACAGAGTAATCTACTTAGTGTTGGTCATTTATTGAGAAAAGGTTTCGATATTCATTTTGCTGATAAGTATTACAACATGAAGAAGAAAAATCAGTATGTAGCAAAGATCAGTTTGGGCTCAAATAATTTATTTTCTCTCAAACTTGATATTATAAATGTTGCTTGTTATCTTACTGCTAATGAAGAAATTGTTGGAGCAATCTAGGTACCTTAGGTTTGATGTTTGGACAAAGGTTTAAGTTAGGTTTATTGTTGTATTTGATATGCATTGTGAGTGTGCAGGATACATGTATAATAAGGAAAGTCCAAGTGTGATCTTAGCAAAGGAGGAAAGTCCAAGGATGAGTCTTGGTGGTGTAAGTCCAAGCATGTAGTCTTGGCAACGTAAGTCCAAGTGTGATTTGGTAATGGATGAAGTCTTGGAGGCGCAACCTCTTGGAAAAGAAAGACCCGACAACAATAACAAGGCCGATGGAAGCTCCAAAAGGCAATATATGAAGGATGGGGAGGCATCCAAGAGACGCAAGACTAATGGAGGAGGCTAGAAGGCTAGGTCTAGGTTGGTCGGACGAGGATGAGTGATGAGTGAATGTACTCAGGGGTTAAATCCTAGGATTAGAGTTCTACTATAGTGTCATCGTAGCAGTACTGTATGTTGGGGTTCAATCAAAGTCCCACATTGGAAAGATTTGGTAAAGATCATGGGGTTAAAAGGATGCAAGATATCTCCATTGGCATGCAGCCTTTTGGGTAGAGCCCAAGAGTAAAGCCATGAGGACCTAGGCCCAAAGTGGACAATTGTAACGACTCGGCCCTTTGGCCTCTTGGGCGGCCCTTGTGGCGGCCCAACTAGCGGCCCTTATGTCATCGGCCCATTTGGCGACCTCTCATGTCGTCGGCCGACGACCCTTTGGACGTGCCGTTACTCACTAGGACTTTCCACCCCTGGCAGTGGCTTTTTGCCTCCCCCAGGATTCGAACTCTAAACCTCCAGGCTTAAGTATTAGAGTTTATGAATCCTGGTAACCAAGTGAGATCACTCACTTGCAACATAAGGGCCGCTAGTTGGGCCGCCACAAGGGCCGCCCAAGAGGCCAAAGGGCCGGGTCGTTACAATAAAAAGGCGCCTTTTTATTGTAACGACCCGACCCTCTTGGCTCATTTGGCGGCCCATTTGGCGACCTCTCATGTCGTCGACCGACGACTCTTGGCCGTGCCGTTACTCACTAGAACTTTCCACCCCTGGCAGTGGATTTTTGCCTCCCCCAGGATTTGAACTCTAAACCTCCAGGCTTAAGTATTAGAGTTTATGAATCCTGGTAACCAAGTGAGATGATAGGTCCCGGGTTCGATTCCCGTTTAAGCTATTTTTTTTTTATTGTAACGACCCGGCCATTTGGCCTCTTGGGCGGCCCTTGTGGCGGCCCAACTAGCGGCCTTTCCACCCCTGGCAGTGGATTTTTGCCTCTCCCAGGATTCGAACTCTAAACCTCCAGGCTTAAGTATTAGAGTTTATGAATCCTGGTAACCAAGTGAGATCATCTAATACTTAAGCCTGGAGGTCTAGAGTTCGAATCCTAGGGGAGGCAAAAATCCACTGCCAGAGGTGGAAAGTCCTAGTGAGTAACGACACGGCCAAAGGATCGTCGATCGACGACATGAGAGGTCGCCAAATGGGCCGACGACATAAGGGCCGCCAGTTGGGCCGCCCAAGAGGCCAAAGGGCGGGTCATTACAACAATATCATGTCATTGTGGAGATATGTGGACATCCTTTGGGCTCAACAAATGGTATCAGAGCCATGGTACGGACCAGATACCATGTGGGGTGGCCTTGAACAAATTTGAGGGTGGGCCCGGAGTAGGTCAGGGTGACCGGATGTTCGTGGGAGGCCTGGAGCAGGTCAGGGTGATCGGATACTTATGCGGAAGCAAGTAGGTCAGGGTGACCAGATGCTCGCAGGGAGGCCCGAAGCAGGTGAGGGTGACCGGATACTCGCGGGGAGGCTTGGAGCAGGTCAGGATGACTGGATGCTTGTAGGAGACCTGGAGCAGGTCAAGGTGACCAGATACTCGCGGGGAGGCGAGTAGGTCAGGGTGACCGGATGCTCGCAGTGAGGCCCGAAGCAGGTCAAGGTGGTCGAATGCTCACGGGAGGCCCGGAGGAGGTCAAGGTGACCGGGTACGGATGCTTACGGGGAGGCCCAAAGCAGGTCAGAGTGACCAGATGCTCGCGGGGAGGCCCAGACCATGAGAGTAATTATGGTCCTTCGTTTGAGGGGAGGATTGTTGGGGTTCAATCAAAGTCCCACATTGGAAAGATTTGGTAAAAATCATGCGGTTAAAAGGATACAAGATATCTCCATTGGCATGAGGTCTTTTGGGTAGAGCCCAAGAGCAAAGCCATGAGGGCCTAGGTCCAAAGTGGACAATATCATGCCATTGTGGAGATATGTGAACATCCTTTGGGCTTAACACTGTAGCGTTACTGCAGCAGTATGTAGCGTTACTGTAGCAGTCGACTGGTGCGGTCGACCGGGTAGTCGACTGGGAGCTAACAAAATGCGTCTGTTCATTTGGTTAGTGTGGAACAGTCGACTGATGGAAGTATCAGTCGACTGGTATCGAACCGTTAGGTTGTAACGATCGAATCTCTATAGAGGGCAATCGACTGATGGTTTTAGTAGTCGATTGGTAGGCGAGGTTTTCCAACTCGTGGCCTATATAACCAAGCATTAGAAGCTTGGTTAAGGTTGACGAAATAGACTTGGTTAAAGCCAATTAGAATCTCCCAAGCCCTCGTGTGATTGGTGTGCTTGTATTCAAGTGTTTGTGGTGATGTTTCTCCACCAACAAGGAGCTTGAGCTAGCCGAAGGTTTTCCGGGGAGTCATCCATCGACGGATCGGGATCGTCCATCTTATGGACAGCCGTGGAGTAGGAGTAAGTGATCTCCGAACCACGTTACATAAATGTGTTAGAGGTTTGATTATCTTGGTTATTACTTCTAGGTTTAGCATTCTATTCGTTAGATTTGTTTGTGTATTTCCATTGTGCACTAACATTATAGAAAGCGACGTGTTGGGTGAGACGCTATTCACCCCCCTCTAGCGGACATCAAGGTCCCAATAGAAATTTCCAAGTTGTGGCTTGACAAATTTAGGCATCTGAATTTTCAAATCTTGAAGGAGTTAGCAAGTAAAAATATTGTTCAAGGACTTCCTAAAATTGATGGAATAAGTGAAGTCTTTGAAGAGTGTCAACTTGGAAAGCAACATCAAGAGACATTCCCATCTAAATCTAAGTGGGAATCACATTCACCCTTGGAACTTGTCCACACAGATCTTTGTGGACCCTATGCGTGTATCATCTCTCGGAAGTAACTTATATTTTTTATTATTTGTTGATGATTACACCAGAAAAACTTAGGTTTATTTTGTTAAAGAAAAATCAGAAGCTCTCTCTTGCTTTAAAATCTTCAAAAGTCAAGTGGAAATTTTTTTTGGCTATCAAATAAAAAAAATCTGAGAAGTGACCGAGGAGGTGAATTTCTATCTTCTTTATTTGAAGAATTCTATCAAAACCATGGTATTAGACATGAATTGACAGCACGGTATATGCCACAACAAAATGGTGTCACGGAAAGAAAAAATAGGACAATCATGAACATGGTCAGATGCATGTTGAAGAAGAAAAATTTATCAGCTGAATTTTAGGCTGAAGTAGCTTCTTGTGTCGTCTACCTAATCAACAGATCATCAACAAAAAGGTTATAGAATTCTACTCCAAATGAGGCATGGTACGGAAAGAAACCAAATGTTACTCATTTAAAAACTTTTGGTTGTCTTGCATATTCTCATATTCCTGATGCTTTAAGAACTAAACTTGATGACTAGTCTGAAAAATGCATTTTTATTTGATATAGCGAAAGAAGCAAAGCTTACAAGCTTTACAATCCAAAAACAAAAAAAAATTGTGATTAGCAGGGACGCCCGCTTAGATGAAAAAGCTTCTTATGTTTTCTCAGATTCGGCAGGTTCATCAAGTTGAGAAATTCTTGAATTTGAAGATGATCCTTCACCACTACAACCTGATATTTCTGAAATAAACATGTCTCCACCACCATCACAAAGAAGAATAAGAAGTTTGAGAGATATTTATGATGTGACTGAAGAGGTAAATATGACAGATCAAGTCTATTTTGATTTCTTTGTAGGAGAAGATCAAATCACATATGGAGAAGCATCAAAAGAAAAGAAATGGGTGCATGCCATGAATGAAGAGATAAGCTCCATTGAGAAAAGTGGTACATGAGAGCTCACTACTTTGCCACCATACAAATATCCGATTGGTGTGAAATGGATCTTCATGACTAAAACAAATCCAGATGGCTCCATTAATAAATACAATGCAAGATTGGTTGCAAAGGGATAAAAACAGAAAGAAGGTGAAGATTTCAATGAAGTATTTGCTCCTGTTTCTAGACTTGATACAATTCGATTAATTGCACTTACTGCTCAAAAGGATTGGAAATTATTTCAAATGGACATCAAATCAGCTTTTTTAAATGGTTTTCTTCAAGAAGAAATTTATATAGAACAACCCCCTGATTTTGTGAAAATAGGTGATAAGGACAAAGTATATAAGCTCAGAAAGGCTCTCTATGGTTTGAAGTAATTACCTTGTGCATGGTATGACTGAATTAATGATTATTTTATTAAATATGATTTTTAAAGATGTCCTTTTGAACATACACTTTTTATCAAACAAAATTCTGAAGGTGACTTTATACTTGTGAGTCTTTATGTTGATGACCTTATTTTTACCGGAAATAATCAGGAGATATTGACAAAATTTAAAACTCTATGATGAGAGAGTTCGAAATGACATATTTGGGTGAGTTGCATTACTTTTGGGCATTAGTGTTCAACAATCGAGAGAAGGAACTTTTATCTCATAAGAATACTATGCAACTCAAATTCTTAAAAGGTTCAAGATGGAACATACAAACCCAGTCTCAACTCCTTGCATCACAGGTCTGAAACTAAGTAAGATTGGTGAAGGAAAGATGGTGCATTCAACAATATTTCATAGCTTAGTTGGGAACCTGATGTATCTTACTGCCACTAGACCTGATATCATGTACACAGTATGTTTGATTAGCAGATTTATGGAAAAACCTTATTCAAACCATTAAGAAGCTGCAAAAAGAGTTCTACAATATATTAAAGGAACAATTGATTATGGAATTTTTTACAAAACACAAGTGTCTATCAAACTTGTTAGTTATACAAATAGTGATCTTGGAGGAAGTATTGATGATTCTAGAAGTATCTCTAGCTATATTTTTAACCTTGGAAGTGGGGTAATCTCTTGGTGTTCAAAGAAGTAACAAATTGTAGCACTTTTAACTACTGAAGCAGAATATATAGCAGCTTCTTCAGCTGGATGTCAGGCTTTATGGTTAAGAGGAGTTCTTGAAAATTTAAAATGCAAACAAAAAGATCCAACAATATTATATTGTGATAACAGTTCTGCAATTTCTGTCTCAAAGAATCCAATACTGCATGGAAGAACAAAGCACATTCGCTTGCGATTTCATTTCTTAAGAGAACTTGTTGATGAAGGTGAAATCAATCTTGAATATTGTCCTAGCAATAAGCTAGTTGCTGATGTTTTCACAAAGTCACTCGGAGGATCTATATTTTCAAAAAATATTACAGCTCTAGGAGTAAAAAAAACCCTCTTCATCTTCATCTTCCTTGCACGTTGAAGATTAAGTGACAATATAACTTCCCAATAAAACTCTTCATTTCCTACAATAATTTTGGTTTTCAAAGAGTCACAAATTAAAATTGTCTTTAATGTCTTCTTTAATGTTGATGTGTGTTACAAGCAATTCAAAAGGATATAAAAGGAGAAGACCATGTATTATTTTACATATGCTAGTAAAAACCAAAAAAGCTTGCTTAATCTTCTTCATCCTCTAAATATACTCTGTTCCTTGATTAATCTTCCTTCATCTATGATATGGGGCAGTTATTCATTGATCATTCACTTCATTTCTCCCTATCAAATTTCTTACACTTCCATCTTCCTTTCGTAGAAATATCTATCCTTCACTGATAAGCTCGTTCGTAAGGCCAACTATAGTATTCTGCAAAACAAGAATAAGAGTAGAAGCAAAGTATCATCAATTTTTGCTAGTTCTGGAACAGCAAACAAGAATGAGAGTGATAGCAAAAACATCTTAAATACATTACTTTTTCAATTAGATCTGTGGAGAGAAAAAAAAATACAATCTTGGAAAATTGTCCAAATCCAATTCAAACTCGAGCAAATTTCACTAGTGATTCTCGCTTAGGATAATGGAGAAAGTGTATTAGAGTGTGAGAGTGTTAATTTGAGATGAGAGTAAGTTGGAAAGGGTATTTACAAATAAATTTAAAATATTTTATGGGGTTTTCTTTTGTAATTTAGGAATATTTGACCAAAATACTTATCTAAATTAATTAGCTATTTTCTTTTTAACAATTGGAAGAATTTTGGCCAAAACATCCATTTAAATTTTAATGCTAGGGGAAATCTCTGGAGTCAGAACATTTGTCTTGGGCAAGACTTGTGCCTAAGTTAGCGCACAGGTAATGCTTGACCAAACATGCACTCGGGTCGTGTCTCACTTGAGACAAGTCAGGCCAGTGTAGGCATGACCCATCTATTTAGTACGAGCCCATAAGTTTGAGCCAGACATGATAGCTCTCCTTTTAGTTTGGGTTGGATACAACTGCTACCGTATCGCTCTAAGAGAAAAAGAGTATTCTCCTAAAAAAATCCCTTTTGAGTTTTGTGTACTCATCCAGGAGGTAATTAGAAGGCATCGTATAGATAAGAAGGTCAACAATCTTGTTGAGGTGGCAAGAAGAGTAGAGGAAGAGCTGAGTCGCTTTCTGATTCCGTACGATCTCAAATACCAATAGCCCCCAACTCCATGATGCTCTCGACCTCGGGTTGTTCATCCCCGAGTTGCTCCTAACTTGGCGGTACCTCAACTTCATGACATTCTTGTGATCCCAGGTTGAATGTTTCCAAGCCACCTCTAGACTCGACAGCTCCCCGCCGACTCCATGACACTCCAGTTTATTTCAAGAAGATAACAATCATGTGGATCTCGAGATTTCAGACTATTTCAAGAAGAAGACAACGATCACATGGATCTTGAGATTTTAAACTATTTCAAGAAGATAGCGATCGTGTGGATCTCAGAATTTCAGACTATTTCAATAAATAAATAATACATCAGAATTAGTCATCACTTTTTAAAAAGTAGCCCGCCCTATGGGCTCATGTACACGTACACATGCACATCCAAAATCCTAAACACCTCTTTGTTCTTCTTTTGACCCCTCCGTCAAAAATTTAATTGAGCATCGGAGTGGCTGCGCCAAGGAATTCCTTGGTTAGCATTCTAACCCTCTTTCTTTCATCTTTTTCAGTTCAGACTCTCACAAATCTTCCCACCAATACTCGTTGTTGCTAGGCGATTGACGACCAAATTAGCATTTCCACCAACTCATCGATAGTTTGTTTGTCAACGTTCTCAGATAGGATCAAAGAATGGGGTCAACATTTACTTATCTTTTCATTCACATATAGAGAATAGTCTAAGAATTTGCAAGGCTTAATTATCTTTTACTCTGGTTTTTTTTTGGTATGTTTATGTTGTGAGTTTGGCCTGCTCAAAAAGAGTGTTCTATTGTTACACAAATGATACAGAAAGATCCAAAGATTATTCTTGATATTTGTCTTCCAATCAACGAAATATTGATCAATATAGTACACAAAATAATCATTATTCTATCCGATTTTAGCAAAATATTCAAAATCTATAAAATTAAATTCAGGATTCTTATAATAATAGGCCACTCAAACACTGAAGTAATATAACGCTCCATGCTATGGAAGAGACCAAATGATAAACAAATACAAACGGTGTCCATGCAGAAAGAAAAAACTTATCCTTTTAATTTAACATTCTTAAACTTAAATACTAGCAAAATTTTCATGTCTATAACCCTCACAGTTGATCAGGCTGTTCACTCGATCTACATATATAATATACACACTAATCATGCTTCAACGGAATGATTATAGTGCTCAAAGTTAAGCTTTCAAGAGCACTTAAAACTTTTAGGACAATCTCTCACCAATTGCACCTTTCAGAAACTACAAATTAATTCGTCTACGTTGAGTGGAGGTTTATTTATCCACAGAGAACTCTCTGGGCCAGTTAACGTATATTATTAATTCTGTGTTGATCAAATGACCTTTTCTTAAATAGTTTTCAGTCGTTTAAAGGAGATTCGTTACTCCTAATCAATCAAAGCACACCAAACTGCACTATCAGGCAAAAGAGAAACGCACTTCCATATCTATTCTATTATAGATGGAGCTTTATCTTGGCGTCGAGGAGAATAATATGATCCAAGTTCTGAAGTACAAGACGGGCTACAAGAGAAACAATCGACCAATTCGGTAACTTCAGATTAAGAACAATATGCAAAGCCTTGAAAAATAAGGGGCGTTCAATGATGCTGAGGATCTGGACCGCCGGGGCTCAGCCTCTTGGAGTCCTCGTAGTTAATTTCTCCCGCCGTCTGCTCTGCTCCTCCTGCAGCGGTGGTCGTCGGAAAATACGCAACCGAACCGTGTGGCACTAGTAGCCGGGCTTCCGAGCTGCCGACGGAGCTGGACGAGATAAGAAGCAAGCACAATAACAACTTAAGGAACGCAGTTGCCCTCATTGTGTGGCTGTTTAAAGTATATGTGAGCTCATACCACAAGGTTGCATTATATAGCGGCAGATGCTCTGTCCGGTTTCCCTCGCAAGGTTTTCTTTAAACTCGAGTGGTGTGGAACAACTATTCTTTTTTTCCTACGTTGACTAATTTTGGAATAATCATTCCATTCCAGTCCTATAAAAATTTTTCATCGACTATTCAGATAATATTGATATAAGAAGCACTAAATGATCAAATTTATATTTTAATAATAGTAAAAAGTTCAAATTTAAGTTGCCTTGTTATCTAACAAGTGTAACTAAACCTACAGTAAAATCCTAAGTTATCATAAGTAAAAATTTTAGTGGATTCTAAGCAGGTGGAAAGTCTTAGCTGCAGTTAGACAACGAAGTTCTAGTCCGGGGAATTGGGCGAAGTCTTGGCGAATCGAGAATTTTGGGAAAAATCCTAGAGTCGAGGACTCTAGTGAAAATCCTGGGGGTCGCGGATATATACTAGGTGGAAGACTGGACAGATCATGGAGCAGACTCTAGCATGAAGTTTCGAAGCCTCGGACGCTGAACAAAAGTCCAGTCGATCTAAGGGACTGGTTTGACAAAAGGTAAACTCTCCTGAGAAGAGTAGGTGAGGATGCATTCCCCGTTGAGGGAACAATAGACATCAGTTCGACCTAGGATTTCCGAAAAATCTAAAAGTTAGAACCAGACAGTCCAGAAACTGTCAAATAATTTATTATTCATATTTTATTGTGCTAACTTTATTTTACAGGATATGTTTGGCATTTTGGACTAACGTATCTGGCAAGAAGTGAAAATCACATAAAAGGTTCGGATAAACAATATTCAAGGTGCCTCCGGGGCTATTGGAGGCACCTCGAGACGCTTGGATGAAAGCCCGCGTGGAGAGGCACGAAGGCGCTTTCGAACGGATGAAGTTCGTAGAAAGCAGAGCTTATCAATACCACAGATTTGGGGATAAAAATCCGAGCTGGAGGAGCCTTCAATGGGGTTGAAGGCGTTTTCAATAGTCCATAAAAGGAGACCACGAGCATGTATCATCGGAAAGAACGGGGGTGAATAATGATCGCCAAAAATTCGATTTAAAACAGATATGCAGAGGAGGAATAAGAATCAATGCTAACACGACCAAATTTTTACTTGGTTCGGAGCCTTCGACGACTCCTACTCCAAGGTCTACACTCGTCGAGTGCTTTTGTTAGGTAATCCACTAATAGTTCGAAATGGTTACAAATTGCAAGTACAAGAACTATATATAAAAAATACCGACAATAAAAAACTAATTAAAGCTGAAGTTCGGTTGTTGGTGGAGCGTAGTACCATTGCGAGAGCCTTTTCAAAGCACCGAGCAAAAGAGAAGGTTGTTGTAGTTGTTCTTTTGCAGCTCCGGGTCGAAGGCCTTTAAATAGGTCCATTCCAGGCGCCTGGAACCTCCTCCAAGCGCTTGAACCATATGGGTCGGTCAATCAACGCACTCCACATCAACTTGTGGATGATTTTTCTGTTCCAAGTACCCGGATCGCTTGGACCCCCTCAGCACCCACTGGACATGCCCGCTCTAGGCGCCCGAACCCTTTTCTTCATCAACTTCCACCTGCAAGAAAAGGTTAGTCCAGACAATCAAAAAATAGATTTTACCCTGCAAAACAGAGTTAGCGTAACATGATAAAATATGAGTATTAATTAGATCTTGTCTCCACGAGATCAAGACCTAGTCAAGATCTTAACTTAGGTTTCCCAAATAGATCTAAGTTTGCTCGACGCTTAATGGAGAACATGTCCTCACTGGAACTCTCCTCCAGTTGCTTACCTTTACTTATCACTTGTAGTCACTTGACTTGCCTCTGACCCACCATGTCTTTCTGCTAGTTATCATGTCCGCTAACCCAACTGTACTTCGGTCGGTTGTCAGGTCCCGCGGATCCAACCAGACTTCATGCTAGATATCAGGTCCTGCAGACCTATCTGAACTTCCCACCAGTTATTAGGCCCACGGAGCTAGCTGGATTTCAGCCTGGTATTAGGTCTCTCTGACCAGTTAACTATTGTACACTTGGTAGAAAAGGTTAGATAAACATTACATCTAACTTTAATCTATTTGTTATACATCAAAATCAGATTATTAGTACAACCTGCACCAACAGAGCAGATGCTTCAATACAACTCATCTTCACAATCTTTCTCTTGCGTGCTACTCTAAAGATGATCCGATGAAGCCGTAACATTGTTCTGATGACTGAAAGCTCTAATTTCAGAATTCCACGTTGTCGGTATAATTTTAAATTTATGTAATTAAGTTTTGCACTTGTAATTCCACAATTTGTAAAGTTTTTCTGAAATTATAGTGATTGCCCAACGAAAGCGATCAACGATCGTGAGCCTTGGAGTAGGAGTTGTCACAGGCTCCGAACCAAGTAAAACTTGGTCTTGTTAGCCTTGTTTTTCTTTTCCTTCTTTCCGCTATGTTATTCTCTATTTTCCAAAAAGTATGAAAAAGTTACAAGGGCTATTTATCCCCCCCCCCTCTAGCGTATCTCGATTCTATAGATAAATGAAGAAACAATCACAATAGATGATCTATCAGAGCACACTTCCGTTACACCATTACCCGAGGCAACCTATTCCTTTATTTTTTAAGTCAAAGCCCACCGCTTGTAATTTATTATATCTTCAAATGCACATTTGGTTAGTCCTACAAAATTATCTAACCCAACTGAGTCTAGTAAGTTGATCGGATCGGGTCAGGCAATTTAAAGGCACAAATCAAGTGGATAGGTTAGAGAGACTAAACCGATTGGGCTGGCTCAACTACTCATCTTGGATCATCAAGTTTGTCGGTCGAGTAAGCCCTTATTAAGTCTTGTGGAAGGTCAAACCAAACTATTAGGAAATAATTATTATTATTAAATACTTATTTGTTTCCTAGTTATTAGAAATTAATTATTATTAGGAAATACTTATTTATTTCCTAATTATTAGAGAATAATTATTATTGGAAACATTTATTTATTTTATAGTATTTTATATGTTTTCCTATATTATATGTTTTCCTATTTCTCAGTTTGTAATGGTATTTATATACCACATATTATCATTAATAAAGTGTATGAATTTTATCATCAACATTGTATCAGAGCGCTAAGCTTAACAACAATTTTTTTTTTCTTTTCTCCACAATATCCACTAGCCGCCTTCTACAATGGTTGTCGCCGACGACATCACTCGCAGGCTATCTCTCACAAATACTCCTGATTTACCTTCCACCCTTGTGGTTCTCAATGTCAATGCTCAAGCACTGTTGAAGCTCACCACCTCCAATTATTCTGCCCGGCGCTTACAGTTCACGTCTCTTCTATTCGGATAGTTGAGGAGCTGCTCGAATAGCTCATCAAAGGTAATAGGGACGACATGAACTTGCAGAAAGAGTCTATTCCACTCACTTTCTGGCCATATGCCTTTGCTGCGGTAGTCTATTTGATTAACCGCATGCATAAGGTTGGTCTTTCCCACATGTCCTCTTTTGAAAAATTATTCACCACCATTCCTGATCTTTCTAAGCTTCAAGTGTTCGGGTGTCTATGCTTTCCGTGTCTGCGCCCCTAATATCACCACAAGCTTGATCCCAAGTCAACCTCTTGTGTCTTCCTTAGCTATTCTCTCACCCAGAGTGCCTTCCTGTGCTATGATGTCACTCTCAAAAGAGTTTTTATATCTCGTCATGTTAAGTTTGTGGAGTATATTTTTCCATTTGTCATCACCTCCTTCTTGAATTCCACAGTAATATACATTGATTCTAAGCTCTCTGTTGCACCAGTCCTCTCGTGGGATCCTCCGACACCGGTTCGACAATCTGCCTCTAGCCGTAGCTGCCCACAACCGACTTCTTCATCGCTGTCATCGTCGCCGTCATAACCACCTCTTGTTGTCAGGCCGTCCACGCTGCCTGGTGGCGACCGCCCCTCTAGCTCACCGCCTCTCTATCCCCATCTTGCTTCTCAAAACCAACATCCCATGCAAACTCTCTCCAAAAATACCATCTACAAACCCAATTCAAAGTATTTTCTTCATACCAGCCTTCCACAATCCTGTGAACCCTCCTCTGTCACGCAGATGCTCAAAGATTCGAATTGGGTGCAAGCCATGCACGAAGAGTATGATGCACTTCTCCGTAATTAGACTTGGACTTTTGTCCCACCTTTGTTAGACCAAAATCTTGTGAGTAACAGGTGGGTGTTTCGCATTAAGCGTAATTCTGATGGTTCAATTGATTGATATAAGGCTCACTTTGTTGCTAAAGGTTTTCATCAGCGTTCTGATGTTGACTTTCATGATACATTCAACTCTATTATTAATCCAGTAACAATGTGCATTGTTCTTAGTCTGGCTATGAATCGGGGGTGATGCCTTTGCCAACTTGATGTCAATAATGTGTTTCTTAATGGTTGCCTTGAAGAGGAGGTTTTTATGGTGTAACCTTCGGGTATGCACAGTGCTGAGTTTCCAGATCATGTGTGTCATTTGCATAAGGTGCTTTATGGCCTGAAGCAGGCTCCGCGCGCATGGTATTTGGAACTTCGCACTTTCTTGGTCTCTCATGGCTTTGTCATATCTCGGGCGGATACCTTCTTATTTGTTTATTTTCATAATGGTACTCTTATCTATTTCCATACATATGTTGATGATCTAATCATTACAGGGAGTGATGCTTCTTCTGTTGATGTCATAGTATGTAAACTTCATGCAAAATTTGTGATTAAGGATCTTGAGACTCTTACCCTCTTCTGCGGTGTTGAGGTTCACCCAACCTCAAATGGTCTTCTCTTGTCTCAGCAAAAGTATGTCATTGATCTTCTCTCCAAACACCACATGCTTGACTCCAAGCCGATCTCCACTCCTATTACTGTTGGCTCTTGTCTTACTCTACATGATGGGTCTTCATTTTTTGATGCGACTACAAGTGGTTGAGATCTTACAACATCTCCGTATGACTCGTCCTGATATTTCCTTTGCAGTCAATAAGCTCTCACAGTTTATACATGCTCCTTCAGAGATGCATTGGGGCGCTGTGAAGTATCTACTTTGATATCTCAGTGGAATTAGGGATCTTGACATTCGTCTTCTTGTGGATACACCTCTTACTCTTCATGGTTTCTCCGATGCAGATTGGGCAGGAGATCCAGATAATCGGTGTTCTATGGGTGCATTTATTATTTTTCTGGGTGCTAATCTGGTTTCCTAGAAATCTACCAAACAGCGCACGGTTGTGCGCTCTTCAACTGAGGCTGAATATCGCGCCATTTCCTCTGCGACATCTGAGATCTAATGGATTAAGTCACTCTGACAGACCTGCTTCTTCCGGTTACCATGCCTGCTGTGCTCTTCACTGATAATTTGGGTGTCACCTATCTTTCAGTTAATCCTCTTTTTCACTCTCGGATGAAGCATCTGGCTATTGACTATCACTTTGTTCGTGATCTGATGCATGCCTCCGAACTACGAGTTACTCATATTCTTACTGAGGATCAGTTGGCTGATGCACTTACCAAGTCACTTTCTGGACCTCGGTTGTTTGCTATTTGCAGCAAGATTGATATCATTTCTGGGACACCACCTTAAGGGGGTGTATTAGGAAATAATTATATTAGTAAATACTTATTTGTTTCCTAATTATTGGAGAATAATTATTATTAGGAAATACTTATTTGTTTTCTAATTATTAGAGAATAATTATTATTATTAAATATTTATTTGTTTTATAGTATTTTATATGTTTTTCTATTTTATGTGTTTTTCTATTTTTCACTTTTGTAATGGTATTTATATACCACATATTATCATTAATAAAATGTATGAATTTTATCGTCAACACAAACAATGTGATTAGGTTAAACATAATCAATTGCAACTACCATCAAAGTTGCTAAGCTTTTTCTATCCTCTTCGTTCTATCATCTCTTGGGTGTATAATGTCATTCTTCGTCCATCTCCACTGGACCTTTGAACCATCGAACCATCGAACCAAACTAATTTAGTCATGTCGATCTTATCTGAAAGTGAGAGAGTTGACATGTTGACTAAGTGGCTCTAATATTGACGATGAAGAGATGGAGAACCAAATGATGTGGACAAATCTGGAGCTATGAGCTGCAGACTTATGCATGTCATAGACAGAGCCAACGAGAACGTTAGAAAGAGAACTAGGGAGGGGGTTCCTGGTGCAGACACTCTGATGTTCAAGTCAGAATAGTACCCAACTGGAAATGCAGAAGAAGATGAACAATAGAACAGTAGTATGGATACGTGTGTGCACACGTGTACTTGTCCAACGAAGAGGACCCCTTTTTATACTGTTTTTCACAACCTCTGTATTAATGAGGCTGCAAAGAATGTCAGATGTCAACATAGGTCGAGTAGTGGAGGATGTACGACAATCTTCTTATAGGCAGGAGAAGGCTTCAATGTGTATATATGTTAGTAGTAGAATATTCTTTGACAGGTTGTTATAATTTTTTGATAATATTGTCTCTTAGAGGGAATCCGATTAGCCTAGAGTCAACTAAGTTTAAGCTGAGAACCATGCCCATATGAAGAGCAGTGAGCTGATTCTCGTAGGTCCGATTGGCTATGTGGTCGGGTGGATGTAGACTGGGAGCCGCATCTCGAAGAGATGAGGAACTGAGTCTGGAGATCTAACCAACTCTGGGTTCGGGCGGATGTATGTTGAGAGAGTACTTGCACTAGAGAAGTGAAAAGTTAAGTCTCGTATGTTCTGTCTGCTTTATGGCCTGACCGGCTATATGATGAGGAACTTGTACAATAGAAGTGGAGAGCTAAGCTCCGTATGCCCAGTCGACTCTGTAGCCCGACAAGTTGTATGCTGAAAAATTTGAACAGGAGAAGTGGGAAGCTAAATCTCGTATGCTCGACTGGCTCTAAGATCGCCCGGGTTATGCTGGGAGACCTGCTGTACTTTCTGATTTTGACTACCACCTCATATTGACTTTTACTGCCTTATCAACTTGACTCTCGACTACAACTTACCTTTGTGGTCACTCACAAAACCCCGTATAACATGCCAAGTTAATAATCATGATTCAATCTCCTCAAGTCACAAACTTCACGAGTTTTATGCGCATCTTATCAAATCCTTATAAACTTTATACACACATCAATAATACCGACAAACTTAATTTAAATATTTTGTTTAACACATAATTAAAAGCATGATTATCATTCACCAAAAGAACATTAGTGGAGTGAGTCACTTTCCTAGTGTTTTTCTTTTTGTCACAATCTATCTTGGACATCTCGAGCGAATTACGATAGAAGATTGCCACTAAAGGTCCAAAAGCAATCACACTCCCTTAAGATGGTGTTTGACAGAACTAGCTAGCCAGTCTCCGACGAATATCGACAATGAATGAAGTCTGAAATGCTACTTCAAACTCTCTCGAGGAGCTCAAAGTGAAAGAATTGACAAGGGAAACGTTCAAGCAGGTGGCCAGGAACATCGTCATCATCATTCTATTTTTATCATAGATTAATTGCAGTACTGATTCTGCTGTGTGCAACATGTAATCATTACGCATGTTACGTTGTAGCTGGAGCTAGCCTCATCTGCTTCGCTAATCAAAATAGGAAGGAAGTGACATTGATTGGGAGAGGTACCCAACAGGCCTGCATCTACATGTAGAACTAACTGTAAAGACAAAGAAGAAGGTGGCAAATTAAAGAGGCTTTGGCTCTGTGTTTTTGGTCCAATAATTCTTTCTAAAGCTTCCAGTAGCACACTGGCCATCGCTGCTTCCATGAGCCACTGAGCCATAGCCTCTGATGACGAAGTCACCACATTCACTGAATGTGTGTTGGGAAATGTGCATTCTTCCGTCGTTATTTAAAGGACTAGTTTTGATCGATTGTCAAAGATCCACTGACAGCTTTATATATATATATATATATATATATATATATATATATATATATATATATATGATTGTATGAATGAAATGGACAAATTTTCTGTGCTTTTCTCTTTCGTGAAGGATCTCTACGCAACAAAGGGAGGACAAAAACAACAGTTCGATGCTGTAACCTGATTAAACAGGTGGAATTAAATTGATCTGAGAGTTTATGGTGCTCTGTTAATTCTGTAGTTTGTTCATGAAAAATTCTGATTAGAAAGGCTATGGAAATTAGCCGGTAAAAGAGAAAGCAAGCTAAGAGATCATCGACATTGCAAGATCTTCTGAGAGATTTAGAACACTGTAGGGAAATCTTACCTTTGATGATTGCTAGCTAGATTTCCATGAAAAAGTGTAGGTACTTGAAAAGTGGGAAGAGTTACGGATTAATGAAAATGTCGTATAAGTTTTTTTATTTATCTAAGCAGAGCAAAAGAGGATCATGATCGTGATTGTGGGCATCAAATTAGAAGGGAGAGAAAGAGACAAGAGAATGAGAGATGCAGATGCTTTGCAGTCAGAGAGCACAAAAGTAGCTGGCCTTTTGGCAAAGCAATAATGATATATGAGAAAAGCTTGAGAAAGTTGGTTGTAGTTGTCGAGGTTGGAATAATTAGATACATATCAATATTTTTCTCTCTTTTTAAAATGATGTATTATTGTTTTTGAAATTATTATGATAACAATTTACATTCTCAGGACTGCTATCGCAATTTAAAATTAAGAAAAATCATTCGTAAATTACGGATCAAGGATGGTCCACTACATGTGCATCTTTGATTTAGATGGACCCTACTTATTTAAAGATGGGGTCCATCCAAATCAAAAATCCTCATCAGTGGACCATCTCCTGATCCACAATTTACGGACTAGAGGATCCCTGCTGCATAATTGGGCCTTTTAGACCCTCAAATTTCAAAACCATAACTCATTCCAAGACTTTAAACCAAGCCATTAAATAGTCTCTATCTTAAGGTTACAAACACTTTTGTTATCTCTCACACCATTCATCTCTTCGTATTTTTAACCATATCCATCCTTGCACTCTAGATTTTCATCCTCTGATGCACCAATCCACTCTTTTGACACGGGAGAGTAATTTTTTTAGAGTATTTTAGTCTTTTTACATATTTAAGGTTGGAGTCTATATATTTATATTTGCCCGTTTACTATTTTAAAGGAGTTTTGATTTAATATTTTTTTAGCCGTTATCTCGACGAGTTTTTTTTTTTTTTTTTATATTCTTCTTTTAATCAATAACGAATAGAAGTATTGATTTCGATATTCATACGTAAATCAACGGAGTCAATAGTTTTCCACTACGTTAGTAGGTATCAAAGCGAGGTTAATCTTGTAAAGTTAGTTGTCACCTCTTACTTGAGGAACGACGGATTTTACTTTTCTATTTCCTAATATTCGTGCATGAATCAATAGATTCAATAGCTTTCCATAACATCACACTAAGAAGACCGCAACACATCGACAACGTTTCTGAAGATCATATAATCAACAATTTGAGGATGAATTTTCTTCACCATAAGAAGAATACTGATACTGGAACAAAATAATAGTTTTTATTTTATTATTATTTTTATAGAGCTTGGTATTTAAAATATTTTTGATAATGCCTGTCTTTTTTATTTTTATATTATTAGTATATTTAAAAATTTTCCTTTTTGCCATATCTTCTTTCCTTTCTTTGTTTCTTAGATTTGGAGTCTATATAAATAATTATTTAGGTTGATGTAAAGAAAGTTATGAATCAATAAGAATTTGTGGTATGTCATTTATTTTCAAACTTCGAGTTTGATTGTCTATTTCTTAACATTCTGCGTAATTAACAGGGTTTAGAAGATCACTTTGTTATTCATGTGAGAATCAATGAAACTTCTGTTCATTTTGAAAATTTTAATTCAATCAAAACAATTGATTGCCTATTTAGAAGTTCATTTTTTTTTTTATATAAAAGTTATTTTGTTTAAATCAATTCAATTTTGAATATGAATTTTGAAAATCACTTAAAATTAAAATTATATATTTTTATTAAATCCATTAAGATTTTATTAAAAAGTTTTAATATATATATATATATATATATATATATATATATATTAAAAAATAATTAATTTGGTCGAGTTAATTGATTTATATCAACTTAATTCATTCAATTCTAATAGTAAAAATCAATCAATTTATTTGGCCAAAAAAAATGACGACTAGTTTGATTTTAACAAATTCGGTTTGGTTAATTTTATTTTAATCCCCATACTTCACTTTAAGCTTTTGATCACTCAAAAGCACTAGCATCTCTAGTTTTTACTATATTCCATCCAATTCTCTTCACCTTCCAAATTCAACTTATAGTAAATCTCCAAACCAACCCTAATGCTCTCCGATCTGCATGTGACCACTTCATGCTCCTTATCGCAAAAGCAAACACTCTCTAGATATCTAAATCATTCGACGTTATAGAACCTGATTAATCATCCATATACTATGTCAAATCATTGAACACATGATGCACACGTTATAAATATACACGATTTAAATATTTATCAACCATATCAAAATAAAGTTAGAAATATTATATATTAATTCCCCCAAGAATATAAACATTTTTAGGAGGATCGAGGATAGATACTTAATACCAAAGATAAATTAAGTCGATAAAGGTAGACAATATACAGGGAGATAGAATCGAATTCTCACTGTCTTCCTTCTCTTCCACCCTTGTGCTTCTCATGTTCTTAGAACGCTAATTTCCTGTTAAAAAAAAAGAGAAGAATTTTCACTCTTTTCTCGCCAATTAAGTTAATTACCTTGGAAGTGAAAGAGTAAGTGGGCGCTTTCATTTCCCTCTGCTGTGTCTCCTCCTTTGTTCGATTCTTCTTGTCCTCTGATGTACTGCATTCAGTGTATTGTGTCGCTGTCAGCAGAGGCCGTTCCTCTTGTTCTGGTATTGCTCATGGGATCCCGAGACTTGTATGGAAATTAAAGCTCGACTTTTCGCAGGGGAGCGAGAGAGGCGCCACCACCACATGTTCACAGATCCACCGCCAGAACAAGTAGCTAGTGGGAGCAGGCAGGAAGCCAGAAAGGTTGTTCTCGCTGTTAACCAAGAAAGCTTAACTATCATATCCAACTCTTACAATTCAGTTAATCCCGAAAGTAATCATCTAATTTCATGAAAGTTTCTCATAAGCCACCGAGATAAATTTGGAAAGCATCCGACGAGAAATTATCCTTCTTCTAATGAGGTGGGACAGTAGTAGGGTTGCAGATTTCACCTTTGTTTTTTTACAAAATTATAGAATATTCAATGTATATTTATGTAACAGTAGGGGCTTTCGAATCGACTGCCTCGGCTTCGTCTTCAGAGCATGCGGAGTGAATGGGAGACGAGCATAGTCACCGCGGAGGCCTCGGCTTCTATCAGCTCCACCTGGGTCATCGCCGGCAGCAGCAGGGGGCGCCGGCTTACCCGAGGTCGGGAAGGCTGAGGGGCTTCGGCGGGGAGATTGTGGAGGTCGAAGGAGGCCACATTGTGCGGTCCACCGGGCTGAAGGATCGCCACAGCAAAGTGTGCACGGCCAAGGGCCCCCGCGACCGCCGCGTCCGCCTCTCCGCCCACACTGCGATCCAGTTCTACGACGTGCAGGACCGGCTTGGCTACGACCGCCCCAGCAAGGCCGTCGATTGGCTCATCGAGAACGCCAAGGACGCCATCGACCAGCTCGCGGAGCTCCCCGCGTGGACTCCCACCCCGATCGCCGTCGACGCGGCGGCGACATCTTTTTCCGTCGTTGCTCTGCAACCCTGCGATTCCTCTGCTTCGGAGCAGCCTACGGAGGAGTCTGACAAGAACAGATTTGGGGTCGATGAGCCCCCAGCGACTGCTGCCTTCGGCTTCGAAGGCGACGGCAGTGGGAGCAGTGGTTTCCTCCCGCCTTCGTTCGACAATAACGCGATTGCGGATACGATCAAATCCTTCTTCCCAATGGCGGCCGCCGCCGCCAGTGCTACTTCGCCGTCCTCCAGCACTCTTGCAATTGGTTGCCAACGCTACCCTCCGGGCCTTCAAGACCTCCGCCTCTCTCTCCAATCCTTCCAAGATCCGATCTTTCAACACTCTCAGCCCAGCCACCACCACCACCACAGTCCGACTCCTTCCGCACACGATTCTCTACTCGCCGGTTCCGCTCACTCATTAGGCTGGGTCGAACAGAACCGGCAGATGGCGTCGTGGTACATGCCCGAGTCGAGCGGCGGCGGCGGATTCGGAGAATTTCTTTTCTCCGTTCCGCCAACGCAACCTGCGCCGCCTCTCCCGACGCTCGGCCAGAGCCAGCTTTTCTCTCAGAGGGAACCCCTTCAGTCCAGTAACCCGCCCTCGGTCCGTGATTGGTCAGAACTGGAGCTCCAGATGCACCCGGTGCTCCATTCCTCGATCTCTCCCATCGGATTCACCTCCGAAGCTGGCATTTTGCGATTCTGCATCCCAACGCGGATTCAGGCCGAAGAGGAGCACGGCAGCATCTCAAACAGGCTGCCCTCTACTTCTCGCCATTGATGCAGGGGAAGCAAGAGAACAAGACCACCATCTCGCAGGTAAATTCCAGCCGCTTCCCTGTCGATTTACTAAAGTTGCTATCTTTTTCGTCGATTGCTTCGTTCTAGTGTATGTGTGTAGTATATTTTGGTCTTTCGAGGCCCATGCATTGTCTGTCCTGATTGCTCGAACTACTTCTACTCGTGATGTGATATATTTGCTCTATTGTTGCATGAAAACGGCTCCTTAGATTTGGTGCTTTAAGTTTCCATAACAGTTGAGCAAGCAATACAATTTACATAAGCAAGATCAAGAATTTGACAAGGAGACAGAGAGAAATAGAGTTTATTGTAACTTCCATGATTGCACAAAAGTTCTCCTTCTTTAATCAGCTTCAAGATCAAGGTAAATAAGTAACAACTTCAGTATCTGGGTAGATTCTCCATTGATTGGAATTCAATGTGTCTGAAGGAGACCTGACCTGCCATCCATGTTTGCATATGAATACAGATATGTCTCAATCATCCAAACCATCCCTCCATAGAACATGGCAATCACCAAGAAAATATCTCCACAGCTGCCTGCCAAACTCTTTATTCAATCAACCATCATTTATATAGCTATGGTCTGTGGTATTGCAACAAATTAAGTCATGTGACAATTTCTCCTCCATGAGAAGGTTGCTCTTCTTGCTTTCATCTTACACTCTTGCTCCTCGGGCGAGTAGGGTTTATGATCTTTGCATCAGTGCCTCCGAGCTTCGACGATCGAGCTGAAGGCCTCCTCTCCCATGGCTGAGCTGCAATCCATTTGTCTACCCAACTCCATTCCCAATTGCCTTTTGCTAGCTCATACATAAATGGCCCTTGGTTCATCCCTGAGCTTGCTCTCCACTGCACATAGCAGATGGAACACAATTCCTAGTAGTGAAGCTAATGGTAAGTTTGCATCGAGCCTTACAGCAAACCTGATGGGAGAATGCATAAGTCATGGCTCGTTCGCGCTTAACCGCAGCTTCTTCCCTTCGTTGTATCCTTGCAATCACTTCCTCCTTCGTCTCGGTGCCTCCATTCCAATCTACCTGTTCAGAACTTCAGATCAGCTTTTCGATATTTGGTAAGTGTAATATTCTGTTCTTCTTGTAAAATGAAATATACATTGACCTCCAAATCCTGAAGTTTCGCCTCGAGCTTCAACTGGTTCTCATGTTTCTTCTGCCGGATGCGGCCTTCGACAACCATCCTTGCTCGTCGAGCTCTAATTTGCATTTGCATTTTGCTCCACAATTGAAAATGTCGCAGAGCGTTGGGTGCTTGCTTTTGAACAGATTTACGATGCGCGAAAACCTAGCTGCAACCTTTGTATTCTTTTTAGATTCTGAAGGTTTCTCCTCGCCTATGAAATAAACAAGATGACATATAACTAATCTATCTAACCAAGTCCTAAAACTCCAAACTGAAGATGTAATAGGATATTTATTGTACTCTAAGTCTTCGAAAAGAAGTTTGAATTCGAATAGCAGCTACATCTGGATGATCACTAGCTTCATTCTTCAACTTAAAGTCATTTGATTGTGGCTTTGATGTATCCTATTAACATCATTATATGCATCGATCGATCATAATAACCTTCATTTACAGATATAATCTATCGAAATGCATCATTAATGTTTACTTACCCGAGCTTTCTTTGTTTTCTTCCTATGAATTATCGCCTTAAACCAATCTCCAGAACCCATCTGCTGCAACTGCAACCAATCCTAAAAAAATAGGGGAAGATGGAGAAAATGTTTCAAATTGGACCAAGATCAGAAATGAAATCACGTATAAACGATAAACTGATCGATAACAAAACTGTAGAGTTAAAAGAAGGCAGATCGTGGCCGATTCAGAGCACCAGACACAAAGAATCAAAGAGCATAAACAGAAAAATAGCGCAGGGAAAATTGATCTTTGTGAAAATAGGAGCACCCTCAGATATCGGAACGGCAGGTCGAGGATGAGGAGGAGGTTTCAGTAGAAGGTGAGGGAATCAGTAAAGCAGCAGCAGCAGCTAAGAGTCCTCAAGTGGAAGCAACTAACGCAGATATGGAGAGGGCGTGGGCCAGAAGACAAGGAAAGGCAATGACAATGGATCTTCACTCGCTTCCATCTTGACGGCGCCGCTTTCCCATCTCCCAGCTGGTGGGAGGGGAAATCCAACGATGGGTGCAAAGATTTTGTCAAAAAGTTCAGCCGCCGACAACCAACATATTGTTGATAAAATTTAATCTAAATGTTATTGAGTTAGTGAGTTGATAAAGTGTGAAAGAGTGAAAGTCAGTTATAAAAATTATCCAAGTTCAATGTATCTAATCTAACTTAGTAGTTAAGTGATTGAGTGAGTGGATGAGAGATAATGGAATAATGGTTGTATTAGAGGGTTTGCGGTTAATGATGAGGAGTTAGTAGAATATAATTAAAGGTTTAGAGGATTAATGAGTAAATAATGTATTAGCCTATAAACAACTATTTGTTTATCAATGAATTATTGAGAAAATTTATTTTATCTTCCTTGTTTGTCCTTGACTTTTTTTAATTATTTTTCTTGATAATGATATCAAAATCAAGTTTCGAAAAGACATGTCTATCAAAATTTTCATACAACCTGTCACTCATGGATTTGATGATCACTATAACTATTGTAGTAGATTTATGAAAAATTTCTTAAGCTTCAAAAAAAAAAAAAAAAAAAAATATTAGACAATCATGATTTCTAAATTATCAGAACAGACAGAAAGTGTTACGTTAATAGATACATAATTGAAGGATTTTAAATCAAAGAATTATCTTTTCCAAACTTAATCTTGAAAATAATTTTATGCAAAGATACCGCTAAAAATAATTGGGATCCATGAAAAAGGAGTACAAGATATGACACAGGCTAAGAGGTAGCACTTCATTCAGAGTTTGAAATGCCCCAAATGAAATTCAATAGAATAAGTTACTGATTATTTTTCAAGAATGAAGATAATCATTAACAAAATGTGGATCCTTGACGATAAGAAAAGGATGTTATAAGTACTCGGGTTAGTTTTGATATGATCAACTAAGTTAAGTTAGGTTTTATGGATTTGATATCTTGTGTCTAAGTGTGCAGGGACTTAGGAATACAAGAAGTCGAGTGGAAGACGCAACGAGTGAGAAAGATGGCACGGAAAGGGAGGCGATGGGCTCGATACATCCGAGGGATGAGGAGCTGCGAAAGAGTACACTGGTGGATGAGAAGGGCACACGCAGCACATCCAAAACACGAGAAGCCGGGAGGAAGTCTGCTCGAGGAGAAGACCGAAGCTGGGTTCAGGTGAGCTCAACTATAGATGGTCGGAGTATCACTCATGTGGCCGGACGAGAAAACAATCAACTTATGAGTTGACCGTTTCCAGGTACTTGGACTAAGTCCAGGTGCCCGAACTCCAAGCCTGGATCCTTTCCAGGTGCCCGAGAAGGGCAACCACATCAGCATAGTCATTGTCGAAAAGGATCAATACGAAGTCCATGTTAGCAGACTCCAGGCGCCCGGAGAGGGTCCAGGCACTTGAGAAGTCCATAACCGTTAGAGAAAATAATTATAGTGGATCAACTTGACCAAATCTAGGCGCCCAGACCAAGTCTAGGTGTCTGAGAAGTGCCATGTCAGTAAACGACTAGATTCGACTAGTAGGCTATAAATAGAGCCTTGGTATTCAAAGTTCAGACAACACACTCATATGAACTTATGTAATCTTTGGTTTAATTTCTTTTTGTGCTTTCAACTTATGTAAAAGGCTACTCCACCTTCATAAAGAAGATCTTCTAGTTGAGCTTCTACTGTTTTAGATTAATAATATTCCCGAGTATAAATCAAGTAAATTCATTGTCTCTTACTTCTTTATGTTTAATTGCTTTTATTTTAATTAACTGTGTGCTCCTTGCTAAGTATGAAAGGAAGAGTTTTTGAATTTTTAACTTGCAGGATATTCACCCCCCCCCCCTCCTCTGAACGGTTGACACCGATCCTACAAGTCGTATCAGAGCATGACCGCTATAGAAGGACTAACCACAAGCTAAAGTAAGAAGATGATGGCTGGATCGAGCATTTATCTGCCAAAATTCGAGAGTAAGTTTGCGTTATGGAAGCGGAGAATGGAGGTATTTTTTTTAAACTGACTATATACTTTTAGCAATAAAATATTATTTTATAGCACTCAGAGATTAGCACAGAGAAGAAAAAGAAGAGCACTTTTGGAGCAAAAATGAGCATACTGACTTCGTAGCCAACGACAAAGAAGAGTTCCATCTGCTCAACGTACTTCCACCCCAAGAAGTTAACTGAATCGTATTAGTATTAGCCCTAGTACCAATTATGAGATGATTGTAAAGGGCTCTTGTTGTATCATATTTCATTACTAATAAAAGACAAAGTTAGTTATATTTATTTCAATTCAGTACCGATTGAATAAGTATAATAATGTCCTTGGGTAGTAGATTCTTATCTACAACATATCAATTGGTTGAATTGATAGTGAGATATTGTAGATATACATAGAACACTACTCTTAACTATTCCTAGTCAAGCATTAATATACAAGGACAATACTAATGCGTTGAGACTAGCATGTAGGTCAACGGATGACTTAATCTCACAAGTCATGGATATGAGATATCAGGTTGATACATGGATATATATTAGATAATATATACCGAATGACCCGCCATGAGAATATTTCATGGATCGTTATATGAGTGTCATAAATATTCTCATGTGACTATTGGTATGAATAGTCCTTAGACCTGAAGTCACTACGGTTCCCTACATAAGGAGTTGATACTTTGGTATCGTCAAACGTCATCTGTAACAAGGTGGACAATAAAGTCGATCACTGGGTATACAATGAATTATGCGGAGGGATGTGAGTGATGTAGATGAGATCTATCCCTTCCATATGAGGGAAGCGATATCTGTGGGCCCCTTGATTAGTAGGACACAAGAAAGCATGGTTATGCGTAAATGAGTTAATATGAGATATTGAACTTATTTGATTGAGTGTGCCTACTTAGAGATCAAGAAACACAAAGGTTGATAAGAGGATGACACGGTCTATTCCTCATCGATCAATCTAGATATCAAGCATAGATGAACCAAGTCATACAAGATAATAACCACGGACAAGTTAGGTCGGATCTCGACTTTCTCGTCACTTGGGTAGCAATGATGCTTGCTAGATGTCACTTATTGCTTATGTATCTAAATGTTGATTTGGGTACATTGCCAACGTTATGAGAACCTATTGGGTCACACACAAAGAACAAGTAGGTTTGGAGATGTGTTCATATGATGGATCATTGGATTAAGTGTAATCTGAATTGGATTGATTGAGTTAGACTCAAATAGATCATTCTCATGCAATTTGAAATCTATTTGAGTCTAACTCAATCAATCCAATTGTTGGATTGAGTTCAATTCAAACTAGATTTGTTGATTTCAAATTGCATGAGAATCAATGGGTTAGACTCATTGGGTGAACTTGAGTTCACCAAAGAAGTTGAATGGTCAAAATTGAACCATTGGATTGAATGGTCAATTTTGAGCCATTGGATTAGAAGATGAAAGGACAAAACCTTTGGTATTCATGGGATGGATATATATATCCTTTTGGATGATATTTTTTAATAGGATGAGAAGGTGAAAAGCCTTTAGCATTCTTCTTCTTCCTCCTTCCCTCTCCTGGCCGAAACTCCTATTGAGGTTGCTAGCACAACCTTAAGTGTTTCCCTCTCCATCTTGTTTTGTTTGTGAGACAAACAAAGACAAGGCTTGTTCGTGTGGATACCATAGAGGCGCGGACGTGTGATCGTGCTGAGATCCGAGCTATCGGGAGATCGTGTGCATGCATCAAGGGTATAATCCTATCATGTAACTTAGTACAGATTGTTTTTAGCAATGTTTCTTCCCTTCGCATGGATCTGCTAGATAGAGGATCTAGTTAATTTTCATTGTGCTTTCGCGTGTTTAGCGCGCTAGATCCCAACAATCGACACCTATGACTTCACTAAAGAGTTCTAGGAGAAGTTCTTGGAGTTACACGAAGGAACCTTGGAGGCTAAACTCGCAAGATGAGATCTGCTCTAGAACTAGCTCAGCAACCTCCGGATGGAAAAGGAAGAAACAGTAGCTCATCTACATGCAAAGATAAAGGAGTTGATCACCGGACTCACGAACCTTGGAGAAACAGTAATGAATTGAGATTCATAAAGTTATGCCTTAAATGCATTTTTGAGAACACCGACATGGACATCTATAGTAAACTTCTACTATATCTCCAAAGACATCGAAGTAAGTACATTAGAAAATTTATTTTTGACTTTCAAACTTCATGAGTCTCGATGTGCAAGTCTTAAAGATATAGAAAAGTCAAACGACAACATTGCCCTAAAAGCAAAGAAGATTGAGCTAGATTCAGAATCATCGTAGGTCGACGAAAGCAAAGAAGCGTATATGGTAAGGAAATTTTCAAAATTCTTTAAATCTAACAATTTTGATAAGAAATAGGTCAACAAGATTCTCTGGAGAAAGAGAAAGGTTTAATGCTACAACTGTCAAGAAAAAGGGTATATTAAGGACAACTGTCCAAAACTAAAAGGCAAAGGAAAGGATAAAAACAAAGGACCAAGATGGTCAAAGAACAAGAACTTAAAGGCGATATGGGACAAATCCTCGTCATCTGAATTCAAGATAGAATAATACGATGGACTAGTACTAATGGCTAGTCACCAAGAAGAAGATATTAGAAACTGCTCCGAAATGAGCATCGAGAGCAATAATGAAGGGGAAGTGATTAACTACAAGTCCGACACTGTAAGTGAGATACGACTCTTATACTCCGATCAACTTTATGATGCAATTAAGATGTTATTTAGAAGTTTTTGTAAAAATATGACTAAATATATATATATATGAAAGAAGAAATATGCATGACTACAAGAAGAGTTTGATAAACTTAAGGCTATAAATGCAAAATTAAAAGATCAAGTGGAAATGCTAAAAGAAATTCTGCATGCAAAAATTCAAACTTTATTTATAGTTTAAATTTTAGAAATTATAAAGGCCTTAAATGATATTTAAAGAATTATAAGAGTTAAATTGTAAAAATATCTACAAATTATATTACTAGAAAATATTCAATTAATCCAGTAGACAACAATTTATTCTGTATCAAGATTTTTTCAAAGTCAAAATCTATTTTTAAGTATTTATATTTAAAAGTAACTATTTGCTCAAAGATATTTATTCCGATTAAAATAAAAATATTATTTTTAAAAAATTTTATCATGGTAAGAATTCTTCTCTTTGATATTGACAAAAAATTTTAAGATTTTTTAAAAATAAAAAATTATTTTTATCAAAAATAGGATTAATTGTTAAAAATTATTTTTTTTTGAAAAAATAATTTTGATAAAATACATATTCTTGAATATTATATTTACAACCCCTAGAAATCGTTTTTATTTTTTATTTTTCACTTTTTTCTTATTTTTTTTAATGTAATAAAAAGGTAAAAATTAGAAGGGTTAAGTTGAAGGGGAGTTTGCAATTATTTTTTACAAACATGTATTTTATTGTAAAATTTAATGTTATAATTTTTAAAATTTAACTATCATTTTTTGTTTGTTAACCCTAACTTGGATTGATGCACATTGATCCGGTAATGATGAGGGGTCCCACCAAAGATAGGTCAAAGTAAGGAAGACCGGCTGACATGAAAGACAAAGATAAGCAGGGTATCCAAGTTTGCCGAGCAGACTGGCTATGATCGAGCAGATCGAGTACTACTCAGCGAACCGGGTTCTACCGAGTGTACTAGCTTGAGAGACAAGTAAGCCGAGCTTTTCTCGGTCGGGTAAATTGCCCTCCGACCACAAAGATAGATAAGCAGCCACTAGTCTCATCGATCGGGCACCACACCCGGTCAGATGAGGATAATTGAGGATAGTTGAGAAGCTTTGAAAGGGACGAGCCAGTAGGCCTAATGACACTGTCAAGCAGGAGAAGCCCGACCAAGTGAACGTCGGTCGGTCGAGCATTATCCCACTAAATATCTTATCATATCCTTTTAGGAGTTTGTGCCGCTAACAGCAGGGCATGTCCAGTAGGTAAATCATACTTTCGAAGCTTCCAGATTATCACGTCAGAGGATTGCATGGGTGCTTAAGAAATAGCGTCAGAAACACTTTTCGTCTTGTCTTTTCCTAGGGCACTTAAGAAAACATGTATACACATTGGGACGAGTGCACGAATACTATAGTGACACTATAAAAGGGGGTTCCCATCCACAGGGAGAAGTATGTGCAACTTCATCTTCTAAATCCTTTAGCTATAGTTCTCCATTTCTTGAGATCGTCGGAAACTGACTTAAGCGTTAGAGGACCAACGCCAGGAATCCCTTCCCGACCCGGCAATGAAATTTTTATTTTATAGGGCTACGTGGAGTCTTCAGCGCATCAATTGTGCCACCACATCCCCAGCTTGTCATCTTCGCTATTTTTGGACAGGATCACATATAAAAAAGGGGGAGATTATAAGTACCCCAGGTTAGTTTTGATGTGATCAACTGAGTTAGGTTAGCCTCTACAGATTTGATGCCTTGTGTTTAAGTGTGCAGGGACTTAGAAACACAAGAAGTCAAGTGGAAGACGTAGCAAGCGAGAAGGATGACATGGAAAGAGAGTCGATGAGATCGGTACATCCGAGGGATGATGAGCTATGAAAGAGTACACCGGTAGATGAGAAAGATATGCATGACTCATCCAAGGTACAAGAAGCCAGGGGGAAGTCTGCTCGAGGAGAATGTTGGAGTTGAGTTTAGGTGAGCTCAACTTTAGATGGTCGAAGTATCACCCAAGCAACTAGATGAGAATCGGTCAACTTGCCCAAGTGATCGGATGAGAAAATGGTCAACTTCTGAGTTGACCGTTTCCAGACGCTTGGACCAAGTCCAAGCAGCCAGACTCCAGGCGCCTGCATCCTTTCCAGGTGCCCGGGAAGGGCGGCCACGTTAGCATAGCAGTTGTCAAAGAGGATCAGCAGAGAGTCCACTTCAGCAAACTCCAAGCACCTAAACCAGGTCTAGGTGCCCGGGAAGTCCAGATCCATTGGAGAAAGCCATTGTGGAGTGGATCGACTCGACTGAGTCCAGGCACCCGGGAAGTGCCACATCAGTAAATGGCTAGATTCGACAAGTAGGCTATAAATAGAGCCCTGATACTTGAAGTTCAAACAACACACTCATATTAACTTATGCAATCTTTGGTTTAATTTCTTTTTGTGCTTCAACGTTTGTAAGATATTACTCCACCTTCATGAAGGAGATCTTCTAGTTGAGCTTCCATTTTTTTGGATTAGCAACCTTCCCAGTTGCAAACTAAGTAAATTTGTTGTGCCTCTTACTTCTTTATGTTTATTTGTTTTTATTTTAATTAACTGTGTGCTCCTTGCTATGTACGAAAGCGAGAGATTTTAAATTTCTAACTTATAGGCTATTCACCCCCTTCTAAATGGTCGACACTGATCCTACAGATGTTCTCATTATTGAGAAAATTTTTCGATCTATGACACTAAAATTTAATTTTATTGTATGCTCTATCGAAGAAGCTAATGATGTAAATCTACTTTTGATTAATGAATTACAAAGTTTATTATTGAATTATTAGAAAAAAATTAATCAATATGAAAAAGAGAAGTAAACATTGAATATTTTATCAAAAGATCACTTAACAAATGGTAGAAGTAATAGAGGATGAGGAAGAGGTGAATGTCGAGGCAAAGGAGATAGAAATAACAATGATTGTAGAAACCAACAACGAAATCAACATCAACAAAGTTATTTTCAAAGAAGAGGTAGAGGATGTGGAGGTCATTACTCAACAACTAATAGAACAAAGTAAATAGACAAGTCCAATGTTGAATACTATAGATGTCATATGTAATGGCGGATCCAGGAATTCAAGCATGGAGGAGCGATCACAATTTAAGCTGAGCGTGACTAATTTCCTTTTTTAAACGGTTAATAAATTATATGTAATTAAAAAATATATTTTTTAAATAGCTTCATATACAGGAGAAAAAAGTACAATATATGAAAAAATCCGTACAATAATATTAAAGTAGTCTACTAATGCATACATGATAATTACATTCTTCGAGACTTCATGTTATGAAAACGCTACAAAAGTGGCTCATTATCGATAGTATTAAAAATATCTTTTTCGATTATAGACTATTAGACTATCATTCATCCATTCATCTTCAAACCTATTTCACAATCTATTTTGACAATATGCATTGTCGAAACACCCCTTTAACAATTGCGAGTCACTGGCCGTATATGGAAGGAGTAGCAGAACCTTGATGCTGGATTGTACATACCAAGTTCATGTAGCAGATAGTTGCAAATGTATTTTGTAACTTCAGATGCATTGCTGAAGAGATGCGACTGTAGAATTAGTATTTGTCCTTGTGTTATTTTCCGATCTACATATTGATGTATTCAGGCTTTTTCATGCAGTGAAATGCTCATGCTCCTTTCATCTTTCAACATCGGGAAACTTACATGCACCTTTTTGGTGCTAATGCTTCATTATTTTCATTTCGTTAACGACATAATTTTATTAATACTTAATCCTTTCGAATTGCTTCAAACCGAGTTAATAAAATCAATACCCGACACCTAAACATGAGATTGCTTTAACATTTATCTAGACACTTACGAATTTTCCTTTAGAATTTGCACTTATTTCTTGTTTATTTTAGTTGCGTTGCAAGCATGTTTTATTGTCTTTGTTATTATATAATATGATCAGACACAAGAATTTCAATGAAAACATTATTGCAAATTAAGTTATGATTAATCTAAAGACAAATAGTGTTTTACAAAATGCTTTTGCAAAAATATAAAATAATCTCAAAACTGTACAGACCAACACACAAGTTTAGGCGAAATAAAGAACCTTAATCATCAATAGACACAGAGAGTGATTCATTTTCTGAAAAGCAAGAACAACAACAATGCTCTTCTTTTTTAAGACCTACTATGATCACATAAATACGCACATTGTTATCCGATTGAAACGCAAAACACTACTCGTTGATACAAGGTAATATAATAGAGGTCGTCGCTTGCCTTAGAAATCAATCAGACATTCTAGACTTATTTGCAAGGTCGTCCTTATCCTTGTCAGAATTTGAGTCATCCGAGGGCATGTCGCGACAATTGGTGCATTGGCAGGGGGGTTCCACGGGAAGGGGGGGGGGGGTCCACCCCTGGTTATATGTATGATCATTATAGATTAGAATGTTATACTAATTTGAAGACATACAATACAAATCAGACTAACTTTGCAGAAGAAGAAGAAATGTCTCTTTTGATGGTATGTCATGAGAAGGAGAAAACTCAACAACATGTATGATATTTAGATTTATCCTGAAGTAATCATATGTGTGGAGAAAAGAAGATATTTTCTAACTTAGATGAATCCTTTCATAGTTCTATCAAATTTGATAATAACTCTACAATTTATGTTATGAAAAAAGGAAAGGTAACAATCTAAGCTAAAGGGAATTCTACCCATTGTATTTCTAATGTTTTGTGTACCAAATTTAAAGATTAATTTATTTAGTGTGAGGCAATTACAAGAAAAAGGATATGAGGTTTCTGTTAAAGGAGTTTGTCAGATTCAAAATACAAAATTAGGTTTAATTGTTCAAGTTAACATGACAACAAATCGTATGTTTCCGCTTTATCTTTACATTGCATCTCATCCATGTTGTTTTTTAGAAAAATTAGATGATGATGTATGGTTATGGTACTTTCATTATGAATATCTAAATTTTAGCGGGTTGAAAACTCTACAACAAAAACATATGATAATCAATCTTCCTCAAATTACAATTCCTTCTCAAGTTTGTGAAGATTGTGTTATTATTAAATAATACTATAATCAATTCTCATAAGGAAAATCTTAGAGAGCAAAGGTGACATTGGAGCTTGTTCATTCAGATATTTGCAGGCCAATAACATCACATTTTAATGGAAGTAAAAGATATATAATTATCTTAATTGATGAATTTGTTTATTTTTTGCGAGAATAATATGAGGCCTTGGCACCTTTTAAAAGTTATATAAAGTATAAGTTAAGAAAGAAATTGACAACTGGATTAAGTTTTTGCATATGGATCACGATGAAAAATATAACTTATATGAATTTGTAAAATTTTATCAGAATTATGGGATCAAGAGGAAACTTATAGTACATACTCCAATAAAATGGTATATGTAAAAGGAGGAATCATACTATTATTATGAATGTGATCTGTCAAAGAACTAAAATGAAAAAAGGCTATGGATTATGAAATTACATAGGAGTTATGCGATCTTCTTAAAGAGCAAAAGAGAATTGGTGTAAAGTAGATTTTCAAGGAAGGCTAAAGAAAATCCTTAAATAATTACATTTTAAAGAGGATGGACCTACTCAAATTTATTTTGATAATAGTTCAACAATAAAGCTTTTTATAAGTCCAATGCTACATGTTCGAAAAGTGAAGATCAAATTGCTGATATATTAACCAAGCTTCTCAAATTTTCTACATTTCAAAAACTTTAAAAACTACTTGGTGTTTCTACATAGAGTTTTAAAGTTTGAACTTTTATTAAACTGATTGTTGGTTGCATTTGGAACATTAGTTTAAGGGAGGGATTGTTGATGCAAGAGGACCCGAATAATTTTTATTATTATTATAGGGTTATTTTCATATTTTGTATTATTACAATTTGGAGTCTATTTAAACATTTGTTTGATTCATGTTGAGGGGACTTTTTTATTTTGAATATATTCTATTCGTTTAACCTAGAGACAACTTCCCTATGTTTATCGATTTCTTGTGTCTTTCTTTGAAACTCTTCTGAGGAAACAAGCCTTGAGAATAATCATTATTTTGCCTCGCATTAGTTTATATCAAAGCCTTTAGATCCCATGAATGGTCATCATCACCATCGTGATAGGCAGGTTCTAGCTGAGGAAGTCTCGTATCATGATTGTAGTACCTAAGATGAGATACTTGAAGATCTACAAAGATAAGTCACAAAATTAACTCAACGTCTAGCATCGCGAGATCTTAGAGATGGTAAATTCTCTTATCTCAATTCAATTTCCACTTTGAAAACTCTTATCACAATCATGAAAGTCGTGGTCGAGAGGAACGTTATGGAGATGTCGGGTTTCCAGTTGATCTTCTCAAGTTTTGTAGTACGTTATAAACCGCAGAATTTGTTGATTGGCTTAACGAAGTGGAGAAGATTTTTTATTACAAGGAAGTACTCAATTGTGTGAAAGTAAAGTTGGTTTCCATTAGACTTAAGGGTTGCATCGGCATGATAGGAACAATTGTGACACTCACGAGACAAACAAGGCAAAGCCAAGATCACTGATTGGGAGAAGATGAAGAGTCACTTTCATCCTTTTAGCTACACTCAGACTTTATTTCAACGATGTCACGTGTTGAGGCAGGATGCAAAACCAGTTGATGATTATACAATGGAAATTCACCAGTTGATAGTCTGAAATAATTTATCTAAGAAAGAGGAGTGGACAGTGTCGTTTTGTTGCTAGATAGTGGAGATTATGTAGCCACAGAACATGAATTTTTTGAGCTCAATGATTTCATGCAGAGTGAAGACTCAAAGAATCCACAGGAGAATGTTTCTAACTTTAGAGCTGATTTAGACCGGAAGGAGTGTGGTAGCCTTGCTTGCTGAAGATGCAACCAATTTCCTAGATGAAATAATTGAAAATGATAATTTTACCAACTTGAATGATGAGCCTAAGCAGCAGAGTATAGCTACTATTGCTCATGAAATGGAGAAGCAACCTCCTGCTCATGATTGTATTCATAACTAAGACAATCCAAATATTTGTTGGATATTGGGGCCTTAATGGACCAATATGGTTTTGTGGAAAAATCGGAATGTCATCAATAGATAAAAGTTGTAATTGACTTCAAAATTGAAATCTACATTTCGAGTAGATAAATTTAGACTATTAATTTGCTCAAAACCGATTAAAGGTGAATGAGAAATTAATTGTTTAAAGTCGGCCCAAATAAACATTAATTATTCATTAATGATATATATAAGGAAATGCATGGGAGAATAATCCCACATCAGAAATTTTCGATGTGCATTCTTTGCTTATTAATGATGTTGTGTTAATGGAGTTAACTCAGAAAAAGACCAGGTGCTCTCTTCTCAGGGGCGAGCAAGTGCTCGCACCTGTGAGCCCGCCACGTGCGCAATTGGTGCTTTGTAGGTGCTCTCTTGAGCATTCATCTTATCTTGTGCATTTAAGAGTCCAAAAAGCCTACGAGAATGTTTGCTGGTCTCGGAATTCAGAGTGTTACGATTCCGAGACATTCGTCGTTGTATCTTGGGAACGAATTGCTGCTATCCGTTAGCACCGTAGCGGAACAATATCGTTTACGGAGATAGTGTTGAACACTAGCCTCGACGATCAGTATCAGTTTGCGTACTCCGGGAGATACCGGGAATAACAGTCATAAACGATATTCTGCAAACTGATATGACTACTTCCAACGACGTTCCGACGGCCGTTCTGACCACCATTCCGCCAACATCAATTCCACACGGAGAAAAGCCGGAGAAATTCAGCGGAGCCGACTTCAAAAGATGACAGCAGAAAATGTTGTTTTATCTAACGAAGCTAAATCTTGTACGGTTTTTACAGGAAAACCCGCCAGCCTCTACGGAAGGTAATAAGGCTGCTTGCGATGCGTGGTCACACGAAGTTTTCCTGTGCCGCAACTATATTCTCAACGCCTTGGACAACACGTTGTATAACGTGTATTGTTCATTGGAGAAGGCGAAATTTTTGTGGGAATCACTTGAGAAGAAATACAAGACCGAAAATGTCGGATTGAAGAAATTCATCGTCGGCCGATTTCTGGATTTCAAGATGGTGGACTCTAAGAGCGTCTCAGCTCAAGTCCAAGATATGCAATTAATACTGCATGATTTGGACGCCGAAGGCATGAAGCTAAACGAGTCATTCGCAGTAGCTGCGGTAATTGAGAAGCTCCCTCCGTCATGGAAGGACTTTAAGAATTACCTAAAGCACAAGCAAAAGGAGATGAGACTGGAAGACCTGATCCTGAGGCTACGAATAGAGGAGGATAATCGAAAATTATCCGACTCTAGAGGAACCAAGCGGACTATTGACGAAATGTCCAACCTGGTCGAGCCAAACTCCAAAAAGCTGAAGCAGTTCAAGAAGAAGGCTCAAGTAAAGAAGTTCAAGGGCTCTTGCTACAACTGTGGAAAGTTAGGACACATGTCAAAGGATTGCAGACACCCGAAGAAGCCAACCAAGGGGCCAAAAGATGCTGCAAACCACGTCGCAACCTCTCTTGAGGACTTGGATCTCACTGCAGTCGTGTTTGAATCCAATACAGTGGAGGATAACCCGAAGCAGTGGTGGATCGATACTGGAGCAACTCGTCATATCTGTTCAGATAAGGCGATGTTCTCCAAGTATACTCCGATAAATGGAAGGAAGCTCTATATGGGCAATTCCATGACATCTCCAATCGTCAGACTCAGAAAAATTGTTCTGAAGATGACGTCTGGAAAGGAACTAACTCTGATTGATGTGCTCCATGTTCCCGACATCAGAAAGAACCTAGTTTCTGGATCGACACTTGTTAAGGCCGGGTTTAAACTAGTGTTCCAGTCCAACAACTTTGTCCTTACGAAGAATGGTGTCTTCGTAAGGAAGGGGTACTTAGAACAAAGTCTATTCAAAATGGTTGTAATGATTGTACTATGAAAATTTGATGGTAATAAAATAATTGCTTCCGTCTATGTGGTTGAGTGTTTCAATTTGTGGCATGATCGACTTGGACATGTGCATAATAATACTCTGAAACGTCTCGCCAAACTAAATTTATTACCGAACGTCAATGTTGACGAAACACACAAATATGAAGTGTGTGTAGAAGCTAAAATGACGAAACTACCTTTTCATTCGGTGGAAAGGTCAACGACTCCTCTAGAGTTAATACATAGTGATCTATGTGACTTGAAATTTGTGCAAACCAAAGGAGGTAAAAAGTATTTCATTACTTTTATCGATAATTGCACGAGGTTCTGTTATGTCTTTCTTTTAATAAGTAAAGACGAAGCCTTAGAGGCGTTCAGAACCTATAAAACAGAAGTTGAAAATCAACTTGACAAACGAATTAAGATAATTCGTAGCGATAGAGGTGGAGAATATAGTGCACCATTTGATGAATTTTGTTCAGATTCTAGCATTATCCATCAAACAACGGCGCCTTACTCACCTCAATCGAATGGTATTGCTGAACGTAAAAATCATACACTAAAAGAGATGATGAATGCCTTGTTGATAAATTCAGGCTTACCTCAAAACTTGTGGGGGGAAGCAATATTATCGGCAAATCACATTCTCAACAAAATCCCTCATAAGAAAAGTGATAAAACTCCATACGAACTATGGAAAGGCCGCAAGCCATCGTACAAATACCTGAAAGTGTGGGGGTGCTTGGCAAAGGTCGAAGTACCTAAACCAAAGCAAGTAAAGATCGGACCTAAAACATTCGATGCGATATTTGTTGGATATGCCCATAATAGTAGTGTATATCGTTTCCTAATTTACAAATCAGACATTCCTGATATTCATGTGGGAACAACCATAGAATCTTGGAATGCGATATTCTTTGAAAACGAATTCCCAAATAAGAAGGAAAATGTTAAAAATGATAACAACGGAAGTTCAAACGAAAATGACGTTACCGAACTTAGCTGTTATAAAAGGACTATTGACGATCAAAGCGAAAGGCCACGTCGTAGCAAACGGGCTAGAGCTGAGAAATCGTTCGGGCCAGATTTTATGATTTTCATGTCGGAAATAGACCCAAGAACATAAGTGAAGCTCTCTCTAGTCTCGATGCTCCAATGTGGAAAAAAGCTGTCAACAGTGAAATCGAATCCATCATGAATAATCATACTTGAGAATTAGTAGACCTTCCTTCTGGTAATAAACCATTAGGTTGTAAGTGGATACTAAAACGCAAGTATAAAGCTGATGGATCAATTGACAAGTATAAGGCCAGACTTGTAGCCAAGGGGTACAAACAAGAGGAAGGCCTTGATTACTTCGATACCTACTCACCGGTGACAAGGATTACGTCCATACGAGTGCTAATAGCCATTGCAGCACTGTATGACCTTGAAATACATCAAATGAATGTTAAAATTGCGTTCTTAAATGGTGAGTTGGAAGAAGAAATTTATATGGAGCAACCCGAGGGGTTAGTAGCTCCAGGAAATGAGAAAAAAGGTGTGTCGACTTGTTAAGTCATTATACGGACTTAAGCAAGCGCCTAAACAATGACACGAAAAATTTGGCAAAGTAATTTTGTCAAACAAATTCAGAATAAATGAATGTGACAAATGTATTTATGTCAAAGACACACCTAGCGGTTATGTAATCATCTGTCTATACGTAGACGACATGCTAATAATGGGCAGTAATCATGATATAATCATGACTACAAAGAAAATGTTGACAAAAAATTTGATATGAAAGATATGGGTCAAGCAGATGTTATATTGGGAATTAAAATTCTTAGGACATCAGAAGGGATAGTTCTCACACAATCCTATTATGTAGAGTCGGTATTGAAAAGATTCAATGTGTACGGTCTCTCTACAATAAAAACATCTATGGATCTAAGTCAACACTTAGTGAAAAACCATGGTGAGATCTTATCGCAGTTGGAATATTCTCGAATAATAGGCAGTTTGATGTATCTCACAAACTGCACACGTCTGGATATTGCTTGTGCGGTCAACAAGATGAGTCATTTTACGAGTGATCCAAACGACACCCATTGAAAAACATTGATGCGAGTTCTTAGATATTTGAAATATACTATGAACTATGGATTACATTATGGAAAATATCCCGCTGTGCTGGAGGGATATTGTGATGCTAATTGGATATCGGATACAAAAGACTCCAAATCCACTAGTGGATATATTTTCATAATCGGTGGGGGAGTAGTATCTTGGAAATCCCCTAAGCAGACGTGCATTGCTCGGTCAACTATGGAATCCGAGTTTATAGCACTAGACAAAGCAGCTGAGGAAGCTGAATGGCTGTGGAATTTGTTGGAAGATATTCCGAGCTGGACGAAATCTGTGCCTGCCGTACTGATCCACTGTGATAGTCAATCGACAATTGGAAGGGCACAGAGTAATATGTACAATGGGAAGTCACGACATATACGTCGTAGACATAATACCATTAGGCAGTTGATCTCGAATGGAGTGATTGTAATCGACTATGTTAAGTCCAAAGATAATTTGACAGATCCTCTTACGAAAGGGTTGAGTCGAGATCAAGTATACTGCTCATCAAGAGAAATGAAATTAAAAATCTACAACTAAAAAATGACTGTAGCGGTAACCCAACCTTGTTGACTGGAGATCCCAAGATCTTGGTTCAATGGGACAACGAAGTTACAGAAGTTGTGTTACAGCACATGAGATATTTTATCTCTATCCCAATCCTAGGATGAATTTGTGTTGTCTTACCTCATGTAGTGAGGAAAAGCTTATGCTTTTAGTGACTTCTATACCTTATAAGGTGGAGTATGGTAGGATACTTCTGATAGAAGTGTCACCTATATGAGTGTGAAGACAGACCGCTTCAATGAAACACTCATGAATCCAAGATGGTGTCCATGGCCGAAACGGAATCAACCATGAGAACCTAAAGTAGGTGAGATAGGTCTCTGTGTGGGTGTTATTGTCTTAGTATACACCAACAGCTGAGCAGTTCAAAACATCACGTTCACTGCGTAGCCTAGTATACTCGATAGCATTCCACTACGGAAGGTTCAAAGCCACAAGCTACCTCTCCCGATGCAGTGACTTATCGATTAGACTCTTGTAAAGTGTCAGCATGCATACACGCATTGCATTAATTTCCATTCATGTAGGAGATTGTTGGATATTGGGGCCTTAATGGACCAATACGATTTTGTGGAAAAATCGGAATGCCATCAATAGATAAAAGTCATAATTGACTTCAAAATTGAAATCTACGTTTCGAGTAGATAAATTTAGACTATTAATTTGCTCAAAACCGATTAAAGGTGAATGAGAAATTAATTGTTTAAAGTCGACCCAACTAAACATTAATTATTCATTAATGATATATACAAGGAAATGCATGGGAGAATAGTCCCACATCAGAAATTTTCGATGTGCATTCTTTGCTTATTAATGATGTTATGTTAATGGATTTAACTCAGAAAAAGACCAGGTGCTCTCTTCTCAGGGGCGAGCAGGTGCTCGCACCTGTGAGCTTGCCACGTGCGCAATGGGTGCTTTGTAGGCGCACTTTGCACTTACGCGTCGTCGCGAGGAGCATTGAGGAGCTTAAATTTATCCTCCAGAGGACATTGCAATTTATGCTCTAGAGGACATTGCAGTACCGACACTCGGGTGACGTATCAGGCTCGTATCTGACATGACAATGCCTATGTGGCATCCACGTGGGCAAGAAGAGATGACTGGACTGTTGATTGGGTAAACGGATGGCAACTGTTGATCAAAGAGGTGTGATGGATCGCTTGTGATGCAATCTAGAGCGTTGGATCGCGAAGAGTCACGATCTGACCGCTTGGGATGAGACTTGATCTGAAGCGTCAGATCGAATGGATCAGTAGATCCAGATCCGATGGCTGATGACAATAGGCGAGATCTGAGGGTCACAACTCTTCAGATCTAATGGATGAGATTAAAGTGGAATATGTGAAGGGTTATAACTCTTCAGAATGGACGATCCAGATCGATCCAGCCCAAAGAACACATCCTCTCACTCAAAAAGGCATTCAACCTCTTCATTTGGTATAAATAGAACCCTCCAGATGCTGGAAAGATCAATCGAATCATCAAATTCATCTATTCTACTCTCTCTTGAGCATTCATCTCATCTTGTGCATTTAAGAGTCCAAAAAGCCTACGAGAAGGTTCGCTGGTCTCGGAATTCGGAGTGCTACGATTCGGAGACGTTCGTCGTTGTATCTTGGGATCGAATTGCTGCTATCCGTTAACACCGTAGCGGAGCAATATCGTTTACGGAGATAGTGTTGAACACTAATCTCGACGATCAGTATCAGTTTGCGCACTCCGAGAAATACCGAGAACAACAATATCAAGAAAGAATATGTGCAGTTGAGTGATCTTGTAGATACCATAAACACCACAAATCTTTCCTATCAGGAATATGATAATTATCTTATGAAGGCTTGCCATGAACATGACATGGATATGATTCATGACAACATCAATTTATGAAAAATGCTTGAAGTTGAGGAATACTTTGCCTTTATCAATGAAGATGTTGAGTAACAAGAACAACAACAAATCTTGCAGCCGGAGGATAATATCTATGTTTAAGACAAAATAGTAACGAGTGAGAAAGATCTTTTGGGAACAAAAGATGCTAAATTGTGACATATCTATTAGGAGAGTGATAGGTTGAATAAAATATTCTGTCAGAGATTTTGAGAATTTAATCGAATTTAAATAGATAAATTTAAATTTAACTTATCTATTGAATTGACTTGAACTGATAATCTCAGGTATAGTGGTCGAGTGAATTATCGAGCAGTCAAAAAACTAACTAGGTGAAGAGGACCAAAAAGCGAATGACCGGGCGAACTAAGAGAGAGTCTACCCCCTTACATTTGTTCACATCATCAAAGCATGTGAATCAATATAAACCAATTAATTTATCTTGAAGCTCCAAATATGGAACTAAAGTCTCATTCATAATAAAATTCCATACCTCTTCCACTTCTTCATTCACATATATCCAACACGATATATATGAGTATATGACTACCAACACTTTGAATACGAACATATTTGGATATCAATTTTACTTTCAGAAAGCATGCAAGATCAAGACCTTTTGATCAATAATGAGAAGAATGCCGTGGAACCCGTCAGAAGTGAAACTGAACCAATTCCATCCACTTTAAGGAATGCAGGCCATGTATGTATCTTTTTCAGACAACAATGAGATTGAAGTGGAGAGATTAACCTTAGAGTTTTGGCCGAAGGCTGAGATGCTTTACCATGGTGGCTTTTTATGGAGTTGTTAAAGCTAAACTAGGTGGTAGCTTAGCCACCGTGACAGAATTAATGGTAAATGGTTCTTTACTGTGTGTTTTACCATCCAAGAACAATGCAATAGTCATAAATCCTGATCTGCCAACATAAGTATAGCAACTACTAGGAGATTTTGCCAAGTTTATACTAGAAGATCTTTCTCCTAGGCTACTTGGTCACTATTCTAAATTCGAGGATGAATTATTTTCAATCTGGGATGACTGATGCAAAAGGATCTTACTAATTTTTGTTATTATTTTAGAATTATTTTTGTCAATTTTATTACTAGAGTTTGCAGTCTATTTAAATGTTTGTTTGGTTCATGTTGAGAGAACTTTTTGATTTTGAATACATTCTATTCGTGTAACCTAGAGACAATTTCTCTATGTTAATTGATTTCTGTGTCCTTCTTGAAGACTCCTAGCTCTAAGGAAATAAGCCTTGAATAATCGTTATTCAGTTCGACAGGTAAAATTAAATATAAATGTTAGTGAGTTTGTAGGTTGATGAGGTGGTAAAGAGTGAAAGTCAATAGTTATAAAAGTGTCCAGATTTAATGTATTTAATATGGTGGTTACATAGTTGAGTGGTGGCCAGAGTCTTAATTTCCATAAGGTCAGAGAGGTAATTGTCTCATGGCCCAACCCAATGAGGGTCTATTTTTTAATTATACCTAAAACAAAATGAGAGACATTGACTCTAAATGACCGTTAAACCTATTCTCACAGCTTCAAGGCACATACCGATGCACGACTCTTTTTTGAATGTAATTTTTTCTCTGATGTTGCTCTTTTTTGCAAGTGATTTCTTCTCCAGCGTTCTTTTCTACCAATGCATGGATTCACTAAACAAGAGGTAATCCTAATTTTCTTCTTTGACCGTCTTCTTCGTCTTGCAACACACGACACCAACTGTATCCTAATTGTGCAACAATGATTGTTTGTGCAACCTAATCACGTCGATTCTCACAGTGGCTATCTCATGCAATACGGGCTGGTGGTTGATCTTTGCTCGTGTGACCTAATTGCATGGTGCGGTGACTGTCGTACGTTACCCCGGTCGCTTGTGCGAACGACAATCTAATTGTATAGTGATTACTGCTTGTCGTCTTGCTACTACATGCACCCACCGCATTGGTCTTAATGTTACAGGATATACTAAATGAGCTATCATTGTTATAGATTGAGAAAGAAATAGTCCGACAATTGGATTATTCAGATTTTATATAATTTTTACCTCTAAAATAGCTAGACAAGTAGTGTTTATAATAATATATTATTTTTGATTTATTTATATATTTAGTATATATATATTATTTGTAAATTAAATTTTATCATTATTTAACAGAGTAAAAGGATAATTTTTTAATATGTGTTTCAGTCCCCATCGAATACAGGTACGGCTCTGGTGGTGGCAAGGAGTGAAAGTCAGTGGTTGGATTGCAGTCAGCGTTTTGTGACATTTAAATACTTGGTTAATCATTTGAAGGGCTTAGTCGCTGTACTATTACCACGGGAGCATGATCGCATGATTCTATTTTACACAAATAGTCCAATTTATGAGATTGAATTTGAAATTCTGCAGATGGAGTTATCCTTTTTGGTGTGAGTATGATATTATCCCGAAGAAGTTTGATAGAGAGATGATATTTTGATGATAATTAATTTTAGTTGACATTAGCTATCTAATTTACATTGATTAATTTTGAAGGATCAATCTAATCCTATGAAAATTTTTCATCCATCAACAGATAAATTAAAAAGCACTTCTAGTGAAAAACATCAATTCAGCATCTTAAGTCAACCCATAATACACGTAATACAAGGCAAAGAAAGATAAAAGACAATATGAATCATCCTGTGTCTTTGAGTGGCATGTCCCTTAGCCCATTAATGTCAGCAAAAAAGACAATATGAATATCAATCAGTCATAATTGATTTCATATACAATTACAAAAGTTATAATAACTATATATAAATGCAGTTGTAGCATCAAATATCATATACATGGTGAACTCTTATTGATTAAAGTCAATTATGTATAATATATATTATCTCCATTAACTCCGGTGGTCTCTTCAATAGCTATTGAACCACCTATTTGTTCTACGCAACTAGTTAAAGATCTAAATTGACGTACAATAATGACCGCAAAGTTTGCTAGTTTTTTCGCAATGGAATATGAATTTTATCTCACCTAGTTCCCTTATAAATATTAAGGGCTTCGAGTGGACTTAATTCCCACCTCAAGTATCAGGTTGATAATTTCCTTAAACACCACAAAACTTATCTCGAAGTCAAAGGATTTAGTCAATAATTAAATATTGACTTCGATAATATCTTCATAGTAGTTGATCCCATTTGGAAGCTGAGTCGGATGGAGACGAATCTTGGTATACTGGAAGTTGATGGAAAGTCATCGAGGCGTCGGATCTACCTGGTACTCCTTGGAAAGGTTCGTACGGGTGGCTGACGAAGGAGGATGATCAGGACGATGACACTGCGGCTCTGTGGACACTCAGACGAGCCCACGAATTGTTAGAGACCAGAAACCAGTGAAAAAGTCCCCGGGTCAGGCCCTCCGACGCTCAAGTCAGGTACTTTTCCCCCTGAAAGCACAGAGAAAGGACGAAAAGTAAAGACTAGTGAGAAATGACGAGTGAGCGTACCTGCATAAGGGACAAAGCATCCTTTTTTATACCACAACTGATACTTCTGGGACCTGGCAGGTGTCAGGAAATGTCGGATGTTAGGCTTTGTCTAGTGGTGAATGACACGTGGCTTCTCCTGATAGGCTGGCGACAGAACCAAAGTGGGAATGAGCCCCGACTGTTAGCATATTCCCTGACACACTGATGATTCTTTGACGTTTTCTGACGAGCAGTTGCGATTCCTTGGCTTATTTGTCTGAATAGTGCCTGGACTCTAGTTCTGCATCCTGACCTGCTTCGATCCCTTGTTATCCATGGCTTGTACGTCCCGACCTGCCCGACCAATCTGTTTCCTGTCCTGTATTTGTCTACCGTTATCCATGGTTTGCACATTCCGACCTGCCTGACCAGTCTGTTTTCTTTCCTGCATTTGTTTACTGTTATCAATGGTTTGCATATTCCGACCTGCCCGACCGGTCTGTTTCCCGACCTGCTTTTGTCTACTGTTATCCATGGCTTGTACATTCCGACCTGTATGTCAGGTCTGTATCCCGACCTGCTTCTGTCGTTATCCATGGCGTGTACGTCCTGACTTGTACGCTAGGTTTGTGTCCTAACCTGCCTCTACTGTTACCCAGGGCTTATACTTCCCGACATGTACTCCAGGTCTGTCTCTCGACCTGTATACGTTGACCTTCGATCCCTTGCTATCCATGACTTGTACTCCCCGACCTGCCCAACCGATCTGTTTCCTATCCTGCATTTGTCTACTGTTATCCATGGTTTGCACATTCCGACCTGCTCGACCGGTCTGTTTCCCGACCTGCTTTCGTCTACTGTTATCCATGGCTTGTACGTTCCGACCTGTATGCCAGGTTTGTGTCCTAACCTGCCTCTGCTGTTACCCAGGGCTTATACTTCCCGACCTGTACTCCAGGTCTGTCTCCCGACCTGTATACGGTGACCGTTATCCATGGCTTGTACGTTTCGACCTGTACGTCATGTCTATTTACTGACCTGTATTCGTTTACTGTTATCCATGACTTATACGTTTCGACCTGTATGCCAGGTCTATTTCTCGACCTACTTTCGTCGTTATCCATGGCGTGTATGTCCCGACTTGTACTCCAGGTTTGTGTCCTAACCTGCCTCTGCTGTTACCCAGGGCTTATACTTCCCGACCTGTACTCCAGGTCTGTCTCCCGACCTATATACGTTGACCATTATCCATGGCTTGTATGTTTCGACCTGTACGCCAGGTCTGTTTCCTGACCTATATTCGTTTACTGTTATCCATGGCTTGTACGTTTCGACCTGTACGCCAGGTCTGTTTCCCGACTTACTTTCGTTGTTATCCATGGCGTGTACATTTCGACCTGTACGCCAGGTCTGTTTCCTGACATGTATTCATTTACTGTTATCTATGGCTTGTACGTTCCGACCTATACGCCAGGTCTGTTTCCCGACCTGCTTTTGTCTGACAAGTACTTTCGCGACCTGTATAGGCCAGGTTTGTATCCTGACCTTCTGTTTCGCCCGAAGCCTTCTGCGCCTTTATCTGGCCCGTGGACCCACTCCTCAGCCATACCTGGCCTGGGGATCCATCCTTCAACCATAGTCGGTCTGTTTCTTCAGTTCTTAGCTATACTTGGCCCATGGGCCCACTTCCTGATCACTATCGAAGCTAGTTATTGTCCGACTTGCCTCGTCAGCTGAGACTTTGACCCTGGTTACGCCCTCGGTCACGCAAACTTGACTTCGGACATCCACATAAGCTTGACTTCTGACCGACCACGGAGGCAGGACTTCTGACCTCCCTGACTTCCACGTCAGCTAGACTTTTGACTCTCTTGATCTCCATGTCAGCTTAACTTCTGACCGGCCACGGAGGCTGAACTTTTGACCTCCCTGACCCCATATCAGCTTGACTTTTGACCATTTCATGGTCTTGACTCCTAGCCATATCATCTCACTGGCCCCACGAACCTGCGCCGTATCACAAGCCTCCCCCTCAAGTCTAGTCGAAGGAGGCTCTAGTCAGACTGACTAGACTCAAATCCTTTTGTTAACTGACCTGGTCTCCACGTCCTCTGCTGACCTCTCTTCCATCTGTCTTCTGCAGATTTTCTTGCCATCCTAGGAGATGAACAAGCTCCTTCTGTGTGTATGTTGACTCCTCAACTTCCGAGCGTAGTCTCCTCCTATAAATGTGATACTGTTTACCAAACGTCAACCCAAATTCCGAGGAAATCCCTTCTCATTCTCCTTCCTTATAAAAGGTCGGAGCATCTAATGCTTCAAGCTATCCGCTTGCCAATACAGTATCTTGCCTCCATGGAACCCACGATAGAACCTAGCGAACTTGCTTCTTTACTTCGGCAAACTTCCCATTTACTGGAGTTATCGACTCAGAAAGAGGAAGCCTCACTTCAGCAGATTGCCGCTCTGACGGAGTTACTGGCTCAAAAATAAGAAATCCTGCTGGAGATGATTCCGAGCAGAGATCTTTAAGCGTCCCTTACACACGAAATGGAAAGCCTCTGGTTGGCCGCCAAATCCAGGACTTGGGCTGAAGTTGCTCTCAAGCTGAAAGCTCAATCTGACTTCCAAAGCTAGGTGCACTATATTATTTATTTGAAGATGAAGCATGAGGATGAGGTAGCTCTTCTGAAAGAAGAGGGACAGATCAAAGATGAGACTATCGGGCAACTGAAGCGCGCGATTGGTCTTATTAAAGAAGATCTCACTAAAGCCCAAGCTCATCTGACTAGAAAGGATCAAGCCTCTGGCTCTGGTAGTCATGTAAACCCTTAAAAAATGTACCTCTGATTTTAACGAAATAAAGCCTGTTTTCTGCATTCCACTCACGGTGTAGCCCTACACTCTATTGCTCGGGTATCATTGTGTTTTTGTAGGACACTTGCGTTTCTCTAATATTTCAAGCAAAATAACAAAAATAATAAAGACAACTTGCTTACCCCTTTTTCCTCTTACCTCATAACATATGAGACTTTGGTCGCAGCGAATGAGACGCTTGAGATGTGCCAGTGACTTGAGAATGTGCCTGCGAAATTTTATATTTAGCAAGAACCCTTGAAATATGGCTTACTGACCAGTCCGACACGATAACTTGGCTCGCTGCATTTTGCGTCTACGAATATAAGGGGTACTGACCGAGAAAATCATTGCACCGATCGCAAGGTCGTTGGGCGTGAGAGCATGCTCACTTATAACTCGCACTAGGGCGAGAGTCTGGGACAACCGACCGGGAAGGTCGTTGGGCGTGAGAGCTTTGCTCACTTATAACTCTCACTGAGGCGAGAGTCTGGGACAGCGGACCGGGAAGGTCGTTGGGCGTGAGAGCCTTGTTTACTTATAACTCGCACTGGGGCGAGAGTCTGGGACAACCGACTGGGAAGGTCATTGGGCGTGAGAGCCTTGCTCACTTATAACTCGCACTGGGGTGAGAGTCTGGGACAGCCGACCTGGAAGGTCGTTGGGCGTGAGAGCCTTGCTCACTTATAACTCGCACTGGGGCGAGAGTCTGGAAGGTCGTTGGGCGTGAGAGCCTTGCTCACTTATAACTCGCACTGGGGCGAGAGTCTGGGACAGCCGACCGGGAAGGTCGTTGGGCGTGAGAGCCTTGCTCACTTATAACTCGCACTGGGGCGAGAGTCTGGGGCAGCCGACCTGGAAGGTCGTTGGGCGTGAGAGCCTTGCTCACTTATAACTCGCACTGGGGCGAGAGTCTGGGACAACCGACCTGGAAGGTCGTTGGGCATGAGAGCCTTGCTCACTTATAACTCGCACTGGGGCGAGAGTCTAGGACAACTGATCTGGAAGGTCATTGGGCATGAGAGCCTTGCTCACTTATAACTCGCACAGGGGCGAGAGTCTGGGACAGCCAACCTGGAAGGTCGTTGGGTGTGATAACCTTCTCACTTATAACTCGCACTGAGGCTAGAGTCTGGGACAGCCGATCGGGAATTCTTATGAAAACCCGTTCGGAAATACATGTTGCCGACCTGGGAGTGATTTTCCGACCAAGATATATGTTGCCAACCTAGGAGTGATTTTCCGACTAGGATAGATGTTGTCGACCTGGGGGTGATTTCCCGACCAGGATAGATGTTGCTGACCTAGGGGTGTTTTTCCGACCAAGATATATGGTGCCGACCTGGGAGTGATTTTTCGACCAAGATATATGGTGTCGACCTGGGGGTGATTTCCCGACCAGGATAGATGTTGCCGACCTGGGGGTGATTTCCCGACCAGGATTTACTTGGATAGACCGTTTCGACTATGCCTGCAGGCAAGAGATATACAGTATCAGACTTATTGTGAAAATAAAAATATTAAAATCTTACTCAACCCCTGGGACAAGGATGTCTTATGGCCTCGCCACATTTGAATTTGTTTCCCACCACTCTTCTTCACCGCTTCCCGAGAAAATCGTGTGGTAAGCGTTTCCGTACTCCCGCTTCGTCTCATGATTTCTTTATCACGTCCATCATTAATACGCTTCCTAGGGGATCGACACCTGTCTCACACCTTTATTACTTATGCAGTATGACGCCGCCGACTCCACTCCTTTTTGTACACGATTTCCCACAAGAGCATGTCCCTCTGCGATCGGACGACTTTGGGCACTTTACCCAAAAATATAGTCGACTCATCTTTTTGATATTCCTTAGGAAAACCCCCTTTATAAGCCCTAAAGGCAGTCCGCCATCGTTGCCTTAAGCATTTCGCCTGCCTTCGTTTTCTCGTTCCTTCGCCATTCTTGGTGTCTCAGCCCTTCCCCCTCTCGACTCCCTACGCCTGGTGCTCTCCTTCCTTTCGACCGACCTCTTCTTCAACCTTTCTCACTTTGATAATGGCTGACGATAAGGCCTCCCTGTGATATTCGTGTTTCATTTCTGACATAGATGATCATGACCTGTCTGTGATTCGGTCTGACTTGCGACTTAGTGATGCTTATGAACTTCGAGTCCCTACACCCCGCGAACATCCCGCGAATCCTCCTGAAGGCTTCATGACTGTTTTTAGAGACCAGCTTTTAGGAGGTCTTCGCTTTCCTATACATCCATTCATCTCCTCCCTGAGCCGCTACTTTGGTATCTCCACCTCTCTATTTGCTGCCAACTTTTTTAGAGTTGTATGCGACACTGTCATTCTATGTCGCATATACCAAATTCCCCTGACCGTTCAGCTCTTCCATCATTTTTATTCTTTCAAACGCTCGGAGCCGGGAGTGTTTATGGTGTTGGGTTTTTCGGGCCGCGAAAACCGCTTTTCGCGTCGCGGAAACCCCGAATCACCCAAAGCCGTAGATCCGTGCAAGGAAAAATTTCCGAAAACACGAGTACGAGTTTTAATACTTTGATCTACAGTATATCTACAAAGAAAACATTTTACCTTCGATGCGTGCCCTCGCAAAATCCCGCTTGTCCAAGGTACGTGTCGGATCTCCAAAGTATCAAGATAGATACTTCTCTAGTGATATCCACACGAACAAGGAGTACTCTCTAGCACTCAAGGATGGAGAAGAAAGACCCCAAGTGTGCTAGCACTCTCTCTAGGGCTCTCGGATGGGAATGGAAGAAGAAAGGAAAGCAAAGAAGAGAATACAATACACTCCTCTAAAAATATTACCTTTCTTCTTGGACTTCTTGGATTAACTCACTCAACCACCTTCTCCTCACCATGGAAGTCACGGCAACATCTAGCCAAGAGAGGGGAGAAGCAAGGAAGAAGATGATAGAATGAATGCACACATAACTCCACAAAATCAAAACCCCATTTCCATTAGTGTGGCCGGCCACACAATGTAACCCCCTTCATTAATGTGGCCGGCCACATTAAAACCAAGGGAAGAGTGTAACCCCCATGAGGTGGCATACCTCATGAGGTGGAGGTGATGTGGCAAGGATGAGTCATCCTTATGATATGGCAATACATCAAGTCAAACATGATGTTTCAACTTCTACTTGGTCAAGTCAAACTTGACCAATTGTCTTCCTTGTTGAGTTAAATCCAACCTTTGATTCAAGTCAATTTTAATTTAATGAATCTCAATTCATTAATATAAATTAACTCAATAAATCAAATCTAAATTAGACTCATTCAACAATTGAATCTAATTGAGTCTAACTCAATAAGTCTAATTTGAATCCAATCTTTGGTGCATCATATGAACCTAATCCAATTGGTTCATCATATGAACCCAATCTCCATCCACTTGTTCTTTGTGTGTGACCCAATAGGTTCTTGTAATGTTGGCAATGTTTCTAAACTCCTTTAGAAACATAAGCAATGAGCGGCATCTAGCAATACATCATTACTACCCAAGTTACAAGAAATGTTGAGATCCAACATCACCTTGTGACTATTAATTGTGACTCCTCACAATATATGACAAGTGTCCTTCTATCCTAGACATCTAGATTGATCAATGTGAGGCATAGACCGTGTCATCCTCTGACCAATCTAAATCTTGAACTCCAAGTAGACTCACTCAATCAAATGAGCTCAATATCTCATATTGACTCATTTGGGTATGGCCATACACTTCGTGGTCTCACTCTATCAAGAATATCGATGCCACTCCTGTCATATAGGAGGGATAGATCCCATCTACATCACTCACATCCCTCTGCATAATTCGTTACATACCCAGTAATCGCCTTTATAGTCCACCCAGTTACGGGTGACGTTTGACGAAACCAAAGTACATAACTCCTTATGTAGGGATCCATGGTGACTTCAGGTCTAAGGACTAGTAGTTATACTAATAGCCACATGAGAAAGTATATGACACTCGTATAACGATCCATGATACTTTCTCATGGCGGGTCATTCAGTATACATTCTCTAATGCATACCCATGTGTCAGCTTGATATCTCTATATCCATGACTTGTGAGATCAAGTCATCGAGCTGACCTACATGCTAGTCTTATTGTATTAACATTGTCCCTGAATGTTAATACTCGACTAGGAATGATTTAGAGTAGTGTTCCCTATATCATCTCACTATCGATTCAACTAATCGATTGATATATGTATGAACCTTCTACTCAAGGACGCTATTATACTTAGTCTATTTGGCACTGATACAAATAAGTATAATAACCAAACAAATGCCTTTATTAATATACAAGAATATGATACAATGAGTCCATACAATCATCAAATGATTGGCTCTAGGGCTCTAACTAACAATCTCCCACTAGCACTAGTGCCAATCAGTATAGGCTCTAAGGCCTAATGACCTAGTGTGACCATCATGCTTTCTCTGTGCCAAAGCCTTGGTCAAGGGATCTGCGATGTTAGCCTCTGTAGGTACTCTGCAAATCTTCACATCTCCTCTATCGATAATCTCTATTATGAGATGGAAGCGCCGTAGTATATGCTTGGTCCGCTGGTGTGAGCGAGGTTCCTTCGCCTGTGCTATAGCTCCATTGTTATCACAATAGAGCTCAACTGGGTCAGCGATGCTAGGAACCACCCCAAGTTCAGTGATGAACTTGCGGATCCAAACTGCCTCCTTTGCTACCTCTGATGCAGCAATATACTCGGCCTCTGTTGTAGAATCAGCTACTGTGTCCTGCTTCGAACTCTTCCAGCTCACAACACCACCATTTAAGCAAAACACGAACCCCGACTGCGATCTATAGTCATCCTGGTCGGTCTGGAAGCTAGCATCACTGTAACCCTTTACAGCTAGCTCATCATTGCCTCGATATATCAAGAAATATTCTTTAGTCCTTCTTAAGTACTTAAGAATATTCTTGACCGTTATCCAGTGACTTTCACTGGTATCTGCTCGTCATGCTCAAAGCATACGAGACATCAGGTCGAGTACATAGCATGGCGTACATAATCGATCCTATGGCTGAGGCATAAGGGATCTGATCCATACGGTCTCTCTCCTCTCTAGAAGAGGGACCTTGAGTCTTCGAAAGACTCACGCCATGTGACATCGGCAGAAATCCCTTCTTGGAGTTCTGCATGGCAAACCGAAGGAGTACCTTGTCAATGTATGTACTCTGACTTTGGCCAAGCAATCTCTTAGATCTATCTCTATAGATCTGTATCCCTAGAATGCGGGATGGCTCACCTAAGTCCTTCATTGAGAAGCAACTCCCTAGCCAGGTCTTGACAGACTGAAGCATAGGGATGTCCTTCCCAATGAGTAGTATGTCATCCACATACAATATGAGGAAGACAACTATATCTCCTACAACCTTCTTGTAGACACAAGGCTCATCTTCGTTCTTGATAAAACCAAACTGTTTGATTGCATCATCGAAACGAAGATTCCAGCTCCGAGAAGCTTGCTTGAGTCCATAAATGGACCTATGCAGCTTGCATACTCTGGTAGTATGCTGTGGATCTACAAAACCCTCAGGTTGTGTCATGTACACATCCTCGAGCAGGTTTCCATTCAGAAACGCGGTTTTGACATCCATCTGCCATATCTCATAGTCATGGTAGGCTGCAATAGCAAGCATGATCCGAATGGACTTAAACATCGCTACTGGAGAAAAGGTTTCATCATAGTCAATACCATGAATCTGCTTGAAACCTTTAGCTTCCAAGCGACCCTTATAAATAAGTCTATCCATGTCAGTCTTTCTCTTAAAGACCCACTTACACCCAATGGGTTTTACCCCTTCAGGTGGATCAACCAAAGTCCATACTTGGTTGGTGTACATGGATTCCATTTCGGATCTCATGGCTTCTAGCCATTTCTCGGAATCTGGTCTCATCACAGCTTTCTGATAGGCGGTAGGCTCATCCTCTATGAGCATAACGTCATCATGGTCAGACAAGAGAAATGAGTATCTCTCAGGCTGACGACGTACCCTATCAGACCTGCGAAGAGGTATGTCTACTTGAACTGGTTGTTGTTCCTCAACTCTTTGTGGAACAACATCATCCATAACACTTTGTGGTTCCAGTTCAACTTCCATCGAGGCATCAGTGCTATTGTTCGCATCTTGAACTTCTTCAAGATCGAACGCGCTCCCACTAGTCTTTCTAGGAACAAAGTCCCTTTCTAGAAAGACCCCAGTCTTTGCCATAACTACCTTGTGCTGACTGGGAATGTAGAAGTAATATCCCTTAGTTTCCTTGGGATATCCAATGAAAAAGCACTTGTCGGATTTGGGTCCTAATTTGTCTGAGACTTGACGTCTAACGTAAGCCTCACAACCCCAAATCCTCATGAAAGACACCTGGGCATCTCTCCCAGTCCATATCCTATATGGTGTCTTTATCACGGCCTTTGATGGAACTCGGTTGAGTATGAAAACTGCCGTGTCTAGAGCATATCCCCATAGATATGTCGGAAGATCTGTGTGACTCATCATAGATCGTACCATATCTAATAAGGTACGATTCCTCCGTTCGGATACACCATTCCACTGTGGTGTTCCAGGAGGAGTGAGTTGGGATAGAATCCCACACTCAGCTAGATAGTCACGGAACTCATGGCTAAGGTATTCTCCACCTCGATCGGATCGAAGTATCTTAATACTCTTGCCAAGCTGGTTCTGTACTTCATTCTTGAATTCTTTGAACTTTTCAAAGGATTCGGACTTATGTGTCATTAAGTACACATAACCGTATCTACTGAAGTCATCAGTAAATGTGATGAAGTACCTATAACCGCCTCTAGCAGCGACATTGAAAGGGCCACATACATCACTATGTATGAGTCCTAACAAATCAGTCGCTCTCTCGCTGTGCCCACTAAAGGGAGTCTTGGTCATCTTGCCTCGTAGGCATGACTCGCATATCTCATATGATTCAAAATCAAATGAGTCCAGCAAACCATCCTTATGGAGCTGGGATAAGCGCTTGTCATTTATATGACCTAAGCGACAGTGCCAGAGATAGGTGTGGTTCATATCGTTCGATTTGAACCTCTTGGTACTAACGTTATAGATAGAGTTCTCAAGGTCTAGAATATAGAGTCCGTTCATCAGAGGTGCACTACAATAGAACATATCGTTTAAATAGACAGAACAACATTTGTTCTTTATTATAAACGAGAACCCTTTCTTGTCCAAACAAGAAACTGAAATTATGTTCTTAGTCAAGGCAGGCACATAACAACAATCATCTAATTCTAGTACAAGCCCAGAGGGAAGAGATAGATGATAAGTTCCTACAGCAATAGCAGCAACTCGTGCTCCATTACCTACTCGTAGGTCTATCTCACCCTTCGTCAATGCCCTGCTATTTCTCAGCGTTTGTACATTAGTACAAATGTGCGAAGCACATCCGGTATCTAATACCCACGATGAAGAAATAGAGAGCATGTATACCTGAAGTAGAAATCTTATTTCTCTTCTTCGTAAGATCTTCCAGGTATTCTTTGGAGTTCCTCTTCCAGTGCCTTGCTTGTCCTTGATATAGGTGACAAAGATGTTCAACCATATCGTAAGCGCTCATCAACTCATGTTGCTTCTGAAGCTCAGAGTTCATGGTTGCGAGCATAAGACAGGACACATCTAATGCATCATCTTGATGCTTCTTGTAAGCATCCCGGTCAGCTCGCGTGGCAGTGGCAGGAGGAGCCTCCGGAATGGGCTGCTCCAGAACGTACAGTTTACGTTCCTGAGTGAGAACTATTCTCAGGTTCCTGTACCAGTTCAGGAAATTTGCTCCGTTGAGCTTGTCCTTCTTAAGGACAGATCGCAGAGAGAAAGTGTTCGTATTCGACATCATGGATATTCTACAACAGAAATAAATGCAGAAATAAATATCATATTCTTTTAAAATCATTTAATTAGGCCTTTAATTAAATGATGCTCCCACTGAATTCTATAATTCTTGTGGGACAAGATCCACATCATACTAACCCTTGAGTTAGCTTTGGCTAATACGCCCAAGGCTTAGTATGATCGGTAGGTAACGATTACCAATTACATTTCTATGCAACTCTTGTTTATAAAATCAATATCCGCACTTATATTAAAACTCGAGTTAGCTTTGGCTAATACGCCCGAGAGTTAATATAGATGTGATTTTGACCTATCTTTTCCAACCGTTGGAATAATGCCTATAGTTGACTCGATCCAACCGAGTAACTAGGAATACTCAATCTAATTGAGTTTGTATTCACCCATACGTTGATAGGTGGGACCAAGATTGTCCCTCCGTACCCTACCAAGATAATATGTATTGCTCTGCTTTGGTAGATTCAACAATACATGTGATCGAGGTAGTGATAGGTATCACGACACGGTTAGACATTTAGAGTTGGTTCGATCAAGATCTAATCTAATCGAAAAGGATGCATCTTGTGCACGACTTAGATCTAATCTAATCGCAAGGGTGCATCATGTGCATGACTTAGATCTAATCTAATCGTAAGACACTAATTAATTAATTACTTATTAAACATGCATCATATACATAAGCAATTAACTAATTAATATATTTGTGATTTAGTCATGGCCCTACTATGATCTTCTCAAGCCAATGAGAAGATCGAATGGTCAACCTAGGGCCAACAGCTTCTCCAAGCTCCTCCCTTTGACCACCTTGTGTTGCTCGTGTCCGCCTCGGAACTCCGTCTCGTGTGGATCCTCCACCGCTCCAACTTGTACATTACAATTTGAAACTCGAGTTACATTCGAGTCTAAATCTAATTTACAACAAGAATATAAGAGAAAGGCACGACGCGCAGGTCGCGGAAAAATAAAACATACAACACGTGCAAGCACATAATGGCACGCAGGCCTATTATGAATTACAACACAATCCAATCATATTGGGTTTTTGGGCCATGACTATCACAAAATTAATATATAATTCAAAATTATATATTTTCATAATTTTCTATAATTTTAAAAATAATTTTTTTACAATTTTTACGAGTAAAATTTCCCGGCGGTCCCGTTTAGCGGTTTCGGGCGCAATCGCGGAACGAATCCCCCTACCGCGATCTAACCATCGCGAGGGTTCCTTTGCGATCCAACAGCGCCTAAACCCACTGTCCCAAAACGATTTGGGCCGAGACATTGCCGTTTCGGAAAAATCTTCCCGACGGGTTCGTTTTTAGCGATTTCGGGTGCAATTGCGGAGCAAATCCCCTTGCGGGGTTAGGGGCAGTACCCCTACCCACGATCTAACCATCGTGAGTTGCTCCTTTGCGATCTAATGGCACCCAAGCCCGCTGTCCCAAACGGATTTGGGGCAAAACGAAGCCGTTTTGGAAAAATCTTTCCAGTAGCCGAAGCCTACAAGTGCCGAGACACTTGTGCTTCGCTTCTACGGAAAAATTACCCATAAAAACTATAAAAATCATAATTTTACAGAAAATTACAGAAACTTTAGTTTTCATAAAACCAAAAAACAAACTCGTATTCGCCTTGCACGTGGCTCTGATACCACTGTTGGATTTTTCGGGCCGCGAAAACCGCTTTTCGCGTCGCGGAAACCCCGAATCACCCAAAGCCGTAGATCCGTGCAAGGAAAAATTTCCGAAAACACGAGTACGAGTTTTAATACTTTGATCTACAGTATATCTACAAAGAAAACATTTTACCTTCGATGCGTGCCCTCGCAAAATCCCGCTTGTCCAAGGTACGTGTCGGATCTCCAAAGTATCAAGATAGATACTTCTCTAGTGATATCCACACGAACAAGGAGTACTCTCTAGCACTCAAGGATGGAGAAGAAAGACCCCAAGTGTGCTAGCACTCTCTCTAGGGCTCTCGGATGGGAATGGAAGAAGAAAGGAAAGCAAAGAAGAGAATACAATACACTCCTCTAAAAATATTACCTTTCTTCTTGGACTTCTTGGATTAACTCACTCAACCACCTTCTCCTCACCATGGAAGTCACGGCAACATCTAGCCAAGAGAGGGGAGAAGCAAGGAAGAAGATGATAGAATGAATGCACACATAACTCCACAAAATCAAAACCCCATTTCCATTAGTGTGGCCGGCCACACAATGTAACCCCCTTCATTAATGTGGCCGGCCACATTAAAACCAAGGGAAGAGTGTAACCCCCATGAGGTGGCATACCTCATGAGGTGGAGGTGATGTGGCAAGGATGAGTCATCCTTATGATGTGGCAATACATCAAGTCAAACATGATGTTTCAACTTCTACTTGGTCAAGTCAAACTTGACCAATTGTCTTCCTTGTTGAGTTAAATCCAACCTTTGATTCAAGTCAATTTTAATTTAATGAATCTCAATTCATTAATATAAATTAACTCAATAAATCAAATCTAAATTAGACTCATTCAACAATTGAATCTAATTGAGTCTAACTCAATAAGTCTAATTTGAATCCAATCTTTGGTGCATCATATGAACCTAATCCAATTGGTTCATCATATGAACCCAATCTCCATCCACTTGTTCTTTGTGTGTGACCCAATAGGTTCTTGTAATGTTGGCAATGTTTCTAAACTCCTTTAGAAACATAAGCAATGAGCGGCATCTAGCAATACATCATTACTACCCAAGTTACAAGAAATGTTGAGATCCAACATCACCTTGTGACTATTAATTGTGACTCCTCACAATATATGACAAGTGTCATTCTATCCTAGACATCTAGATTGATCAATGTGAGGCATAGACCGTGTCATCCTCTGACCAATCTAAATCTTGAACTCCAAGTAGACTCACTCAATCAAATGAGCTCAATATCTCATATTGACTCATTTGGGTATGGCCATACACTTCGTGGTCTCAATCTATCAAGAATATCGATGCCACTCCTGTCATATAGGAGGGATAGATCCCATCTACATCACTCACATCCCTCTGCATAATTCGTTACATACCCAGTAATCGCCTTTATAGTCCACCCAGTTACGGGCGACGTTTGACGAAACCAAAGTACATAACTCCTTATGTAGGGATCCATGGTGACTTCAGGTCTAAGGACTAGTAGTCATACTAATAGCCACATGAGAAAGTATATGACACTCATATAACGATCCATGATACTTTCTCATGGCGGGTCATTCAGTATACATTCTCTAATGCATACCCATGTGTCAGCTTGATATCTCTATATCCATGACTTGTGAGATCAAGTCATCGAGCTGACCTACATGCTAGTCTTATTGTATTAACATTGTCCCTGAATGTTAATACTCGACTAGGAATGATTTAGAGTAGTGTTCCCTATATCATCTCACTATCGATTCAACTAATCGATTGATATAGGTATGAACCTTCTACTCAAGGACGCTATTATACTTAGTCTATTTGGCACTGATACAAATAAATATAATAACCAAACAAATGCCTTTATTAATATACAAGAATATGATACAATGAGTCCATACAATCATCAAATGATTGGCTCTAGGGCTCTAACTAACATATGGTACAGGCTAGGCCTAGCTATACGTTCTTTTCCGACATGCCCTCTTCCAACAAGGGATGGAAATCCCGTTTCTTCTTTATTAGATCACCTGAACCCTTAGTCGAGCCAACCTCGTGGCGCTCTGACATCCCTTCCAACCTCCCTGTACATCAGCATCAGCCTTCCTGCGACGCCGCTTCAAAAAAACTTCAAGGCGTGAGCGTTCGCTTGTCTATATTACTGTTGGAAGGCTTTTTGTATTCTTTCGGGCTCAGCCTAGTTCAGGCGGAGATAGGGGCTCCGTTAGGTAAGACCTTGTTTTTCTCTTTGCTATTTTCGCTAACTGAGGTATCTTTCTTTCCCTTTGCAGAAGCTGCCATGCTCCGGGCTTATTCATCAGATATAAAATGCCAATCTTTCACCGTTTTAAAAGCTTTAAGTGCGGAGCTTAAGCAGGGCTTAGCGGCCTCTTCCCGGTCTGCCCCTTTTGCCTCGCAGTCTACTCCTTTTGTCTCACAGTCTGTCCCCCCTGCGCCGGCCCAGGAGGAAGCCTCCTCGGCTCTTCCCCCGGATGAGGCTCCTGTAGAAGACCTGACCACTATAGAGTAGGTCGAGGAAGAGCGAGCCGCATCTCCGCCGCCCACCAAACATCTACGGCTCCAGCACAAGAGGAAGAAGGTTACTCCAGTGACTCAGGCATCACCTCCACCTCTTCCTCCAGGTCGTCACTCATCAACTGCCTCTCAATTTTCGGAGGCCAAGACTGTTACTCCCGACCGGGAGATGGCTATGGGGCCAGAGGTTCCCATTCTATCACCACAAACATCAGCCCCACCACCCGGTCGGGATTTGTTTCCTGAACAGGCTATTCTTCCCACTCAGGTTTCATCTCCAAGGCAGCTACCCCTTCCCTTGATGGACCAGCCCAAGAGTTCTGCCACTCTGTCTGCCTCCCTTTCGTTAGCTACTCCGGCCTCCACATCTCGAGCCAGGGGGGAAATATCCAAGAAATATGCTTTCACCGCCTCTTGGCGCCTGCCTACTTCCACCGAGTCCGACGCCGCCGAAGAAACTACTGAAGAGGCTCCTCCCCCTGTTGCCCTGGTTAAACTGCAGGGCGATTTAGCGACGTCCTGCCGATCAGGCAATCGGAAGTTTTGGAAGAATCCTCCGATGGAGGGGCTGGATCAAGCTTCTCGCCAGATAGTTTCCGTAAATTTTCTTGTATCAAGGCTCCTCTGTTGGAATCTCTTATAATCTTTCTTCCTATATCTAACGCAGGCTTGTTCCGCCAATCTGAGTGTCATTCAATACGCCTCTCGCTTGCAGAAGGAGAATGAAGTGTTAAAGGCTCGTCTTCAGGAGTTGGAGCTGCCGCTAACTCCCCGTGATCCCCTCAACCGACCCCCGGGGACTTAGCGAGTTATCTCCGATTGATTGGGGAGTCTGCAGAGTCCACCCGCAATATTTTCCATGTAGCTTTTGACAAAATAAAGACCTTGGAAGCGGCTCTGAGGACAATCGAGTCCAAACTGGCCTCTGAGGCGGAGAGGCGTCGCTCGCTGGTAGTTGAGCTGGATGAAAAGGACGCTCGGCTGACCACATTATCCTCCGATCTGAAGAGTCTGCAAGAAACCCAGGAGACTCTTCAGAAGAATTTGTCAGATGTTTAGGGTCAGCTGACCTCCAGTGCCGACCGGGAGAAGACCATTCAAGGCCAGTGGGAGACCAGCCAAGCGACCCTCAAATCAATACAGGCCGATCTCTTGAAGGCTCAAGAGAATGCTTCCTAAAGTCAACAAGATTTAACTTTGGCCCGAGCTGATGCAGAGAAGGCCTGGGTAGAGCTGACAGATTATCAGGCGGGAGAAGTTGGTCGTCTGAGAGCATACAGGCGAGCCTACGCCGCATCCCCTTTCTTTTTGAGGAAGATAGGGGGTTTGATGAATCTCATGTTTTGTTGCAGCGCGGCTGGCGGAGCTCGTCAAATGTTTGAGCAGGATCTGCTTCGCGCTGCCCCTTCAGAAGATTTATTAGACACTACCCACCTGATGAACGTGCTCCCAGACGGGTCACTCCCTTCCTTCAGAGATGATGACAACTTATTCCTCCTCCCCGAGCCTCCTGCTGACGCGGCGCCTTGCCCCCCTAAGCCTCCCGCTGACACTGATCCTTAATGTGACTCAGTATGCTGAACTTTTAATGTAAAAATGAAGCTATCAAACTTTCGCTCAAGCTATTTGCTGTGTAATTTAACTCTCTTATGACATATTAATCTTCTCATGATATGACATGACTGCTTATTTTCGATCTTTAGCTTGTTGACTCCTTGTCAGTTGCTTTGTATGCTTCCTGACCATTACAAACCTTAGCAATATGGAGATGTACTTTGACTTTCTGGTTTCAGTTTTAGCTAGCCTTGGTTGGGATTGCCTTTTTTACCCCGACCTGTTTTCCTTGTCTTTTTCTGCTGACCGCTCAACTTAGCTTAGCAAATCATCCGGGTCTGCTCTTTATACCGTAATCCAGGTCAGGAAATAATTCCCGATCGGGAAATTGAGGACTAAGTCCAGATCGGGACCGCCCTGGCTCGACCATACCCCCTGGTCTGTTCTTTTCCCCGTAATCCGGGTCAGGATAACTTCAGACCAGGAAATTGAGGGCTAAGACCAGACCAGGAAAGCGAGGGTATTTTTCCAAAAGACAACTGTTGTGTCTTTTCTCGAGATCCAAATCCTCGTACTTTGCGCCGACACTTTTCCAAATATATGTTAGGACCGAAATTGAGCTAGAGGAGGGGGGTGAATAGCTCTTGGCGCTTCTTGTGTGCTTGGTGTTGCTTGTTTCTTGAAGAGATGGCAGCGGAATACAGAGAAACAAAAACAAATACGCTAACACTTGGATTTTACTTGGTATCCACCTCCAAAGGAGGTGACTAATCCAAGGATCCACGCACACACACACGCCTCCACTATGAAACACTCCTTTTCGGAAAGAACCGAAGGCGGAGAAGCCCTACAAGACTCTCAATACAAGAAGAAAGGAAAGGGAAATAAAATACAAGCACAAAGCTTACAATGAGTACAGAAAACTCTAACCCTAGCTTCTCTTCTTGGCTTTGATCCGCCTCTTGACTTGGAAAACCTCCAAGATCCTTCAAGAATTGGCGATCTGAGCTTTGAGAGCGCTGTGGAGGAGCTGGCGAGAGATCTGAGATGAACCAGTGGAGAGCTACTGAAGGAAACGCTCTCCTGCAGCTAAATACGACACCAACGGTCGGATCCCGATCGATTGGATTGCTCCCAATCGGTCGGGGAAGCTTTGGATCGATCAACCGATCGATCCAGAGCGCTTCTGTGCTCTCTGGAATAGCCTGGATCGATCGGTGGATCGATCCAGCGCATAAACAGCAGCTCCCAATCGATCCACTGATCGATTGGGACATCTGGATCGATCCACTGATCGATCCAGAGGGGTTTTGTTCGCGGGGACTCACCGGATCGATCGGTCGATCGATCCAGATCTGCTGGATCGATCCACTGATCGATCCAGATCTGCTGGATCGATCCACTGATTGATCCAAATCTGCTGGATCGATCCACTGATCGATCCAAATCTGCTGGATCGATCCACTGATCGATCCAAATCTGCTGGATTGATCAGCTGATCAATCCAGCTCTTGGTTTTGCCCAAAACCAAGTCCAAGGCCCCCTAAACCAACATCCAGTCAACCATGACTTGTTGGTACATAAAACCTAGCATCTGGTCACCCTTGACCAGCTAGGATTCTCTCACCAAGTGTCTGGTCAATCCCTTTGACCCACTTGGATTTTTCTTCCTCGTGCCAAGTATCCCAAGTATCCGGTCAATCCCTTTGACCTACTTGAACTTTTCTTCCTCATGCCAAGTATCCGGTCAATCCCTTTGACCTACTTGTACTTTCACCAGATGTTTGATCAACCTCGACCCATCTGGACTTTCCCGTGCCTGGCTTCACTTACCAGAACTTCCCTTATGCCTAGCTTCACTCACTAGGACTTTCCTCTGCCTGGCTTCACTCACCAGGTCTTTCACCTAGCTTCACTTACTAGGATTTTCACCTGGCTTCACTCACCAGGACTTTCACCTAGCTTCACTCACTAGAATTTTCACCTGGCTTCACTCACCAGGTCTTTCACCTAGCTTCACTCACTAGGATTTTCTTCTGCCTGGCTTCACTCACTAGGATTTTCTTCTGCCTGGCTTCACTCACCAGGACTTCCTTCTGCCTGGCTTCACTCACCAGGACTTCCTTTACCTAACCTCCAAGTTAGGACTTTCACCTGGCTTCACTTACCAGGATTTTCCAGTCAAGTATCTAATCAACCTTGACCTACTTGACTCTTCTTCAACCAACTTGATCAAACCCTGATCAGAGGGGAATTGCACCAAACAATCTCCCCAAATGAACAACTGCACTTGTCCATATCATCGAAGTCTTGTATTGTCAAACATCGAAACTCAAACCAAAACTCAAGCTTGGTCAACCAGGTCAACCTTGACCTGAGTAATGTTGCACCAATAATCTCCCCCTTTTTGATGTTTGACAATACCTTTAAGTTAGGACCACTTTGAGTAAAGCTAATCCCATAGCCTTAACTCACTTCATGCCAAAGTATGAATGCTGGTTCCCTTCATTCTCCCCCTATGATCTCCCCCATAGGTAATGAAGGTCTAACTTAAACCACACATTCTCCCCCTATTGGCACACATCAAACAAACACTATCTCTCCCCTTGAAGAGATGCTCATCGTTGTTCACAACTTCACTCGTTGTGATCAACACGATAATGAAGGTCCCATATCCTTCATTTTCCCTACATTCTCCCTCAATGTAGACAAATGCCCAACCTTGAGCATTTTTCAACCAATTGGAATACCACTTGAAATAATGAGGATATCGACTCCCCATTTCAAGTTCACATGCTCATTCATGAGCATTTTCTCTAAAGAAGGTTAACCACCCTCTAAGCTTTATGAAAAATAATTTTTCATGTCTTTAAAGAGTCTCTCCCCCTAAAGACATGGTGGTAACTTCTGTCATTGCACCAACTATGACTTGGAATCCCTAAACCTTTAGGAAACCCAAATTTAGAAGTTTTGAGGTTCAAATGTTCAAAATTTGAAACAAACCTCAACCTAAACTTCAATTTAGTCTTCCTTAACCAATCCATCCTTGTTTTCAACATGAAAACACCCTTTTATGTATACAAATGTATTTTGAGAGGTTTAGAATGGTTACATTGACTAAACAAGGTTCAAAATGCTGAAATCAGGCTTTGTCAGCCAAAATCAGCATCCTGGATCGATTGGAGTTGGGTTCCAATCGATTGAACCTAGCTGAATCGATCCACTGATCGATTCAGGATGTGTAGATCGATTGGCTGATCGATCCAGCGAGCTTCTGCTCGCGAGAATTACCTTTTGAATCGATCCACTGATCGATTCAGGCACTCCAATCGATCCATGGATCGATTGGAGCTCTGATAGTTGCTGAATTTCAAATTCAGTCAACTTCAGAAACCCCTAGACAATTCTACAAAAATCCAAAAATCATGAAATTTCATGTAGACATTATTTAGGGTATACTTTATCATGAAAAAATAGTTTTCTATGAAAATACATCATATTTTCAAAGATTGACACAAACTTGAAAACTTGCTAAAACTTTAGTGTTTTCTTCAAGTTTGTGTCTAACTATTCAATGATGATTACTATCAAAAGATAGCCTTCACCAAGGTTTTCCAAAGACATCTTAAAATAATTTTCAAAATCAATATCCCACCACATTCCTTGGGCTTAATGCACATGACTTGTACATTAGCTTTCCCAATGATGGGAAAACACATAACTATGTGTTTTGATGAACCTAAAACTCGAAAGAATGCACTAAATCAACATCTTGAGTTTTGTTCATCTTCCTAACATCTCACTTGTATCTAACGTGCATTAAAACACATACAAGTCACCTTATGATCTTTGTGAGATTTAGAGTTTGGTTTTGCCCTAATCTAGGGATCATGCATATCTATTTAGACATTTTAGAGATATTGTACATCCACGAAGGATGTCACTTGTTAATAAATGTTGATAAATGTCATTTGTCTTTAATTACAAGGAATTAAATTTAATGCATGATTATGTTATGGCATACATCAAAAGGAAATAATTTTTAAAAGAAAATATCCTATAACTACATGATGTATGAATGTCATGACATGGTATTTTTGGATTTTTCATAATAAAACATGAATGCAAAAATAGACATGATGTCATGGCATATGATGGGCAAATAATCATGGCAAGGTTTAGCATAAATAAAGTATACCTAGATTACCTATTTAAGTATCCTTAACCACTTAACTAACTCAAAATATACAACTTGTTTTAACTTCAAACGTTAAACCTAGATTGCCCTAAATGCTTCAAAAAAATGCCAAAACCTAAATTGACATTTATATTTCTCTTGATTTGTTTATGCCACTTAAAAATTAAGCATATCCTCAAATGTTGGCATATTCCATTTTTCTGAAGAGTAATCACATAAAGGCCCGGATTGCCTTAAATTTCTAAGAGAATACCAAAATCCCAACTTGATATTTCTCTAGGTTTTCCCAATTTATGCCATTTTAAGATAAAATCAATTTTCCACCATTAGACATATTTTACTCTTTCAAGGAGTAAATAATAATTTCATTTCATTTTCAAAGGTTAACAAAAACCTTGAAAATGCTCCTTGAGTGCCAATTTCCTCAAAGTTGGGTTAACTACCCTTCTAATCGGAGTTGACACTCTCTAACCCATCTATGGGGTAGAGAAGATGCTCCTAGGAACCCAATACCTATTGGTGCTCCTTGGATGCTCTAGGTACTCACTAGGGATAACTTCTCTAGATACCTTCCTAGTGACCTTGTTGGGCTTCTTAGAAGCCTTGGTTACATTTTCTAGGTCAACTCTAGGGATAGCCTCCCTTGTGACCTTGTTAGTGACTTTCTTAGACTTCCTAGAAGTCTTAGTCACTTTGGTTGCAAAGATACTTCTAGGGATATCTTCCCTTGTATCCTTGACTTGACCTCTAGACTTAGGGTTTGTTCCATAACTATATGGAACCCTATGATAACTAGGCACATCCTTTTTAGCTTTGGATTTGTATCCTAAACCTCTATGGTCATTGGATGGCTTTTGTACCCCTAAACCTAGGTTATGCTCATTTTGCCCTAATAGGATATTTTTCAATCTTTTTAGGGTCTTTTCTAATTTATCAAGTCTTGACCTCAAGACTTGATTTTCCCTCACTAAGGCCTTAGTATTTGATTTTTCATTTGATCCATGAGCATTTTTATTCTTGGGCTTGTATCTATTATCCTTAGTGGTCTTGCCCAAATGTCTATCTATCTTCCTAACCTTAGGTTGGGTAGTCTTGGCATGTAGGGCAACATGCTTTTCCTTAATGCCCTCATGCTTTCTATTCTTATGGTAAATTGCATTAAAATGATAAAAATTAGAACTATCATGCTTTTTACCATAACGTAACGGGGTAGGCTCAATAAATGTTACCTTCTTCTTTACCTTGGAAGCTCCCCCTTGACTAGTGCCTCCTTGAGCCTTGATTATCTTCTTCCCCTTGGGGCATTGACTTCGGTAATGCCCTTTTTGTTGACACACGAAACACACAATGTGCTCCTTGCTCTTCTTTGTCCCGGGGGTGGTCTCCTTGGACTTCTCCTTGCCCTTTTGTGTCACTTGACCCTTCTTCTTGGTCAAGTTGGGACACTTGCTCTTGTAGTGCCCACTTTCCCTACACTCAAAACATATTATATGATTTTTATTTTTAATTGAAACATTTATACCTTCTTGTGTAGGGATGACACTTGCTCCTCCATTTGATATTTCTTGAATTTTGGAGGTGGCACCATCTTCTTCTTCTTCACTTGACCCGGATGTGGAGGCCTCTTCTTGCTCCAGGTTCATTGATCTACACTCCCCCTCAATCCTAGAGGTGGAGGCTTCATCATCTTGTACATGGAACAAGGAGTATGCTCCCTCCTTGTTCTCTTCATTGCACTCCCTTGAAGATGAAGCTTCTTCTTGGACTTCTTCTTCGGAGGTTGAGCATCTCTCAACCTCGGAGTCCTCCTCTTGGTCTTGCTCCAAAGAGTCACCCTCTCTGGATTCTTCTTGCTCTTGTACAGTGGAGAGGACCTCTTCATGAAGCTTGGCCAATTTACTCCATAATTCCTTTGCATCTTCAAATTCTCCAATTTTGCAAAGGATGGTGCTTGGCAATAAATTGACCAAAAGCTTGGTCACTTTGTCATTGGCCTCGCACCTTTGGACTTGCTCTTGGCTCCACTTGCTCATCTTGAGAACTTTGCCCTTTGAGTTTGTTGGAGTCTTGAAGCCTTCCATAAGAGCAAACCATTGCTCTATCTCCATCATAAGAAAATTTTTGATTATTGATTTCCAAGAATCGAAGCTCGTGGAAGTGTATGGTGGAGCCACCCTCGTGTCGAGTCCGAGCCCATCTCGGAATTCCATTGTAGAAGTTGAGCTTTTGAATTTCTTTGACTTTGACAATTTTGCTTCAACTTCTTCACCCTCTAGCTCTTCTTGTTATGCTTGACCCTTCCGGAGATGATTCCGGTGAAGAGCGGCCTCGCTCTGATACCACTTGTTAGGATCGAAATTGAGCTAGAGGGGGGGGGGGTGAATAGCTCTTGGCGCTTCTTGTGTGCTTGGCGTTGCTTGTTTCTTGAAGAGATGGCAGCGGAATACAAAGAAACAAAAACAAATACGCTAACACTTGGATTTTACTTGGTATCCACCTCCAAAGGAGGTGACTAATCCAAGGATCCACTCACACACACACACCTCCACTATGAAACACTCCTTTTCGGTAACTACCGAAGGCGGAGAAGCCCTACAAGACTCTCAATACAAGAAGAAAGGAAAGGGAAACAAAATATAAGCACAAAGCTTACAATGAGTACAGAAAACCCTAACCCTAGCTTCTCTTCTTGGCTTTGATCCGCCTCTTGACTTGGAAAACCTCCAAGATCCTTCAAGAACTGGCGATATGAGCTTTGAGAGCGCTGTAGAGGAGCTGCCGAGAGATCTGAGATGAACCAGTGGAGAGCTACTGAAGGAAACGCTCTCCTGCAGCTAAATACGACGCCAATGGTTGGATCCCGATCGATTGGATTGCTCCCAATCGATCGGGGAAGCTTTGGATCGATCAACCGATCGATCCAGAGCGCTTCTGTGCTCTCTGGAATAGCCTGGATCGATCGGTGGATCGATCCAGCGCATAAACAGCAGCTCCCAATCGATCCAGAGGGGTTCTGTTCGCGGGGACTCACCGGATCGATCGGCCGATCGATCCAGATCTGCTGGATCGATCCACTGATTGATCCAAATCTGCTGGAACGATCCACTGATCGATCCAAATCTGCTGGATCGATCCACTGATCGATCCAAATCTGCGGGATTGATCAGCTGATCAATCCGGCTCTTGGTTTTTGCCCAAAACCAAGTCCAAGGCCCCTTAAACCAACATCCAGTCAACCATGACTTGTTGGTACATAAAACCTAGCATCTGGTCACCCTTGACCAGCTAGGATTCTCTCACCAAGTGTCTGGTCAATCCCTTTGACCCACTTAGACTTTTCTTCCTTGTGCCAAGTATCCTAAGTATCCGGTCAATCCCTTTGACCTACTTGAACTTTTCTTTCTCGTGCCAAGTATCCGGTCAATCCCTTTGGCATACTTGGACTTTCAACAGATGTCTGATCAACCTCGACCCATCTGGACTTTCCCGTGCCTGGCTTCACTTACCAGAACTTCTCTTATGCCTAGCTTAACTCACTAGGACTTTCCTCTACCTGGCTTCACTCACCAGGTCTTTCACCTAGCTTCACTCACTAGGATTTTCACCTGGCTTCACTCACCAGGACTTTCACGTAGCTTCACTCACTAGGATTTTCACCTGGCTTCACTCACCAGGTCTTTCACCTAGCTTCACTCACTAGGATTTTCTTCTGCCTGGCTTCACTCACCAGGACTTTCTTCTGCCTGGCTTCACTCACCAGGACTTCCTTCTGCCTGACTTCACTCACCAGGACATCCTTTACCTAACCTCCAAGTTAGGACTTTCACCTGGCTTCACTCACCAAGATTTTTCAGTCAAGTATCTGATCAACCTTGACCTACTTGACTCTTCTTCAACCAACTTGATCAAACCCTGATCAGAGGGGAATTGCACCAAACAATCTCCCCAAATGAACAAATGCACTTGTCCATATCATCAAAGTCTTGTATTGTCAAACGTCGAAACTCAAACCAAAACTCAAGCTTGGTCAACCAGGTCAACCTTAACCTGAGTAATGTTGCACCAACAATATATCCCTGGGCGTTATTTTCAAAGAAGATCCGACAGTTCTCTTTGCTCCCGTCAATTATTGTGCACCGGTGGATGATGCCTAATGAAATTGCCCCTCTGCCTAGCGACTATAAATAATCTCCTCTAGATTTGCCTCCAGACTTTGCACGTCTTCTTCTTCCTCCCGCTTGAATCCAGCATCACTCCCAAATCTCTGCTTTTGCGTCGATAGCTTCCCGCTTGATCTCTCCTCCTTCTGTTTCTTTTCTCATGGCATCCCCCTCTTTTCTTTCTTCTCTGGCGGCGGTGTACTACCCTGGCTCATCCACTTTCGATGAACTGGATCAGGATGACCTGCGATACACCTATGGAGTCGGGGATAACGCGCATGTGATCATTCCCACCGGGATACACTAATTTTTTGCTCCTCCTAATGGATATTGCACCTTCTTTAAAGAGCAATTCGTGGCTGACCTTCGTCTTCCTCTCCACCCCTTCTTTTCTGAAGTGTGCCACCATTTCAGGATTCCTCTAGGACAACTGATGCCGAATTCTATAAAGATCCTATGTGGCTTCGTCGTACTCTGCGACATATGTGAGCTGTCCTGGTCTGCCCATTTGTTCCGCTGCTTTTTCACCCTCCGGCAATAGGAAGAAGGCACATTCCGCTTCCAGCCTCGTCTTCGGACTGCTTTTTTCTCGCCCCTGCAACCTTCTGAACCGAGTTGGAGGAGCAAATTCTTCTTCGTTCGATTTCCTTATGTGGTAGAGTGGCCCTTGTAATGACAATCTTCACTTCCTCCAAGCCCGCCCCTGGAAGATTTTCATCTTGATACATCCTATATAGAGGATTCCTCTCGTTTAGCTGGATGACAACTAAACTTAACACGCTTATTGTCTGAGGAGTTGCTATCCTACTTCCGCCTGAGCTATCTGACTCCTGATACGCCTCACTCCCTGGGTAAGCTTCTCTTTTAGTTCTCTTCTAACTTCATGCCTTTTATATTTCTTACTGCAGTTGACCTTTTTACTCTGTCTTATACAGCTGAGGTCTTAACTCGTGCTTCAGAGGTTCAACCCCTTCCTCTAAGCAACATGGAAATAATGAGACGTGGTCGAGTTATTTTACAAAGAAGATCGCTCCCCTACTCGTCTTCGACCTCTGTTGGTGTGGCTTCCCCTGCAAATCCTCGACCCCATCTTCCTCGCCGAGCCACATCTACTGTCTGACCTACCTCCTTCGCTCGCCCCACTCGTCCCCAGACTGCACGCCCATCCCGACCGGCCGCCCCTGCTTATCCTCGGGCCCAGCCCACTGCCCAACCCTTCACCTCGAGCTTCAGTCAATTGATCCCTGTAGACCAACTTATATCCCGGGTCGTGGCCTCGGTCGAAGATTAGCCAATGTCACATATGTCAGCCCTGCTTTTAGAGAAGCTTCTCAAGCAGCTCGACGGACCCGTTTTATGAATGATCGTGCGGATCGAGATTCCCCCTCTTCTTCCCGGTGCAGGGCTCGACTACCATCTGAAGATTCTGACTCGGATGATCAGCCTTTGACTCAAAGACTTCGACGCCGAGCCCCTCATCCTGTGCCAGACTCAGGCCCTTCCGCTATCCCTTCTCCTTCACCTCCTGTTGCAACAGCCTCTCCTCCTTTGCCTCCTATTGCTACCCACCTCCTGTCTCGACTGTCCCGAGCCGGGCAGATGTTCCCCCTGCTCCACCCGAGGTTCAGGCAGAGCCTCCAATAACTCAACCTTCCACTTACAACGACATCAAAACACCAAGGCCATCCCATCACATCGTCCCTCCCCAGCTACCTCACCGCCGGAGCCGTCTCCTGTGCCCCCTTCAGCTCCTTCTGGGTCGACTGCTGGGCCTTCTGGATCAGCTGCGGGACCTTCCCAACTACCACCACCTGTTCCTCTCTATTATCTTACCACTTCTCCCTCTGAGGCTGGGTTACAATCACGGCGCAATGTTCCCACTAGCTCCTTGACCATGAAAGGTCACTTGGCCACTTTATGGGATGAAAGTATGCATCCGATGGAACTTTTGCCGCCCCTTGCCCAGATGGATAGATTTTCTGAGCTATATATCAAGGTCAGCTTCCATGATTGCTTACTGCAACTATTATCTTCCTCATTCTTATCAAATGTTTCTTTTATGTCTCAGGCCTGTGCAGAGTCCTTGGCAATAAATCAGTCCTTCCATGCTGTTCATCGTCAAAATAAGATGTTGCAGGACAAGGTAACTGAACTAGAGCTTCAATTGAATAACCCGGCGCAGGCTAGTCACGCCCTGAGAGTTGAAGTAAAAGATCTAACCAAAAGGAAGAATAGTCTGGAAGTATCCTTGGCGATATCTGACCGAGAGCTTAAGGGCCTCAAGGAAGAAAAAAGTCAAGTTGAAGTTGTGCATCAACAACTTATGGACCAACAAGCTTTGGAGCATCAGCGAGCTATTGATCAACTGACCCAGAAGCTACGGTCTATCGAAACTTTAACACAGGAGCAGGATAAGAAACTAAAATCCCAGGCAGCCCAATTAACATCTCAAGCAACAGAACTGCTAGCCGCCCGCACTGAACTGGCTCAAGCCTGGGCTATTGCTGAAGGAGTATCTACAACCCTGACCATCTATAAAGAAGGAGTGAATGACCGCTGCCAACAGAGCCGTGCTTTGTACCTGTGTTCCCCAGAGTTCTGTACACAAGCAGGGCAGCGCTTCTCCACGTCTGTCATCTATGGTGCGGCCGGAGCTCTACGACAGCTTTATGAACAGGGCTACTTGAAGTCAACTCCTCCTCTTGAATTTCTAGATCATGAACGGATCCTTAAATAGATCCCGAATGAGATTTTTGCTCCTTTCAAATGATTCTTCTGAACTACTTGTATATAATGACTTAATAATTTCTTGTGAATTACTTCACTATTTTTTCCGCTTGCACTTTAAGGTTTACTTTTGCTAAAATTGCTTAGTTTGCCGAAAGAAATATTAGGACATACAATTTCCGCTTTCATATCCCCTCACCGCTCTATCCGATATGCTTTTTCCCCGGTCTGCTACCCTGGTCTGTTAAATAGGTGACAGCTCGGCCTACAGCACAGCCTCTCCTTTATATGCTTCCTGAGACTTTGTAAGGTCGCAAGTAGTTGGCGCTCCATGGTCAGTCTAACCTCTTGCCCTGGTCATCTTGTAAGTAATAAACTCTGGACGATAATTTCTTGATGACTTTGTAAGGTCCACCCCACTGGGTGCTAATTTGGCCACGTCCCCCACAGGCTTAATTTGCTTCCAGACCAAATCTCCTTCCCTAAAGAATCGAGGAATCACTTTTCTGTTGTAATTTTGCCTCATTCTTTGTCGATAGGCCTCCAATCGAGTTGCTGTTCTGTCACGGGTTTCACTAATGAGATCCAGCTCAACCAACCGCCTCTCTGCGTTTCCTTCGTCGTATAATGTCCTCCGGACTGATGGCACTCCGATCTCTATGGGTACTACTGCTTCATTGCTATAAACCAGATGGAATGGTGTCAGACCTGTGCTTTCTCAAGGTGTTGTACGATAAGCCCATAGGATGCTCGACAACTCCTCCACCCAGTTGCCTCCCACATGATTCAACTTAACCTTCAAACCTCGCACAATTTCTAGATTAACCACCTCGGTTTGACCATTGCTTTGCGGGTATGCCACTGAAGTGAAGGTCTGTGTTATGCCAAACCCCTTGCACCAGGCCTAGATTCTTTGCCCTTGAAATTGTCTTCCATTGTCTGACACCAGTTTGTGAGGAATATCGAACCTGTAAAGAATGTTCCTCCATAGAAATTGAATGACGACATCTTCTGTGATCCTGGCCAGGGCCTCTGCTTTCACCCATTTAGAGAAATAATCCACCGCCACCAGTAAGAAACGTCTCTGACCTGGCGCCATCGGAAATGGTCCCACAATATCCATGCCCCATTGATCAAAAGGACATGAGACTATAGATGTTCTTAGTAGCGCCGTCGGTCGATGTGTTAAATTTTGATGTCTTTGGCAGGACAGGCAGGTATTTACCAACTTGTGAGCATCTCTCTGTAAGGTGGGTCAGAAATATCCGGCCAGGAGTACCTTGCGCGATAATGTCCGACAGCCTACATGATTGCCACAGCATCCTAGATGTATTTCTCGCAAGGCCTGGTCGGCCTCCTCTATACTCAAGCATTTGAGTAAGGGTCTAGAGAAGGACCTTTTGTAGAGTTGATCCCCAATCATGACATAAGCATGGGCTTGCTTCCTGACCAGCCGTGATTCTTCTGGGTCGGTCGGTAAGATACCCTGCCTAAGATAGTTGATCATAGGCGTCCGTCAATCAATAGTTGTTTCCCTATTGTTTTGCAGATCTATCTGAGCTATAAGAAAAGTTTGTGTCGTTGGCCGGTCCAACACCCAAGTGGTTAAGAAACTGGCCATCTTTGCTAGCTCATCTGCCTTCTCATTATCCGACCTGGGGATCTTGGTTATTGTGATCTCTGCAAATTCCTCTTTCATCTTCTCATAAGCTTCCCGGTATACTTGCAATTTATCGCAATTTATCATAAAATTATCTGCCACTTGCTGAGTTACTAGCTGGGAATCTGAATAAATGATTACCCGGGCTGTCCCTATGTGCCGAGCTGCTTGCAGTCCTGCTAACAAATCCTCATATTCTGCCTCATTGTTAGTGGCTCGGAAATTCAATCAAACAGCCAATTGAAGTATATCCCCTTGGGGGGATATCAATAAGACTTCGACCCCGCTTCCTTGATGAGTGGTCGATCCGTCCACATAAACCTTCCAGGTTTCTTCAGAGTTGGTCTGATGGATTTCTGTTAAGAAGTCTGCTAAGGCCTGTGCCTTAATAGCTGTGCGCGGCTGGTATTGTATGTCATATTCCCCTAACTCCGTCGCCCATTTGATAAGCCGACCTGTAACTTCTACATTGGTCAGGGCTCTTCCCATGGTGCTATTGGTTATAACTGTAATATGATGCGCCAAGAAGTAAGGTCTTAACCGCCGAGCCATAAGGACCAATCCATAAACCAACTTCTCGAGGGTCGTATATCGAGACTCGACCCCTTTTAATAGATGACTGAAGAAATACACCGGCTATTGTCATGTTCTTTAACCAGCACAGCCCCTACAGCCTCGAGGGTGGCAGATAAGTAGACCCATAAGGGTTCCCCAACAACTGACTTAAATAAAGATGGCAAAGCCTCCAAATACTTCTTCAGCTCCTCAAAAGCTCGGGTACAATCTTCATCCCATTGAAATTTGGAGGCCTTCCTGAGCACTTTAAAGAAAGGAGTGGCCCGGTCTGCAGATCTGGAAATGAATCTTGACAGGGCTGTTATTCTGCCGAACAACTTCTGAGTTTCCTTCAAATTCTGAGGATGTTGCATATCCCGTAGTGCCCGAACTTTTTCTGGATTAGCTTCTATTCCCTGCTCGGTCACCAAGTAGCCCAAGAATTTTCCTCCCTTAGCCCCAAATAGGCATTTCAAGGGGTTCAGCTTCAGCTCATATTGCCAGAGAGTCCTGCATGTTTCTTCTACATCCTTGATCAGGTTCACGGCTAACGGAGACTTGATGAGTATATCATCCACATAAACCTCCACATTGCGCCCGATCTGCTCCCGGAAGATTTTGTCCATCATCCTTTGGTATGTGGCTCCAACGTTTCTGAGACCAAAGGGCATGACAGTATAACAAAAAGTACCGTCAGCCGTAATGAAGCTAACCTTTTCTTGGTCCTCCATCGCTAAAGGTATCTGATGATACCCCTGGTATGCATCCAGCATGCAAATCCTCTCGCAGTCGGCCGTGGAATCCACCATTTGATCGATCCGGGGCAAAGGATAGCAGTCCTTGGGACTAGCTCGGTTGAGGTCTCTGAAGTCTATACACACCCTCCACTTATTGTTCGGCTTCTTTACTAAAACTACATTGGAGAGCCAGGACGGGAACCGCACTTCTCGAACATGCCCCGCCTTCCTGAGCTGATCCACCTCGTCTCTGATTATCTTGTTCTGCTCGACGAAGAAATTCCTTTTCTTTTGCTTGACAGGTCGGGAGTCTAGTAGTAAATATAATTTATGTTCGGCTACTTCCGGCTTGACCCCGGGTAACGCTTCTGTAGACCAGGCGAAGACATCCCGGTTACGGATCAAGCATTGGACTAACTCTTCCTTGAGAGGAGAAGGAAGGTCACTTGCCAAGCGAGTTATACTCTCAGGACGCTCAGCGTATAGTTGCACCTCCTCCCAGGGGATGAGCTCTTCAGCCATAGGCAAAGACTCTTCTTGAACAGCGTGGACACCCCCATCTTACATCCTTTGATTTTTCTGAGCCTCCACCCGGACCATATCAATGTAACATTGGTGAGAGACCCTTTGCTCTCCTCTAACTTCCCCGACCTGCTCACCAATAGGAAATTTGATTTTCTGATGAAAAGTTGAAACATCGGCCCTAAATTCATGCAGAGCGGGCCTTCCCAAAATGACATTATAAGAGGAGGGGGAGTCCACTAAGATAAAAGTGCTCCTCCGTGTGCGCAGTAATGGCTCGGTGCCCAGAGATATGACCAGCTTAATTTGACCCATTGACTTCACTTCATTGCCTGTAAATCTATATAGAGACGTAGCCACAGGTTGAAGTTCAGTGGCATCGATCTGCATTTCCTCAAATGCAGTTCTAAACAGAATATTGACCGAGCTCCCGGTGTCAACGAAAACCCGAGCTACTCGGCTATTGGCAATGATAGCTTTGATGATAAGAGCATCATCATGAGGCAGCTCTAGACCTTCCAGGTCTGCTGGCCCGAAGCTGATAACAGGGCCCGCAGCCTGCTCTTGGCTGCATCCAACAGTATGAACCTCCAGGCGACGCACATGGGACTTATGCGCTCTTCCCGAATCCCCATCAGTTGGCCCACCAGAGATCATGCCAATCTCTCTGACGGTGGCATTGCCTCTATTCTCGACTTCCTGTGATCCTTCTGGCCCTTTCCCCTGACCAGGTTGATGAGTACTGGGCCCTGCTAGGTCAGGGCGGGATTGCCTGGCCTGTCCAGCCACGACTCATTCTTCCATCATTTTGATTACTTGAGGGGCTAGCTCGGGCGGCGGTAAGCCTAACTCTACAGCCCGCTTGGAGTCCCGAGCAAACTGGAAACAATGATTAGTATCATGTGTAGGAGACCGATGATAAGTACAATACCGAGTGCTCCATGGTCCTGGTCGGGGAGCATGTACAGCTGCGACTTGGGGAGCGGGTCTGATCTCCAGCCCAGGATGGAAAGTAGGTCTGGCTTCCCGGGAGTGGGGCAGAGGTTGAGGAGGTGGTTGAAGCACCCTTCTTTCTGGCTTATTGGTAGAGGGAGGTGGTCTTTCAGCTTTCCTCCGAGCCGCTTGTGCTTCTTCCACTTTGATGTAGCAGGCAGCTTTTTCCACCATCTCATCAAAATTCCAAGCGGGATTTTTGATGAGATCTCTGAAGAATTCTCCTTCTCCTAATCCATAAGAGAATACACTCATCAGAATCTCCGAAGTGGCGGTGGGGACATCCTGGGCCACTTGATTGAAGCAGTTGATATAACTTCTTAAGGGCTCGGTCGGCCCTTGCTTCAAAGCGAAAAGACAGTGATCTGTCTTCTGATATTTCTTACTACTAGCAAATGACGCAGGAAGGTCGTATTGAAGTCCAAGAAACAGGTGATGGATCCTTGAGGTAGCCCATCAAACCATTTTAATGTCGAGCCAGTTATAGTATTCAAGAAAACTCGACACTTGACAGCATCACTGTATTGGTGTAGCAGGGCTGCATTTTTAATTTACGTAAATGCTCTTCCGGGTCTTTGCTCCCGTCATATTCTTCGATCGACGGGGCCCTATAGCCCTTAGACAATCTTTCATCTAAAATCCTGGCCGAGAATGGTACTCTCTCATCCGGGTCTTCTGGGAACACTTCCGGGATGATAAGAGCCTTCCCTTTCTTCGAATCTCTAGGCAAGGAACTTTCAACCATAGAGACTTGCGGCTGTTCTCTCTTAAGGCTATGGCCCTGGGGCTATGGTTGATAGTACCTCACGCTGGGCTCACGATAAGGAACCTGAGGAAACACCTTGGGCTGTTTTCTCTTAGAGCCCCGATCTGAGACAGGGAGGGGCTCCTTGGAAGCTTCAGCAGGAGCTTGTCGCGGTCGCGAGACAGTCACTTGTTTCTCGGAGGCTGCTCGTCTCTTAGCCTCCTTGAAGAGTTCGTATTCGCCGGCAGTCATAGTAACATTGATGCGTCCAGACTCCTCCATCTTCACGTTCCGGAACAGGTTGTTGTGTTCCCACAGACGACGCCAAATTTGATCCCGTCCGAAAGCTGAGTCGGATGGAGGCGGGCCTTGGTGTACTGGAAGTTGACGGAAAGTCGCCGAGGCGTCGGATCTACCTGGTACCCCTGGAAAGGTTCGCACGGGCGGCTGACGAAGGAGGATGATCAGGACGATGACACTGCGGCTCTGCGCATACTCAGACGAGCCCACGAGTCGTTAGAGACCAGAAACCAGGGAAAATGTCCCCGGGTCAGGCCCTCCGATGCTCAAGTCATGTACTTTTCCCCCAGAAAACACAGAGAAAGGACGAAAAGTAAAGACTAGTGAGAAATGACGAGTGAGCGTACCTGCATAAGGGACAAAGCATCCCTTTTTATACTGCAACTGATGCTTCTTGGACCTGGCAGGTGTCAGGGAATATCGGCTGTCAAGTTTTGTCTGGCAATGAATGACACGTGGCTTCTCCTGATAGGCTGGCGACAGAACCAAAGTGGGAATGAGCCCCAACTGTTAGCATATTCCCTGACACACTGATGATTCTCTGACATTTTCTGACGAGCAGTTACGATTCCTTGGCTTGTTTGTCTGATAGTGCTTGGACTCTAGGTCTGCATCCTGACCTGCTTCAATCCCTTCCTATCCATGGCTTGTACGTCCCGACCTGCCCGACCGATCTATTTTTTGTCATGCATTTGTCTACTGTTATCCATGATTTACACATTCCGACCTGCCCGACCAGTCTGTTTCCTGTCCTGCATTTGTCTACTGTTATCCATGGTTTGCACATTCTGACCTGCCCGACCAGTCTGTTTCCTGACCTACTTTCGTTTACTGTTATCCATGGCTTGTACGTCCCGACCTGTATGTCAGGTCTGTATCCCGACCTGCTTCTGTCATTATCCATGGCGTGTACGTCCCGACTTGTACGCTAGGTTTGTATCATAACCTGCCTCTACTGTTACCCAGGGCTTATACTTCCCGACCTGTACTCCAGGTCTGTCTCCCGACCTGTATACGTTGACCTTCGATCCCTTGCTATCCATGGCTTGTACGTCCCGACCTGCCTGCCAGATCTGTTTTCTGTCCTGCATTTGTCTACTGTTATCCATGGTTTGCACATTCTGACCTGCCCGACCGGTCTGTTTCCTGTCCTGCATTTGTCTACTATTATCCATGGTTTGCACATTCCTGTTGGGACCTTGACGTCCGCTAGAGGGGGGGAGGGGGTGAATAGCGTCTCACCCAAATTGTCGCTTCCTACAATGGTTAGTGTGTACAGCGGAAATACAAGATAAACACTAACAATAGAAAGCAAACCTAACACGTTGATTTAACGTGGTTCGGAGATAAAGCTCCTACTCCACGGCTGCCGTAAGGTGGACGATCCCGATCCGTCGGTGGATGATTCCCCGGAGAACTTCCGGCTAGCTCGCGTAGCTCCTTGTGGGTGGAGAAACCTCGCCACAACCTCGTACAAGCACGCTAGATCACTTGGCCACTTGGAGACTCTAATTAGGGTTAACCACCACTAATTTCGTCAACTTCAACCAAGCTTCCAATGCTTGGTTATATAGGCCACGAGTTAGAAAACCCCGCCTACCAGTCGACTACCAAAACATGCAGTCGACTGCCTTCGTGGAAATTCAACCGTTGCAGCCCAATGGCTCGATACCAACCCTCTGTTCGCTACCAGTCGACTGCCCCAGTCGACTGCACCAGTCGACTGATGAAACCATCAGTCGACTGCTAACCCCTAATTTTGGGATTTTACCCCGAGTGCATTCACTCAGCACTCGTTCTCGCCCGACCAACCTAGACCTAGCCTTCTAGCCTCCTCCATCAGCCTTGCGTCCCTCGGATGCCTCCCCATCCTTCACGTCTTGCCTTCTGGAGCTTCCATCGGCCTTGTCATTGTTGTCAGGTCTTCCTTTGCTAAGAGGTCGCGCCTCCGGGACTTTATCCATTGTCAAGTCACACTTGGACTTACGTTGCCAAGACTACATGCTTGGACTTACACCGCCAAGACTCATCCTTGGACTTTCCTCCTTTGCCAAGATCGCACTTGGACTTACGTTGCCAAGACTACATGCTTGGACTTACACCGCCAAGACTCACCCTTGGACTTTCCTTGTTGTACCTGTATCTTGCACACTCACAATGCATATCAAATACAACAATAAACCTAACTTAAACCTTTGCCCAAACATCAAAACCTAGGGTACCCAGATTGCTCCAACAATCTCCCCCTTTTTGATATTTGGCAACCCGTTTAAGTTAGGGAAACAATATAGCAATACATATGCAAATAAATATATGTAATCTACACATGCATAAATCATGGAACCTAATCCTAGGCTCCCCCTTCACCTAAGCTCCCCCTTGAGCTAGGATTTCTAGCAAAGGTAAACTTCTCACCTTTTGCTAATAAATGAGCAATCGCTCCCCCTTCACCTAAGCTCCCCCGTGAGTTAGGATTTCTTGCAAAGGTATGTAAGTTTCCCACTTAAACCTAAACTTCTCCCCCTTTGCCATACATCAAAAAGAGCTCCAACAATATCCCAATTATTGGACTCTTTGACCTCTAATGACCATAAACATCATGTATCAATCCCCCATAAGATTACATACATGTTCACCACTCTTTTGGTCATTTTCTAATGCTTAAAAAAAAATATTTTCAGACCGTATCAGTCGACTGCTATAAGTATCAGTCGACTGCCATCGTCAAAATGAGCTTACAGAGACATTCTGTGCTCATGAACAGTGTTACCAGTTGATTGGTACTCTTTTTGGGCAAAAATCAGCCTTTTTTACCCACTTTCAGAAATGCGTCAAAAATTCCACAGACCTCCAAAAAAATCCCAAATTTTGTGGAGAGGTCTATTTTATCCATGTCTACTTGGAAAATATATATATATAAATATATTTATCACAGATCCCAAGATTGACACAAAATTCAAAACTAGCTAAATGGTTCAATTGAACCTTGACCTAAAGTCCTAGTTTTGGCTTTCTCTTGATGTATCTGCCCATACTAAACCATAATGCATCCCTAGCATTAGTTTATATGACATATATACATCAAAAACTAATTTTCATGCAATATGAACCCAATTCATATTTCTATGCACGAAACATATCCCAATTGTGCCAACCCACTAGGTTAGAGGATTAAGTCTGTCTCCTAACCACTTGGCACATTTGATAACCCATCTACCATGGGTCCTAAAGGCTCTTCCTAACCTTAGGAATCTTAACCTTAGTCACCTCTCTTGGTGACTCATCCACTATGGCTAGGCCACTTCGGTGCACCTCGGGTGACACTTGGCCTACAAAACTCACATTCTTAACCTTAGACACATTGTCTTTGGTTAATTTCTTCTTGTCCTTAACCTTGGACATCCCATCCTTGCCATAATTATATGCCACCCTAGCATATTCCTTCTTATTGGCCTTAGATGACTCTCCCTTATCCTTGGTCACACCTCCCTTACCAATGTCATGTGCTACCTTAGCACTTGACCTCCTTTTGGTCTTAGAGGGACCTAATTTAAAATTTTTGGGTCTTTGACCACCCAAATATATGTCAAGTCCTTTAGGTCCAATAATGAGCCTCTCTAGGATTTTCTCCATTTCCTCAAGCTTTGTCTTCAAGGCTTGATTTTCCAATTCTAGGGTTCTAACCCTAAAGTCAACATGTCCATCTTGGGCATCCCTAGACCTACCCACCTTCCTAGGCATATGTCTCCCTTTCTTGGGATTAATGCCTAGGTTTTCAACCACCTTCTTCTCCTTAGGCAAGATAGGTTGTTTCCTTTTAGGTCTATCATTTGAAAATGATTTCCTAGGGTTATCACCTACATAAACCCTATTCCTATCATTATATCTAAAATCATAAATATGCATGGGAAAATAATTCATATTATTTTTAACATGCATGGAGGAATTTGAATTTGAACTTAAATTCAAATTAGGGTTTACCTTACCCTTTACCTATGGAGCTCCCCCTTGACATAAGCCTCCATTCTTCCTCCACTTCTTCTCCCACTTCTTCAAGTGCGCCAATTTCTTGAGCTCTCCTCTCCTTGGGCACTTTGTGTGGTAGTGTCCCCACTCACCACACGTGAAACACCTAATGTGCTTCTTCTCCTTCTTCTTCTTCCTACAACTCACATTAGTTTCTAAATTAACTTTAGTGAGTTTAGGGTTTACCTCCTTTACTTTCTTGAGCGAAGGACACCTACTCTTGTAGTGCCCCATCTTACCACACTCAAAACATTTGATGTGGTCCTTTGTGCTCTTATTGGTAGTTGAAGTGGAGGGTTGAGCTTCCAAGATCTCCTCTTCCTTGGATTGCTCTTCTTCCTCTTCACTTGAAGATGTGGACGGCTCCACTTCTTCCTCCCTTGAAGATGTGGATGATACCTCCTCATCTTCCTTCTCCTCCTCGAATGTTGAACACGTATCAACATCCGATTGGTCCTTCTCCTCTTGGACCAATGAGTCATTCTCCTTGGGCTCCTCCTCTCCTTGGATTGGTGTAGGACTCTCATGAAGAGCAATTACCTTTTTCCAAAGGTCACTTGCGTTCTCGTATTCACCTACATTCAATATCGCATTAAGAGGTAATAAATTAATTAAAATTTTAGTTACCTCCTTGTCCGTCTCCGATTGCTCCCTTTGCTCCTTGGTCCAATATCGACGTCGGAGACATTTTCCCTTCTTGTCCGTTGGAGTTTTAAACGGTTCCTCCAACTCAATCCATTGGTCCCAATTCATTTGGAACCACATCTCCATGCACTTCCTCCAATAGTCGAAGTCCTCGCGCTCATATGAAGGTGGGATTCGGATGTCCCATCCGAGAGGTCCCTCCGACTCCATCTTCTTCCTCTAGCCGCTCTCTTGGCGATTAGTCCAACAAGAGCTCACCTTGCTCTGATACCACTTATTGGGACCTTGACGTCCGCTAGAGGGGGGGGGGGGGGGGAATAGCGTCTCATCCAAATCGTCGCTTCCTACAATGGTTAGTGTGCACAGCGAAAATACAAGATAAACACTAACAATAGAAAGCAAACCTAACACGTTGATTTAATGTGGTTCGGAGATAAAGCTCCTACTCCACGGCTGTCCGTAAGGTGGACGATCCCGATCCGTCGGTGGATGATTCCCCGGAGAACTTCCGGCTAGCTCGCGTAGCTCCTTGTGGGTGGAGAAACCTCGCCACAACCTCGTACAAGCACGCTAGATCACTTGGCCACTTGGAGACTCTAATTAGGGTTAACCACCACTAATTTTGTCAACTTCAACCAAGCTTCCAATGCTTGGTTATATAGGCCACGAGTTAGAAAACCCCGCCTACCAGTCGACTGCCAAAACATGCAGTCGACTGCCCTTCGTGGAAATTCAACCGTTGCAGCCCAATGGCTCGATACCAACCCTCTGTTCGCTACCAGTCGACTGCCCCAGTCGACTGCACCAGTCGACTGATGAAACCACCAGTCGACTGGTACAATACTGCTACAGTAACGCTACAGTACTGCTACAGTAAACCCTAATTTTGGGATTTTACCCAGAGTACATTCACTCAACACTCGTTCTCACCCGACCAACCTAGACCTAGCCTTCTAGCCTCCTCCATCAGCCTTGCGTCCCTCGGATGCCTCCCCATCCTTCACGTCTTGCCTTCTCGAGCTTCCATCGGCCTTGTCATTGTTGTCGGGTCTTCCTTTGCCAAGAGGTCGCACCTCCGGGACTTTATCCATTGCCAAGTCACACTTGGACTTACGTTGCCAAGACTACATGCTTGGACTTACACCACCAAGACTCATCCTTGGACTTTCCTCCTTTGCCAAGATCGCACTTGGACTTACGTTGCCAAGACTACATGCTTGGACTTACACCGCCAAGACTCACCCTTGGACTTTCCTTGTTGTACCTGTATCCTGCACACTCACAATGCATATCAAATACAACAATAAACCTAACTTAAACCTTTGCCCAAAGATCAAAACCTAGGGTACCCAGATTGCTCCAACAATTTCGACCTGCCAGATCGCTCTTTTTCCCGACCTGCTTTCGTCTACTGTTATCCATGGCTTATACGTTCCGACCTGTACGCCAGATTTGTGTCCTAACCTGCCTCTACGGTTACCCAGGGTTTATACTTCCCGACCTGTACTCCAGGTCTATCTCCCGACCTGTATACGTTGACCGTTATCCATGGCTTGTACGTTTCAACCTATACGCCAGGTCTTTTTCCTGACCTGTATTCGTTTACTGTTATCCATGGCTTGTACGTTACGACCTGTACGCCAGGTCTGTTTCCCGACCTTCTTTTGTCGTTATCCATAGCGTGTACGCCCCGACTTGTACTTCCAGGTTTGTGTCCTAACCTGCCTCTCCTGTTACCCAGGGCTTATACTTCTCGACCTGTACTCCAGGTCTGTCTCCCGACCTGTATACGTTGACCGTTATCCATGGCTTATACGTTTCGACCTGTACGCGAGGTCTGTTTCCTGACCTGTATTCGTTTACTGTTATCCATGGCTTATATGTTCTGACCTGTACGCCAGGTCTGTTTCCCGACCTACTTTCGTCGTTATCCATGGCGTGTACGTTTCGACCTGTACGCTAGGTCTGTTTCCTGACATGTATTCGTTTACTGTTATCCATGGCTTGTACGTTCCGACCTATACTCCAGGTTTGTTTCCCGACCTGCTTTCGTCTGGCAAGTACTTTCGCGACCTGTATAGGCCAGGTTTGTATCCTGACCTTCTGTTTCGCCCGAAGCCTTCTGCGCCTTTATCTGGCCCGTGGACCCACTCCCCAGCTATACCCGGCCTGGGGATCCATCCTTCAACCATAGTCGGTCTGTGTCTTCAGTTCTTAGCTATACTTGGCCCGTGGGCCAACTTCCTGATCACTATCGAAGCTAGTTATTGTCCGACTTGCCTCGTCAGCTGAGACTTTGACCCTGGTTACGCCCCCGGTCATGCAAACTTGACTTCGGACATCCACGTAAGCTTGACTTCTGACCGACCACGGAGGCGAGACTTCTGACCTCCTGACTTCCACGTCAGCTAGACTTTTGACCCTCTTGATCTTCATGTCAGCTTAACTTCTGACCGGCTACGGAGACTAACTTTTGACCTCCCTGACCCCATATCAGCTTGACTTCTGACCATTTCATGGTCTTGACTCCTAGCTATATCATCTCACTGACCCCACGAATGTAGTCATTAAATTCAAAACTCTCAAATTGCTACATCTATGATAATTTGATGTTTTTTATATCATTTTCATTATTATCTTGAGAAAAACATTTTTTTATGGAGCAATCATTTGGATTTATATATTCATCAATAGCTTCCAATACATGCATATTTGTTAACTCAATAAATTTATATGTCGATGGATAAGTCCCTTTCTTTATATTTATAAATGTAATACTGATAAACTCTATGATATTTTTTCTAAAATATTGGACTTCTCTAACAAGTTAAAATGGGCAATGCATATTTTATATCTACACTAATGATTGTAGGTATCTATCAGAATCATTTGAGTTGTGCAATATATCACGTTACATGACTTAATATTATCGTCGTTGTAAATTAATTTAATCAATTTATATATATGTATATATCCACTAAATAATATTAAGAATATTTTAAGAGAGTTCTTTCATCTATGAATTATATATGTAATATTTCTTATAGAGAATTTAATTCTATGGCATTCTAAAAATCACATCATATTTCGTTTTGGCTTTAATTCGATAATTCATAATGGCAACATTAAAGTGCTATATATGTTAAGATATAAAAAAATTATATGTTTTTATAATATGACGTTGGATAGTATAACGATTATTCTATGGAATAACTAAAAAGAAGATTAGAAGAGAATGCCAAAAGAAACTCGTCAGATTTATCTAAAAAAGAATTTTTTTTATTCATAATAGAGGTTGTCCCTTAACCCTTAAACATGACTTTACCCTAAAAGGAAATAAAGAAAATAAATTATAATTAAAATTTTTTAATTTCAATCTTGTAAAAAAAATAAATCTTTACCCTAAAAAGAAAGTAATTAATTGAGCGATCTTAATTCAAATCAAGATAGGGATTAAGACAAATACTTTCTAATAAATACCAAAAATATAAAAATTATCTTAAATATCCAAAAATAAAAATTACCAAAAATAATAAAAAGACCTAAAAAGGATTTAAATGGTGGAATTTGGGGTTGAAATTTGGTGATTATGGTTTCATCAGTAACAAATGTAGGTTTTCAAATTCTACACGTGTGACGACAAACAAAGCCTGACTTCGAGTCCCGAGTAAAAAATTATGACCGTTTAAAATTTGAGGGGTCATATTGGTCTTCAACATGGGTTGAGCCTGCATCACAATCCTTCTCTCAAACGAAGGATTATCATTATTCTCATGGTCTGGGTCTCCCATCAAGCATTCGATCAATTGAGGACGCTCTTCTCTTCTAACACTTTTTCATCACATAGGATTCACTCCCTAGGATTTCTGCCAAACATCCAGTTATCCTTAACCTGCTTGGACTTTTCACCACCTAGGGTTCACTCCCCTAAATTTCTACTAAGCATTCGGCCATCTGTGACCCGCTTGGACTTTTCACTTAGAGTTCACTCCTTTGGGAACCCCCACCTCAATCGTTCAAGGCCACCATTCCACCCACATTGCTCGATCTAGACTATGACTCTAATATCACTTGTTAGGACCAAAAGAATTCACATATCTCTATAATTATATGATATTGTTTGTTGGAGCAATCTCAATGGTCCGTGCGACCATGTGTTTTGGTGTTTAGGAAAATGGTTTAAGTTAGGTTCACCCTTGTATTTGATATGTATATATGAGTGTGCGGGTTTGCAGGATACACATATGATTCAGCTTGATGACTTTGGGTCCGGTGAAGAATGGAGCATCCGAGGGACCGTGGACAAGACAACAAGGAAAAGGGCCAAGAGAAGAGACTTCGAGGCATACGCGAAAGATGACATTGGGGATGAGCCATAAGCTTGGATGCATCAGAGGGATGAGAGCCAAAGGAAGTAGGCTTGAAGGCAAGAGGTCAAAGCTACGAAGAAGAGTCAAGTGAGTCATGAGGGTCCGAGTGCAAGAGAAATGTACTCGGGTAGGGAAACCCTAATTTTAGGGTTGTACCAGTCGATTGGTACTAGGACCATTTCAATTGGGGGTGAGCACAAAGAGGTTCTATGCTCGAACGATTGAGATTAATCGACTGATCCTTGCACCAGTTGACTGGTAAAAAGTTGTTGAGAGAGCCGTTGGCCAGGCACCAGTTGACTGGTGTTGACACCAGTTGACTGATAATGGTAAAACAACAAGGTTATTTTCCTAAGCTCTATATAATGGAGCTTGGGGTGACTGACTTTGGTTGACAAAATTGGATTTGGTTAAAGTCTAATTAGAGTCTCCAAGCTCTCGTTGCAATCCGGGTGTTCTTGATCGAGTTGTGGCTAGGTTTCTCCACCGACAAGGAGGATTGTGCTAGCCGGAGTTTCCGGAGACTAATCCACCAATGGATAGGGATCGTCTTCCTTACAGACAACCATGGAGTAGGAACCCAAATCTCCGAGCCACGTTAAAGAAGCGTGTTAGCGCTTTGCATTTCTTTCTTTTAGTCTTTAGCTTTCATATTTGTATTTAGTATTAGATTTTCACTGCGCAACTAACAAATATGTAGGAAGCGATTGATTGGGGGGTAAGACTATTTAGCCCCCCTTTTAGTCGTCCATACAATCTCTAACAAATGGTATCAGAGCCAAGGTTGCATTTCACCGGACTAACCGCCGAGAAGAGCAACGCTTAAAAATATGGCCGACTTGATAGCACCTCCAAAGTTTGAAGGAGGAAGCCTAGGGGACATCACAATTTGGATGATGAAGATGAAGAACTTCTTCGAGACGAATTGGGACATCATGATGGTTGTCGAGGAACCATTTGAAGTCCCAAGAGATAAGAATGGGAAGAAACTCTGACTGCAATATTGGACGGAAGAGAAAACTTTACAGCCAAAGGCAAATTCAAAGGTAATATTGATTTTAATTGATATTTTACCTTCTAATGTGATAAGTGATGTAAGTAAATACGAGAATGCCCACAATTTGTGGAGCAAAGTAAAGAAAGTTCTAGTCAAAGAACTTTTCCCTACACACGAAGAGGTAGAGCCCAAGGAGATGAGTTTAATTGCTCAAGTTGAGGAGGATCAAACGGAAGTTGAGCCATGCTCAACATTCAAGGAGGAGAAGGATAAAGAAATGTCATCCATGAGTGTGGACGAGGATACATCCTCAAGGATTGAAGAAGAATCCAAGACAAGTGAAGAGGAAGTCTTGGAAGTCAACCTTGCTAGCACCTCCACCGAAGTGAAATCAAAGGACAACATCATTTGCTTCGAGTGCGATGAGAAGGGACACTACAAGAGTAGGTGTCCAATGGGTAAGAAAAAGGTAACTCCTAAACTCAACTCAATTCCTTTAGAATCTAATTTGAGTTGTAAGAAGAAGAAGGAGAAGAAACACATTAGATGCTTCACGTGAGGTAAAATGGGTCACTACCACACCAAATGCCCAAGGAAGGGAGAACTCAAGAAGTTGGAGCATTTGAAGAAATGGGAGAAGAAGAAGAGCAAAAGTCAAGGGGGAGTTTCAAAGGTAAGGGAGGTCTATCATAACTTGAAGGTTAATTAAATTTAAACTCCTCCATGCATGCTAGAAATAATTTTCATTATTTGCCCATGCATAATTTTAGTTTTAGATATCACGATAGAAATAGGGTCATTGTAGATCATAACTCTAAGAGGCCAATTCTTGCTAAATCTAGTCATGGTAGACCTAAGGAGAACAAAGACATTAATCCCAAGAAGGGGAGACACATGCCTAGAATGAGTAGGTCTAGGAATATCCAATGTGGACAAATCAACTCTAGGGTTAGGGACCTAGAAAGGAAAAAATCAAGCTTTGAAGGTAACGCTTGATCAATTGGAGAAAACCCTAGGTAGATTCAATGTTGGATCTAAGAAATTAGTGTTGGGTAACCAAAGACCTAACAATGATAGATCAAGTTTGGGATACCGATCTAATGCCTCCAATGCTAAGGGAAAGTCTTATGCTAGGGTTGCATATAACTATAGCAAGGAGAAGTTAAGAAATGGCAAGGGAAAGTCATTTAAAGGTAAGGATAAATTAACCAAGGACAAGGTGTCCAAGGTTAAGAAGGTTAGATTTGTAGGCCAAGTGTCATCGGAAGTGCACCGATGTGACCTAATATTTGTGGATGAGTCACTTAGGGAGGTGGGTTAAGGTTAAGAGCTCTAGGAGGAGCTCTAAGAGTCAAGTTGGGACCCATGGCAAATGGATCTCAAGTGAGTTTTACTTGGGAGTCTAGATTGGGTCATGGAATGTGCCAAGTGGTTTGGAGACGGACTTGAATCTCAAACCTAGGGAATTGGTACAATTGGATTTGTTTCATGCAAGAAATATGACATTGGGGTCATATTGTATGATAATTATTTTTGGATGTATAAATGTCATATACACCAATGCTAGGGATGCATTGTGATTTAGTTAGTTTTGAATATGGCATTGTGTCATATAAGCACATTAGGCAAATACATTAAAAGAAAATCAAAACTAGGACTTTAGGTCAAAGTTCAATTGAATCATTTAGCTAGTTTTGAGTTTTGTGTCAATCTTAGGATTAGTGATAGATATATTTTTAAATGTATTTTTCCCAAGTAGACATGGGTAAAACAGACCTCTCCATAAAATTTAGGGATTTTTGAATATCTGTAGAATTAGTGGTGCATTTCTGAAATCGGTTTAGAATGTTGAATTGGGCTGGAAAAGGGTACCAGTTGACTAGTGCAGTTATCATTTGACTGGTAATAGTGCATTTCGAACACAGAATGCCTCTGTGCATTGAATTCAAGAGGGGCAGTCGACTTATGTTGGAGGTAGTCGACTGATACTAGGCTAATACTATTTTTCAGCATATGTTTTGACCGGGTCAACTCGTTTAGATGTATGAGATCCATGGAGGATAAATGCATGAGTTTATGGTCAGTTTAGATGATCAAATTTTAATAATTTGGATATTGTTGGAAGCTTTTTAATGTTAGGCAAAGGGGGAGAAGTAAGGTTTAGTTGGGAAAACCTTAAGTATCTTTATGTAGGGGAGCCTTATAAGAGGTTCTTAAATATCCATGTGGTAAAATTCTTATCTCATTGGGGAGCTTAGGTGTAGGGGGAGCCTTGTGATAGGTTCCAATGCATGTTGTATTTTTTCCATTCGGCAGTGTAAGTCCAAGTTACGTAGCCTTGGCAACGTAAGTCCATTCGGCAGTGTGAGTCCAAGTTGTGTAGCCTTGGCAACGTAAGTCCATTCAGCGGTGTTATGGTGTAAGTCCAAGTTGTGTAGCCTTGGCAATGTAAGTCTAAGTTGTGTAGCCTTGACAACGTAACTCCATACGGCGGTGTAAGCCCAAGTTGTGTAGCCTTGGCAATATAAGTCCATTCAACTATGTAAGTCCAAATTGTGCAGCCTTGATAACGTAAATCCATTCAACAGTGTAAGTTCAAGTGTGTAGCCTTGGCAACATAAGCTCATTTGTTATTAGCATATTGTTTTGCTATGATATTTTTCCTAACTTAAACATATTGTCAAACATCAAAAAGGGGGAGATTGTTGGAGCAATCCCAATGGTCTATGCGACCATGTGTTTTAGTGTTTGGGAAAATGGTTTAAACTAGGTTCATCCTTGTATTTGATATGTGTATATAAGTGTGCAAGTTTACAGGATATACATATGACTCAGCTTGATGGCTTCATGTTCGGTAAAGAATGGAGCATCCAAGGGACCATGGACAAGGCAGCAAGGGCAAGGGCTGAGAGAAGAGATTTCGAGGCATACACGAAGGATGACATTGGGGACGAGCCGCGGGCTTGGATGCATCCGAGGGACGAGAGCCAAAAGAAGTAGGCTTGAAGGTAAGAGGTCAAAGATGCGAAGAAGAGTTAAGTGAGTCGTGAGGGTCCGAGTGCGAGAGAAATGTACTCGGGTAGGGAAATCCTAGTTTTAGGGTTTTACCAGTCGATTGGTACTAGGATCAGTCAACTGGGGTTGAGCACAGAGAGGTTCTGTACCCGAATGGCTGGGATCAGTCGACTGATCCTTGCACCAGTCGACTGCTAAAAAGTCATTGAGAGAGTCGTTGGCCAGGCACCAGTCGACTGTGTTGACACCAGTAGACTGGTAATAGTAAAATAGCAAGGCTATTTTCCCAAGCTCTATATAATGGAGTTTGGGGTGGCTAGCTTTGGTTGACGAAATTGGACTTGGTTAAAGTCTAATTAGAGTCTCCAAGCTCTCGTTGTAATCCGGGTGTTCTTGATCGAGTTGTGAGATTTCTCCACCGACAAGGAGGATTGTGCTAGCCGAGTTTTCGAGGACTAATCCACCGACAGATAGGGATCGCCCGCCTTACGGACAGCCGTGGAGTAGGAGCCCTAATCTCTGAACCACGTTAAAGAATGTGTGTTAGCGGTTTGCATTTCTTTCCTTTAGTCTTTAGCTTTCATATTTGTATTTAGTATTAGATTTTCGCTGCACAACTAACAAATATGTAGAAAGTGATCGATTGGGAGCAACGACTATTCAACCCCCTTCTAGTCGGCCATACAATCCCCAACATTGTTTACTTTGGGACTAAGACCTAATAGATTTATTTTTAGATTCTATCCAAAAGGTCTCATACCAATACAGATATCTTTCATCTTATAAACTCATAATTTTTTCTATGTATTTTTAATGTAAGAGTTTGATTGTATTCCCAACAATATCTTTTTAACAAATTCAAATATTTGTACCTACATAAAATATGTGAAAATTAATTTTCATATTTGATGTAGTGGATATAATCGTCATCACATGGCATAACCACGTCAAAAGTTAAGCAGAGTTGGACAACAAGTCAAAGTCTAGCTTGGTTTAAGTCAAACCGACTCGGGTCAAGGTTAATCAAGATCAAGTCAAATCAGATCGAGATTAGATCAATTTTGGACTGAATCTAGGTTAAATCAAACCAAGCTCTGACCAAATTTGCCCCAAAAGAATACCTCAATTTAATTTAGTCTGAGTCACATCTGAATATAATTCACCCAAATTGGCACTCGACTCGGTAGTTGTTGAAGCGCCGATCACCAAAAGATGTGACAGTTAAAGAACTGATCATCTAGAGAGATATCTCTCAATAATGAAAAGAAGAAGTGTGCCCTTTGGAAACTAGGTTCAACCTTTCACTTTCTATTTAAAGGTAATTGATTACAATATCAAGGAAAGCAATCTTATAATTTGTTACTCTCTTTACTTTTCTCCACCTTTCTCTAAGGTCTGACTTGAACTTCGGAGTGACCAAGCCGAGTCCCAACTTGACTATCCTCTTAATGTTCTCCTTAAATCTTTCTAAAACTCTGTTAAAAGATCTCTACAGTCGATAGTTAGAAGCTCGATCTAAAAGAAGTCGACTTCCCTAAAGGAAGCCCAACCTGAAAGAAGCTGACTTCCCTGAAGGAAGCCGACTCGAAGAAAACCCGAATTGAAGGAAGTCGGTCTACTGAAGACTGGCTTGACTTGTATACAGCCAGTTAAAAGTATTTGATGGAGAGTACCACATAAATTTTACATGCACAAAAGTGGTTGGGTTGTATATCGTTTTGATACATTGGAAGATCGTGACAAAATTCTACTCGGGGGACCGTATTTTGCATATGGGATTCCTTTGTTTCTAAAGATTATGCCGCGTTGTTTTTTGTTTGATGAGGATGGAAGGTATATCCCTTCTTGGGTAAAAATTCATGGATTGCCACCAGATTTTTGGTCCCCCAAAGTTCTCGGACTCATTGGCTCAGAGATAGGAAGACCGATGTATACCGACAAATTGACCCATACAAGAGAAAGATTGACATATGCTAGGCTCTTGGTGGAGGTCTCAGTTCATGATGAGAAAATAAGAGAGGTTCCAATTACATTATCTACCAGTGCTCAACTTGACCTAAGGATCATTTATGAAGCCATGCCCGATTTTTGCGTTGATTATCGAAGACTTGGACATTGTAAAGAGGATTGCAAGAATTCCGACCACTGCCATCCCAATCGTTCACAATCTACAAGAGGTAGGCAAAAATTTCAGTATAGAAAAAGGAAATCAATTCCTCCTCAAGGGCCTCCACAAGCCATTGATGACACTCAACCACAAATGGATTGTCTTTTGAAATAAGACCTTGTATTGGCTACAACGGTTGTTGAAGAATTGACTCCAAAGGAGATAGGATCGTCACCCCTTCCAAATGTGTCTGATCCTCTTTCACAGTCGATTGTGGTATCACCCCTTCCATTCGAGAATAATGTGGTCTCATCATCAAATTCAACCGATACTCAAGCCGATGTTAGGGAGGTTGCTGCATATCAAGAGCAAATTGATTCAAGTGAGGCTACTTCTGTCACTTTAGGCACGGAGGGCATGAACACTATCATTTCAGATAGTACCTTCATCCCTCATTTGATTCCAGGACCTATTGTAGAAGAACATGAAGCGAAACTGTCACCTTCACCAACTTCAACTTTAGCACATGTGGAGACTCGACAAAATGGGAGACATTTATGGATTAGAGCAGCCCACTCATCTCGTGGATGATGAAGATTGCATCTTGGAACATTAAGGGCTTCTATAAACCCCTAAAACATGAGGAGGTCATTCAATTTATAGCATTTATTAAAACTAAGTTTAATGAAGATTCCTTAGATGTTATCATGCGAAGAAAATTATTAGGTATGGGGATGACAAATAATTTCATTTATTATAATAGAGGTCGTATTTTGCTTCTATGGGATATGCATAGGGTCACTTTGGATGTTCTCAATACATCATATCAATATATATTGCCATGTTCCTTGCTCAATTACGACTCGGTATTCTTTGGTGACATTTATATATGGCCTTCATTCTACCATGACAAGGAGACCTTTATGGACTTCGCTTACCCTCCTTGGAGAAATGATTGTGGAACCTTGGCTCATTATGGGAGATTATAACTCACCATTGGTAATTCAAGACAAAGAAGGTGGGAACCGGTTTCTAATTATGAGATACATGATTTGGAGTGCTTTGTTGACATTTGTGGTTTGGTTGATCTTCGCTCTATCGGGTGTCGTTTGACATGGATGAATGGAAGGATTTCTTGCAAGCTAGATCGTGCTATGGTGAATTCACAATGGCTTATTGCATATTATGAAAGTTATGTGAAATTTACGCCCCCCGATTGTCTATCGGACCACTCTTATTGCATAGTTTCAACTTTTGTAAGAGAGAGAGGATCCAATAGGCCCTTTAAATTTTATAATATGTGGACATTATGTGATGGTTTCACAGACTTGGTGGTAAATACATGGGAGGTACCCGTATATAACAATGCACAATTTACTCTCAAGACAAAACTTGCACAGTTGAAAGGTAAACTAAGGGAACTTGATAAGCTTCATTTTCAACATATCAAGGAGCAAGCATCAAGAGCAAAATCAGAGTTAGAAGATGTTCAAAGAACCCTTCTTAATGGAGAAGATCCCCTAAGTGACTATGACATAATAAGAAAGAAGACAATAATGCTAGCAGAGGTGGAAATGCTCTTCTACCAACAACATGCCAAGAGTATCTACCTCAAGAATAGTGATAGATGCACCAAATTTTATCATGACTTGGTGAAGTGAAACAACAAAAGAAATTCTATTATTACACTCATTAAACAATTTGGGGAACAAACAACTAGTTTGGATGAAGTCGTCGAAGAATGTGTGAAATATTTTCAAAGCCTCTTGGGTGAGGCCAGTCAAAGCTCTCCAATTGATGTTTCTTCCTTGCATGGGACTAGATTATCTCAAACCTAAGCATCAGTCCTAGAAGCCATAATCACAGAGGAAGAAATCAAGAAGTCTCTATTTGATATAGGCACCGATAAAGCCCACGGTCCGGATGGTTATAATGCAAAATTCTTCATGGCGGATTGGGACAATATAGGGGATGATTTCATTGAGGCGATAAAGAAATTCTTCATTAATGGTTGGCTCCTCAAGCAATGGAATCACACCTTGATAGCCCTCATCCTTAAATCTGATCATGCTCCAAGAGTTTTGGATTTTAGGCCTATCTCATGTTGTACGGTTTTCTACAAGGTCATCTCCAAAGTATTGGCGGTAAGATTGGTAAAAGTTATAGATATATTATTAGATCCGGTTCAAGTGGTGGTCATCAAAGGTCGGTCCATAGGTGATAACATTCATTTAGCCCAAGAATTATTGAGAAAGTATGCTTGTAAGCAGATTTCTCCAAGGTGTATGATCAAAGTTAATTTGTGCAAGGCTTTTAACACGGTTGATTGGAGTTTTCTTATGTCCGCACTTGTTGGTTTTGGATTTCCCCAACAATTTTATGGATGGATAAGGGAATTCATAACCACAGTCTCTTACTCCGTTAGTCAAAATGGTGGATTGCATGGGTTCTTTAGTGGAAGAAGAGGATTGAGGTGAGGTGATCCTCTCTCCCCTTTGTTATTTGGCCTATGCTTAGAAGTTTTCTCACGTTCTATGAACATTATATCAAGGTTAAGTGTTTTTCATTATCATCCAAAATGTCAAGAAGTGGAACTCACACATATAGCATATGCCGATGACCTCTTGTTGTTTGCAAGGGCCGATGTTTCTACTCGTAACCTCATTATGGATTGTCTAACGGTTTTTGGTGATAAAGTGGGCCTTCGAGCAAATCCAATGAAATCCAACTTATATATGGCCGGGGTTAGTGACCAACTATGGGAGGAGCTACTACACATAACCGGTTTCCAACAAGGCACATTTCCCTTCCGATATCTTGATATTCCATTAGCAATGGAGAAATTGAGGATTGTAAATTATGAGACACTTTTTGACTCCACAAGGAAGAAGATTGTATCTTGGCCGAAGCATACATTTCCCCATACCGGAAGGTTAGAACTTGTAAGATTGGTACTTTAAGGAGTAGAATGTTTTTGGTTGTCTATTCTTCCAATACCAAGTGGTGTTATTGATAAGATTTATGGCATCTCTCGTTCCTTTGTATGGTCAACAAAACATCCACCAATCTCATGGGCTTCTATATGTCTACCCAAAGAAGGAGGATATGGTTTACGTGATTTGCAAACATGGAATATAGTTCTCTCATGTCAGATTCTATGGAATATTCAAAATCGACGAGAGTCCCTTTGGGTCTGATGGGTTCATCATCACTATCTCCAAAATATGGACTTTTGCCAAGGGAGGAGTAAGCCTTCGGACTCTCCCCTTATTAAACATTTACTTTATATTCGTGATGAACTTGTACATCGAACTACCTCCATTGGCGCCGCAAACATGAAGATGATAGAGTGGTTTGTGGGGAAAAATAATGGGTTGGCTTTGTTGGAGTGTATACTAAAAGCCTAGCTTTTATAAACATTTATTTGTTAAAATAAAAGAATCACATTGGTCAATATCTGTATTTATTTATTAAATGTAATTGTTCAATTAATTTATATAGTAGACAACATGGAGTGTGGTGTCACACTCAGAAGATCATGTTGTCGGTTCTCTATAAATTATAAACAGTTGCTCGCGACTAAGATAGAAAGGAACAAACTATCAGTATAGTCGTAGTGTAATTAAGTATTAGTTTATCTTGACAAATAAATTACACTAATATACTTTAAGTGTATTGAGTAGGATCATTTAGGTATGTTCTTGTAACGACCACCCTTCTTACTACTACTACTACTCTCTAAGAGTGACCGTTACTTATCTACTAACTCTACTTAACCGGTTTATTAAAAATCTCTAGGAAAACCCTACCGAAAAATTTCGGCAGAATCTCCCCTGTACCGGTGACCATTTCCCATAATACAAACAAAGAATAAACCATCAGCCACATGCGGCTGGTATAAATACTTCACAACCACGCAGTAATAATATCACAATAACTAAAAGGAAACTATTCTAGCAATAGTAAACAAATAGAACTCCAACGATAAGACATACCAAACTACAAGTGCGGAATAGACTCAATTACAATCTCAACTTCATCATAGCATTAAAAGAGAACTAAAATAACTAAACAGAAAAGTCTTGGAAATTTGCTAGCTCATTCTGGATCTCTCCATAGTCCAGCCATCACACACCTTCATCACCACCACCTTGTCGCCTTCCTTGCTAAATCTTTTCCTTTCCTTTATCTGCAGTAGGAGGAAGTGCAGTCTATAAGCATAAAGCTTAGTGAGCGCTATCTACTCACAAAAACTCGATATGCATGTATATAAATAAAAACATGCTAAAACTAAATGCTAACATATAGAACTACTCATGCTCATATATAGCAAAGTAATCATGCTAACTGAAATACTAAACATTTGTAGTTCATCATGCTCATAAACCAATAAAAGAAGCATACTAACTGAAATACTAAACATGTATTGTTTATCATGCTTATAAACCAATAAAAGAAGCATACTAAACATGTAAAGCTACTAAACATGTAAAACTAAACATGCTGGATAATCTAGTAGCAAGAAACAAATAAAACTATTACTGCATGCTTCAAATAACAAGAAACTAAACTTTCTAATTCTAAACATATTTGAAGCTTGTTTCATTTGTTTCAAAACTTATACTTTAATACTTCAAAATAATAATAAACTTCTTTTGGGCCCGGCATTGTACCACTTTGCGCGCATTCTTAGTAAGAATCGAGGTAGCTAATCCCGAAACTACTAAGATACTTCTAGGCCTTGTGCCTAGGGGCAACTTGGAGCCCATCCCTTGGACCTTGTGTCCGGTACATGCCCTTTAAAAGTAAAATACTTTTTATCTTTAAATACTTCTTATAATAAAATGCATTGCCATTTATTTAAGCACCTTGTGTGCCAAAATCCCTAAAGTCTCGCCTTTAGGATCTACTTAAGGCCTTGGCCTTTTCTTTCTTTTCTTTAGCTTTCTTATACTTGTTAATACTTCTAAAAGAATACTTCTTTTAAAAGAAACTGAAATGTTTAGCAAATTCTAACTTTGAAATGCTTAAACCAAAAATCTGCATACTATGCTAATAAAATTCTGCAATATTAATGCTCAACAGAAATCTGCACTAATACTTAATAAAAAAATCTGCACACTAATGATTAATAAAATCTGCACACTAATGCTTAATAAAAATCTGCACACTAATGCTTAATAAAATTCTGCATATTAAGCTTAATAAAAATCTGTTCTAAGATTGAGGTTCCGCATGCAATACTTATCAAAATCTGCAAGCAGTACTTATGAAAATCTGCTTATTAAAATCTGCATACTACACTTATAAAAATCTGCACATGCTCACATTACAGCAATTAAAAAAAAACTGCTCGTGCTTATAAAATAAACAAGAAAACTAAATTTTCAATGCTACTAAACAGGGCTGATCATGTTTATTAAATAGCAAGAAAGCTAATACTATGTTCCTGGATTTAGGGCTGTTCGTGCCCACTAAATAGCACAATTCAAACTAAAACCTGCTGGAATTCAAAAGCTTATGTAAAACTTGTTACATTTCTTCAAAACTAACACGTGATATACTAAACACATGCTAAATCCATTTAAATCCCTTCTCCTCTTCTTAATCAAACTCACGGCAGCAAAAAGGGAAATTAACCCAAGCTAAGGCAGCAAAAAGGGAAATTAACAAGCAAAAGAGAATTATCATTGATCACCTAGATTCGAATCTGTTCTTCATGCTTACTGCCTAAAACAACAAAAGACCGAAACTAGAATCTGCTGAAGTTTTAAACCTATGTAAAGTTTGGTATGGCAGCAAAGGAAATTACATCTAACTTATCAGTCATCTTAATCCATAGTTTAGGAAGAACAAATCCAGAATCAACTAAATTAGTTATTGGTACAATTAGTGACCAAGTTTAGTATATATATTAATCAAACAATGTAATATTTTCAATATTTCTTTTATCTGTTATAGAAATTGTTGTTAATTCCTCATCATGATCAGTAATATCCATTCTACAGTTGAATAAGATCAGAAGATCAATGATATCAAGATGATGGAAGGTTAGTATATTAGAAAGGCATCCCTGTCATGGTCAAGAGTTCCAACTAGCCTATCCACATGGATATACAATTTTGCATCAGCTTCATAGTTCTAAATATTCAATACTAATTACAAGGCTTGGAAGGAAAACTACTCCACCTGCTTGAACCGAACTAACCCTTCCCTTTCTTTCTTTAGGGTTCATAGCAGCAAGCAAGAAAAATAAGAGCTTCATGAAACATGCTCCGAATTCAACACAATAACTAACATAAATCCGAAACAAAAGACATGCTGCGGATGATAAGGAATGAAATCGAATTCCGAAATCAAAAGGAAAAGAAGATCGATGTCGCGGAACTACTCCTACTGCAGGTGAGAAGCAACTCACCGACGATTCTTGGACTTACAACCGAGAAAGAGAGGTGCTAGGGTTTCGGATAGGTGAAGATTCCCGTGATCCCTTGCGGCAACACCTTCTCCTCGATGAAGGGGACTCGCGATTGTGAAGATCTCACCGGGAAAAAAAACTCGCCGGCCGCCGGAGACGAAGCTAAAGCTTCGTATTTCCTTCGCTCGGCAGAAGCGGCGCCGTCGCACGCAAGGAGAAGAGGAAAAGAATTTTGAGAGAAAATTTTAGGTTTTTCGAAATCAGATTTAAATCTTATACCTTAGGTTATTTTCATTCTAACCTTACCTTATATACTTGTCGCTGCATATCTGATCAGCAAAGACCGCTGGCGCAGTTGGTCCGTTGAGTTTTGCTCGAAGCCACAGGTCTGGGCTTCGATTCTCAGCCGCGCCCCTTTTATTTCCAATTTATTTTACTGTTCCAACTATAGCTTATATATTTGCCGCTGCCTATTTAATTAGCAACGATCGCTAGCCCAGTTGGTTCGTTGGGCTTTGCTCGAAGCCAGAGATCTGTGCTTCGATTCTCAGCCGCGCTCCTTTTTCTCCAATTTATTTCAAACGTTCCAGCTACTGCATATATATATTTCGCTCCATATAAGGTTAACAAAAATCGTGTAGCTCAGCTGGTTGGGCTGGTTTCGGTTGAGGTTCAGCTCGGGTCGAGGTTGTGGGTTCAAAATCTGGCTTCAACATATTTCTTCTTTTTTTTTAAAACTTCTTTCTCTTGGTAAAAATATCAAACGAACTCCAAAAATTACGTAAAAATACTCTAAAAATTTCTAAAAATCTCTAGAATATTTTAAAGGTATTTCCAAATATTTTTATGGACTTTTAGAACTTGAAATAGGGAAAATTGAGTCGTTACAGTTCTTTTTGTACTGACTTCGTAAAAGAACTAAATCTTAGTTATTATGGAAGTGTGTACTCTTAATCCTAATATAATAACAAGCACATATATTTAATATTTATTTCTTTGATTTATCAAAGGGTGAGGTTTAGCTCGATAAATCAATATGCCCAATAAGTTGGGAAATGATATTACTTATAGTGTGTGTTGTTGATTATAGAAGGAATCTGTGTCCTAGTTATCTAGGCTGAGAATGTCCCCAAGAGGAGCTCATAAGGATTGCCATGTTAAACCCTGCAGGTGGACCTAGTCCGATATGACAATAAAATTGAGTGGTACTACTCTTGGAGCTAGATATTAATTAAGTGAGTTGTCAATAACTTACTTAATTAGTGAACATTCATAATCTTAAACACAGGGAGACTAACACACTCATGATAAGAAGGAGCCCATAATGTAATTTGTGATTGGTGCGGTAGTGCGGTAATAACTCTCTAGTGGAATGAGTTATTATCGATGAACTTGAGTTGTGTGTTCGGGGCGAACACGGGATACTCAAGCTCATTGGAAGGCCAAAACCAATTTCTCCTCTAGGTCTCTGTCGTAGCCTCATTATAGCCTCAAGTCCATCCAAATGTAAGACTCTTATTGGTGTCCAAGAAGGGGGCCGGACCATTGCTTGGAGACCAAGCAATGGCCGGCCACATCCTCTTGAAAGGGGCCGACCCTATAGCTTGGTGACCAAGCTTGTAGGGGTCGGCCATAATAATTCAAAAAGGGAGGGTTGTTTTGAATTTTTAAAATATTCTCTTTGTAGAAAACTATAAGTTTTAAAAGAGAGATTTTATTTTAAAACTTTCCTTATTTGAATTAGGTCACATGTTTAAATAGAGAGTTTAAAAGATTTTAAAACTTTCCTTTTTTTAACCATCCTCATGGTTTAAGAAAAAAAAGGGAAAAGAAGTTTTAAATTTTAAATTTTCTATCACCATGTTAAAAAAAGGAAATTTTATAAGAGAGATTTTAAATTTTAAAACATGGTTTTAATTTTTAGAAACTTTCCTTTTTTAACTCATACTTTAGAAAAGAGAGTTTGTAAATTTTATAAGAGGATTTCTTCTTGTAAAATTTTTAAAAAAATTATTTTTCCTTTCCTTTTAATTGTGGCCGGCCACCTTGCTTGGTGCCCAAGCAAGGGTCGGCCAATAGGATTAAACCAATCCCAATCCTAAATCAAATAGGATTGATCTCAACCATTGATTGGTGATTGATTCAATCAAGAGTAAAGAAAAGGAAAAATAAAAAGGGAAAAGGAAAAACTCTTGGATGATTTTATTTTTTGTAAAAGGTTTTTCCTTATTTGCCTTGGGCAAGTAATATAAAAGAAGGGGTGAGGGGGCTTCATGAGATACAACTCTTATTCTTTTGCTTGGGTGATCTCTTGGTGGTCGGCCCTCTCCCTTCTTCCTCTCCCTTTGCTCTCTTCTCCTTGGTGGTGGTGGTGGCCGGATTTTAGAAGAAGAAGGAGGAAGCTTTTGGGTGGTGTTCATCTTGGAGGATCGTCGCCCACACGACGTCCAAGGCGAGGCGAGGAATACGACAGAAGATCTCAAGGTCGTTAGCTTACAAAGAGAAGGTATAACTAGTAGTTTTTTTCCACATCATACTAGTTATTTTTCTTTGTATGAATTCTAAATACAAGAGACAATTAGATCTAGTTTATCAAATTTATTTTTCGATTTTGTGTTTTCTTCTTTTTCGAATTTGTGATTCGATTGTTCCTTTTGGTTAACCTAGAGTTATTCAAGGAAATAAATATTAGCTTTCCTTAAAAGGCTTTGCCTAGGCGGTGGTGGTTGCTCCCATATCCAAGAAGGCCATATGCCTCGCCATGTTGTCCTGGAAGCCAATTTTGGAAATTAATATTTATGGAATTAATAACCTAGGTAGATTTGAATCAATAGTGTTATGTTCCGCTTGCGATTCAAATCTAAACCATTAAGAACAGATAAGTTAAATTTGGAATCAATGATGTTAAGTTCCGTCTGCGATTCCTTATTTAACTTCTAAAGAACACAATAGGTTATTTAAGGAAAGGTTCGACACTTGTACAAAAAATTTTGTACAGTGGAACCGGTACGTTTTCCTAGGTTTAACCAACAATTGGTATCAGAGCTAGAGTTTACCTCTGTGTATTTTTAGAATTCAAATAGGTTATGCACATGTCATACATAATTTAGGCAGGAAAATAGTAGGATGTGCTAACTCTTTGGTTGAAGGCTCCAACTATTATGGCTTATTGATATTGTGTGTGATTGGACCCTTGGACATGTCAAGGGCATTATTTGTGTGCATGATTGTATGTATAAAATACAACAGGAGCTGTATTATTTTTAGAATTTTATTTTCGATCTAGAATACATGTACATTCCCTCATGGAATATAGGATCGATATATGTAAAATTCTATTTTTGTCGCGGATCGGATTCTTGCGAGGCGAGATACTTTTGGAGCACCAGAGGCGCAGCAGAATAAGAAGCAAGAAGGATGTGACAACTCGACCCGATAGCGGTGGCTAAAGATGGCAGTAGCTAGGGTTGGAGCATACTGAAGACAGTGATGGAAAAGGTCATAATAGTTAAAAAATTAATTTCCAAATTTATTGCTTTTATTTACTGTGATGTTTATATGCATGTGATGAATGCTAGCATAGGTTAAAATCCTCATTTCTAAATAACTAAGCGGGAGAGGGATTTTAATAAATCCCATGGTCTCCATTACTGGTTTGTAAGTGATGCAACAAGCTTGCGTGTTGGCTCTGAGTGCCTCCCTCCACAACGGATGGGTTTGTTGTGGATCACTAGATCAAACTTCCTTTTATGGATGGTTAAAGGAAATTATTTAGGAGCGTGTGATCTTCTCCAACTGAAGGGGCACAATCCTATTTAATGGACTTAGTATCAAGTAATGGTATACACTTAGACGCATTCAATAGTATCCTCCCCAACGGAGTCACTGCTATTGTCTTGTGTGACCAAAGTGAAACCAACTATTAATTTTATTTGTCATAAAGTTAGGATGACAGGATAATAAAATTAATGGGTCACACCCTCCTCTTACAAATGTTGAATTTGTATACATCCACACTAACGTGGCATGCAATATTCACGGTGATTTGAGGTGTTGGTTAATTTAAAATAGTATTGTTTGAGGAATCAATATTATTCTAAATTTAGAGTCTTGACCAAAGTTTATTTTTTGTGATTCTTAGGATGACTTTCAACCCACTAGCCATTATACTGAAAGAGAACAAACTTACTGGTCCCAACTATATTGATTGGAAAAAAAACCTGGACATAGTTCTTACTGCTGAAAGCTATAAGTTTGTACTGACTGAGGCTTGCCCTGATGCACCTGACGGTGACTCTACGCCAAAGGAGATTGAGTATCATAAGAAATGGGTAAAAGCTGATGAGATGGCGCGGTGTTACATTTTGGCATCAATGTCAAATGTATTGCAACATCAACATCAAGATTTACCAACAGCTTATGATATAATGAACAATCTCAAAGAACTCTTTGGGCACCAGAGTCGGACTGCTAGGCAAGAGGCAATGAGGAAGTTAATGACAGCCACCATGTCTGAGGGGACACCCGTAAGGGATCATATCCTCAAAATGATGGCTTATCTGAATGAAATACAAGTCCTTGGAGGAGAAATCGATGGGGAAACCCAGGTCGATATAATTCTCCAAACGCTACCCAGAAGTTTTGGCCCGAACTATAACATGAACAAAAGAGAGTATCGTTGGCGGAACTTCTGACAAGCAGCAGAAGGAATATTTCGTCACGGTTATCAGATTCACTATTCTGAAAATGGTTCTACTTCTAAGTCAAAAGGCAAGAAGAAGAAGAAAGTGTCTTTTAGGAAAGAAGGTGAATAAACCTCAGTGTGATGAAAGTGGAATGAAGAAGCCGAGGACAAGTGCTTCATCTGCGCCCGACATTAGAATGACCGTCCTCGTAGGAACCAGAACAATAAAGGTATATTTCATACTCTAGTAGTTGAAACATGTTTAGCGGTGTTATCTACCAGCACCTGGTGTGTAGATACGGGAGCCACTGTTCATGTCTGTAATTCTTTGCAGGGGTTCCAGGAAACCCGACAACTATTTGATGGAGAGATAACTGTCTACATGGGCAATGCTACTAAGGTGGCGGCTGTTGCAGTGGGAGAGTCTACTTATCTTTTGATAGGAATAGAAATTTGATTTTAAGAAATTGCCTTTATGTACCCAGTTTTAAAAAGAATTTAATTTCAGTTTCTAAACTATATTTGGATGGATATTCAGTCTCTTTTAGTAACAATGTCGTTATAAAGAGAAATAAGGTGATTATCTGTTCTGGTGCATTAGTTGACAATTTATACACTTTAAATCCAATTTCTCCCACAAAGCAAAATATGGAAATTAATAACACATCTTCTAACTCTAATAAGAGAAAAGAACCTTCAGAAATGAACCAAACATATCTTTGGCATCTAAGGCTTGGACATATTAATTTATGTAGGATTCAAAGGCTTGTAGCCGATGGACTATTGAGTTCATTAGAGTTGGAAAACTTTCCAACATGTGAATCCTGCTTGGAAGGTAAAATGACCAAGAGACCTTTTAAGGCCAAGGGGTATAGAGCCAAAGATGCGTTAGAACTGGTTCATTCTGATTTGTGTGGTCCTATGTCTATCCAGGCAAGAGGTGGTTATGAATACTTCGTCTCCTTTATAGACGATTATTCAAGATACGAATATATTTACCTGATGCGCCGCAAGTCTGAATGCTTTGACAAGTTCAAAGAATATAGGGCTGATGTGGAGAAACGTCTTGGTAAAAGTATCAAGACACTACGGTCTGACCGTGGTGGCGAATACCTCTTTGGAGAGTTTAGGAATTACTTATCAGAAGTCGGGATTCAATCCCAATTGTCTGCACCTGGTACACTCCAGCAGAATGGTGTGGCAGAACGAAGGAATAGGACTCTTATGGAAATGATTAGATCAATGATGAGTTATTCAGAATTACCGAATTCGTTTTGGGGATATGCTTTAGAAACAGTAGTGTACATTCTGAATATGGTACCTTCTAAAACAGTTCCTTCTACTCCCATGGAATTATGGAATGGGCGCAAGCCTAGTCTGAATCATATCCGGATATGGGGTAGTCCAGCACATGTGCTGAAGGGAGATACTAACAAGTTGGAATCACGTACAGAAGTTTGTCTGTTTGTTGGATATCCTAAGGGAACGAAAGGTGGTTTGTTTTATAATCCTAAAAATCAGAAGATCATTGTTAGCACCAATGCTCGATTCTTAGAAGAAGATTATGTAATGAACCATAAGCCCATGAGTGAAATAGTTCTAGAAGAAATTAGAGAGGACACGTCTACTTCAGTACCAACAGTACAAGATGAAGTACCACAAGAGACTGCAACACGTCTTGCACATGATACATAACCACAGACGGTGCCTCGTCGTAGTGGGAGGGTTGTAAGGCAACTTGAGAGATTCATGTTTTTGGGAGAGTCTTCGGACTTGATTCCGGGTAAACATGAACCTGATCCCCGGACATATGATGAAGCACTCCAAGATATAGATGCAGTATCTTGGCAAAAGACAATGAATTCTGAAATAGATTCTATGTACTCTAATAAGGTTTGGGAGCTTGTAGAACTACCTGATGGTGTAAAAGCCGTTGGATGCAAGTGGATCTACAAAAGGAAAAGAGGGGCAGATGAGAAGGTAGAAACCTTCAAAGCAAGGCTTGTTGCGAAAGGGTATACTCAGAAAGAGGGAATTGACTATGAGGAGACTTTTTCGTCGGTAGCCATGCTTAAGTCTATCCGGATACTCTTATTCATTGCTGCTCATATGGATTATGAGATTTGGCAAATGGATGTCAAGACAACTTTCCTTAACGGAAGTCTTGAAGAAAACATCCATATGAAGCAACCAGAAGGGTTTATTGAAAAAGGCAAAGAGCATCTAGTGTGCAAGCTTAATCGGTCCATTTACGGATTGAAGCAAGCTTCAAGATCTTGGAACATCCGGTTTAATGAAGTAATCTAGTCATATGGATTTATCCAGTGTCCGGATGAGTCTTGTGTATACAAGAAGTGTAACGGAAACGTGGTGGTATTTCTTGTACTATACGTAGATGATATTTTGTTAATTGGAAACAATGTCAAGGTATTATCGGACGTAAGGGTATGGTTGTCCAAACAATTTGATATGAAGGACTTAGGAGAATGTGCACACATTCTTGGGATCAAAGTTATAAGGGATCACAAGAAAAGAATGTTGTGTCTATCCCAAGCTTCATATATAGATATAGTCCTTGCTCGTTTTAGCATGCAGAACTCCAAGAAAGGTTTCTTACCTTTTAGGCATGGAGTAGCCTTATCTAAAGAGATGTCTCCGAAGACATCAAAGGAGATGGAGGAAATGAAGGCAGTTCCTTATGCTTCGGCTGTAGGAAGTCTTATGTATGCAATGCTGTGTACGAGACCTGATATCTATTTTGCCGTGGGCATGGTCAGCAAATATCAGAGTAACCCTGGACAAGGACATTGGACTGCGGTAAAGCATATATTGAAGTATCTGAGAAGGACTAGAGATTATATGCTAATTTACCAAGCAGACGAGTTACTCCCTGTGGGTTACACGGATTCAGACTTTCAATCAGATAGGGACAATAGTAAGTCAACATCAGGCTATGTGTTTACTCTAGGAGGTGGAGCCATTGCATGGAGGAGTGTTAAGCAGAAATGCGTCTCGGACTCAACCATGGAAGCTGATTATGTGGCAGCCTTTGAGGCAGCCAAAGAAGTTGTATGGCTCAGGAACTTTCTAATGGACTTAGATGTGATTCCTGGTTTGCCCAAGATCATCACAATTTATTGTGATAATAGTGATGCAGTTGCAAACTCGAAGGAACCACGAGCTCATAAGGCAAGTAAACATATTGAGCGCAAGTACCACCTGATACGAGACATCGTCAAGCGAGAAGAAGTTGTCGTTACCAAGATTGCATCAGAAGATAACCTAGCAGATCCTTTCACAAAGGCCCTTCCGGCGAAAGCTTTTGATCGGCATGTGGAGGGGATGAGAATCAGATGTAAGGCAATAGATATGGCAGCTTAGTCTTTTAGTATAAGTGGGAGATTGTTGTAGTGTATACTAAAAGCCTAGCTTTTGTAAACATTTATTTGTTAAAATAAAAGAATCACATTGGTCAATATCTGCATTTATTTATTAAATGTAATTGTTCAATTAATTTATATAGTAGACAACATGGAGTGTAGTGTCACACTCAGAAGATCATGTTGTCGGTTCTCTATAAATTATAAACAGTTGCTCGCGACTAAGATAGAAAGGAACAAACTATCAGTATAGTCGTAGTGTAATTAAGTATTAGTTTATCTTGACTAATAAATTACACTAATACACTTTAAGTGTATTGAGTATGATCATTTAGGTATGTTCTTTTTGTACTGACTTAGTAAAAAAACTAAACCTTAGTTATTATGGAAGTGTGTACTCTTAATCCTAATATAATAACAAGCACATATATTTAATATTTATTTCTTTGATTTATCAAAGGGTGAGGTTTAGCTCGATAAATCAATATGCCCGATAAGTTGGGAAATGATATTACTTATAGTGTGTATTGTTGATTATAGAAGGAATCTGTGTCCTAGTTATCTAGGTTGAGAATGTCCCCAAGAGGAGCTCATAAGGATTGCCATGTTAAACCCTGCAGGTGGACCTAGTCCGACATGACAATAAAGTTGAGTGGTACTACTCTTGGAGCTAGATATTAATTAAGTGAGTTGTCAGTAACTTACTTAATTAGTGGACATTCAAAATCTTAAACACAGGGAGACTAACACACTCATGATAAGAAGGAGCCCATAATGTAAATTGGGATTTGTGCGGTAATAACTCTCTAGTGGAATGAGTTATTATCGATGAACTTGAGTTGTGTGTTCGGGGCGAACACGGGATACTCAAGCTCATCGAAAGGCCAAAACCAATTTCTCCTCTAGGTCCCTGTCGTAGCCTCATTATAGCCTCAAGTCCATCCAAATGTAAGGCTCTTCTTGGTGTCCAAGAAGGGGGGCGGACCATTGCTTGGTGACCAAGCAATGGCCGACCACATCCTCTTGAATGGGGCCCGCCCTATAGCTTGGTGACCAAGCTTGTAGGGGCTGGCCATAATAATTCAAAAAGGGAGGGTTGTTTTGAATTTTTAAAATCTTCTCTTTGTAGAAAACTATAAGTTTTAAAAGAGAGATTTTATTTTAAAACTTTCCTTATTTGAATTAGGTCACATGTTTAAATAGAGAGTTTAAAAGATTTTAAAACTTTTCTTTTTTAATCATCCTCATGGTTTAAGAAAAAAAAAGGGAAAAGAAGTTTTAAAATTTAAATTTTCTATCACCATGTTAAAAAAAGGAAATTTTATAAGAGAGTTTTTAAATTTTAAAACATGGTTTTAATTTTTAGAAATTTTCCTTTTTTAACTCATACTTTAGAAAAGAGAGTTTGTAAATTTTATAAGAGGATTTCTTCTTGTAAAATTTTAAAAAAAATTATTTTTCCTTTCCTTTTAATTGTGGCCGGCCACCTTGCTTGGTGCCCAAGCAAGGGCCGACCAATAGGATTAAACCAATCCCAATCCTAAACCAAATAGGATTGATCTCAACCATTAATTGATGATTGATTCAATCAAGAGGAAAGAAAAGGAAAAATAAAAAGGGAAAAGGAAAAACTCTTGGATGATTTTATTTTTTGTAAAAGGTTTTTCCTTATTTGCCTTGGGCAAGTAATATAAAAGAAGGGGTGAGGGGGCTTCATGAGATACAACTCTTATTCTTTTGCTTGGGTGATCTCTTGGTGGCCGGCCCTCTCCCTTCTTCCTCTCCCTTTGCTCTCTTCTCCTTGGTGGTGGTGGTGGCCTGATTTTAGAAGAAGAAGGAGGAAGCTTTTGGGTGGTGTTCATCTTGGAGGATCGTCGCCCACACGACGTCCAAGGCGAGGCGAAGAATACGGCAGAAGATCTCGAGGTCGTTAGCTTACAAAGAGAAGGTATAACTAGTAGTTTTCTTCCGCATCATACTAGTTATTTTTCTTTGTGTGAATTCTAAATACAAGAGGCAATTAGATCTAGTTTATCGAATTTATTTTTCGATTTTGTGTTTTCTTCTTTTTCGAATTTGTGATTCGATTGTTCCTTTTGGTTAACTTAGAGTTATTTAAGGAAATAAATATTAGCTTTCCTTAAAAGGCTTTGCCTAGGCAGTGGTGGTTGCTCCCATATCCAAGAAGGTCATGTGCCTCGCCATGCAGTCCTGGAAGCCAATTTTGGAAATTAATATTTATGGAATTAATAACCTAGGTAGATTTGAATCAATAATGTTAAGTTCCGCTTGCGATTCAAATCTAAACCATTAAGAACAGATAAGTTAAATTTGGAATCAATGATGTTAAGTTCCTTCTGCGATTCCTTATTTAACTTCTAAAGAACACAATAAGTTATTTAAGTAAAGGTTTGACACTTGTACAAAAATTTTTGTACAGTGGAACCGGTACGTTTTCCTAGGTTTAACCAACAGGCTTTGGCATATGAGTGTTTCCATCCAAGAGCGGCTAAAGTAGATTGGTTTTCGGTGATCTGAAAGCCATATATTTTGCCCAAGCATAAGTTTACATCTTGGTTACTTGCTCATGGAAGACTAAGAACGACAGACACCATCTCATATGAGCCTAACAAATTATGTGCGTTGTGCCACCAACAAGATGAATCCAATAATCATATTTTTTTAATTGTGACATTGTCAAGCCCTTACTTGATAAAGTTAAGATATGGATGGGTATCACTTTTGACATCACCGATATGACCTCATTTCTTGATACATTTTGGCAACATTACAAAGGTAATGGGAGGCAAATGAAAGCAAGACATCTTGCTTTATCTTCCATGATTTATTTCGTATGGAATGCACATAACATGAGCCGATTTGAGAATGTTGTACCTTGCTTTGAGAAGATATTTCACAATGTCCAAGTTCATGTTTGGCGCTTTGTAGATATCAAGTAATTCTTTTGTAATGTGTGGTAATATTTTGTGATATGCTCGGATGTCATACAAAGTCCAAGTCATGTTTGGTACTTTGTAGACTTTAGTGAGACCTTGATGTATAATGTTATATATGAAGTTTGTTTAATGATGTAGTCTTACAAAGTCATAAAACTGTTATGCACTTTGTAGACATCATATGATTATATTTTATTCTTTTTTAGAGTGTAATATATTTACCTTCTAAAAAAGTGAATTTGATTTCGGTTACTTTGCTAAGTCATCTCATCCTTGATCTTGGACCGAATTAATATTATTTAAAAACTTATGGCGAATTAACAACATTTTTAGGGTGTGTTTGGTTCAAGTTATCATGTATAACTTTAGTTATGATTACTAGATAATCGCATAACCAAGGTTATGGGGAATAAAACATAACCAAATGTTGTTTGGTTCAATCTCGATAATGCAATAAAAACTTATTTATTTAAAGGTTTTAATAAATACCCTACTTTAATATTTTATTATATTACCTTTAGTTATACAATCAATTATACATCATAATAATAATAATAATAATAATAATAATAATAATAATAATAATATTATTATTATTATTATTATTATTATTTAAACTCTACGTTTTCTTACTTTTTCTTTTTAATGTTTTTCTTTATTTTTATATATTTTTTATTTTTTTATTTTGTTTGTTTTTTTATTTTTTTCCATTTTTTTAAATTTTTTTACTTTTTTTAATTTTTATTTTTTTTATTTTTTTATATTTTTAAAAAATTTATGTTTTTTTTAAATTTTATTTTATTTTTTATGTTTTCCATTTTCTTCTTTACGTTTTTATTTTTTATCACATTTTTCTCTTATCCGAGGATATTTTGAGTAAAAAAAATTATTAACCCCAGAATCAAGGAAAATCTCAGTTTTCGAAGTTTTCCGATTCCTGGTTGCATGCCCCTTTTACTGACATGTCAGACATGAAACATTACTCGAGAATTATCGATTACCTAAATCAAATAGGATTTTTATTAATAATTTTAAATGAATAATCAAAATTATTAAGAATAATTCTCAATCAAGCGCATCTAACCTTGAGAACCAAATTCAATGTGCAATAGCTCTGATTGAATTTGCGAGGAGGTAATAACAATACTGATGCTATAATTAGTGCTATAATTACAACTTATCATATCTCACTTTATTTCTATAACTACCGTAATTATTTATCATATTTACATTAACTCAATCAATCTCTCAACCACTCCAGCAACTCATCCAGCGCCGCCGCCGGCATCGTCTCTACCTCTTCCTCCTCCTCCTTCGCCACCGAAGCACCACCGGATCCCGCTACCTCCCGCCGCCTCTTTCTCTCTCCGGCGGCGTGCACCTCATGGTCGATATAATTGCCAGTCGTCCAGCTTACAGGAGCCTCCTCCACTGCCTCCGCGACGACGGACTCCTTCCCCGTGAGGCATTGCACCACGGATTTGAACTGGTAGGTGTCTACTTCCACGAACGTTGTTATGATGACTTTGACCTTCGCCGGAGGCGCCGCCGGCAATCGGCCACAGCTCCGATGGCCACTTTGGTTGTTGTACGGAAGCATGCCTAGCTAATTACTCAAGGGAATTGGAAATCGATCAGAATTAAGGAAGTTGTGCTGGGTATACTCTGCTTTGAGCAACTGCTTACGGCTAGTTGACATTTATAGGAGTTTGCAAGTTAGACGATATCTGAGTGAGTTGAGGAATGGCGGCGAAGTTGACTAAAGATAAAGTCCGTTATGTGACTCTGAAAAAGTCTTCGGTTTATCTGCTTCCCAATTCGCGCATTTAAAACCACGCACGTTTTTTATTTTGTAAGAAAATGTCGCTTATTCTGACTAAAGATCGAGCGTTTAAATCTATATTATAATAATAAAAAAAATTAGTTTTATCATTTTTATACCAAAAATACATGCTTGCTAATTGAAAAAAAAAAAAAAATACTAGAAGATGTTTTAATAATATTTTTTTTATCAGACTTGTTTATCAATTTTTTTTTGTTTTTATCTTTACCTTCAGACATAGTTGCAAAAAAAAAAAGAAACCGTCACCTTAGCGGCCCCCTAGTCCGGCCCCATAAATATCCAAAGGGGTTAAATCGCGATTAAGCTGGGCAGGAGGGGTGACTGGGGGTCGAGTGGAATTTAAAGCGCAGCAGACCGAGGTTTTAAGTCCGTGTGCAACTGACGACCCTCGACCTCTATTGCAAGCATCAGACACCCTTCTAACTGATCCAGCCCGTGGGGGCTTTACCTTCAGACATAGTGCAACGGTAAAATGATGCCCCGTACATGAGGCGACAAGTGATGGGGGTCGAGCCTTGCGGCCAGAGAAGAAGAGCACACCAAACATGTTCCAAAGCAACTTGATAAGAATAACCTTCTCTACTAATTACTGGAACAACAATGAAGGGCAAATCTTTGGATACAATGAAGAGAAGAGTTATTGCCAAATTCTTACATGCTTTGGATCACGTTGCCATGAAACACACTTGCAAAGTAGTTGTAGATATCATGTGCATTCTAACTTCTAATATTAATTTTAAGTTTACATAGAAGAGAAAAAAGGCCAATCTCTACATTAATCATCTGGTGGTAATCCAATATATCGTGAATAAAGAGGAAGGCTGAAACTATTTGTTATCGTATCCTAGAGAAAAAAAAAAAGGAGCACATCTGTCATGGGAAAAGCATTATCTATCGAAGCTCTGAGCTAAATTTCCAGAAGCAGCAAAGGATTTTTAGACGTTGTATATCCCGGCGGACAGCATCATGAACAAGGTTTCTGTCTGTTTCAAGCACTGCGATGGGCCAGTAGCTGATAGTTTACTCTGGCAGCCAACTAGCTTTCAATAGGTGAAGAGAGAGCTACTGCCTCATCGGTAATTATGCTGGATTTGCTTCTTTTGCTGTTTCGCTGATGGAATCAAGACGCCAGTTCTGTTTGTTGCTCTGATTTGGATCATACTGGGATATGTATAAGATCTTCTTATGGTAGTTTCTAAGTGTTTGCCGATGTCCGACACTGACATAGGTTATTCCTGCTTCTGCAATCCGTCTGTACATGTGGGCCTGCGCAGAAGATGCAAGTATTAATGGTTAAGCATTGCCATGCATCTACAGAAAATAAACTACAGGTTCTTTGCATGCAATTATTTATTGCATCCTTGAAAACTTGCAGGAAAGGAGATTATTTTGATACCTCATTGTCGTCGTCTAATGCACTCGTAGATTCATCCAACAAAACTAATTTTGGCTTTGCGAGTAACAAGCGAGCAAATGCAAGTCGCTGTTGTTCACCAAGTGAAAGAACACTAGACCATTCATATGTGGAATCCAAACCATTGAAACGAAACAATATATCTCCAAGTTGAACAATTTCAAGCACTTGTTTCATATCGTCAACTGTTGGCTTCTGAGGCTTATTGGATTTACCCCCTAAGTTTGGTACTTGAGATAAGAATGGCAGAGAACCTAAGAAACAAGTAACCAGTTGGAATGGTTGCTTTTCCATAAATGGTTTCAGATAAATGAATAAATTATAATTGGTTAATTGTATACACAACTACAGTTTTGCAGCCAGCACCAATTTCGACAAATAACAAGGCATCAAAGACCATACTGACATCACGGGGAAAAAATAACCAGATATATAAGAACTATTAGTTTATGAAAAACATGCGCTGAGAAAGTTATTCGACGCACAAATTGTTCACAAAGCATATAAGATCTTTTGAAATGTACCAGCAGAATCATTTGAGGTAGGGTCCATTTCCTCACTCCAAGTTGGATAAAGCAGTTGTTGCCGAAGTGTGCCCAAAACCATATATGGCTTTTGGGGAAGGAAAAAAACTCTACTGTTTCTGGATCCTCTTTGTTCTTCATCTGCCTTCATTGCATTTTGTGATCTTGACAAAACAGTATCTTCTATATTGAATATGATACTTCCCTTACCAGTATTCCATAGACCAGCAAGAGCTCGTAAAAATGAAGTCTTACCACTTCCACTTGGTCCCATTACCTATAAATGTACACCACCTCTAAAATGAGAAATTAATACTATAAAACAATAATTGAAATGAGAAATGAATGGAAGGATTGAGTCAATTATAAGTGAGTTTGTGAAAGAGAGTCAACAAGAGTGATGAACAGCTAGTAGGAAAACAGCACCACAATGGGGCAGGCAGTGACTTGGTGAGTAGTGGAAGTAGTGAGAGAGAAAAGGACACTAAGGGAGATGGTGGACATGTCACTGAGAAGACTAATCTTTGATTTTTTTTTCAATTGGTCGAGCAAGACTGCTCTATGTTGGAAATTAGGAATTCAGATACTGACTTTGTGAGTAGTGGAAGTAGTGAGAGAAAAGGACACTAAGGGAGATGGTGGACATGTCACTGAGAGGACTGATCTATGATTTTTTTTTAATTGGTCGAACAAGACTGCTCTATGTAGGAAATTAGGAATTTTGTCTAAATTGCAACTAGCACATCAGACTTATGCTTTGAACTACCATCTTCGATACTGGGCTGATACTGATTTGACCCTTGGACAAATATAGTACTGATTTACCAAGAAGAGTGCTGCCCAGTACTTGCATTGGACCAATATCCTTAATTGGCCCATTGACGACAGCAACAATCCAAAACTTTGCTTAAAACTTCTGTCCCAATACTTGCAATGGCACAGATCGGTTATTTAAAATTCAGTTTATTCAATAACTTGTTCAAAAGCTTCTGTAAGAGGTGATCAATATACAACAGTTTGAAAGTGTTTTTTTTTTCAAGTAGCTACTAGAGCAGCTACGTAGATCATCAAACCATGTGTGGGAGCCTTACCAGTAAATGTTCCTTGTCATTGATCTCCATAGATAAATCAGTGATAAGCACATTCTTCGTTCTAGGTGTTTGTAATGTTAGATTTTCAATCTTTAATAACTTGTGATGCCTGAACTGAGAAACAGATCCATTAGAAACCAACAAAGATGGATCCTTGTCACCAAACTGAATATTATTAACTCGATCAGTATCCTCAGGCTTTGTTATGTATGCTTCACTATCATCTAAAACATCATCAAATTCCCCTGTAAGAAAGACAAGGAAAGAGGTCAACAAATAGTCTATGATTAGAAGAAGGAAAAAGGCTTGTTCACTGCACTATAGTAGATGCAGCTCAATAGTTGATGTTTGGCATATTTATGAGGTATATTAAGTTTCTTAGGACTTGTTAGCTAAACAATGAGTCATGTCTTTTACAGACAACAAACTTGTTGCAAAAATTATTTCCTATGAAAAGGTTAATTAGACACAGAACCACAATTTTCAGATATTCATACCCTAATTCGAACATGGCCTCTTACTATAATAGTATAATGTGTTACTTGTCTCATAATTTATGGTTAGTGTGTTAACAATTCAAGGGGCAAGAACAATGTAGGTAAGATGAGAAGTATAATACTCATGTTACCTGGTAGCAGCAAGCTAGAATATTCAATTGATTAACTACAAGATTCAATTGATTCGTTCAAAAATATTAAAGCATCATTATCAAGGCAAATCCACAGAGGATAACATCAAGCAGAACCCTCAGAAAAAGGAAATACTTAGTATCAGCATTAAGATTTAACACAGACATAAGAAGCTTATTAGGTCCCAAGAGCTCACTTCTTGAGATTTCTTGAAAACAGTATTTTACCAATTTCTTTCACAAGAGATTTGAAGCTTCAAAATTATCTGCCTATATTGCTCCATAATCTGATGTGCTAGCATAATTTTAGCACTTATTACAGAAGTTCCATGTAATTGGAAATTACAACTAAAACAAGTACAAAATTCATAACAAAACGTTCATGATAAAGGAATAGAATTTTTGAGTGATGAAATGATAGGGATTTTACCAAGACGATTTATTACAGCAGAGAAGGCACTGATGGCTTGAAATTGGAACACGACTAATGAAAAATCACTTAGTATATGATTGAAAGCAGAAACAGATTGGTTGATCACCCCAAATTCAATTTTTCCTGAGAAGTACATAGGAGCAACAACTGCAGCAGGAAGAATTTGAATCAAATAACGGTAACCATCGGTGAAAAACTCAAGATTTCGAGATGCAACCAATAGTTCCTGCAAAACAATAAACAACCTATTAAAAACATTGTAAGAAATGTAATGCTGATGCTGTTGAAACTGTCAAGAGCATTAGAAACAATAGAGTTTCAGGTGGATTGGATGTAGTCCTGTACTTATAGTTCTAGGTTTCAAATTATCAAGTCTTATGTATGCCCATATAATGGTTATCTTGTATTTAGTGCTAGCAAGCTTTCTTTCTCCATACTTGATCAAAATCTATTTATCTACGTACTTTTCTTCTCGGATCAATGTTTTCCGAAATAAATTCAGGAATAAAATGATGCCACACTTGCACAGTGTATATGGACTAAATTATTTTCCATGAAAATACTCATTAATTAGATATAAAAAATTAGAACTAGGAATGAATCTCACAGAAAATATTTTTAACAAATTAATCAGAATTTTGAAAAATCATAAAAATACTTTGCACTTAACTTATCTCTAAGTTTAAACCCAAATCATAAGATAGAATTGAGTCCTTAGCGATAGTAAAGTATAGAGTTTAAGAAAGTCCTTCAAAGGATGATGTGTAGAATAGATAATCACCTTCAGGAATCATTCCTGATTGAATTACGAATAATTATCACACTCTCTTCCACTCCTAAACCATACCAAATAGCCATTCCTTAGTTTGATCCACAAAGTATGAATGAATCTAGAGTTAATCTCCTAGAGCCTTTTGAATTGATATGCATAGTCTTTGTCCAGAAGTACCTCTTTTTTGTTCTAAATATAAAAAATGGCATTACACTAAGGACCTACTTGTAACTCTTTACATTGACAAATATACATAAAGAGAGGAGACACTTAATATAATGAACCCTAATAATTCTCCAATACTCTTAACATAAACAAACTTGGCTTCTCTGTAAGTATATGGTTTTATAAGTATTTGTTGATATCAAACATAAGGTACCATTGATGTACAGATCCCATATTATTTTGTTTGTCCGCAAAATAAATTAATAGAAAAGAAGAAAGACACAATCAAATTAGTTTCCAATTTCCAGATTTGATAATTCAGAAATATAAGGCATAGATGACAAAAACTGATCTTAGTGTATTGCAGATCATTTTTACTATGAAGTACCATCATAGTTATGCTACAAACAAATTTCACAACAAAAATCATTTACAACTCATGATGAATAATTGCAAAAAAATGTGAGATAGAGATTCTATTTTATAACAAATTTAAGTAAATGACATAAGAAAACCTTAGAACAAATTGACAAAAAGCCTGATGAGAAGCGAAGAATGAATTGCTAAGCTTGTAGTAGCTTTGGTGATATTTAAAATGCTAAAGAAGCAATTTTAAAGATATTTGAGAAGCATAGAGAAACCCTACAGTTAAATTCTCAAAAGCACTTTTAAAACGCTGCAGTAGAAGTTGCATTTCATTTCGCTCGCCTCCATAAAAGGCAATCGACTCGGCATTTTCACGAACTCTCACAAGTCCATATCGGAAATCTGCTTCTTTCTTCTCTTGCATGAAATTCAGAGTGACAAAGCCCTAAGTAGAAATGATAGTATGTGTTAGGAGAACTCAGTGTATGAAATAAAAGTGCCAAAGTGAAATTTACCTTCCCAAGAAAAACACTTAAAGCTGTACCGCCAAGAGAGTAAACAATAAGTACACCAAATAATGGTGGATAAATTCCATATAGAATGTTGCTGAATGATATCAAGTCAATGGCTGCATTGAACAGAGTCAAAGAAAATGAAAGAGCAGTTCCAGTAAAAGAACTTAGATCATCTACAATCCGTTGGTCTGGATTATCAACAATTGATTGAGATTGGATCTTGTAGAATGTCTGGTTTTTAAAATAACGTTGCATGTAGTGACTTGTCATCCAAGATCTCCATCTCAAGGAAAGGGTTTCTCGTGCATAATCTCTTATGACAAAAAACTGCAGTATACCAAAGAAATGCTTAAAAAATACTCATAATTGAGAGAATGGAACATGATTTTACATTAGCAACACAAAAATTACACACATTTTCTTGAATGCATAGTAAGATAGTTCGAGAAGTCTTTCTCATACAAAGAGAAAATCTTAGATAACTAAAGTTAATAAGGAGTGAGTGGATTATCCTAAAACCAGAAAATTACACTGCATCATCAAATATTTATGATGATCTTACTGCAAAATTCATACTAGGCATTAGGGAAACAATTAGTAAATTCATCTTAGTTTGAAAGTTGTGTTAATAGTGATACCATAGTGGAATCTTAGTAGACAAAAAGATAAATATTGTCCCCGCACATGGTTGGAACTTAAGGCTTATTGTCTTCTTCTAGAAATGATGTGATGCTTTCTTCAGTTACTAAAATCCTTCAATGTCTTGAATTTGTCATTAATGAATTTGAATGTTTTTCTTTAAATTTTTTTATGAGTTTATGGAGTGTAATGGGCTTCATAATTTTTACTTGACAATTATTCTCAGTGATATCAAAGATATAAGGGTGGGCATGTCTAGTCCAAAACTGATACACCAAAACAAAACAAACTAAATCAAATCAAAAATTTGATCTATCAAGTTATTGGTTTAGTTTTGGGTTGCAAAATAGATAATCTTATTGGCTTCAGTTTGGTTTCAGTTTATGTCCGGATGAAATTAATAATACCAAACTGATGAATTATTTTCTTAATGTAAAATATACGATTATTTCTAAATGCAATGCTATAATACCTGAACCAATGATGATAATTGTAAATATAAAATATAAATGCCAAATTAGAAATTTGTATCTATTTGTCTGTCTGATTTTTTACAACAATATACAAATTTATTTAACTTTTTAATTATTATTTTTCAATTTAAACAGAACCAAACGAAACATGTTTGGTTTAAATCTAAAGTGTTTAAATTTTGATTTGTTCTGGGATGAAATTTTCAAACTCAGAGAATCCGTTAGAATCCATTTAGTTTCAATTTTGCCTTTAATCTAATAACCCAACCCATGCATCTCTGAAAAAAATGATTTTGTATATACTATTCCCCAGATACTAGGTGAAAGTACAAAGATATTTTAGGCTAAATTAATTTATCACTTTTACATGAAATCTATAGTCCACTAAAACAGCTAAAAGGTCTCTTCTCCGCATTTGGGGGAATTTTTCTGTTCCATTTTTCTTAAAATTATTTAGGTTTTCATTTCTTCATGTGAAGGGGAGCCTTGGCGTAATAGTAAAGTTGTTGCTTTGTGACCAAAAGGTCACGGGTTCGAATCCTATAAACAACCTCTTGCAAAAAACAGGATAAGGCTGCGTACAATGGATCCTTCCCCGGGACCCTGCATAGCGGGAGCTTCGTGCACCAGGTTGTCCTTTTTTATTTCTTCATGTCTCTAAGCACTTGTGAGGATTGTTAAAAGTTGCATTTTATGGAGTGCATGTATCTGAGCTGGAGCGTAGCGTGCTGCAATTAAATCATGCTAATGCATGCAACTGATAACATAATTCAATTAAAATTTTTTATGTGAATGCATGATGCATGCAACTACTAATTACCGCAGGCAACACACCGGTACATCTGCAAGGCCATTCGATCGGCAGTTATAGTAAGACAGATTTAAATCCGTGTTGTGCAGGATCTACTTATGCACAAAGCAAAGGAGTTTCAAGCCCTCTCCTATTTTTCCAGAGTTTTTTTAATAAATTTTAAAAAATTCCCATGGTGCTCCATTATCCAGCCCTAGCCATTTCATTGCTTCAGAAAGAGTGAAAGTGGCTGCTTCATCTTCTATGATAATCTTCAGTCTGATTTTTCTTTTCTTACTCTCTCTCAGTTTTATCTTGGTCAATCGATCCATCATCGGAGTCCCTTCATCACCCTGTAGTAGTTGTAAGGTTGTGAGATTGTGGCCTCCAACAGTGTGGTGCAGTGGTAAAGCACTAACAATTAAGAGGACCGATGTTTGAATCCTAGGACGAATATTTTGGAGGTCGGCTTTTGAGTGTGCATAAGTTGTGCTCCAAATTTACTCGGTAGATGAGCCGGGAGGAAGGTCGTCTACCTAATCTCAAAAATTGAGGAAGAATTATGAATTACTAGACACTGACAAAGACTATAGTCATGCCACTGTCTTTCTTTTATTGCCATTAAACTGATTTCTTGATTTTTGATATATATTAGCCAACACTGAGGTTCTAACAAAATCTTTTTAGATGTAGGATAAGTCTTTCATATCCTGCTATAAAATTTCGAAGGTTGAAAGATAAAAACTTGCCTCAACCAACCCCAATTAAGGTCACCCCTCTCCCCACTCTGTTATATAAATGAAGCAGAGATGGAATAAAAAAATATAACCCATTTTTCTAGGATGATAACATTGTCTTTTGTCCTATGCTGCTTTTTCAACTAAAATTCTTGTTTATGGTAAATTTATTATAGATTTTTATGAATATTTTATATTTTGTTGTAGTGTTCCAAACATGAAAAGCAGGGTAGAGTGGTGATGGGAAAGAAGAATTCCTTTCATATCCCACTCTATATGGGATAAGAATGAGGAGTCAAAAATTTTGACTCATGTTATTACCATTCGTAGGTAAAATACTATCTTATCATATAGTTTAGTCTTAGACAATTTTATTAACTATATATGTTTTTATAACAATTGAAACCTACAATATTCTAATTTATTATGGAAAGAAAAAAAAATCTTGATACAATTTTACAAACTACGATAGCTATATAATGCTCACGCATCGCTAGGATAAATATTTAGTATATGTAAGATGATTTTAGATAAAGATTGCAGGTAAACACAATTAAGTTTCAAATTTATTTCTTAACATAATCAAGAACCTAATAAAAAAACATCTTTGGGTTAAAAACTTAGTGACGTTGCAATGCCATTATGGCTTGCAGAGCAATACCTAAACAAAAGCCAGCAATATGCTCACCGGAATACCTCCAGCAAAGGCTCCCAGATAATACATAAGCTGCTTGGTGAATTGTTCTTGATCCTTACCTAGAAAAGAAATGGCAAAATAACTGCAGTTATTATGAAGAGAAACTTATTCCTTCATTGTGAAAACAATGTAAAATAGATTATAAATAAATATAAATATAAATAAATATTTTAAAAAAAAAACTCACTAGCAAGTGCATTGTAGAAATCACGTCCAAGAAAGTTGAATCCAACACTAATCCCAGTTGTTCCCAAGGTTAGGGCAAATAAAGCAGCCAGCCTAAGCCTAGCCTGGACTTTGTCCTCAGACGACCAGTAAGGTGCAGCAATCTTCCAGAATCTCTTTAGAATCACTTTAAGATCTGAACCCACCCTCTCATCCTTAAGAATAGTTAACAGTTATCTAAAAGATACTACGGAGTTCCACAAATAAAAAACAGATTTAAGAAGCATAAAATTGCAGTTTCAACTAAAAAAGTATGATAGGCTTGACAAAGAGTAATGGCTACTTCATAACAATATAACACTTCTAGATTGTTAACCACAATGAAAGTGATCTTGAGTGTTAATTGTATCGAAGGAACAAACCAACTAGACTTCCTTCAAAAATATACTTGTACAAACAGTTCTAAATAGTAAATTCATCATAAAGAAAATTAAAACAATATATATGTTGCTGGAAATGCCAAAGTCCATTATCAGGCCTATATATATGTTCCAGTGGGTCTAACTTCCAATTAAGGTGATATTTAGAAAACAAATCACTTTCAATAGAAGTTAGTGATCAGTAAAAAGAGGAAAATGAATTATTCTGTGAGTTAAGGAAATTTTCAATTTAATAAAATGTGATATTAAAGGAAATTCCGGAATCCTACCTTATATAGTATGGTGGCCATAAGTACGCTGAGATTGGAATCTCTATAGCAACTAGGATCATGAGAAGTCATAGTGAAGAACTGATGGACCTCAGTATTTATCAGAATTTGTAACAATCTAGAAACTTGAAAAAACAACATATACTTTTCTTATCAGAACAGACCAAAACCTTCATAATTTGTCAGTAGTGCAAACTAGATTGTTAATGCCTCCGACTAAAGACCATTTGCTAACCATCATTGTGGAAATGGAGCCTAACTAAGATATATAGACTTGAAATGAATCACTAAATTTCTTGGGGAAGATGAAGGTCAATTCACATTTTCCCATGGGAAACAAAACCGACAAACTTATTCTAAATGAGAGCAGACATTTAAAACAAAGGTCACATTACACATGCATAACAAAATCTAAGTAAGCATTTATCAAGGAATGAACTAAGAGGCTCACGTGTGTAATGTGACGTTCATTGAGCAGTCTAGTCCCAATCATAATTCATAATAACGAAGGCAATTGATACCCGTCACCACAAAGTAAATGATCATATGGTTAAACCGAATTCATAGAAATATATTTCAGGGTTTAATTCCAATCATAAATAATATGAGGTGATGATTACACATCACTACAAAGTCGACAAGTCCTGATTAAGGCACTGCAAAATATACCAAGTTTGAAGTGACATCGGAGTATAAAAATTTAAGATCGACTAACTAATGCCATTTCTTTCTTACTGTCTTTTCCTGTGTCATTCAGATTATTTCTTGTAATATGTATCTCTTTCATAAATAGTTCATACTAAAATTAGGAAATATCATCAACTTGACTGTGTGCAAATGAAGAAGAAAAAAAAATTGTAATGATGGCAATTTATTGACAAAAGATGAAGGCATAGACACGCATATAATGCTCAAAAATTAGGAATGTAGGTTATTTGTATTGTATTTTTCACATTGGAAATGTTGTCCTAACTAACCATGAGTAACAAAAAAGGTTGAAGGATATGATAGTGTTTCCCCTATAACCATAAGAAATTATAAAAAAAAAAAATCAATTGTAACTTCAATTGCATAAGTGGTACACTCGACAATGAATATGAAGTGACTGCTTGCGGATTATCAAAACAATCACTACCCAATTAGATATCTGCATATTTACTTAAGTCAAAACTGTTAGTTGCACTTTATTTCCTCTTAAGAGATGACAAGCAATATATGAGAAACTATATGACTCGTAAAAGTAAAAAGGAGGTGGTCTACTATTATGACTTTGAAAGAAAAAACAAAAAGGAAAAGGAATATGAAAGAAATAAAATGAAGAAAATATAGCTCTCAGTGTACATCATGATGTAAGGACATTACTACTGATTAAAATACATTTAAGTAACATGAACATGAAATTCAAAATGCCACTACATCATAGACAGAATTTATGTCAGATTGCATTTTAACTGGTAAGGTAGGACTAGGGATGGCGTGCAATCACATTTGAATCCAAGCAGGTTCTCTTGTAGCAATGAGACGCTAGCTAAGGAAAATCATTTTATGAAAACTAATGCAGGAATGCAATAAAAGGCTAACATGTTTGAAATAAAAAATTTTTTTCAAGTAACAATTTATTTTAACTAAAAGCAAACTTTCCTGCACATCCTTTTTTTCAGGCATTTTCTTTTCTTGAATGTTCAACATGTGCTAAAATAAAATTTTCTCTTCGGGTGGAATACATTAAACCAGCTAATTTATTCTCTTGATCTGGGTGTTGCAGTTTAAGTCATCTCAAATTTTAACTAATAAATATTAGGTCAAATCCTGATGACCTTTGTTACTGCTAGGTTCCTAACTCTGTCAAAAGGAGCTCCATGACCAGCGTGAGAGATAATGAACACCTATATCTCCAATGCTCTACTGCTATAAGGAAGAATAGTGAACCTACTTGAGTGATAAGGATGGCAATCTACCCTAATTCATATGTTAAAACTGAAATTACAAACGCTGCCCAAGGCGATTCGATCCGTTCGACAATGGGAACGAATCGACAAGAGCTGGCATCAAATCTCACCTTCTCTTGAGCTGTGTCGGAGGTCTCGACCACGGCCGAGGACCTGGAGGCCCTTCTACGGCGGAGCGTCATCGGCAGTGCCGGCGAGAACCGGAGGGAGCCAGCGGAGAGTCCGTGACGGCGAGATGGGGTTTCCAGCGCCACTAGTAATAGGGGAGCAGCGGTAACAGGTGCGACAATAATAGAAAAAGCCATTAAATTTGATGCTTTCCTTTTCTTGCCTTGCCTTTCTGTCTCTTCTGTTCGGCTCCTCCCTGCTCTTACTATTAATGGATGAAACTGGAGCAAATTCATTCTCGATTATTTTCGACTCTTTTTATTGCCTTTTTTGCTTCTCTTTCGATCGGTTGTTGCGGAGTGTGCGACTGTCTAAAGTTGGCAGCCACAAGAGCCCTATCTGATGTTGTTTACTCTCCGTGGTAAACACGTTAACCGTCTTTGTTTCGCTGTCCATTCACCGTCGACGAGGTCGGCTCGTTTTGGATGACGTGGGTGCCAGCCTGGCAAATCAGATTCAAAATTTTGAAAACGCATTGAACGGTTGTTTCTAGCGGGCCTGTGGCTATATAGAGGGGGGCGAGAAGAGAGCGAGAGCCGTGCTGTTCATTTGCTTTCTCGCTGCGAAGTTGATGAGATCTGAGGTGAGGAAAGAGTCGATGGGAGGACAACAGAGTAGAGGAGCGCAGACGACGGAGCTAAAAGAGACGAGAGGAGGCGGAGAGATCCAGCCATCGAGTAAGCGCCATCGAATCTGCAGGTGCTCGCCTCGCTCAGCGTTCCTCGCTCGCCATTCTTGCTTCAACTGGTACTCTTCGAATTCCTTCTCTTTACAGATTGCAATCTGATCCGAGATTTGATTGGTGATGCATATGACTTCGTTCGCAATCAAACCTCTAATGTGATTGATTTCAGATGATTAAATCTATGTATCGATGATCTAAGCGTTTCTCCTGATCTGAATACGAGTTTTCAAAATCAAAACAGAGTTGGTTGAAATCGATGATTTCTATTCTGAATCTTTTGAGATAGGACGCTTTATGTCGTTTTTTCCACATCTCTTTCTCGGGTAATATTTGACTGCTGCTAGATCTAAATTTAGGGCTTGATATTTCTCTGTTATTGTAATGCCGATTCGATAAGTTACTCACACCAGAAGGTAGTGAGCAGATCGGGTACTTTTCTGTATGCCTGGTTCTAACTGAATCCTGAGATCGGGAACGATCTCTAACGTCTGTGTCAAAAGACAAATCCTATTCGTAAAATTGTTTTCAATGTTTGAACGCAAACATTTCTTTTGTCTCCACTCTCTTAGTCGTGAGATCGAAGTTGGAATTTCAGCCTTTTCAATTTGGATTAAACTAACCAAACAAAAAGGTACGAGGAGGACGTCTGGACGGAGGTGGCCAAGTATCTGGATGGTAGTGATTTGGTCAGGCTAGGTCTGACCAACCGCTGGTTCCACCGTCTGATCAACGAGGAGAGCGTCTGGAAGTATGCCTGCCTAAGGGACCTCCACGTCCCTCCGCCTCTCCGTGTGTCTTTCCCGTGGAAGCAGCTCTACGCCTCTGCCTTCGGTATTAATCTCCGGCCTTTTTTCTAACGCACCACCTCCGTCTCGCATCCTCCAGCCTAACCCACGCCTTCACCCTTCAGATGGCAGCCACTCTTATTCCTTCCGTCACAAGGAGAAGCACATCGGTGAGAATGCAAGTACTAGCACTTCCCTTTATGCCTTGTTCAGTTTGCTGCTAATTGATTCCCTTGTCGAACCGTTAGATCGGATGAGAATAGGGGCTTTCTTCTTAGAATCGCCCGTTGTTCTGCTATCGGAGACTCTGACTCTGCCTAAGAGGCTCCCGCGGCCCCATGACGACCGTGCGAAGACGATTCAGTGCACGGGCACGTGTCTGTTGACCGACGCCCGGACCGGAATCTGGATCGCCGGTAAGCCAATCCCCCACCGTGATCTCGACTTGCTTCTTTTATCATTCTTCTCCGACTTGAGCAATGGAGGTTTCAGATCTGCAACTGGTTCGGTGCCCTGTGTGCAACCTGAACACGTGCGAAGGTACAGCTGGCGGCCCTGCCCATAGAAGCAAGTTTGTGAGGGTTCACGGAAGAGATGAGAATGCATCTACTGCGCAGGGACGATGCAGGTACTAGACGCGAGACACGCGGAGCTGTTCCTAGAGCAGGGGTACAAGGACGGCAGCTGGGACTACGAGGACATTGGTTCCAGCCGGATCGAGAAGTCTGCCGGCGCTGCCACTGGGGCAATCTTCGACGTGAAGCACCTCCTTGAACCTTCTACCGTTGGTAACCCTCCGCCACATTACAGTACTCATTGTATATGCTTTCTTCCTGGTGTATATATTATGAAGTGAGGAGACTCTGGCGGTGCTTTGCTTTTTCCAAATCAGGGGTGATGGATGCGAAGGCGTGGGTGGGGCAGCAGGACGACTGGCAGCCGAAGGCGAGGCTGTCGATCCATGCCGTGGCCGTCAACACCAACCTGCAGGCAAACGAGGGTGAGAATGCAGGTCTCTCTCAACCTTTTGTCTAGTTGACAACGTCGAATCCTGAATTGCTGTAATGGTGCAGGTCTTCAAGTGAGATTCCAGACGATGACAAGCTCGGGAACGGACCAAAAGGTGGTTTCAATTAGAATCTCGCAACAACTCATTTAATTACTTGATATTCTAGATATCACACCACACAAATGCACAAGTACATCGTATAGCACTTTTTTTAAAAAAACAGAGGGAAAAAAAAAAAGAAAATTGGTTAACCTTCAATCTGGTAGCTATAAGCGAGGCAGCCAAGAAACTGTATGGTTTGGAATAGAATAAATTCCTCTTTTGTTATCCAAATAGAATAAATTCTTGTGACATTATATGTGACTCATGAACTTGAATATAAAGATGATATAGTGACAAGATAGCTAAAAGAGGTCTAAACGCCACGGGATTAACTTTCTCAGTTTTAATTACTTAATTTAGGAGTATAATTAACCATAATTAAAAGTCCTTCATAGACAATTCATAAACTCTAACAAAATCAATGTCAATTCAATCATGATTGAAAAAGTTAAGAAGTTACTTTAGAGAGCTTGCATAAAACAATTTCCAAAGAAAATACTTTATGAAAATAGAATTGATAGCACAAAATATGAACACAGCAGGCGTTTAAATCATACAAGCACAAGTACTTATCGAGCACACCATAGGCACAGACAATTATGATATTATATATGTATTTGTATATGTTTTTTTGAAGAAAAAACGTGAAATTTATTGATGGATCAAATAGGGAAGGAACTTGTTAGAACTGGAAGTCATTCCAGAGATTCGAGAACCACTGGGCCCAGCTACCTTCGACTTCATCTTCTGCCTCGTCATGAGAATCGGAAACTTGTTGTTCCCCAGGAGCTGACGAAATCATGTCGTTGCCGTAGGAGATGACTATCCCTCTGTTGCTGCCGGCGTCATCGCCGCCACCCTGATGGCCGAGACGTACGCCCACGATCTTGCTGCCGCTGTGGACGACGGTGCCGCCGGCAGAGATGTCGTAGACGCGGAAGCCGTCGGCGGGGACGACGACTTCATCGCGTAGGGCAGCATCGGCCCGTTTGCGGTCGGCGTGGACGAGTTGGGAGAAGGGGACGGCGAGGCGGGTGGCGGCGGATAGGATGAGGAGGGCGGAGATGACGGAGAGGGAGACGGCGATCTTGGCCGCGGCCATGGCTCGATCGATGCGATCGGAAATGAGGAGGCGGTGGCGTTGGTCAACGGTAGGTGGCGGGAGAGAGGAGTCTTTGAGGGACCAAAATTATAAGGACAATGGGAAGGAAGTTGGTCAATGAACGGCAAACAAATTCCGAGCGTCCGTCTTTGTTTCAATACAAAAATACAATGAAAAAGAGTGGTTATGCCAAAGTCGACGGAGGTAAATATTTGTTTTTTGGTTTTCTCTATTGTTCCAGCTGTGTATTTTCTCTGAAGAAAGGACGAATCAGAGTAATTGTACGGAAGTAAAGATTTTTTTTATAGGCTACTTTACTCAAAAATAGGAAAAGGATCAATTAATAAGTCAGTAATGTATCTTGTTGTATAAATTTATTTTCTCTGAAGAAAGGACGAATCAGAGTAATTGTACGGAAGTAAAGATTTTTTTTATAGGCTACTTTACTCAAAAATAGGAAAAGGATCAATTAATAAGTCAGTAATGTATCTTGTTGTATAAATTTATGATCCATACAAAAAAATATCGGGCGGAGCATTTTTTTTTTTTTTACCTCCGCAGACTGTACAGTTAGTTCAGTCATCTATAAATTTATGGCTGGGAAATTTGTTTTCATTATCAATGAAATAATTATTTTATGATCTAATTTTTTAAATAAATACAAAAATTAATATCTAATTAATTATTGATCCTGTACCATTGGATATTATAGAAGTCGAGACTTCTTACACATAGTTCAAAATTCTCATCATATCTTATCTCCTGCAGTAATGATTAATAGTCATTCATTATTTACCTCCTTCGTATTAATCTATGGATGAGTTGATGGGGGTACTGGGGGCGAGTCAATCGCCTTGCCACATGGATTACAAAAATTCGGTCTCCTCGAGGCAGTGCGATGGTTAAGACATGGGACATTGCCACATAAGGTCTTGGGACCAAAACTCGACGTGTCTGAGCATGTCTCCCTCCATTCCTTGCCACTTACACTAATGGCTAGTAGTCACCTGTGATTTACCTCCTCCGTATTGGCCTAGGGACGGGTTTACGGGGGCGCTGGGGGCGAGCGAATCGCCTTTTGCCACATGGATTACAAAAACTCGGTCCCCTCGGGGCGGTGCGGTAGTTGAGGCATGGGGTGTTGTCACATGAGGTCTTAGGGTCGAAACTCGGCGCGTCCGAGCATGTCCTCTCTCATGCCTTAACCATTTGCACTAATGGCTAGAAGTCACCCGTAATTTACCTTATCCATGTTGGTCTAGGGACGGATTGACGGGGACGCTAGGAGCGAGTGAACCGTCTTTTTCCACATGGATTACAAAACTTCACCCCCGGGGCTATGGTACAGTAGCAGAGTATTCAGATTATCATTCAAATACTCACGGTTCGATCCCTAGCTATGACAAATTTATAGGAATTTTCCACCAAATGGACGCATAATCAAAGGATACTGAGTTTTTGGTCACCTGCCACAAGCGCTTCCTGATTTACCCTAATGGCCGGTGGGAAAATTTCGTGGGGTCAAGCTGGTCACCCCCAAAATTAGTCAATGAGGCTAACTGGGTTTATCATGGATTACAAAAACTCAGTCCCCTCGGGGCGGTGTGATAGTTGAGGCATGGAGTGTTGTCACATGAGGTATTGGGGTTAAAACTCGACGTGTTCGAGCATACCCTCCCCTATGTCTTGACCACTTTCACTAATAGCTAGTAGTCACCCATGATTTACCTCCTCCGTGTTGGCCTAGAGACGGATAGGCGGGGGCGCTGAAGGCGAGCGAATCATCTTTTTTTACCACATAGATTACAAAAATTCAAAGGGTCAAGGCATAATCCATGCGAGAGGGCAGAATAAGGTTAATAGTCAATTCTTGGCCCAGTAGAAATCCTAATCTTTGTAGGTTCTCCACATACCCAATCATTTGGAGCACATAAGGCCCTACGGAACTTTCTTCTTATATCTTGCATTGAAATAGAGCCTTAGAGATCTCAAATCTCTCATCCCTTGCCTATCCCTGATATAGTTATCTAAGATGTTCAACCATATCATAGGCATCCATGTTCTCATGTTGCTTTTGAAGCTCAGAGTTCATGGGGGCAAGTATAAAACATGATACATCTAATGTATCATCTTGATACTTCTTATAAGCATCCTTATCTGTTCTAGTGGAAGTAGTGGGGGTGTTTCAGGAATAGGTTGCTCTAAGGCGTATAATTTTCTTTCTTGCTTGAGAACTATTTTCAAGTTTAGGTACCAGTCTAGGAAGTTAGCTCCATTGAGCTTGTCCTTATCAAGGACATATCGTAGAAATAGTGTATTTGATGTATTTGATGACATGATGATCTACAACAATAAAATACAGAAAAAGTATCATACTCAGATTATTTAATTAATCCTTTAATTAAATAATTCTCCCACTAAATTCTAAAACTTGGTAGGAGCAAGTCACTACTAGCTCTAAACCCAAAAGCAAAGATATTCAAGTGGAACAAGATCCACATTATACCTCATCTTGAGTTAGCTTTGGCTAATCGCCCAAGACTTGTATAAATTAGGTAGGCAGCGTGTATCAATTGAACAAGATCCATATTACATCTCATCTTGAGTTAGCTTTGGCTAATCGCCCAAGATTTGTATAATTTAGACAACGTTTACCAATTACATCATATGTAATTCTTGTATAGTTAGATGAACAAGACTATTTATTCATTTGCCGATCTCATGAAATCCATATTATAACTCATCTTGAGTTAGCTTTGACTAATCACCCAAGACTAGTATAATTTGAATTACATTGTATGGGTATGCCTCTAAGTTCTCAATCCAATTGAGATAATTTAGTTAAGTCACACCTAAAGTTCAATAGTCGGACATCACAATTGTCCTGTCGCACTCTATCAAGATAAAATTGTTGATTGCTACTTGAAAAACCTAGAGGTTCCACTGTACAAAAATTTTGTACAAAGGTCTGAACCTTTTTCTAGCTACCATGTGTTCTTTTAAATTAAATTTTGGATCGCCTGCGGAACTTAACACGTTTGATCCAAAACTTAATCTATTCGTTCTTTTAGGTTTTGACTTAGGTCTCCTGCGGAACTTAACACGTTCGACCCAAATCACCTTAAGTTATTAATTCCATTAAATATTAATTTTCATAATTGGTTCCCAGTACTGACGTGGCGAGGCACACGACCTTCTTGGATATGGGAGCAACCACCACCGACTAGACAAAACCTTTTATGGAAAGCTAATATTTAATTTCCTAAAATAACTTTAGGTTAACCAAAAAGAACAATCAAATCACAAGGATAAATAAAACAAAAGAATACAACATCGAAAAACATATTCGAAATACTAGAATCGTAAGCCTCTTGTATTTGGTATTATTTCCATAAATAACTAGTATGATGCGGAAAGGAAAAAATTACTAGTTATACCTTCTAGAAAGACCTCTTGATCTTCTACCGTATTCCTCTTCTAACCTCGGACATTGTGTGGGCAACGATCTTCCGAGATGAGAAAACACCAACCACCTTCTTCTCCTCCTAGCTAGGTTCGGCCACAATAAGGAAGCTTTACCAAGGATGAAGAACAAAACATCAACCAAGCTCCAAGAGATGCAAGCTTTCTCTCCTTCTTCTTCTTCTTCTCCAAGTAGTATCCGACCACCACAAGAGCTCCAAGGGAGATGAAGGATTCGGCCACCACAAGAGGAAGAGAGGGAGAGGATGATGGCCGGCCACAACACCAAGGAAAAGAGGGAGAGAAATAATAGAGGTTGTATCTCATGAAGGCACCCTCACCCCTTCTTTTATATTCCTTAGCCTTGGTAAATTAGGAAATTTAATTACAATAAAATTTCCTTAATTTCCTTGACATGATTTAATTGAGAAAAATAAAATAAAATTTCCCAATTAAACTATAATGGTCGGCCACATCATGGAGGAATAAATTAGACAAGTTTTAATCAACAAATTAAAACTTCCTAATTTGTTTCCGGAAATTTTAAAAATAAAATTTCTCTTCAAAAATCTCTTCATGGTTGATAAAAAGAAATTTCTATAATTTTAATTTTTCAACATGTGAATAATTTTTAAAGAGAAATAAAATATCTCACCAATCTACAAATAAGGAAAGAGATTTAATCTCTTTCTTTAATCTTTTGTAGATCCTTTACAAGAGAGATATTTTAATTTTAATTCTCTTTAAATTATATCTTCCACATAATAAAAATTAAAATTAAAATTCTTTTAAATTTAATATGGCTGGCCCCCTCTAGCTTGGGTTCAAGCTAGGGCCAGCCCCCTTTAGGTGGGTATAGAAGGTGGGTATAGGTGGGTATAGTACTCTATAAATAAGAGGCTACGATAGGGACCGAGAGGAGGAATTGGTTTTGGTCTCCCGATAAAATTAAGCATCCCGTGTTCGCCCCGAACACACAACTTAATTTTATCAATAATAATTCATTCCACTAGAGAACTATTATTGAACTACCGCACCAATCCCAAATTACATTTTTGGGCTCCTTCTTATTATGAGTGTGTTAGTCTCCCTGTGTTTAAGATATCGAATGTCCACTAATTAAGTGAGTTACTGACAACTCATTTAATTAATATCTTAGTCCAAGAGTAGTACCACTCAACCTTATCGTCATGTCGGACTAAGTCCACCTGCAGGGTTTAACATGACAATCCTTATGAGCTCCTCTTGGGGACATTATCAACCTAGTATCGTTAGGACACAGTTTTCTTCTATAATCAACAACACACACTATAAGTGATATCATTTCCCAACTTATCGGGTTTATTGATTCATTGAACTAAATCTCACCCATTGATAAATTAAAGAAATAAATATTAAATATATGTGCTTGTTATTATATTAGGATTAAGAGCACACACTTCCATAATAACTGAGATATATGTTCCTTTATAAAGTCAGTATAAAAGAAACAACCTCAAATGGTCCTACTCAATACACTCTAAGTGTACTAGTGTAATTATATAGTCAAGATAAACTAATTCCTAATTACACTACGACCTTCCAATGGTTCGTTCCTTTCCATTTTGGTCGTGAGCTACTGTTTATAATTTATAAGGTACTGATAACATCATCTTCTATATGTGACACCACATACTATATTATCTACAATATAAATTAATTGAACAACTACAAACAAATGTAGATAAATTGACCAAATGTGACTCTTTATTTAACATAAATGTTTACAAAAGCTTAGGCTTTCAGTATACACTCCAACAATCTCCCACTTATACTAATGACTAAGCTGCCATATCTTCTACCATACATCTGATTCCCATTCCCTCCACATGTCGATCGAAAGCTTTCGCCGGAAGGGCCTTAGTGAAAGGATCTGCCAAGTTATCGACTGATGCAATCTTGGGGATGACAACTTCTCCTCGCTTCACGATATCTCGTATCAGGTGGTACTTGCGCTCTATATGTTTACTTGTCTTATGAGCTCGTGGTTCCTTCGAGTTTGCAACTGCTCCACTATTATCACAATAAATTGTGATGATTTTGGGCAAACCAGGAATCACATCTAAGTCCATTAGAAAGTTCCTGAGCCATACTGCTTCTTTAGCTGCCTCAGAGGCTATGACATACTCAGCTTCCATGGTTGAGTCTGAAACGCATTTCTGCTTAACACTCCTCCATGAAATGGCTCCACCTCCTAAAGTAAACACATAGCCTGATGTAGACTTACTGTTGTCCTTATCTGATTGGCAATCTGAATCCGTGTAACCCACAGGGAGCAAATCGTCTGCTTGGTAAACTAGCATATAATCTCTAGTCCTTCTCAGGTACTTTAATATATGCTTTACCGCAGTCCAATGTCCTTGTCCAGGGTTACTCTGATATCTGCTGACCATGCCCATGGCAAAACAAATATCAAGTCTCGTACATAGCATTGCATACATAAGACTTCCTACAGCCGAGGCATAAGGAACTGCTTTCATGTCTTCTATCTCCTTTGATGTCTTAGGAGACATCTCTTTAGATAGAGCTATTCCATGCCTAAAAGGTAAGAAACCTTTCTTGGAATCCTGCATGCTAAAACGAGCAAGGATTGTATCTATATATGAAGCTTGGGACAGACACAACATTCTTTTCTTGCGATCCCTTATTACTTTGATCCCAAGAATGTGTGCACACTCTCCTAAGTCCTTCATATCAAATTGTTTGGACAACCATACCCTTACGTCTGATAATACCTTGACATTGTTGCCAATTAACAAAATATCATCTACGTATAGTACAAGAAATACCACCACGTTTCCGTTACACTTCTTATATACACAAGACTCATCCGGACTTTGAATAAATCCATATGATGGATTACTTCATTAAACCGGATGTTCCAAGATCTTGAAGCTTGCTTCATCCATAAGTGGACCGATTGAGCTTGCACACTAGATGCTCTTTGTCTTTTCAATGAACCCCTGGTTGCTCCATATGGATGTTCTCTTCAAGACTTCCATTAAGGAAAGTGTCTTAACATCCATTTGCCAAATCTCATAATCCATATGAAAGAATGGATAAGAGTATCCGGATAGACTTAAGCATGGCTACCGGTAAAAGGTTTCCTCATAATCAATTCCTCTTTTCGAGTGTACCCTTTCGCAACAAGCCTAGCTTTGAAGGTTTCTACCTTCCGTCCCTCTTTTCCTTTGTAGATCCACTTGCATCCAACGGCTTTTACACCATCGGTGGTTCTACAAGCTCCCGGATCTTATTAGAGTACATAGACTCTATTTGAATTCATCGCCTTTTGCCAAGATGTTGCATCTATATCTTGGAGTGCTTCATATGTCCGGGGATCGGGTTCATGTTTACCCGGATCAAGTCCAAGACTCTCCCAAAACATGAATCTCTCAGTCTGCCTTACAACCCTCCCACTACGACGAGGCATGCGTGGTTGTGTATCATGTGTGACACGTGTTGTAGTTTCTTGTGGTACTTCATCTTGTCTTGTTGGTACTAAAGTAGACGTGTCCTCTCTTAGTTCTTCTAAAACAACTTTACTACTGGGCTTGTGATCCATTATATAATATTCTTCTAAAACGGGCATTGGTGCTAACAATGACCTTCGGTCTTTAGGACTATAAAATAAACCTCCTTTCGTTCCTTTGGGATATCCCACAAACACTCGAACTTCATACGAGATTCTAACTTATCAGGATCTGGTTTCAGACATGTGCTGGACTACCCCAAACCGAATATGTCTTAGACTGGGTTTTCGCCATTCCACAATTCGTGGGAGTAGAAGAAACCGATTTAGAAGGTACTAAGTTCGAACGATACTGTTTCCAGAGCATATCCCCAAAACGAATTTGGTAATTCTGAATAACTCATCATTGATCTAACCATCTCCATAAGAGTTCTATTCCTTCGTTCTGCTACACCATTCTGTTGGGGTGTTCCAGGTGCAGACAATTGGAATTGAATCCCGGCCTCTGATAAGTAATTCCTAAACTCTCCTAAGAGATATTCGCCACCACGATCAGATCGTAGTGTCTTGATACTTTTACCTAGTCGTTTCTCCACATCAGCCTTGTATTCTTTGAACTTATCAAAGCACTCAGACTTGCGGCACATTAGGTAAATGTATCCGTATCTTGAATAATCATCTATAAAAGAGACAAAATATTCAAAACCACCTCTTGCCTGGACAGACATAGGACCACATAAATCAGAATGAACCAATTCTAACACTTCTTTGGCTCTATACCCCTTGGCCTTGAACGGCCTCTTAGTCATTTTACCTTCCAAGCAAGATTCACAAGTTGGAAAATTTTCCAACTCTAATGAACCCAAAAGTCCATCGGCTATTAGCCTCTGAATCCTACTTAAGTTAATATGACCAAGCCTTAGATGCCAAAGATATGCTTGATTCATTTCCGAAGGTTCTTTTCTCTTATTTGAGTTAGAAGATGAGTTATAAATTTCCATGTTTTGCTTTGTGGGATAAATTGGATTTAAAATATATAAATTGCCAACTAATGTACCAGAACAGATAATCACTTTATTTCTCTTAATAACTACATCGTTACTAAAATAAACTGAATATCCATCTAAAAACAGTTTAGAAACTGAAATTAAATTCTTTCTAAAACTGGGTACATAAAGATAATTTCTTAAAACCAACCCCTGCAAGGAATTGCAGACATGATCAGTGACTCCTGTATCTACACACCAGGCGCTGGTAGATAACACCGCTAAACATGTTTCAACAACTAGAGCATGAGATATACCTTTGTTGTTCTGATTCCTACGAGGACAGTCCGCCTTCCAATGCCCTGACTGCTTGCAGATGAAGCACTTGCCCTTCGGCTTCTTCATTCCAGCTTTAGGTCCTATACTCTGAGATTTATTTACTTTCTTTGCTGAACCAACTTGTTTCTTCTTCTTCTTTCCTTTCGGCTTAGAAGTAGAACCATTTTCAACATAGTGAATATGAGAGTTGTGACGAAACAATCCTTCTGCTGTTAGTAGTTCCGCCAATGAATATACCCTTTTGTTCATATTGTAATTCAGGCGGAATTGCTCAAAACTTCTAGGTAGTGTTTGGAGGATCATATCGATCTGGGTTTCCCCATCAATTTCTCCTCCAAGGATCTGTATCTCGTTCAGATAAGCCATCATCTTTAGGATATGATCCCTCACAGGAGTACCCTCTTACATGGTGGTTGTCATTATCTTTCTCATGGCTTCTTGTCTAGAAGCCCTATCCTGATGACCAAAGAGTTCCTTGAGATTGTTCATAATATCATAGGCTGTTGGTAAATCTTGATGTTGATGTTGCAATACATTTGACATTGAAGCCAAAATGTAACACCGCGCCATCTCATCTGCTTTTACCCATTTCCTATGATATTCAATCTCCTCTTGGGTAGATTCACCAGTAGGTGCTTCAGGACAAGGCTTAGTCAGTACAAATTTATAGTTTTCAGCAGTAAGGACAATGTCTAGGTTCCTTTTCCAATCTATGTAATTAGGTCCAGTAAGTCTATTCTGTTGAAGTATGATGGACAGTGGGTTGAAATTCATCCTAAGAATCACAAATAACTTTTGGTCAGAACTCTAAATTTAGAATAATATTGATTCCTCAAACAATACTATTTTAAATTAACCAACACCTCAAACCACCGTGAATTTTGTATGCCATGATAGTGTGGACGTATACAAATTCAACATTTGTAAAAGGAGGGTTTTAACCCATTAATTTTATTATCTTGTCAACCTAACTTTTTGACAAATAAAATTAATAGTTGGTATCCTTTGGCCACACAAATAATAGCAGCGACTCCGATGGGGAGGATACTATTAGTTGTGCCTAAGTGTATACCATTACTTGACACTAAGTCCATTAATAAGATTGTGCCCCTTCCGATGGGGAAGATCACACGCTCTTAATTAACTTCCTATAGTCATCCCAAATGGAAGTTTGTTCTAGTGATCCACAAACAAGCTCATCCGATATGGAGGAAGACACTCAGAGCCAACGCGCAAGCTTGTTTGCATCACTTACAAACCAGTAATGGAGACCATGAGTTTTATTTAAAAATCCCTCTCCCACTTAGTTATTTGTAAATGAGGAATTTTAACTATGTTAGCCTACTAAACATGTATACTAACATACACACACATCACAATATAAAAGCAATAAATAGAAAATCTAATTTTCAACTATTATGGCTTTTATCTATGGTTGTCCTCCGTGTGTTGTCATCCCAAGCTGCTGCCATATTTGGCCACCGCCACCGGGTCTAGCTGTCGCATCCATCTTGCTCCTTGTTCCGCTGCGCCTCTGGTCCTCAGAAGGTTCCACGCTTTTGCAAGATTCGATCCGCGACATAAATAGAATTTTACAATTTTGATCCTATATTCCATAAAAGGAATGTACATGTATCTAGATCAAAAATAAAATCCTAATAAAACTAAATACAGCTCCTGCTATATTTTATAATACAATCATGCACACACATATAAATGCCCTTGACATGTCCAAGGGTCCAATCACACACATAAAACTATAAGCCATAATAGTTGGATCCTGCATCTACAAAGTTAGCACATCCTACTATTATCCTGCATAAATTATGTATGACATGTGCATAATTAAACTAATACCAAATACACAGAGGCAAAACCCTAGCTCTGATACCAATTGTTGGTTGCTACTCGGAAAACCTAGAGGTTCCACTGTACAAAAATTTTGTACAAAGGTCTGAACCTTTTCCTAGCTACCATGTGTTCTTTTAAATTAAATTTTGGATCGCCTGCGGAACTTAACACGTTTGATCCAAAACTTAATCTATTCGTTCTTTTAGGTTTTGACTTGGGTCTCCTGCGGAACTTAACACGTTCGACCCAAATCACCTTAAGTTATTAATTCCATTAAATATTAATTTCCATAATTGGTTCCCAGTACTGACGTGGCGAGGCACACGACCTTCTTGGATATGGGAGCAACCACCACCGACTAGACAAAACCTTTTATGGAAAGCTAATATTTAATTTCCTAAAATAACTTTAGGTTAACCAAAAAGAACAATCAAATCACAAGGATAAATAAAACAAAAGAACACAACATCGAAAAATATATTCGAAATACTAGAATCGTAAGCCTCTTGTATTTGGTATTATTTCCATAAATAACTAGTATGATGCGGAAAGGAAAAATTACTAGTTATACCTTCTAGAAAGACCTCTTGATCTTCTACCGTATTCCTCTTCTAACCTCGGACATTGTGTGGGCAACGATCTTCCGAGATGAGAAAACACCAACCACCTTCTTCTCCTCCTAGCTAGGTTCGGCCACAATAAGGAAGTTTTACCAAGGATGAAGAACAAAACATCAACCAAGCTCCAAGAGATGCAAGCTTTCTCTCCTTCTTCTTCTTCTTCTCCAAGTAGTATCCGGCCACCACAAGAGCTCCAAGGGAGATGAAGGATTCGGCCACCACAAGAGGAAGAGAGGGAGAGGATGATGGCTGACCACAACACCAAGGAAAAGAGGGAGAGAAATAATAGAGGTTGTATCTCATGAAGGCACCCTCACCCCTTCTTTTATATTCGTTAGCCTTGGTAAATTAGAAAATTTAATTACAATAAAATTTCCTTAATTTCCTTGACATGATTTAATTGAGAAAAATAAAATAAAATTTTCCAATTAAACTATAATGGCCGACCACATCATGGAGGAATAAATTAGACAAGTTTTAATCAACAAATTAAAACTTCCTAATTTGTTTTTGGAAATTTTAAAAATAAAATTTCTCTTCAAAAATCTCTTCATGGTTGATAAAAAGAAATTTCTATAATTTTAATTTTTCAACATGTGAATAATTTTTAAAGAGAAAATAAAATATCTCACAAATCTACAAATAAGGAAAGAGATTTAATCTCTTTCTTTAATCTTTTGTAGATCCTTTACAAGAGAGATATTTTAATTTTAATTCTCTTTAAATTATATCTTCCACATAATAAAAATTAAAATTAAAATTCTTTTAAATTTAATATGGCCGACCCCCTCTAGCTTGGGTTCAAGCTAGGGCCGGCCACCTTAAACCATGCTTAGGCCGGCCCTAGCTTGATTCCAAGCTAGCTTGGTCGACCCCCTTTAGGTGGGTATAGAAGGTGGGTATAGGTGGGTATAGTACTCTATAAATAAGAGGCTACGATAGGGACCGAGAGGAGGAATTGATTTTGGTCTCCCGATAAAATTAAGCATCCCGTGTTCGCCCCGAACACACAATTTAATTTTATCAATAATAATTCATTCCACTAGAGAACTATTATTGAACTACCGCACCAATCCCAAATTACATTTTTGGGCTCCTTCTTATTATGAGTGTGTTAGTCTCCCTGTGTTTAAGATATCGAATGTCCACTAATTAAGTGAGTTACTGACAACTCATTTAATTAATATCTTAGTCCAAGAGTAGTACCACTCAACCTTATCGTCATGTCGGACTAAGTCCACCTGCAGGGTTTAACATGACAATCCTTATGAGCTCCTCTTGGGGACATTATCAACCTAGCATCTCTAGGACACAGTTTCCTTCTATAATCAACAACACACACTATAAGTGATATCATTTCCCAACTTATCGGGTTTATTGATTCATCAAACTAAATCTCACCCATTGATAAATTAAAGAACTAAATATCAAATATATGTGCTTGTTATTATATTAGGATTAAGAGCACACACTTCCATAATAACTGAGATATATGTTCCTTTATAAAGTCAGTATAAAAGAAACAACCTCAAATGGTCCTACTCAATACACTCTAAGTGTACTAGTGTAATTATATAGTCAAGATAAACTAATTCCTAATTACACTACGACCTTCTAATGGTTCGTTCCTTTCCATTTTGGTCGTAAGCTACTGTTTATAATTTATAAGGTACTGATAACATCATCTTCTATATGTGACACCACATACTAAGTTATCTACAATATAAATTAATTGAACAACTACAAACAAATGTAGATAAATTGACCAAATGTGACTCTTTATTTAACATAAATGTTACAAAAGCTTAGGCTTTCAGTATACACTCCAACAAAAATGAGTCACTTTGTTTTGGCAAACCTGACTACAGATGATCGAGGTAGTAGTGAGTACCAAATGGATTTTGTCTCGGCCCTTTGAATTTTTGTCCCTTCGAGGCAGTACAGTGGTTGAGGCATGAGATGCTGTCACATGAGGTCTTGCGGTCAAAACTCGACACGTTTGAGTATGTCTTCCCCAATGCCTTAGCCACCTAAACTAATGGCTACTAGCCACCCATGATGTACCTCCTCCATGTTAGCTTAGGGATGAGTTTGCGAGGGCATTGGGGCAAGCGAATCACCTTTTTTTTCCACATGGATTATACCTTGGCCAGTCCCCTCGAGACAATGCGGTGGTTAAGATATAGAGTGTTATCACATGAGATTTTGGGGTTGAAACTCGGTGTGTCCAAGCATGCTCTCCCCCATGCTTTGGCCACTTTCACTAATGGCTAGTAACCACTAGTGATTTACCTCCTCCGTATTGGCCTAGGGACGGATTGGTGGGGGTGGTGGGGTGAGTGAATTGCCTTTTGCCACATGGATTATGCCTTGTCCACCTGAGGTCTTAGAAGTTCTCTCGGGACGATGTAGTGTTTAAGGCATGGGGTGTTGCCACATGAAATTTTGGGGTCAAAACTTGGCTCCTCCGGGCATGTCTTCTCCCATACCTTGGCCACCTGTACTAATGGCTAGTAATAACCCGTGATGTACCTATTGGCACAATATCCTTTTGGTCAAGGTTGACCTGGTTGACTAAGCTTGAGTTGGCTCAAGCTTGAATCTTGATGTTTGAGTTCCGATGTTTGACAATACATGGAGATTGTAGATGCAATCGTTCGTTTGGGGAGATTGTTGATACAATTTCCCTTTAGTCAAGGTTGACCAGTTAGATGTGAAGAAGAGTCAAGTAGGTCAAAGAGTTGACCGGATATTTGATTGGGAAAGTCCTAACTGGAGGTTAGGCAGTTGAAAGTCTTAGTGAGTGAAGATAGGCAGATGAAAATCCTAGTGAGTGAAGCCAGGTGAAAGATCTAGTGAGTGAAGTTAGGCAGTTGGAAAATCCTAGTGAGTGAAATTAGGTGAAAGTCCTGGTGAGTGAAGTCAGGTGAAAATCCTAGTGAGTAAAGCCAGGTGAAAGTCTTGGTGAGTGAAGCCAGGCAGATGGGAAGTCCTAGTGAGTGAAGGTAGTTAGATGGAAAGTCCTGGTGAGTGAAGCCAAGCAGATGGGAAGTCCTAGTGAGTGAAGCTAAGTAGATGGAAAGTCCTGGTGAGTAAGCTAGGCAGATGGGAAGTCATAATGAGGCTAGGCAGATGGAAAGACCTGGTGAGTGAAGCTAGGCACGTGGAAATTTAGGTAGGTCAAGATTGACTAAACACCTGGTATTGAGAAGTTCAAGTAGGTCAAGGGATTGACCGGATACTTGGCACGAGGAAATCTAGATGGGTTGAGGGTGATTGGACATCTGGTGGAAGTCTAAGTGGGTCAAGGTTGACTTGACACTTGGTACAAGGAGAAAAGTCCAAGTGGGTCAAGGGGATTGATAAGACACTTGGTGAAGGAGTCCTAGTAGGTCAAGATTGACCGGATGCTAGGTATGATGTTTCAACAGGTCACGGTTGACCAGATGTTGGAATTGGGGACCCTAGACTTGGTTTAAGCAAGTCAAAGGGAGACCAATCGATCAATTGATCGATTGTCAATCGATCAGCCGATCGATTGGAGCTGTGCTGCGATAGCAGTGACCCAATCAATCGGTCGATCGATTGGGAGCTTATATCGTGCACACAGAAGTGTTCCCAATCAATCAGTTGATTGATTGGAGAACTGAAAATCGTGCACAGAAGCTGAATCGATCGAACGATCGATTCAGGCTATTTCTAGAGAGCACAGAGGCGCTCTGAATCGATCAGCCAATCGATTCAAAGCCTCCCCAATCAATTAAGATTCATTTAATCGATTGAAATCCGACCGTTGTGCAGGTTATAGTCATTGGCTAGCGCTTTCCTCCGTAGATCTTCGACTCCACTCTCAGTTATTCCTCTCCAGCGACAAGCAGACGATCTCAGCGCTGATTCTCATGAGTTTCTCCACACTTCCACAGCCAGTTCTTGAAGGCTCTTGGAGATAAGTGTAGTTACACTTCTAAGTTTCAAGAGGCAACAACAAGCAACAAGTAAGCAAGAAGAAAGAGTTTTTCTTTGTATCTTTGTATTTTTTTCTTGCATGTGTTGTATTTTCATTGTGTGGGTTTGTACGAGGCTTCTCCACCTCCGGTTGCGACTGAGAAGGAGTATTTCATTGAGGTGGATACCAAGTAAATCCTTAATGTTAGCGTTGTGAGTGTGTTTCTTGTTGTTTATTCCACTGCACATCATCGAAGAAGCAAATCACCGAGCGCGACGAGCTATTTACCCCCCCCCCCCCCCCCAAATCACATTTCAACCCTAACAGTACATACACCGTGTTGACCTAGGGACGAGTTGACGGGGGTGCTGGGGGCAAACGAATAGCCTTTTTTGCCACATGGATTATGTCTTGGCCACCTGCACTAATGACTAGTAGCCACTCATGATTTATCTCCTCCATGTTAGCCTAGGGATAGGTTGGTGGGGGTACTGGGGGCGAGAGAATCATTTTTTTTACCACGTGGATTAAATTACATTGTCCCTTCAGAGAGGTACAGTGGTTAAGGCATAGGGTGTCATATGAGATCTTGAGGTCGAAACTCAGCGTGTTAGAGCATGTCTTCCCCCATGCCTTGTCCAACATGCACTAATGGCTAATAGTCATTTGTGATTTATCTCCTTCGTGTTGGCCTAGGAACGAGTTCGCAGGGGCGCTGGGGGCAAGCAAATCGTCCTTTTTTTGGCCATATGGATTAAATTACATTACATTTGTCTTCCCCATGTCTTGGCCATTTGCACTAATGGCTAATAGTCACCCGTGATTTACCTCCTCCATGTTGGCTTTGGGACGGATTCACGGGATACTGGGGGTAAGTGAATCGCTTTTTTTTTGCCATATGGATTAAATTATATTACATTTGTCTTCCCCCATGCCTTGGCCATCTGCACTAATGACTAATAATCACCCGTGATTTATCTCCTTCGTGTTGGCCTAGAGACGGGTTGTGAGGGCGCTAGGGGCGAGCAAATCGCCTTTTGCCACATGGATTAAATTACATTTGTCTCATCGAGGTGGTGCAATGGTTGAGGCATGAGGTGTCACCACATAAGGTCTTGGCGTCGAAACTTAGCGTGTTCGAGCATGTCTTAGTCACCTGTACTAATGTTTATTAGCTACCAGCGCTTTACCTTCTCCATGTTGACCTAAGGACGAGTTGGAGGGGGCACTGGGGGCGAGCAAATCGCCTTTGCCACATGGATTAAATTACATTTGTCCTCTAGAGGTGGTGCGATGGTTAAGGCACGGGTTGTTGCCATATGAGGTCTTGGGGTCGAAACTCGACGGGTCCAAGCAAGCCTTTCCCATGCCTTGGTCACTTGCACTAATAGCTAGTAGTTACATGTAATTTACTTCCTCCATGTTGACCTAGGGACAGGTTGGCAAATAGCCACGGGATGGATTAAATTCCGCCTACCCATTGACTGCTAAAGTCATGAGTGACCACATCTAGGATCAAAACTCAACACTGTTGATACAATCGACCTAGGATTAAATAGGGTGATCTTTGTTTTTGATGTGTGTGTCAAAGGGTTTAAGTTAGACTTTACATTGGTTCTAATATGTACTTAAGTTGTGCAGGACTTGGTAGATTGCACAAGTTTGGAAAGTTTCATGGCTCAGGTTCTTGGAGATTGGTGAAGGATGGTGCATCCGGTGGACCACGGACAAGAAGCAAACGGAGTGAAGGGAAGTGAACCTCAAGGCAATGTGAAGGATGACACGAAGAATAGCTGCAGGCTTGAGTGCATCTGAGGGACAAAGGCTGAGGAGGAAGACTTCAAGAGCAACTCCGAACACCAGTCGACTGATCCAGTCGACTGGGAGCGAACAGAATGCCTCTGTTCGCTCAGTCCACAGTCACCAGTCGACTGATGAAACATGCAGTCGACTGGTGTAGTCGACTGCATGTTTCAGCAGTCGACTGGTATAATGCCGTTGGGATGATGACGCACAGGATTTCCGCAGATTTGAATAAAACAGTAGCCGTTGTGTGATACCAGTCGACTACATGTTTTAGCAGTTGACTGATATCGGGAATTCCAGCATACTGTATATAAAATTGAGAGCTTGGAAAGAAAAACAAAACTGATTCAAATTACTGTTTAAGCTTTCTAAGTGATCTTCAAGTCTTACAACTCTTATTCTCTCCTCCCTAAGCTCATCAAAAACTTGTAAAAGGAGGAGATCATCTTGTAAAGGTTTCTCCACCATCACTCTTGGATTGAAAAGGAGATCTTAGTGGAGCTTGATTGGGTGTGTGTGTGCCTTGGATTAGTCACCTCAAGGAGGTGGAGACCAAGTAAATCGAGAAGTTAGCCTTGTTTTCTTATTGTTTTTCAACTTCATTTCTTTTCGTGCTTCCGCTAACAAATTGTAGGTGAAGAATCGAAGAAAGGCTATTCCCCCCCCCCCTCTAGCCATACTCAAGGTCCTATCAATTGGTATCAGAGCCCGGGTTCGCATCGGAAGACCTCACCGTCAACCGAAGCATCAAAATGGCATTTCAAGAGGGATATAGCACCGCAAGGCCACCCTTCTTCGATGGGAACGACTTTGCATATTGGAAAGGTAGGATGGAGTATTATTTAATGAATGACAATGAAAATTGATTTAGTGTTGTAGATGGATTCGAGATGCCAAAGGATGGGTCGGGAGCTCCTCTTTCAACCAAGGATTGGACAAAAGAGATGGCAAAGAAGGCTCAAGCAAATACAAAGGCTACAACAACCCTACAATGTGGACTCTCAAAGGAGCAACTAAGCAAAGTAGGACCATTCAACTCCGCCAAAGAGCTTTGGGAAAAACTCATTGAGTTAAATGAAGGATCAAGCAAATCAAGGAGAGCCAAGAGAGATCTCTTGTTGGAGCAACTTCAAACTTTCACTATGAAGTCCAATGAGACCGTGAGTCAAATGCACGGTAGATTCAAGGAGATAGTAAATGGACTTCATGTAATAGGTGAGAAAATTGACAATCGAGACTTAGTAAGGTATGTTCTACAATCCTTTCCTAGAACTACCTTATGGGCATCAATGGTTGATGAGTATAAGGTTTCTAGAGATCTTTCCTTAGTTAAGTGATCCGGCGGTAAGAATGGGGGACCCACAGATGGGGTCCCGTCCGAGCGAAACCCGAGATTACCCAGCCAAAGGTTTGGGTTTCCGACGCCAAAGGAGAACCGGAGCCGAGTGGCCGAGCGGAGGTGTCCGCTCGGCCGAGGACAGAATGGCCGAACGGAGGTGTCCGCTCGGCCGGAATCGTGGCAAGGGAACAGTGGTTAGCCGAGCGGCCTATTTGCTCGGCTCGGGATATGGTATGTCAGCAAAGGCATGATGATTAGATTGTACGCAAGATGGCACTATTAAAGGCCCCACCATCACGTCACGGAAAGGTTGATACAGTAGTGGTATGGCCTTATGGATGCCCTTCTGACAGGCCCACACCTAGGCATGGTCGAGAGCAGGTGATTGTATCAACAGTATGGTCTTATGGATGCCCTTCTGACAGGCCCACACCTGGGCATGGTCGAAAGCAGGTGATTGCTTCGATTGGTGTGCCCAGGCTCCTTCGAGAGGTCTATATAATGCCTCCACTTCTTTAACCGAAGGTACGCGAGTCTTCATCCTTCAGCCACCTTCTTCGCCTATTCCCTTGCCTGACTTGAACGTCGGAGGGTCGTCGCCGGGATCTCCCCGGCCCGACTTCTGTGCAGGTTCGCCGGAGCATTCGAGGATCCAACAGAGAGCGCCACATCCCCAGCGTCCGTTGACTCCTGGTTCGGACAGGATCAAATTGGCGCCGTCTGTGGGAACGCGCATGTATCCGAGCGGAATAGATAGACGAAGCTGGACGACCTCACCGTGACGCTGTCCCAGGAGAAACTCGACGCTCTAATTGAGGCAAGAGCAGCTAAGCTCGTGGAGCAACAGAAACCGAAGGCTCAAGCTAAGCGGATATCTGAGCGGCCCAGGAGGAACGACCGGAGAAGCATTAGAAATGGGGGCAAAATAAGGGTCCGACCAGCACTCAAGTGGGAGTAACTCCTGCCCCGATATCGGTCCGACGAGGAAGCCATGATGAGTTTCGACAAGTATATATATTCTTCATCACTCCACGGGTATTCGGGAGTCGAGAAATTGGGTCAGAACCCTCGCTGGTCGGCGGGTCAGTTCTTCAATTATCCTTTTTCCGTTGTAAGATTTATTATAGTTCCTCGAGCTAAAAGCCCCGTGCCGCTCGGCCGGGAGTATATTAGCCGAGCCCCGAGCTCGATGGGAAGACCCCGTGCCGCTCGACCGGGAGTATATTAGCCGAGCCCCGAGCTCGATGGGAAGCTCGTGCCGCTCGGCCGGGAGTATATTAGCCGAGCCCCGAGCTCGATGGGAAGCCCGTGCCGCTCGGCCGAGAGTATATTAGCCGAGCCCCAAGCTCGATGGGAAGACCCCGTGCCGCTCGGCCGGGAGTATATTAGCCGAGCCCCGAGCTCGATGGGAAGACCCCGTGCCGCTCGGCCGGGAGTATATTAGCCGAGCCCCGAGCTCGATGGGAAGACCCCGTGCCGCTCGGCCGGGAGTATATTAGCCGAGCCAAAGGCCCGAGGATCGAAGGCCCCGGACCGTTCGGCCGGAGGTAAATTATCCGAGCCAAACGCTCGAGTATCGAAGGCCCCGTACCATTCGGACGGAGGTATATTAGCCGAGCCAAAGGCTCGAGGATCGAAGGCCCCGGACCATTCGGCCGGAGGTAAATTATCCGAGCCAAACGCTCGAGTATCGAAGGCCTCGTACCATTCGGACGGAGGTATATTAGCCGAGCCAAAGGCTCGAGGATCGAAGGCCCCGGACTGTTCGGCCGGAGGTAAATTATCCGAGCCAAACGCTCGAGTATCGAAGAGTATGTTAGCCGAGCCCCTAGCTCGAAAGCGAAGGCCCCGAGCCGTTCGGCCGGAGGTAAATTATTCGAGCAAAATGCTCAAGGACGAAGGCCCAAGCCGTTCGGCCGGGCGTGCGATATCCTTGCATCGGCATAAAAAACCGAAGGCCACGTGCAGGAAGCAAAGTGGTGTAATATGGCGCTAATTCTTTGCATATTTTCTGTTAGCCTGTATCCTCATAATGCAGGAACCAAAAGTGATAAAAAGGATGGCAAAAAGCTTCGCCGAACGGAAGCGTCAAAATTAGCCTTAAAAATCGTCTAGCCCAGATGTTAAACCGTAGAGACGAGCCGGCGTCTATAAACCCTCCGAGCGGAAAACCGACGAGCTCCGTCGTTAAAGATCGAGAGCGGCGCCGACCGGCTATAAATATCCGTGCCGACGAGCTCCGTCGTTAAAGATCGAGAGCCGCGCCGACCGGCTATAAATATCCGAGCCGACGAGCTCCGTCATTAAAGATCGAGAGCCGCGCCGACCGGCTATAAATATCCGCGCCGACGAGCTCCGTCGTTAAAGATCGAGAGCCGCGCCGACCGGCTATAAATATCCGCGCCGACGAGCTCCGTCGTTAAAGATCGAGAGCCGCGCCGACCGGCTATAAATATCCGCGCCGACTAGCTCCGTCGTTAAAGATCGAGAGCCGCGCCGACCGGCTATAAATATCCGCGCCGACGAGCTCCGTCGTTAAAGATCGAGAGCCGTGCCGACCGGCTATAAATATCCGCGCCGACGAGCTCCGTCGTTAAAGATCGAGAGCCGCGCCGACCGGCTATAAATATCCGCACCGACGAGCTCCGTCGTTAAAGATCGAGAGCCGCGCCGACCGGCTATAAATATCCGCGCCGACGAGCTCCGTCGTTAAAGATCGAGAGCCGCGCCGACCGGCTATAAATATTCACGCCGACGAGCTCCGTCATTAAAGATCGAGAGCCGCGCCGACCGGCTATAAATATCCGTGCCGACGAGCTCCGTCGTTAAAGATCGAGAGTCGCGCCGACCGGCTATAAATATCCGCGCCGACGAGCTCCGTCGTTAAAGATCGAGAGTCGCGCCGACCGGCTATAAATATCCGCGCTGATGAGCTCCGTCGTTAAAGATCGAGAGCCGCGCCGACCGGCTATAAATATCCACGCCGACGAGCTCCGTCGTTAAAGATCGAGAGCCGCGCCGACCGGCTATAAATATCCGCGCCGACGAGCTCCGTCGTTAATGATCGAGAGCCGCGCCGACCGGCTATAATTATCCGCGCCGACGAGCTCCGTCGTTAAAGATCGAGAGCCGCACCGACCGGCTATAAATATCCGCGCCGACAAGCTCCGTCATTAAAGATCGAGAGCCGCGCCGACCGGCTATAAATATCGGCGCCGACGAGCTCCGTCGTTAAAGATCGAGAGCCGCGCCGACCGGCTATAAATATCCGCGCCGACGAGCACCATCGTTAAAAATCGACAGTCGGCCCGGCGACTAAAAATACCCCGGGCGTACGAACGAATATCAGAGAATAAGAAATCGCGGAAACCATAAGTATTAAAACATTTAGGCCCGCTCGGGCGTTGGTCCTTCGATACTTGGCACAGGCTAGATACGTGTAGAGCGAGTAGGCCCTCCCGCTCGGGCTTTGCTTAATGGGTTAAACTGATCGGCCGCGTGACGGAGAACACTTAGAGCATGACTGACTCTAAGCATAAACGTTAAGCAAACAGAAGAATATTATGGGTAATGATCAGGAAGACGCAAGCAAAGACATAATTCCTCAGCCGCCGTCGCCTGGCCCGAGGACTCCCCTATGGTTGAAGTTTCGCCCAACCGTCGTAAGCGACGACAAGTCCATGGAGGAGAGCCAGAGGGCTGTGCGGTGGGCGAGGCCACTGGGGTCCCAATCTGCGACGGCGTGCAATTTGGTGAAGCGACCTCGATCGGCGCCTGTGGTTCGCCCTCTTGGGTCGACGGAAGGCTGGGGTCTCTTCGACGTTTCCGCCGAACTTCCAGTGGTGAATCCCCGGCCTGGGGGACTCCCAACTCGGCTGGAGCAGAGGAAATAGGATCCGCCTCAACCTCCGTTGAAGCGGATTGGGTAACTTCTGTTTCAGGGGCGGACTGCGCCCCCCCTCTCCTGCATCTGCCGGGCGGCTGGGGATAAGACCCCGCTCGGCGAGTTCTTTTTTGGTAGCCGCCTCAATCTCCACGGCCTTCAATTTCAGATGATCGGTAGCCTTGGAGCGCCACATGACTTCAGCTGCAGCGGAAGAAATTAAAATCAGTTAGACAAAAAAGGCGAAGGGAGTAAAGAATCCTTACCCATGCGGTAGGGGAGATTGGCCCGAACGGGAGATAATCCAAAAATATACAACACCCCCTTGAGAAGCAACTGGTCGATCTTGTACCGCTGACCGGACAAGCAATTTGCCGCATGAAGGTAGGCCGGATTGCTTCTGAATTTGCCGAGCTCCGGCTGGGTCGGCACAGCGGTCTGCCATTTGGTTCGGAATGCTGGCCGCTCGGGAAGTCGTATATAGAAGAAGAATTCCTTCCAGTGCTTGTTGGAGGTCGGCATGTTCTCAAAAAATTTAAAGCCTATTCTACTTTGGAAAATAAAAGTACCCAACTCGGATTGTTTGGGATAGAAGAAGTAGTGGAATATTTTGGGGTCAAGTGGGATACTGTGCAGCCTAAAGAGGACGACCATCCCGCTCAGCAACCTAAAGGAATTCGGCACAAGTTGGCCGAGCGGGATGCGGAAATAATTACAAACTTCCAAAATAAATGGATGGGTAGGAAATCTAAGGCCGCCCTGGAATTGGTCTAGAAAAAAACAAATGGTACCGATCGGAGGGTTATGGGGCCGATCGGTCGGGCCGGCTACAACTATTTCATGGTCGTCAGGGATCCCGTAGGTCCTAACAACGCGTCGGGCGCGCTCCTCATCGAACCTACTCTCCATACTCATATACCACGGACCGTGAGTCTGGGCAGCGGGTTCGGAAGAGCTCGCCATCTCGAAGAGACAAAAGGACAGCAAGAAATCGGAGGAATGGGAACGAAAGAGAGGCAAAATGAGTAAGGAAGACCTAGTAAGCAAAGAAAGAAGGCTCACTGAGAAGGAGACGGGCGGAAGAGATCACCGGTGAGATGGTAGCCGCCGAGAAACAGGAACTGGATCGCCGGAGGCCGTAGCAGTAGAAGAGTTAGAAGGACAAAGCACGAGCAAAGGTGCGGCAGAGGAGGACTGAGGCTTTATACGGCCGAAGTCGATCGGCCTCCACCGTCGGATGTAGGGCACAAGAGACGAGCTCATCATCTAGCCATTCATTTCAAAACAAAGGGCGTCCCATCGTACGGAACGTCACCGCCAATAGAGACGAGCCACGTGGCGCTCTGTCACCGAGCACAATTAATGCGCCCATACCGCGCATGCTTCGCCTTAATGAAAAAGACTTGCGCGATTTTCAAGAGGATTTAGACAAGCAAACAGCCACGTTGGGCGCCAAGGCATATAAAGCGAAGAGCCGAGCGGCTAAATTTGGCATGAGGGCCGAACGGCTCACGGGATGTCAGCAGCATCGATAAGGCGACGACCGCCCGCTCGGACACATAGTCCAGTCAGTCGGACTCACTGCCTCCTTCGACTAGACTTGAAGGGGAGGCAAGTGATCCGGCGGTAAGAATGGGGGACCCACAGATGGGGTCCCGTCCGAGCGGAACCCGAGATTACCCAGCCAAAGGTTTGGGTTTCCGACGCCAAAGGAGAACCGGAGCCGAGTGGCCGAGCGGAGGTGTCCGCTCGGCCGAGGACAGAATGGCCGAACGGAGGTGTCCGCTCGGCCGGAATCGTGGCAAGGGAACAGTGGTTAGCCGAGCGGCCTATTCGCTCGGCTCGGGATATGGTATGTCAGCAAAGGCATGATGATTAGACTGTACGCAAGATGACACTATTAAAGGCCCCACCATCACGTCACGGAAAGGTTGATACAGTAGTGGTATGGCCTTATGGATGCCCTTCTGACAGGCCCACACCTAGGCATGGTCGAGAGCAGGTGATTGTATCAACAGTATGGTCTTATGGATGCCCTTCTAACAGGCCCACACCTGGGCATGGTCGAAAGCAGGTGATTGCTTCGATTGGTGTGCCCAGGCTCCTTCGAGAGGTCTATATAAGGCCTCCACTTCTTCAACCGAAGGGACGCGAGTCTTCATCCTGCAGCCACCTTCTTCGCCTATTCCCTTGCCTGACTTGAACGTCGGAGGGTCGTCGCCGGGATCTCCCCGGCCCGACTTCTGTGCAGGTTCGCCGGAGCATTCGAGGAACCAGCAGAGAGCACCACATCCCCAGCGTCCGTTGACTCCTGGTTCGGACAGGATCATTAAGCTTGATGAATTATTTTGTGAATTTGAACTTCATGAACAAGCTAATATGGTTTCAAAAGAGAAAGGTATGACTCTTATTGTAGAAAAGAAGGAAAAGAAAAATAAGAAAGAAAAGAAGATAGAATCCTCATCATCCGAATCCGAGCAAGAATTATCGGATAGTGCTGATGAAATGTCGGCGAGTGAAGTGGCTCACTATGTCAAAAAGATGATGGGAAGATCAAGAAAATTCACAAGAAAGGATGTGAAGAAAATGTTTCAACCCTCAAAAGGTAAAAGTAGTCAAAGTTCAAGTTTTAACACTAATGTCACTTGTTATGGATGTAACAAGAAAGGACACATCAAGCCAAATTACCCGGAACTAAAGAAGAAAGAAGAAAAGGAGAAGAAGAAGAAGGAGAAAAAGAAGAAGGAAGTCATGGTGGCTCGAGCTACATGGGATACACCAAGCATTGACTCATCGGATGAAGATAAGCTATGCCATGTTACTCGACATATGGCATTTATGGCGTTTGAAGATGACAAAGAAGAGTCAAGTCAAGAAGAAGTGTCAAGTGAAGAGGATTCATCAAATGGAGAGTCATCAAGTGAGGAATCATCATCAAGTGATGATGATGAGGTAAAAGAATCTCCCAAAGTAGAATTTCTCTATAAAACTATTGCTCACCTCAAAAATACTTTTGTCAAATCACAATCTAAGGTAAAAACCTTGAAGGGAAAGCTTAGGACCATTAAAGTTGATGCATGCATGTCTAGTGAGTCAAATATGCTCAAGGAAGAAAATGAGAAATTGAAGAATGATGTGATTGAATTAAGAGCATGTTTAGAAAAATTCACAAACGGATCCAAGTATCTCGATATGATCATTAGAGATCAAAGAGCCGTTTACAACAAAGCCGAAATAGGATATAGACCTAAGGAAAAGGAAGTCGCTTATATGTCTCTAATCAATGGTACTAGGAATGATGCACTTAAGAACAAAGTTACGAAAAATCTTAAAGGGAAGGTAAAACAAGCTTGGGTGCCTAAGAAATATTTGAATAATATTTCCGAATCTAGTGCATGTGTACCAAAGAGTTGTGTGTTTTATGTTTCTTAGGTAGAGGAGAAGAAGGATGCAAGTATGTGGATTGTGGATAGCGGTTGCTCAAGACATATGACCGGTGACGTGAGCAAGTTCTCCACAATAAATTATATAAAGAAGGGAACGATATCATTTGGAAATAGTGGAAAGCTCAAGATTATAGGTAAAAGTACAATTGAGGTATCATCTAAAATTACCATTCATAAAGTCCTATTGGTTAAAAGTATGAGGTTTAACTTGCTTAGTGTTAGCCAATTATGTGATGTCGGATATAATGTTGAGTTTCATCCCGATAAATGTTTAGTTAAGCATAAAAATTTTGAGAATGTTGTGCTAAACGGATTTAGAAAAGCAAATCTTTATTATATTGATCTTTCATATGCTTCTAATCCTCCTATTAAGTGTTTAATATCAAAAGAAGAGGAAGGATGGTTATGGCATAGAAGACTTGGACATATCAACATGAGAAACATAGCCAAGGTAGCCAAGATGGAGCTAGTAAAGGGACTACCAAAGATCAAGTACATCAAGGACAAATTGTGTGATGCATGTCAAGAGGGTAAGCAATCAAGGTCATCACACAAAGGTAAAACTTTAACTAGCACTTCATTGCCATTAGAGTTATTGCATTTGGATCTTTTTGATTGTCATAGAACACCCTCTTTGGTATGTAACAAATATTGTTTGGTGATAGTAGATGATTATTCTAGATATACTTGGGTTTACTTCTTGAAACAAAAGGGGGAAACTTTAGAAACAATTATCGGGTTTAGCAAGAGGGTAGAAAACGAAAAGAATCTCAAGATTGATAGAATTCGAAGTGATCATGGTGGAGAGTTTGAAAACTTGAACTTTTCTAAATTTTGCTTGGAAAATGACTATAAGCACAAATTTTCTTGTTCAAGAACACCTCAACAAAATGGTGTAGTGGAGAGAAAAAATAGGGCCTTACAAGAGGCGACTAGGACCATGCTTAATACATACTCTTTACCTAGCTATTTGTGGGCCGAAGCGGTTAATACCGCATGTTATATTCAAAATCATGTCTTGATTCATAAGTTTTTAGGTAAAACACCTTTTGAATTATGGAATGAAAAAATCCCTACAATTCACTATTTTAAAGTCTTTGGTTGTAAGGTTTATATTCTTAATACTAAAGATGACTTAGGAAAATTTGAGGCCAAGTCCAATGAGGGAATTTTAGTTGGATACTCATCTACTAGTCGAGGATATAGAGTATACAACAAAAGGATTCAAACGATTGAGGAATCATCCAATGTTGAGTTTGATGAATCCACTAGTACTTACCCTAGGAAATCCCCTATTGATAAGGATATAAGTGAACCAAATCAAGACGTTACTCAAGGATTACAAAATCTACATTTAGGGGGTATTGATCAAGGGGGAGGAAGAGATGGTTCGGATGATGAAAGAAACAATGTAAACAATGATCCTTCCAAAGATGATGATTCTATAACCTCAAGGATCTTAAGGCATCATCAAGATCATCCTATTAATCAAGTAGTTGGAGATGTTGCACAATGGGTAAGGACTAGGTAATACTTTAGAGATCACACTAGTCAAATTGCTCTAATATCACAACTTGAACCAAAAACAATTGATGACGCTTTACTTGATACGGATTGGATTCTAGCAATGCAAGAAGAGTTGAATTAATTTGAAAGAAGTGATGTATGGGAGTTGGTTCCAAGACCAAATGATAGTACAATTGTCACAACAAAATGAGTCTTTAGAAACAAGTTGGATGATCAAGGGAGAGTCACTAGGAATAAGGCTAGGTTGGTAGCTAGGGGTTTCAATCAAGTAGAAGGACTTGATTATGATGAAACATATGCTCCGGTAGCACGGTTAGAGTCCATTCGGATACTATTAGGATATGCCGCCTATATGAGGTTCAAACTTCATCAAATGGATGTAAAATCGGCCTTTCTAAATGGGTTCATTAAGGAAAAAGTTTATGTAGAACAACCACCCGGATTTGAGAATATAGATTATCCGAACCATGTTTATAAACTTAAAAAGGCATTATATGGTTTAAAACAAGCTCCCCGGGCTTGGTATGAGAGACTTTCATCCTTTTTAATTTCTAAGGGCTTTAGGAGGGGAATAATTGATCCAACATTGTTTTTAAAGTCTAAAGATGAAGACATTTTCATTGCCCAAGTCTATGTTGATGACATCATCTTTGGCTCAACAAATAATGACCTTCTTCATGATTTTATTAAACACATGGAAAACGAGTTTGAAATGAGTCTAGTTGGAGAATTGAGTTTCTTTTTGGGATTACAAGTAAAACAAACTAATGAGGAAACCTATGTGTATCAATCCAAATTTGTTAAAGAACTTATCAAGAAATTTGGGTTGGAAAATGCTAAAGGAGCAACTACCCCTATGGGGACAAACACCAAGATAGATAGTGATCAAGAAGGAAAGTTAGTGGATCCAAAGTAATATAGGAGCATGATTGGTAGTTTGCTATACCTAACCGCTAGTAGACCGGATATATTATTCGCGGTAGGAATGTGTGCAAGATACCAATCATGTGCTAAAGAGTCACATTTAGTAGCGGTAAAAAGAATTTTGAGATACATCAAGAGCACTCTTAATGTGGGGCTTTGGTACCCTAGAACTAGAAATTTTGACTTAATTGGGTATACCGATTCCGATTATGCGGGTTGCAAATTGGATAGAAAGAGTACTAGCGGTGGATGTCAATTTCTTGGACCTTCTCTTGTAAGTTGGAGTAGTCGAAAACAACCTTGTGTGGCATTGTCCACAACCGAGGCCGAGTATGTGGCAATGGGTGGTTGTGTAGCCCAATTGCTTTGGATGATGCATACCTTAGAGGATTATGAGATACATTATTCTAAGGTCAAGGTCTTATGTGATAATGTGAGCACCATTAATTTAACCAAAAATCTGGTACATCACTCTAGAACAAAGCACATTGAGGTAAAACACCACTTCATTAGAGATCATGTGGCAAGAGGAGACATTAAACTACTTTATGTTGAATCCAAATCTAATCTTGCCGATATTTTTACCAAACCATTACCCGAAGCGGAGTTTATCTCTATTAGAAGAGAGCTTGGTTTGTGCCTTGTAGAATAATAGATTTAGCTTTTCATGATCCCATAAATTTAAAAGTTAAATACATACTTGAATGTATCTCACAAAGACCTAGGATGACTTGCTTGTATTTAGACATCATGTGAGATATTAGGAAGATACATTTGGCTCACCATGTTAGTTATGATGCATTATTGTGAGCCAAAATGACATCTAGCGATATCAATCCTTCATTGGACCAATCATTGGGAAGGCTTGTGCACGATCAATGTGCTCTTTGCTCCTAGAATATGATTGGAAATTTTTTGAAACAAATATGATCATAAGGACATTAATTTATGAATTCATTGCATAATTATCATATAAATAACTGCTTGAGATATACTCAGATTTGGCTAGGCCAATCATTTTGTATCTATTTAAACTCACACTCAAACTAGTACTTTAGATCAAGGTTTCATCCTTGTAATCTTGATAGTTATCAAGTTTGTATCTATTTTATCGGTTGGATTATATCCACTTGTATACCTATTTTTCCCAAGTAAATATTCACATAACATATCACTCCACGAATTTTGGGCATTTTTAAAGGTCTAGAGAATATTTGGTGATTTTTCAAAACTCGAATCCTGATTTTTCCATCTGCGTGCCAGTCCCCTGCTACTGCATCAGTCGACTGATAGCACTGTTCGACCATACAGAATGGCTCTGTATGTTTTCTCTCTGGGGTGTAGTTGACTGGTATAGTCGACTGCATGTTTTATCAGTCGACTGACGCCCTCGATTTTATATAAGCCGCCCGATTGGGGCGGCGGCAGAAACCCTAGTTTTTCGCCGCCGCCCGCTATTTCTCGGCTCCTACACCTTCTTCCCGACATCTTCCACCGTTTTGTGGCTCCAAATCGTCTTCCAAACCTTCGGATCTGTTCTCCCTCACGCTCCTTCTCTCATTTGACGCCTAGAACACGGTTTGGCCACCCCTCCGAGGTTTGGGTTGCGGTTCCTGCCATCTCTCTGTCATTCGATGATTCACCGGCACAATGGAGCGTCGGTAATACCTTCTTCCATATTTGTTCCGTTATTTTGGGGTTGATTCTTGCCTAAAGTCTTCTATGTGTTGTTTACATGTTGTTTCCTTTCATGTTTGACTGATACTTGGCATGGTTATTGCATATGCATGGTTTAGAGTTAGGCAAAAATGTCCGAGTGGAGAGGGTACCTCTCGGCAGCCCACTCGGCAGCCCCCTCCGGTGCCTCCTGGAGGGTGGTTTCCCTCCGCGGCTTGCCGTACTCGGTTTGAGAACAACGACTTCAAAATGATGAGTTGTCGCTATCTCAATTGTCCCTATTTCACTGGAATTGCCCCCGAAATCATTGACATCAATGTGCATTATGGTTTAGAAAAGTTATTTCATTGCACGACTACCGTCAATTTAGATCTATATAAAGAATTCTACAATAATCTGTGTCCATCTAGTACTGAGGGTCATGCATATGTCACTATGGTTGGCGGGACATCCATTAGCTTCACCCCTGAAATATTGAGGTCATTCTTAGGGTGTAGGCGGTCTACTAGCACCTTTACATGTTTTCCTCAGGTTGAGGAGCCTTTATCTGATACACTCTCTCATGTCTCTGTTGATTTGATTCATCAGCATTATTTTCATGTTCCTAGGCCTCCACTTAAATGTATTTTTGATGCCACTCGCATGTCAGCCCCCAGTTACGTTCTCTATAAGGTTGTCATTACATGTCTTCTGCCCATCGTGACCAAAGGACAAGCCAAAATCTGTCTTCCTCATCTAGTTCTGATGTATGCTCTAGAGCAGCGTCTTGATATCGATATTGCTCTTTAGGTCTATGAGTCTATCATCCACTTTTCTAGACCAGTCCAGGGGAAGTTATACATGCCTTTCTGCCATGTCTTAACATCATTTTTTGTGCATAAAGGGATAGATGTCACTACGGGTGCCTTGCATCAGTTGTCTAAGGACTTTGATCAGTTAGGGCCTCACCAGATGTCTTTAGCCCAGATTGAGCCGCGTGACGGTGTTATGGTGTGGCGTCGCCGCCCCGGCCAGGATGATTCTGATTCTGATGATGATGCGGAGGAGGTCCCTGCTCCTGCTGCAGAGCCCGCCCGTGCCTCCCTGCGAGAGCGTGTATTTCACTTGGAGGAGTTTGTTCGGGAGGAGTTTCGGAGCGTTCGCCAGCAGCAGACAGAGATGTTTGATATGATGCGGTGCTGGGATCTTGCCTACCAAGGCCCCCTCCTCCTCCACCTTCCCATGATGATGCGTCGGCATAGGAGTTTGTTGCGTTGCTATGGTGTTGGGTGACCTTTTGGCTTTGTTTTGCTTATCTTTTCTCACCTCGAACACTGTTGTTGATGATGTTGTTGGATGTTATTCACTCTTTTGCCTATGTTGTTTGAGACCTTTTTTATCATTCTATTTATGCATGATAGTTATGTTTCTGGTCTTATTGTTACTCTATGATTATGTGTTTCTATTTGTAACTATTCGTGTACACATATGCTTCGGTTTACTCTTGTCGTGCTATGGTTCGATGAAATTGTTGCTTCTTCTTATTTTTTTTGATGTATGTCAAAGGGGGAGGATACAACAAGTTTAAGTTAAAAATACTTTTGATAGAGCATATGTTAAGGGAGAGTTTTAGATTATAATATTTTTAATATAGTATATATTAAGGGGGAGTGTGTGTGGATCTTTTTATGCCTTATGGTTCATGATTTATATCATGCTTACAATCTTTAAAGTTATGAGATGATTTTATGCTTCATGATAACAAATATCAAAGTTATGTTTCATGCCTATATTATGATTGTAACTTTCAAAGTTGGTTTTATGTCTAACTTAAACATATTGCTACACATCAAAAAAGGGGGAGATTGTTGATACAATCGACCTAGGATTAAATAGGGTGATCTTTGTTTTTGATGTGTGTGTCAAAGGGTTTAAGTTAGACTTTACATTGGTTCTAATATGTACTTAAGTTGTGCAGGACTTGGTAGATTGCACAAGCTTGGAAAGTTTCATGGCTCAGGTTCTTGGAGATTAGTGAAGGATGGTGCATCCGATGGACCACGGACAAGAAGCAAACGGAGTGAAGGGAAGTGAACCTCAAGGCAATGTGAAGGATGGCATGAAGAATAGCTGCAGGCTTGAGTGCATCTAAGGGACAAAGGCTGAGGAGGAAGACTTCAAGAGCAACTCCGGACACCAGTCGACTGATCTAGTCGACTGGGAGCGAACAGAATGTCTCTGTTCGCTCAGTCCACAGTCACCAGTCGACTGATGAAACATGCAGTCGACTGGTGCAGTCGACTGCATGTTTCAGCAGTCGACTGATATAATACCGTTGGGATGATGACACACAGGATCTCCGCAGATTTGAATAAAACAGTAGCCGTTGTGTGATACCAGTCGACTGCATGTTTTAGCAGTCGACTGATATCGGGAATTCCAGCATACTGTATATAAAGTTGAGAGCTTGGAAAGAAAAACAAAACTGATTCAAATTACTGTTTAAGCTTTCCAAGTGATCTTCAAGTCTTACAACTCTTATTCTCTCCTCCCTAAGCTCATCAAAAACTTGTAAAAGGAGGAGATCATCTTGTAAAGGTTTCTCCACCATCACTCTTGGATTGAAAAGGAGAAGATCTTAGTGGAGCTTGATTGGATGTGTGTGCGCCTTGGATTAGTCACCTCAAGGAGGTGGAGACCAAGTAAATCGAGGAGTTAACCTTGTTTTCTTATTGTTTTTCAACTTCATTTCTTTTCGTGCTTCCGCTAACAAATTGTAGGTGAAGAATCGAAGAAAGGCTATTCACCCCCCCCCCCCCCCCTCTAGCCATACTCAAGGTCCTATCAAACACATCCGAGCATGTCTTCCCCATGCCTTGACCACTGTACTAATGGCTAGTAACCACCCGTGATTTACCTCCTCCGTGTTAGCCTAGGGACAGGTTGGCGAGGGCGCTGGAGGCGAATGGATCGCCTTTTTTTTACCACATCGATTAAATTACATTTATCCCTGGGGCATGGCTCAGTGGTTAATACATGGGAGTTTGCACAATCGAGTCGGAGGTCGATCCTCGGTAAAATGTTGAGGATTAAAAAGACCCTCCTATGCGTTCGCTATCTGCAACTCCCTGATTTATCTCCTCCATGTTATATGTGGGACCGGTTGGTGGGGGCTCGAGGGCGAGTGTTTCGCTTTTTTCACAATGGATTAAATTACATTCAGTCCCCTCAAGTCGGTGCGGTGGTTATTAATGCATGGGATGTTAGCACATAATGTCCTGGGGTCGAAACTCGACACGTCCGAGCATGTCTCATCCCATGTCTTGGCCACTGCATTAATAGTTAGTAGTCATTCATGATTTACCTCCTTCATGTTGGCCTAAGAACGGGTTGGCGAGGGCATTAGGACGAGCCAATCATCTTTTACCACATGAATTAAATTACATTCGTCCCCTTAGGGCGATACGGTGATTAAGACATGAAATTTGACATGTCTGAGCATGTCTTGGTCACTGCACTAATGGCTAATAGTCACTTATAATTTACTTCCTCCATATTAACTTAGGGACCAATTAATAGGAACATAAGGTGCGAACAAATCCCTTTTTATCACATGGATGGAATTATATTATAACTTGAATATGTTGATTAATCAAATCAACTAATAATAATGGATACATCTTCATCTCTCGGAAGAAATTTTTTATCTTTGAAGAGCAACCATACAAAAACTTTACTTTTCGATGTAAATCACTTAAAACTCAAGTTGCTCCTTTTCATCTCTCTTTTATCTCTTCTCTCGTACAAGTTTTAAGACTTCGAAAGCTTATCAGGTTCAAAATTTAGAATGCTTTTATTCAAGACGTAGATCATTATTAGAATGTTATTGCCGATAAACCATAAATACCTGGATATCATTTTAAGGAAAGAAGATTTAAACTTTTACCTTACCTTAATACTTTGAGACAATGTCCACATATTCCTACTTAACTCTATCGGATTGAGCAGCCAGCTCATCGAACTGACTGATTGGAACCAAATGTTGGATCAACCCAGCCATTCCATCCATCAATAAATTCCAACATTTATAAGTGAATGTTTTTTTTTATAAACTTATGATCCATAAAAAAATCGGACGGAAAATTTCTTTACCTCCGCGATACTATATTAAATTTTATTTTAAATATAAAAAATTTATCTTAATTGATTCTTTCAATTTTTAATAGATGAAATCAATTTTATATAAAACAAAAAAAATTATTAAAAAGATAATGATATGATAAAATTATTAGCAATGGTAACCCTAAACTTCCGCTCATAATAATCATTATCAATTATTTTTATTGTCCTTCTAAATACAATTCTAGGCTTTGTGCCCATCTCCCGAATATTCTTTGAATCTAATCATATTTCCTGAGCATCTCATTGTTTCGTCTAGGGATGACAATGGATCGGGTTCGAATCGGATTCTATATCCTCAGTTCCCATACCCATCGGGTATAGAATCTCCGATGGGTATATCTATACCTATTAAATGATCGGATATCTTCTATAGTTATAATTTTCCTTCTTTCTATCCAACTATTATCATTCAACAAAAATATATTTAAATTAACAACCTATATATATATATATATATATATATATATATATATATATATATATATATATATATATATATATATAATTAAAAAAAATAGATTAAACATCTATATTAGTCTCCTCCTAATATCAACAAAAATAGTAAGTTTTGGGAAAAAAAAAATTCTTTAATATATGTATATATATTATTTAATCGGCTATTTGGGTCGGGTATCGAGTATTGATAGTCCTTCCATATCCTCCTCCATTCGGATCGGATGTCGAATTCTCCATCAAATTCGGGTAAAATTATCATCTCTAGTTTCGTCTGTGATTCTTGAGCACCTTTGAATTCTGAATCCAACTCCGAGCACCTTCGAATTCTAAATCTAAATCTAATTTCAGAGCACCAATGGATCTTCTTAAAGGTTGTCTTGCACTCTAACCTAGCCTAAGAATTTTTTTAACTATTATACAAAAGATCACTATTAAATTTATTATACATTTATTTTCTGTTTTTTTTTAAAAAAAAAACTTAGTCCATCCCTTCCACACCCCACCCATCTCTTTTTATTGGATTCGTCCCTCAAATAACTCCGGATCCATCCATCCTGGTTAATCCCATAGTATTAGAAAAATAAATAAATAAAATCTTTCTTTTAATACTCTTAAATACTCAGCTCGTTGTTATCGATTATCAAGATATATAAATAGGAAAACATTCACAGTAAGATCCATTAGTCCAATATTTTTTTTTAAAAAAATAATACCTTTAAAATTATTTATTGATTTTTAGATCCAACAATTATCATTTATCAAGTGTGTTTATCAATGTATAACTATGCATTACAATTACTACTCCAAACATCATAGATTAATTAATGTTATTCTATATTTATAAAATACAAAAACATTAATTGAATTTCTTAAACATATTATATTCTTCAATACTTTTTTATAATAAAGTCGAAGATAAATTCGTATAAAATATTTAAAGTCATTAAAGTCGACTATTGGAAAAATAAATAAATAAAGTTTGAGTCTTTTTTTCTCATTCTCATACTCATTTCAAAGAATACAGTTTGAAAGCTATTTTAACATGTAAAATTGTTCTTTCTTCGCTATCATAGATTAAGAGAATCTAGCATTTCCAACCCTAGAGATAGTTAGAAGCATGAGATCCACTTCCACTGGAACCACAATCTTTTTATATTGTATTATATCCTATTAAATAATTAAAATATACTAGTAATTGCTTAATGATAAAATAGTTTTTTTGGGTAGATTAACGATAAGAAATAAAGAAGTAAAAAAAAAGTTACATCCCCATAAAAGCAACCCTAGAAACATATATATGTCAAGGAGGATGAGGAGGAGGAAGTAGTAGTGTAGGATTGTTATGCTCGGATGAATAGTGCTCGAAATTTTTTAGAATAACTTGCAAAGAAATGGAAAGTAAAAACATAAGGAATCACAAACACATCAAGATTTACTTGGTTCGGAATCTGTAACGACTCCTACTCCAAGACCTGTAAGTGAAAGTGCTTTCGATGGATAATCACTAATCAAATGGAAGATTACAAATATAATTTCAGCTTAAGTACATGCAATTTGAAATGTAAATAGTACTAATGACTTGGAGAATCAAATCTTTAGTGCAGTCATCGTCGGAGCAACTTTCGAACATCATAGAGGCTTTATCGAAGTAGCGTGCAGAAGTGGAAGATGCTTAGAATGTTGTATTTGAGGTGCTGGTCAAATCCTCCTTTTATAGCCCATTCTGGAGCCTAGAACCTCCCTCGGACGCTCCCACAGGGATGACATGGCGTGCTCTCGTCGAAACTTGATCCTGCAAAAGTTATCCACCTCTGGGCGCCCGGACCACCCCCGAGCGCCTGGACCATGACGTAGCCCTGCCAGTCAGTGCGCTCCAGCTCAGCGTATCTATCATCTTTTGGACGCCCAAGCTCTTGGAGTAATTCCGAGTGCTCAGACCATAAGGGCGCCTGGCCAGTCACCCCACCGTGGTAAAGGTTACCCAGGCACCTGGAGCAACTCCAAGCACTCGGACCCCAGGCACCTAGACTCCCTCTAGGTGCCTGAACCACCATTTTGCCAACTTATTTTTCCTGCAAAATAAGGTTAGTTTAGGCAATAATATGTAAAGAATGATAAGTTTTGACAACCTTCGGACTGTGCGGTCATGACTATGAGTTTCCCTGAAACTCTAAGTCGGACCGATACTTACTGTTCCCTCTTCGGGGAATGCGTCCTCACCTACTCTTTTGAGAAGAGTTTACCTTTTGCTAGATCGATTCTCCAGATCGTCTGAACTTTTGCTCAGCATCTAAGACTTTAGGACTTCATACTGGATGTCCGATCCATGACTCGTCCTATCTTCCACCTGGTGTCCATGATCCCCAAGATTTTCACCTAGCTTCCTTGATTCTAGGATTTCCCCCAATGTCCCCAACCCGCCAAGACTTTTCCCAGTCCTTAGGACCAGGACTTCGTTGCCTAATCGCATCTAGGACTTTCCACCTGCCTAGTTTCAACTAAGACTTTCATTTTCCTAAGATCACTTAAGACTTTCATACACACTCAGTTCCACTTATTAGAACACAAGACAGTTTAAATTTTAACCTCTTTTTCATTATCAAAACACAAGTTCTATCGTCTGGTACTTCCTACACCAATAATCTTTCATTTTTTTGATTATAACAACCTGGTTCAAAAGTTAAGTAAACAATATAGTAGTTCAAGAAAAAAAAACATAGTAATTTTATACTAAAGCAATTTTAAAAAAAAAACTTTTTAAGAATAAGTACGAGTGTTAAAGAAACTTTTAAAGGAGAAGTATCTTTTAAAGGAAAGATTAAGAAAATAATCTTTTCAATTTAGCTCTCCCTTAATTTACTACTCCCTCTTAACTTTTGATTATTCTCTCCCCCTTTATTATTTATCAAAAACAATTTAGGGAGAAAAAATAATTGCTTAATTTCAAAATTAGTTTTTTAAATAATTAACTTTTATGATAAAGTTTAAACTTGAAAAAAAACTTATTCTTTTAAAAAATACTTTGAAATAACATCTGCTTTTGAGATAGTATAATTTTGCTTTAAAAACCTTTGAGAGGGAGAGTAAAAAAATTCAAGTAGGAAGTTTACTAAAGTACTTAGTTTTTGAAAAACAAAACTTACTTGAAGAAACTAATTGGGTTTCAAACAAAACTATCTTTTAAAAATACTTAGCATTTTTATAAAAACCTTGAAAAAGAAGGTGACTTTTGAAAATACTTCATTTTTAAAAGATATATTTTTAAAGTAGACTTTAGCTTATAAAAAGACTTAGTATCTATGAAAAGATACTTAAACGTTTTGGAAAAGAACTTAGTTTTTTAAATACTTAAATAATTTATAGTAGAACTTAGTTTTGTTTAGCTTTTAAAAATTTTATTAAAAAAAACTTAGTTAAAAAAAGCATGACTTTTGGAAAACATCTTTCTTCATTTTTTTTTTGTTAAAAAAGCTGGAAAAAAATATTTAAAAAAAAAAGACAAGACTACCCGTATAACCCAAGATCCAAGCATGAGTAACAAAAAAAATATTTATTTTCTTAATTTTTCATATCACCCTTTTTAAGTTATCAAACATGCTAAGTTTATAAGTTTGTGTGAGATGAAGTTAATTTTTAAGTTTAAAAATGTTATCTTAGAATTTGGAAAATATTTAAGTTTGAATTTTAAAAACTATTTAAATTTGAATATCTAAGTTTCAATTTTTAAAAATATTTAAGTTTTGAAAATTTAAGTTTAGATTATATTTTAAAATTAATTAAAATTTAAAAATTAATTAAGATTTAAAATTAATTAACATTGGAAATAATTAAGATTTTAAAATTCATTAAAATTTCAAAATTAATTATGACTTAAAAAATAATTATCATTTGAAAATAATTAAGATTTTAAAATTAATTATGATTAGAAAATTAATTGACATTTAAAAATTAATTAACAAAAATAATTAAGATTTTAAAACTTATTATGATTTGAAAATTAATTAATATTTTGAAATTAAAATTTAAAAATTAATTAAGATTTTGAAATTAATTATGATTTAAAAATTAATTATATTTGAAAATATTTTCTGAAGATTAAATTAAGTTTAATTTGATTTGGTTTAAGTTTGATTAAGTTTAATTAATTTGAATTATATTTGCTTTGATTTAAAGATTTAGTTAGGTTTAAGTTTTAATTAACTAATTTTAATCCTAAATTCATCTCACCTTTTTTCTAGATTGTCAATTAGGAAACCTTATCTGTTTTGTGAGATAATTAATTTTATCTTTAATTTAGATTAAAATCTATGGATTGATTTACATTTGAGTTAGACTAAGGTTTAACAGTTAGTTAATTAAATATTTATTTCAATAATTGACTTCGAGGCTATGACGAGACACTATACCTTCTTGGGTATTGGAGCAATAACCACTTCAAAACAAAGTCTTTTAAATAAATTGATTTTTAATTTTCTTTCTGAAAATTCTAGGTCTAACTAGTTAAGTGTCAATCAAACCTAAGTCCTTATTTATCCTAATCTAAGCATGTATAAGGAAAGCGGTAAAGCAAGCATCAAACAAGTTTATTTAATAAAAATGGTCTTTCTATTAGCTCCCCCGGATTATAGCCTCGATAAGGTCTATCAAAGTAGTAAATTTGATCCTTGGGGATCCAATATTGATCAAATCCAACTTGATTAACCAAGTTAGACTTGGGGATTCATGCTTGGACTAGGTTCTTAGTTGATTAATTCACTAAAGATAAGTAAGATTTGAATCGATGTCTAGCCTTGTACCTAAGTCCAATTCGGTTGTATACAACCCTTTATTTTTCAAGAATCAGATCAAAGTTCTTGGAACCCAAGGTGAACCATTCCAATATGTCCTTAAGTCCTTTGACTTGAATTTTCAAATTGAAATTTTCTTCCTCAAGTTGTTAGACTTGGATTAAATTTTTACTTTAAACGGGCTCCGTCAAAGGACTTGGGTTAGTCTCCTCCTTAAGGGATTCAATCTCCTTTTGGAGTGTCTTGACCCGGATATTGAACTTATCTAATTGTCTTGATAAGTAAGAAATTAAATTATGTGATCTAATTAAGGAAATACTTACAGTGGATTGGAAACCTTTTGAACCGGATACGGATCCGTGGCTTCAATCAGACTCAACTTTTTATTCTGTCTCGGGCTCGGATTCAATCTCGACAACATGAGCTTATAGTAGCAGAGGAAGGAAGTTTGCTTGAGTTTGTTCTTCTCATCTGACTCTTCCGATGACTCGGACCACGTTGCCTTCAATGCCTTCTTCCTTGCTTAATGTTCGGACACTCCGGCTTCTAGTGTCTTTTCTTGTTGCAGCTGTAGCAGGTGACTTTGGGCTTGGTCTTTCTGTTTCACTGGATTACCTTTTTGATCTCACATTTTGTGTTGCCCTTCTTCTGTACAGTTTTCATATCAATTTTATGAGTTCGGCGGTAATTTTGTCGTCTTCTTCCGAGTCATATTTGCCTTCAAACTCATATTTGATTTGGTACTTCTTTCTAGACTCCTTTATCTTGCTCGTACCTGCAATCAATGTAATACCTTTCTCGGTTGAAAGTGTATTAGTCTGGTCGTGAAGTTCAAGTTCTAAAAATAGCTCATCTAGTCTAATTAAAGAAAGGTCCTTAGATACTTTGTAAGCATCTACCATAGATATCCACAAGGTATTCATTGGAAAAGCATTTAACGTGTACCTTATCATATCACGATTCTCTACCTTCTGGCTGATTGCATGTAGTCCGTTAAGCAGATCTTGGATCTGAGCATGGAGTTGACTTGCTAACACACCATCCTACAATTTAATATTATATAACTTATTTAAAATTAAGTCTCGTTTGCTTACCTTAATGTCGGAGGTGCCCTCATATAGCTCGATTAGCTTTTCCCATAATTCCTTGGCGTTGTTGAAGGGGTCTACCCGGTTCAACTCTTCTTTGGTTAGGCTGCAGTGGAAAGTACATGTCACTTTTGCATCCGCTTCGATCTTCCTCTTTATTGGTGTGTCCCACTTGTCGCAAGCGATGAGTACTCCGTCTTCTGTGGGAAATGTGAATCCAGTTTGGATTATGATCCACATTTCCAATTGGGTCTTGAGATGGTACTCCATCTGACTTTTCCAATGTCTGAAGTCCTCATAAGAGAAAAGAGACGAGCGAGCGGTAATGTAGCCTTCTTGATGGGACATTTTAGTAAATATCTCGCAACAACAAAAATAATTAAATTTGTTCCAAGACTTAGTCTTGGATTAGTAGTACGATATAGAAAAGAAAAGAGAAAAAGTGGCTCGACTAGTGTTACATCAATTTCAAGAAAAAATATGACGAATAGACAAATTTCTCAGGAGAGGTTATTAGATTAATTCTGGCATATGGTAAAAATTTGAAAAATGAAAAAAAGGCATGAATAGCGCTCAATATAGAGCAACCCTGCTCTGATACCAATTGTAGAATCGTTGTACTAGAAGGAGGGTAAATAGAGCTCACAGATTTCATAATTTTCAAACAATGTTCGATCAGAATAACTTGTAATGGCAATGGAAAGTAAAAAAGCAAGCAATCGCAAACACACTAAGATTTACTTAGTTCGGAGCCTGTGTCGACTCCTACTCCAAGACCTGCACGTGAGAGTACTTTCGATGGGCAATCACTAATCAAACCGAAGAACACAAGTACAATTTCAACTTCAGTACATGTAATTTGAAATGTAAACAATACCAATAACTTGGAGAATCAAATTTTTAGTGCAGTCGTCGTCAGAGCAGCTTTCGAATTGTAAAGGCTTTATCGGAGCAGCGTACAGAAGTAAAAGATGCTTAGAATGTTGTATTTGAGGTGATGGTTAAATTCTCCTTTTATAGCTCACTCCGGGCACCTGGAACCTCCCCCGGGCACCCCCATAGTGCTGACATGGCTTGCTCTAATTGAAACTTGATCTGGAAAAAGTTATCCACCTTCGGGTGCCCGAACCACCCCAAGCGCTTGGATTGTGATGTACCCTTCCTAGTCAGTGCGCTCTAGCTCTCCATACTGATCATCTTTTGATCATCTGGGCACCTGGAGCAACTTCGGGCACTCAGATCACGAGGACACCTAACCAGTCACCCCACCCAGGAGAAGGCTTCCCTTACGCCCGGAGCAACTTCGGGCGCCTGGACCCTAAGCGCTCGAACTTCCTATGGGTGCCCAGACCACTTGCAAAATAAGGTTAGTTCAGACAATAATATATAAAGAATGGTAAGTTTTGATAGTCTTCAAATTGTTTGGTCATGACTTTGAGTTTCACTAAAACTTTAGGTCGAACTAACACCTACTGTTCCATCTTCGGGGAACGCATCCTCACCTACTTCTCTCAGAAGAGTTTACCTTTTGCTAGATTGATCATTTAGACCATCTGGACTTTGCTCAGCGTCCAAGACTTCAGGATTTCATGTTGGGTGTACAATCCATGACCCGTCCAGTCTTCCACCTGGTGTCTATGACTCCCAGGATTTTCACTTAGTGTTCTTAACTCTAAGATTTCGCCTAACGTCCTAGACCCGCCAACACTTTACCCAGCCCCCCAAATCAGGACTTCATTGCCTAACCGCAGATAGGACTTTCCACCTGCCTAGTCTCAACTATGACTTTCCTTTGCCTAAGATCACTTAGGACTTTCTTGCACACTCAGTTCCACTTGTTAGATCACAAGACAGTTTAACTTTTAACCCCTTTGCCATTATCAAAATATAAATTTGATCGTTTGGTGCTCCCTGCACCAACAAGAAGGTCGAGATGCCCTATGGAGGAGAGTGAAAAACCTTCATCCAGTCTATATTCGATGCTCCAATCTTGGCCATAAAGTCAACATAGAAGCTCCCTTCCCTTAAAGCATGCACTACCTTAATTATCCAGTCCTTGTTCAACATGTGTCAAATATCATATGATCCTGCTTGAGAATGCTGATGGATAACTCGTCGATGAATGAGCATTGAAGTTGACTGAATCATCAGTTACTTAGTCACATGGTCTTCCAGAGCGCTCCGACAAAGCCTGGGAAGGAAACACCAACAAAAGAAAGTTAGAATGGCAATCAAAGAGTTCTTGGCGCAGCTACTCCGACGCTCAAGTAAATTTTAGATGGAGTAGAAAGATGTAGAAGATGAGTTGAGGTTATAGTTTTGTGTCTATGTGCACATACCTGTGCTCGTCAGAATGAGTTTCCTTTTATAGGGCTATGATTGATTCGCACGTTGCCCACATATTTCTGGATTCTTGCATTCATTATCCATGTTTTCAAAAATAAATGATTATTGTTACCCATTTATTTTAGGATAAATGACTATGTTTCCCCTTTTTTTCATGGATAACGGTCGTGTTATTAGTATCTTTAGCAAATGATAGCTTATCACTTTGATTTCCAGCAATTAGGGCCATTGTGACAGCCAAGGCCATTTGTGGCAGAACCAGGGAGTCGAGGCCGTTTGGAGCTTAAGTTGGAGAGTAGGGGGGCCTACTTGGATCCTGGATCAGGGACTCGGGATTGTCTGGAGCGAAGTTGGAGAGTCAGGGCTTGCTTGGATCCTAGGCCTGGGACTCAGGACCATTTAGAGTGAAGTTGGGAGTGGTTTCGTTTTATATTCGAATTCGACTACCACCTAAGTAGGACTATTGACTTCTTTTGGTCATGTGGCTCCCCTTGACTATCTCCCGTATCACCAATTTCCCCTTTAAATTTAGTCAAAAGAGATGAGAGCCCGACTGACTAGACTATAATGTGGGCAAATCAGGTCTTGAATGTTTTGTTGGGGCAATTTCCCTATGTCATGTTTGACCAGTTTGACTAAGCCTGAGTTGAGTCAAGTTTGAGTCAGGATTTAAGTTTTGATGTTTGACAATATATGGAGATTGCTAGGGCAATCGTTCGATTATGGAGATGGTCAAAGGGTTGACCAGGTTGAGAAGAAGACAAGTCAAGTACGTTAGGGATGACAGGAGAATTGATTGGGTAAGTCCTAACTGGAGGTTAGGTGTCTGAAAGTCTTAACTGGAGGTTAGGCAGTGGAGAAGTCCTAACTGGAGGTTAGGCAGTGGAGAAGTCCTAACTGGAGGTTAGGTAGTGGTGAAGTCCTAACTGGAGATTAGGCAATGGTGAAGTTCTAACTAGAGGTTAGGCGGTGGTGAAGTCCTAACTGGAGGTTAGGCAGTGGAGAAGTCCTAACTGGAGTTTAGGCAATGAGAAAGTCATAACTGGAGTTTAAGCATCTGGGAAAGTCCTAACTAGAGGTTAGGCAAGAGAGAAGTCAAGTAGGTCAAGGTTGACAGGAGACTTGACTGGGAAAGTCCTAATTGGAAATTAGGCAAAGGTAAGTCCAACAGGAAGGTTGGCAAGAGTGAAAATCCAAGTAGGTCAGTGTTGACTAGACTTGGTGGTGAAAGTCCTGATAAGTGAGATCAGGCAATTGAAAAGTCCAAGTGTGATCTTGGCAAAGGGAGAAAGTCTTGGTGAGGAGCTAGACAATTGGGAAAGTCCAAATGTGATCTTGGCAAAGGTTGAAACTCCAAGCATGTTGTCTTGGTAAGGTAAGTCCTAGTGTGACTTGGCAAGGAGAACTGGATAACTAGGATGAGGTCGAAGGAAGCTCCTGAAGGCAAGGCGTGAAGGATGGGAGATATCCGAGGGACGCAAGGCTGATAGAGGAGGCTAGAAGGCTAGTTTGAGGTTGATCGAGTGTGGTGTATAATCCGACAACTAGGATGAGGCCGAAGGAAGCTCCTGAAGGCAAGGCGTGAAGGATAGGAGATATCCGAGAGACGTAAGGCTGATGGAGGAGGCTAGAAGGCTAGTTCGAAGTTGATCGGGTGTTGGCCAAATGCTAGGCATGGATACCCAACAGGTCATGGTTGACCGGGAGTTGGGTTTGGGACCTTGAACTTGACTTTGAGGCAAGTTCAGAGTGTTCAATTGATCGGTCGAACAATTAAACCAGTGTCCAATCGATCGATCGATCGATTGAACCAATGTCCAATCGATCAATCGATCGATTGGAGTGTGCTGCGAGTGTGGGATGACTCCAATCGATCGGCCGATCGATTGAGAGCATTACTTGCAAGCACAGAAGCTTTCCCAATCGATCGGGCGATCAATTGGGATCTACCAATCGATCGGTCGATCGATTGGGGAGGAGAAGCTCTCGCGCGGACGCGAGAACACAGGATAGGTTTGAATCGATCGGCCGATCGATTCAAATGATCCCAATCGATCGGTCGATTGATTGGGAAGTGACCGTTGAATGGGAAGTGAGCAATGGGCGGCTAGGATTGTGCAGATGTGACGTGGCAATCAATTGGGACTAATTTGGATCGATTGGGAGTATTGTATAAAGCCTGGGCGAAGTGTTTTCTTCGTTAGAACTTTGCGTTCTTCCTGTGACTTTTCGTGCGATCTTCACCGAGCTTCTTCCGATCTTCACCGCCAGTTCTTGAAGGCTCTTGGGGTGCATCTCCAAGGTTCAAGAGGCAACCTACATCAGCAAGATCAAGCAAGGAGAGGTTTTATTTTATACCCTTGTGTATTTTCTTTTTTTTTGAGTGATTCTTGTTGTGAGGTGTTTGTGTAAGGCTTCTTCGCCTTCAACTGCGACCGAGAAGGAGTGTTTCATAGTGGAGGTGTGTGCTTGGTGTGTGAATCCTTGGATTAGTCACCTCTTCTTGAGGTGGATACCAAGTAAATCTTTGAGTTAGCGTTGGTTGTGCTTGTATTAGTATTCCGCTGCATATTATCAAGACGAAGCAACCGACGAAGCGATGAGAAGCTATTCACTCCCCTCTAGCGGGCATATCGGTTCCAATAATTGGTATTAGAGCCAGGTCGCTCTTCTACGGACTAACCGCCAAGAGAGCAAGAAGCTAGAGGAAGAAGATGGACTTGGGAGGTCCACTTGGATGGGACATTCGGATTCATCCTCCATACGACAAGGAAGACTTCGCCTTTTGAAGGAATCGGCTGGAGACATGGTTCCAAATGGATTAGAACCAATGGGTTATTTTGAGTGACCCATTTGAAGCTCCTACGGATAAGAAGGGTAAACGCCTCCGACCTCGACATTGGACCGAGGAACAAAAGGAGCTAGCGGAGGCGGATAAGGAGGTAACGAGAATTTTGCATAATTTACTACCTTCTAATATTTTGTTGAGTGTAGGTGAAATCACGAATGCAAGTGATCTTTGGAAAAAGATCATTGCCTATCATGAAGACCCTACACAAGTCCAAGGAGTGGAAGAGTCCAAGGAGAAGGGCTCATTGGTCCAAGAAGAAAAGGACCAATCCGATGTTAACACAAAATCAACATTCGAAGAGGAAAAGGAAGAGGAGGAAGAGAAAGAGAAGGAAGAGGTGGAAGAGGAGAGATCTTCCACATCCTCAAGAGATGAAGAAGTGAAAGAGTCCACATCCTCAAGTGAAGAGGAAGAAATAGAAGATGATGCCATCTTTACATTGCAAGAAAAATCAAATGGAGGATCAAGCATCAACCCTACAAGCAAAGGTATAAAGATTTCAATTATCAAAGATAAAAATCATATCATTTGCTTTGAGTGTAGGGAACATGGGCACTATAAAAGTAAGTGTCCTAAATTGGCTAAGAAGAAGAGTCAAACAACACTAAAGGCTAAGGAGAAGCCTAAAGTGGTTGGTCCCACAGAACACAAGAGCAAGGAGTATATTGTGTGCTTCTCATGCAATCAAAGAGGACATTATAGAAGTCAATGTCCTAAAAAGAAGTAGCCAACTAAAGTCAAAGGAGGAAGCACAAGTCTAGGGGGAGCTTCCAAGGTAAAAACTAAGGTATCATTTAATGAACCTATTCCTTTGACACATGATAAGAAGCATGCTAGAAATAATTCTTATTATTTTAATGCTAATTATTATGAAAGTAGGAAGCATGATGGCACTAAGGGTAAATACATTCCTTCTCATGCTAGAACTACCACACCTAAGGTTATGAAGGTAGATAACCATTTAGGCAATAACTCTAAGGACTTTAGATATATGCCTAAAATAGAAATGCTCATAGGGGTCAAGAAAAATCCAAATCTATGGATTTAATGACGGAGAACCAAGTCTTGAGGTCAAGACTTGATAACTTAGAAAGGACCCTAGCAAGAATGGAAAATATGCTTAGGGGTCAAAATGAGCAAACTCTAGGGAGAGCTAGACAAGAGCCATCCAATGGCTATAGAGGTTTGTGATACAATCCTAAAGTCAAGAAGGATGTGACTTCCTTTCATAGAGTTTCATATAGCTATGGGACCAACCCTAGGTTTAGAGGTCAAGTCAAAGATACTAGGGAAGGAATCCCTAAAGGTCCTTTTGGCAAGACCAATGTGGCTAAGACTTCTAAGAAGTCTAACAAAGTCACAAGGAAGATCACAAGGGAGGTCATCCCTAAAGTTGATCTAGTAAAGGTGACTAAGGCTCCAAAAAGACCTAATAAAGTCACAAATAAGGTTACAAGGGAAGTTATCCTTAGGAGTGACCTAGTAGAAGTGACCAAGGCTTCTAAGAAGCCTAGAAAGGTCCTTAAGAAGGTAATTAGGGAAGTCATCTCTAGGGAATACCTAGATCATCCAAGGAGCACCAATAGGTTTTGGGTTTCTAGGAG